>NC_045614.1:207885984-209085984 GCF_009829155.1 Mustela erminea | reverse complement strand
TGGACTTGATCCCAGGACCCGAGATCATGACCTGAGCTGAAGGCAGAGGCTTAATCCACTGAGCCACCCAAGCAGCCCGATTTTTTTATTATTCTAAAAAGCCAATTCGAATTTTTTTCCTGTTACTTGCAACTGAAGGCGCCCCCTGATAAATGTATTCGCTGTGACTTTCTGCTATCTAGACTGCAGAAAGAGATGTGTCCTCCTTCTCCTGTGTCATACGATCCTCCAAGCTTCGGTATCATTTCTCATCTAAAGACCCAGTTTTTTTTCCCAAATGAATGACACTGAATATCCATCCTTTTGGGGGATCATTTCAGATCCATGGGAATGTGATCTCAGTCTCAAGATTCCTTTATCCAAATATAACAGTTCTACTGACTTCTGTGAAATCTTCTGTTACAAAACCCCCTAAGTTTATGGAGGAAGAGACTTATTTTTTTAAAAAAAGATTTTATTTATTCATTTGACAGACAGAGATCACAAGTAGGCAGAGAGGCAGGCAGAGAGAAAGGGGAAAGCAGGCTCCCTGCTGAGCAGAGAGCCTGGTGCGGGGTTTGATCCCAGGACCCTGAGATCACGACCTGAGGCTTAACCCACTGAGCCACGCAGGTCCCCCTAGGAGTACATATTTACACCTTATGCTTTAGTCTTTCATTTCTGCATTGCACACTGGGTGGGAAGTGAATACCACTGCCTTAGAGTACGTTCGCTCCAAGCAGCCTTGAGAAAATAAGAACAAACCAGAACCCATGGGACCTAGGGTGAAGGACAGCTTGGATTCTTCCTCTCTCTTACTAGATTTGAACCGGCAGTATTGAATCCTACCTGTCTAGTTTTCGGTGAAGCAAGTCTTTTAGAACTGTTCTGGCCCAAGCCTGAAAAGGTCCTGAAGTCACAAAGACTCCAGATTCTAAGGGCCTCTCTGAGGTTCTCAGGAAATAGGAATTTAAGAAAACATATGCTTAGGTAGCTACATGACAGAATACCAATTGAATCAGGGCAGATGTGAAGTTTTGTTTAAACTGATTTGTAATTTTACTAAAGACTCAAATCAGTACATTTGAAATCCCAGTACATTTCAAATGCCCATATTTTTGAATAAAATATATATAACTCTCTGTAGGGTAGAGGCTTAAAGCATAAGGGAGAAGCTAACTGCATTAATGTGAGTCTGCACTCATTTCTGGAAAAGCAACTGAAAGCATACATCCTCGGGGCAGGTTAATAGTAACACCTTCCTTCAAACATGGAGGTAAGCATTTTCTTACAGATATTCTCCTGTTTAAAAACTTGCTTTAAAAAATCTTAGGAAATCTTAAGATACTTAATACTTTAAAAAGTGATGAGTTTGAGACTATGATAGAAACTCCTACCTGTCCCCCATATCCATTCTTTCTCGGTAGTGAAGCCTTGTTTTCCAGGCTTCCTTGACATTTAGTGTAGCTAAGTGACTGAGTTTTTTTTTTTTTTTTTGCCAGTAGGATAAAAGCAGAAATGATATGTATATGTAGCTTTTGGGAAAGGTTTTTAAAGAGAGGGAGTGTTTCCTTTTTCTCTTCTGCCAGCTGTCTTCTCTTCTGATGGTTGGAATGTAATCATAATGGCCGGAGCTATGGCAGCTCTCTTAAATCATGAGGTCATACTAGGAAAGGAACTGGGTATCTTCCAAATGCCTATATATTTGAAAGCATAAATAAATACATGTAGGACTCTCTTGGTGGAATAATGAAGGTGAATCTGTCTCCATGGAGTGTCAGACCATCTCTACACTAACTCCAGGCTTTTTAAATGTAAGAGGGAAATACTGATTTTTGTCTAAGCCATTATTATTTTGTGTTTTTCCCCCCCCATGCTATTTGCAGGCAAACCTACTCCTAGCACAATAATGAAAAAATAAGCAAGATCTAAAATCTTATTTTAAAAAAATCAACTTTCGTAAGTTAGTAAGTTTTATATGATTTGACTAGTTTTAAGGCTGCACATATTTCAAAAGTAAATTATTCAATAAATATTTATTGAGCACTAGATCCTAGCACAAATATCTGAATAATGGATAATGTAACTGTAAAAGCATTAGCTGCCAAGTGACAAATATACAAGATAGAAAAATAGTATCCATGAATATGTGAAGTGAGGGTTAGTGGGGAAAAAAACCACAAAGCATGGATTACTCCTCTCACATGCATAAAATCTATAGGAGTAACAGGAATAGAAGAGGATGGCATTTTGTTGTAAGTTGGGACACAAAACCTTTTTTATCATCCTACCACAAGTAAAAAACTTTTTAAGATTCCCATTCTTTTTTCTTTCTTTCTTTTTTTTTTAAAGATTTTATTTATTTATTTATTTATTTATTTGTCAGAGAAATAGAGAGCACACACAAGCAGGCAGAGGCAGAGAGAGAAGCAGGCTCCCTGCCGAACAAGGAGCCCCATGCAGGACTTGATTCCAGGACCCTGGGATCATGACCCCAGCCGAAGGCAGCAGGCAGCAGCTTAACGGACTGAGCCACCCAGACATCGCAAGTTCCCTTTGTTAATAACTGTATTCACAGTGCCGTTTCCTCCAAACAATTAAATGGCGTTTTAGATTCTGTAGGAAATTTAGATGGGCCTTTCAAAAGCTGGTTAAGGTATGCTGAAAATTGAAGATGCAGTGTGTTTATTTTCATTTATTTATTTGCTTATTAAGTTCCACACCCAAGGTGGGGTTTGAACTCACGACTCCAATAGTCGCATGCTCTACGGAAAGAACTAGCCAGGCCCCACACGATGTAGTGTCTTCAGAGGAGGCAGTTGGCGTTGGCTAACTGAATTTAAATTAAGAAAACAAAAGAAGAAGAAGAAGGAGGAGGAGGAGGAGGAGGAGGAGGAGGAGGAGGAGGAGGAGGAGGAAGAAAGAAAAAAGAAAGGAGACAGTTGCAAGAGACCTAACTACAAGGAAGCCAAAAGTCTGGGTGGGTCCCTGGAAAAGCATCAGGCAGAATTAGAAGACGAGTTGTACCGTGCTGGTTACCTCGTACTAGTTGCCAACAGTACTAGTTGGCAGCCTTGGGTGAAAAACTTCACTTTTCCAGGCTTCCATTTCTGAGTGGTGGGGATTAGGATAGGGCATCCCTACAGACCTTCACTTCCCGAGATGCCCTTTTCGGGAGCACGTGCGGCACCGCGGGGCCTATGGCAGAGTCCGTGCCCTGTGGGTCTTGGGCTCCCCGCGCACGTGATGTCACGGATGCTGCACTCGAAGTCCGCTATCAGAAACGCAGCGGTGGGAACCGGGCCCCCACGCGGTCTGGAAGACAGCACTACGGCTCAGGTCTACGCGGCCGCGAACCCCAAGGCGCAGAGTCAGCCCACAGCTCCCGGAGCCGCAGAGTCGCGGTACCCTCGCCTCGCCCCGCCCCCTGGCGCCCCGCCCCGCCCCTGGCGCCCCGCCCCGCCCCCTCGGCCACTTGCAGCGTGCCGATTGGTCGCTGCGGTGCGCACGGCGCCGCGCCCCGCCGGCGCCCCCAGCCTAGCGCCCGCCGTCCGCTCCCGGCTCCTCGGGACTGAGGCGGAGCTGAGGACGCCGGCCGGGACGCGGCGCAGCCGCCACCTCCTCTTCGCGCGCGCTCGGGGTCGGCGTGGGTGTCGGGGAGGCCAGGTGAGTGCGGTCGGTCGGTCTCGCGGCGCGCGGGGGGCTCGCGCCCGCCCTCCGCGCGTGGAGAGGCGCCCCCGGCCGGCCCGGCCTGCGCGGTGCGGCGGCGCCCAGCCCGGCCTCTCCCGCGCTCGGCGCCGCCCGCCGGAACGGGCCCGCGGAGCGCGGGGGCAGCCTGCGGACCCGAGACCTCCGCCGCTCGCCCCGGCCCAGCCCGCGTCGCCTCGAGCCGACGGGGGCCGTGACGCCCGGGGATCCGCTCTCGACCCGTGCGGGCCGCACCGCCGCGGTACCTGGCCGTCCTTTGCGGGTCTGGGAGGTCCGGAAGGTTCCCATCTCGAGCCTCTCGACCGCCCAGGGCTGCGGGCAGGGGACAGAGGCGGTGGACGGCTCGCACGGGGAGTCTGGGGACGACTCGTCCTTCGTCGCCCCTCTCGTTTGCTCCGAACCATTGCTGGGAATATTGTCCGGGTCCGTGGACTTTCCCGACTCTGGCCTTGGGAGAGGCAGGAACAGAGGTGGGAGGAGGAAATGCTGGCGGCTCGGCATTCTTTGGGCAATTCATCCTGAAGTGTGGAGTGCCCTTTTAGGTAAGCGGCAGCAGACACTTGCCACTGTGGCAGGGGTAGTTGAGCTGGGGGAAACCATTCCGGGTTCTAACCAGTGAATTGGGTTCCGAGTTAATCACTGGAAGGTGCTTCATCACAGATAGGACCTTTTTAAAGCCATAGCAGTGATGAGATCGACTGTGCTCCATCCCTTTGCTGTTAGTGCCCGTGAACGTGTGCGTGTGTGCGTGTGTATGTGTGTGTCTGTCTGTGTGTGTGTGGGGGGCGGGAGTCAAGCCTCTGATTGGAGTATTTGTGTAATCGCCGTGATGCCTCTCGAAGACAATTTCTCTTCTCGGAGTGTCCCACCTCTTCCCTTAAACTCTTCGTCTACCTGTACCGTGAATCCCTTTTCTTAATTCCCGGGACTCTTACTCCTAGGCTTGTCACACTTCTTTTCTTTTCTTTTTTAAATATTTATTTATTTGATAGGCAGAGATCACAAGTAGGTAGAGAGGCAACCAGAGGCGGGGTGGGGGGGAGCAGGCTCCCGGCTGAGCAAAGAGCCCGATCCGGGGGCTCGATCCCAGGACCCCGGGATCATGACCTGAGCCGAAGGCAGAGGCTTTAACCCACTGAGCTACCCAGGTGGCCCTCACACTTCTTTTCCCCATCATCTTTAGTCCCTTATCTGGCCCCTCGTGTCTCAGATCCGCTGAGGTTTCAAACGTAGAGCACACGTTACATTTTTTTTTTTTTTAACCGATAATAGTGTTGCCAGACTCTTCGCTCTTAAAATGAAAATCAAAAGTTATCTTGAGTACTGATGCTGCAGGAAAAGCAGGTTTACTGAGAGCCGCGGGAGGATGTCGTTTTCCTCTTCCGGAGACACGCCTCCACCCCCATCCTCTGCCCACTAGCCTTACCGCAGCCTTAACTGGCCGGTCTTTAATGAATTCACTTATGGAGTCCAAGGTAGAGCATTTCTCTGATTCGTTTATCCTTATTGCTACTTTTAAGTGATAACAGTGACATCTAGATTGTAAAAAAAAATTTTTTTTTAACATTACAGAAGAATATCAAGTGAAAAGTTCAAACAGCACAAAAGTGTATCAAGGAAAAAGTGGGAATTGTTGTTCACTTTTCATTCTTTATATATTCAGTTCCATTCCCTAGGAAGAGATCATCCCGTAACTGTAGGGCAAGTGACTTATAGTAATACCAGGACACATATCCGTATATGTATGTGTGGACCTACCTCATTTTTAAAATGCTTTGTACTATGCCATTGTTCAGATGTACTCTAACATATTTTATTGGCCTTGTACTGACGGACATTTTGGATGTTTCTGGATTTTAGCTGTTAAAAGCCTTGTTGCAAGAAATTCCTTTTGCCCTTGTAGGATAAGTTCCAGGTAGATTAAATTTAAACAGATTATTGTACTTCAGTATAATGAGTGCCCTTTCCACAAGGAATCGTTTTTATAATTTAAAAGATTTTATAATTTAAAGGTGGTAGCTAAATTTGTTGGTTTTAAGTGCATTTCTTAGAATCTGAGTGTCCTTTTATATTTAGAGACAGGATCAAGAAAATTTTGAGGACCTGGTTAAAAAATGGTAAATTTTTATTTTATTTTTTATTTTATTTTATTTTTATTTTTTTAAAGATTTTATTTATTTATTTGACAGACAAAGATCACAAGTAGGCAGAGAGGCAGGCAGAGAGAGAGGAGGAAGCAGGCTCCCTGCTGAGCAGAGAGCCCGATTCGGGGCTTGATCCCAGGACCCTGGGATCATGACCTGAGCCGAAGGCAGAGGCTTAACCCACTGAGCCACCCAGGCGCCCCCAAAATGGCGAATTTTTAAACCTTGTTTCCACTTAGTGGTGTTGACTTTAAGGTTATATTCATTCCTTTGATTGGCTTGGCAGGAATAAATAGAGAAGGCCTTCAGGAAGAGATTTGTGAACAGACATATTTTGCGTACTTTGTCTTGTGGTAAGCACCTTAAATATCCAGTCATAACAAATTCTTGTTCTCTTTTTTTAAAAAAATGTTTCTTTTATTGTGAAATGTATCCCAGGGCAAAAAAAAAGTGTGTAGAACATACAAACGTGTGTGTGTGTGTGTGTGTGTGTATACATACACACACACACACATATATATCCGTATATATATGATAATATGTGATTTTTATATATACACATGTGATATATATGTGTTTAAAGAATGTGATTGCTGAGATCATTGTATCTATCATCAGATTAAGAAATAAAACATGTGCATCTTTCTTCCAGAGGTAGCCTCTATTCTGATCTGTTAGTCTTTTTCTTGCTTTTTAAAATAAACTTTCCACATATATACACAAACATACACATACACATACATGTTGACACTTACACTACACACAGCAGACACATACACACATACCTGTCCTAAACAATATATTTGATTTTGAATGAATAGTGTTAAAATCTCAGGCAAATAGATAATGAGCATGTTTCAAAGTTTTATTTAACTGTTACAGAGAGTGCCACGACAAGCTGGTTTTCAGAGAATTTAAGGAATATATGTAGTCCACAAGGAAAGGAATGTCTGAATAAAATTGCCGAGATATAATTGGTTAATGTTCCACACAGCCACAAAATCATCATGTCTTTGGGATTACTCTTTTCTACCAGGCTAGAAAAATCGTAACACCTTATTAATTTCTCCAGTTAAGCTCAACCCTGACAGGACTATAAACTATATTAGCAGTGGGGTTTTCATTAAGTTAATAATTAGTTATTAGTTATAGTTAATATAATTAATTAATTATTAATTATTTCCCCCAGAGTGCAGATGAATTCCAAACATGCTTATTAGAAAATACTGGAGCTTTCTAAATGTGAGGTTCAAATTTTGTTTCATAATTGTAAGCCCAGACCTGACCAGGTAAGAAAGCCCGTTATTGTCACTATTAGATGAAGGTTTCCAGGAGAAGATAAACAGAATAGAATGGCTTCAGCTTCCCTGTCTGTTTCCCTGTTCAGCCTTTCTGAGGAAGCTAGTAGTAGTGTTATGAATGAGTCTTAGGAAGTGGGGTTCACCACAGTGAGGGCTTCTGGAAGGCTCTAGTATGGATCCCATACAGGCACACCTTATTTTATTGTGCCTCGCAGATACCGCCTTATTTATTTACTTATGTTTTAGTGAAGTGAAGGTTTGTGGCAGCCTTGTGTGGAGGAAGCCTGTTGGCACCATTTTTCCAACAGCATTTGCTCACTTCGTGTCTCTGTATCACATTTTGGTAATTCGTGCGGTATTTCAGACTTGTTTATTGCTATATTTGTTATTGTGATCTGTATGACTTGCTGAAAATTCAGATGATGCTTCCCACTTTTAGCAATGAAGTAGTTTTAAATGAAAGTATGTACAATGTTTTCTTAGATGTAGTGCTATTGCACCCTTAACAGATCACAGTATGTGTAAGCCCGGCTTTCATAAGCACTTGGGAAACACAAAAATTCATTTGACTCATTTTGCGAGGATATTCTCCTTATTGCTACGGTCTGTAACCGAATCGATACTATCTCCTAGGTCTGTCGGTACCAGAAGGACAGCAGAAATGAGAGAGTGAGCTGCTCTGTATTTTCTGCTTTTGGAGCTCACATGGCCTGCCCGCAGTGACCAGGGTAGGTCAGAGCAGAAGCTTTCTGTGAAGGAAGTGAGTGTCCTCTGCTGGTGCAGCGGCCGGGCTCGGAAGGAGAGCAGGAACGTAGCACCATATGATCAAGATCAAGCCAAGCCCGGCTGAGCACAGATAGGAATCTGGGCCAGGTTTTGGGGCATTCAGTCATCGGGGTAAAGAGCTGGTACAGCAGCTGGGCCGTGTCTGTCTCGAGTTACACGACTTCAATCTGGCCTGGTTATCCTCCTCGTCTGGGGCACAGCTGGATTCTCTTTCGTCCTCCTGTGTCAGATCTTTCCTGTCCCGATTCTCTCCCTTCTAAAAAATATGTTTATTATTGGAGTATGACATACAAGGTTACATTAGTTTCAGGTGCACGACACAGTGGTCTGACAATTCTGTGTGTTACTCAGTGCTCGCCGCAGTAAGTGTAGCTACCATCTGTAACCATCCAATATATCCTCAACTCCATTCCCTGTGCTGTACTTGTCGTTTCCCAGCTTATTTATTTTATAATTGGAAGTTCGTGTCCTGTATTCTCTTTTATTGATTTATTCTCTCTAGTGGTGCTCAAACTCTAGTAGCTTCTTGACATGAAGGGTTATATTTTTGGAGCTCTTGCCTTCCTGAATATGTTTTGATCCTGTACTCATGCTTCACGGATACTTTTTCTGGTAATAGAATTTCAGTTGAAACTAATTTGCCGTCAGAATTTTGAAGTTGTTGCTCCATTGTTATATCCTTCCAGTATTCCCCCCCCCCCCCCCAGTGGAGGGGAGGGGCAGAGAGAGAATGTTAAGCAGGCTCCATGCCCAGCATGGAGCCCAACTTCTTGCTCGGTCTCACAATCCTGTGACATGACCTTGAGCGGAAATCAGGAGGCAGAGGTTTAATCGCTTCACCGACTGAGTCACCCAGTTGCCCCGGGATCTCACTTTCTACTGTTTCCCCCAGGTGTTTGAGCTCTCCCTACTGCTGGCTTGGGAACTCAGCTTTCTTGGCTGTGCTTAGTCACCACTGCCCATCTGCCCTCCAGCTTTCAGAATTTCATTGCTATTGTCTTCTCTTTTATTCTCCATATCATTAGGAGTCTACGACTTTAAAAAAAAAAAAAAAAACTCCCTTTATTGTAGGGGCACCTGGGTGGCTCAGTGGGTTAAAGCCTCTGCCGTCAGCTCAGGTCATGTGCCTGGGGTCCTGGGATCGAGCCCTGCATTGGGCTCTCTGCTCAGTGGGGAGCCTGCTTCCTCCTCTCCCTCTGCCTGCCTCTCTGCCTACTTGTGATCTCTGTCTGTCAAATAAATAAATAATATCTTAAAAAAAAAAACAACCTCCCTTTATTGTAGCTTTAGTGAAGTGTCAGTAGGGAGAAAAGTGAGATGCTGATGTGCAATCTGCTGTCTCTGCCTAAAGCAGTGGTAGGTTTTCTGGACTGAAGAGTCGTAGCAGTGTTGCCAGGAGCAGAGTGTTTGTGACAAAGCGATCATATGTATATGAACTTTCTTTTTGGTGCGGAGTGATCACACATGCTGAACAGAGCTATTATTAATTCTCACTTTCTGGGGCACCTGGGTGGCTCAGTTGGTTAAGTGTCTGCCTTCAGCTCAGCTCAGGATCCCAGAGTCCTTGAATCAAGCTCTGAGTCGGGCTCCCTGCTGGGTGGAGAGCCTGCTTCTCTCTCTCCCTCTGCTACAGTGAGAGAGGGAACACAAGCAGGGGGAGTGGGAGAGGGAGAAGCAGGCTTCCCCCTGAGCAGGGAGCCAGATGCAGGACTTGATCCCAGGACCTTGAGGTCATGTCCCGAGCCAGAGGCAGATGCTCAATGACTGAGCCACCCAAACGCCCTAAGAATATTCTTCTCTAGATCTTTTCTGAACTCATTTCAATGCCTTTGCTTTCCCAGCAGTGCTTGCGAGGAGGGTTCGCTTTCATCTGTGTGGGTTGGGAGCTGTGACCCTGGAGCCAGTTACTCTGAGCTGGGGAGGAGGGCATTTCTGAGCAATCCCAGAGGATGTAAAGATGCCTCAGTAGCTCTCTGCTGGAGAGCCTGGGTAAATGTGGCCTCAGGGAGGGAGTGGAATAGTGCCATGGAGGGAGCAGCTTGTGGATTACGTAGCTGTCATCTGAGTTTGGGTGACAATTCATGAGATGGGCAATTCTTATTTCTTTTTCAACTTTTTTATTACAGAAAATTTTAAGTGTATAGAGAAGTTGAACAGTGGATTCAACATTTTACCATTTTGCCCTATTTGCTTTAGTTTTTTTTTTTTTGCTTAACCAGGTGATAGTATGTTGTTGACATTGACACTTAACCCCTAAATATGTAAGCATTTGTCTTCTAAAAACAAGATCATTCTCTTACATAACCATAATTCTACCATTATCACACCCAAGAAAATAATTCTGTAATGTCTTTAATATCTGACCTGTATTCAGACTTCCCCATGTAGTCCAGACTGCCTTAAAAATTTTTTTTGAGGGTGCCTGGGTGGCTCAGTGGGTTAAGGCCTCTTAACCTTCAGCTCGGGTCATGATCCTAGGGTTCTGGGATCGAGGGGCACCTGGGTGGCTCAGTGGGTTAAAGCCTCTGCCGTCAGCTCAGGTCATGTGTCTGGGGTCCTGGGATCGAGACCCGCATTGGGCTCTCTGCTCTGCAGGGAGCCTGCTTCCTCCTCTCTATCTGCCTGCCTCTCTGCCTACTTGTGATCTCTCTCTGTCAAATAACTAAATAAAATCTTAAAAAAAATTTTTTTTTTGAAACTAGAATCAGTGAAGGTTTGTACATTTCACTTGGTCTGTTAATTGTATTTTTTTTTTTTTAAGATTTTATTTATTTATCAGAGAGAGAGAGAGGGGGAGAGAGCGAGCACAGGCAGACAGAATGGCAGGCAGAGGCAGAGGGAGAAGCAGGCTCCCTGCCGAGCAAGGAGCCCGATGTGGGACTCGATCCCAGGACGCTGGGATCATGACCTGAGCCGAAGGCAGCCGCTTAACCAACTGAGCCACCCAGGCGTCCCTGTATGTTTTGATATAGTTGAAATTAATGATTAATGGATTTGATATAGATGAAATCCTTTGAAGTTTCTGGCTCTTGGAGACTGCTTCATTACAGTCTAGATGGTGACGCTTAGAATCTTAGTAATGGAAGGGACCCTTGAGTGAATTTGGTTTAGTGATTCCTGTGGTATATGGGAAGTTTTGTGTTTTGTTGCTGTTGTTTTGTTTTTTAACCTGGGAAGTTTTAAAAAATACATAACTTGGCATTTTTCTTTACTTTATGATCTTTGTGGGAGGGGTGTCGCAATTACCTTTTTATTTTTTAACTCTCCAAGTTACTGTGAGATTAGCTTGGCACTGCTCCCCGGACCTGTGTTTGGGAACCACTGATTTAGTCCACCTGTATCATGGGCCAGTGTCACAACTTAAAGAATGTCAGAGCCAGTACTAGAAGCAGTGCTCTTCATGTTCTTTTTTTTGTTTTGTTTTTTTAAGATTTTATTTATTTATTTGACAGAGATTACAAGTAGGCAGAGAGGCAGGCAGAGAGAGAGGAGGAAGCAAGCTCCCTGCTAAGCAGAGAGCCCACTCTGGGCTCGATCCCAGGACTCTGGGATCATGACCTGAGCCGAAGGCAGAGGCTTTAACCCACTGAACCACCCAGGCCCCCCACTCCGCCCCTTATAAGACATTATTCGAATACCATTTGTTTTTTTCTTTTTAACATATATATATTTTAAAGATTTCATATTTTAAATTTATACATTTATTTGTCAGAGAGAGAGAGAGAGCACAAGCAGGCGGAGTGGCAGGCAGAGGCAGAGAGAGAAGCAGGCTCCCCGCTGAACAAGGAGCCCAATGTGGGATTCGATGCCAGGACCCCAGGATCATGACCTGAGCCAAAGGCAGCAGCTCAACCCACTGAGCATTGGAGGCATCCCTTGAATACCATTTGTTAAGCATACACACAAAATAATTGCTCTGCAATGTGGTATACTATTTTTTTTTTTAAGATTTTATTTATTTATTTGGCGGAGAGATCACAAGTAGGCAGAGAGGCAGGCAGAGAGAGAGAGAGAGGGAAGCAGGCTCCCCGCTGAGCAGAGAGCCCGATGCAGGGCTCGATCCCACAACCCTAAAATCATGACCCGAACTGAAGGCAGAGGCTTAACCCACTGAGCCACCCAGGTGTCCCGTGGTGTACTATTTTTAAAGCAAAACAAAGACTCATGAAAGCATTTATGCTAATTCTGCCTAGAGAGGGAAGTATTTGCTGTGTGTCCTGAAGGTTGAATTGGAAGTTTGCCTATAGACAGTAGATGGAAGGGGCATTCCAAGGGTATGTGTGTGGATATGTTTAATATTATTGGTATATGTTAAATTCATATATCTAGTATAGAAAGGTATCATTATATCAGATATTTAGTATATAGTGCCATATATTATATATAATATATAGTAATACATATCTGTATTAGGTCTGTGAAATATCTGAGTATATTTATGTCTAAATTACATATATGATTTATAAATATAAATATAGGAAGTATAAATATAGCTATATACAGTTTAGCAGCTTGCCTCACAGTAGGTATTCAGCAAGTGTTGGCTGCCTTCCGCCTTCTGTTTCTTTGTGGCTTTATGTATAGTGTCAAGATGGCAGGAGATAAGAAGGCTGTGTCAGGGAAAGATTTCAAGTACCCTGTATTTTCAGAATTTATCTCAGTAGCTGTTGGAATTTTATGAAAGAATGTCATGATCCAGTCTGAGTTTTAGAAAATTCTGGCAGAATATTGGACTTGGGAAGGCAAGGAAGATGATTTTAAGAAATAATATGTTTGAATATACAGTCACGGTAGAACTTATTTCCTTCACCCAAATGATGTGTTGAATTACCAGCTTTTATAGATTATCAGTTTCCTTTTTTTTTTTTTTAAGTATTTATTTACTTGACAGGGAGAGAGAGACAGTGAGAACGAGAGGGCACAAGCAGGGGGAGTGGTAGGCAGAGGGAGAAGCTGGCTCTCCACTGAGCAGAGAGCCCAGTGCAGGGCTTAATCCCAGGAGCCAGGGCTCATGACGTGAGCCGAAGGCGGGCACTTCACTGACTGAGCCACCCAGGCGCCCCCAGATTATCAGTTTCAGTAAACCTAAGTACAAAGTTGACTCTCTCATTTTATGACAGGATAATGAGACACGTATGCATTTCCCATTTTGAAAGCTGTAATAGAGTCAGTCATTCAGCAAGTATTTGAGAGCCTAGCCTAGTGTGCATCAGGCACTGTGCTAGGCTCTGGGGGAACCCCACAGTGAGTGAAAGGGACTTCAGACTGTCCTTTTTGGAGCTTACCCTCTACAGGGGAGGTAAATATTCATCAAATAATGATTAATAATGCAATACAGGGGGCTTAGAAAGTGATGAAAGTATCATCTCTCACTTGGATATTTCAGAAGCCTATGAACTGGTCTCTCTCTTTCCACTCTTAGCCCTTACAGGGTGTTCTCCCACCGAAGCCTAAGGGATCCTTTTAAGTGTGTGTCACTCTGCACAGTACTCTCTTAGGGCTCTCTTTCAATCAGTGAAAACCCGAGTTCTCACAGTGGCCGCCAGGGCTCTGTGAGTATCCTTCCCTGCCTCTGTTACTTCCCTGATCTTGTTGGCTCCTACTTTTCCATCTCATTCACTCTGCCTCGACCACACTGGGTAATACCCAGACACCACCTTTGGGCCTTTGCCCTGCTGTTGTTCCCTCCGACACATATCCAGAGGGCCACCTCTCTCCCTACCTTCGAGTCTTCGATCAGCTGGTACCTTCTCAGTGGAGCCTCCCTTGACCACCAGTATGACATTTCAGCCAGCCCCACTATGGCCTGTACTCCCAGTGTTCCTCACCAGCTTGTTCTTTTCCCCCCATGACACTTATTACTTTCTAATGTGGTACATGATTCTTTAAATAATTATGTTTAGGGGCACCTGGGGGCTTAGTTGGTTAAGTGGCTGCCTTTGGTTCAGGTCATGATCCCAGGGTTCTGGGATCAAGCCCCGCGTCAGCAGGAAGCCTGCTTCTCTCTCTCTTCCGCTTCCCCTGCTTGTGTTCCCTCTCTCACTGTGTCTCTCTCTGTCAAATAGTAAATAAATAAAATCTTTAAGGGGCGCCTGGGTGGCTCAGTTCGTTAAGCAACTGCCTTCGGCTCAGGTCATGATCCTGGAGTCCCGGATCGAATCCCACATCCGGCTTCCCGGCTTAGTGGGAGTCTGCTTCTCACTATGAGCTCTCCTTTCTCAGGTGCTCTCTCTCTCTCTCAATCTCTCTCTCTCTCTCTCAAATAAATAAATAAATAAATATATAAATGTTTAAAAAAAAATCTTTTAAAAAAATTATGTTTATCGTCCCCTCTCCCTACCAAGCTCCACACAGCCAGTGCTTTTTATCTGTTCATTGATGTGTATTACGTGTCCAGTACTGATATGTAGTAGACATTGTCAGTAAGCATTTAGTGAGGGAGGGAAAGCTGGTATCTGAGTGAAAAAGTGATAACCAAGCTGAGCACTGTAGTGTGAGTCGGCGTTAACGCGGTGAGCCGGGAGTGGAGAGGTGTCAGACAGAGGTGTGCAGGTTTACTGAGGTGACTGAGCCAGTCGGCGGTACTGAAGAGAAACCAGTACGACTGGAGAGAAGACAGAGTGATGTAAGAGGAAGCTGGGGCCCACTGTAAGGACTGCGCTGCACTATAGACTTCTGTTTTTATCTTAAACAATAAATCTGGGAGGGAAATTAGAAGTTTTAAGCAGGAGGGAAAAACCAAATTTGTGACTTAAAATAAAAAAAGGAAAGCCATTCCCGCTGCAGTATGGATGTGATATTGATGGGGGCGGGGGCGGACGTGTCTGCAGCAGTTGGAGGCGCTGGTGGAGGAGGAGCAAGTGCGGAGGCCTCCTGGGGTGGATTGGGTGTGAGAGGGAAGAAGGAAGAAGCAGGGATGACGCGTGGGTTTCCGGCTCGCAAAGCTGGATGCGTGATGATTCATTCGTTGTAGTGAATCCCGGAAGGAGATCCGTGTGGAGGAGGAGATCGTGACCCCGGGTCCCGATACGTTGATTTTTGAGGTGACTTTGAGACACCCAAGGGTTGTCTTGAGGGATTGGATGTATGGATCTGGGATTGGCTATTTCAGTCTGCATAGCAACGGCACAGAGAAGTAGCGGAGGGGAGGATTTGCCAAATAACCCACATTTTGAATAATTAAAAGTTGTTAGCAAGGATATTACTGGGGGAGATTATATAGTTTATAAAATTAAGGTCTCTTGAGTAATCTATGCTCCATGTCCTTTACTTTGCTTTTAGATTTAAGTCTTTTACCAAAGTTGGTGGCACTAACTACCTTTTATTCTTGTTATATGTGATTTACAGGTCGGAAGGCAAATAAGCCTTCCCTGAGATAAAGTACGTAAAACGTCTTTTCCAGAAGTACTTAGATCTCTGAATAATTCATGCTGTTGGATTTTAAGGCCTATAAAATATTCACACTGTGAGTGGCTAGAAACTGGGTTTATAGCAAACCAAGAAGAAAAGCTCTTCTTCGGACTCCTTCGGCAAGATCCGAACGAGCAGCAGTCACCCCGTCACTGCAGACCTCATCCGACTGCTTTCTTCGGTCTCCGGAGGATCGGAGTCCTCTCAGTTCAGTGTCGCCCTCGGCCATCTCGTTCTTCTTGGTCCCCCGGCCGGCAGTGGGACAGTAACTTTCTCTTTATGAAATCCGAGATGGGGGAAATCCTGTGACACTCTGATGCTGGGCGGCAGCGTAGTGTTGGAATGGTCAGAAGCACAGACTTCAGGAATAGCTCTGAAGGAACTTCAGAGGCAGTCCTGACTTTCCTCCTTGCTAGCGGGGTTAACCCCTCTCTAACCCTTCTCAGTAGTAGGAGATAATTTGAGGGACTGCCATAGAGGGCTGTGAGGATTGAAGGGGTCTTCCCGAGGCTGGAGTGGAGTGGTCTGTAAAGAGCCTAGCACCTGCCCGCGTCCTGTAACTATGGGCCAGTATTCCTAGTAAGAGTGGGGAAGACCGAGGTTTTATTTTTTGTTTCATTTTAGTCAACTTGTTCTGCTCTGGCTATGTAGACCTAGCATCTTTTTTTTTTGTAAAGATTATTTATTTATTTATTTGACAGAGATCACAAGTAGGCAGAGAGGCAGGCAGAGAGAGAGAGGCGGAAGCAGGCTTCCTGCTGAGCAGAGAGCCTGACATGGGGCTCGATCCCAGGACCTGGGATCATGACCTGAGCCAAAGGCAGAGGCTTTAACCCACTGAGCCACCCAGGCGCCCCTAGACCTAGCATCTTGAATGATGTTTTATGTTTTGTTTTTTAATTTTGTTAATCTGATTTTTTTCTAATGGATTTTTTAATGATACAAATTGTAATTTAATGTAACAAATGTTAGCTGATTGCTCTGCGAGCTTATAAATCTGATGATGAGGGCTGTTTTATTCATCTTTATTTTCCCCACCATGCCTTACTCGTAGGAGGTGTTCTGTAAATATTCAGTACATGCTCTAGGGGAGTTTTGCGCTGATTAAATGCCATCGAATCTGCAAGTCTGCTATAGTGCCTGTGTACAGTAACTCAAGGAGGAAAGGACGGGAGTCAGAGATGAACACTGAATCAGTCCTCAGTCCTCTTTCACATGTCCTGGGGATACCTTAACTGCCCTGTGACTTCAGTTACCATTAAGTACTGGGACTTTCTAATCTGTATTTCTGTCTTAAACCACTCTTTCAGTGGTTTCTGTACATCTGTCTTAGGTAATTTCTACCTGGATGTCTTTTTTTTTTTAAAGATTTTATTTATTTTTTTGACAGAGAGAGAGGAAGCAGGCTTCCTGCCGACCAGAGAGCCTGGTCCCTGGGATCATGACCCAAGCTGAAAGCAGAGGCTTTAACCCACTGAGCCATCCGGGTGCCCCACCTGAATGTCCTTTAGTCCTTCCAAATACGCTATGCTCAGATTCTCCCTTCCCTGTTCCGACTAATGGTCTCACCATCCACCAGGCATCCAGCCATTGTCGTTCTCAGCTTCCCCCCGCCTATTGATAATGCCGCTTTAGGACTCCTCAAATAAAAACCCTTTCTTTGGGCGTCTGGGTGGCTCAGTCGGTTGGGTGTCTGCCTTTGGCTTAGGTCATGATCCCAGAGTCCTTGGATCGAGTCCCGCATTGGGCTCCCTGCGAGTTTGCTTCTCCTTCTGCCCTTCACCTCACTTGTGCTCTCTCGCTCTCTCAAATAAATAAAAATCTAAAGAAGTCACAAAACAAAACCCTTTCTTTGGCTTTACTGATGTGGCTTCCGTGTACATCCTTATTCTCCTCTGGTCTAGAATGAGGGCAGGTTGGGGCGCCTGCATGGCTCAGACTGTTAAACGTCTGCCTTTGGCTCAGGTCATGATCTCCGAGTCCTGGGATCCGACCCTGCATCGTGCTCCTGCTGAGCAGGGAGCCTGCTTCTCCCTCTCCCACTCCTCCTGCTTGTGCCTGTTCTCTCTCTGTCACAGAAGTAAATAAAATCTTGGGGCGCCTGGGTGGCTCAGTGGGTTAAGCCGCTGCCTTCAGCTCAGGTCATGATCCCAGGGTCCTGGGATCGAGCCCCGCATTGGGCTCTCTGCTCTGCGGAGATCCTGCTTCCTCCTCTCTCTCTGCCTGCCTCTCGCCGACTTGTGATCTCTGTCTGTCAAATAAATAAATAAAATAAACCTTTAAAAAAAAAATCTTAAAAAAAAAAGAAAGGCATGAGGGCAGGTGCCTAACATTTCTCTTCAGTCCCTCCTCTACACCGTTGCTGCCAGCATCATCTTCCTAAATCACAGAGATGACCTTGTCACTTCCCTACTGACAAGCCCAGAATTTTATTCCTTCTTTTTCATCTGCCAAACTCTCGAGCTTCAAAACCCAGGTGAGTTTGCTCTTCCTCTGTCAAACTTTCCTCCGCTCTTCCTGGCAAGTACTGTGCTTTAACAGTTTCATATTTCTGCTGTAGTACTTACACTGCAGCTCATAATGTATGTGTATTACAGCCCAGATTGTAATGCAGTATTTGTTCTTCTGACAGTGTTCCTAACCAGACTGTTCTCTACGTTGATTGCCTTAATCATTTTTATATACTCACTGCTGAACACTAATAGCATTTATTTATTTATTTATTAAAGATTTTATTTATTTATTTGACAGAGATCACAAGTAGGCAGAGAGGCAGGCAGAGAAAGTGAGAGGGAAGCAGGCTCCCTGCCGAGTAGAGAGCCCGATGCAAGACTCGGGCCGATGGGGGACCCAGGTGCCCCCACTAATAGCATTTAATAACCAGTCGAGAGACGGCGGAACAGACAGATGGTAGTGTAGAAATCTGATTAATGGGAACATTTCTGAATTAGATGTTCTTTGGGACTTAGATGCGTACGGAAAGTTCTCAGACTGTGTTTATACATTGAAGCGTATCGTTGTTTTCTTCTCTTGCTTTTGCAGTTGTCCTTGGGTCTTCTAAACTGAATTTTTGGAAATGAGATTTTGATGGTTGAATCACTTAACATGACCTCTAAAAAGGATTCCTATTTCCTTTTATAAAGAAATTGCCTCTCTTAGTAATAAGAATAATTGCTATCTGGGCGCGCCCTGGGTGGCTTAGTGGGTTAAAGCCTCTGCCTTCAGCTCAAGTCACGATCCCAGGGTCGTGGGATCAAGCCCCGCATCAGGCTCTCTGCTCAGCAGGAAGCCTGTTTCCTCCTCTCTCTCTGCCTGCCTCTCTGCCTACTTGTGACCTCTGTCTGTCAAATAAATAAATAAAAATCTTAAAAAAAAAAAGAATAATTGCTATCTAATATATTACAAGACTTGTGGGTCAGACCAGTAATCCGTTAGTTAGTTTACTAATTTTGTTTTTGTTTTTTTTTCACTTGGTAGCAGGGTCAGTTTTGTGGGAGACCCTACCAATAATTTTCTTGACCTCAAAAAAGTCAGAAGTTTATTAAAAGCAGTTACAAACATATTACATTATACAAAGAGGTTTTTCGACAGGCAAGAAAAATCACCATTTCATTGTGTTAATTATAATAACTTTTGAAATTTTTGTATTTTGCAGCTAAGAGCTGCAAACTTTGAAATCAGACAAAAAGCAAAACAAACACGTGATCCTGTCACCCATATATATAATAATATAAAAGTATTGGGTGTTTGTTTTTCCGGTATTTCTACTTATGTGTGTGTTTTTATATGCATATTGGTAGTTCTTTTTTTGAAAAAGGAAATAATGCTATCCATACAGTTTTAATAACCTACTTTTTTCACTTAATATTAACCATCACCATTGACTCGTGCCATTAAATGTTTTTCAAAAATAGATTTTTTTAATGTTTGCATTAACTAAACCATTTTACTGAACTATTTATTCTATCGTTGAACATTTAAGTTTTCTCTTAAGTAGTCTTTGCCTTCACTGAGTCTCCCAAGACTTGTTATCTTAGATTAAGTATTGTGTGCTTGTTTCCACTTCAAGCCAGGGAGCCAGTGTTAGGAGTATTGCCAGTTTATGTTAGATCAGCACTGTGTCATGATCAAATATGCTTATCTTTTAGTGAATGTCAACAGTAGAACTCACATGAAAGTCATTCCTCCTAGTTGAGAAGGTTCATTCTTAATAGACTAGCCCTTTCCCCTCACTTTCCTGTCCTAAGTGTTGCGTAGTGACTGGGCTCTTCGTGGCCTTGACTCCTTTTCTCCTTAAAGCTCTTCATCTGGTTTCCGGTTATGACGCTGTGAAACCCAAGTCCTTCATGAGGTCAAGGTTAATTTGCAGTGTGATCTGGCCTTACCTGTGACTCTCGAAACTTACTCTAAGCCAGCCTGTTCCACTAACTATGTCCTGAGTCTCCGTGGTATCAGCTAAGTCTTCCTTGCTGGTACCAGAGGGACCTAGTGGCTTTGGGTGTGATTTTCCTTCTCCCTCCTCTTTCCCTTTTGTTTCTTCTTAATCTAATCGACTGTACTTAGCTTTTAAATTTTAGTTTATTTTAATATTTTATCAAGTGTTACCTCTTGATAGAGGCTTTCCCTGATCACCCTTTAAAATAGTTCTGCCCTTTATTCCCTGTTAGGATCCTGCATATTTCCTCCATAGTAATTATTTGTGTTACTCCAGTGTTTCTCTGCCTCACTCCGTCCCTGACCCTCCAGTCTGAGCCCCAGAAGGGAGGAGGTCATGACATTTCAGAAATCATTGTATGCAAATAGCTATATACTTTCTGCTTCTAGAACTATTTTTAATCAGGTTAATATATGGGAAATGAATATATGGGAAATAATTGGAAATAAGACTTTTAACTTCAGACATTGTCTTAAATTCATGGTGACCTTCTTTATTAACCAGTTAATATTTAATCTTTGATGATATAAAATGTGCAGGACTTCGGTGTAGCTAAAGCATATCTGGATGATAAACTTCTAGAAACATCTTGTGGGTAAAATTTACATACTGTAAAATACACATGTCTTAAGTGTACACTTCAGTGACTTTTGATAAATGTATGTACTTGTATAACCTTTATCCCAGTTAAGATATAGAGATTTCCATCACCGTCCCTCTCCCCCCAAAATTCCCTTGTAGTGAGTCTTTATCCCCTGTAGGGGAAGCACTATTCTGATTTCTGGGGCTGTCAACTAATTTTGCGTCTTATTTATTTATTTATTTAAATTTTAAATCTTGCTCTTTTTTTTTTTTTTTTTTTAAAGACTTCATTTATTTATTTGACAGACAGAGATCACAAGTAGACAGAGAGGCAGGCAGAGAGAGAGGAGGCAGGCTCCCTGCTGAGCAGAGAGCCCGATGTGGGGCTCGATCCCAGGACCCTGGGACCATGGCGTGAGCCGAAGGCAGAGGCTTTAACCCACTGAGCCACCCAGGTGCCCCAATTTTGCCTCTTAAGCAAACTGCATTTAAATGGAATTATACAGTATATACTCTCTTGTGTCTGCCTTCTTTCTTTCTTTCCTTTTTTAAAGATTTTATTATTTGACAGAGAGAGAGATCACAAGTAGGCAGAGGCAGGCAGATAGAGAGAGGAGGAAGCAGGCTCCACGTTGAGCAGAAAGCCCGATGGGGGGCTCGATCCCAGGACCCCGGGATCATGACCTGAGCGGAAGGCAGAGGCTTTAACCCACTGAGCCGGCCAGGCACCCCTGCCTTCTTTCACTTAAATCATCTTTGAGGGTTTACTTTTTTTTTTCTGTGTGGTTGTATCAGTTTATCCTTTTTTGTTGTGGAGGAGTATTCCATTGTATGAATCAACCATAACTTTTTTTTTTTTTTAAAGATTTATTTATTTATTTATTTATTTGACAGAGATCACAAGTAGGCAGAGAGGCAGGCAGAGAAAGAGGAGGTGTGGGGAAGCCGGCTCCCTGCTGCGCAGAGAGCCTGATGCGGGACTCAATCCCAGGACCCTGAAATCATGACCTGAGCCTGAAGGCAGAGGCTTTAACCCACTGAGCCATGCACGTGCCCCACTTTTTTGTTTTTTTTTTTTTAAAGCTTTTACTTATTTATTTGAGAGAGAGCAGAGATAGCACAAGCCGGTGGGCAGGGTGGAGCAGAGGGAGGGGGCGAAACAGTCTCTCCGCTGAGCTTGATCCCAGGGCCGCAGGATCCTGACCTCAGCTGAAGGCAGTCGCCTAACCAGCTGAGCCACCCCGGTGCTCCCTCTATCATAACTTGTTTATCCATCCATCTATTGAACATTTAGATCGTTTAATTTGGGGGCTATTATGAATAAAACTGCTAAAAACTTTCTTTTCTAAGTCTTTTTTTTATGTGTGGATATGTATTTTTACTTCCCTTGGGAAATACCTAGGAATGGAATTGCTGGGTTATAGGGAGGTTTATTTTTAACTTTATAAGAAACTGTTGCCAGAAATTGATGAGATTTCCACTTGCTCTACAACCTCATCCTGATTTAGAGTTGTTGGTTGAGTCGCGGTTCTAGTGGATGTGAGATGTTATTTCATTAGTTTGCACTTCTCTGTTGACTGATCATGTTGAATACCTTTTTATGTGCTTCTTGGTCATAAATTGTCTTTTTAAGTCTTTTGCCTATTTCAAGTCTGCTTAAGTCTTTTGCATTTTTTTTTTAAATTTAATTTTTTATTTATTTTTAAAAGATTTTATTTATTTGACAGAGAGAGATCACAAGTATAGGCAGAGAGGCAGGCAGAGAGAGAGAAGGGGGAAGCAGGCTCCCCGCTGAGCAGAGAGCTCGATGTGGGGCTGGATCCCAGGACCCTGGGATCATGACCTGAGCCGAAGGCAGAGGCCTCAACCCACTGAGCCACCCAGGCGCCCCATCTTTTGCACTTTTTATTGCCTATATTTTATCTTATTACTAATGCTTAGTTCTTTCTATATTATAGATCCAAGCCCTTTGTCAGATACTTGTTTTACAAATACCATCTCCCAGCCTGTGTTTCCAATGTTTGGACCTTCTATGAAGAATATGTTAATTGTACTTATTTCAGAATATATTAAATGTACTTATAATATATTAATTAGTACGTATTAAGTGATACGTTACTTTAAATTTAGAGATATTTCACCTGAATCCATATTTAAGCATATTATTTGAAAACATAACTAACATACTGTTTAGAAATAAATTTGTCTTTGTGGACATGTTATACAGTTTTACAATTTTTGCTTTACATAGTTGTCTTTTAAGTAAAAGAAGAAAAGATGGTCTTTTATGTTTACCCACATAGTGATTATTTCTGGTTTTCTTCGTTTCTCCCTGCAGATCTTAGACTCATCTGGTGTCATTTCCCTTTAGCCTGAAGAATTTGCTTTAGCATTATTTTTAGTGCAGATCTAGTGATAAATTATCTCAGATTTTGTTAACCTGAAAATATATATATATATTTTTTAAAGATTTTATTTATTTATTTGACAGACAGAGATCACAAGCAGGCAGAGAGGCAGGCAGAGAGAGAGGAGGAAGCAGGCTCCCCGCCGAGCAGAGAGCCCGATGCGGGACTCGATCCCGGGACCCTGAGATCATGACCTGAGCCGAAGGAAGCGGCTTAACCCACTGAGCCACCCAGGCGCCCCAACCTGAAAATATTTTTATTTTATCCTCATTTTTACAAAAAAGCTTTATTGAGATATACATAAGATAACATTCACCAATTTTATGTGTACAATTCAGTGATTTTTTAGTTTATTTACAGAGTTGTGTAATCATCACCACAATCTTATTTTTAAAGTTTTTATTTATATTCATTAGTTACCATACAGTGTATTATTAGTTTCAGGTGTACAGTTTTGTGATTCAGCACTTCCGTACAATACCCAGCGCTCATTAGGACAAGTGCCCTTCTTAACCCCATCACTTATTTCACCCTCCCCCCCGCTCTGGTGACCATCAGTCTGTTCTCTGTAGTTAAGAGTCTGTTTCTTGGTCTCTCTCTTCCCTTCCCCTGTGATGTCTGACCACAGTCTAATTTTAGAATCTTGTATCCATTAACAGTGACTCCCTATTCCACTCTCCCCCACTGTCACTAGGCAACCACAAATTTACTTTCTGTCTCCAGATTTGCCTCATCTGGACATTTCATATAAATGGAATCACACAAGATGTGGCCTCATGTCTTTCACTTAGCCTAATGTTTTTGAGGTTCCTCTGTGTTGTAGAATATATCAGTACTTCATTCCCCTTTATCACTGAATTTGTATTCTGTTGTATGATATGCCACATTTTATGTGTCCGTCCACCAGTTGATGTAGGTTGGATTGCTATACTTCTTGGCTGTTATGATTAATGCTAATATGAACGTTTGTGTTCAAGTTTTTGTGTACATGTATCTTTTTATTTCTCTTGGGTAGATCGATAGTAGAATGGTGGTCATGCTCCCTTTTTGAAAATATTTTGTTTTGAGAGAGAGAGAGAATGCACCAGGTGGGGGAAGAGAGAGGAGCAGAGGGAGTTAGAGAATCTTAAGCAGGTTCCATGCTCAGCTCAGAGCCCAAGTCAGGGCTTGATCTCATGACCCTGAGATCATGACCTGAGTGAAAGTAACAGTTGGAAGTTTAGCTGACTGAGCCACCCAGGTGCCCCATCATGCTGTCTTCTGAAGAATATTTTCACTGGATACTGGGATTGATTACTTAAAAAACAAACAAACAAACAAACTAAAAAACACTTAAATTCTCTTCACTGTCCTGGTCTCTGTTGAGAAGTCAGTCATTATCGTAAGTTGATATTTTTCCCCCTGAAACTACTGCAAGGTGTTTCTTTTATTTCTGATTTTCAGCAATTTTATTATGACATTTCCTCTATTTAACCTGAGGTTAAAGGCTGAGCTTCCTGGATTTATAAATTAATATTTATCACCAGACTTGGGAAATTATCAGCCTTTATTTCTTCAAATATTTTTTTCCTCATTCTGTCTTTTTCTGGGAACCAGTTAAACATATATTGGATCAGTTACTAGTGACCCTTAGTTTGCAGGACCTCTGTACATTTTTTTTTCTCAGAAAAAAATATCCCTAGGGGCACCTGGGTGGCTCGGTTGGTTGAGTGTTTGCCTTGGGCTTTGGTCATGTTCCCGGGTTCCTGGGACCGAGTCCCGCATGGGGCTCCTTGCTTAGTGTGAGTCTGTTCTCCCTCTGCCTGCCACTCCCCCCGCTGTGCTCTTTCTCTCTCTCTCTCTCTCTTTTTCAAATAAATAAATAAATAAAATTAAATAAAATAAAAAGAAAGAGGGGCACCTGGGTGGCTCAGTGGGCTAATCCTCTGCCTTCAGCTCAGGTCATGATCTCAGGGTCCTGGGATCAAGCCCCTCTGTTGAGCTCTCTGCTCAACAGGGAGCCTGCTTCCTCCTCTCTCTTTGCCTGCTGCTCTGCCTACTTGTGATCTCTCTCTCTCTTTCTGTCAAATAAATAAAATCTTTAAAAAGAAAGAAAGGAAGAAAGATCCTGTTCTTTAGACTGGATAATTTCTTTTGATCTTCAAGTTTACTACCCTTTTCTTCTGCTGTCTCTAATCTCCTAGTAAGCCCATTTAGTTAATTTAAAATTTCAAAAATGATAATTTTCAGTTCTAAAATTTACATTAAAAATTGTGCATTGAGGGGGCACCGGGGTGGCTCAGTGGGTAAAGCCTCTGCCTTCAGCTCAGGTCATGGTCTCAGGGTCCTGGGATGGAGCCTTGCATTGGGCTCCCTGCTCAGTGGGGAGCCTGCTTCCCCCACCCCCCTGCCTGCCTCTCTGCCTACTTGTGATCTCTCTCTGTCTGTCAAATAAATAAATTAAAAAAAAAAAATTGTCCACTGAGATCCTCCATCAGTTTAGTTATTTGGACCATGTTCCCTTAAGTCTTTGAATGTGTTTATATTGGTAGCTTTAAAGTCCTTGTTGGCTAATTTCAACATCTGTGTCATTTTGGGGTCTGTTTCTATTGACTTTTTTTTCTTTACTCTTTGAAAATAGATCACATTGTTCCTGTTTCTGTGAATGTCTAATAATTTTTTACTACATGTTAGACATTGTGGGTGATACATTATAGACACTCAATTCCGTTATCATCTTCTGAGGGGTGTCAGTTCTTGTTCTAACAGATGGGTAAAATGCTGGCTGAATACCTTGAACTTGTAGACCCTTGGTGTTACACCTTGTTAGAGTAATGCCAAGGTGTTTACTGATCTCTGACTTGGTGGAACTCAAGCTCTAAAGTATCTTGTAGTGAGTGCAGGGGAACTCTGCTTAGTTCATTTAGCCTTCCTGCTATTTATTTATTTATTTATTTTTTCCTGCTGAGTTTCTTGCAGTTTCCTCCATGGGTGTCCTCTTTGGGGGCATTAGGTATTTAAAGAGAGTTTATATTAAAGCGTTTGGGGCTCCTTCCTGTAACTCATCCCTTTCCAAAATTTCCTCTCTCCGTTCCCAATTGCTCCAATAATCCTGAACTCTTATACCTCAAACCAAAAAGACTGTGGCATTTTTGGTCATGTTTTAGCTACGGTGTACCACGGAGACTCACCTGGGCTTGGAGTGGGAGACTAGGGTTTCTTTAGAGGAAAAAGCTGTCTAAAAGTGGCTCTTACTCATTGTGTTTTCTTTCAAGGGTAAATCCCCTCCAGTTTCTGCCTGCTTTTCAGCACTCTTCAATGCTTTCAAATATTTTCCCCCCCTTCCTTTTTGGAATTTAAGGTGTTCCTGGATCACCTCATCTGAATGTACTTTTTCTGAAAACTCCCCCAACATGTTGCACCCTCATAGTTCTTTATGCACATGATTTTTCTCCTTCTAGTTATTGATTGCCACATTCCTGATAACTCCAAAGCCTAGTACTTTAAAACAGCCATTTAATTATGCTTATGGTTTACTGTGGGTCAGGAGTTGTTAAAGGGCACAGCCAGGATGGTGTCTGTGCTCCATATATCTGGGGCTTCACTGGGTGAAGCCGGAAGTCTGGGTTACCAGATGGGGCACAGTAGCTGGAACAGCAGTCTCCTAGAAGTGGCTGCTCAAGCTTCTGGCAGGGGAGGCCAGCTCTTGGCTGGGAACTGTGGGCCAGAACGCCCGTACACGGTCTCCTCACAGCATTGTGACCTTGGATATTTACATGGCAACTCGGAACTCTGGTACCCGTGTTCCAGAGAACCAGCTATGAGCTTCATTGCCTTTTTCCATCTAGTCCTAGAAGTTGTATGGCAGAAGTTACGGAGCATCCCGTCTGCTGTGCTGTTGCTCAGCCGGTGTTTTACAGTTGGCCTGAATTCAAGGGGAGGGCCAGAGATCGTTTCTCAGTCAAGTGGAAGGGTCAAAGAATTGCCAAAGCAGCAGGCTCATTTAGTAAATAGCAGGCTCCCCCTCGTGTCCCAACACAGTCCTACCTACATGTCAGTAGGTAGTCCTTGAAGTACTGAATTTCTCTTCTGAAGTCTAGGTTTGGACTGAAAGCAGATTTCTGTTTAAAATAAAACAGGAAAAGATATTTCACTTCTTAAAAACATTTCCTCAGAAGGATTTTTTTTTTTTGTCTTTTTAGTGGTAGAATACAAAGTTTAATGAAAAATCCATGCCTACGGGGTGAAAATGGCAGGCTTCCTTGATAATTTCCGCTGGCCAGAATGCGAATGCATTGACTGGAGCGAGAGGCGAAACGCCGTGGCTTCTGTGGTGGCGGGCATATTGGTAAGTGGAAAAGCCAGCTCGTTGGCATGGCTGCCTCATGCTTTGTCCTGAAAATTAATGTCGATTCCTTTGGAGCATGAATACCCTTTTGGAACTGTTTATTTCACTGTTACTTTGTATGAATAATTAGAGTTCCAGGTACGACTGAACAAAACATGGTTTTGACTTTGTACTTTTTTTTGTTTTGTTTTTAATTTTTAGGGTGTTTATTTATTTGACAGAGAGAGGGAGTACAAGTTGGCAGAGTGATAGGCAGAGGGAGAGTGCAAGTGGATTCCCCGCTGAGCAGGGAGCCTGAGTAGGCCTTGATCCCAGGACCCTAGGATCACGACCCACACTGAAGGCAGTTGCTTAACCGACTGGGCCACCCAGGCGCCCCTGACTTTGTAAATTTGTTAAGCTTAGTATCTTTTCTTCAGCTTAAGTGATAATACAGTTATCATAAGCGGTAGCATTTTTAAGTCAGTGATACAATTTTTTTTTGTTTTAAAGATTTTATTTATTTATTTGAGAGGGAATGAGTGGTGGAAAGCACGAGATGGGGGAGGGTCAGAGGGAGAAGCAGACTCCTTCCCGAGCAGGGAGCCCGATGCAGGACTTGGTCCCAGGACTCCAGAATCATGACCTGAGCCAAAGACGGTCGCCCAACCAACCGAGCCACCCAGGTGCCCAATGATACAATATGTTTTAGTCCTGTAAGCTCCTCAGAGGCTCAGAATTTGGTAACCAGTAGTGTGGTGTGACTCAGCAAGATTCAGGACGTGTGGACAGCAGCATGGATGAGGCTGATGCTGCGTTAGAACTGAAGCCCGAGGTGCTCTAGGGAAGGATCGCCAGCGCCCCCTGGGCCCAGTGGCAGCTCTGATGGGGAGTGAGATGAAGTCTGTGGAGGAAACTCTTGCCTCATTTTCTTCCTTTATTTTCTTTTTCGACTTTTTATTATAAAACATGTTGAGCATATATAGTCAACAAAAAGAGAATGGTGTAGGGAACCCTGCTCACCCCATGTTCCTACAGCTCAGCTTCGAAACGACTCAAGACCAGTCTTGCTTTAGCGGTCCATCGCCCGCTCCCCGCCCTCACTGCATTTCCGAAGCAAATTGCAGGATCGATCACAGTTAAAAAAAAGTATCTCTTTCAGTATATAGTTCTATACCTGAAGTCCAGTAGGGGAAAATAATAACCCAGAGCAGGAATTAAAGATAATTGTGATGCTTCCTTTTTTTTTTTTTTTTTTAAAGATTTTATTTATTTATTTGACAGAGAGAGGTCACAAGTAGGCAGAGAGGCAGGCAGAGAGAGATGAGGAAACAGACTCCCCGTTGAGCAGAGAGCCCGATGCGGGACTCGATCCCAGGACCCTGAGATCATGACCTGAGCCGAAGGCAGCGGCTTAACCCACTGAGCCACCCAGGTGCCCTTTTTTTTTTTTGGCTTTTTGTGATCATCTCACCTGCACTTGATTTTTCCATGAAATTGTTTAGCAGCTTCTCTCAGTCTTTGCAGTTTAGTTTACATAGAAATGTGACATTTGGGGCTCCTGGGTGGCTCAGTCGGTTATAAGCGTCTGCCTTCAGCTCAGATCACAATCCCAGGGTCTGGGGATTGAGCCCCACATTGGGCCCCCTGCTCGGGGGAAGCCTGCTTCTCCCTCTCCCACTCCCCCTGCTTATGTTCCCTCTCTCGCTATGTCTCTTTCTGTCAACAAAATAATAAAATCTTTTAAAAAAAGCCATTTTACAAATTCATGTTCAGTCAGTTATACCGTATTTAATCAAACTGCATAATCAATTAAAACTATGGAAGGCTTAAATAGTTTTGGAGACCTGACAGCTGACCCTTGGTAAGCACACAGCTCATTTGTGGACACAGAAGAGGCCTATCAGAAAGGAATGTTTTCTAGAGAGAAGGAAACACGTCAGGTAATTGGGAGCTGGTTAGCTAGAGGTTAGTTAAGCAGAGCTTCAGGGGCACCTGGGTGGCTCAGTCAATTAAGAATCCGACTTTTCATTTTGGTTCAGGTCATGATCTCAGGGTCCTGAGATCAGGCCCTATGCTGGGCTCTGTGCTCAGCCAGAGTCTGCTTGAGTTTCTCTCTCCCTCTGTCCCTCCCCCTGCTCTTGCGCACCTGCCCTCTCTGTCTCTTTCAAATAAATAAAATCTTTTTAAAAAGAGAGAACTTAAGTGCCTGTAATTTACGGTGGGCCAAAGAAGCAGATAATTCATTTTAGAAAACAAATTTTTTATCCTGCATTGAGAGCAGAACTTCAGAATCTTACACAGATTTGACTAGGTTAAGTTCACGTCAAATGCTATCAAGAGTAGGTAAACTGAAGATTCTTATTTTTTATATTTCCACATCCAGAACTCAAACTAGAAATGCCTTATGTTTCATTTACATGGTCTGGAGAAACACAGGAATATTGCAGAGCAGGTAACGTTATGCTGAACCAAGTGTTCGTGTTATTTTAGTGACTTGGGCTCTCGCACAAGTTTTTTACAGGTTGGTGGATAATGATCGACGCGGCCGTGGTGTACCCTAAGCCAGAGCAGCTGAACCATGCCTTTCACACGTGTGGCGTGTTCTCCACCTTGGCTTTCTTCATGTAAGTATGAAGGCGATTCTTAATTCAAGATCAAGATTTATCTCCAAAAGACATGTTTGCCGTATAGTTTAATGCTATCTGGAATAACTTTTTAATTTATCAGTGGATTCTTTAACATGATAAATATCTATATTTTTCCCCATTTTGTGAAAAAAAATTTTTTTTTTATCAAGAATGAGTATTGAATTTAGTTACATATCTTTTTAGCATCTGTAAAGATGATCACATGATTTTTCTTCTTACACTCTTTTTAAACTGGTCACTGTATTTTATCTGTCCCAAGATTATTTTTTGTATTTGAATATTTCTGAATATGAGGGTGCTGCTTTTTTTTGGTAAGATTTTATTTATTTGACAAAGAGAGCACAAGCAGGGGGAGCAGCAGAGGGAGAAGGAGAAGCAGGCTTTCCACCGAGCAGGGAGCCCGAGACACCCAGGCGCCCCATAATTGATATATTTTTTTCTGGGTAAAAATATCATGCATCTTAAAAAAATCATTGGCATCTTGGATTTAATGAAATATGTTACAATTCTAGATTTCTTTGTAGTGGTGAATCATTCCTTGAGTATTGTAACACATGGAACTTTTAGCATGGAGTATAATTTTTTTTTTAATGTGTTGTTTGACTGTTTGCCAGTAGCTGGGGGAAGGGCAGAATTGGCCTCTAATGGGATTGGTTTGTGACTTTTCTTTTTTATTAAGTCATTTTTGGGTTTATCGGTTAAGTCTCATTTCATAAAAGATTTTGGAAACTTTCTGTGGGTATTTTGTATTAATATTAAAGACTATGTTAAAACATTAAGATTATATAATTTTCTTATACTGTGGAGAGTTATAAAAGTTAAATTGTGCAGGTGCCTGGGTGGCTCAGTCTGTTTAGTGTCTGACTTTATTTTTGGCTCAGGTCATGATCTCAGGGTCTTTTTTTTTTTTTTTTTTTTTTTAAAGATTTTATTTATTTGACAGACAGAGATCACAAGTAGGCAGACAGGCAGGTAGAGAGAGAGAGAGGAGGAAGCAGGCTCCCCACAGAGCAGAGAGCCCGATGTGGGACTCGATCCCAGGATCCTGAGATCATGACCTGAGCCGAAGGCAGCGGCTTAACCCACTGAGCCACCCAGGCGCCCCATGATCTCAGGGTCTTGAACTTGAGCCCCCTTTTGGAGCCCATTGTGGAGCCTGCTTAGGATTCTCTGCCCTCCCTTCCCATCCTGCTCATGCCCTCTCTCTCTAAAAATAAAATATTTCAAAATTGTAGAGGATGGAACTACTTACCTCCATTAAGGATGCTGAGAAGAGGCTACATTTCTACTATGAATGCATCTTGCTCCAATAAAAATGGCAAAAGAGGCTGAGTAAAGTGTGCCTGCTTGTTATACAGAGATCAAATGTGTGACTTTGAGAAATGGATCAGGGAAAAGCACTTGACTTTTAACCAAAGAGGAACTTAAGTCTTGATTGTAACGAGAACCTTAAATACGATGACTCACACTGAGTCACTTGCGTATGAATGTAAAATAGGCAAGGAAATCAGAAAATCGGCCCCTCTTTTGTAATCTTTGGAGACAAGTGAATAGTCATTTCTTCAAATTAAGGATGTTTTCTGGGTGTAGTTTAGGTACAGAGTCCTGTAACATTTCTGTCCACTAGGATACCTGTTAAATTAAAAGATATGTTCAGTTATTCAGATACTGACTCTAATTAGGGAATGTTTCTCTTTAAATATGTGTAAATATCTGCGACTGGTTTAGTAGCACTCAAGCTCATGAGATGATTTTGTTTTGTTCCAGGATAAATGCTGTGTCCAATGCTCAGGTGCGGGGGGACAGCTATGAAAGCGGCTGCTTGGGAAGAACAGGTAAAGGCACTTTGAGTTTTAATGTGCGCTGGCAGAGGGAGATTTGTTAGCAGGAGAAGAAAGTCTCTTTATAGGACTAGTTAGGATTAGATAGATTTTTTTTTTATTAACTTGAAAAAATGTTTGGTGTTACTTAAATCCTTAACAAAGTTAAAGTTACTGCCAGAAGTACTATTTCAGTCAGGTTTTGCTGCTCATAGTCTATAAATAAAGTGTTACTATTTAAAATCAGTGGCTCTTGGATTCCAGGTTACTCCCCCGCAGAGCTTTAGGATTTAATTAATCAATTACTCAATTTAGTCATGGAATTACTCAGAAGCTCCCCTAGTGCAGTTTGCTAGGATATTATTTTCTCTAGCCAGCAGAAAGGTGATTCTCCTTTTTTCTCCCCCCAAGTGGGGCTAAACCCCTTTTAGTCGTTTGTTCGTTTTTTAAATCTTCATTCAGTTCATTGTTATAGCAGGTGTATGCAAATACGGGGCTGCCTTTGTATGCACGCCAGGTATCAGGGTCGCAGTGTTTCTGGTGTTCTGCGTTCTTGAGTCACTGCAGCAACGAACAGAATGATAAAGCCTTTTCTTCATGCAGGTGCTCGAGTTTGGCTCTTCATTGGTTTCATGTTGATGTTCGGGTCACTTATTGCTTCCATGTGGATTCTTTTTGGTGCATATGTCACCCAAAGTAAGTATTTTTTTCCTCCTTTATTTCACAGAGACTCAGGTACGTCTTTTACCTTTAGCTTACTCCATCAACTCCACCGGGAGTAAAATTTAGTGTAACTGTTCACTTAGCTTGAAGATACGTAAGTTGGGGTCCTTGAGTGCAGTGGGATAGCCTGGTTGCAGAATTTAAGCCACCAACAAGACCAGGTAACTCTTGGCCATCTCTAGAGTGTCTGATTTCCTTCCTAACCCTGGGAAGCCAGGCTTTATACTGGAAGGCCCGTTTACTGAGGGTTGTAAGTGGTGAAGTGGGAAACCTGTACAGATCTCCGTCCCTTATCCGCGAATTCTAAAATTCACAAAGTGCTGCAAGTCAGGTGTTTCACAATCAGCTTGGCAGTGACATCTGACCCGAGTTGACAAGGGACTCCTCGTGGTCTCTATTCCGTTGAGTAAGTGTTCACACGTTTTCTTGCTGGAATGTGGTTGTATTAGACTGTGGATGCTGGTCCAAACAGAGCTGGCAGCCTCTTTAATATTTATGGCCTTGTGTTAACCATTCTTAAATGTGAAAATTTTTGAATTCCAAAACATACTTACAAGGATTTCTGCTCAGGGGTGCATACCCCAATACCATTCCGCAGATGCCTCCTTTCTCCAGCTTAGTCTGGAATTTTTCAGGAATAGACACAGGGCAGGTTTTTAGGAGTAAGACAGTGTGTGTGTGTGTGTGTGTGTGTAGCCTTCGTGCAGAAACTTCATGCTCACTCCGCTCAATGGCCTGAGCTCGCAGGGCGCTGTTCTGCGTGGCTGCTCTAGGCACTGTAGCTTTCCTCCAGGCCAGGGTCGAAATGCAGGATCCAGGCCCAGAAGAACCCGATTATCTCCCTTCACTCCAAAGACAGGAGTCTGTTTCAGATAACACGTAACACCACTTACTCACCTTCTGTCCCCTCTCCCCCCAGAATCTCTTTGTCACCCTGCTTAATTGTCACCTCTCCTTGTCCTTACCCATAGCTGACCTTTTAATACTCCTGGTAGGACCCTTTCAGGTCCTTAGTTTGATCTTTGGAAACTTTGTCTTTCACTTGATGCCAAGTAAGTCAGTATAAGTGGTTGAGTACTGTTTAAATAATGCTGCTCATCAAGTGTATCTAAAATGTGTTGTTTTAGGGGCGCCTGGCTCAGTTGGGAGGTTGTGCAGCCCTCGATCTCAGGGTTGTGAGTGTGAAGCCCCACTCTGGGTGAAAAGATTATTTAAAAATAAATTGTTACTTTAGTTAATTAAAACTACTAATGGAGTACACAGTTCTAGTATGAAGCGCATATGAAGGAAAGTACTTTTTTTTTTTTTTTTAAAGATTTTATTTATTTATTTGACAGAGAGAGAGCACAAGCAGGAGAAGTGGCAGGCAGAGGGAGGGGGAGAACCAAGCTCCCTGCTGAGCAGAGAGCCTGATATGGGGCTTGATCTGAGAACCCTGGGATCATGACCTGAGCTGAAGGCAGACACTTAACTGACTGAGTCACCCAGGTGCATCACACAATCTAATTTTAGAGCATTTTATCAGACCCCAAAAGAAACTCCTTACCGTTAGCAGTCACTTCCCATTACCTTTCTCCAACAGCCCTTGGCAACCACTAATCTATTTCCCGTCTTTGTAGATTGGCTTATTTTGTATAAATGGAATCATACAGGGAAGTGTGTTTTAAGTTCACTCTCTCCCTGACTCTAAGTGCTCTTACTGGAAGTTTGCTCAGTTACTTAAAGCAACAGGTGAAACTTTATCGTTTCTGTTGGGAAAATGGGCATAAATTACCATTTCTGGGAGGCGTATGGGGAAGTATCACATTTGTAAAGGTTGTGTACTCATTGGTTGTATTTTAATTTTTAGAGAACTAGTACACATTGACAAATTTCTCAGTTATGGATTTCATCTTTATATTTCTACAGCAATGCTCAGTATTTTAGACTTTTCTGTTTATAAACTCTGAATACGCTTTTACTTCAGAGGGCATTTCTAACACATACTTCAGATCTTTTGCTGTACAGATCTTCTTGACCTACTACTAATCATAACAGCAGCTAGCATTTATATAGCACTTTATGGGCCAAGTACTGTTCTAAGCACGTACATGGTCTAACATTCCCCACACTCTGTGGGGTCGATGCTGTTATAATGCCCACTTTACAGATGAGGAAACTAAGGGCATACTGAGGTTAAACAATTTGCCCATGGTCACACATTTAGTCACTTGGTGGAGGTGGGATTCACATCTATGGATCTGGGCTTAGACTTGGAGCTCTTGACCATGCTGTTGTACTGTTTGCTATGATATATAGAAAGCTAAAAATTGAAGGTTTTTTTTCCCATCAAGTCTAGTATTTTTTTTTTAAGATTTTTTTTTTATTTATTCATTTGACAGATCACAAGTAGCAGAGAGGCAGGCGGCAGGGCGGGGGGAAAGCAGGCTCCCTGCTGAGCAGAGAACCCGATGTGGGGCTCGATCCCAGGACTCTGGGATCATGACCCGAGCCGAAGGCAGAGGCTTTAACCCACTGAGCCACCCAGGCACCCACGTCTAGTATTTTTTTTTTTTTTTTAAAGATTTTATTTATTTATTTGACAGAGAGAAATCCCAAGTAGATGGAGAGGCAGGCAGAGAGAGAGAGAGGGAAGCAGGCTCTCTGCTGAGCAGAGAGCCCGATGCGGGCCTCGATCCCAGGACCCTGAGATCATGACCTGAGCCGAAGGCAGCGGCTTAACCCACTGAGCCACCCAGGCGCCCATAGTATTTTTAATGGACAGTTAAAACTCCATAAAAATTTTTTTTCTTTTCCTTTGAAGATAGTAACTGTTTATTCCAGGGAGATTGAGCGAAAGAACATGATGATGAATTAAAATGATCCTTTGTGTATCTGTTATAATTGCACAAGAAGATTCCTGAATTCATCAAAGAAAATAAGTTTACAGACTATTAAATCATCCAGAATTTAATGTGTACCTTTCTAACATTTTATATTTCTATATAGTAGGTCCGCCCCTTATCTGCAAGGGTTACGTACCAAGAACCCCCCCACGAATGCCTGAAACTGTGGATAGTATTGGATTTACTATGATTTCCCCATACATAAGGACCTATGATAAAGTTTAAGTTATAAATTATGCACAATAAGAGATTAACCACAGTGACTAATAATAATCAGTGGAACAATTATAATAGTATACTGTAGTAGGTTATGTGACTGTGGTCTCCCTCTCAAAATCCCTTGTTATCATACCCACCCTTCTTGTCCTGGTGATGATGTGAGACGGTAACATGTCTGTGTGATGAGGTGAAGGTCGGTGAGCGCCTCAGGCATGGGGCACACCGCAGGCTACTGCTGACCTTCCCGTGATCCATCAGAAAGAGGATCGTCTGCTTCTGCAGGCGGTGGACCACGGATAAGCGAAGCCTCGGGAGGCGAAACCACGGATGAAGGGGAGGGCGCTGTATTGACTGTGGAAAGGAAAGGGAGAAGCGGCTGCTGTTTCCTCAGAGTTCTGGCTCAGCTACAAGCGTAACAGTTACTTTAGACAAAAAAACTATGAATTTCACTGTCTTTTATCCAGAGTGAGAACAGTCCTTTGTGTTGGGGGAAAACGAGACTGACATTTTCTCCCTTCAGTTTCATGACAGATTTCTTAGCATTCATGCGTAATAGCCGTAGTTTCTAACATGCAGAGCATGTCGTTATGAGGGGCACGGATGCTTTGTCACCGCCGTTTGCCTTGTGTAATCTTCTAATGCGTTTTCCTTTGTGCAGATACCGATGTTTATCCAGGACTAGCTGTGTTTTTTCAAAATGCACTTATATTTTTTAGGTAAGTTGCCTAATCTTTCTTTCTTTCTTCCCTCCTTCCTTCCTTCCTCCCTTCCTTTGGCGGGGGGAGCAAAATGGTGATTTTGTTAAAGCGTGGGGACAGGACCCGTGAGCAGAAAGAGTTCCTGCCCGTTGCTTAATTTCTTCACCATACCTGAAACATTTACAGAAGTGTCACTTCCTTCTAAGAGCAGCATATAGAATGTATAAATCCTTTGAGTTAATTACAGTATAACTTCTTTGAAGAGGTGAAAATTCTACTATTATATAAGGACAGACAAAAACCATTTAATTGGGGCCCTGCTATGAGCCAAGAGCTCAGCTGGATGCTTTATGTATGTTCCCTTTTCAATTCTTGTATAATTGTCTTAAGTACTGACTACTTACGAGGTTGGTGGTGTTCCTGTCTTATAGATGAGGAAATAAGGGTCAGAGCCTACTTAAGGGCAAGTAATTGCAGAGCTGGGGCTTGAACTCAGACTACTTCCATAGTCTGTTAAAAGACCGTATCACGCATCTTTATTAAGAAAAAAAAAGAAAAATCAGGATTAGTACATATTAAGCATGTCATATACAAAACTTGCTTGGGAAATGGGATTTTTTATTATGTTCTTAAAGATTTATTTATTTATTTGACGGAGAGAGAGAGCACAAGTAGGCAGAGAGGCAGGCAGAGAGAGAGAGGAGGAAGCAGGCTCCCTGCAAGCAGAGAGCCCAATGCAGGGCTCGATCCCAGGACCCTGAGATCATGACCTGAGCTGAAGGCAGAGGCTTAACCCACTGAGCCACCCAGGCACGCTGATTATGTTTTTAAGAAAACTAAAAAGTAAATATAAAACTAAAACAATGTTAGAAGTATTTCTTAGGGGCAGTCTTCTGAAAAAGAAGAAAAAGAAAAACCCTAAAATGAAGCCCATGGGGTGCCTGGGTAGCTCAGTTGGGTAAGCATTCGGCTCTTGATCTCAGCTCTGATCATGATCTCAGAGTCATGAGTTTGTGCCCTACATTGGAGCCTCCTAATAAAAAAATATGAAGCTCATATCCTATGCTTTTCAGAATGAATGTCTTTTAATGTAAAGAGAAGTATTTTAGCCATCTACTTGTAAATGTATACCCCCACAACCTCAGAAAATTATTAAGATCTAAGCCTTGAAGAACTTGGTTTCCGTCACTGTTTTTAAGCAGTCTGATCATGGTGCTCGCTCATGTACTGTGATGTAGTTTTCTGCGTGTTCATTGTCTTTGGGGTTCATTGAGTTTCTTGGATCTTTGTGTTTAGTTTTCATCAAATTTGGAATCTTTTCGCCATTATTTCTTCAAAGCTCTTCTCTGTTCATCTCCCTATCCTTGGAGTCTAAGCACATCTATATGGGGCTGCTTGAGTCATCCCATACCCCCAAGTGCTTCGTTCTTTTTTGTTTTTGTTTTCTCTCTCTGTTTCATTTGGGATACTTGCTTTGTTATATTTAAAGTCACTCGTCTCTTCTGCAATGTCCATTCTCCCGTCCAGCATACCTGTTGTCTCAGACATGCGCGTTTATCTCTGTTTGCGGGATTTTCCATATTTCTCCTTAGCATGGTCATGCCCTCCTCTGCCTTCTTGAACATATGCTGTATGTTTATAGCCATTTCAGTGTCCCCCAAATTATGTCAGTTCTGAGTCTCTTCCTGTTGTTTCTATTTTGTCTTCATTTTGTTTTTTTTCCCCTCCCATTGTTTATCTGCATGTAGTGGCGGGGGGGGGGGGGGGGCGGTGTGTGTGTTGAATTTCTTGGCATTCCTTTAAACATTTTTGAGCTTTGTTCTGGGTGCACTTAGGTCGCTTGGAAACAGTCTGATCCTTCTGAGTCTTGCCTGGAAAGCTTGGAGGGTGGAGGCCGAGAAGCCCTAGTTTAGGACCAATGCGCCCCCTTACTAAGGTGGTGCCCTTCCCATGCTGTGGGTCCTGAGGCTTCTTCCCACTCTGCTAGGGAGACTGTGAAGTCTTCCCAGCCCTGTGACAGCTCTGGGAGTTGTTCCTTCCCTTTCCTTGGGTAGTTTCTCAGCATTCATCTGCTGATCAGTACTCAGCAGAAGACTCACGGGGAGCTCCTGGGCGTCTCCTACGCCCCCTCTCTAGCTGTCTGTTCTCTTCCCCACAAACTCCAGCCCCTTCCCTGAACCCTCAGCTCTGTTCCTTCCGTTTAGGGGGACCGCTGGGCTCTGCCCTCTCCCTGCGCCATGGCCTGGACGCGCGTGGCTTTGAAGCTGTGTGACAGTGTCTGCTGTCTTGTGATCATGTTTCTTGGGATGTGACCAGCAGCCTTTTGGGGATACAATGAAGTTTTCCTGAAGATGTCTTAGGCACTGTTTCTGTTTTTGTTTTTTTTGAAGATATTTATTTATTTATTTAATGGGGAGGGGTGGAGAGAGAGAGAGTACAAGTACAGGGGGTGGCAGGCAGAGGGAAAGGGAGAAAGCAGACTCCCCACTGAGCAGGGAGCCCAGTGCGGGGCTCCATCCCAGGTCTCTGGGATCATAACCCGAGCCAAAGGCAGACGCTCAACCTACTGAGCCACTCAGGTGCCCCAGGAACTGTTTAGAGATTAAATTGAAACTGAGAGTCATGAGACTGGGCAAACAGAAACCTCCCGCGTAGGAAGGCCTGTGCTGCTGTGGACTGTGCTGCGTCAGCCTCGTGCTCTGCTCCGAGCCCGGCAGGGCCTCCTCTCTGTACCAGAGTGCAGCTCCCGCATCTCTGGCCACTGTGCCTCTGCTGCTTTGCAGCTGGCCCTCCCACCAGCACTGGCCACTCACTTTTGAAGTTTCTCAAGGCTCCGGTCCCGGCCTCTTCTTCCTTCCAAGTGAGCTCCTTTCCGCTCAGGCCTTGGATTACCGCATCTGTGCCGGAGTCACAGAGGTCTGTCCGCATCTGAACCGTGTGTCCGCTTGCCTACTTATCTTGGGTGGCTGACATTTCAAGTCCAGCACATCCATCTTGCCCACAGCCCAATTTCTGGTCCCAGCGTGCGCCACTCTCTGCTCCCCGCCCCCTGCCCCCTGCTTTGCTGAGATCATCCCCACGAGATCATCCCTGCTCTTATGTCTCAGCTTAGCCACCACTGTCTCGGGAGGACCTTCGGGACCTCTCTCACTCGGCGGAGCATTCTGTTTCACTCTCTTGGCACCAGGTGCATCGCCTTGACCGCATTTTTTTGCATTGAAATTTGATTGTTTCCCTCAGGCTCTCAGCTGTGTTCGTGAGCACCTCTGGCCTTATTTTGACTCCTGCATTCCTAGCACTTAGCTAGGAGCCTGCGGCCTGGCCGGGCCTCCGGGTCCAGTAATTATATGGAAAATGTCTGTTTTCGAATTCTTCAGTTATTGTAGAAACCCAGAGTTAAAAGGGGCTCTGATGCTGTTACTAGGAGAAATCCCCCTTTTCCTTACAGGTTTCCTATCCAGTAACTCTCCAGGCTTTAAGAGAGCGTATGTAATCAAACTTAGCTGTCAAAGTCAACAAACTGCTGTAGGAAACCAGCACATTCAGACCAGCACCACTGCGGTCTTTATGTTTAGAAATTGACACAAAGGAATCAGGGAGCCACCTGTCAAAGCATAGTCAGAAAATGAATTCTTTGTTGCTCATTCCCAGGCATTGTTTCCTCATGATTTCTTTTCATATCTTTCTAGTACTCTCATCTACAAATTTGGAAGAACTGAAGAGTTGTGGACCTGAGAACACATCTTAGATCGCATTTCCTTCTGTTTTGTTATATTTGTAGATAAGTTTTTCTCTCTCAACATAATTTACACATTGCCAAATGGGATAGTTTGTACATTAAATGTTTCATTTCTTTACATTTTTATGCTCTGAGTTTGGAAATAGTTTTATGAGGTTTCTGTCCTTTTTTAAAATCATTGAATAGATTGTTAATATGTACATAATACAAAACCATATAGATGGCATGATGAGTGTCAGTTTTTTATTCCTGAAGACTTAAAGCTTCATCTGTTCCCTGAGCCAGGGTTGTATCTTCATGTCATTTTAGAGTTAACTGTTTTGTTTTAATTTCTGAAGATGTACAAAACACACACACACAGACACACACAACCACAGCTCCGTGTATCTGAAATAAGCACTGAGCCATGAACAAGGGTATTTCAGCAAGTTGTAATTTATTTTGGCTTAAAAATGAGATTTTTTTTAAAGGAAAAATGTTTGTTATGTATTAAAGAAGTGGACTTTTATATGAAGATTTTTAAAATGCCTGAAGGACTAGTTTGAAAGCCTCTTTTAAAAACGATTTCTTTAACATGACTTTATGCGGAAGGAGAGAATTCACGATCAGATACGCTCGGTTTTACATGGCCGATGTGAAAAGGCTGTAGGGCAGCTCAGCAACGGGCTTCTTATGAAAGCCACGCCGCGATCTGTCCCATGGGGTTCTCTTGGCGGGCTGCCATTAGCTGACCTTACAAAATTCAGCATCAAGCAAGTTTGAGACAACTGCAGTTTAGAAGCAAGAACCATATAAAAAAACTGGAATAATTTGTTTCAAGATAAAGCACTTCTACCCGAAGGGGATTATTAGGACCTACTGAAAAATGAGGCATTTCCTCCTCTTCATTCCCAACTGCAGGTGTCTCTTTGTGCTAGCTCTCAGACTTTGGGTGAATTCTGCCTGCAAAATATACCTTCAACCCGAAAGTCCGTAATTCCAGTCCAAACCTCCTTTTGCTGAATTGGAAACACTGTTTGTGCACCATGTGTATGCCTACAAGAGACAAGGCGGCAAAGGGACTGTTGGGTCCTTGTTGCTACTTTTGCTCTCCTTTGTTACACAGGCTTTGTGTTGCACTTTCTCCCTCCAGAGGGATTTTGTAGCACCTTTTTTTTGTAAGACAGACTACTAGCAGTGCTATTAACATGCAGCTCCTAACGCAAGCCTTGTCTTGCTCGGTCCTCTCTGCTCTCTGAGAGGATCTCCCGCGCACAGAGTATGAAGCGATGGTGGAACGCTGTGCCTTTGCCTAGACACCTTCTTGTTTAATGACGTTTTCCTTTGTTGTTGTTTTTCCTTCTAAATGTCAGTAAACTTTGTCTTGCCTCCCAACAACTTGTAAGACTGATTACTGGTGGTTGTTCCTTTGTAACGTGTTGCAATAAATATTACTTATCACACATTCCAATATTGTGAAATCAGTTGGAGAAAATGAGCCATAAAAAATCGGCTTATTCATTTTCAGTTATTCAAGTGGACCCAGTCATAGAAGCGGTTTTTCTTGGTGACATAAAGAGAAATACATTCTACTCAGACTTGTAAAATGCTGGTATGAAGGCTAGTGAAGGGTGTGCCAGAAGATTGATTGAAATAGTAGTTGTTTTATCTATTTTTTTTAAAGATTTTATTTATTTATTTGACAGGGGGAGAGAGATCACATGATGTACACAGAGAGCCAGGCAGAGAGAGAGAGGAAGGGAAGCAGGTTCCCTGCTGAGCAGAGAGCCCGATGTGGGGCCGGATCCCAGGATCCTGAAATAATGACCTGAGCCAAAGGCAGAGGCTTTAACCCACTGAGCCACCCAGGTGCCCCTACTTTCTCTAATTTTGATTCTGACATGAATTTTTTTTTTTAAAGATTTTATTTATTTATTTGACAGAAGAGAGATCACAAGTAGGCAGAGAGGCAGGCAGAGAGAGAGAGGAGGAAGCAGGCTCCCTGCTGAGCAGAGAGCCCGATGTGGGACTCGATCCCAGGACCCTGAGATCATGACCTGAGCCGAAGGCATAGGCCTAACCCACTGAGCCACCCAGGCGCCCTTGACATGAATTTTTAAACTGTGAGCAAATCAGTTTTCCTCTGTTTACTCACTTAAAAGGAGGGGGGGATAATGTTTGTATCCACCCTGACAGATACTGTGAATAAGAAAAGATGGAACCCATCATAACATTTAAAAATACGTTGGGGGGGAGGGCTGGGGGGTGCCTGGGTGGCTCAGGCAAGCATCCGACTCTTGCTTTCGGCTCAGGCCGTGATCTCAAGGTCACGATATTGAGCTCTGCATTGGGCTCCACGCTCTGTAGGGGTGGCTTTAGATTTTCCCTCTCCTTCCCTCTCTGCGCCTCTCTGCTATGTTCTCTCTCTCTCTCTCAAATAAAATCTAAAAAAAAAAAACAAAACCCCGTGGGATTCCATTAATAGAAAGCTCTCCCTTTTGCACAGGTTCAGTAGCTGTAGAATCGGAGTGTCTTTTGTTTTTGTATGTGGATCGGTATTACCAGAGCATTCTATGTCATTACACTGTTTCTGAGGTCCTTGTATTCCTTGTGGTGTCGCCACTATGAGAAAACAGAGGCTAAATTTTCCCATTATGTAAATTTTGATGTGTATCAGCATAATACAGTAGCAAAGTTAGGGAAAGATTGATGTTATCACGCCATGTAACGTTCGCTACTTGGGCAGGAACCCCACTCAGGTGTTTGACATTGAACTCAGGTTCTCTACATTTTTCCACAACAGAAGGCTTTTCAATCATAACGTCAACTTCACTGTTCCATTTTAGATGTAATGACTTCATATCATATGAAATAACCTCTGCCAGTCTTACGAATTAATCCCAATTTTTCCTGCACGCTCTTGTCCTCATGCTCTCTGTTGGATTCTGTTTCATGTTCATAAGGGTTTCGGCTACTTTTAAATAATCTCGAGGAACAGCCTATTAAATCCTGAGGGAGAAACATCTGATGCTAATTTTATTCTCTAAACAATTAGTCACATTTTGTGGTTAACTGTGTGTGCGCTTAGGTTAGAACAGTCTCATGACTGTATCTGTTCAGACAGGAAAATTTGAAGTAGAAATCATACTTGAAGTAGAAATTATGGTTTGAGTTACTCTGTTGATTGCTTTTATTTCTTTGATGGAAGACAGAGGAATAGCCTGGAGTAACTGATAGGTTCAGTGTTTTTCTGAAGAGTTATGGAGGACAATCAGGCTTGATTTAATCCTGGAGTGGGTCTTCACCTTGACGGAACTGTGGCAGTTTTTGCTTTCCTAACCCATTCCTTTCTTTTTTTAATTTAAGATTTTATTTATTTGACAGAGATCACAAGTAGGCAGAGAGGCAGGCAGAGAGAGAGGAGGAAGCAGGCTCCCCGCTGAGCAGAGAGCCCGATGTGGGGCTCGATCCCAGGACCCTGGGATCATCACCTGAGCCAAAGGCAGACACTTCACTGACTGAGCCAAGCACCCCAAGATAGGGGGGTTCTGTGAAGTCTCCCCAACACTGAATTAGCAGGTGATGGCTGCTGCAGGAGATAAGGGTTAGGTTAGCCTCTGCTGAGTTTTCCTCAAGCCATCAATATGTAACCTTGCTTCATATATGTCTCTGTTGAAAACCACCTTAATATCCCCCATTCGTTAACGTTGAGCTCAGAAGGCACTATCACTCATGCCTCAAGGAAGCTTCTGTGTCCCTGGTGGCCTTTCCAGGAGGCCCAGCCCAGCCTGCTCGAGCTCCCCGGGGACACAGGGCAGCCCTTCCACCCAGCACGGGCGCTGGTTCCTGCAGCGACATCAGCAGGACCCCGCAACGGGAGGAACGTGGAGGCAAATCGAGCGCGGACAGGGCCTTGGTCCCAGCATGAGCGTCGAAGCAACAGAAGGGCAGAGCTCCCGGGGCTCCGTCTCAGCTGGGATCACACCGGGCAGGGGACTCCATTGTGGGCCAGTAGCCTGACAGTGTCCCGAGGATGATGGGAGAGCGACATATCCCTCCTCCAAATCACGAACATCCACTGTAGCGACAGAGCGCCCGCTGCCCTCGTGTTCCTCCCACGCCGTGTCCTCTTCCTAGCCTCATTCCTCGCAAGGCCCATGTCCTTCCTCGCTCTGGGCCCTGCCGCTGGCGTCCCGAGTCAAGGTCCTGCTTCTTCAGGATGTGTCGCTTCTTCAGGATGTGTCCCTTCTCCACGCTGAGAGCTGACACGTACCTGAGAAGGTCGTCTGCGGGTAGCATCTGAAACCCGCCTCGCCCACACCGGCCCTGGACTCAGATGGCCAGGGGAGACCGAAGAAGAGGCTACTCCAGGCTGCTAGGTGGCAAGGGTTTGTTAAAATTATTTTAGCGAGGGGGCGCCTGGGTGGCTCAGTGGGTTAAAGCCTCTGCCGTTGGCTCAGGTCGTGATCTCAGGGTCTTGGGATCGAGCCCCGCATCGGGCTCTCTGCTCAGCGGGGATCCTGCTTCCTCCTGTCTCTCTGCCTGCCTCTCTGCCTACCTGTCTATCAAATAATAAAATTTAAAAAACCTTTAAAAATTATTTTAGAGAGGGAGAGCTGGAGCACACGAGCATGGCGAGGGGCAGAGGGGGAGAGAGAATCTCAGACAGACTCCCCTCTCAGTGCAGAGCCTGACTGGGGGCTCGATCCCACCACCCTGACATCACGCCCTGAGCTGAAACCCAGAGTTGGCTGCCTAACCCGCTAAATCCCCCAGGCGCCCCAGATGGCAGGTTTAATGCGCAAAGGAACTTGTCTACGAGGCCTGAGGCTCCTCGGGGGCATCAGCGAGATGAGTGGATCCCCGCAGCGCCCTAATGCCGAAACTCGAGGGGCCCTACACAGGTGCAGGCACAGATGCCGCACACGTGTTCTCAACGCCGCATCCCCATCTCCAGGCCGTGTCCTTGGAGCAGCCTCTGGGCACAGGAAAAGCAAGGGAACCCACCTTCCAAGGACCGGGGAGGGGGTGACGAGCTAGGGGCCAGCTCCCGAGTCAACGGGCCGCCCCATCTTTTCAGTGACCTTCCCCAACAAACACTGTCCTACATGTGTTCTCATTTCGCTCTCGTTTTGGAGGTGGGCCCTTCTAGCTGGGGAGGTTAAGTAACTTGCCCTCGGACTGGGGTCAGGATTGGGGTCACGGTCATGGCTCAGGCAGTTTGCTCCCGAGGGCGGGGCCCTGCTCTTCCCTCAGCCGGCATTCCCCAAGCCGCCCCACAGCACCCGTGTTCTTTTTTTTTTTTTTTTTTTAATATTTTTATTTATTTATTTGACAGACAGAGATCACAAGTAGGCAGAGAGGCAGGCAGAGAGAGGAAGAAGCAGGCTCCCCGCCGAGCAGAGGGCCCGACGCGGGGCTCGATCCCAGGACCCCGGATCATGACCTGAGCCGAAGGCAGAGGCTTTAACCCACTGAGCCACCCAGGCGCCCCAGCACCCGTGTTCTTGAGAAAAACAGGCGTCGTGGCCAAAGAAGGCTTGGGAATCCTCAGGCTGAACCAGGCTAGAACATTTTTCTTCTGTGAAGTTTTTTCTTTTATTTATTCTTGAGAGAGAGAGCACGAGCCCATGCAGATGAAGAGGGGGGAGGGGCAGAGAGGGAGGGACAAGCAGACTCCACATTGAGCCTGGAGCCCGAGGTGGGGCTCGATCCCACGACCCCCAGATCACAACCTGAGAGGAAACCAGGAGTTGAGGACAGAGAAAGGAGGAGTATTTCCAGCGACACTGTCCCTAGAGATTTCTGGTTTGGAAGTTGGGGTTCCTAGGGAACCATTTATATTTAGTTGGTTTACTCCTCCCTAAATCTGGCCCCGCCCCGCCCCGTATTAGCTCTGTGACCCCAAGGCTGTTTGCAGGCCTGGAAGTGCTCTTTGCCAGAAAGAATGCTAACAGGTGCCTAACTTTGAGCCTGGAAACAGTTAAGTGCTCACCAAAAGCGGGTCCTTAACCTCTCCAGCAGGGCCTTGCCTGAAGGGAGGGACGTTTCCTTCCTCTTTCGATGGCTTTCTAGTTTCTTGGCACAAGGTGGCGTGCCACCTTCAAGAAAAACCGCCTGGACTCCTGGTTTTTGTTTCCTTTCGAGCCTGCCTGTGCTTAAGTCTTTGCAGGGTTCAGACACAGTTTCTGTCGTTTTACATAGGGGTTTCAGATAATTGGTGCCTCTTCAAGGTATTTTCAGTTTCTACAAGACGGTGTGGCGGGCGCCTTCCAGACCCTCAGGGATGGTGCAGAGAGCACCAGGCTTTGATTTGGGAGTACCTGTTCCAAGGGCCAAAAAGCGTTCAGGATGATGGTAAGTGTATTTCCCTCCATTCTGAAAGTCGTGAATTTATTTTTGTTTAATTTAAAAAAAAAAAGATGTGATTTATTATTTATTTTAGAAGGTTTTATTTATTAGAGAGAGAGTGCACACAAGCAGGGGGAGCAGCAGGCTGAGGGAGAATCAGACTCCCCGCTGAGCAAGGAGCCCAATGTGGGTTTCGATCCCAGGACCCTGGGATCATGACCTGAGCCTAAGGCAGATGCTTCACCAACTGAGCCACCCAGGTGCCCCAACTTAGAGAAGTCCTATACAACCTTCAGATTCTCCAAATATAAACATTTTACTGCATTTATTTCAGTCTATATTTTTTTTCTGAGATGTTTGAGAATATGCTGCAGGTGTGATGCCTTTTCGTCTTTGAATATTTCTGTGTACATTTCCCCAAGTCCTAACCACAGTACACACAACACCAAGGTCAGGACAAGCACTGTATCCAAATACTGCTAGTTGCCCTGTTTATGTGCTTCACAGTAAAGGAACATGAGAGTTTTCCGGTTCCAGAACCCAATCCCTGAGGACGCGGTGCTCCTGCTCGTGTGTCCCCTTATGGGCCCTCAGCTTGAACAATTCTTCGGGTTGTCTTTTGTGACTGAGCATTTTTGAAGACTTCAGACCAGTGCATCGTTTTGTAGGATGCCCGTCAGTTTAAGTTGGCGGGGTGTTCCCTCACGAATCTAGGTTATGCGTTTTGGGCAGGAATAGGACAGAAACCACATTTGTTATGAGTCATTACCCCTATCAGCAGCCATTGAAACTGCTCGAGATGGTGTCTAGCTGCTCTTTTTCTCCTTTGTAATTAACTTAGGCAGCCTGCGGGGACAGATGAACTTAATAAATCACGTAGAACGAACTGATTTGTTTCCCAACAGCATTATGTGGAGTCGAATGAAAGTAGGTGGCCCTGGGACAGGGCGGATGGATATACCTTTGTATGTACATTTGTATGTAGCAAATGATAAGCCTTCCCTTTCCTTACATATACACATGCTTCTCCTCACGGCCGGGCACTGTGGGGCCCCCAGGGGGCGCTATCCACACACAGGAACACCAGACGCTGGGGTTTACTGGAAAATCCCTGGCTCAAAATGTCTTGAAAGTCGGATGTCTAATTCACACAAATACAGGCCACAGGGGGTCTGGTTCCAAGGAACCCATCATCTCTGGGCGCCCTATTCTTGGCAGAGGGCCCACTGGCCTCCACTGAGCTGCAGGCTCCCCTGAACTTGGCCTCCAGCCCGCTCTAGGACAGGGTCGGTTACACGCTTTGTGGGATACAGATAAGAATTCAGTCCCTCTTCTCCCAGATACCGTGGGAGCGTCAGACGGCTCCTTGCAGGGACTTTGTATACACTTAAGTAATGGGAATGGTTCTGCTTTCTCCTGTCCAGTGAACAGTTCACTGTGGAGATCAAGGGGGATCAAATACTCTTGGGGAAGGGCCACACAGTAAATATTTTAGGCTCCGCAGCCCTCCTCACTTCTGCTGAGCCGTGCAAAATCAGCCGGCAGTGGTCCAGCCATGATGAGCATCACCGGGCTCCAGTAAAAGTTTATTTACAGACACGGAAATTTAATTTTTTTTTAATTAAAAATTTTTTTTATAAACATATAATGTATTATTAGCCCCAGGGGTACAGGTCTGTGACCAGGTTTACACACTTCACAGCACTCACCATAGCACATACCCTCCCCAGTGTCCATAACCCCACCCCCTCCCTACCCCTCTTCCCCCGGCAACCCTCAGTTTGTTTTGTGACAGTAAGAGTCTCTTATGGTTTGTCTCCTTCCCAATCCCATCTTGTTTCATTTATTCTTCTCCTACCCCCCCCCCAAACCCATGTTGCATCTCCACTTCCTCATATCAGGGAGATCATATGATAGTTGTCTTTCTCTGATTAATTTATTTCGCTAAGCATAATACCCTCTAGTTCCATTCATGTTGTTGCAAATGGCAAGATTTCTTTTGATGGCTGCATAGTATTCCATTATATACATATATACCACATCATCATTATCCATTCATCTGTTGATGGACATCCAGGTTCTTTCCATAGTTTGGCTATTGTGGACACTGAAATTTAAATTCCATGTACTTTTCATGTGCGATGGAATACTATTCTTTTGATTTTTCCCCCCCAAACTGTTTAAAGGTGTAGAAACTATTTTTAACTACAAATGCGGGGAGCAGGCTGGCTTTGCCGAATGGCTTGCAGTTTGCCCTGTTGTAGCTGACGGACAAGATTGCTTCTGACTCATTTTATGGTTAGGTACTTCACTTGACGAGAAACTAAATCCCAAGTGAGTATAAGTATGAATCCCACTGACTAGCTCTTCACGTGACAAAGTAGAACCAGGTGTTTCTTGGGGGAAGATACATAGAAAAGGAGGCTCTCCCTCTACTAATTCCTGTCCTTCCCCCCCAGATTATAGGCCCGGCCCAGGCCTCCTCGGGGTGTTTACCGAGTTAGGATGCTGAAGCGGGTGTGGTGTCAGGGCATACTCTCCCCTCCGACACAGTAACATCGGAGAGCCCAGCCTCAGCCAGGCCTCTGGGAGCAGCGTTTGCTTAGAAGCTCAACCCCAGGGCCAATTCCTCACCAGTGGCACAGGCCCCGAATGAGAGAGAGAAGTGACCCCATCAATGAGTGCTAGAAGCTTCTCCTTCTTATAGTCACTCCCTCCCCTCCCCTCCCCAGTGAGGTTTGGCTGCCCGGAGGGGATTCTTTGGAAAGCAGACGTTACAGCAAGTGTATCACTTGGGGTGTGTGTGTGTGTGTGTGCCGGTGGGGGGGGGGTGTGGACAAGCAACTACATGTCCGCTTCCTAAATGCTAAGAGTCACAGAAATGGATTTTTAATCCAGAACCTGTCGATACTTACACGATCGGAAGACGCACATGCCCGGTGGGTGTCACCGTTGACTGGTAGCAAATTCTCTTACTGCCTACAGGCCCCTGTCTTGGTCAACGCATGAGTCATCCTGGGTGACACACGCATGCGGCTTCTGAGAGTGCCCTTTATACCCTCCTAGGGCATCAGGGGACACATGGAGACAGTTCTCACTGAGTGACCATGAGGCCTTGGGACCTCTACCGGGTGTTACTTAAGAAAACAGAAATTTAGAGAGAGGAATTTTAAATGGTTGAAACTTTGCAGAAGAGAAAGACCAAAATCAAGAAAGTGAAGTGGAAAGCAGAAACTTCACACTGACTTTTAAAAAGTTAATTATAGTTTTTTATTCCTAACGGGGAAAAAAAAGGCTTAATCTCTGGGAAACTATTTACAGGACTAATCACATTTCAAGCCAGGTGTTTGGATACAAAGAAGGGCCACTTAATGTCCCTTCTTGGGACAGGCTGGGACAGGTGACATGGTCTGCCCGAGGGGCTTCATCAAGGAGGGGACCTCGTGTCCTGGCTGCTGACGAGAAAGTGTCAGAGGCGTGCCGGACGCCCATTTGCTAACAAATAATTACATGTCTTTTTAGTGTTTAAGAGAAATCTTAATCTTTCGGGGACATATCTGTAGAATTATTCTGAAAACGCGTATGATTAGAAAACTCTTAGTTTGAAGAAAAAAATCAATAAGCCTGTCACCCCCATGAGACCCGTGACATCTTCCCAGGCACTGACGGGCCTTTTGGGGACAGGAAAATGGAGGACCGGATTCCATAAAGTGCTGACATGGACATCAGCAGCTTCCTTGGCTCAGAGCCCTCACCCCACAGGCTAGCAGACCGCACCAGAGTTTTGGGTCAAAGTGCTTTGGGGAACATCTTCTTGCTCCTTTGCTGGAAATGAAACAACAGACACCGAGTCCCAGGCATCATCCGTTGGCGACGTGTCTTTGTCCAGGGCCTCTAGGATAGGCTGGCTCGGGTCCTTCAGATACTTGAAAAGGTTGAAAATCAACAGCGTCATTAGCTTCTCAGTTCAACATGGCGGACCTTCTACCTGGTTGAGTTGGTACCTTCCTATTCTGACCACCACCGAAGCCACTTCTCAAACAAGAACGCCCCTCACATCAACAGTCACCTCAACAGGAATCCCAGGGCCAGCCAAGCTCACACGGTGCCTTGGGAAAAGCACGTTGTGACTTCTTGCCTCTGGTGCAGGCTTGGGGCCTGTTCTCCCCGGAAGTGGCTCTAGGATTTTCACTTTCCGGTGAGGGAGGACGAGGGGCCTCTAGTTCACCCCTCATGGGGGAAAAGAGGGAAAGTTGGCCCGTGTCTTCCTCAGCCCCTCTACCCACCGGTCACTTCCACCTCACATGACACACACCAAGCAGAGAAGCAAGGAGAGACGGAGGGGGCCTCATGGCGCCCCACCTGCCCCTTCCCTCAGGCCTCAGCACCAGGCTGAGCCATCATGTCACCGCTGCGTGACCGAGAAACTCCCGTCTCGCTGCCAGACGGGCCGACAGACATCGAAACACAGCGAGCCCAGAGCTGACTGGCGACAAGAGGAGCATAAACCAATCCTGAGCGCTTCTGAAACCTCAAAAATATAAGTGAAACCTGATTCGTTATTCTCGTGTAACCTCAGTGCCTTTGATATCTATTTTTCACACTTTCCCAGGGAAGTGAACCGAAAGACTCTGTTTTAGACCCACAACCCAAAGAAACAGCTAGTAGTAATTTCACCTCACAGGGACCTGCTGGTGGTTTTACCGTGAGAGAGATCCGAGCAGGTAAGATGCCGACGCCCACTGAGGGCTGTTACTGTGTGAAAATATTAACCAGGGAAGGTCTTTTGTTTTTGTTTTTGTTTTCTTTCCTTTTCTTTCTTTCTTTTTTTTTTTTTTTTGTGGTAACACTTAACGTGAGTTCTACCCTCTTAAAAAATTTCTAAACGCACAATGCACTACTGACTCTAGGCACAATGACACAGAGCAGCTCTCCAGAACTTACTCATCCTGCCTAACTGGAACTTCATGGCCGCTGCACGGCATCCCCCTGGGTCCCTCTCCCCCGCCCCCGGCAACCACATTCTACTCCTGCTTCTATGAGGTGGACGATTCTAGATGCCTCACGTGAGTGGAATTGGCCTGGAGTTTTCTAGTGGGAGACTTCACGTGTAATTTGAGTTCTGTCTGGGTACTTTAAATACCTCATGACGGAGGAAGGAAGATAAGGGACTCCAGCTTTTTCTAGAAGCACTACTCTTTCTCTACAGACTTGGACCTTATCTAACACCTATTCCTTCTAGGTGTAACAGACAGAGTCTGTTTCCAGTACCTTTACTCCGATTTTACTGCTAATAAACCTCCAGAGACAAATGCTTTTAAATAATCTTCCATCAGCTCCTAGAAGGCTGGGCCACCTCACAGAGCCTGGGTGGCGGTGGTGGTGGGGATGCTGAGCAGGAAAGCGACTTCCCATGAGACCCTGTCCACCTGTCTCCCTCAGGTCTTTCAGAATATTAGTGACATCAAGGGAGCTCTCGGTGAGGACGGCTCTGTACCCATAGCCCTGGGTGCGTTTCCTCTAGAATCCTTCTGATGCACAGCTCCTGCCCTACAGCCCTGTCTCCACCACCTTCTCACCCTCTGCCAGGCGTCCTGGAGGCTTTCTCCACAGGCGATCTCTTGGCCACGCCAGGCCACCTTTTCCACCAACTTTGTGCCATTAAAAAAATTGTTTTAGGGCACCTGGGTGGCTCAGATGGTTAAATGTCTGCCTTCGGCTCAAGTCATGATCCTGGGGTCCTGGGTTCGAGTCCCGTATTGGGCTCCCTGCTCCATGGGGAGCCTGCTTCTCTCTCTGCCTCTCTCTCTCTGTCTCTCATGAATAAATAAATAAAATCTTTTAAAAAATTGTTTTAAGTTGTGGTAAAGTACATTATTAGAATTCAGAATTATCATTTTTAAGTGGTATAAAATACATTCACACGGTTGAACAAGCCCCACCACCATCTCTGGAACTGTTTTAATTTTGCAAAACTAGAACTCTGTCCCCATTAAACGCTAACGCCCCATTTCCCCCTCCCCACCCACACCCCAGTGCCCACCACTCTACTCTCAGTCTCTGTGAGCCTGACTCTTCTGAGTACGTCACGGAAGTGGAATCACACAGAAGTTGTCGTTTTGTAACTGGCCTTTTCACCTAGCATCATATCTTCAGGGTTCACCCTTGTTGTTGCGTGAGTCAGAATCCTCTTCCCGTTAATGGCTGAATAACATTCCATTGTGTGGCTAGACCACACTTTGTTTATCTGTTCATCCACTGACAGAAACTTAGGTTGCTTCCAGCATTTAGGGGTTATGCATATTGCTGCTATGAACACGGGTGTACAAATAACCCTGTACCACTTTTTTTTTTTCCCTCCAAGTAGGCTCCACACTCAGCGCGGAGCCCAGCGTGGGGCTCGAACTCACAGCTGTGAGATCAAGACCTGAGCTGAGATTAGGAGTTGGACGCTCAACCGACTGAGTCCCCCAGCGCCCCTGCCCTGAACCACTTCTAACTCCACACTCTGTTTCCGTGGCTTTGTCCACTGCCAGACTCCTAGGCATTACCACGGGGCCGCAGAGGGCTGACATGTCACCCCCTGGATGTGTGCACACGTACCTCTTCGATTTGTGACGGGATGCTTGGCGGAGAGTGAAACCAGTATTTCACCAGGCCTTTGTATCTCAGCACCAAGAAGAAACAGCCCCCCGCCAGCGCCGCCAGCGACAGAAAGACTCCCACGGTGATGAGGATGACTTGTTGAAGCTTGGTAGTGGCTTAAAAAAGACGACACAAGAGTGAACAAGAGGCCCATCCCGCACACGATACAAACACCAGGTCAGCCTTCACTGCCAACTGCTTTGGTAGTGTCCACGTCCTCCTGAGATGGACACACACTGTCCCTCCCCTGCCCAGCCTTGCGCACTTCAGTGCATAACTAGTAAAAGCAACCCTAAAACTGAGCGGTGTTAGCCGTCTGTGTGGTGTCACTGTCGCAGATCTCAGCACGAGCTGGTTAGATCTACTTGGGCGCTGGCTTCTCGCCCCTTTTCCCTGGGTCTCCCCACTGCCAACACCCTCCACCTCGTAAGCCAGCCCCGGTTACACTATTCAGGGATTCTGGTCCCAGCTCAGAAAGGATGAAGGAAGGCAGGTGTTACCATCCATCATTGTTTCGTAGCAAGTTATGTTGCTTAAGCGGCCGGGCCTAGAGGTGTTGCAAGATGTGCGGAAGAGGTGCGCCTTCACTTGTAAACAGTATTCTCTTAAGGGTCTCAAGCCATCCAACACGATGGAGTTGCTCTTGAAAGGACCTTTAACCTACGTAAAAAACGCCAACAGGAACTTATGAAAATGACCCAGAGAGATGTGGTCGAGCCACTTGTAGCTTTGCCAGTGTTTCCTCAAATTCCCAGGGAACACCGTCACCAAAGAAAGAGATTCTTTCTTTTTTTTTTTTTTAAATTTAAATATTTTATTTATATATTTGACAGAGAGAGAGATCACAAGTAGGCAGAGAGGCAGACAGAGGCAGAGGGAGAAACAGGCTCCCCGCTGAGCAAGGAGCCCGATGTGCGACTCGATCCCAGGACGCTGGGATCATGACCTGAGCTGAAGCCAGCTGTTTTACCAAATGAACCACCCAGATTCTGTTTTGAAAGAGTCACTGGTTTGCAGTGAACATATGTCACATGTGAAAGTGGTGAACGGTGTGGAGAAAGACGCTGAGGGCTTCAGAGCTGTCTTTCTGGCTATGAGGTCTCGGGGGCCTGCCGTGGCCACGGAGGGTCCGCCCCTGGAATTTAGCAGGCCCCCATGTCTGGGATGAAATTTTCTCCTGAAATGGGGCGCCTGGGTGGCTCAGTCAATTAAACGTCCGGCTCTTGGTTTCAACTCAGGTCATAAGCTCAGGGTGGTGAGTTCGAGCCCCGAGTCATGCTCAGGGGGGAGTCAGCTCATCCCTCTCCCTCCTTCCCGCACTCTCTCTCTCTCTCTAAAATACATAAATAAAATCTTAAAAAAAAATAATAAAACTGCCTCAACGCCCAGCGCATCTACTTTAAAGTCACTATTTCTTACTTCACGGTTAATGTATTCTAGATTCTTCGAGCTACCCAATGGACAGAGGGAAAAAAAAATCACGGTGGGAAATAACATTCTTTTTGTTCCGAGTCTGGTTTTAGTTTTAACTGAAATGTGCTGATGCCTCTTACAGAGTCTTGGTCCACATGATCTTGGCGAGTTACGTAATTGGGACACAGCTGGGTCCCAGATTCTGGAGGATTCTGTCTCCTCCCCTCAGCCTATCCCTGCTGCTGCCGCCCTCCCTCTGGAAACTTCTAGTCAATGGCTTCTTGCTCTCCTGGACAAAGTGGCCATTGTCCCACAGGGAAAAGAGGGAAAGATATATTATGGCCGTATAGGATTTCTTATAAGGGGATTGCTTTCCTATTTTTTTAAAAAAGATTTTATTTATTTATTCGACAGACAAAGATCACAAGTACACAGAGAGGCAGGCAGAGAGAGAGGAAGGGAAGCAGGCTCCCCGCTGAGCAGAGAGCCCGATGTGGGGCTCGATCCCAGGACCCTGAGACCATGACCTGAGCCGAAGGCAGAGGCTTTAACCCACTGAGCCACCCAGGCGCCCCTGCTTTCTATTTTGAGATGTAGCAGAAAAACGCCATAGCCGTTTGAAACGGTGGTATAACATATGCTCAGCAACACGGAGACGAAGCTGCTGTAGTGTTGGCTGAAAACCGGCAGATTACTCAAGAGTATGTATTTTTAAAAATATAAAATAGTCGCATTACTTAGGAATCATAGGATCATAGATGATTTTTCTTCCTTCTGTTTAACGCTGAGGGACTGCCAGGGCAGAGGAGAAAAATTCTGATGCCCCATAAAGCAATTTTTAAAAAGATTTATTTATTTATTTGAGAAAGAGAGAGAGCACGCAAGTGCGGAGGGGGAGGGGCGGGGCAGATGGAGAGAATCGCAAGCAGATTCCCCGTTGAGCATGGAGCCCTACTAGGGCTCAATCTCACAACCCAGAGATCATGACCTGAGCCCAAACTAAGAGCCTGGCACCTAACCGACTGCACCTTCCAGGCGCCCCATCCACGAAGCCATCTTAAGTATAAACTTCCTCTGGGGTTTATTTCAGCTGCCAGTTGGCATTTCTAGAATTCAGAATCAAAGACTGCAGAGACCTGAGACCGCTGTCCTTGGAGGGTCTGTTTGCCAGGCTAACCAAAGCCGGCACCTGGGAACTTGGAATCCAGAAATGCCCCACCATTCCCTAAGTAATATCGGAAGCTAATGGTGAAAACAATATTTTCTATGCTGAACACCTGCTCTCCTTCTAGGAGTCCGGAATTTTGATCTGTGCTAAGGAGAAGGGGCCTGCATTTCCAATAAAAGCCCTGGGCACTGCATCTCCGATAAGCTTCCCTGGTAGACAACATTTCACACGTTGTCACGGTTTGTTGTTGGAGGAATTAAGTGTGTCCTGTCTGAGTCATTCCGGAGAAGGTTCTTGGAAGCGTGTGCCTGCCTTCCTCTGGAGTTTGGCCCGTGTTCCTCTTCCCTTTGCTGATTTTGCTTAGTGTCCTTCTTCTGTAATGAATCATAGCCGTGAATACAACCATATGCCAAGTCCGTGGGTCCTTCCAGCAAATCCAGGGCTGGTTTTGGGGACACAGACTCACAGCTGGGATGCGGATATTTTGGTGGCTCTCACACTCATTTGAGCCCTAGAATCTTTGATCCACAAGTCCAAGGTGCAGCTGCTCTGGTAGGAAGAGGGAAAGGGGAATTCCTTCTGGAATCTTCTAGGCCTTCTCCATCCCACCTGACCAGACCTTGACTTTTTGATTCAGGGAAATGGTGAGTTCCTTCTTCCTCATACGGTGAGTGTCTACTCTTCAGGGCGTTTTGCCTTCCTCAGTGTTTTAAGATTCACCATGAAGAAATGGGGAGAAGGACAAGTGTGAGCTACGGCCGGAAGATCCGCAGAGCAGGGGATGCCTGGGGGGCTCAGCTGGTTAGACGTCTGCCTTTGCCTCAGGTCACAATCTCGGGGTCCTGGGATCGAGCCCCGAATCGGGCTCCCTGCTCAGTGGGGAGCCCGCTTCTCCCTCTCCCTCTGCTTGTGCTCTCTCTCTCTGACAAATAAATAAATAAAATCTTAAAAAAAAACAAAAGACAAAGTGCAGAGCACGGACCCTGGGCTCAGATGTCCCTGCGCTGATGTGCTAGCTGTCAGCCGCTGACCCCGGGCCACTTACTCAACCAGCTGGCTTCCTTCTCTGTGACACAGCTCGGGACAAATACTAAATGTGTATCTCAAATGCCTGGTTCAGGGCCCCACGCAAAGAAAGCTCTCGATTAACATAAGCTTTTACCATTATGAAAAACTATAATCATTTCATAATACACTAAGTCCAAACCATTATGCCGTACCCCTTAAACTTGTGCAGAGATGAATGTCAGTTAAATCACAATAAAACTGACCAACAAAAAACCAAAACAATTATAATACTGTTGAGTTTAGGAAACCCGGAAGCTCACAGAGATAGTGAAACCTCTTGACACGCAGCCTGGACAATCAGGCACGCGGATGACTGAAGGCCAGCACTGTCCCTCATATTACTAGGGCTGACCAGGCCCTGCTGGTCTGATGCCAGCTCTGCCAGCCTCGCGGCCCACCGCAGCCCCTCCTGCATTCCTGTGAAGACCCCGGCGCTTGCAGATCCCCAGACATCCCGAACCTTCCCACACCCTGTCCTCTTCCCTAGAAGGCGCTCTCTCCTCCCAGCAGACTTTTCACCTGTTCATATGAGCTCTCTTTGCAAATCATACAAACCACAGCAATTTACATAAATCCTGCAGACTGCTGGGGGGGGGGGGGATTCCTTGTTGTAGAAACAGGCTTTCTAGAACCTTCTCCACACTTTAGAGTGCCCCACGGGCTCTGTGCGCACCCCAAACAACGGGACTAGCGTGCTGTCAGGCAGAGAGGGGCCTTCGGAGCCACCTGGCAGAAGGGAAGGCTCAGCACAGGGAGCAGAAGCTCGGGTCTTGAGCAGAAGGATTAAACCCGGTTCAGGGCTCAGACCCTAAGGCAACACCGGGACGCTCTGTCCTCCTTGTCTTGTTCCAAGTTGATTTTTTTTTGCTGTATCAGAAAGTCCAAAGGAAAGAAAATCAAAACAAAGTAGAAAAAATGTAGAAAAGCAGAAAAATGCTCTTGCCTTTTGGATTCCTGCCTTTTCCCAGTAATGGACATAGTACTGGAAATAGCCCAGGTTGGGAGGGACGTCGAAGGGAGAGGAGAACCTGATGATGAGGGAGGCTTCTCCCGGCGTCACCCAGATGCTCTCGGGAGGCCCAACGGTCACTGAAACAGAGTAACGACACAAACACAATGTATCACACACATATATATGTATACACACACACACATACATTTTATATATAATACAACATATAATCTTATTTTTAATTTTATTTTTAAATTTGAACCCAGTTAATTAATACATAGTGCATTGCTAGTTTCAGAGGTGGAGGTAGCGATGCATCGGTGCCTACAACACCGGGTGCCATTATGTCACGTGGCCTCCTTCACGCCCACCCCCCACCTACCCCATCTCCCACCCGCCCGCCCGGCCCCAGCAACCCTGGGCAACCTTATTTCCTATGGTTAAGGGGCTCTTATGGTTTGTCTCCCTCTGTGATTTCGTCTTGGTTTATTTTCTCCTCTCACACATGATTATATATGTCTATGGCGTGTTCACACACCCACACCCACCCACACACACATTTTTAAATCCACTGAGATCGCATTCTGGCACAGCGGACTCCCATAGACTGGTCTGGGCACAAGCTTCACGTGGCAGGCCACGGGGCAGGAAGGCCACAGTGTGGCACCAGGGCTTCTGGTCAGTGGCAGGAGAGCCCTTGCAGCTGTCCACGTGTTGGCCCAGAGCCAGTCTCTTCACCCCACACCCACCCCCGCCCAGTCCCCACCCCAGCACACGGCTTCCCTGTAGACTGAGACCCACAAGAGGCTGGTACAGAAGCCTCCCAGGCTGAAAAGCCCCAATAGCCAATATCTCTTACGACTGCACCGCAGAAGTTTCCAGAGTCCCCGTGAGGGCCACACGCAGTTACAAGAATTGCTGCACTCAGCTGAAGACACGGGTCCCTTGGAGGCACTGGAGGGGCCCCAGGGAGGTGCAGCTTATCAGTCAGGGGTCATTTTGCCACAAGCGATGCTGCTTAGGAACGTGGCGAACAGCCACCATGACTGGGTTTCCAGAGAAACAGCCGGAAGGTTAACCACAGTCAGATTTTCAGGCAGAGGGGGAGACGGGGACAGGATCTTGCTCCCCTTACCTACAACCTGGCTCCTTTGCAGATCTATGTTTAATACACATTCGTACTTCCTTACAAATGAACAAAAGTGGTATTTATAAACAGACCGTGTTTAAATATAGTACTGGAGAGATGTTGCCATTGGAAGTCTGTTTCTTGAAGCTTTTCACAGAGTTCCCGGGACCCTGAAGCGCGTTGAAGGAAAGGTTCCCTCTTGTACGAAACAATCACTCAGACGGAGAGTGTAGCTCGGGCCCCACGAGTTCCGAGAGGCCCATCCATGCGCCATCTACACGTGCAGCTGATCGGATCACTGTGGCCAGTTGTGCATTTGAGACTGTTCGTGCTTTCCACGCTCCCACCTGGGCTCTCCCGGCTGGGCAAGGCCCTGGCACCTGTTGGGCAAGGGGCTGGTCCCTGCAGGGTTTGCAGCCATACTGCAAACTGTGAGGCTGTGGGGGAGAGACTAGGTCTAGACAGAGACCTGGCCTGCCTGGTCCCCTCTACCGCCCCCACACCCGCCCGGCCACCAGCTCAAGCTACGTTATCCTCAGACCTTTCTCCTCTGTAGGACATGTTCTCTAGACTTTTCTGTGACTTCCACGCAGGGCTGGGCCTGGAAGCTAGGGTGCCAGCCTGAGCGGTCATTTCGTCCCCCGGAAGGTCAGGGTGGAGAGAGCTGCCCTTCGAGAATTCTGGATCCGGGATCTGGTACCAAGCGACAGGTGCCAAGAGGTAATGATACGGGTTTCCTGGGTTTGATGTAGAGTGTGAATAAATGCCTGCCGCTCTTAGCCCTCTTCCATCAACAAAGCACTTTTTGAGGGGAAATGAGCCTGTCTTTTGAGGGGGAGACGATCCGCCCTCTCTCAACACACGGAAGGGAGTCTCGGTTATCTGTGGGTGAGTCTCCATTATCCACGGGTGACTGCTGACGGCAGCTTCCACGGACCAGCTCTCCTTGTAAACCAGGCAACGTGGATTTTCACGTGTCCACACAGCTCTGCGTACCCGCCACAGAAGGTCATCTTCGTTCCCACAGGGAGAAACAGAAGCCAGGAGGTCATCGCAGTTGCCCAGAGACCTAGCCAGTAATGGGCAGAGGCGGGATTTGAAGCGAGGCCGATGTGACCCCCAGCAGCTGCCGCCGCCAGCCATCTCCTCCCTGCACACACGCTCATCCTCGTGTTGCTTGTGTCCCCCAAGTGCACAAGTGCTGGACCCAGCGATGGGCTCTGAGGACACGTCTGCCTCCGACTTTGCAAGTGAGGGCAGGGGATGACTGCCCAGCCGGGAACCACCTGGGAACACAGCTGCCCAGCTCAGGCCGGGAGGACGGGGAGCCGCGGACGGCTGGCGCTGGACCAGCGACTTTCACAACAGGCCCTGCTTCCAACTCCGTTCTTCTTCCCCAGCACCAGGGCCAGGGCTCACCATTACTTTTTCTTTTTCTCTTAACTAATTCCCAGCTAGGTGACATTTCGCAGCTCAGATATGTGCTGGTTCTCTACGCAAGGACAGGCGACTTGTCCGCAGTAACTGTCTGGCCCGCGGGGACTGCGCTGCCTTCTCTTCCTGTCCCCACACCATCTGGCACAAGCGGTGGGTTGCTCCTCCAGCTTCCCAAGGCAGACACGCTCAGGCACGTAGGAAAGAGAGGGAAGGTCGTGGTAACAACTCCTGTCCTCATCACCCGACTTCCACCCACCTCGAGGTCGTGGTCAGTTTTGTTCCTCTCATCCCTCTTGCCCTCCGCCCTCCCACTCTCTGGATTATTTTGAAAAATCCCAAACACGACATCATTTCATGTGTAACTACTCCAGTATGTGTCTCTAAAGCCTAGGACCTCCCGCCCCGCTCTTAAAAACATAAAATACCATTATAGGACCTAAGATAAACGAACAGTAATTGCTTACTAGCCCGTCAAATAGCTGGACCATGACCACACTCCCTCAGCTGTCTTCTCCCTCTGCTTAGTTTGCCTAAACCATGAGCACTGGGGCTCTGGGACACAGCTGAGCCTGTGGGAAATGAATCACGGAAGGAGCGAAGCACAAACTAGAATCTGTCCGTCCTTACGCCCCCTTCCGATTTCTGGGAGCACATCTGCTCATTCAACCAAGCTCCACGGCGCAAGCTCCACGGCATATCCACCATGAGCCAGGCACTGTTCGAGGCCAAATGAAAGTCTTTCTTAAACATAAAGGAAGCTGTGCCGGAAGAAAGGAGGGTGGTCAGTGAAGCCAATATGTCCCATCCAGCCCGGAGGCCAACGAGCTTTTTTTGGTAAAGTGCCCTAGTAAATTGGGCTTCAAGGGCCAGGCAATCCCTGTTGCAACTGTAGCTTGAAAGCTTGAACTGCTGTAGCTTGAAAGCATCCACACACCATACATTATTAACAGACGGTGAAACTGTGTTCTAATAAAACTTTATTTACAACAGCAGGTTGGCGGGCCGGATGTGGCCGACAGGCTCTGGCTTCCCAGCCCCTGGTTTTAGCAACTCACAGTCCTCTAGCTCGAGCCTCCGTGCTCAGGACGTGGGTTCGACCACCCTACCCACGTGTTCACCGGCTGTGCAGGGCGAGACACAGGACAGGGGAGCGTGGAGTCTGCGCAGCTCAGCGAGGAGGAAAGTGAAGAAAGCCTGAATGATAAAGGAAGCTTTAGAGCCAAGTTCTCTTACCATTCCAACAGGACAGGAACCAAGGCACTGTCAGCCAGGGGGAAACCAGGTCCTCCAGCTTAGCTCGGACGCGTAAAGAGATGTTGAAATGTGGTGGGAAACCCGTTGAGAGGCTGCTCGGGGTGAAGTTACACTCCGGCTTGGTGAGGTTCATACAGTTCACACCCAAGTCGTTGGCGTCATACCACCTACTGCCAGAGAAGCTGCAAAGGAAAACAGGCTTTCACTTCGTGGATTTCACTCTTCTGCCACAGCCAACAGTTTCCCCAGAGCAGATTATTATTATTATTATTTTTAAAGCAGCTTTCCTGAGATCCAAGTTGCAGATCAAAGAATCCACCCCAGTGAAAGTGCACAACCAATGACTTTCAGGAGATTCGCGGGGTTGTGCAAACATCACCACGACCAATTTTGGGACATTTTTTTCATCCCCCGAAGAAATCCCATAATCCCACATCTATTAGCACTCGCTCCCCACGGTGCCCCAACCCCCCAAGCCCTAGGTGACCCTTAATCGTCTCCTTTCAGTTTCTCAGGGTTTGCCTCCTCTGGACACTTCCTACAAATGGGCTCATGAACCGCATGGTCTTCTCTGATTGGCTCTTCCCATGTAGTGTGTTTTCAGACATGATGTGTGATGCTTATAGGACATTTGTTTCTCCATTGGCCTGTTTACGGTCATGTTGGTTGCTCCCACTTTTTGGCTGTGTGGGTAACACTGAGAAATAGTCACATGCAAGTTTCTTTGCGGACGTAACTTTTCCCAATTCTCTGGGGGAAATACCTAGGAGGGGAACTGATGGGTGATACCGTAACTCTTATTTTTAACTGCCTTCCCAAGTGGCTGCAGCATTTTACATTCCCACCTGCAACGTATGAGGGTTCCGATTTCTCTGCATCCTCACCAGTACTTGTTATTATGCCTTTTTTAAATTATAGCCATCCTAGCGACTATGCTGTGGTATGTCCCTGTGATTTCAAATTTGCATTTCTCTGATGAATATTGGTGTTGGGTATCTTTTTATGTATTTATTGGCTATTTGTATATCTTCTTTGGAGAACTGTCTACTCAAACCCTTTCTCTGTGTTTTTCAAAAAGATTTTATTTATTTATTTGACAGAGATCACAAGCAGCAGAGAGGCAGGCAGAGAAAGAGGGGGAAGAAGACTCCCCGCTGAGCACAGATGCGGGGCTCGACCCCAGGACCCTGAGATCATGACCAGAGCCAAAGGGGCTTTAACCCGCTGACAGAGTTGTCTTTAATTGTTGAGTTGTAAGAGTTCTTTATATATTCTGGATGCAAGTCTTTTCTCAGATTTTTCCCATTCAGTTCTGCAACTGATTTTAATTCTCCAAGCTCAGCCCCTGCAGCTGGCGTCTTTAGGCAAGCTACGGTGTTCCTACAAACCCCACTCACGCTTCCTGCTACTGTGGAGTTCTGTTTACTCCATAGCTGCACATTTAACGTCTGCGTCACCCGTATGAAAACCCTGCTAAATACAAGGGCACATATTCTTGTAAATGACAGCTCTGACCTCTGTTCTCAGGTGGCAGACTTGAGGAAAACCAGGGAGGTGGCTGCTAGAGACCCCAATGGGGGGCAGTAGGCAGTGTGCTCTGTAGAGACAGGCTGTGCCCCCAACAGCGGCTCTGGCCTAGAAAGCGAGGCAGGGAGAGACAGAAGAGAGGAGAGAGGAGGCTGGGGATCATTGCCACTGTCTTCCACACACCACACGTGCTTCTAAGTGTACCTCTGACCTTGACCGGGAACTCTTCTGTCGAAGTGGCAAGTGGCAAGATGAAGTCCACTTCAAGATGTGTGGCCACGGCTTCTGTGGCTTACCACTAAGACCCGGGGCCAGCCCCTGCGGGGGAGAGGGGCCCCCCTAGCAGAGGCACCCCCCCGGTCTTAGATTGGGGGTGCGCTTCAGAAGGGGTAAGTGATCTTTAAACAGGTAACACAGATACTTAGAGACACTCTAACCTTCTCCCCGCAGATCCCAGCTGCTGAACTTGGGCGAAAGGCTCCCCACATTTCACAGGTCACTTCCCCACGCAGCAGGGAATGGACCACTCGGGCTCCCTGTCCTCCCTTCTCCTCCACACTTGGCCCGGCCTCGGAAATGCTGTTGAAAAACGGTTCTCCACAAAGGGGTCTGAAGAGGGACAAACCATCCGAATTGAAATGACAGCTGACACAAGACAGCAATTTCAGGGGGAAGAGAGGAAAAGGGAGCTGCACTGGGAGGCCACATTGCTTTGTCTTCGCAAACCGGAGAAATGAGGGGAGGCTGGCAGCACTTCAATGAGCGCAGCCTGGAGAGCGTGGCCCCCCCGCTCCCCCCCGACTCTGGCCTCCTGGGGCCCGGGTGCTGGGGTGCAGGGTGGGGGTGGGGTGTGTGTCGTTTGAGTCTCACCCCAAGAGTCCCCACTGGCTCCCCCCTCACCATGTGTCCAGCATGGACTGCCTCTGTCCCTGAGTTTTCTCACCATGAGAGGGAGCAGGGCACAGCGGCCGCACACGGACTCTGGAGCCAGATCACCTGGGTTCAAATCCCAGTTAATTCGCTTTTCTGTTCCTTAGTCCCCTTATCTATAAAATGGGGATAAATGATGGTATTTGCCTCCGAGGGGCCATGAAAGTCGAACCAGCTGACATCAGGAAAGTGCCTGAGCCGGGACTGGGGGCCCCGAAAGCACCACGTAAATCACTTGTTCCACACCTGGGCAGCTGTGGGCTTCACTGCTCAGTCTCTGTTGCATCACCTCCAAAAATGGCAAGTGTCCCTCGCACCCAGCAATTCCTCCGCTTCAAATATACAAAAACAATCAGACAATTTATGTACGAGGACGCAGGCTGGTGACCATCTACACCCGCCAGTGGGGAAGCGTTGACTGTATCACGTGTGATGCATCCTCTGATAAAACAAGTGGTAAAAATGTTCACACAGAGATCGCTAGGAGGATCACTAGGCTCACACACTTAACTACATTTGGTTGAAAAAAAAAAAAAAAAAAAGGAAGCAGTACCCAAAGACATAACCCCAGTTTTGTTTCATTTTTACGCACACACGGGCACATTTTCAAACCAAGTGCACGCATTTAGGAAAGAAGTCTAGAGAGAAATACGCCAGAAGGAGAATAGGGATTATTCTTGGGCTATAGAGCACTAGGCTGTTTTAACTTTATTCTTTCTACTTTTCTGGGTGTTGTAGCCTTTTTGTAAAGAACACGTGTTGTTGTTAAAATCAGAAAAAAAAAAGGAAATAAAAAATGTTTCAGAAGACTGGCTGGTCCGGTTAAGTTTTTTAAAAGTGAAATCTCTCGAGTTTTTAATGTCGGGACTAAATGAGAAAAAAAAAAAAATGAAACACTGTGGGTCCAACCCAGCACGAAGGTCACACTCACTACAACCCCTGATTTAAACTTGAAAATTTCCCACAGTTCTCAGTGCAATTTGGCTTTGGCTACTGTACTACCAGAAAACAGGCAGCTTCATTTCTAATTACGGTAATGCTTTGCTGTAGAGAAATAGGATGGAAAAGTTTTAAGTTCCACAAGATTCAAAATGATTATTTCATGTCACTAAACCGTCCCAAACATGTAAAAGTCTCTGAAAACAAAACAAGAGCAAGGGCCGTCCTCTCATCAGATTTGTGACTTGAAAAGAAAACAAGACCAGCCCGGGTTTCAGTTTCTCGTCACCCCTCAACTTTTCCAAAGAAGGACGTTCACATTCAACCCATCCTTTGTTTCTTATACTAGAACCATCTTCTATCCTGAAAAAACCATCTCCAAAGTGCTTTCCAAAAAGGAAACGAAGTATAATAAACATGTGAGTCTGGGAAAGGAAACCGTCAAAGGTTTTAAGGAATATTTCCACTATCTCCTGGTGCTCTGTCGACCCACAGATGTACTTCCCCCTTCAAAGCTAAGGAATGCTAGTCAGGGTATGAGCTGTGACTTCCTGTCGGCAAAAGCTTGTTTAGTTCTACGATACCATGTTTACTGAGTGCCGAGTAGGGCAAGCTTTGTGGTCACAGGACCCGTGCAGGGGCCCAAGCCCCACTCTGAGGAGTCACTCAATTTGATGCGTGGCTGCCGCCATCTTGAAATTCTCAGTAATTCTGAGCAAGGGGCCTCGCACCATTTTCATTTTGTGCTAGACCCACAGATTATGTACCTGGTCCTTGTGGATCTGTCCGCTTACTGTAGATTGCTTTGTACTTACTTGAGGACCAGCTAAATGTAATTCAGACATAATCCCTAAACCCTGGTTTAGAATCTATTCTTATTTAGCAAATGTTGTTATAATGGACATTCGAAGGTGAAAACGAAGTCATCTGGAAATGTGCTCCTCTTACAAACTAAGTGCCCGTAATTTTTCCAGGTTCCTTCCCTGTTCTTGACCACAGATATGGTCCAGATTTTACACAGTTGCAACCACTTCCAGATTATCCTTTTTAATAGTTCCTGAATGTTCAATGACTAGTTAACATGACACAATTTGGTATTTTTCTGCTGACGGACACGAATGTGTACTTCAATGTTTTATCTATCTTCATGAACATGAGTGGTTTTTTCTTCCTTTTTCTTTTCTTTTCTTTTTTTTTCTTTTTTTTCTTTTTTAAATCTTATTTATTTATTTGAGAGAGGGAGAGACAGCACGTGGGTGAGAGGGAGAGAGAATGTGAAGAAGATTCCACTCTGAGAGCCTGATGTGGGGCTTGATCCCACAACTGGGAGATCATGAACCTGAGCTGAAACCAGGAGTCTGATGCTTAAATGACTGAACCCCCTGGGCACCCCATTTCTTTATCTTTTTCTGATGGGAGCTTGTATCAGCTGTGTAGGGGGAAAGTAACGTGGGCATTTCTGTGACTTGAGCTGTCCAGTGGCTAACGCTGCGGAAGGAGGGCTCGGTGAACGCACCCTCTCGCCCAGCACGATCTCCATGCACAACACTCTCCCGAGCACGGAGCTTTACCATTTCCTTACACTTTGTGTGACTGGTAATACGAAACGACTTGGCCAATAATTTTAACTTCATCTTCTCTTAGCCTCTGTAACATAGTAAACATGTAACCACCGAGGACTTCGATTTTGTCTTACTTCTTCCCCTGTGTGTTTCTGTTGTACATCAAGGGATGAGAAAGTGTGAAAGCCGGTGAGAGAGAGATGAGGGCCCAGAAGAATGTGTGAAATGGAAAACCCCTTTTAGAGATCGAGAATTAGTAGCGACTAAGTGAATACTTTCCTTAGTAGGCCAAATCTGGTCTGTAAAGTTCAATAAACCAGATATTTCAAACTCGAGGAAGATGAAAGCTACAAGGTGCCTCCTGCCCTTTTAAGACAGGAAGCCGTCTTCTACAAACCTCTCCTGAACCCAAAGAGACGATAGTCGCCCCCCAACTAAGAAGCCCCGTAGGTAGGCAGCCCAGTCTCTGCGACACCGGGGCCGTTTAAGCCTTCGCATGGTGGGAGGTTGTGAAATCTCTGTCCTTGGAGATTTTAAAAGTACAAGAAGAATATCTGTTTCCAGCGGATTTGCTGGCAATCCTGCCAAGAGGCAAGCCGGAGCCGCTGGCCCTGGGGCTCCCCGCACCCCTTCCCGCAAGGACGCCAACAGAAGGATCCGGCTTACTATTTGTACTGCACCTGGTAGACCACCGGCCTGCTGTCATTGCTCAGGGACCCCGGCTCCCAAGTCAGAACCTGCTCGGCGTTGTACAGGTGAACCTTCGGGTTTCGAGGAGCTGGCAGCTGGGAGAGAGAGTCTTGAAAGGGGCAGGGAGTAAGAGAAGGGGGCAGAGGGGAGAGAGAAAGCCGGGGAGGGTTGAGAGAGAAAAATCGGATTACAACAATATTTAAATGCACAACTCCGTTTTTGTCCAAGTGCAGAAATGGTTATTGCCTAATGCATGTCCCCTCACCCTGGCCTTGGACTAAGTATGGCACCAGTGACACAGCCCGTGGGAAAGAGAGGCCTGGGGCCCGCAGGTTGCAGTTCTTAGCAACGGGGCCCAGGTGCCAGAGTCTGGCTCCACTGGAATGCATGCTCTATCCCAAATAAGCACGTGTGGCTGGGCAGGTGAACTTGACAGTCTGGGCTCACGGTCTTCTTCAGGAGCAAGGGGTAAACAGCTGTGCTGTCTGTAAGTGAACGCTGAGTCGGTGGCCATGTGACACGCATTGGCCCCAGACTAGCCTTAGTTGCAGATGTGCATTCGCATCAACGGAGTGTGTTAAACTCCATGCACACGCACACACACTCACACATGCAAGCCCCAAACCAGGTGTGCAAACCACAAAGGCACGTGGAGGGTAAGACATGTCCTTCGGGCTTCATAAGGGTCGCGCTGTTCCTCAAGAACCCCCAGTATCACAGTCGCCAAGTTCCTGCTTAAAGCACAGACCCCCAGCCACCACCCCCACCCCGACCAAGAAATCCACATCTCCAACAAGCTTCCCAGCTGATTCTCAGGCACGGTGAAGGCTGAGGGCTACAAACAGCGAATAACACCCACCCTGGGGAGCCACCGCCAAGGTCTGAGCCGCCCTCCTGGGGTGACCTGGACTGGGCTGGGGACCACAACTGCCGCAGGCTCTTCTCTTGCAAGAAAACATGATCCTGACGGGCTGTTCTCCGAGATGGAAACATGAGCGACCAACGCCCAGGAGGTAGAAAGAAGGGTTTTGAAAAATGTGCTGCTCCAGAATTCGGAGCAGGAAGTTCAGACCATATGTTTTCGGGAAACGCATCCCATCTCAAGAGTGGTGTCTGTCTGGCTCTTCCTCTGAAAGACGTGTTACTAAGAGTCCGTGGCCACTTGTTTACCTCCAGAATGCCTGCTGTCTCCACAGCCCCGAGCTCAGGCGGGCCTCAGTTCCAGAATAATCCTTATTCAACCGGGGGACCAGCACTTCTACCAATTTGCATGAGGGCCAAAGGCAGGCTGGGGTTGCCTGGAAGGAGGCTCTGCTGGGCAGGCCCAGCTCGCTCCCCATGGCTGCTGTGCGGGGCCCGCAGACCCCAGAGCGCAGTGAGCACTGGACAGCGCCCCCGGGGGGAGGACTTCCTTAGGGCCCGGCGCCCAGCAGCGTCAGAGACCCGCAGTTTCCCATGGATGCTGAGACGAGGTGGCACGGATTCAGTGTCTTAAAACAACCCAGCTCGATCGCTTATGGTTCTGGAGGTGAGAAGTTTGAAACTGCTCTCCCTCGGGTAGCGTCTGGGTGTTGGCAGGGCTGGGATCCTTCTGGAAGCTCTGGGGCAGAAATGGCCCCTTGCCCCCCTGCAGCTTCTAGAAGCAGCCCACATTCTTTGGCTCTGACTCCTTCCCCCGGCAACAGTGGGCTGATTCCTTTTTTTTTTCTCTCTCTCTCTCTCTTTCTTTTTAAGTGACTACCCATTTATTTATTTATTTTTCAAAAAAAAAAATTTTTTTTTTTTGAAGATTTAGTCATTTATTTTAGAGAGCAAGGGAGAGAGCACGAGCAGGTGGGGCAGGAGGAGAGGAGAAACCCAAGCAGACTCCGCCTTGAGCCCAGAGCCTGACATGGGTTTGATCCCAAGGACCCTGAGATCACAACCTGAGCTGAAATCAAGAATCAGACACTTAACCGACTGAGCCACCCAGGTACCCCTTTTTAAATATTTAAGTTCTAGGGGCACCTGGGTGGCTCAGTGGTTTAAGCGTCTGCTTTCAGCTCAGGTCATGATCCCAGGGTCCTGGGATCGAGCCCTGCATCGGGCTCTCTGCTCAGCAGGAAGCCGGTTTCCCTTCCTCTCTCTCTGCCTGCCTGTGATCTCTGTCAAATAAATAAAATCTTAAAAAATAAATATTTAAGTGAACATACAGTGTTTACTGTATTGGTTTCAGCGTTAGAATCCAGTGATTCATCACTTACGTAATTAAAACACTCAGGGCTCATCACAACACAGGCTCTGCTGAAGGCCCACCCCCCACTGAGCCCATCCCCCACCCACTTCCCTCCACCAAACCTCAATTTGTTCTCCATTGTTAAGAGTCTCCAATGCTTTGGGTTTTTTTTCCTCTCTCTTTTTCTTCCCCTGTGTTCATCTGTTTTGTCTCTTAAATGCCACATGAGTGACATCACACGGTATTTGTCTTTCTCTGACTTCTTTCCCTTAGCATCGCGCACTCCAGCTAGATCCACACTGCTGCAAAGGGCAGGATTTCATTCTTCTGGATGGCGGAGTGACATTCCACCGCATACACAGACCCCGTCTTCTCCATCCATTCCTCAGTCGGTGGACATTTGGGCTCTCCGTACAGTCTGGTCATTGCTGCTACTGCCGCTAGGAACACTGTGCCCGTGAGAATCTGTATTTTTGTACCCTTTGGCTAAATAGTGGTGCAATTGCTGGACCAAAGGGTAGTTCTATTTTTCACTTAAAAATTTTATTTATTTATTTATTTATTTATTTATTTGTTTATTGGAGAGAGAGAGCAGAGGGTCAGGGAGAGAGAGAATCCCAAGCAGACTGTGCAGCTCAGAGCCCGACTTGGGGCTCGATCTCACGACCCTGAAGTCATGACCTGAGCCAAAATCAAGAGCTGGTGCTCAACCGACTGAGTCACTCAGGTGCCTCTCTATTTTTAGCTTTCTGAGGAACCTCCATGCTGTTTTCCACCACGGCTGAACCAGCTGGCCTTCCCACCAACAGTGTAGGAGGGCTCCCCTTTCTCCGCATCCTCGCCAGCCTCTGTCATCTCCTGTGTTGTTAATTTTAGCCACTCTGACCGTGTGAGGGGGTAAGTCACTGTGGTTTTGATTTGTATTTCCCTCTTGCCAGGTGACGTGGAGTATTTTTCATGTATCTGTTGGCTGTTTGGATGTCTTCTTTGCAGAAATGTCTGTTCATGTCTTCTGCCCATTTCTTAACTAGATTATTTGCTTTTTGGACGTTCAGTTGGTAAGTTCTTCATAGTTCTTTTAGATACTAACCTTTTATCAGCTATGTTGTTTGCAAATACCTTTTCCCATTCTGGAGGCTGCCTTTTGGTTTTGTGTTTCCTTTGCTGTGCAGTTTTTTATCTTGATGAAGTCCCAATAGTTCACTTTTGCTTTTGTTTCCCTTGCCTTTGAAGACATGTCTAGCAAGAAGCTGCTGCGGCTGAGGTCAAAGAGGGTGCTGTCTGTGTTCTCCTCTAGGATTCTGATGGATTCCTGTTTCACATTTAGGTCTTTCATCCATTTTGAGCTTATCTTTGCATACAGTGTGAGAAAGCTTCTGGTCCGGCTTCCTTCTTCTGCATGTGGCTGTTTCCCCAGGACCCTGTGTTGAGGAGACCAGGCCAATTCCCTTCCATGCTGTCACCACACTGGTCTGACTCTCTTGCCTCCCTCTTCCATCTTTTGAGGACCCTGTGACGACACTGGGACCATGGAGCCCATTTCCCACATGAGGTCACGCAGCCATAAGCTCTGGGCCTTAGGACGTGGATATCTTTGGGGGCCAGTATCTCGCCTGCCGTGGTGCCCTTCACCATGTCCCTGTCTCTGGGGAGGACTGTCTCCTGGCGCCCGGATCTCCAAGATCCAGACATCAGCTAAGGAAGGAAGCACCGAGGGCCCGAGCAGGAAGGGCGGGTCCACCCCAAGTGACAGGTGGGCCAGAAGAAAGGCTTCCCCGTAAACGTGGAGTCTCCAGATGGGCCTTCTACGTTCTTCAGCTTTCATTTTCCCGACGTGTGGGGAGCTGCCAGTGTTACTCTGACATTTGACTTTCCTGGAATCCCCTGCCCTACCACATTCAGAGATGATAACAAGTCTTAAAACCGAGGGTTTCACAATGAAGCACCAGAGACTGCCCACTCAGTAGCAACTGCCTCATCACCCTGCCCTCTGCACCTCTCGGAAGGCCCGTCCTTGAACTGCCTCGCCCCTGCACCACAGCCCTCACGGGGCCCTCCTTGTTCCTGGGAAACTCAGAGCCTGCCTCTGCGGCTCCTTCTCTGGAACCTTCTTTCCCCTTAGGCCACAGCTCTCTCCCCTACTCCCTTCCGGTCTCTGCTCTCACTAGAGTGGTTTCCTGTGTAAAACGCCCAGGGTACGGGGGTCCCTGTCTCTGCTTGACTCACCCGCGTGGTGCTAGGTCACCACCTGGGTCCTCTGTTTACACCAAGGTGCTTAGGAGCATGGATTCCAGAACTAGACAGCCTGAGTTCAAAGCTGCATGCTCCTTAGAATCTTGGGCAAGTTGTTTAACTTCTTTGTGCCTCAGCTGTATCATCTGTAAAACGGGTACAATACAGACTTCGCAGTGTCATTATGAGGAGAGAACGACCTAGTTTTATGCATGGGGCTGAGGACAGGGTGAGCACCCTGTGGCCCGTGCCTCTCCGCATTGCTAATGGTTTATCGACAGTACCCCTGAACATGAGAGTGGGGAGCTCCGGGAAGGCTGGGTGTTGTTGAATTGGGGACTGTTTTATCCCCCCTGCCTGGAAGAGCAGGCACTCCAGATCTGGGGAGTGACTGGCCCGCAGCCCAGCAGTGGGCTTGCCTTCAGAGAGTACATAACCGATTTCTGGTCCTCAGCGGTTCATTCTTCCACTCGTAAACCAGGCAGAGCTTAGGTTCCCTTTTTCCTTCCTTGCTTTATGCTCAAGTTCCTCCCTTTTGTTTGGTCTCTGCTGCAGCAGGGCATGGGTGGGTGGACAGCTCCGGGCTGTGACCTATCTGCTCGGCTCCAAAGAGTCAGCGTGTCTAGGGTCATGGTGCCTGCTGTCCAACGTGTCCGCAAGGGCTCAGCGGAAGGAGAACAGAACTTACGGACAAAGGGCTTAGGCTGAAATCCTGATCCTGTGACCTACAGCCACAGGTTCTGCTGACACAGCTGAGCGTCGGTTTTCTCCTGGATCGTGGAACCATGCCCTCTCTCGTGGAGCTGGAGCGAGGGGCACGCGCAAGATAGCGGATGAAAGGCAAACCAGACACTGCTGTTTGAGTGAATGTCTAAGACGTGATTATTTCAGGGTGTCCCGATGCCTCATGGCACGGCTGCCTGTGCAGGTGGCGGGCAGCACCCGGTCACCCAGACCCTGTCTTCAGGGACCCGCGACGGGGCGCCGAGCCCCGCGCTGAGCATGTAATTGATGGTCTGCCCTTGATGTAGGCAGAATAGCGCCTCTTCCCCAAAGATATCTGTGTTCAGTGAATATATTAGGTTTCATGGCAAAGGGGAACAGAGGGTGTAGATGAAATTTAGGTTCCTCATCAGACCTTAAAATAGGGAGCTTATCCAGAAGTAGCTGGGTGGACCCAGTGTCATCACAGCGGTATTTTTCCGGAAGCTGGAGGAGCCAAGGCAACGATTCTCCCTCTAGAACCTCCAGAAAAGAATGCATCCCTATGGACACCTTCAGTTTAGCCCAGTGGAACCAGCATCTGACTTCTGACCTCCGGAGCTGTAAGACAATACATTCTCTCGTCGTGTAAAGGCACTGCTTACGTGTTGTTTGAAGGCGCTCAACTGGGGGTGATTTGTTACAACACCAAGAAGTAAGACGGTCCCTGGAGGTGGACACCAGGGCTTTAATGACACCCCAGCTCTTATGAGACAGAAGCTCGTAGTAACGGTAGGGTGTACACAGTTCCAGTCCCTTCCCTCTCCGCGGTCTATGCGGGCAGTCACCCACAAGCTACTCATGGTAAGAGATGACGTAGTGATCACCCGTGTGAAGAGTATTCTCTGCCACTCACAGCTAGAGCTCCTCCTGCACCCCCTTCCTGCCCTGCCCCTGACCTCGGATGCAGCCTGGACCCAGGCATTTGAGACTTTATGCATATTTAAGAAAAGGCTAGCCTGGGTCTCAGAAAGACAGTTTGGTTAACATACATCACACACAGAGCGGCGCCTGGGCGGCTCAGTTGGTTAAGCGTCTGCCTTCGGCTTGGGTCATGAACTCAGGGTCCTGGGATCAAGTCCCACACGGAGCTCCCCACTCAGCGGGGAGTCTGCTTCCCCCTCTTCCTCTGTCCCTCGCCCACCCCCACTCATGATCTCTCCCTCTGTCTCAAATACAATAAATAAAATCTTCCAAAAAACTCCCACACATCACACACAGAGAATAAAGTACATTAAAATAAATTCACACTAAAATTAATCATTTAATCTTGACATCCAAAGACCCTTCAGATTCCTCCCATGGATGGGGTGTTATGATGAACGTCCATGACTTTGCAGGTGAGGAGATATCAAAAAGCATTCCCCGAACGCTCAGCTGTAACCAGAAAGTTGCTCTGGTCAGTAAGTCCTAGACATCCGCTTACTTGCCCAGACCATTTGTCCCCACCTAAAAAGGTCAGTTTTGTCTCCTTGAGAACAGATGGAGCTATCTCCTACTTGAAGAGAATGGTGGGGAAAAGAAAGACAGTGCATGTTTACAAAACCTTGTCTGACCTAGAAAAGGAGCCTAATAAACGCTATTACTATCATTTTCAGTTTGCCCCAAAACATGACAGCTGCTTAGTAGTTTCAACTGCTGAGCGGATGGGCAGACAAGAGTTACTTGCTGCGGGACCGTCTGGGTGGCTCAGTCAGTTAAGCACCCAACTTTTGATCTGGGCTCGGGTCACCATCTCAGGGTTGTGAGATCGAGTCCTGTGTTGGATTCTGTGCTCAGCGGGAGTCTGCTTCTCTCTTTCTCTCTTTCCCTCTGCCCCTCCCCCTGCACACTCTCTCTCAAATAAATAAATCTTAAAAGAAAAGAGTTGCTTAATGCACCTTCATTTGCAATGGTTCCTGTTTTGGGGCATTTACTGTCTTTCTCAGCAGTCTCTCCGTGCATCAGAAGCTTTGGATGGTCAAGCCAGCAAATCATGGTAACAAAATTCTATGGCACAAGTGCCTTTCCAACCTACTACTAAACTAAGAGCAGGTACGAATACAAAGAAAAGCCTCAATTCTTCAACGTTCAGGTCGATGGTCAGAAAGACGGTTGATTTACTGCACTGTAGTGGGGCTGATTAATTTTTGATCTAAAGCAAACGGCCACTGCTTAAAGCGTTACTACTGAAGGGACCAAAATATGCCACCCCAATATATGTCACTTCGGCATTTTTTTTTTTTTTTACATGTTCATTATTTGGAATTACAGTTACTCAAAAAACAGTCAGTGCAAAAAGGACATTCTGACTTTTCTTTTTCCCCCTGAAAGCAGGAACTGAATCTCTCTTGTGATGGTATTCTCCCTATAGCAGGAGGGCAAAGGGCATCTTGACTCAGAGATGGAACTGGAGGCTGAGAAGGTTGCAGAAACAAACTTGGTTACTTCCTCATTAATTTGTGACCCCAAACTCAAGCCCCCTTGTTTGGTTAAATCTCTGCAAATCACTATTTCTATATCTAAAAGGTAGGAAAGGTGCAAACTTTGGTCGCTTCTTCGACCCTCATATTTTTATAAGCTCCCATAGGAACAAAATTAAATGTTTTTCTCCTGTCACTCTGTCTCATGTCAACTTAATTATTAGATTAGTCGAAGAACCCAGAAGGCAAGAAAGGAAAAGTTTTCCTCCCCTACGCTACAATTTAGATCAGGTCCAATATTTTACATACGTTATCCCTGAAACACCTCTAAGGGGTAGATATTATAAGTTTTCCTTTTTAAAAATTTGTTTCCAATATTTATTTATTTTTTTTCTGACGGTAAAAGCCATTTCATGATTACTGCAGGACACTTGTGAATTATGAAAAAGCATGGAAATTTTTCTATTGTTAGTCATTAATAGTTCCACTCTGTGCTTTGATTAACATAGTTTCTCCTTAAAATATCCCAGTTAGTTTTTCTAATAGTTTATTATGAAAAAAATTTCAAGTAGTCACAAAACAGATTAGTATAGCATAGTGCTATTTTTCAAAGGATCTATGATGAAGGATATTTTATTTCCTTTGTGGGGGGAGCAACAGAGGGAGAGTAGAATCTTTTTTTCTCCTAAAGATTTTATTTATTTATTTGACAGAGAGACAGCGAGAGAGGGAACACAAGCAGGGGAAGTGGGAGAGGGAGAAGCAGGCCTCCTGCCAAGCAGGGAGGCCCATGCAGAGCTCCATACCAGGACCCTGGAATCACTACCTAAGCCAAAGGTGGATGCTTAATGACTGAGCCACCCAGGCACTCGGGGAGGGAGGGAGAGACAGAGAGAGACAGAGAGAGAGAGAGAGAGAGAAAGAAAATGAATCTTAAGCTGGCTCCATGCCCAGGGGAGCTGACGTGGGGCTTGATCTCATGACTTGAGCTGAAATCAGGAGTCTGATGCTTAACCAAATGAGCCACCCAGGTGCCCCCACACCAGTTTATTTCTCATGCCTCACACAAACCCAAACTTTGGTAGAAGACTAAAAGATAAATTACTAGAAAGAGGAGCATGGCCTTAGGTGTTGGACAATGTCAAACAGCAAAGTTTTTAAATATTTCTCTCCCAGTCGGACTCACAGCAGAGAGGTCATGTATGCTGCATAGACCCCCACTAGTGAGCCGTAGCACTAGTCAAAAGTAACCAGCACTAAGCCCATCACTCGGCTCCGGCAGTTACCAACATTTTGCCAAAGCCCAGATTCCAACTGAAGGAGGCCGGGGGAGGGCAGAACAGAGATTGCTCAAGACCTGAAGCTGGGGAGGGGTGAAGTCAGGATTCAAATCCATCTGTCTCAACAGAAAACCACCATTTGGCCCAGAGCACACAGCCTCACATGCAAGGCTCCCCTTATCAAGGAGCTGTGGAATGTAAGAGCCTTTCTAAGTGATGCTGGCAGAAGAAAGAGACCTAACCCACACCCCGAGTTTCACATGGGCGAAAACTTCTACCTTCTTGAGACTATTTAAGAGCTCCCCAACCTGGGACAGTCTGTCCTGGGGAAAGAACCAGCAAAACACCTTCCTCACCGCGGTCTTGTCTTTTCTCGGAGTTTTTAGATTCGGCTGTTAAGTATTAAATACGGGCAGTTAGTGTCAGAGGGACGAGGCTGACCTAGGAAGTGGCTGTCTGGACGGGAGCTGAGCCGGGATTTAAAGTCTGGTTCCTGGACCCCCCGCCGCCAACACCAACACGACAGGGGTTCGGGGCACTTCTGAGTGCTGCCCACCCCCTCACCTGTCCGATCCTGGGAAAAGAAGCATCTGGACTCTCAAACACATCCCAGCCCCAGTGGGACTGAGTCACATTTCCAGCCTGCGGCTGACTTGGGCCGCACGCAGCTGCGAGGAAGGAAGCGAGCCTGGGCCCCGCTTCTAACTCAGGCCCCCGGGGAAGCAGGGGCCGCGGTCAGGCTGGCCAGGATGCGGAGCCTGCGGCCCGCACAGGCGGCCTCGCCCGAGCCCCGCACTCTCTCTTCCTTTGTTCACGCCGAGCGGCGCGCGGACCTCGGCCGCACTCGGCGGCGGGGAGCGGCGGCGCGGGGGCGGGAGAAGAGGGGCCGCCGTGGGGCCCGAGTCCCGCGGGAGCGGGGGCAGCGTCTCCGGCGTCGGAGGGTGCCCCGCGGCCGGGTGGCCGGGAGGGGCGGCGGCGGTCCCGGGGCCGCTCCGGTGCCCGCGGGCTCCCCGCCGGGGCACTGCGCGCAATTCCCGGGGCTCCAGCCCACGCCCCGCACCCGCGGCGGGCCTCGCGCCAGCTCCCCCTCCACTCGGGGCTCCCCGCGGACCCCTGCCCCGCGCGCGGCACCCCTCGGCCCCCCCCCCCCCCCCCCCCCCCGCTGCGGACGACGCCTCCCCGGGCCCGGCTTACCTGCCGGGGGCGCGGCGGTGCTGTGGCCGCCGAGCAGCAGCAGCGGCGGCAGCAGCAGCGACAGGAGCGACAGCGGCGGCGGCGGGGGCCCCATGGCCCGGGGCTCTGGCGCCGCAGGCTCCGCGGCGGCTCTCAGGGCGGCCCGGCCCCGGCGCGGGGTCGGCCGAGCGGCTCACGTAGCCGCCCCGGCGGCCATGGCGAGCGCAGGGCGCGCGGGGCCCGCCCCTTCCCGAGCTGCGGCGACGCGGTCCCGGGGCGGCGGGACAGCCCAGCCCGGCCCGCCGCGCCCCGCCCCGCCCCGCCGGCCGCGGGACTTTCCCGGCGTCCCGACCCGCGCGGGCCCCCACCCAGCTCCCCGCGGCCTGCGGCGCCCGGCTCGGCCCAGGGCTCGGGGCTCTGCCGCTGGCCTCCCCGAGCGCCGCGCAGACCAGGGGCCGAGCGGGAACCCCGCCGGACGTCCACCTTCTGGGGCTTGCGGCCCTTCCGGGAAGACCCCCGACGCCCCCGGCCCCGGGGTCCCCCGTGGCGAGCCGAGCCCCCCTGACCCGCGCCCTCCCGACCCGCGCCCCATCATCCGCTCTTCTGCTGCTGCTCCCAGATGCGTGGGGGTCCCCGGTTCCTCCCTCCGTTTAAACTTAGCTTCCTTAGCCTCTAACGTACCCTTGACGCTTTTAAACCATTTTTGAAAACAGGTTTAAGGGCACAGTGGTTAGGGCCTGGGCGAAGGAAGGTGTGGGGCTTTGGGGAACAGGGCGCACAGGGTACCGAGGAGGGCGAGAGAAAGGCCCCACATTTCAGGACGGAGTGTGGGTGTGTGGGTTCGGAGTGTGGGTGTGTGGGTTCGGCCCTTCTCGGCGCAGGGAAGTGAATGAGGAAGTAACCGCCGAGCTGGGGTGCGGCGCAGTGGGGGGCGGGAGGCCTACTCGCCCAGCCTGAGCCGCTCTCCAGTTTGAGGCCAGGATCTGGGTCTTCTGGCTTCTCCCAAGATGAGCCGTAAACCCAGCTGACATGGAAGAAAACGGGCAAAGAACAGAATGAATGGGGGACATCCAGAATTAAAGAATAGGTCACCGAGGTCTGGTGAAGACCTTGGCAGCATAGCGTTTGGCAACATAGGGCTTTACGTTTGGACTTCCTACATTTTATTTATTTATTTATTTGGTTTAATTTTGAAGTACACCCAATGTGGGACTAGAACTTAATCCAGAGATCAGGAGTCTCCTCTCGCTGTACTGACTGAGCCGGATCGGAGTCCCCAACTTCTTTTTATTATTATTATTAGTAGTAGTATAATATTTTGTAGAACTCTTGAAATTGGCCACTGTTGTAAAAAATGTGATGAAACAAACAAACAAAAAATGTGATGAAACACCTAGCGATGATCTGAATGATGTTTCGAGGTTTTCCAGATACAGAGACATGTTTATACGTTAAGTGAAAAAAGGCAGTATGTGAGTCAGACTCCTTGCACACTGAAAATGATTGGAGGGAACACACCAAAACACACGTAGTAGGTAATGGGATTATGAATGGTAATGGTCTTCTTTTTTTATTACTGCCACCACCACCAAGGGCATATTTTAGTTTCATAATCAAGAAAAAAAAATCATCTTAAAGGAAAGGACAGACGTGCATCCATCTTAGCCAAGGTCAGGGAGTGCTTGTGATCTCCCCTATGTAGAGTTCTCAGAGGAAAAGACAAGGGTTTTCTTGGAAGGGGAGATGGTAACCACGCCCCGCTCCTGCACCACCCCGGAGGAGAGTACTTGTTCTTTTCCCAGCTGAACCATCTCCTTCTGGAGATCTTCCCTACTAAAACTGAGAGTAATTATCAAGCATGCTTGATCACCGCGGAAAGGTAAATTCTCAGGGCTTGGCTTTTGCCTTTTCCTGCTCCTCCTGGCTGAAGACTTTGGCTTTTGAGCTAAGAGCTAGATGGCTCTGACTCCCAGTGGGCTCCTCCACCTAGAGAGAACAAGAAGGCAGTCTTGGTGCATTTCTGGGAAAGATGTCTAAGCATCCACTGCCCTGTCTGGTTCCGCATATGGCCCCCAGGCTGTCATGCAACTCCTGGGTTATTGCACATAACACGCACACGGGTTCCCTTCTGCAGCTTCTCCCTTTGGGAGGCAGATTTACTGTGAAACTACGGAAAGCTTAAGCCCAGCTCCTCCACCCCCACCACCTTGCACAACCTCTTCCTCTGTCATGGCAGGGGCATGGTCATAGGCTTCTCTGAAATCTGCAAAGTAAGAGATTTTAGCCACAATTGTTAGGACCTATGTCTCTTCTCTTTCTGACTTCTCCTTTAACATGCTTCTCTTACAGGGTGGTGGTTTTTTGTTTGTTTGTTTGTTTGTTTTTGAGATGTGTCTTGATACCACGTATCACCAACAAACCGGTCAGGTCAAAAGAAACTTCTACACTGTCAGTAACGAACACTTTGATAAACCATTCTAGAAGAAAGACTGAATTAACTTTCTGTTCTTCATACAGAACATATTACCGAAGGTTTTCATGGGTAGAGGCAAAGATTACACAAAGACGTGCATTAAAGGGTATTAGAGAGTCAGACCTTTAATTAATACAGGTATTTTATTTTTCTGAATGTTACAACGTTCGTGGTATTTGGCAGCTTTAAAAAAATTGTGACTTGTGATTTATTTTCTCATAGTAAGTCAATACTTTTGTACCTAATTTTATATTCTTAGTTGTGTATCTTTTTTTAAAAGATTTTTATTTATTTATTTGAGAGAGAAAGCGAGATGGGATGGGTAGAGGGAGGGGGGAAGCAGGCTCTGCGCTGAGCAGGAAGCCTGATGCGGGGCTCGATCCCAGGACCCTGAGATCACGACCTGAGCCAAAGGCAGAGGCTTAACCCACTGAGCCACCCAGGCGCTCCAGTTGTGTATTCTTTAATAATATTATGTAATGAACACAATAATTAATAGAAATAATATATAAGAATATATTATATATATAATATATAGAAATAATATAATAGAAATAGTTACACAAATAAGTTAAAAATATGTAAATATAAATAATATAATAATTAATAAACTTATATAAACCTCAGCCTTACAAAACCCAAATTCTTCCTTCTTTCTCCATTTATTTGCTACCTTCTAACCAGTTCGTCTTCCCGGAATATTTTCTTTATGCTAATAACCTGGAGGTGCTCCCCTCATGTCTCGCTCAGGAGTGTAGCCGAAGGATGGCAGAAAGAAGCCAGTATTGGCTGATGGCCCAGTGGGGGGCTGCTCCACTGGTTGGATCACTCAGTCCTCACAGTTAAGGGGTTACAACTCCCATTTCACAGATGAGGAGACTGAGGCCCAGAGAAATAAATAACTTGTCCTGCGGGGATTTCGTCCTGGGTCAGTTTGGCAAAGCTGTAACTGTATTTCCTGGAATTCCCCTCTTGAGCAGTTTCAAGTTAGCACAGGCAGGGAAGGATATTTTTGTACAAGACTGAGAAAGTGCAGCCATATTCCTTCATTCCCAGGAGGCTGCGGCAGGGCACGGGGCGTTGTTGCAATTCCTAGCATTGGGGCTTATCCGCTGTCACCCTGCATGGCAGGGACCCGAGCCTCCCCCAACTCCTGCTGGATCTTTTGTAACACTTCCCTGTCTCCTGGGCCAGGAGTGCGTGAGCTCCACGACAAAGGGCACCAGCGTTTCCTGCAGGACACCTGCGCTATCATCAGGTTGGAGGCTTGGAGATGGGGAGAGACTGACTGGCCGGTGGTTCTGGTTTTGCTCTGGTGCCCAGCTTGTCCTGGTGATCTCCAACCTTCCCTTCCCCACCACCTGCCCTGAGGGCTGCGTGCTCCAGCTCCAGACACAGGAAAAACAGACCTAGACACACTGGATCGCCAGCCCCCATGACTGCCCAGGGTCAAACTCCTATCACACACACCCACACCCACACCCACACCCCACATGGTGCTTCTGCTTCTCTGACCCAAACCTGCCTGAACACACCCCCAAATTTCACAGCCAACAAGTGGTGGGGGAAGCTCTTGGCCAGTCCTATTAGCTACAGAATCGCTTGCCTCTGACCCCAAACTTCTCAACCCCCCATGCTTCTCCCCTTCTCGAGGCCTGGCTTTGCCGGCCAGATCATCCTTTCTGCGACTCCCTGACAAGACCTGCTAGTCCATCTGTCTGTCCTCTGGTGACGACCTTCCTGAGGGAAGATAGTGCTCCCCCCTTCCGTGCTCTCTGCCCTGCTTCCTTCACTTCTTACCTCTTCCCCTGGGCACACCTGAAATTCTAAAACTCCATCTCTTGCTGGAGCTTCCACTCCCTGAGAACTTGGTGGCCCTCCCTGACCACTACCTTCTTCTGTTCTATACCAGCCTGGGTTGCCGCCACAGTGCAGGTGGGTGAATGTCCGAGCACTCAGGCCCTCAAAGCAGGCCCTAAGCACGGCTAAGTGGAGCCTTGATTGGTCACTTGAGTCCTCTGTTTTGACAAAAGCCAACAGCAAGGGCAGAGCGCTTGGCATATAAGTACAAGGCCAAATTCACCTCAGGGCTCCAGGGCCTGGGGCTTGTCTTCTCATGGAGTCTGTCATGGGACTCCCTGGCATCTTCCAGCAAATTTGCATTTCCGTTTTCCCCCTTCCGGTGGGACTCCATAAAACCTCATTACAGAAATACAGACTCTCTTGTCCTTCACCCCTTCTTTGAGGGACCTTTGCAAGACTAACTATCACAGAAGGCGACGTTATGCATTCCATACTTCTGTGAAGCAGGGGATGGGTAGTATCTAGAGATTTGGCAGAGACAAGAGGAAATTTTATGAGTCCTTTTAACTTTTTTATTACTTATTTAAAGATTTCACTTATTCATGTGACACACAGAGAGAGAGATCACAAGTAGGAAGAGAGGCAGGCAGACAGAGAGAGAGAAGCAGGCTCCTTGCTAAGCAGAGAGCCCAATGCGGGGCTCGATTCCAGGACCCTGAGATCATGACCTGAGCCAAAGGCAGAGGCTTAACCCACTGAGCCACCCAGGCACCCCCCTTTTAACCTTTTTAAAAAGTGAAGACACACCTGTATTTAGGTGCATGCCAACGCTTTCTTATTCCTGATCCTGGTGAGTCTCTTGGGAAAGCCTCAGCAACTCGAGGGGCAGGGCCCAGGGCTTTGGGAAGTTGCCAGTGTAGACTGGAAGAGGTGGGGTTCAGATTTCTTCATGGGTTCTCAGGGCAGGTTGGTGTAATGAGGCCTCTCTTGTTTCGTAATTTAGAGAAACTCAATCTGATCCCTGTTTCCTGGAAGGATTAAGATTATATCGATGTCTTGGGGCACCTGGGTGGCTCAGTGGGTTAAGCCTCTGCCTTCCGCTCAGGTCATGATCCCAGGGTCCTGGGATCGAGCCTCACATTGGGCTCTCTGCTCAGTAGGGAGCCTGCTTCCTCCTCTCTCTCTGCCTGCCTGTCTGCCCACTTGTGATCTCTGTCTGTCAAATAAATAAATAAAATAATAATAAGATAAAAAGATTGTATCACCATCCTTTGGTGTTTACATTTGCCATTGAGGTCCTGTAGGCTTCTGGGGAAAATATGGCAGGTGGGACATAAGAGCCAAAAAAGGTTCAGGTGGGAGGCAGTTGCTGTAAATAAGGTGGGTGCAGCCGGGAGGTGTTGAGGGAGGCATCAGATGAATCACCAGCAGTAAACTGGGAGTGTTGCCCACACCCTCCGAGAAGGCTAGCCACCATTTACTGAGACCCTACCCTATGTTGTCCCTCCATCCTCATAACCAGCATATGCTTATCCTGTTTTCTGAATGTACCTTTTGAACACCCTTAGTATAGCTGGGTCATTTTCAGCTTTATGAATACGCCTCCTTCCAGAAGATGCAAATTCCCAGCCTCCCTTAGAGCCATGTTACTCAGGCCAAGCCAAGCCTCCTTCCACTATCTACCTTCTCTGGGTCAGAAACCACAGAAGGGTTCACTCATAAGAACCACCGGGAGCGTCCCTCAGACCCCAATTCTTCAATTTTTCATGAGGGAAATCATATAATCAAGATCATTTTATGTTACGTATCCTGAAAGTTAAAAGCATTTATTCTCTTCTCCTGGGCAAACACATCTATATGACTATCCTTTCAGATATATTCTTTACTTCATGCATTATTATTCCCCTTGTTTTCAAAACCTATTATTTGAAGCTTCATGAAGTCCTGGAGAAATCACTCATTTGCCCCCCGAAGGCTTCTCAAGTGAATTAGAACATCCAGTTTCTTTCACTGTGGCTGGAACCATACCCTGCAGTAGAGCATTGTGGTTCAGCCATCAGAAATGTGGACGGGGGACTTCTGAGTGATGGGAAGCAGGAACTGCACTACCTGGGATTTCATTCATGCAGGGGGATTCGGTTGCCGTAATCTAAGCACAGACTTTTTGAAATGTAACGACTGCTCTTTCCTAAACAATCTCCACGAAATGAGAGGAGTGTCCATCAGATGGAAGCTCTGGGACTCTTCACTTCCATTTTTAAAACCTTTATTTTATGAGCTCTGTTTTACACATGGACGTAGCCAGAGATCAGGACCCCTGAGAAGAGTATTTATGTTCCCACGGTTCTGGGGCTGGAAGTCCGAGATCAGGGTGCTGGCATGGTCCAGGTCTGGTGCAAGTCCTCTTCCTGGCTTGTAGGAAGGCCACCAATGCTATCATAAAGGCCCCATCCCTATGACCAAATTTCCAAATCTGACCTAATCACCTTCCAAAGAACCTACCTCCAAACACTGTCACAATGGGGGTTAGGGCTTTGACAAATGAATTATAACACCCCCTCCAAAACACACACACACAGATAAAAGGAAAGCCATTATTTTCCCAGGTAAATGAACCTAGGGTATACATTTGACAAGAGGTTCAAACACATGTTTTGCAAACACAAAGAATAACAATAATCAAATGAAAATACATGTTTGAAAAAAAAGATTCAGGGGCGCCTGGGTCGCTTGGTGGGTTAAAGCCTGTGCCTTCAGCTCAGGTCGTGATCCCAGGGTCCTGGGACCGAACCCCGCATTGGGCTCTCTGCTCGGTGGGGAGCCTGCTTCCCCCCCACCTCTGCCTGCCTCTCTGCCTACTTGTGATCTCTGTCACATAAATAAATAAAATCTTTTTTAAAAAAGATTCAAACATAGGTTTTGAAAACAAATTCTCGCTTTCTCTCCCCAATCTCTGCTTCCACATCTCCTTTTCTTCATTTTTTAAAAAGCTGAGATTTAATTAACATGTAACATACATTAGTTTCAGGTGTAAAACATGATGATTCGATGTCTCTATATAAAGAGAAATGACTGGAGCACCTGGGTGGCTCAGTTGGTTAAGCCTCTGCCTTCAGCTCAGGTCCCGGGGTCTTGGGCTCCCTGCTCAGTGGGGCGTCTGCGTGTCCCTCTTCCTCTCCCTCCACCTGGCTTGTGCTCTTTCTTGCTCTCTCTCTCTTGAATAAATAAATAAAATCCTCAATAAAAAAAAAGAGAAATCATCTCCACAATTCATCTAATAACAGGTCATCATGCAAAGTTATAAATTTATTTTTCTTGTGATGAGAACATTTGAGATCTACTCTCTTAGCAACTTGCAAGCAAATATACAGTACTGTCTTGTTCACTATAGTCAGCACACTGTGCATTACGTTCCGGAAGGCTTATTTACTTTATAACTGGTAGTTTGACCCTTTATCACCTTCACCTCTCTTGACCCACACCCACACCTCTGGCAACCACCAATCTGTCGTCTGTATCTATGAATCTAGTTTTCATGTCTTAGATCCCACATATAAATGAGATCATACAGTATTCATCCTTCCCTCTGATTTATTTCACTTGGCATAAGGCCCTCAAGGTCCATCCATGGTTTATGGAGGCTTCCTCACGTAGGCGTGATCAATCATTAACTTCCTTTTCAACCCTTCACCCTTCTTAAGAGAAAATTATGAGCTTCTAATCATGGCTTATTCTATCTGGTGGTCAGCTCTCATCCAGGAGCTACCCAAGAACCCACACAGAGTTACCTCATCGGAACAAAAAGACACTCCCATCACCCGGGAAATTTCAAGGGCTTCAGGAACTGCATGCCAGGAACCAGGGGCAGAGACCAACAGAGACTCACAACAGTGAAGAGGAGGAATGATCAGCAATCGGCAGCTTCCTTCATTTAATTCCTTCCTCTCCACAGACAATTCTTTCTGGCTACACATTCCCTTTGAAAAGACTTCTGCCAAATTCAGACTTCCAGAAGAAGCTGGTGTGTGGTGTCATTTATGCCAATTACCTGGGTCAACACACCCGCTTAGCAGGAGGAGTACCTATGAAACGGCAGCTGAATCTTACTTCTCAATAATAATAAAAAATTAAGGCTGCATCTCATTCTCTAGAATTCTAACGCAGCTTAGAATCACAAATATACTGTATGGCTGTTTGTTCCATATGTGTTGTTTTTTTAATGGAAAGGTTCATAAATAAGAAAGAATACATGGTCCAAAATTTTAGCTGCAGAATTACAGGCTAGGGCAAAAATACGAGTCTAGGAAATTAAGACAGAGTGTGTTGTGGTGGAGAGTCCGTCTGTCCACATGTAGTCCAAAAAGTCCTACTCATGTTCTAAAATCAACTTTCTCGTAACCAAAATACAAACGAGGCTACTTTATGTCCATAGGTGCACTAGCATCTGAGGGAAGAGAAAGGTAGTTAAAAGCACATGTTCCTTGGGGTGCCTGGGTAGCTTGGTCGGTTAAGCATCTGCCTTTAGCTCAGGTCATAAGCCTGGGGTCCTGGGAGCGAGCCCTGCATTGGACTCCCTTCTCAGCTGGGAGTCTGCTTCTCCCAGTCCCTCTGTCCTCCCCGCCCCCTTGTGCATGTGCACTCTCTCTCATATAACTAAATAAAATCTTAAAAAGAAAAAAAAAAACCCACATGCGTTTTGCTTCCAATCTGACTTCTGCTCTAGACAATGGCTACTTTTGCCTTGCTTGGCCCTTAGCATGTGGGCTAACTCACCGTGGAACTGAAATTCTTGCAAGCCTTCACTACTGTTGTTTGTTTTTGCTGTAACAGCAGTATCTGCTCATTGTGGTGAATCTAGAATACGGGAAAATAATAAAGAAGAGACAAGGGCGCCTGGGTGGCTCAGTTGGTTGGGCGACTGCCTCCAGCTTAGGTCATGATCCCAGAGTCCCGGGATTGAGTTCCTGCATCGGGCTCCCTGCTCAGTGGGCAGTCTTCCTCTCCCTCTGACCCTCCCCGCTCATGCTCTCTCTCTCTCTAAAATAAATAAAATACTAAAAAAAAAATAAAGAAGAGAAAAAATGCCCCCATAATCTTATAACCTCCAGACAACCAAAGCTTGCATCTTGAACCGCCTAAATTCTTGAGCAGCAGTAAATTGGCAAGGAGGCCACGTGACTCACTCCCCCCTTTGTGGGAAGGTTGTAGAAACCACACTGAGGACGAGCTAGAAGGGAATCCTGCTTTTCACAAGCTGGTGTTTCATGACGATATAAAAATCAGGCTGTCAATAGTTCCAGGCCTTTCTACAGACACAGTCTTGACTTTGCAAAGCTCCATGACTTGGACCCGGGAAAGAAGATGCCGGATGCCTCAGGTTCACTGTTGAGCAGCACTCCAGCTGAAGCCTTGGGTCGGCCAATCCTTTCTGTTTATGGTCACGCCAAGTCACGGGCATCTTGCAGCAGACCATTACACGGAGCTCCTCTTCTGTTTCGTGGCTGTTCAATGCCTTGTGAAGGCACTTTCTTTCCTTCTCTTGCCATCTTAAACGATTGTCAACATGAACTTCCATTTTTTTCTTTGAAACCTCAAACATCATCATTATGTGACTTACTGGGGAGCCACAGAAAACAAAACAACAAAACAAAACAAAACAACAACCAAATTCATTTATGTACATTTGTTGGTGAAGGCAAGAACAGAGAGAGTCCAGGGAGAGTAAAGCATGTTCAGAAAGCGCAAAGTTGGTTTATGTCCACACTTCTTCCCCCTCCCTCCCTTTCCTCGTCCCTTCTTCCTTGTTTCTTCCTTCCTTCCTTTCTTCCATCTCTGGCTCATTCAACATCCACAAGAGCATCACACACTGGGCCCTGTTCTGAACACAGGAAACAGGGACTCTGAGCTTATGGAGCTGACGTTTTTAGTGACAGTGACAGAGGACACCCAGGCCAATCAGCAAACACAGCCCCACACGTCTCAGACCACGCTGGCCATGCTATTGAGACGGACTGGCTTCTGTCCCAGGAGGTTCTCCTCGTGTGTGTAGTTGGGGATTCTGTAGGAATCCTTATCTCTCTTCTGTCCCAGGGCTAGTGGTATGTCCTGAGGTGACTGGACCCTCTGTGTGGAGAGCAGGGAAGAAGCCCTGGCAGGAGCTGAGGTGGCCTTCAGCGGTCAGAGCTTTTCAAAGTCCCCAACTATAGCTCGAGGGGGATCCTTGCTGGAGGAACTTGGGGGGTGTTCATGAAGTGGCAGTTTCTTCTCACCTACCTAAGGATCTCACCCCCACTTCACAATCCCACCAGCCTCTCTGACTTGGGGGAGACTCCTGACCTGCCTTGACCTTCCCCAGACATGCAGTTGCCTGCTGGTATTGTCCCAAATACCTGGGAACCCGGGGAAAACAGCGAATACCCCCTCAATCCCTCCCCCAAATGTACGGGGGTGTCTATTCAAATGAAGCCCCAGAACCTACCTGGTCGATCTCAGACCCAGAAACACCATTTGCTTCCCAAACAAACGGATATCACTCATCGCTTCAGGAAGTGAATTAGTCCTTATGCACTTCCATTTGAATGAAGGCAATTCTAGGAAATCTACTACGCTCACACCAAAGTCTGGCCTTATCCCAGTATTCAAAGAGGTGGATCTGTTTACTTTTTCAATTCTTGGACAAAATTTTTTCGAACAAATATTAATTGACTCTTCACTCAACATGCCAGACATCATCCTAGACACTTCAGCTACAGCGCAGACCAAAGCATTATAACTACATGTAAATGTCAACATACCCTCAGCCTTCAGAAATTTAATGATTATTTACCAAAATAAATAAATAAATATATAAATAAATAAAAGCCATTTAAACAGGAAGCCAGACAGCCTAAGAGACAAAAATTACTGAAAAGATTCTGCACTTCCTGACCTAGATAGAGCTTTTCATCAAAGTATATCTTTTAAAAATATGGGCACCGCTGTGTGTTGGCTTTGCAACCCTCAGAAATAAGAACTGTCGAATCACTTTTGCTGGTCAAGGAGATCAGATCCGGCTCCCTGCCCAACTCTCCAGGGCTCTCCAGCGTTGGGACAAAACCCAGGAAATGGAGGAAGGACTCGCAGGTGTTGAACCTGCAGTGAGCACAGCTGAGACACTCAACAGTCCAGTCAAAGGGGATAGATCAACCTGGGCTCCAAGTCCCTATCGGGTCCACGTGCAACCCGAGTCCACCTCCTGCCCCTCAAGGATCTGGATCTCCACCTGCAGCTTCCTGGGCCAGGGTGGCAGAGGGGAGGGGCAGGCGGCTTGTTTTCCCACAGGCTCTTCTTCTGCAAACGCCCCACCTCCCACTCCTCCCCCAACCACCACAAGGTTAACTTGGCAAAACAGAAGGGACTGTTTTCTATTCCGTGAATTAAATTCCTGTTTGGTGCCTTCACTTGAAAGCAGATTAATCTCATTTCCAAGAACCAAAATACCAATCTTCAGCTCAAGCCAGCTTTTGGAAATGGTTTGTCACTGGTAGGTAAAGGACCCCGCAGGTGACAATGGAAAAGAATAAGGAAAGAGGGTAAAACCAATTAGGAGGGGAAAGTAGGACCAGAAAGTGAAATGTGTTTTGCTGTTACTTAAAAAACAAATGGTGACATAAGAGCTTTTGCAGGGCGCCTGGGTGGCTCAGTCGGATGGGCAACAAACTCTTGATATCCATTCTGATCATGATCTCAGGATCTGGGGATCGAGCCCCACCTTGGCTCTGTGTTCATCGGGAGTCACCTCGGGGATTTTTCTCTCCCTCTGCCCCTCCCCCTCTCTAAAATAAACTAATACTTTTTTTGAGATTTTATTTATTTGACGCAGATAGAGAGAGAGAGCGAGAGAGCAAGTGCACAAGCAAGGGGAGCTACAGGCAGAGGGAGATGGAGAAGCAGGTTCCCCGCTGAGCAGGGAGTCCGATGTGGGACTTGGTCCCAGGAGCCTGGGATCATGACCTGAGCAGAAGACAGATGCTTAACCGACTGAGCCACTTAGGCGCCCCAAGGAATACAACTTAAAAAAAGGAAGAGAGCTATTGTTTGTGCAGTATTTAGGGGTATAATAAAATCTTTTGTTTAAAACCTAGCACCTGTGATAAAACATGTTCTCCTTTAGTAACTAATTGCCATTGGAATCTTTTTTTCTGTAAAGTTCATATTTTGGATCATTTTTGATTGACAGAAAAGGCACAAAGATGGTACAGAAGGTTCAGTGTGTCCATCCCACCACCACCTCCGCCGCCGCTTCAGTTTCCCTGATGCTCTCGCATTATTAAGGGACACTTGTCAAAATCCAGAAACCAACAGTGGTCCCTTGATATTAACTAAACCCGAAATGTTGTTTGGATTTGGATTTCTCCAGTTTCCATATTAGTGCCCTTTCCCTGTTCCAGGATCCAATCCAGGATACCACATTACCTTGCACTGGATTATTTCTGAAGTAGCAGATCCAAGATTCCCAAAAAGGGTAGAATTAATTGTGTGTTATCCCGTTGGTACTGTTGAAATCTAGACCTTTTGAGTGTTTCTGGCTTTTTTTAAAAAAAAGATTTTATTTATTTATTTGATAGAAGACACAGTGAGAGAGGGAACACAGCAGGGGGAGTGGGAGAGGGAGAAGCAGGCTTCCTGCTGAGCAGGGAGCCCGATGCAGGGGCTTGATCCCAGGACCCTGGGATCATGACCTGAGCTGAAGGCAGGCGCTTAATGACTGAGCCACCCAGGCGCCCCTGGCTTTTTAAAAAGAAATCAAATCAAAGGGACAAACCACTGAATCTGTCTGTTACAAGCAAGAGCTTGCAAGGGGAGGACTCAAATATGCATAGCATGAATGTATGCCAGTTACACCTCAGTCAAGCCACACACACACAAATTGTATGTCACCTTTAAACGTAGGGTTGCAAAATGCTTTGTCAATGATTGTCAAGACAGCAGATCCGGGGCGCCTGGGTGACTCAGTGGGTTAAAGCCTCTGCCTTCGGCTCAGGTCATGATCTCAGGGACCTGGGATCGAGCCCCACATCGGGCTTTCTGCTCAGTGGGGATCCTGCTTCCTCCTCTCTCTCTGCCTACTTGTGATCTCTGTCTGTCAAATAAATCTTAAAAAAAAAAAAAAAAAGAGAGTAGATCCATCTATATATTCGTGAGTCAGAGGGCACCTTTTCAAGAACCTCAATGGTGGGGAATTTTAACTCTACAGCTATTTTACCCTTAATCTGAATTGGAAATCAGACAAGGACCCACCCGTAGATAAAATGATTCCAAATTAGCCCTGGAAGGTCTGACCCTCTCAGGTAGCTCCAAGGCCTGGAGGAAACTCCCGTGTCACTGCTAACACCCCAGTGATGATGTCATAAACAAACTGGAGCTTGGCCTGCTTGCGTGTCAGATGTCCCTGGAGCTGATAAGGAAAGCCACCAAGAGGCCAGACCTGTCTCTACTGAGGAACGAGTATGCCCATACTTCAGGCTGCGTTTGAAGAAGCTGGTGTCACAGAATGAAATAACTAGGGCATGTAATACGTATAATACAGGTCCACAATTCTTTTTTTAAAAGATTTTATTTATTTGCTTTTTAAAAGATTTTATTTATTTGCTTGAGAGAGCGAGCATGAGCAGAGGCAGAGGGAGAAGCAGGCTCCCCGCTGAGCAGGGACCCTAGCGTGGGACCCAAGCCCAGGACCTGGCCTGGGATCACGACCTGAGCCAAAGGCAGGTGCTTAACCGACTGAGCCAGTCAAGCACCCCTTAGATTTTATTAAATTAAATTAATTAATTAAAAAAATTAAAAAAAAAGATTTTATTTATTTATTTGACAGACTGAGATCACAAGTAGGCAGAGAGGCAGGCACACAGAGAGAGAGAGACGGGGAAACAGGCTCCCTGCTGAGCAGAGAGCCCGATGTGGGACTTGATTCCAGGACTCTGAGATCATGACCTGAGCCGAAGGCAGCGGCTTAACCCACTGAGCCACCCAGGCGCCCTAGATTTTATTTTTAAGTAATCTTTATACCCAACATGGGGCTTGAACTCATGACCCTGAGATCAAGAGTCTCGAGCTTTACGGACTGAGCCAGCTGGGTGCCCCCAGGTCCACAATTCTGACAGTTCCAAAATCCGAAGAGCTCTGGAAATCACAAATTCTTTTATAACTCAAGATCTGGATTAACATGAAGCTCTATAGAGTCTTCATTTATCTCATTAAATGTGAAATAGTTACGAGTGTCCCCTTGGGAACAGTCAATGGTTTGGTTAACAGACTGCTGGCCGCGGCATGCTGGACACGCTACCTTATCACCTGTCTAAACCCTGAATGGCTAAAACATTCCTGGTCTAAGGTTTCCAGGTAAGGTGCTGCATTGCCTGTGCTGATAACCGCTTCCATCTATTGAACCATAACCCTGGGTACGCAGCTCGCCTCCCCTTCGCTCCCTAGTGGCAACTCCAGAGTGTGGTGGACCCTGAGCAAGTGCCCAGGAGGTATAGGGCTAGCATGGGGGGCTTCAGGGGACAGATGTCACCATGTAACTCTGAGGTTAGCTTATCCATCAACAACATCAGAGAAAGGCCTGGAAATCCTATCGAGGATTTCAACAATTCCCCCACAAGGGAAGCAAAGTCAAATGAGAGGTATTCCAAAAGAGAGACTCGTGTGTCTCAGCAGGTGGCTGAGAACACAGGGTTCCTTAAGGGGAGTCATTCCCAGCTGCTAAGGACACCCTCGGACCCAGAGTCAGCTTAGTGGGGTGGTGAAGTCGCCTGGGCTGATGGGTCATTTTGGGGGAAAGTAGATGCTTAAGACCGGGAGGGTCTGGGGCCCTCTTTGGAGTGGAAATCGAGAGCCAAGGCCTTGATGAGCCCCGGGACACTTAATTTGGGTGACCTGTCCTTGTCCCAGGTACCTCCTGAACAGGACCAGCCCTCCTGGGCCACATGGCAGAGGAAGGCATGACGCAGCCTGGGATGACCCCAGGAACGCTTAGGTTAACACAGCGTGGGCTTCCTGACCCTGTCAGACAGACCTTGGAAGCTGCAGTCAGCCACAAGGTTGTCTTAGAAGTCACAGGAAAGGGGGCGATAGAGTGGAATTCGCTCCTCAGAATAACGTCTTTGGCAATTTACCCTCCGCTGAGCTCAGGCAACTTTGTAATCTGCTTGTAATTTGTACTCAACCGATTTAGTAAAATAGCCATCTGGTTCACATAATATTTGATGCTATGTGGTTGATGTGAGAAGACACTTTTACCAGTGGTTAAAGCCCTTCGAATTCTTCACCCCTGACAGAGAAGACAAAGAGGCATGTGGTTATTATGTTATAACCACACAGTATCAAAGGTTACTTAGCTAAGTGTGAAAGTAACAGTAAGCGCTGCGAACATCAAGAAACTCAGGAAACTATTCCTCGAAACCCTCTGATCACATCCCGTACTGCTTAAAAATCAGTTAGGTCAAGGTCCCATGCTCTTTCGCATGCTTAAAAAACCCTCTGGGGGGGCACCTGGGTGGCTCAGTGGGTTAAGCCTCTGCCTTTGGCTCAGGTCATGGTCTTGGGGTCCTGGGATCGAGCCCCGCATTGGGCTCTCTGCTCAGCGGGGAGCCTGCCTCCCCACCCACCCCTGCCTGCCTCTCTGCCTACTTGTGATCTCTCTGTGCGTCAAATAAATAAATAAAATCTTAAAACAAAACAAAACAAAACAAAAAACGCTCTGAGGGCGGCAAGAAATCAGTCCCGGTCTCATTCTGGAAACAAACACACACAGACAGCTCCAATAACTTCACATCAGCAAAGATTTACTGAGAAACAATAAGGCATGTGACATTCTAAAGGGTCTAAAATGATAACCCAGAGTCTGCCTGTGGGGTCTTGTAGCCCACAGGAGCGTAAGACAGGAAGACCAGTGACGCCCAGACCAGGCAGAGGAGGAGGGAGGCAAAAACAGTTCTTAGAAGGAGGTGGCGGTGGGGCGCCTGGGTGGCTCAGTGGGTTGAGCCGCTGCCTTCGGCTCAGGTCATGATCTCAGGGTCCTGGGATCCAGCCCCACATCAGGCTCTCTGCTCAGCAGGGAGCCTGCTTCCTCCTCTCTCTCTCTGCCTGCCTCTCTGCCTACTTGTGATCTCTGTCAAATAAATAAATAAAATCTTTAAAAAAAAAAAAAAAAGAAGGAGGTGGCGGGTCAGCAGGGTCAGTGGCTGCGGTGGGGAAGGTCGGGAGAGGTTGGACCAAAGCGCCGGGGGTCTGGTGGCTGGGGACAGCAGTGGCTTTGAGAGCGCCCGGTTGGTGAAGCCAAATCAAGAGGGATTAACCAGTGAGTGGGTGTGAGGAAGCCGAGAGGAGTGTGGTGTGAAGACGGCGGTGCACCGAGGAAGTGGTAGGGCCCAAGGAAATGTTCCGTTGATCGTTTTCAGTTAGGGAGCCGGTAGCCTGTGTACAGGTGCGGGGAAGGTGTCGGCAGAGGAGGGAGGAAATGCCGGAGGAGGACAGAGGTGATTGCCTCCATCGCTCTGCACCTGTGTGCAGGGCGAGCCCAGCTCAACTCTCCCGTCTTGATGACTACTGTTCGACTTTGGTTTGTTCTATAATGAGAATTTTTCTTTTTCTCTTCCTCTTCCTCCTCCTCCTCCTCCTCCTCCTCCTCTTCCTTTTTCTTCTCCCCCTCCCCCTCCCCCTTCTCCTTCTTCTTTTTCTCTTCCTCTTCCAATTAGGGAAACTCTATGCCCAGTGTTGGGCTCAAACTCACAACCTCAAGACCAAGAGTCTCAAGCTCTACTGCCTGAGCCAGCCGGGCACCCCCCCCCCTCCCTTTAATGAAAACATTTTGATATTTTACTCATGAAGTTAAAAACAACAGCCAGGGGAGCCAGAGTGGCTCAGTCGGTCGAGCCCCCAACTTTTGGTTTCGGCTCAGGTTGGGATCTCGGGGTCGTAAGATCAAGCCCCAAGTCGGGTTCTGTGCTCTGCGGGGAGTCTCTGGATCCCCTCATCCCCTCTTCCCTCTTGCCTTTCTCTCTCTCTGGAATAAAAAATAAAGTTAAACTCTTAAGAAATTAAACAACAACAACAACAACAAAAAACAACAGCCAGAACAAGCATTTGCTGAGGTCTATCTGGTTTCCTGGATGGGTTTGGGGCAAGTCTGAGCTCCGCTCAAACCTTCAGTGAAGGGGCGCCTGGGTGGCTCAGTGGTTTGGGCTGCTGCCTTCGGCTCGGGTCATGATCTCAGGGTCCTGGGATCGAGCCCCGCATCGGGCTCTCTGCTCCGCAGGAAGCCTGCTTCCCTCTCTCTCTCTCTCTCTCTCTGCCTACTTGTGATCTCTGTCTGTCAAATAAATAAAATCTTAAAAAAAAACAAAAACAAACCAAAAAAAACAACCTTCAGTGAAGGGGTACCTGGGTGGCTCAGTGGGTTAAGCCTCTGCCTTCGGCTCAGGTCATGATCTCAGGGTCCTGGGATCGAGTCCCGCATCGGGCTCTCTGCTCAGCAGGGAGCCTGCTTCCTTTCCTCCCTCTGCCTACCCCTCTGCCTACTTGTGATCTCTCTCTCTCTCTGTCAAATAAATAAATAAAATATTAAAAAAAAAATAAAACCTTCAGTGAACATAACAACTGTGCTGTGGATTATTATTATTCAGCCACAGAAAGAATGAAGCCATGACCCAGGCTACGACATGAATGAACCTTGAAAACATGCTGAGTGAAAGCAGCCAGGCACAAACAGTCGCATATTGTGTGATTCCATTTACGTGGAATGTTCAGAACAAGCTGGACATGCGGAGACAGAAAGCAGGCTGGCTGGTGGCCGCCGGAGCCTAGGAGGAGGGCTGTGGGGAGTGACTTACTTCATGAGTGCAGGGTCTCCATTTGGGGGTGCTAAAAATATTTTGGAACTAGATGCAGAGATATTAGATGCTGTTAGTGTACTAAATGCCACCGAACTATATGCTTCAGCATGGCTAGCTTTTTCTCAAACATAATAATGAAGCCGAAAATGATGCCAGGAGCTGTCCCTTGTTGAATTCTGTTCCTCTCTGCAGGGATTTTTACTCCATATACTTGCACCTGTGGATGAGTCCTTAATACTTACTGGACGGGTCCCCCACCTGGGACAACTCCAAGACTGACTTTCTGTGGCCCTCCTCCGTCATTAGCTAATGTTGTGGCTCAAATATACCTTGCTCTGGGTGTTATGTAAGACTGATGAATCACTACTCTACCTCTGAAACTCATAATACTCTGAATATTAATTCATGAGATTTAAATTTAACAAATAAAATGAGACATTAAATAAAATACATTGTACCCTCAGGGTCTGTGTATGCCAGGGAGCAAAGGTATTTCCTCAGAAAGGGGACTTTCCTTGCTGGAACTGGGGGACTCCCTGATAAACTGGGATGGGTCGGTTGCCCTCTCTTGTGCTCTGATTAAAGAAGGCACGCGGAAGTCAAGGCCTGCCCAGTCCTGGGGGAAAATCTCAGGCTCTCTCAGACATGCAGCACATTACAGAGACGTGTGACACGGCTCCTGGGTGACAGGGATGGAGGCTGGGTCTTAAGACTGGTGAAGCTGGCACAGGCTTAGATCAGGGGCTGTCAGCAGCTTCTCCTTTAGAAGTAGAAATTGGAGTTTCCTTTGAGGTCCCTTTGGAGGTCAAGGGCTAACATTGACATTTTAGGTATAAGGAGCTCCCGAAGGATTATGCCAGTGGTGGTGGGGGAAGCTTGGCAAGACCTTTTAGTCTGGTGCAGTCAGTGAATGAAATTCAGAGATGCCTCCAGCTGGTCGTGCAGACTGATTAATTTACAGAGATGCCAAGGAGGCTTCTAGAAAGAGTGACTGGGACTCTCTACTCCTTTGCTTTGAAGTTCAGTGTCACCGGATGAGGGATGGATGGGGGGAGGGGGAGTTCGACTGAGGCTGGTGGAAGAAGGAACATCGGGGTTCTGATTCACCCTCAGGGCCGGGCATCTGAAGGCGGCAGGACCAAGGCAGTCTGAGCCTAAGTCATTTGGGGGGAGTATTAGCCTGTGAGGGACCTGGCCATCAGTGAATTATGGGTCACCTTCACAAGTGAGCTTCCAAAACACTCTTCATGACAACCCAACGTGGAGATAAGCCAACGTCCAACAACTTAGGAATGGGTCAACAAGCCATGGTACATCCACTTCACAGAAATTATTCAGCAGTAAAAAATTAAAAAGAAAGAAGTGCTAATATGTCTACCACAGGGATGAGCCTCGAAAACTCTGTGCTAAATGAAAGAAATCAGTCTCAGAAGGTCAACGCGTTGTATGATTCTCTTTCTGCGAAACATCCAGAACAGGGAAATCCATAGACAGAAAACAGATGAATAGATACCCGGAGCCAGAAGGCAGCAAGTGGGGAGTGACTACACATGGGTACATAAGATCACATTTGGGATCCCACCAGGGTATCCCCGAGGGTTGTGCTGCTTAATCCCTGTGCACTCCCCATCCAATGGCTTCGTGGATGCTTCCAGACCAGCAATTTGGGAAGCAGTCTCTGAGGCCCGAGCGGGGATCAGGCAGAAGCAACCAGAGGAGGATCACGTGGTCTAGGTGTTCTCAGAACTTTTAGTCCCCTTTGCCCAAATGTGGGTATTTCGGGTCACGGGGTTGGTTGTTGCCCCGGGGTTTTCGTTTCCTGTCTCTTGGCAAGCTTCTGTTTGCCGTCCTGTTGTGTGAGGTGGAGAGAGTCATAGCTGGGGGTGTAGGAAGCCTAGACCCGTCCTAGTCCAGTGCTTGTGGTTCTCACTGCACTTTGGAAACAGCCTGCGTGTGTGTAAAGGCTAGCAATGCTCAGGGCCTGTGCCCTGAGCCTCTGGGTCCGCTGGGGAGGAAGGTGTGGTAGGATGCCCCCTCCTTGACCATGCAGCCAGAGTAAGAGCCCCTCTTTTGCAGAAAATGATATTACATAATTGATCATAGAGCATCCAGACACAAATGGAGGGCAAGAGTGTTAGAGAGACGTGGCAGGCAGTAACTGGTGTCAACATTATGTTAATTTCCCAGATTTTGTGATATCCAGGATTTTTAAAAAAGGTTTTATTTATTTATTTGACAGCAGCAGACGGAGAGGGACGAGCAGACTCCCTGCTGAACAGGGAGCCTTACATGGGGCTCAATCCCAGGACCCTGGGATCATGATCTGAGCTCAAGGCAGAGGCTTAGGCAACTGAGCCACCCAGGTGCCCCGATATCAGGATATTTGACCCTTTTTGAGATTCGTGGCTTGTGATTTTATTTTCTCAGGTCACATACTCACTTTCGTACCTAATTTTGTATTCTTTTTCTTAAAGAGGGACTTCCAGTGTTGTTTACGGTTTATGCCCTGCAAGATTTGGATCTGCCTCTTGGCTAAAGGCTCACTTAGGTTCAGGTAAGCATTTTGGTTAAGAGTTCTTCTAGTTTTACATCACACCCCTGTTTCTACAATGCTGGGTGTCTCACATTTAGTGACAAATCATATAGGGTGGTGATGGCAGGACCTGTCCAGTGTAAAGATCTAGTTTTCCCATTGCAGTTAGTAAGTAAGTATGTTGTCTCCATGCAATTATTCTGTCCCCCGGCTTTTCAGGGAATGGCTTCATCACCCACTGATGAACGTTTTCTGAATCCGTTCTTCCTCTGAGAATTGCCATAAAATGCTAATCTTACGATTGTCTCATCAATTTTGCTTTTTTTAAAAAAAAATCAGTACTTAAAAAAATTAACATACAATGTATTATTTGCTTCAGGGGTACAGTTCTGTGATTCATCAGTCTGCTGTGAGTGCAACTCACAGCACTCACCATAGCACATACCCTCCCCAAGGTCCATCACCCAGCCACCTGAATTTTGCTTTTATTGGCTGGAATTCTTCTATGAGGAAAGGTTTCCCTCATCAATTTCACAGGTGATTTGAATGTCAACTAACTGGTTTAGAAGCATTGACCCAGTCTAACAGACCCATTTATAGGTGAGAAATACTGAGGTTCAGGGAGGTAAAAAGATTTGCTTAAAATCACAGAGTCACTAGCAGTAAAAGGCTACTTGTTTTTTAAGTACCAAAAAAGAAAAAAAAAATCTTTACTTTGAAACACCTCTGCAACAACAGAGCAGGGCATCACAAAACTCTCACTGTTTTAGAACACCTGTCAACATTTCCTAGAACAAGATGCACATGAGAAAATAGGACCACGCTCTGGGAAACATTTGACGGCTTTCCATTTCAGCCAGGAACTAAATTAGTCCCCTGTTCTCTCACTGGAATTATTTAGCATGGCTCTGGAAGTTCTGGCTAATAAAGAAGAAAAGTGAGAAAGAGATGTTATCAAAAATAAGAATACAAAATCTCCACCATCTGTATACAGCATATTTGTTTTTCTAGAAGAGCTGTTCTCAAACATTTTGGTGTCAGGACTCTTTATCAAACTCTTAAAATTTGCTGAGGACTCCAAACAACTTTTGTCTATGTGGGTTATATATATAAATTAAGACTGAGAAAAAATTTTTAAAAATGTTTACTTATTAATTAATTCAAAAGTAACAAGTTACACAAAAATGAAAACTACTACATTTTTCTCAAACAAAAGAGCATTTGGTGAGAAAGGTGTTTTTCTTTTGCAGCTTTATAAATCTCTTTAACCTCTGGTCTACTGGCAGACTCTGCACTCAGCAGATGCAGTGTCACACAATGCAGTTGCTAGAAAATTCCACTGTACACTTGTGAGTGAATGAGAGTGAAAAAAAGCAAATAACTTTCTGGTATTACTGTGAAAATAAATAATTTCGATCTTGTAGACTCTCGCACCTCTCACACTTCGAGAACTGCTGTTTCTGGAACACTCGAGAGACTCAGCTGAAAGTTTTACTAATATCAGTTACCTTGGTAAAGTGGCTGGATAAATGATAAATATAGGAAATGAGTCATTTTCCCATATACCAGCATCTCTGCAGTGTTCTACTTCCTCTGTGTGTGTATATGTGTCCATTGTGTGTGTGTCCTACTTCCTGTGTGTGTGTGTGTGTGTGTGTGTATGCATGTCCATTGTGTTACCTTTACAACAAATCTGAAATCTCAACAATCCAGGTGTTCTTTTGGCTTATGTTGTTGGGAGGCCAGGCTTTTCAAGGGTTTCTTTCTCCTCGGCATTCCTTCAAGAGCTTCTGGATGGGGAAAGAAGGGCAGACAGGATGGGAAAAACAGAAAACAAGGGTCTATACATATCATCAGAGCTACGCCTGCCACGTGCAGCCCTACTATGTGATGGTCCCTCTTCCTTCAAGTCGTCTCCCCCAAATGAGCTGCTCGCACTGCTGCTGACATCACAGACCTCCTGGCCAGACCTTTCAGAGAGTTTCCCCACAGCCCCTCTGTGCTGCTTAATTCTCCCATGCTCCCTGGCCACTCAGTGAAGCGGGTTGGGCCAACAGAGGTTGGCCCAGCTGAAGTTCAGGAGGGACATATCCTTAGTTTTCAAAATCTGTCACCCTCTTGGTCACCCTGGCCTATGGTCAGACCTCTGTGTTCGTGGAGAGCTTCATGGAGAAAGTGGTACCTTCTCTTCCCCCAGTTTGACTCCCTTCTAGGAGCTGCCGTCTGAGGGGATAATCTACACAGTTGGGTCTCTGGGCCTCAAGTGAATTGGTTGTTATGGCCACTTATCCTGAAAACAATAAGAAACACTGACAAGATTGGAGAAGTAGAGAAGTCAGCAGTGCCAGGAAGACAGGAGGAGAACAAGTAAGGAGAGGGCAGGTCGATGCGAGGCTGTTCTTCAGAGCATGAAGGGAGGCTCAGTCCCCTTCCAGGGGACTGGTGACTTTGTGGCTAGATCTAAAAACAGTGTCTTTTTAGCCCCTTCTTCCTCAAAGCTGTCGGCATTTTTAGGGTCATCCATATTTTTTTTTTGTAATGATTTTATTTATTTATTTGACAGAGAGAGATCACAAGTAGGCAGAGAGGCAGGCAGAGAGAGAGAGAAAGAGGAAAGCAGGCTCTCCGCTCAGCAGAGAGCCCGATGCGGGACTCGATCCCAGGACCCTGAGATCATGACCTGAGCGGAAGGCAGCGACTTAACCCACTGAGCCTCCCAGGCGCCCCAGGGTCATCCAAATTTATAGGAAAATTCTTGTGGGCTGCCTGGCTGGCTCAGTCAGAAGAGTGTGCTGCCCTTGATCTCGAGGCTGTGAGTTTGAGCCCCACATTGGGTGGAGAGATGACTAAAAATAAACAAATAAATAAACTTTAAACAAAAGTAAGAAAAAACTTGTCACCTTTGTAAGCAGAAACAAAGCTGTTTTTTTTTTTTTTTTTTTTTTTTTTTTTAAAGATTGTCTTCCGTGCCTGTCAAGATCTTGTCTGCGGTCCTCTTTCCCAACTGTCTCCAGTTGTCCTACTTATGTTGAGATACTGTTGAGTCTGGTTTTTGTCTCTGCGCTGTAATTCTCTCTAGTTTGGTTGTATTTCATGAAATGGAAATGTTTGTACATATTAACAAGCAGGGGTTGCGGCAGGCAGAGGGAGAAGCAGGCTCCCCGCTGAGCAAGGAACCCAAGCGGGACTCGATCCCAGGACTCTGGGATCATTACCTGAGCTGAAGGCAGACGCTTAACCCACTGAGCCACCCAGGTGTCCCTCCCCAATTTATTTTTAAAACATAACCACATTGGGTATAATTTATATACCACAAAACATCCATCTTAAGAGTACAACTCAATAATTCTTAGTAATTTTATAGAATTGTGCAGCCATTATAACAATCCAGAACATCTGCCAGTTTTTGTTTAACTCTTAAAAGCACCTTAATAATAATTAACATTAGAGAAAATATGGATGTCTATTTTTTTTAAAACCTGAAATTGGAAAGTATTTTTGCAGTATGTTCTTTTTCTTTCAGTGGCCATAGGTCAGTGTAGGCAACTGAACTCTTATTTTAATGAATCAATCAATTGTTCACTAATTTATCAACCACATGATGGTTAATTTTATGTACCAGCTTGGTGAGAGAGGTTACATCGTTTGCCCAAGTTCACTCAGCCAGTAGGTGGTAGCGCTGGATTTGAAGCCGCTGTCCCTTTGAGACACTATTTAGTGCCTAACTGTAAAACTCAGCATTGTACCACTTGATGATAATGCTAAATTATTTCCTCCCATGCTTTAAGACGATTAACTCAATAATTTCATTTTTCTTATGGTAGTTAAATTTTTGCTTTTCAAGTTCCACACTTGAAAAAAATAAGCATCCCGGCATTAGAGGAAGCATAACTAGATACTGCATGCTTAGTCAAGGGGAAATTTTTGAAATAACAGACATACATTTGAGGAAGAAGGTTAATAGGCTTAAGGGCCAACTATCAACCAATGAAGATACAGAGAAATTTGCATCTCTCCATAATAGTTGTTTAAAGCGAAAGGAACAACATGACAACACAACCTACATTTGCAGTTAGTCTCCGTCAGTGATGCTTGAACTTGGAAATGAAGAGATCTGTACAGCGTGGGACACACAATACACACGTCAGGGGTTGGTAGGATGAATGAATGCACTCAGCCTTCTTTTTTTTTCAACTTCCTTTCCCTGAAATGACAAACCGCAACAGAACTGGGAAGACCCAGGCTTCAGTTCACATATTTATTCTTGATGAGTATCATCATTAAAAAGTGTGTTACAGGAAGTGGATATCAGTCACAGCTGGTGCAGGGCCAGTTACAGAAGGAAGGTTTAGGGCACAACCCCAGTCTAGTTTTAGAAGAAAACAAATACGCAAGACACTTCATTTCCAATTCTTCTCTTGAAAACAAAACAAAACAAACTTCTTTTATGGTTTCCAATCCAGTTATAATTTTAATGAAATCAAATGAACCCTTCCTGGTTAGGATAAACGTGTACTTGAACCATATAAGTAATTGGTCATTTAAGACGAATTCTCCCAACTTCTAAACCTATAGAGTTGTTGACAACACCATGTAGACATGGCTAGGTTCTCTGCTCAGCATATGATGACATTGAAATCAAAGGGTTAGGGGCACCTGGGTGGCTCAGATGGTTAAGCATCTGCCTTCCGTTTGGGTCATGATCTCAGAGTCCTGGGATTGAGCCCAGTGTTGGGCTCTCTGCTTGCCAGGGAGCCTGGTTCTCCATCTCCTTCTACTGCTCCCCCTGCTTGTGCTCTCTCGCTCTCTCTGTCAAATAAATAAATAAAATCTAAAAAATAATAATAAAAAAATTAAAGGGTTGGCTGGACTGAGTTCTCCTCTGTAGGCTCCTGGGGAGGAAGATCCTCTGTGATGCTTTCTCTCATTGACAGAATTCAGTCCTTCAGGACCAAGAACCTGAACCTTATTTACATGCTGACATCAGCCAGTGACTACCAGTCACCCAAATTCCTTGCCTTTGGCTCCCTTCATCTTCATGCCAGCAAAGAGTGTGTTGACTCCTCACGCTTCAAATTTCTGACTTCCTCTTCTGAGATGAGCCAGAAAAAACTCTAAGCTTTAAAAGGCTCATGTGATTAGGTCAGGCCCACCAGGGTAATGTCCTTATCTTAGGGTCAGTGGTGCTATCTAATCATCTAATCTAATCTAATTTAATTAATCATGGGAGCAAAATCCATTATAGTCACAAATCTGGGGATTATACAGGCTGTTTATCATCAGGCATCGGGGTATTGGACACCATCTCTGAGTTCTGCCAACCACACCTGGCTTCAAGAATGATCAGCCCAGGACCAGTCCTGTTTCATCTTGCTGCAGAATGGGTTCCCTGGGAAGCAGGCTTGGAGACAAGGTTAGCTTGCAGGAGGTTTAGTGGGAGTGCTGGAGGACCAGCTCTGTGCAAGGAAGGGGAAGGAAGAGAGGGCTCTGAAGCTAGGCTGGTCCTCCAGAGGTATTCCGAGGTGGGGCAGCCCCGGGGCATGGCCAAGACCATGGATGGGGACTGCCCCAGACAGGGGTTCACTGGGGGATGTCCCTGAAGATACAATAGGGGCAACACTGGAGCAGGTGAGGGAAGGGACTCTTCATTTCCAGCCGGCGCATCACTCTGACGGCGTTGCACTATGGTTCTGAGCGTCTCTGGTGCATCCAGTATTATTTTGAAATAGAGCCCAGATGTCCTGTTATTTCATCTACAAAGAGTTCCGTATTGCTTCCTCTGTAGACACTTCACTATGCGTCATTGTAAGCCAACAGTGAGGGGCCCCCAGAGAAAAGATGAGATACAGCGTTAGTCACAGCAGAGAAGCCATTTTAGGGCCCCACCTGTTCCCCTTCCTTTCTTCCTCCCCACGTGATGGGGTCCCAGCCCCTCCCTGCAGAACTTCCTAGGACGTGTCAGAATTATAGTGAAATGCACACATCTCAGTAGTTAAGGATATCCACCCCGGAGGGAAGGGAACATAAAGCCAACCAGCTCCACCAGGTCAGGAAACAGCCTAACCAGATGGGAGCTGAGAGCAGTGATAAGAACTCCCAGGGTTAGAGGAAAAGTGAGCAAACCCTGGGATCCTTGCCCAGGATAACGAGCCCAAGACCCGGTCCCGGATCCCGTTCAGAGCCCAGAGACCCTTTGCTCGTCCCATTGTGACTGCTGCTTCATTACCATGTTAAAATCTCCACTCGAGGAGGAGCACAGACCTTACTATCAGAATGTAATGTAGGTATAGGTGTGTTTCCTTAAGATGCATGCGTGACCGTACACCCCCCTCTATACAGGGTGACAAAACTCCCCTAACCCTAAATAAAAGGAACTCACTCACCCCTGTTCCAGGAGGCTCGGCTTCGGAAGTTATTCTCCGTGAGGCCAGATGAAGTGCCTGTGAGGCAGATAAAGTGTCCTTTGTGTGATGACCCCACCCGACGTGGCCTCTACCTGTGACTCACCAAGGAGCGAACTCACGTGAGTTCCGTGAGTTCCGTCAAGTCTTCAACATCCAAGGAACCCTGATAGCATGATCTCACCTGAAAAGAAATTAGTATTTCATATGATAAAAATGCAGGTAGTGCTAAAACTTCTTATTGTCTCATAGCTGTCCCAACTGTCCCTCCAACTCTGCATTTCTCCTTCTCTGAAGTTTGCGTGTTTAAATCAAAATGGAAAATCAACGGACTCTCTCTTTCTCCTTGCACTTGACTTGTTAGTGGGAGCAGATCCTTGGCTCACCGGCTAGAGTTTGCTAGTTGTACCCATATGCTGTCCTGGTGCACGTTTCTTTGCTCCTCGTGTTTCCTGTAAATTGGTCATTGGATCTAAAGTTTGATCAGTTCAGGACTGATTTTTTTGGCAAGATTTGTCCAAAGATGGTGATGTGTTCCTATTGTGAGGTGCAGAAGGTTGGGGAGTGATGTTCTGGAACGTTGGTGAGGCTAAGAAAGAATTCATGAGACATCTTTGGTGCAAGAAGGTGATTTTATTAAAGCCCCGGGGACAGGACTCGTGGGCAGAAAGAGCTGCTGTGCGAGGTTGACTGTGAGGGGTGACTGATCGTATACTTGGGAGGTGAGGTAGGTAAGGAAAAAAGGAGGTGTCCAAAAGGACTTTCAACAGCTAAAGAAGACCTTCAGGGTATGGGAGCCCTGGCTTTTGTCACCTTAAGGTTGTTTTGTCTTTAGTAAGGCCCCAACATTGAGACATTGAAATCTGGGAGCTTTCTGGAGGCACGTCACACTCTGCCTATCTCAGGTCCTTGTCAATGGGCTGAAGGTCATAAAAAAACTAATTTTGTTTCCTTTCCCTTCTGCCTCTGTTTCCCACATCATCATGGAGGGGAGGGTGATGTGGGGGCTCCAGAAAATTGAGTTATGTGTCTCTGGAAGCTAGGCTATTGATAAGAATGCTTTTTCCTTGTCAATCACTGAGACATTGGAATGGAATGGAGACTCACTTCTTGCAGGATCGTGTTCTAAACAGAAATAAGTTTTGATGAAGATTCACTAGGTAGCTTCTGACCTGTAACTCAGAATTCACTGAAGTGCCAGTGACTCAGCAAAGCGTCACCTCATTGTATGGAAAGCAAGATCAGCAACTGTGTTGGACTCTGTCTGCATCAGGCAAGAAGTACCTGCACTAATGGAAGGAAGAAGCTCCAACCATTTCCTCAAGAGATGCACTTTTTAAATGATTTTTAAAAAATTTTTGGACACAGAGAGAGACAGCGAGAGAGGGAACATAAGTAGGAGAAGCAGGTTCCCCACTGAGCAGGGATCCTGATGCGGGGCTCGATCCCAGGACCCTGGGATCATGACCTGAGCTGAAGCAGATGCTTAACGACTAAGCCACCAAGGCGCCCCAAGAGATGTTTCTAATGAAATTTTACTTCTTCTTTTTTTAAAAAAATGTTTTCCTGGGTCTTTAATAGGGCTTACTAATGTTATGAGTGAATCCTATCCCTCAATTGGTGCATGTTTTATCCACTTATTTTTAGTGTAATCTCCATATCCAATGTGGGGCTTGAACCCATGACCCCTGACATCAAGCACCACAAGCTCCAGCAAGCCAGGTGCCCCTGAAACTTTGCTTCTTACACTTAAAAATGATGCATCAAATGTTGTGAGCAAGTGTCTGTTACCGATCATGTTCATGACAATTCACTCCAGAAGAAAGGTGTATTGTTAATTTGTAAAATTTATTTATTTGTTTGTTTATGAATTATTAACTTATTTGAAAGAGAGAGAGAGAGAGAGCATGCCCTTCCCCTCACTGTCTTTGTCTCTCTCTCTCTCTCTTAAATAAATAAATAAATAACATTTAAAAAAAAATGTGTAAGGGAGTATATGGACTTAAAAAATTCTTTTAGGGGACACATACACAAAATGTTTAAAACACCACTGTCCCAACTTACCCATCCTTTTTCTCAGCCTGAACATTGGCATTTCTGTTTCTTCACTGTTTAAGAAAAATGGGGAAGTACTTGCTTTGCTTTTGCATCAGCAAAAGCCTGTGTGACTAACTGCATGCTTGCTTTCAAAAAAGATTTGTATGTAATGAATCTTAAAATATGTCTATACTTGTATTCTGGACAGCTCAAATAATGGCAGAGAAGAAAACAGATCCCCTTTAGAGAAAGGAGGAAAGAATGTATAGGAACAGAGATGGAACGGTCAGTACTATAAGCCTGCCCTAAATTTCTTTTTTATTAAAGTCATGACAAGTCACCTGGGTGGCTCAGTCGGTTAAGCCTCTGCCTTCCGTTCAGGTCATGATCTCAGGGTCCTGGCATCAAGCCGTGTGTTGGGCCCCCTGCTCTGCAGGGGGCCTGCCTCTCCCTCTCCCTCTGCTCCTCCCCTTGCTCATTCTCTCTCTCTCTCAAACGAATAAAAAAAAAAAAATCGTGACACTTTTTTTTTCATTGATTAGCCTTTAATCTTGAGATAGCTTAGGTTTGTTTCTTCTCAATCTATTTCAACTCACTCTGTGTACAATTCAGATGATTTTTTCGCCCAAACCTGACTCTTTAAACTCACTGTCAGAAAGAAATAAAATACATAGAATCTCACGTTAAAAAAAACAAACAAACATAGAATAACGTGGAGGTTTGCTCTTCAATAAAAGCCAAAATGTGGACATCCTGACTTGCAAATTTGCTCCATTGTGACTAAAATCTTCTAAATAAAAAATATACACACAAAAATTCTAAATCCTCATTTCTAAAACACAGACAATTCTTTTTTTTTTTTTGAACTGTGGTAAAAACACATAGCATAACATGTACCGTCTTTATCTTTATTTTTTAATTTTTTTTTATTTTTTTAAAGATTTTATTTATTTATTTGTCAGAGAGAGAGCGAGCGAGAGCGAGCATAGGCAGACAGAGTGGAAGGCAGAGTCAGAGGGAGAAGCAGGCTCCCTGCGGAGCAAGGAGCCTGATGTGGGACTCGATCCCAAGACGCTGGGATCATGACCTGAGCTGAAGGCAGCTGCTTAACCAACTGAGCCACCCAGGCGTCCCCATCTTTATCTTTAAATGTACAACTCAGGGGTGTTAACTATGTTGACATTGTTCTACCGCAGAGCCCCAGAACTTCATCTTGCAAAACTGAAACTCTGTACCTACTGAAGAACAACTCCTCAGTTCCCCCTCCCCATGGTCTCTGGCAACCACGATTCTTTGTTTCTTTCTTTCTTTTTTGGTAATCTCCATACCCAGTGTGGAGCTCGAAATCATAGCCCCGAGATCAAGAGTCAGACCATCTAGGGACCGAGCCAACCAGGCCCTCCTTCCATTCTTTGTTTCTATTATTTTGCCATTTTTAGAAATGTCATATGAAGGGAATCCTAGAGTATTTTGTCTTTTTGTCACTGGCCTATTTCACTTAGTGTAATGTCCTCAAGACGCATGCATGCTGTAGTATGTGAGGGGATTTCCTTTTTAAAGGCTGAATAATATTCCGTTGCATGTATATATGTTTTCTCCAGCTGTTCACCCATCAATGGACATTTCGATTGCTTTTATCTCTTGGCTATTGTGAATAATGCTGCAATGAACATGGGTGTCTTCTCTGTCTTCAAGATCCTGTTTTCAATTCTATGAATATAGACATGGAAGTGAGATGACTAGATTAGACAGTAGTTCTATTTTTAATTTTTTGAGGCATCACCATACTACTTTCCATAGCAGCTGCACCATTTTATATCCTGCTTAGAAGAAAACCACAGGCCCCAGTGATGTCACTTGGATTAAGTCCCCAAGTCAGTAAAACCAAGACTTAATACCTAACCAGACTGCAAGTTGCAACCCCCTAGGGATGTAACATTTAGCTTGTCAACATGGGAATTTTCTGGTCAGTGCTAGGAAATTTATTGATAGACCCATTCTAGTCCCCATTGGTGGGTGACCTTGCCTAAAGCCACAGATTCTTTGCTAATCATTTCCTTATCTCCACTCCTTCTCTGCCTTTAAAAACTTTTCCTTTTCTGTAGCCCTTTGGAGATCCCCTCTACTTGCTAGATGGGATGCTGCCCAATCCATGAATCAATTAAGAAAGCCAACTAGATCTTTAAAGTGTACTTGATTGAGTTTTTGCTATTTAACAATCCCCACCAAGAGTGCACACGGTTCCAATTTCCTGTATACCCATCAGCACTTGCTATCTTCTGTGGTTTTTATCATGGCTATCCCAATGCATGTTAGGTGATATGTCATCGAGGTTTTGATTTATGTTTATCTAATGGTTAGTGATATCATGCATCTTCTGTTATGCTTGTTCATTATTTGTACATCTTCAGAGAAATGTCAATCCAAGTCCTTTGTCCATTTTTTAATCAGATTACTTTTGTTGTTGTTGAGTTGTAGGAGTTCTTTTTTTTTTTTTTAAGATTTTTTTGTATTTATTCATCAGAGACAGAAAGAGGGAGAGAGTGAGCATTAGCAAGGGGAGTGGCAGGCAGAGGGAGAAGCAGACTCCCTGCTGATTAGGGAGCCTGATGTGGGACTCGATCCCAGGACCCTGGGAATCATGACCTGAGCTGAAGGCAGACTCTTAACCGACTGAGCCACCCAGGTGTCCTGAGTTGTAGGAGTTCTTTATATATTCTGGATATTAACCTCTTAACAGATACACGATTTGCAAATGTTTTCTTCCTTCTGTTGGTTGCCTTTTCATTTTGTTGATTGTTTCCTTTGATGTGCAGACATTTTTTAAGTGTGATGTAGTTCAAGGAGTCAATTTTTGTTTTTGTTACCTGTGCTTTTGGTGTCATATACCAAAAAACCACTGCCAAATCTAATGTTATGAAGCTTTTCTCCTACGTTTTCTTCTAAAATTTATATAGTTTTATATTTTGTGTTTAGGTCTTTAATCCATCATGAGCTGGCATATGGTGTAAGGTAAGGGTCCAACTTCATTTCCTTGTGTGTGGATATCCAATTTTTCCAGTACAATTTATTGAAGACAGTATTCTTTCGCTCTTTTGTGGTCTTGGCAGCTTTGCTGAAGATCATCTGATGATGGAAGGGATTATTTCTGGGATCTCTATTCCGTTCCATTGGTCTCTGTATCTGTTTTTAAGCCCAAATGCATTTTTTTAATTAACATAGTTTTATAACATGTTTTGAAGTTGGGAAGTATGAGGCCTCTAACTTTATTCTTTTTTGAGGATTATTTTGCTGTTTGGGTCCCTTGAGATTCTGAATAGATTTTTGGATTTTTTTCTATTTCTACAAAAAGAACCTTGGGATTTGATAGGGACTGCAGCAGTTTCGTAGATCACTTTAGGTGGTATGGGACGTATTAACCACATATGAAGTCTTCCAGGATGTCTTTCCATTTATTTATGTCTTCTTTAATTTCTTTCAGTAATGTTTTAGAATTTTTGGTATATAAATATTTCACTTCCTTGGTTAAGTTTATTCCTATATTTTATTCTTTTTGATACTATCATAAATCGAATTGTTTTCTTGAATTCTTTTCAGATCATTCATTGTTCATGTATAGAAATGTGACTAATTTTTGTGTATTGATTTTGTATACTATAGCTTTGCTGAATTTGTTAGTCTGCCTTAAATTCCACACTCTGGAAATATAAACAATTTTACAGGGAATTTTATTTCATTTAATCTTTGCTGGATCATTATTTGGAAATATAATAGACGACATACTCAGCTATTACTCTATAGAAAATAAAGATACTTTTTTGTAGTCCTGTCTTTTTTTACTCTTTCATTGCAGATAGGAATTGAGTGTGTACATATTCCAGGCACCATGCTAGGATCTGGGTATATATTGAACTCTCTGGGGAGCTCTTAAACTATAGATGGGCTGTGTGATTGAGCAGAAAGAGATGCCAGGTGGTGGAAATGAAGGACCCAACTCATGTTCCTCCTCTATTAGAAAGCTCTCCCATGTGCCATGCAGTTGGAAAGTACAGCGAACGTTGCAAAAGTCTTAACATAGACTGAACAGAATGTCAGTGAAAGGCAAGTAGAATACTTTTCAGTAACATAAAAATTGGGCCTAAAATGAATCTTCCAAGGAAAATACATGAAGATACCAGTTTCTTGGTTTGTTGAGAAGAAATTTGGAAGAGAGTTTGAGTATATCTAACAAGCTAGTTTGCCTACTGTTCTGAGAAAAGTCATTTTTGTTCTCTTTCATTTTCTAAAAGGAGCTAAGCATTGCTCCATATGGCCCCTGAGTTAACTAGTTGAATTAAGATAAAAGGAAACCATCATACTCAAGTTCTTTCAAAACTTTCTTACATGAGACAATTGAACTAAATACATTAGAACATGTTCTGTAGGAAGAGAACTCACAGGTCATTTATGGAGGCTACTTATTGGGTTCAGTGGCCAAAGAAGGAAGAGGTGGTACCAAACATTGTCCCCACACTGCACTCTATCCATAACTGCAAGGTGCTACCTTGTATGGTCTGGCATCTCCCTGCGGGGTGGATGGGCCCGGAGATACTACTAGTCACTTTCCCTGGGTCATGATATTTGATTGTTCTGTACCCTCATCTTCAGGTGCTTGCTCAACAGGTGAGTGTAGGGGCCTGAGTCACATCTTAATGAGTCATCTCAATTAACAGGGTGTGCACTGGGGTGATCATACCCTGGGACTAGTGCTATTTCCTTTATGGTCCAACTCAGTTCCTAAGCAGGGCTTCCTTCCCATCTTCTCCAAGCTGTTACTACAGATGTGGGGCATCCTTCTCAATGACTCATTTACTACAAAGTTCTGCTCATTAAGAGGCAAAGGTGCTTTTAGTTAGAGGAGATGGTGACAAAGCATTTGCTCAACTGCTTTATCTTGCTTTCTTTTGCTTAGTGAACCCAACAACCAAACAATTTCTGGGTCAGATCATGGTGACCAGCATGAGATTCTTTTGCTTTCTTTTTCTCATTGTTCGAGATGATATAATCACAAATAGAACTTTAAGAAACTCCTTGTGTAACCATACTTTGAAAAGTATCCTCTGGGGCCCCCGGATAGCTCAGTGGGTTAAACCTCTGCCTTCAGCTCAGGTCATGATCCCGGGGTCCTGGGATCGAGCTCCATGTTGGGCTCTCTGCTCAGCAGGGAGTCTGCTTCTCCCTCTCTCTCTCTCTCTGCCTGCCTCTCTGCCTTCTTGTGCTCTGTGTCAAATAAATAAATAAAACCTTAAAAAAAAAAAAAAAAGAAAAGGTATCCTTTGAGGGATTTATGTGAAGCCCTCTGGAAAGGATTAGGCGCACCATTAAAGACAAGTTTCGAGGTGCCTGGGTGTCTCGGTCGGTTAAGCAGCCCATTCTTGATTTTGGCTCAGGTCATGATCTCAGCATTATGAGATCAGTCCCTGAGTTGGGCTCTGAGCTGGGCATGGAGCCTGCTTAAGATTATCTCTCTCTCTCTGCCCCTCCCTCACATGTGCACACATGCTGTCTCTCTTTCTTTCTCTCCCTCTCTCTCTTGAAAAAAGAAAGAAAGAAAGAAAAGTTCCAAGCCAGTGTTTCCAGATGGCAGATTTATTTGTGGGGTCCACGAGCTTTCTTCCAGAAATTAAACAATTTGCTTTTGGGGCACCTGGGTGGCTCAGTCAATAAGCATCTACTTTTGGTTTAGGTCATTATCCCAAGGTCCTGGAATAAAGCCCCACATTGGGCTCCCTACTCAACAGGAGACCTGCTTCTCCCTCTGCCCCTGCTTGTTCTCTCTCTCTCTCTCAAATAAATAAATAAATAAATAAATCGTTTAAAAAATTTGCTTTCACTTTGATAGTGAACTTAGAAGTATAATACAGGGGCGCTGGGGTGGCTCAGTGGGTTAGGCTTCTGCCTTCGGCTCGGGTCATGATCCCAGGGTGCTGGGATTGAGCCCCGCATAGGGCTTTCTGCTCAGCAGGGAGCCTGCTTCCTCCTCTCTCTCTGCCTGCCTCTCTGCCTACTTGTGATCTCTGTCAAATAAATAAATAAAATCTTTAAAAAAAAAGTATAATACAGGCATATTCTGGAATCATCAGAATGTACTGTTTTATGTTTGTGTTTAGGATCTTCTTGGGGCACGGTAGTACTATTTTGACTATTTTTAGGTAATGGGACATAAACAAAGATCAACTTAGTATGATCTATTTCAGCCAAGTGGCAGTCAAATAATATTAATCATATATTGTATGATTGCACATTCATCATAGTTTGATTAAAAAAAGTAATGGCTGAATTGATTCATTGCAGCATGTGTGGTAGATAAGCTGTGCTGAACTCAAATATTAAATTAATGTTTTTTGCTTTAGTTTTATTGTTTTACATTTTTGATTATAATTCATTTACAAATTGGATTTGATTTGATTTTTTAAAAAGATTTTATTTATTTATTTGTCAGAGAGAGAGAGCAAGTGAGCGAGCACAGGCAGGCAGAGTGGCAGGCAGAGGCAGAGGGAGAAGCAGGCTCCCTGCCAAGCAAGGAGCCTGACGTGGGACTCAATCCCAGGACGCTGGGATCATGACCTGAGCCGAAGGCAGCTGTTTAACCAACTGAGCCACCCAGGCGTCCCTGAATTTGATTTTATTATATGAGAGCTACAAATTGAAACTTATACTTAGTTTTAAATTCCTACATACTTAGGGAATATTATAATAAAAAATTTTCAACATTGGGAGATGCCAAAGAAGCTTTTTTTTTTCCCTTTAAAGGTGCCCAAACATTTCTCAAGTTTAAGGAACATCCTGCTAAATAAACAGATCTGATGATAAGAGATGGGCCCTCTTGCTCTCCTATCTTATAATTATTGTCCTGGTGGCTCTCAACCCTGACCACACCTCAGAGTCAACAGAGGAGCTTTAAAAAAATACTGTACTGTATCAGCTATGCTAACATCAGATATAGCTGTACAAAAAAAATAGAGTTTTAAGGAGTGCCTGTGTGGCTCAGTGGGTTAAGCATCTGCCTTTGGCTCAGGTCATGACCTCAGGGTCCTGGGATCAAGCCCTGCATCAGGCTCCCTGCTCAGTAGGGAGTCTACTTCTCCATCTCCCTCTTCCCCTTCCCTGCTTCTGCTCTTTCTCTCATTCTCTCTCTCTCAAATAAATAAATAAAATCTTAAAAAAAGACTTTTAAGACACAAATTGTTACCGGAGGTAAAGAATGACATTTTATAATGACAAAAAGGTTAATCCATCAAGCAAAATAGAAAATCTAAATATATACACATGTACCAACAGAACCCCATTACATGAGGCAACACAGACAGAATTGAAGGGAGAAACAGAAAACGATAGTTGAAGACTTCAATATCCCGCTTTCAATGATATATAGAACAACTATGCAGAAAATCAGCAAGGAAATAGAAGATTCAAACAATACTATAAACCGACTAGACCTAATAGGCATCTGTGGAACATTAACAACAGAACACATATTTTTCTCAATTGCTTATGGAACATTCTCCAGTATGGATCATATGTAAGGCCGTGCAAAAAGTCTCAAAAAATTTAAAAGGATTGAAATAATAAGAAAACATGTTCTCTGACCATAATGGAATGAATCAGAAATCAGTAACAGAAAGAAATTTGGGACATTCACATATATGTAGAAATTAAACAACATACTCATAAACAATCGATGGGTCAAAGAAGTAATCACAAGGAAAATTAGAAAACACTTAGAGATAAACAAACAGGAAAACACAACATGCCAAAACTTATGGGATGCAGCTAAAGCTTCAAGGGGAAATTACAGCTGTAAATACCTATATTGAGAAAGAAGAGGGGCCCCTGGGTGATGCAGTCAGTTAAGCATCCAACCCTTGGTGTCGGCTCAGGTCATGATCTCAGGAACTTGGGATCCAGCCCCAAGTTGGGCTCCATGGTCAGCGTGGAGTCTGCTTGAGACTCTCTCCCTCTCCCTTTGCATCTCCTTCTCTCTCTTTCTTTCTGAAATAAATAAATCTTAAAAAGAAAAAAGTAAGAAAGACCTAAAATCAATAACCCAACATTTCACCTTAAGAAACTAGAAGACAAAGAGCAAACTAAACCCAAAGAAACAGAAGGGAATAAAAGAACGGATGATAGAGTGAGAAGGGAGTTGGGGGAAACTGGAGGGGCAGATGAACCATGAGAGACTGTGGACTCTGAGAAACAATCTGAGGGTTTTGAGGGGAGGGTGGGAGGTTGGGTGAGCCTGGTGTTGGGTATTATGGAGGGCACGTATTGCATGGAGCACTGGGTGTGGTTCATAAGCAATGAATTCTGTTACACTGAAAAGAAATTAAAAAAAAAGAAAACAAAGGTTACCTGAGGGGAGGGAATAGAGTGAAAAATAAAAGAAATAGAGAATAGAAAAAGAGTAGAGAAAATCAACGAAACCAAAAGTTGATTATTTGAGAAGATCAATAAAACTGACAAACTGTTAGCTGAAAAAAGGAGACCAGAAGTGCTGAGATCAGGAACGAAAGAGGGGACACTAGTATCAACCATTCAGACATAAAAGGACTATAAAGGAATATGATAAACAATTGTATGCCAAAAAGATTAGATAACTTAGACGAAATGGATAAATTCTACAAAGATGAAAACTACAAAAACTAATTCAAGAAGAAACCGAAAATCTGAATAGATTTATAGCAAGTAAAAAAATTGAGTTAGTAATCCAATCCTATAACAATCCAATTTCCCACAAAGAAAAACTCACACCAGCATGGTATCACTGATGGATTTTACCAAACATTTAAAGAAAAATTAACACCAATTCTTCACAAACACTTCCAAAAACAGAGGAGGAAACCTTTCCCAAAGCATCCTATAAGGGCAACATTACCCTGAGACTGAAAGCAGACAATGTGTCCAAAAATGACAGACCAATATCTTTTATGAAAATGAATGTGAAAGTCCTCAACAACACACTAGCAAACTGTATCCAGTCTGCTAAAAAGGAGTATACATCATAATTGAGGGAGATTTATTCTGGCAATGCAGGTCCATTTAACATGCAAAAAAAAAAAAAAAAAAAAAGAAGGACCAAAACAAAAACAAAACAAAACAATAGATCATGTTAGTAGACACAGAAAAAGCAACTGACAAGCATATGACATACAATACCCTTTCATGATTAAAAATACCTAACAGACTGGAAATAGGAGGAAACTTCTTCACCTTGATAAAGGGTATCTACAAAAAACCCCACAGCTAACATCATAGTTAATGGTACAAGACCATAAGCTTTCTCTCTAAGGTCAGGAACAAGACACTATTCACTTTTATTAGACATTGTATTAGAAGTTCTATCTGGGGCAATTAGGTAAGAAAAACAAACAAAAGATATCTGTACTAGAAAAGAAGAAGTAAAATGATCTCTATTTATAGATGATATAGTCCTGTATATAGAAAATCCTAGGGGAACCTGGGTAGCTCGGTTAAGTGTCTGCCTTCAGCTCAGGTCATGATATCAGGGTCCTGGGATACACCCCATGTCAGGCTCCCTGCTCAGCAGGGAGTCTGCTTCTCCCTCTCCCTCTGCCTCTCCTTCCTGCTTCTGTTTTCTCTCTTGCTCACTTTCCCTTTCAAATAAATAAAATCTTAAAAAAATATAGAAAATCCTAAGGAATCCACCAAAGCCACCATAAAAACTAGTAAATAAGCTCAGTAAGGTGGCAGGGTAAATATATAAAAATTTTGCTTTTAGCTTTGGCCGCTGTGAGGCTGGGGAGATTCCAGCCCTGCTGAGGAAGTTGAATCTCATTGTACTCTTACTCTTCAACTTTTCCGCAAAGCCCTTCAATAAAATGGTTTGGTTCCCCTCACCTCACAGTGGTTTTTTTGTTTTGTTTTGTTTTGTTTTGTTTTTTGCTTCTATACACTAGCAACAAACAATTTGATAATTAATTTAAGAAAAACAATTCCATTTCCAATATCACCAAGTAGAATAAAATACTTAGGAATACATTTAATCAAAGAAGTGCAAAGATTAGACATTGAAAACTAAAAAACATTATTGACGGGTGCTGGCTCAGTCAATAGAGCCATGCAATCCTCAATCTCAGGGTCATAAGTTCAAGTCCCACATTGGGCGTGTAGCCTACTTTAAATAAATAAGTAAGTAAGTAAATAAATAAAGTTATTGAAAGAAATTAAAGAAGACTTAAAAAAATGGAAAGATATACTATATTCATGGATTGGAAGATCCAATACGACCAATTTGGCACTATTTTCCCAAGTCAGCCTAGAGATTCAGTGCAGTCCTTACCCAATACCAGCTGGCTTCCCTCCCCCCGCCAAACTGAAAAGTTGATTCAAAAATTCATCTTTTGTTGTCCTGTGCATTGTAGGATATTTAGTAATATCTCTGGCTTCTACCTGCGAGATGTTAGCTCTCATCAATCCTTGGGTAAAGAGGTTTTGGAAGACAGGTTTGGAAGTTCCCTCATGCACAAAAGCACTGAATGGTGTGAAAATATGGGGAGGCAGCAGGAACCAGCAAGAATCTTCTACAGTCAACACCTGTACCACTCAGAACCACTTGTGGTTCTGCTATAGCTGATTCTTTTGGGTGATGACTGATCACAATTAAAATAAAAAAAAGTCTTGTAATAGGGAAGTTAGTGGGACAGCTATAGTTCCCATTTCTCAAGATGGTCTCCAGGCCATAATAAACCCTCATTTTCTTCCTCCTCTCTCATCCCAGGAGATTCTCCTCACTCTCAGTCAGCACCTCTTCTGGTCTAAGCTGCTTGCCTGCTGGGATAAACTAGAGCTTTATCCCTGAGAGGTTCGTGCCCACTTGTTTGGCTGCTGTCAGCTTCTGTTCCTGGAATTGCTTGTTCCCAGTCATTCCTTGACATGGAAGCCCCAAAATGTGCCCCAAGGGAATTCGCAGCATTCCAGACCCACTCTTCCTTGCCCTCTTGTGTAATTGTAACTTAACTTTCTCCTAAGAACTGGGGTGCTTTGTGGGGCCAGTGACCGAGGGACAGTGACCTGGAGGACAGGAAGAAGCGGAACTAGAGAGGAGTCTGGTGTGTGGTAGCCCAGATGAGAGTGTAGACTAGCAATGGGGCAGTAGGGTTGGAAATGAGAGGACTCAAGAGCTATTCGGGAGGTAGAATGATCAGGACTTGGTGAAGAGTTGGGTGAGGAGCAAGAAGGAAGAGTCAGAGACACCTTGCAGAGCTCTGGCCTGAGCTGAAGGGTGCACCCGGGGGTCTGTTGCGGAGTGGCACACAGCAGAGTTGGTTGGAGGCGGGGGAGGAGGAGGTTTGAAAGTTCATCTATTCGTCTCTTGAGTATTGATTTCTTAGTAAGTGGCGCTAAGGAAAGGATGGAGTCAAAGACTGTCCTTGCCCCCGGGGAGGGCTCAGTCTAGTGGGCAAAGAAGGAACGTCCACAAATAAAAGTAATCCAGCAGAATCGCGTGTCAGAGCATTTCTGCTTTTCAACCCACCAGTCCTACTCCTGGACAGTGACGCGAGGAAACAGCGCTAAAGAAAACAGTGAATCCATTTAAATTCAGCATGTCTCCCAAAAGGCCACCCTTCGCACCCTTTGCCTGAGGAACTGAAGACAAATGAGCACACCTGACCTCAAGTTGCTCACAGTCCACTGGAAAAAATAAAACAAGCGTGAGAGTAACTGTGATATGAAACATGTGGATCAGAGCCAGAGGAGAAATGCTGGCAGAGGGGTGGGCAGCCGGGCAGACCCCTCAGACGGACCTGCATCCCCCACAGGATTCAGATACCCCCCCTCAACACTTTCTCCTAGGGACAGAATTAGATGGGAATTTTTTTTCTGGCTAGAAAATGTTTGCAATATTAACTCTCTTAACTGGTTAATGTTAAGGTAATTTCTCTAGGAAACATTACTTACATTGGTTGAGGGGTCTGGGAGGGCCTAATAGTGTTTTTGAAACTTCCCATTAGCAGGGTTGACAGATTAAAAATACAGGACATCCATGGGGCTCCTGGGTGCTTAGTTGCTTAAGTATCTGCCTTTGACTCAGGTTACGATCCCAGAGTCCTGGGATGGGGTCCCACGTCGGGGGTCTCAGCTCAGCGGGGAGCCTGCTTCTCCCTCTACCCCTCACCCTGCCCCACTCATGCATACCCGTGCTCTCTATCTCAAATAAATAAAATCTTAAAAAGAAAAATACAGAACATCCAGTTACATGCGAATTTCAGGTAAAAAAAAAAATGAATGTTTTAGTATAAGGATGCCCCAAATATTGCATAGGACACAGATTATAAAGGTATTTGTTGTTTATCTGAAATGACATATGTGGCACAAAGATGACCTCTACATTTTTAGGTGGTAGGAGTCATTTAGAAAATCTCAGAGAGGGAATGATACATTTTTATACTTAAAAAACTCGTATTAATCTTTCTATAGGTTAAGATGCCGGAGTATTCAAAGGATTATGCAACAAGATTTTTAAATTTTCTCCCTCCCCCTCCCCTTCCTCCTCCTTCTTTTTCTTCTTCTTCTTTTTTAGTATAAGTAGGTCCCCTGCCATGTTTGGGAAAAGGACCTGTTCATTGTTCATCTGAAATTCAACTGTAATTCAGACTTGATGCTGTATTTTTATTTGCTAAATCTAGGGACTGAAACCACACGCAGCCATTAGCTGCACGCTGCTCTCTTCCTACTTCCCCACGACGCGCCCGGCCGGGTAAGAATCTGTCATACCAGCGAGTTGTGAACCCGAACAGGGTGATTTGTCCTCATCTAGTGGCAGCCCCGGTGTACGTTATGTGCGTCCAATGCCTCGCTTCATCAATTCTGCAGTATTTAACGGAGTGTTAGCTACAGAGTTAAAAAAAATAAATAAATAAAAGATTCCCGGGGCGCCTGGGTGGCTCAGGTGTTGGGTGTCTGCCTTCGGCTCGGTTCAGGATCTCAGGGTCCTGGGCTCCAGCCCTGCATCGGGCTTCCTGCTCGGTGAGGAGCCTGCTTCTCCCTCTCTCACTCCCCCTGCTTGTGTTCCCTCTCTCACTGTGTCTCTCTCTGCCAAATGAATAAATAACATCTTAAAAAAAAAGTCCTTGTTTTGGGAAGCTTGCCTTTTAGCAGAATGGGCTATACTGAGGCAGATCGCTCTAAAATCTCTCCTGGGTAGCACCTGGATGAATGAGTGGGTACAGAGTCACCACGATGGCTTCTATGTCTTTAAGAGGTGGAGGTCTTTTTAGGAAGATTTCAGACTGGACAATGTACCTTTTTATCCTATAAAAATCATAATCATCTCTTTTTCGAACTCAGATTCCAGACTCTTAAAAAAATGATGAGATTTGGGACTATGCTCTTCGTTGTTTACTTAAGGACTAACTCCAATCCCTTGGAAAAACGGACTTTCCACTTGACAGAGGAGAGGCGAATGTTTTTCTTGTTCATTCATTTTTCCCTCAGTTCCTTCCTCTCCCATGGAGCTAGGAAATTTTGGGGGAGGATCGGGGGTGGGGGCAGTGAGATTTACCCTGAGGACACTTTAATTTTTTAAAATATTTATTATTTAAGGGGGGGAGTGGCCTCTGAAGGAGGGGGAGAGACTCTGAAGCAGACCCTCCCGCCCCACCCCCTGCCCCCGCCCTGCAATCATGACCTGAGCCGAAATCAAGAGTCCCATGCTAAATGGACTGAGCCACCCAGGTGCCCCAAGGACAGTTTAATTTAAACCGGCGACTGAAAGCAACAATCTATTTTCTCCCTCTTCCCCAAACCTCTTTTTTCTAAGCCAGACTATCTACTCCGCCAACTTTTTCTTTCTCCCTCACCACTTTTACTTTATCCACAAGATAGCTTCTGCTAGAATGTGAGTCCCACATGGGACGGGCTTCATGAAAGGTAGGAAACTGGTGTTATTTTTTGCATGAAAACCATCAAATTCTCTCTTCTTGACGTTTTCCTCTTGGGTGACAGAAAAAAAATAGTCCTAGTTTTCCTCCATCAATATAAATATCGCGTGACAAATACCCACATGTATTTATGTGGTCCCCATACCTTGAATCTGTGGTCACCTACACCCAAGAAAAAAATGCAGTGACAAGAAACTGGGTGTACTGGGACTGGTTAAGTGACAGGGCAGTCTGTGGGTGTCAGAGATGTATTTATTAGCATTCACTTCCTTGTTCCTTTTGAGAAAGCAAATTTGAGGAAGCTTATTAAAAACAGATCATTGAAGGGTCCCCAGCCTGAGTATCAATTGTGTTCAACATCAGAGTACACGTGTCCAGATAGGGGTGCCTGGGTAGCTCAGGGGGGTGAGGGGTCCGACTTGGTTTCAGCTCAGGTCATGATCTCATGGGTCATGAGATCGAGCCCTGCCCTGGGCTCCGGGCTCCCCCATTCTCCGTTCTCTACCGCAGCCCCTCCCCTTGCTCTCGCTCTAAAGTAAATAAATCTTTAAAGAACAAAAAACCAAAAATAAACCTGTCCAGATGGCAGGAGGAATCAGTTTATACGTGGGATTGGGGAGTATCCTTAGAAGTTTGAGTGTATTCTGAGAAGAGGGATTTGAAAAAAGCACACAGTTCAGTTCAGGAAAGCAGAGTTGGCAATGCCAGTACAAACTCACTTAATCAGGCCTGTGCTCCCTCCAAGTCTTAAGTTGAGGTTGTGAAAAGGCGAAAAGCAAGCGAATGAGCTCCTTGTCCGGGAGCTGTGGTTACCCAGCGCTGGACATTGCAACGTTGGGCCCGGGCATCCGGTCCGTCTGCCGCGAGTATCTCGTGAAGGTGTGGCTTGTAGTGGCATTTCTCCATGAAAATTTATTAGGTCTAAGCGCGACAACAACAAAATCAAAGACTTCTGGCTGCAGTGTTTATTACAGAAAATTGTTCATGGCAATAGGGTTTAAAACAAAAACGTAAGTACAAGTTTACTGCGAAGAAACACTGGACACGTGGTTTTGTCCTTCTGCAACTCAACCAACATGTAGACAACAGTCAGAAGCACTCATTTGGTTCAAATTGTGGATTCCACACATTCGATAATAACTTTCCACGCACCGTCCATGAGCAGGGCCCTGCACTGCTGCGGATACTGGGGATACGGCGATGAATAAAAGAAAGTCGTTGTGCTGAGAGACCTTCTGATCTCTGAGGGGGACAGACAGATACCAGACAAAAACCAAACATAACATGTTGAGGAGTCACAGGAAGGGCACAGGAGGAAGGTTTTTGTACATAGAATTCGTTAAGAGCAAACCAGGGCTGCTTTTTAAGGTCACATGTGGGGGAAAAGATACAAACTATTTATTGTTAAGATTTTTATTTACTTATTTGACAGACAGATCACAAGTAGGCAGAGAGGCAGGCAGAGAGAGAGGAGGAAGGAGGCTCCCCGCTGAGCAGAGAGCCCAATGTAGGGCTCGATCTCAAGACTCTGGGATCATGACCTGAGCCGAAGGCAGAGGCTTTAACCCACTGAGCCACCCAGGCGCCCTACAAACTCTTTATTTAAAAAATAACTTTATAGGTTGTAAATTTCTGGTCAGATTCTAAAGTTCATAGCTCTGAGCAGCGTTTCTAATTTTCAAATTAGAATCTCTACTAGCAAGTACTTTATGGCTATCCTAATGGGATGTGACCCACATCTGGGTCCACTCCCAAATCCCCGCTACGCTCTGCCAGAAGCCGGGGCTGCGGGTCCAGCAAAGCATGCGGTATGCTCAGGGCTGTGGGTCCAGCAAAGCACGCGGTGTGCTCCGTGGAGCTGTGGCGATGCCGGGGGGGGGGGGGTGTCCCAGAGCAGCGTCTTCCATCTCTCCTCCCCCACAGATGAACGTGGGACATCAGCAGAGACGACGACAGAAATAATACCGGCCTTTGGTCGCGTACGTCCCAGCGTGCTGTGTGGCTCCGTCTCCCTTCCCTTGGGAGGCCGCCAAAATCCCTAGACTGATTTCTACAAAGGGTCTCCATGAATAATTTAAGAATCCACCCCAGATGGCCTTGGAAAAACATCATGTCATTCTTAAACTTAGGTTTTCCTTCCAGTTACATGTTCTTCCTTACTGTGACAGTGAACCTTCCCTTTCCTTAGTGCACGGAAGCAAAGGAGAAGGGACACCCACAGAGAAGGGCCGGGTTCAAAACAGGACACAGAGGAGTTACATGTCAATTACATCTCAATAAAACTGAGAAAGGAAAGAAACCCCAAAACAACCATGAGTGACCCCATAGCATGTTAATAATTAAAAGCTGATTAGACCCATTTCTCATATTTTTCACGAATGTCACCTGCTTTCCTCCTACTCAATGATTCTGCTTCTTACTCTGTTCTGTCAGGAGCATTTTCTGGTCCCAAGGCTTCCTGCAGACACTGTGACCAACTTCTACATACTTCCTTACCTTAAAATATCCTAACAGCTTCTCTAATTAGATAGTTGTCCCTTTCTCTGTCACTTCATTGACTGCAGATTCACATCAGAAGCTGCTACTGTTCCACTAGGTTGGGAATTAGGTTGTGAGCCGGGAAGGATTAGTGTTCAGGAAAGGATGACCTGGTGTGAATCCTAAACCACAGAAGGGAGAGGTGACTGTGATGTAGGAGCCAAGGTTTTGGGGACACATGGACAGGGTTCCCCTGAAAATTGTACGGGTCACATTTCCGGCACCTGCAGATATTTTCCAGATGTTTTCTATTTTACAGAATGCCAGTGGTTATGATATCTAGCTTTGCGAAAGAAATTTCCCGAGGGCCTAGGCTTCAGTGTCAAAAGTATCTAAAATACTTCCGGAAAAATCCTGAACGGTGTGTAACACAGAACAGAGGATGAGTGGGCGACACGGGCAGCCACAGGCACATGGTGACAGTGTCACCGACAGGGACACAGTGACCGTGTGTGCTTTGCCACAAGCCGTTAGCGCAACGGAACTTGAGATGCCACTTGAGAACGTTTTCTGGATTTCACTCATTTCGTCAGATACACCCAGCGGCAGGTCTTCCAAGGCTCTACCCATGGGAAGGAATAGAGAAAACTTCTGTCCAAGAGGTAAGTGCTGGCCTGTAGTTTCTGGCCTGTGACCTAAAGATGTCCTTCTTCTCGAATGAGCAGGTACCCACTGCACAGTTACTGAGGGGAGCAGGAGCCCAGGCTTTGCGCACGGCTCCCCCAGAACTCCCAAGCATTCTAGACCTTGCTTCTGGTCACTCGGTTTCCTGATGCAGGAACTCTTCACTGAATTTGCTTCCAGTGCTTTCATCTTCATTAGAATAGTTCCCCGAGTCCTGACTGGTTTGGGAACTGTATTTTTTGTGCTCTCCATCGGTTTGGTTAGTCTCTTCTACTGCCGTGATAGTGTTCGTGTTTTCAATTATAAAACATCTTTCTGTCAGTTCTTCGGAAGTGAAAAGGAGGAGATTCCGGAGCGGTTGCTCAGAGAAATACTAATTCAAAAAGAAGGGGAAAACCAGGAACAAATTGTTTAAAATATAACAGTTTTTAGTTCCAGCGGCGTCAGCTTCTTAAATCTGCTACCGAGAAAACCAGTGGTACTGGTTGATATGCATAAACATTAAAAACCAGTTCAAAGCCTAGAAACTGCTAACTGACGTTTAGAATAAACCCCTCACTAGTGAGGTCCCGTGCCTCTTGGCACTGTCTTGGGGCAGGTACATGAAGAGGACCCAAGAGGGGGCCCAGGGTGCCAGAAAGCATGGGGAAGGAAGGAAAGGGGGGTGCACCGGGACCGTGGACAGTTTCTTTTGAAACTTAACAGCATAAAAGCACTTGCTCAAGTTCTCTTAATGGATCTGCTTAAGTCTACAGAGTTAACAGGTGCAAACATACAATAGTTGATGAACAATTCCCCTTTGGGTTTCGCCAGCTCCAAAGCCGGGGCTCTAAGAGATACTCTCAAGGCAGGAAGCCTGAACCCCCGCCCCAGGTGGCCACGCCATCCCCAGGCTCAGTCCCGGGTTCAGGTCTTTGTCCTTTAGTGCTTTCATTAGATATGCCAACCTCGCGGTGGGGTCGAACAGGAGCCTGTGAGGTGTCCTGAAAGGAGGCTCACATTCTGTTATTTCATTTTCTGTGATGTCACCCACAGGGCGTACTGATGAGGGTGCAGTAGGCTTTGGGTGGGTACCTAGCTTTTCCATGATAAAACAAATGTCAACATAGCCAAACTGAAGAAAACTAAGAGATTAAGGACAAACCTTACTAGTCCATGTTATTTGATACTAAATGACTGTTTCTACGGCCAACTTACCGAAAGTGAAGAAAACATCCCAGTCTGTATTGTCTTCTGGATATCGAGAAAATGCATGTGTTGCATGGAAATAAAATATATTTCCCATTCATTTTAAGAAAAATTCACCCATTTACAAAAGTCACATACCTCATCTATAGTGGATGGAGGTTTACTTGATGGAAAGAACACATAACTGATACATCGAAAGAGAAGTTTCATGACATAGATGACAACTGGGATGGAAAATAGTGCAGCACAAACTCCAGCTATGAGCCAGGTTTTGGAAGTATTTCCTAAAAATTAGTAAGTGATATTTAGCAACAACATAGATCTCGACACACAAATATGTTAACAATGCTGACGGTTTACATGGATGAAATGTAGCTATGTGGGAAGGAAAGAGAAAACTCTATGAAATGATATACCCTTAGAAATATTTCTGGTAACATGGAGCATACAACAGGCATAGGCAATGCTTTCCCTTTATGTCTCTCTCTATTTATAAGTGGGCTCCATGCCCAACACAGGACTCAAACTCGTGACCCTAAGATCAAGAGTCCCATGTTTACCTTCTGAGCCAGCCACATGAAAGCCTTCCACCCCTTTTTTTAGGCAATGCATTTCCATTTAAAGAGTGGTCTGGCAAGGTAAAGGATGCAATGTTGACATTTAGCCCCCAAGGTGCAAAGTGTTCTCGAGCCCTTCTGTAATACAGAGCTAGCATAATTAATACCATTCTGTGACTAATCAGCATCTACAAGCCAACACCGGAAACTGTAAAATACAAGATGGGACTTGATCATTCCCAGGACCAAAACTCACAACTGAACTAATGAAGCGATTCTCCCATGATAATTACATTAAGAACTATGCAAAACACCTAAAAATAGTCTTTTTAAATGTTAAGGAGTAATTTTAAAAGGCAATTAGTTACATGCATATTGGATGAACTACAAAGCATTCAAAAACATTGAACTGCGCATTAAAATATTTTCTAAAACTGCAAGGCTTAGCCCGAAGGTCTACTTTTGATTCATGTAGCTCATGAAGAAAGTATTCTCTTTATACTTGTGTAGTAATAAGGAAATACTTTACAATTTTCAGTGAATTGAATTATTTTTTAAAAGTCCACTTACATTGAAAAAAAAAAAACGAGAGAGAGAGAGAGAGATATAATGAAAGATTCTGACCTGGTTTTGTTTTCTCGCACAAAATATCACTAAAAACACTGCTTTTATTCCACCTTTCATCCTGAATGAGTGCTCGGACTTTGACACAATATACAGTCAGCGGTTTCAATTGAGGAAAAGTAAAATCAGTTCTTTTCTCTAAAATTTTTCTCTATAAGAAAATAAGTAGATCATTGATAACATTTAGTCACCTTATGAAATCAGATAGGGAATGTCGATTTCCTAAATTCTCTAGAGATTCAGTCTAAGATTGGCCTCTTCCAACCACTTAGCTGGTGTATGTTTAAGAAATATACATTTGGTGGGGGGGCACCTGGGTGGCTCAGTGGGTTAAGCCTCTGCCTTTGGCTCAGGTCATGATCCCAGGGTCCTGGGATCGAGCCCCATATCAGGCTCTCTGTTCAGCGGGGAGCCTGCTTCCTCCTGTCTCTCTGCCTACTTGTAATCTGTCAAATAAATAAATAAAATCTTAAAAAAAAAAAAAAGAAATATACATTCATTTTGGAGCACATGTTACAACCTAAGTCAAACTTAAAAATGCTGCTTCCAAAAAGGAATATGACATATTCTTAAGACAACTCTAAATTTACAATACCTGCTGGTTTGGTTTAAATGTCATTGTATTTCCCCTGCTCGGGGGCAGGGGTAGTTAGGAGGAGGGGCTCGGACCTTAAATTGCCTGTATTATGGTATCGCTTATAGTTATGTAGCCTCAGGCAAGTTGTTTCATTTTTTTTCTTGGCCCTATTTTCAGATCTGTAAAATGAGGACAATTACTGCCGCTCCCTGCAGTAGTCAGCTATGGCCACAACAATACTATATAACAACAACAAAAATAATGCAACAAAATAACGTCACGTGATGTCATGTACTATAACAAAATATCCTGTGGCTCAAAACCCATTGATTTTTTTCCCACTCACGTGTGTCCTGACTGACTGTGGAGCGCGTACTGAGGCTGTGGGCCCTCCCCACGTCCCTCATCCTCCTCGGGCCAGAAACCACGTGCAGCACGCAGAGAAGCCCCAGAGCCACGCCGAACCGTCCTGGCATCACAACCGCACCCACGTTGTACCGCTGGCAGCCCGGTGTCAGGGAAGCGCTAAGAGATTCTCTGCCCCAAGGGTCTGCTGACCGACTTGATCGATCAGGCAGTCTGGCGGGATTGTTCTGAAGAATGACTGAGACAATTCTTGTAAATTACCACAGTACCTGGTACGTAATAAGCTTTTAGTAAAAGTGAGCTGCTATTATGGTTGTGATTACAGTCAGGATAAGCCAGCAACTGAAATTATTTTATCTCTACTATCTATTCGCTTATTGATGTGCTAAGTGTTTTCTTACGTTACATTTTAAGACTTTAAAAAAAAAATTAAGTAATCTCTACATACAATGTGGGGTTTGAACCCACAGCCCTGATATCAAGAGTTGCTCACTCCACCGACTGAGCCAGCCAGGTGCTCCTCACATTTTATTTATTTTATTTTATTTTATTATTCTATTTATTTATTTTTGCTTTACTTTATTTTATGGTTGAATTTTATTTATTAATTAACTAATTAATTAATCTTACAGGCAGGGAGGGAACATAAGCAGAAGGAGAAGGAGAAGCAGAGAGCCCAGTGCGGGACTCGATCCCAGGACCCTGGGACCATGACCTGGGCCGAAGGCAGATGCCTAACAACTGAGCCGCCCAGGCACCCGTTACCTCATTTTAAACCTCATAAACATCCTTAAAAAAAAAAAAGGAGTTACTATGACTACTGCCACTTTAGAGAAGAGGAAACAAAATCTCAGAGAGGAAAAGCATCCTGCCTAAGGTTACACAATTTGATGGCTTGAGACACAAACAGAGGTTTCCCTGATGTAGGGACAACTGAGAACCGACTGTAATTCTCAGTGGGCTAAACTATGCTTCGGTTACAGTGTGTTCACACAGTTAAAAGGGAAGTGGCCAAGTCATTATAATTTTCTTAGATTTCCAACAGAAAATAAAGTCAGTCTGATGTTGTGTACTGCCTTTGTCTGTGGTTTTTGAGTATTAGTGTTTTATTATTTATTTATTTAGTTAGTTAATATTTTATTTATTTATTTGACAAAGAGAGAAAGATCACAAGTAGGCAGAGAGGCAGACAGAGAGAGAGAGGAGGAAGCAGGCTCCCTGCTGGACAGAGAGCCCGATGCGGGGCTTGATCCCAGGACCCTGAGATCATGACCTGAGCCAAAGGCAGAGGCTTAACCCACTGAGCCACCCAGGCAGCCCTCGATTATCAGTGTTTAAAAACCCGTGTTTCTTGACTCTTTTTTCCATGACTTCCCCTGCTGAGGAGCCTTTTTAGAGGACTGTTTTCAAATCCTTTCCCTGCCATGAAACTGAACTGTTAGCAACAGGATTTTGTGCAGCAAAGCTGAACTCTGGAGGCATACTTTCCTCTCGGAGGGCCACAAACCACTGGACCATCTGAGATTCTTTTGCCCCCTCGGAGGTACCCTGTCCCCAGGGGATATCTGGCAAAGTCTAGAAGTGTGGTTGTCACCATGGGGAGGCAGTGCTATTGGCCACCAGCAGGGCAAGCATCCTACGATGCACAAGAAAGCTCCCACAACGAAGACTTATCCAGTCTGAATGTTGCCAGTGCTGAGAAACTCTGGTTTAGATGAATGCCCAGGAATCATGTTAAAAACACAGATTCCCGAGTTCCACCCAAGAGATTTTGATTTGAGTAGTAACAGGTGCAGGGATCTGAATGTTAACAACATACCGGGATGCCCAGAGGCAGGTGATCTATAACTAAGCCATAAACAGGGAAAGATGCTAATACCCTTCTTGTTGTAATCACAGTCCCAAGTTTAAAAATCTCCCTAAAATTTCAATCTCCAGCTTTGCTTCCCCAAATCCTAGTTACAACACTACATTATAGACTTACATCACATAGTTTATTTTTATTTTTATTTTTCTTACCTCAGCATTTGAAGTGTTTTCCCAAAATACAATTTCATAAATTAGTGGGTAAAGATGGTTCACAGGCTTATTTTCTGACTCTCCCGGAGCGCTGATATAGACCCGCAGGGAAGCATTGTTAGTGGGTTTCATGGTAATGACCGGAGGAAACAGGGTAACTGGGAAAAAAGTTTACAGACACAACGTTCAACTTGGAAAAACAATGTTAAGACTCTGTACCAAATCAGAGAAGCACAATCCGAAGTAAAAACTACTGGCTTACTTTGTAATTGAGTATCAAATTTTTCTTCGTGAGACCAAACCGATGTGGTATTTCCATCCGATGCTCGAACACGGATAAGGTAAATTCCTTTATGGAAAGTATTTTTGGGAAAGACACACTGCGTAGTTCGGACATTTTTGCAGTTTGGTATTTGCTTCCATTTACCTGAATTGTCCCCAGGAATCTTTTTTAAATAGGCGCTTTTAAGACAAAAAAAATATTACAAACATAGTAATTCAATGAATATTTTAAAAATACCTAGAACATGCTAGATACTGTTCGGGGTTAAGGTCACAGAGGGGAACAGTCGCCACCTTCAGGAAACACACTACAGTGTAAGAGACCAGCACACACCACCACAGAGAACCAGAGCCCTTACTCTGGGGTGTGACCAGAAGGGGGCGCCGTTTCACCAAAGTCGACCCAAGCCAGCCCACAAGAACCACCCCTGAATTTTCCCAAAGGGTGCGAGCCAGTTATTAAAAGCCATTATTACAAAATAAAGTACATCGACTTACAGATAAACAGGTTGCATTAAAAATAAAAATACTCAAAACTTTTTTTTTTTAATTTATGGCTGGCAGGTCAGCAGCACAGGGGACAAACTGGACCGAAACTCATTTTGTCCTGGTTATTTCACTACATTTTATTATCTGTGCTCAAAGCTATTTACGTCTATTGTATCTCTATGGTGGCAATGCTCTGCAACGGGGTCCTCCTGTGCATTTCTTCCCAATGCCATGGTCAGTGACATCATGCTGAAAGGGACCATGGTAGGTATATTTACAGTATGAAAACTGGCAAGCGCTACAAGTAAGGCTTTTTTTTTTTTTTTCCTTCTGGAAAGCCAGCTGTAAAACATATCATCCATACACCAATGGGTGAGTATTAAAATGGAGATTCCGCCACAGTGTGGTAAGAGCAAGTCTACACAGAACATGGACATTAACGGGGCCTGGAGAGGTCAAGTAAATTACTCAGAAACCAGCAGCTCAAAGCAACCCAGTTCAAGTCTGCGACTCCAACAGCCTCCCAACTGGTTCTCCCGCCTTTGGCATCTCTGTGGTCCACATACAACGCGGCGGTCTTCCCCTCCTCGAACACACACTTCATCATGTCACCTGCCCCTCGATGTGAAATTCTGAATGGCACCCAAAGGCCTCTAGGACGGTCTGAGGCTAAGCCTCATCTCACCCCACCCTGCATATTCCGTTTTCTCTCTCATTGCTCTCCCCCGCCTGGACAGTCAACTGTTCTCAGGCAGGGCTTCTCCCACGTGGTAGGCCACATTCTGGATGGGCTCCAAGAGTCCTTGTGACACCCTGAGCAGAGGGCCCAGCCAAGCCAGGCCTGGTTCCCTGACCAGAAGTCACTGGCGGGTAAGAGCACTCTTGAAGCTGTTATGAAATCTGTGGTGACTTGTTACGGAGCAGGAACACCCCCTACCTCTGACCTTAACCTGATTTTCAATCTGTTTGTAGCCGGCGCTTCCCTCGTGCTGTAGCTCTGCCTAACGAGCCCTCTTGTGTCCAATTTTAAAATACACGATTCACGAATGAAGAAGGCCTTGTTCACATCTCGTCTCTCTCCACATGGCTCCTTGGGTCTCTCCGGCCACAGCCACCTTTACATTTTCGATTTCTGTCACCCTCATCATTTGCAGACCACTCCTCGGCCCCAAGCCACCGTCACTAGGACGCCTCAGCTATCTGCTTTGGATTCCAGGAACCACGTGCTGCACTGCCGCGCCTTCGTCATCCCTTCGGTGCTCCCTACAGCGTGCCCGAGTGCTCCCAAGAGACTTCGAGACGGGCCACCGGAAACCCAGCCCTCTCAAGGCTGGCGCAGGCAAGATGACCGCCCAGTTTCCGGGTCAGGCAGGGTCAAAGGGCCTGCAGGCGCAGGGACGCGCTCCCACTGCATGACCAACACGGAAGGAAGGAAGGACGGAGAGTCACCAGAGCGGGGTCCTCCCTTCCCTTCACCCTCAGTTCACTTCCTGCTTCTCTCCCTCCTCACACTCTCCCTGTCCTGCCCTTCCCACACTTGCCCCTGGTCTCTCCACACCCCTGCTCTCAAGAGAGCTTGCTTACCTGTCCCCTTCCTCCCCACAACCTGCTCCTCCTTCCGCGGGTTTTACCTCTTCATCCCCTACAACTTTCCAGCCAACATGGAACTAAATGTGCTTCTCGGACCTGACCCGCTGTCGGCTGGAACACAGTGCTGTCCTGCTCTCTTCATTTCCCGCTGACGTGATCCCTAAAAAAATCTGTCAAAACCACTAACACTGTCAAGAAAATGGGAAGGCTGATTCGAAATGAGTAAGACAGATTGGACTGAGGTCATTCCTAGGACTCGGGGAACAAGTGAGCTCTGAGGAAAAGGTCAGGGTCACGTGGCAAGGATTCCAGATTCCGGAATTAAAGACATGCAGTGAGAAGCACATTTAAAAAAAAAAAAGCACCAGTAAGTACACGAGATGTTATTAAATATGCCAATATTGCAACAAATGAAGAAACCAAGGCTGGAAGAGATGAAGGGATTAGCTCGGGGTCATCTAGTTAACGGCAGAGCAGGGACCAGAATTAAATATCCCATTTCCAAAACGGTAGAATCCTCCCAAGCAGGCTGCCCCTGTGCCTGGAGCTGCAGGGGGCTGAAGCGGCAGGAAAGGAATCATCATAAATTGAGCAAAAGGAAACTCATGGAAGAGAACTTACTGGAGCCACTGAGCGTAAAAAGTCACATTTTCCTGCGCGTAATCCCATTTAAGAATATAGGTTTGATTTTTAGCTTCAACTTGAATATTTTCTGGTGGAGGCAGTTTATTTTCAACTAGAAGACAAAGAGTACACAGAGAAGCAAACATTGTTACTTCAGTGAGATAAGACATGGTAGGAAGGGTACCATGAGTACCAAATTAAGTAATTAAAAAAAAATTATTTACTTATTTATTATTTGAGAAAGTGTGAGCATGAGCAGGGTGGTGGGGCAGAGGGAAAAGGAGGAGCAGGCCTCCCCCTGAGTGGGGAGCTTGATGCGGGGCTCGATCCCGGGACCCAGGGATCACGACCTGAGCCAAAGGCAGATGCTAACAGAACTGAGCCACCCAGGTGCCCCCCGCCCCCCTGCTTTTTAAAAAGATTTATTTATTTGAGAGAGAGAGAGAGAGATACATGGTAAGAATTTTATTTTTAAGATTTTATTTTTTTTTGTGAGAGGGAGAGAGCGAGCGCACAAGCAGGGGCAGCCGCAGAGGGAGAGGGAGAAGTAGGCTCCTCACTGAGCAAGGAGCCTGATGCAGGACTTGATCCCAGGACCCTGAGATTATGACCTAAGGCCAAGGCAGTCGATTAAGTGACTGAGCCACCCAGGTGTCCCCATGGTAAGAATTCTTAACAGCTTAACAGCATGGGAAAGAAAAGAAAAGGCTTACATGTTATCAGGAGGTAACAGCTAAGGGAATTACAACTGGTGTCTGTTCACACAAGGTGATAGTACGCAGCTGTTTAGAAGAACATGATGGGGCACCCGGGTGGCTCAGTTGGTTAAGCGTCTGCCTTTAGCTCAGGTCATCATCTCAGGGTCCCGGGATGGAGCCCCACATCGGGCTCCCCACTCAGTGGGGAGTCTGCCTCCCCCATCCCCCTGCCCCTTGTGTCCCCCTGCCCTGTGTTCTCTCTCTAATAAATAAAACCTTAAAAAAAAAAGAATATGATAGATCTGTATGTGCCAACATACAAAAGAATCCTCAATGTAGTAGGTTAAATAAGTGAGTTGTAAGATTGATCTAGTAGGATCCTATTTTTTCATTTTATTTTATTTTATTTTTTTAAAGATTGTTTATTTATTTAACAGACAGAGATCACAAGTAGGCAGAGAGGCAGGCAGAGAGAGAGAGGAAGGGAAGCAGGCTTCCTGCTGAGCAGAGAGCCGAATGTGGGGCTTGATCCCAGGACTTTGGGATCATGACCTGAGCCGAAGGCAGAGGCTTTAACCCACTGAGCCACTCAGGCGCCCCCTATTTTTTCATTTTAAAAACCAAAACCAAGAAACCGTTTACATGTCTGTATGTATATGCTTTTAGGTCCCAAGAGAAGCAGGAAAGAATACACCAAACCACCAGCAGGTCTAAATGCTCATGAATGGAACTGGGGTAAGGAGGCGGGAGAAGAAAACTTGACTTTCAATTCTCCTGTATGTTTGATTTTCTAAATGAAGCATACTAAAATCATGACTCACATAACAAATCTAAGCTCCTAACCTTTGACCTTAATTATAGGCAGGAGGTCACAGACAAAATATATCAGGAAGCTTTCACATCTTAAAGTTTCACTTATAAAGGTATACTTTTTGGAAGACTAACTGCTCCTTGAGCAACTACTTTCTCCCTTTTGTGGATTCTGAAGAAAAAAATAGTTGTTTTTAAAAATTTTTTATTTTTTAAAGATATTTATTTATTTATTTGACAGAAAGAGATCACAAGTAGGCAGAGAGGCAGGCAGAGAGAGAGGGGGAAGCAAGCTCCCCACTGAGCAGAAAGCCTGATTCGGGGCTCGATCCCAGGACCCTGGGATCATGACCTGAGCCAAAGGCAGAGGCTTTAACCCACTGAGCCACCCAGGCGCCCCCAAAAAATAGTTCTTGTCATGAGAAAAATATTTAGACTTTTAGATAGAACTTTCATTACTGTTTACTTAAGACAAAAAAATCCCAGTTACTGTGACATTTTATTTTTGCTTATGTAAATGCTGTAATATTTTTGTTTTGGTATCTATTATCATATACACTTAGCAACCAGGAGGAAAACTGCCAGAATGAATAGGGTGCCCCTCTGTATATACGTTTACTGAATCTAAGATAGAACTTCCTCCTTACCTGCGGTCTTTATACAATACACGGGACTATAGGCACCAGTTTTTCTTGGCAAAAGTCTTGCTCTAACTTTTAAACAGTAGGTGGTCTCTGGTGAGAGTTCATAAATTTTGTCTCTGGAGTAAACAGTTTTAGTCTTTCTCTATAATAAAAAAAAAAAAGAAGTCTGCTCTTTAAAATTAAAGTCTAAGGTCAGTATTTTGAACACATTCAGGTCTTTTTTCTCTCACACTGAACAAAGGCAAAAAGAATGCTCACTTCTCCACTTGAAGAGTTCTTCCAGATGTCTAAGCTGTAGATGAAGCCTGAGCTATCGGAAGCCCACATGCCACCATCTTTCGTTCCAGGCGGGGAGATGTTGACGATTATTGCCTTATCTTCGGCTTCTAAGTGTACTTTTGGGGGACCGATTTGAGCTGTAGAAAAAAGAACACGTTTACTATATAACTTCATTAATACAGGGTCGAAATGTTCATTTAGCAAATAAGTCTCAGCATGTCCTATGTACCCGGCATTAGTCACACTTAAGTCCCTCACGGAGCTTATACCCGAGCGGGGGAATATGGCCGAAATCCCCAAACAGACAAATGCATATAATGTCGTGTGTGCTGTAAGGAAAGATGAAGTAACACAGAGGAAGAGAAGACGGTGGCGAGACCTGGTTCAGATAAGTCAGTCAGGAAAATCTCTCTGTGACACTTGAGCTAAGGCCCAGGTAATGTTGAGGGAGTCAGTCAGGCAACTTATCTAGGGACAGAATATTCCAGACTGAGCCTCCAAGGTGGGAACGGGCTTCACATTTTCAAGAGGCAACAAGGAGGCTCTTGTAGCTGAGTGGCTGAAAATGAGATCAGAGAAGCAGCTAGAAGCCAGATGACAAAGGAAGAGCTCGGCAGTTAGCTTTGGGAGGCTGCTGGAGGCCTGAGATTGGTGGAGTGCCAGGCTGGCATTTACATTTTGGAAAGATCATCTTAGTTGAGGCATGAGGAAGCAGGAAGGCTGGGAAGAAGCTTCTGCAGTAGCTTGAGAGAGAGCAGCTTGGTGAAGGCCGGTCGCAGCGGTGGATGCGACGAGAGATCTGCTTCGGGATGAAGCTCAATCCTTCAGAATGTTCTGACAGACCGGATGCAGGGCGTGAGGAAAATTGATGCCAAAGATGGCTCCAAGGCTCTTGCCCTGAGCAACTAAAACAGATGCTGTCCATAGCGGGGATGGAAAAAACTCCCAGAAGAGCATATTTTGAGGAGGAAATCAAGAGCTTTGGTTGACCAGATGACTGGACGCCCAACCAGAGATGTTTGTGGAAAGAGAGTTGGTGATACAGGGTAAAGGCAAGGGGAAGGATGGGGCTGGAGATGTAAGTCTGGGCTTTTCTCAAGAGCACACAGATGGGATTCAAAGCCGTAAGATTCCCAGCAGAGCGAGTGTGGCAAGAGACGATGGACGACAACCCAGTCCCGCAGCAGTCCAGCACTGAAAGGTCTGGGAGGCAGGAGAAAGGGGCACAGGAGAGGTGGATGGCAGGAGGAGAGCGGGCGGAGAGCGGGCAGGGACCAGGGCCCTGGAGATCCGGAAGTGGAAGAGTTTCAAGTGATCTCCGTGGTGGTTCACAGGAACCGAGCCAGAAGAGACTGGGAACTCACTGGGCACTGAGGAAGTCACCAGGGTCCTTGACAAGAGTGCTTTCTGGGCAGCGAGGAGGGACAGAGTTTGAGGGCACAGGGCTGCAGAGACAGTGGTGGGCAGAGAAGCGCAGAGAGAGCCAGACATCATTCTTCTTGGGAGTTCTGACAGAGGGCTGGGGTTCCCAGCTGTTTCGGTCTCGGGAGCCCTTCACACTCAAAGAAACTGAGGGTCCAAGAGAGTTTCTGTTTACAGAGATTATGTCTTTCATTATTTAGCATATTAAACCTGAAAACTGATATTTTCAAATATTAATTCATGAAGAGTTAATAGTGGTAAACCCATTGCACTGTGACAGATATTTGTTCTAAAAAAAGAACATTTCCCAAAACAGACATGGCGAGAAGTGTAGAGCTGTGTCACATCTTGTTCCAGTTTCATTAATGTCCGGCTTCACCAAGAAGACAGATGTATCTCCCGCTCACTTCTGCAAGTCAGTCAGTCAGTCTCTCTGTCACCCATCAGCCTCTGGAAAATTCCAGTGTACACCCAAGACAAAATGGAAAGGAAGGGGCGGATAAGTCTTAGAATTATCATGAAAACCGTTTGGCCTTTTTTTTTTTAACAGGAGATGTCACACCAGAACGGGCTTGGGAAGTGAGTTGTGACAAGAGTAGCTCAGGAGGAATAGCCTGTAGTTCGGCGGGCAACTTCTTACCTTTTTCAAACAGTGTGAATGAGTCAACATAACGCCACGGAGAAGTGTTGTTGCCCTCCTCTGCTCTTATTCGCAGTTTAATTTCTTCATAAACATTGAGCTTGACTGAAGAAAAGTTGCATTCGGTACTGGCCACAGACTGACAGCCAGGCAATTGGAGCCAAGCGCCATTTTCAAGTCTTTGAGATTAAAAAAAGGAGATGAATGAAGAAGCAAATATATGAATACAAAAGAGTCAAACACAGTTTCTGTTCACTAAAACTCTTCACTATTCTAACTACTGGTATAACCACTATTATGACTACTGTTTACTAAAACTAGAAACTACGAGGCTCAGCAGTTACTCTGTTTGAGTTAATGGCCTGTGAACATTTTAGTGGCAACGTGGCACCCTTGCCCAGTGCGTATGTACCAAGTTATTGTTTAGAAAGTGGAATCATTCTGACGGTTAATTTTTTCACACAGTTCTGTAATTCTGTGACGGGCTGCATGAGGATTTCAAAGAAGCAGAGAAAGAAATAACCTAGAAGGTACCAAGAGTGGACTTAAGTGTCCCCTTTGTTAAAAACAGCTGTGTGACTTCAGGCCAACTCCTCTGTATTTCTGGATCTTTTCCTCACTGAAAACTTGGTGACTGGATCTGAGGATTCCCTCTGGAACTTTCCTGACTGGGTTCACCAGACCAAAGAAAGGCCTCAGAAATGAGCAGGGTTGGAGAATTTCCTCTGTCCTCGTCAAAACCAAACCATCCCTTCTGTTTGCCGTCTGCGGTAATTCTTCCTCCTCCATCACTAGAAATGAAGAGCTTAAAGTGTTTATATACACTGACGAGTTCCTTGTTTAGTCCATTAAAAAGCAGAACTTACTCAGATTCTTCAAACACATGAAGAAATCAAGAAAGGACATGTGGCCACATGTCACTCTGCACTCCCCCTCCCCAGGAGGTTGATGGGAAGGTGAGACCGAAAACAAACTTAGTTGGGTTCTGGAATTTTTGCCCATGTGAAGCCCTGTCGACCTTAAACCAGGCAGAGAAACTCTCCTCTGACAAGGCATTTCTGTCAAGACTGATTTATAGTTTCTAGCACAAGCTTTATGGAGGGGAAGGGGGCAGAGGAGGGAGGGATAAATTTTCATTTTCTTTATTTTTTTTGAAAGATTTTATTTGTTTGAGAGAGAGGGAACACAAGCAGGGGGGCCGGGAGAGGGAGAAGCAGGCTTCCTGCTGAGCAGGGAGCCGGATGCGGGGCTCGATCCCAGGACCCTGGGATCATGACCTGAGCCAAAGGTAGATGCTTAATGACTGAGCCCCCTAGGCATCCCTATAGACTTTTTAAAAATGATTTAAGATAAAAGACTTTAGGAATGATATAGCCACATCATTTCTGTGCTGCCCAAATAGAAGTCCATCTCATTTTTCAAAAAGGAAACATTTAAAAAAATCACTGAAAATATACACTGGTATGTGGGAAACTTTATTCCTGGCCAGTTTCCTTTTCTACTTCTCTGAGCTGTAAGGCCAGAGTTGGCATTTAATGATACCATTCCTGAGAAACCCCTTCACATCAGAACCTGTGTTAAAAAGCCAGAATCCCTTATTAGACACAGAAAACTTTAGGGACACCTGGGTGTCTCAGTCGTTAAGCGTCTGCCTTTGGCTCAGGTCATGGTCCCAGGGTCCTGGGATCGAGCCCCGCATCGGGCTCCCTGCTCAGCGGGAAGCCTGCTTCTCCCTCTCCCACTCCCCTGCTTGTGCTCCCTCTCTAGCTGTGTCTCTCTGTCAAATAAATAAAAAATAAAATCTTAAAAACAAACAAACAAACAAACAAACAAACAGAAAACTTTATAAAAATTGTAGACCAAAGCCCTGACAAGGTTCCAACCCACTCGCCCTCTTCCCCTCCATCTTTCCTGTTCCAGGAGGTGCAGAAGCATGCTTGACTCCAGGGTTTTGTATTACGAGGGAGCTACTGCAATGGCAATTGCTTTTATATTAGCCTTTAAAAAAAACCAAAAAACAAAAAAAACAACCAAACACAGCTTTATCATATAAAGTATTTAGATCAGAACACAACATGATTTGAAGACAATGAGGTAACTCATAGAAAATTCATTTCGTAAAACCCGTGTCATAATACAATCACATGCCGTCTTTGCCTTTCCTATTTGCCCAAATATTCTAAGTACCCAGGAGAGTGTTTAGCATATTGGATGGAAGACTGAATACTAACACTACACACATCGTAACAAAATTTTGGATATAGGTCACTAACACCGATGTCTTACCATGTGTTCTACAGTCATTGGGATCCTAACAGCTTATTTATGTGTCTCTGTATCATTTATCACCTGTGGCATCTGTCCTATGTTTGGAGAAGCGCTACAGCAAGGGGCGCCTGGGTGGCTCAGTCGGTTAAGCGTTCTCCCCTTGATTTTGGCTCAGGTCATGATCTCAGGGTCCTGAGATGGAGGCCCATGCCCAGCTCCACTCTAGGCATGGAGCCTGCTTGAGATTCTCTCTCTCTCTCTCTCCTTCCCTCTGCCCCACCCCCACTCACATTTTCTGTCTCAAAAAAATTTTTTTTTAATTAAAAAGATAGTTGTTTACTGCTATTAACTATACTTCCATTGATCCCTTACTCCATGCCACTGTTCTGGCACTTTTCATACTTTACATGCTTCAGGGCGGCTGGGTGGCTCAGTGGGTTAAGTGTCTGCCTTTGCTTGGGTCATGATCTCAGGGTCGTGGGATCCAGCCCAATGTAGGGCTCCCTGCCCAGCGAGGAGTCTGTTTCTCTCTCTCCTCTGTGCTCTCCCTCTCTCTTTCAAATCAATAAATAAAATCATAAACAAACCAACAATTATTCTACACTTCTACAGCCTTCTAAGTTAGACACCTTAATACGGTGGGGGGAGGGGCAGGGCGGTGTCCCATCCCCGTGTGCCCGGGGTGGCCCCGGTTTCAGCTTGTTGGTCCAGCTTATCTAAAATTAACTGGCCCTTTTAACTCAAAAAGGTCTTGGTTCCACATGGTCATGTTAGTTTTTGTCACGACTTAACAGACAAGGAAACAGGGAAAGCATACACAGCATGGGACGGCTTTGCCTCCAAGCAGCCTGGCCCAAGTCCCCAGTCTTATCGCTCTACTGTCTCCCTAAACATGTAGTCTGGCATATCTTTATAGGGCACTTGTTTATAAAAGCTGGTAGAAGAGAACAGAATGAGAACATACTGAAATAACGCATGTGATGCTGAAGTCAGAACGAAAGGATGAAGGCAGGCTATCACGGGCTGGAGAATTTAGTATCGACAACAGAACGTGTGAAGGAACAATACGAGGGCACGGTTTATGCTCTTGACTAAAAGGGTGCCTTCATTTATTTTTTTAAAAAGATTTCATTTATTTATTTATTTGAGAGAGAGAGAGACATCAAGGGCTGCGGTCGGGGGGAGGCACAGATGAAGAGGAATAAGCCAGCTCCCCACTGAACAGGGAGCCCCACACGAGGCTCGATCCCGGAACTCCAGGATCAGGACCTGAGCCAAAGGCAGACACCCAACCGACTGAGCCACCCAGGCGCCCCTAAAAGGGCAACTTTAAAAATAGTATCTGAAACAACCTGTTATACCTAAAATAGTTGTTTAATAGAAAATTCTGAACTAAAGCAAAGAATGAAATGGGCAAAACTTGAAGTTCAATTTAAAGAAAATCTCTCAAGATAAAAATTCTTAAATGATTAATTCTGAGAAAAACCACTGATGTATGTATCCATGTTTGTGTATGTGTACACACATTTACATACACACACACATGCACACACACGCGCGTGTGCAAATGACTAAAGCTGTGAGAGGAAATTAATCTCACAGTTCTGTTAACCATCAGCTGGAGAGCTGAGTGCTGGGGCCGTGGCTGAAGTGGGGATCCTGGTTCTGGGGTTCCCACACCCTGTTTCTTTGCTGCCCCATTACCGACCGCTCTTCCTTGGGCAGGGATCAGAGTTAGCACACAGAGCTCTGACACCCAAAGCGAGGTACTGTACTTCCTGAGCTTCGTTCCTTCTGGAATCCTTTCTTCGGCAACTTCCCGCCTGCCCAACCTCTTGGCAGCTATGAGGTAGAATGTGAGCACTGGGGAGAAGGCAGAAACTCTAGAAACAGAGTCTGTGGAAAGGCAGGATCCTATATACGGATGTTAATAAGTTTTATCTAAATTAAAACAATATAGATGATGGGGATAATAAAAAAGCTTGACCCCAGGAGAACTACGGGGCCCATCTCAAGTCCCTGGATAGAGTTTTTGGGGTACTCTTCCATATCCTCAAGACATGTTCTAGTATAGAGCCTAATTTATACTCAAAGAAGGTGGTGTATCTCAAAGAGAGAAGGTCGGGCTGTGGTCTGTGGAAACTGTGTGCCATCCCCCTCCCTCAGATCTCTCTTGGGCACCACCCAAAGATGAACGGACTCAGTCTCTGTTTGTAGAAAGGAAGTTACAAACATAACGTAGACATAAAATTCCTCTCAAAGATGGGAAAAAACAACTGGTTCCCAAATCTGAGAAATAAATGATGGTGTTACGATTTTCAAAATGATTCCAGCGATTCCTGCAAAGCAATCATTACAGTCACGTACATTTGATAGTCTGCTGAAAAAGTCACATTCCTGACAGAGGGACGGCTCCTGTTCCACCTCAGGATAAAGGTATCATCAATGATGTAGACGTCAACATTTTGAGGAGATTTTAGATTTGTTCCTCCTAGAAATCAAGGCAACAAGGAAGAAGACAGTGACATATACATTGTAGATATTCTTAAAAATATTACTCTCCCTTTCATTTCAAATACAAAGCGTTTTAAAAAAATCCAAAGAAACCCCAACAGTTGCTCTCAGCACAGGGAGGCTGCTAATTATGTATTTAATCTCCACATTTGAGAGAGCCAGAAAAAGGTTGAAGTGTTTTTTTTTTTTTTAAAGAGTTTATTTATTTATCAGAGAGAGAGAGAGGGGGAGAGAGCGAGCACAGGCAGACAGAATGGCAGGCAGAGGCAGAAGCAGGCTCCCTGCTGAGCAAGGAGCCCGATGTGGGACTCGATCCCAGGACGCTGGGATCATGACCTGAGCCGAAGGCAGCTGCTTAACCAACTGAGCCACCCAGGCGTCCCAGGTTGAAGTGTTTTAATCTATAAAAAGGAAGCCTTATATATCATATATATCTCAATAAAGCTGGAAAAAATAAAGAAAATCAGTGTTGATCTTTTTTTTTTTTTTAAAGATTTTATTTATTTATTTGACAGAGAGAGATCACAGTAGGAGAGAGGAAGGGAAGAGATCACAGAGAGAGCGGAAGGGAAGCAGGCCCCCTGCTGAGCAGAGAGCCTGATGTGGGACTCGATCCCAGGACCCCGAGATCATGACCCGAGCCAAAGGCAGCGGCTTAACCCACTGAGCCACCCAGGCGCCCTCAGTGTTGATCTTTTAATTGGAAGTCTCTTTACCTGAAAAAATACAAAAACACTAATTCAAAGGGATACATGCACCCCTACATTTACAGCAGCATTATTTACAACAGCCAAGTTATTGAAGCAGCCCAAATGTCCACTGACTGATGAATGGATAAAGAAAATATGTCATATACATATATATGATATATATATGATGTGTATGATATATATATCATACACATATGCACACACACATATATAATGGAATATTATTCAGCCATAAAAAGAATGAAATCTTGCCATTTGCGACAAAATGGATGGAACTACAGAGTGTTATGCTAAGTCAAGTAAGTCAGAGAAAGACAAACACCATATGATCTCACTTATATGTTGAATTTAAGAAACAAAACAAATAAGCAAAGGAAAAAAAAAAGAGAGAGGCAAACCAAGAAAGAGACTCCTAACTCTAGAGAACAAACTGAAGGTCACCAGAGGGAAGGGGGTGGGGCAATGGGGAAATGGGTGAAGGGGACTAAAGACTACACTCATCATGCTGGAAAGAAAAAAAAAAAAAAAAAAAAGATCTTCCACCAGCAAAAGGATTACAACTTGCTGAAAGCTCAGATGACAGCTGGCATTTTTTAGCAATTAAGGTTAAAAAAAAAAAAAGAGAAAAAGTAGTCTCTGCATAAAACTTGTCTTTGATCTTAGAAGTGATGTAAAGGATACAAGGTTCAACTGTTAATGGCCTCAGTTTGGTTTCACATCCTGTATATATGCTTCATATATTCTGATATAGAATGGAGCAGCTGTGATTTCAAAGGTAACAGCTAGTCACAGAAACCAAATATTCACATGACAGAATTGAGAGACAGAGGCATGAATGTTTATCACGTCAGCCAAGCCCTACAGGAACTTGGAAAGGTGTTCATATCGAGCCTGAACCCTTCCCTTTACTTTTAAGGACTTCTGTCTCGAGATCTATTACTTCTTACACTTCCAGGAGGAATCTTCCCTGAGTTGGATGTCCTCTCTTCTTCTTATTTTCCCCTTTTGGCCCCTCTAACTTGTTTTCTTCCTCTCTGATTACCCAAATACTCCAAGACCCAGCTCAAGTCTGACTCCTTACAGAAAAACTTCCTTTAACACTGCAGCTCACGCTAACTTGGCTCTTTCATTATATGCTAGACTATGGATCTTTAGTGTCAATTTCACACTAAAGCAGATGTACTCAGCACAGTACCTGACATCGGGTAGGATCTCAAAACTTGCTGAATGAAGATATTTCAAAAGAAAGCCAGTTGCTTCTTGCATTAGACACAGATCCCTATTCAGATGCCAAGTTCCTTAAGGGCAGGATCTCTACAGTGGTTTACTCAATCTGCATTTTTCAAGGACTCAGCATAGTGCTGGGTTCACAGAAGTTTCTTCAACAGCACCAAGTGCTGATCTCTCACTGAGAGGAGCTAAAATTTTTAAAAGATCAGCTTTCAAATTTATTTCTGGTTCCTATAATATTTCTAGCCTTTACTTCTGCCTTGGGGCAAGCAAGGTAACTCCTGGCAGACTTTCCACCATAGGAGTCCTTACGTAGAACTTTCTTTATTGGGACTGTCTCATCTGGTCTCCAGCTAGAGATATGGTATGAAGTCCAAAGGGGAAGAGCTGAGGAAACACCTTCCAATTTTTTTTCTTTTTTTAAATCAGGGGAGCTCCTCGTTGAGTCTCCCCACCCTCAATTTTCTTTTTTGCACTTATTTTCTCTGAGACTTTCCTTATTTCACTTCTCCCTCTAAACTTAATTTTCATCCCATCTATTGGGATTTTATAGATTGTATGCAGCCAAAGGGGGGTTGACTGGGTTTATAGGAACCAACAGAAGATCTGATGGCATTTGGAGTCTCTGGTCTAGACTAGTCTAATCTCACTAACTGTGGCCCTTGAGACAGGGAGAAGAAATTTGATGGGGTTGAAACAAGGACTTCCTCCGGGCTGCACCTTTCCTCTGCTAAAGGATGGAGACACAGCAGCTGGGGACATCTTAGCATTTGGAAGACCAAGCAATATTCTTTTGAAAACTATTTCACATTTGTAGTGTGAAAGATCAATAGATGGGCACTTAATCCAGTTGCTTCCAGCCTATCACATTTTTTAAAAAGATTTTATTTATTTGACAGAGAGAGATCACAAGTAGGCAGAGAGGCAGGCAGAGAGAGGAGGAAGCAGGCTCCCCACTGAGCAGAGAGCCCAAAGAGCCCAATGCGGGGCCGGATCGCCTTGATCCCAGGACCCTGAGATCATGACCTGAGCTGAAGGCTTTAACCCATTGAGCCACCCAGGCGCCCCCAGCCTTTCACATTCTTAATGGATGATCAGAAACGATTTACTCGTTTTAAGTCTGACATAAATCCAAACACATATGTCCATACAAATAATAAACTTCCTCCCATATTTTCAGTAATTTTCTTAGGCTAGGGTCCCAGAACTGAACTGCTAGGTTTAAAAGTACGAATATTTTAATGACTTTGAAAGAGAGCAACATTAGCATAATTTTATTGAGTTTTGACCATTTTACTGTTCCATAGAGGAAAAAAGTACGTTGGTTAACTGAAAGGTAACTAGGCGCTTAACAAATATTGATGGAGAATTGAGAATTTAAATTGCTTAACCTTTAGGAAAACAGACTACTCTTAAGCCCAGGGCTCTGCAGCCTGGTTCCCAGGGTTTAATTTCCCATTCAGCCACTGGCTAGCTGCATGGCCAAAGCTATTCAGTGTCTCAGTTTGCTCTACAATAAAATGAGCATATTAGTGTGTAGATTTGTACTAAAATCTAAATGAGTTTATACCATTAAAATACCTAGAGAATTGCCTGGCACTTAGTTAAGAGTCCAATAAATTCTAGCTGTGTATAAAGTTTAATTTAGCAGCTCTCCCCTAATTTAGATTAGAATACGGATCTTAATGGACATCCTCTTGGAATGCTACTTTTATGCGAAAATTCTGGGGAAGTTCTTTTTATATCACTGCACGATGAGCTGAATACAAGAATTTCAAGAAAAGACTTCAAAGAAATTACCGCGGATTATACCAGGACCATAGTACTCACATATTATATATATTTATGGGTGGGTTTGAGAAATAGGACACCATTGTACCATATGGGGGTACGGTTTTCTGAGCACACAGTTAGGGACTTTGGACCTACTAGGTGGCCTCACTGACCCCTTGGATTCCTGCCCTTCGGTGCTAGTCCCTCTTTCTGTTTAGGTACCCCTCCTCACTATGAAGTCAACCTTGTAATAGTTGCCATTCCCTCGATGCCTCCCCGTTAAGTACTAATAAAGGCAGCAAACTAGCCTGGTGGTCCCGGCCTCTCTATTTTGGTTGCGTATTTTTCTTTTATTATGACTTTTTATGATACTGTACGAATCCCGAGGGCAGCGAAATTCTTGCAATCTTTATCCCCCTCCCACGTGGGGCTGAATAACTGTTTCCCTAAATTGAGACAATGTTTCAGGAACAGCAGCAAGATTCGCCACTGTCGCCTTGTTTATTACTTAAGGGTCCAGCCCGGCGACCGGCTTCATCGAAGAGAAACAAAGCCGGCAGGAAGGCTCTGGCTCACCCAGCACCCCGCGGTGGAAGCGCACAGAGCAGGCGGGGAGGGCGTGCGACGCCCGGGAATGGGTCTACCGGTGTCCAAGCAATCGGCGTGCAGGGATCCTCTGGAACACCGCTGCTTCCAGAGTTTCGATCTGAGCGCCGTGACCCCGCACTAACGGAGGTGCCCCGGACCGCACGCCAGCCTCCCGGGGCCGAGGCTTCCAACACCCTCGCCGCCCAGACTCTCGCCCCGCCCCGGCCTGCGCCTGGACCTCTCGTCGCTCACCTGCGGCTGCCGGCAGCATCCACGGCACCCCGGCAACCAACACCAGGGTCGTCGCGCTCAGGAGGGCGAGCATCGTCCGCGGGCCACCGCCAGCCAAGGAAGTCACATCCTCGGTTACTTCGCGCAGCACCGAAGTACGGGACGCAAGCCTAAGCGCGAGGGGGACGCCCCTGCCTCCGCCCCGCCCCCTCCGTGCTCGCCCCGCCCTTCCGCACTCGCCCCGCCTCTCCACGCACGCGCGTCCCCTCCACGCTAGCTTCTCCCCTTCGCGTGCGCGCGCCGCCCTCTGTGTTTAGCGCGCCCGTGCGCTCCTGGTGGGAGGGCGGTAGTCTGCGCATGCGCACTTGGAATTGGGGTGTCTGTCCCGCTGTCTTCTCGGTCCTCCTTTTTACCGCCAGTGACCGCCCACGGCGGTCCTCCCTCCCTTTCCGGGAAGGCTACGCCCTACAGGAGCCCTTGACCCAAACAGGAACGCGGCGTGTGTTGGCTCAGGCCTGGCGGCGGTGGGGTTACCCCACGCCTGCCCTCCGATCGCGGCGGAGATCGGGCGCTGCCGGCTCTCGCTCTCCCCGTCCCGGTCGCGGAGGCGGTGGGACGCGGTGTCGGGGCTGCCTGGTTGGGGGAGGCAGGAAGGAGGTGAAAGACCCCTGCCCTGGAAAGCCCCTCCCTTAGAAGATAGATAGGATAACTAACCGCTTGTTTGCTTTTCTGTGAACCGCTGGCTTTTAGGCGTAGATTAGGTTATTATTAATTGCTCTTTTGCCCTTCTGTAACTGCCTAGCTTATAGAAACGCCATGATGGCATTCCTACCTTCCCCCTTCTTGTTCCCCCTTCCCGCCTCTCTCTTCGCGCGCGGGGGTCCTCAGAGCCAATCAGCCAAACCCAAGTATGCCTTTTTCAAAAGTTTAAACTGTCCACCAATCAGTTGCGCCCCACCCAAAACTTGCTTGTACCTTCCTATAAAAGACCCCGCTTCACTCGGGTAGGTGTGTTCGGTTAGCCGGAGCTACCGACCACCCGCCGGTTCCTGCGTGACACTAAACCTCTTGCTGTTTGCATCCAGTGGCCGTGTTGGATTCTTGGGTAAGGGGATCCGCGGGTCTTTCATTTGGAGGTCCCACCGAGATCATCGGACTCCTGCCCAGGGATCCAACAGACTCCCACCGGGAGTAAGCTGGCCAGCATAAAATTGTCTCTTCGTCTCCTCGTCTTCTGTTCTGTGTATGTCTATATTTGCTCTGCCTATACGCCTGTAGTATAGGATTGTACGACAGCGCGCGTTGTTGCTTTGTATTTTGTAGGCAGCTTGAGAAGGAGTTGACGAACTCGGACTTCTCCCCTGCCACCCTGGGGGACGCCCCAGGGATTAGAGGGGCCCGCTTATTTGGGGCCCCGCATTTGTACGAGGGATATATCCGTTTGTCCGTTCCAGAGGAGCCCTCGGCCTCTGGACGGAATTTGTCCACCGTAGGGAGATCTCGAGGCTCCCCTGGGCCGGTGGAAACCATACTTTCGGTGGTATACCGAAACCGCGCAGCGACCTTTTTGTTAATCGTTTTGTGTGTTCTACTCGTTGTCCTTGGTGTTTTCTTTGATTCTAAAATGGGTCAAACACTCACGACCCCTTTAAGCCTCACTCTAGGTCACTGGAGAGATGTTCAAAGCCGAGCCAACAACTTATCGGTGGAAATCAAAAGAAGAAAATGGCAGACTCTCTGCACCTCTGAATGGCCCACCTTCAAGGTCGAATGGCCTGCAGAGGGAACCTTTAACATCAATGTTATTTTGCAGGTTAAGGAAAGAATCTGCAATCAAGGACCTCAAGGTCATCCAGACCAAGCACCTTATATCGTAGTCTGGGAAAGCCTAGTCAAAGAGCCCCCTCCAGGGGTCTCTCCTTTTATCCCCCCTTACCTTCCCTTAAACCCCTCGGCGCCACCTCCACCAGCTCCTACCCCTCACCCAGTTTCCCCCGCTCCACCGGCTCCACACCCCACACCAACTCCTACCGACCCCTCAAAACCCCCCACCTCTTCCAGCCTATATCCTGTAGTCCCTATTGACCCCCCCTCTTCTAACAACACCTCCTCTCTGCGACGCCCCAGACAATTACAGGTCCTCCCTCCTGAGAAATCCCCTTTGATAGACCTCCTAACCGAGGACCCCCCACCTTATCACCCTCTTAGACCAGCACCAAACCCCATAGGGGAACCAGATCATGACCCTTCGCCATCTCCAATAGCGGGCAGAATTAGAGGCCGGCAAAGACTAGAGCAGGAAGAAGCTTCCAGGCTCTTTCCCTTGCGTCAAGGGAGGGAACTAGGAAGCCTCCAATATTGGCCCTTCTCTGCATCTGATTTATATAACTGGAAGTCTCATAACCCTTCCTTTTCACAGGACCCCGTGGCCCTAACCGCCTTAATTGAATCTATCTTAGTTACACATCAGCCTACCTGGGACGATTGCCAGCAGCTCTTGCAGGCTCTCCTCACCACAGAGGAGAGACAAAAGGTCTTTTTAGAGGCCAGAAAGAATGTCCCAGGGGACGACGGAAGGCCCACACAACTTCCTAACGTGATAGATGCAACCTTCCCTCTGACTCGCCCTGACTGGGACTTCAATACGGCTGCAGGTAGGACCCACCTACGTCTTTACCGCCAGTTACTCATAGCAGGCCTCCATAATGCGGGGCGTCGCCCCAGTAAGACAGGTGACTCAAGGTAAGGAGGAATCTCCAACCGCCTTCCTAGAAAGGCTTAAGGAAGCTTACCGCAGGTATACGCCTTTTGACCCAGATAGTGACGAACAGAAAGGAAATGTCTCCATGACATTCATTTGGCAGTCAGCTCCAGATATTAGAAACAAGTTACAGCGTTTGGAAAATCTACAAGATTTCTCTTTGCAGGATCTATTAAAGGAGGCAGAAAAGATTTTTAATAAAAGAGAAACTCAGGAGGAGAAAGAGGAGCGACTTAGGAAGTTGCAGGAGGAAAAAGAGGAAAAACTAAGAAGGAAGCTGAAGAAAAGGAAGAAAAGCGAGAACGTAAACGAAACAAAGAACTTAGTAAAATCTTGGCCGCCGTAGTGCAAGGCAGCCAGAGCTTGGAGATAGGGAAGTCAGACAGGGAGGGAGACATAAGAGGCTTCGGATAGAACGGGACCAATGTGCCTATTGCAAGGAAAGAGGACATTGGGCCAGAGACTGCCCGAACAACCCTAAGAGAAGTGCTAAGCCGGTCATAAGACTCATGGCTTTAGACGAAGACTAGGGGCGTCAGGGTCAGGAGCCCCCCCCTGAACCCCGGGTAACCCTAACCGTTGGGGGGCAACCAATCACCTTCCTAGTAGATACAGGGGCTCAACACTCTGTTTTAACTAAGAACCCGGGGCCACTCAGCAACCGGATGGCCTGGGTTCAAGGAGCCACCGGAGGAAAGCAATACCGCTGGACTATGGAAAGAAAAGTACACCTGGCCTCGGGTAAAGTTTCTCATTCATTTCTTCATGTTCCCGATTGCCCCTATCCGCTTCTGGGTAGAGACTTATTGACCAAACTCAAAGCCCAAATCCATTTCGAACCACAAGGGGCCTCCGTAACCGGCCCCAATGGGACTCCTCTACATGTCCTTACCTTACAATTGGAAGAAGAATATAGACTACATGAGGAGCCCCCTCAACCTCAGAGGGACATAAAATCCTGGCTTACATCTTACCCGAATGCCTGGGCAGAAACAGGAGGAATGGGACTAGCTATCCAGCAGCCCCCCATTCACATACAATTAAAGGCAACCGCCGTTCCTGTCAATGTTAAACAGTATCCCATGTCCAATGAGGCCTATCAGGGCATCAAGCCGCACATACGGTGATTATTGAACCAGGGCATTTTGGCCACATGCCGGTCTCCTTGGAACACTCCTCTGTTACCGGTCAAGAAACCTGGTACCAATGATTACCGACCAGTTCAGGACCTCAGGGAGATCAATAAGAGGGTAGAGGACATCCACCCTACGGTGCCCAACCCTTACAACTTACTTAGTACCTTGTCTCCAACCCATTCCTGGTATACCGTCTTAGACCTCAAAGATGCTTTCTTCTGTTTAAGACTGAGTCCTCAGAGTCAGACTCTCTTCGCCTTCGAATGGAGGGATCCGGACTTAGGAATATCAGGTCAGTTGACCTGGACTCGGCTACCACAGGGGTTCAAGAACAGCCCAACGCTGTTCGATGAGGCCCTTCACCAAGACTTAGCCGACTTCCGGGTAAGGCACCCCTCCCTGATCCTGCTTCAATACGTCGATGATATCCTATTAGCGGCCACCAATGAAGAGGACTGCCGGACAGGTACTGAGGATCTCTTAATGACCCTAGGCCAATTGGGATATAGGGCATCCGCCAAGAAGGCCCAGATTTGTCAGATTAAAGTCACCTACCTGGGCTATGAACTATATGATGGCCAACGATGGCTAACGGCTGCAAGGAAAGAGACTATTTCTAACATTCCTGTGCCTCAAAACCATAGGCAATTGTGGGAGTTCCTAGGAACAGGGCTTTTGTAGACTATGGATCCCGGGATTCGCAGAGATAGCGGCCTCTCTATATCCATTAACTAAACAAGATACTCCTTTTGTATGGACTGAGCAACAGCAGCAGGCGTTTGATCATATCAAACAAGCGCTCCTCAAATCTCCAGCATTAGGCCTGCCAGACATAACAAAGCCCTTCGACCTTTTTGTTGATGAAAAACAGGGTTTCGCTAAAGGGGTCTTCACACAGAGACTCGGGCCTTGGAGACGCCCTATTGCTTACCTCTCTAAAAAATTAGACCCCGTGGCAGCTGGCTGGCCACCATGCCTAAAGATGATAGCAGCAATTGCAGTCCTCATCAAAGATGCCACCAAACTGACACTGGGACAGCCCTTAACCATCCTGGCTCCACACACAGTGGAATCTTTAATCCGCCAACCACCAGACCGCTGGTTGTCAAATGCCCGCCTGACGCATTATCAGTCCCTCCTCCTGGACACAGACAGGATCCAGTTTGGACCTGTAGTGACTCTTAACCCTGCAACCTTGCTGCCCATTCCGGGAGAGATACCATTACATGACTGTCACCAGATCCTTGCGGAAACACATGGGACACGACCCGACCTGACCGACCAGCCCATGAGGGATGCGGACCTGACCTGGTACACAGATGGCAGTAGCTACCTGCAGGATGGAAAACAAGGCGCAGGGGCGGCCATCACGACCGACTCTCAGCTCGTATGGGCAAGCGCGCTACCAGAAGGCACCTCGGCACAGCGGGCAGAGCTGATAGCCCTGACCCAGGCCCTCCAACTGGCAGAAGGTAAGAGTCTTAATGTTTATACAGACAGCAGGTATGCTTTTGCCACTGCCCATGTCCACGGAGAAATCTATCGGAGGAGGGGACTGCTAACCTCAGATGGCAAAGAAATTAAAAATAAAGCCGAAATATTGGCCTTATTAAAAGCCTTGTTTCTTCCCAGAAGGCTGAGCATAATACACTGTCCTGGCCACCAAAAAGGGGAGACCCCCGAGGCAAGGGGAAACCGCCTGGCTGACACAATGGCTAAACAGGCAGCCCTAGGACCCCAATTGCTAACCGTCACTATACTTACCGAGACAGAAGACATAGACAATACCACCATTTGGAATTATGAGGAGGCCGACTTGGACTATGTACAAAAACTGGGAGCTGACTATAATCCAGCCCTCAATCGATGGGAATACCAAGGGAAAGCTATAATGCTTATAAAAATAGCGAAAGAGCTAATAAATCACCTCCATCGGCTAACTCACCTGAGTGCAAGCAAAATGAAGGCCCTGATGGATAAGGCCAACTTAGAAAGCCATTTCCCCAAACAAAATTTTCTTCTTCATCAAGCAGCTGCTAATTGTAAAGCCTGCGCTCAAGTCAATCCGGGAAAGACTGTTATTAGACCAGGTGTCCGGGCACGCGGACAGCGACCTGGCACACATTGGGAAGTTGACTTTACCGAAATTAAACCTGGCATGTATGGATATAAGTATCTCTTAGTTTTTCTAGATACCTTTTCAGGATGGGCAGAAGCTTTCCCTACCAAAAAGGAAACAGCTAACATGGTTGCCAAGAAACTATTAGAAGAAATCTTCCCAAGGTATGGTATGCCTGAGGTGCTAGGGTCCGACAACGGGCCTGCCTTTGTCTCCCAGGTAAGTCAGTCGGTGGCCAAGCTACTGGGGATCGATTGGAAACTACATTGTGCTTACAGGCCCCAGAGTTCAGGGCAGGTAGAAAGAATGAATAGAACCATTAAGGAGGCTTTAACTAAATTACTGCTTGAAACTGGCTCTAAAGATTGGGTATCGCTCCTACCTCTAGCACTCTATCGGGCTAGAAATACCCCAGGACCTCATGGCCTAACTCCCTTTGAGATTCCCTATGGTGCTCCACCCCCCGCTGTCACTTTCTTTGCCCCTGATATTTCTGCTCATGCCCCCTCCCCCTCTATACAGGCCCATCTGCAAGCTTTGCAGCTGGTGCAACAGGAAATCTGGAAACCCCTGGCAGCCGCCTACAAGGAAAAACTCGACGTCCCACTGCGGCCACATCCCTATAAAATAGGGGACATCGTCTGGGTTCTCAGACATCGGGCCACAAACCTTGAACCCCGTTGGAAGGGACCCCACACAGTGCTCCTGACGACACCCACAGCACTAAAGGTCGACGGAATTGCAGCCTGGATCCACGCCTCCCACGTGAAAGCCGCGCACCCAGAAGAACAGACCGAACCCCTTCGAGACTCAGAATGGACCGTCCAACGTTCCTCAAATCCACTAAAGATAAGACTTATTCGCCATTAGTTTTGCTCTTTTCCTGTTCCCTCTTTTCTTCCTTCTCTCTTGTAAAAGGGACTAGCCCTCATCTGCCTAAGCAGTTAACCTGGCAAGTTCTCTCTCAAACGGGGGAGGTTGTCTGGTCCATCACGGGCTTACATACCCCTGGTACTTGGTGGCCTACTCTCACCCCTGATTTTTGTCAGCTAGCGGCAGGATTAGATACTTGGGATATCCCTGACCGGGACCCTCAGAATTTATACTCCTATATGGGGCCCAGACCCCAACAAATGACTGCCCCTGGATGTAACTGCCCCACTGCTAGATGCAGGCTTGCCCAGGCAGGTTTCTATGTATGCCCCAAAGATGGTAGAAGCCGCGCCACAGCCTATAAATGCGGAGGCTACGAGGAATATTTTTGTGCCGAATGGGGTTGCGAGACCACTGGAGATGTCTATTGGGGCCCAACCTCTTCCTGGGACTTGATAACCGTTAAAAGAAATTATCCCCAGCCCGATACCGATGGACACACCTGTTATTACTCGAGAGGCAGCAATGAGGGATACGCCAACTGGAAAAAGCCCTTGTCATTGCCACTAAAGATTGTTTTTACTGATGCAGGACGGCGGGCAACAGATTGGCCAATGGGGCATACATGGGGCCTTAGATGGTACCTCGAGGGAAAAGACAAAGGCGTCATCTTCAAGATCAAGCTTAAGGTTGAAAATCCCCTGACCCGTCCAGTAGGACCAAACTTGGTCCTACCAGACCAAAAAGGCCTCCCACGCCCCCAAGGCCCCCGCCTAACACCCACCATCGTTAATGTTCCAGCTAGAAAATAATGGCCCCTCTAATTCCTCCTCACCCCCCGCTGCTAGCCCAAGCCAAAAACCCCTAACATTAGAGACTCCGCTTGTCAGAACTGGGGACCGGCTTTTCAATTTAATTTTAGGAACATATACGGCCCTCAATTATTCTAATCCTGAATCTACTGAAGACTGTTGGCTCTGTTGGGTTTCAAGTCCCCCCTACTACGAGGGAATAGCCATTGTCGCTAATTATACCAACCACACAGATCCCCCTATTACTTGCAACTCCCAGGGACATAGACTTACCCTTTCTGAAGTATCTGGTCAGGGACTATGCTTAGGCCCCGTGCCCACTTCCCATCAGGCACTATGCAACACCACCATCCGGAATATCTCTCCTGGTAATTATTATCTAGCAGCACCCAACGGGGCATATTGGGCTTGCAGCACCGGCTTGACCCCTTGTGTTGCTACCCAAACTTTAAATGTCACTGCAGACTATTGCATATTAGTTCAACTTTGGCCCAAGGTGACTTACCACAGTTCGAGCTTTGTCCTTGACTTCTTTGAGCAAAAGCCAAGGTCTCGATACCGGAGGGAGCCCATAACTCTGACTATAGCCTTGCTGTTGGGCATTGGGGGAATAACAGCAGGTATTGGAACAGGAGCTTCCGCTTTAGTCCAAGGTAATCAGCTCATGCAGTTACAGGTTGCTATGAACGCTGACCTTGAGGCCATAGAAAAATCAATCACAGCCTTAGAAAAGTCCTTGACTTCCTTATCAGAGGTTGTACTACAGAACAGGAGAGGACTAGACCTCTTATTTTTAAAAGAAGGAGGATTATGTGCAGCCTTAAGAGAAGAATGCTGTTTTTATGCCGACCATACCGGGGTAGTCAGAGAAACAATGGACAAGCTAAGAGAAAGATCGGCCCAGAGAAAAAGAGATTTTGAATCCCAGCAAGGCTGGTTTGAAAGTTGGTTCAATTGGTCACCTTGGTTCACCACTTTATTGTCCACCCTTCTGGGACCCCTTATTATCCTATTACTGATTTTATCATTTGGCCCTTGCATCCTAAGTAAGCTCGTTCAGTTCACAAAAGACCGCTTGTCAGTAATCCAGACCATGGTACTGACGCACCAATATCAACTCCTTAAACAAACCGAGCCCCAGACTGACTTAGTGCAAGAACAAGACGAATGGATATAAGATTCTATCCATGATAAAGAAAAAGGGGGGAATGAAAGACCCCTGCCCTGGAAAGCCCCTCCCTTAGAAGATAGATAGGATAACTAACCGCTTGTTTGCTTTTCTGTGAACCGCTGGCTTTTAGGCTAGATTAGGTTATTATTAATTGCTCTTTTGCCCTTCTGTAACTGCCTAGCTTATAGAAACGCCATGATGGCATTCCTACCTTCCCCCTTCTTGTTCCCCCTTCCCGCCTCTCTCTTCGCGCGCGGGGGTCCTCAGAGCCAATCAGCCAAACCCAAGTATGCCTTTTTCAAAAGTTTAAACTGTCCACCAATCAGTTGCGCCCCACCCAAAACTTGCTTGTACCTTCCTATAAAAGACCCCGCTTCACTCGGGTCGGTGTGTTCGGTTAGCCAGAGCTACCGACCACCCGCCGGTTCCTGCGTGACAATAAACCTCTTGCTGTTTGCATCCAGTGGCCGTGTTGGATTCTTGGGTAAGGGGATCCGCGGGTCTTTCAGAGGAAGCCGCCGAGCGGACCAGGCCGTTTTCTGTACGCAGAGCGCTGTGAGCGAGGGGCGAGGGTGCCCAGAGTTAAGCCAGGAAGCGTCGGGCGCTCGTTTTCGGGCGACCTGGCCAAGGGGCTCACGGGACCCTTGGAGACAGTCGTGACGGCGTCGGGGCTTGGGAAGGCCTCCGGAACCCCGGTCTCTAAGCAGTTTGGATCGCTTACCCTTATCAGTAAACAATTTGGGTCCACCATTCAACTCGTTATTTAAACACTTCGATAATAGATGGTCTGTTCTTAAAAGGTGCAAAACGGAAAATATAAAGGATGAGAGATGAAATAATCATGCTTAGCTCTTAATTACAACTAAACCATATTAGTTATCAATTGTGTGATGAAATGAATATTTGTAGAGAACAATGCCCTTGGATTTTGCCTTATAAACAACTTTGAGGTTTAATTTATATACCATGAAATTCACCCAATATTTCAAAGGAAATATTTACTAAAATGATTTTTAGTAAATAATCAGTGTTAGGCATCATTATTTTTATTTATTTATTTTTATTTTTAGAAAGCCAGAGCAGGTGTTAAAGGTTGGGGTGGGGGTGTGTGGAGGAAGGGGCAGGCATACAGGAAGAGAGCATCTAAAGCGGGCTCAACAGCGCAGAGCCCAGTGGAGAGGTTCCATCTCAGGACTCTGACATCATGACCTGAGACAAACTCGGCAGTGAACTCTTACCGGACTGGGCCACCAAGGTGCCCCAGGCCTCGTATTTTCTTAAGCCTTGGCTTATTACTTTGTCAGTCAAGAATTTTAGGTTTGATTTTGGGTTTGCCAGTGTTTTAGCAATGTCACTGATGGAAAATATCCCATGAGAATATGTGGGTCCAAATGGAAAAAGGAAATTCCTTGTTGCACTTACTAAATCATACTTATTTTTTAAAAGACTTTCCAACAACTTTTTGACTTAAGGTTTTTTTTTTTTTTTTTTACGATTTTATTTATTTGACAGACGGAGATCATAAGTAGGCAGAGAGGGAGGCAGAGAGAGAGGAGGAAGCAGGCTCCCCACTGAGCAGAGAGCCGGATTGGGGGCTGGATGTGGGGCTGGATCCCAGGATCCTGGGATAATGACCTGAGCCAAAGCTTTAACCCACTGAGCCACCCAGGCCCCCCTTGACTTAATGTTTTAATTAAAATTTCCATTTCCTACTGTCCAAAGTTGTTCTTGCAAACTAGTTGAAATAGGTTGTAATTTTGCATTTAGAGCAATGGGCCTAAAATAGTTCATGGACCAAAACTTTCCATTTGAAATATTTAAAAATATGTTGGCAGTCCGCCCCCCCCACCAGGAAGCAAGAGTTTTTTTTTTTTTTTTTTTTTACAGATGCACACAGCATTTTTGGCAACAAAAATTACATCCATACAGAAATAATCCAAATGTATTTTAAAATGCAAGAGTTATGTATAGTATACGTCTATATATATATTTTTATCTTCATTTGTTCATTAAAGCAGCTTTACAGGATTTTATGGTACTTCTTTTTTCAATGCTGCCACATAACATGCTAGTGTTACCCAGTTGCTACAGAGGTTAGTAAATATCTTGTAAAAAAAAAAAATTCATCTAAGTTGATAGCATTTGTACGGCACAGAAGATTTTCATGGTCTTTCCCCATCTTAATAAAATACATTGTAAGTAAAAGTTTCAATTTATTTGCTGTAATGGTTTGTGGATCAAACATGAGTTAATTTCCCCTGTGGTACTGCCTTTGTAATCTTAACTTAGAACCTGCCCCCCACTCCCTTTATTCATGTCAAAATGATTAATCAGAGGTTATGGAGTTTTCCATAAAATATGTTCTTTTTAACTTTTTGTTTTGAAATACTTTAAAATTTACCAAAAAGTTGCAAAAATAATAGAACTCCATACCCTTTGTTCAGATTCCCCAAACTGTTAATATTTTGCCACATGTGTACTCTCCAGTTCAAATGAAATATTTCTGTCCACATTTAGACAGTTTCCCCGAACTTCTTCAGCTTTTTTTGATTTGGAGCACCTGCCTTTGGTCTTTCACAATACCGCCCCTCCCCCACTCCCCTTTTTAAAAATACAGTCCAGTTATTTTATGGAATGCTACTTAATTTGGGCTTGTCTGATGCTGGTCATGATTAGATTCAGATTACATACATTTTCCTGGCTAGAATACTGCATAAATTATGTGGTGTTCCCAGATATCTCACTGGTAGTCACCCTATGTTCCTTAGCCCCTGGTTGGTAATGCTAATTTTGATCGGATGGTCAAGGTGTTATCTAATTTCTCCATTGTAGAGCTGCTATTTTTTCCCCTTGCAGCTAATCTGTGGAGAGATACCCTGAGATCTTGCAAATTATCCTGCTCTTTATCAAACTTTCACATCTAGAATTAGCATCCGTAAGTGATCCTGTCTGAAACAGTCTACTTTGGTGGCTGTGAAATGGTAATTTTACAATCCTGCTTCTCCAAATACAACTATTGGTCGACATAGGATATGGAAGAGATTTCTCTTCTTTCCGTTTATTACTACTAAGGACTCATAGATTCTTACCGTGTTCAGTTGGTTATGGTTCATTGCTATCCTTATTAAAATTTTTTTAATTAATGGATTTTACTTATTAGGGCAGTTTTACATTTACAGCTAGACTGAATAGAAAGTATACATAGTTCTCAGATACTCCCTTTCGGTCCTACCCCCACAGTCTCTCCAATTTCCCTGTTGTTAACATCTTGTATTTGTATGGTATACTTGTTAGAATTGATGATTCCATACTGGTACATTATTATTACCTAAAGTCCACAGGTTACATCAGGCTTCACTTTTTTGGTAGTCTGGGTCTATGGTTTTTTCTAAATGACGATGTCCCTTATTCACCACTACAATATCCTACAGTTTTGCTGCTTTCAAAATCCCCCTAATGCACAAATCATTCTAGTTTTGGCCAGTGAGAGTTATTTCAAGCTGGTTCTTGTTCCTTCTGATATATCCTATCTTTTTTTTTTTTTTTTTTTTTTTTTTTTTTAGCATTTCTAGCATAAGATGTTCTAGGGTCATCTTAGACTTTTCTTGCCTCAGCCTTGAAATCAGCCATTTCTCCAAGGGGCCTTGGCTTCTTTTAGTGGGAAATAGTATTTAGTAACAAACATCTGGGCACTAAAACTTTTTGTTTTAGTTAAAGCAGTAAGTTAGTGTTGCATGTGTATCTTTGTCTCTCTCTTGGTTGGCTAACAAAGTCATTCCTTGTGTATTTCGTATTAGAAAAGTGCTTGTTAGGAACAGCTGCCTTTGTATCTCGTTGCCTTGGAGTTTTATGGCAAACTCCCCCCATCAGGAAGGTTAACTCATTTCTTCAAATCTACAACATTTTCTATAACCTAATAGCATTTGCTGACAAAGGAATATGCTTAGTTTATCATCACACAGGGGCAAGCAGAACAAATATTTCCCTATGACATGTGGCGTCAGAACCCCTCCTGCTTCTGTAAGCAGCTCCTCTCCAGGGATGGCTTTCCACTGATGATCCTTCCCTTCCCCGGCGACTTCATCTTCTCTCTTTGGTTCCTTTTCATCAACAATGAAATACTCTCAAGTCTCTCCTGTCTTAAAAAGGCATAGCCATTACTCTGTCCAGAAGTGGTCCTTTGTCCTATCACTCACAACCAGATTTAACTACATTCATCCATACCTATCTGTATTTCTTCACTGCCCGTGTTTTTCTCAGCCCACTGAGTCTGGCTCTCAGTCCCTCCTGTTGATTGGGCTTACCCCATTCTCACCAAGATCACCAGCTAAATTTCTAGGATTCAGACCCATTAGATTCTGTAGCCTTTGTCATACTTGACTTCTCAGAATGATTTAGTATATTTCATTCCCTGTTCCTACCCCCTTTATAAAAAGGTTTTATTTATTTATTTTCGAGAGGAGAGAGAGTGAGACCGTGACCTGCGCATAGAGAGGGAATGAGAATATGAAGCAGACTCCTTGGTGAGGGCAGAGTGGGACATGGGGCTAGATCCCATGACTGCGACATCACCACCTGGGGCAAAACAAAGAGTCAGTTGCTTAACCAACCGAGCCACCCAGGCACTGCCCACCCTCATTCTCTTCTTCTTGGGGTCTCATGAGTTCTGTCATTTCCCGTTCCTTCTTCCCCTCTGGCCGTTCTTCTCAACCTCCATTCCAAACCCACGCCACTGCTTGCCACTGAAATATTGGTGTCACTTCCCACTTTGTCCTACCCCCTTTCTTCTCACTTTAAGTGATATCCCCTCATGGTCTCCTCCCCTGTATGAGTTCATTAGCTATCATTTTTGCTGGTGGCTCCCCAAATTGTCTTTGACCTAGATCTGACATCTGACATCCAGATTTTACATCCACCAATGTGCTGGAAATATTCCCCAATTATTTTGGTCCCCACACGAGGAGTCCAGTTCCAGGGCAAAATACTATGTGTGATCTGTCAGCCCTGACCACAAGCAGTTCCAAAGCTTTGCCTGGCAGGTGTCACCGGGGAAACTGCCCTCCCCACCCCAGACTTGGTGCACAGCTGCTGATTCACAGCCCTCCCTGGAGCTTTCCAGGTCTAATGGGAAATTGGATCTCGGTACACGGAAGGTGGGGAGAGATCCACGAAAGAGACAGACCACCCCTGATTGGTAGGTAGCAGTTTTAATAACCAAAGGGAATTTATACATGAGGCTTGTCTCAGGAGGAAGCAGGACGAATGGATACCCGCACCCACCCTAACATAAAATCTTAAAAGCGGATATAGAAGCCCTAATCGGGTCCAGCCACATACACCATGCAGGTGTTCTCAACACCGCATCCCCATCTCAAGGCTGTGTCCTTGGAGCAGCCTCGGGGCGTGGGAAAGGCAAGCAAAACCCACATTCCAAGGACCGGGGAGGGGCAAGGAGCCTCTGAGTGCCCAGGGGCAGCTCTCAGGACAGTTTTCTACAGGGAGCTGTAGACAAAAAGCTTAGGCTGCCCCAGGCCAGCCACGCTCATAGGCATCTCTGTGTTCCCCACACCTCCGGGCTGACACCCTTTTCTCTACCTTGACTCCCTGCCTTTCCACTCCTAGTCCTTCTCCCTCGCCACACCCTGCTTTTGTTCAGGAGCCTTTGTTTGGGGATCCCTGTCGGTGAGACAGTTCTCCCCATCTGCTTCACCTATCGGACTTCTCTGAGCACTTCCAGTTGGAGTGGGGGGACCCTGGGGAGCCCGTGCCTCTCTTGCTTGGCCCCGGGGGCCATAAATGAATCAAGGCTTTGCGTTTTCTTTTCAGTTGGGCTTGTGTCCTAGTGGGCTACCTGGACACTCAGAGGGCCCTTCCCATTGGGAAGCCTGTGGTCTCTCTTTGGCTGAAGGAAATGGAGTTTGTGAGTATTTTGGATCTGTGGGTTTATGGTTTTCATCAAATTCAGAACATTTTTTATCATGACTTCTTCAAATATTTTTTTCTTCTGTGCCCTCTCTTTGTTCTCTTTCCAACATAACACATAGGTTATGTTGACACTCTGGTGTGGCTCACTGGTATCTTTTTTGTTTCTTTTCAGTCTTTTTTCTCTTGAACCTTCATTTTGCACAATTTCTATTGTTATGTTGTCAAGTCCACTGACATTTTCCTCTGCCATGTCTAATCTCTGTTAACCCTATTTCAATATATTTTCCATCTCAGACATTGTGTTTTTCATGTTTGATTTGGGTTGTCTTTGTTTTTGTTTTAATATACCTTTCGTGTCTCTCCTTAACATACTAACGCTTTCCTCTACCTTCTGGAACATACACAATATGGTTTTAATAACTGTTTTAATGTTCTGGTTTGCTAATTCTATTTACTGTTTGTATTGATCTATTTTCCTTCTCTTTACAAGTTCTGTTTTCCTGCCTCTCTGAGTGCCTGGTGATTTTTGATTGGATGACAGACACTAAATTTTACGTTATTGGATGCTAGGAATTTCTGTATTCCTATAAATATGCTTGAGTTTTGTTCTGGGATGTAGTTAGGTCACTTAGAAAGAGTTTTGTCCTTTGGAGGTTTGTTCTGTTAGGTGATCCCAGAGAGGGGCTTAACATGGGGTTAAATTTGCCCCACTGATATATTCCTGAGTACTCTTCCCGATGCTTCATGAATGATGAGGTTTTCCACTCTGGCTGGTAAACTATTCCCTGCTTTGTATGAGCCCTAGGGGTTGATCCTTTGTTTTTTGGGGAGTAGCTCTTTCTCTAGCTTCAAGTTTCTTCACAACACATGCTCGTATCAGCACTTAGCGAAATACTTCAGAGAGACCCTTTGTAGACTTCCAGAGTTTTCTCAGGACCAGCATTCTCCTCTTCCTGTCAGATCCAACTGCCTCAGCTGTCTTGGGCTCCTGGTGACATATCCTCAGTTCACAGGGCTCTGGGTTCCTCCTCTCTGTGCTGAGGGCTGGAAATTATCTCCAGGAAGTCAGCTTGGGTATTTACAGGGCTTACTTGTTTATTTTTCTTCTCTCAGGAAGTACTGTCCCGAACTATCTATTGTCTAACATCTATCTATCAAAATATATTTTGTCTTTTGTTTATTAGTTGTTTAAGGCAGGAAAGTCAATCTGGTCTGTGTTATTCCATCACAGCCAGAAACGGAAGCCCCAATATCGTGCTGTTTTTTAGATACTTTCTCCTCTCCATTTTTTGTGCTTTTTCCTTATTAGTAAAAAGTTGTACTTCCAGGATTTACCCTTGATGTCTCTTCATCTGTTCTCTCTAGTTTTTATCTTTTTGTATATTTTACTCTTGGTTCTGAGGGATTTACTTGACCTCTAGGGAAATTTTTATTTCTGCAAGTACATGCTTAATTTTCAAAAGCACTTTCTTATTCTTACCCTGCCAGGGTACTGGGGTGGCTCAGTGGGTTGGGCCTCTGCCTTCAGGTCAGGTCATGATTTCGGGGTCTTGGGATCAAGTCCCTCATTGGGCTCTCTGCCTGGCAGGGAGCCTGCTTCCTCTCTCTCTGCCTACTTGTGATCTCTCTCTCTCTCTGTCATAAATAAATAAAAATCTTAAAAAAAAAAGATAGCATCCTGTCTATTTTATGGATGCTCTAATATGTCAAATCTTTAAGTCTTTGGGTTTTTGTGACATTCTCATCTTTCCAACATTTTATTTCTTCAAGAGGCAATTTGCTCTGTTTGCTTGTTTTTGTCTTTCTCCCTTATGTTGCTTGTTTCTCTCATTGTCTGGTAACCTTTAGGTGTCCATTTATATTTAAAAGGTCAAAGCTATTTTTCTTTCCCTTCAAGAAGCATAAAAAATGATTCTTGGGCACCATAACTAATGTCTTACTAGTAGGATAAGTTGTTGTGCACTAGAGGCAATACAAGTTTGTGAACCCACAATAGCGGGCTCTTCTCAGTACAAAGGCTGAGACCACAGAACTGTGAGCTTGAGGCAAAAGGGAAACAGTGGTGAGCCATAGGCACCCATCTGTTTCTTACCTCATTTTGATCACTTTCAAGGGTTATTTGTTGCTTTGGGAATGAACCCAAATAAAACTCCATCCTAAGCAGGGACCAAGTCCTCATTGTCCACTTTTGGGACCTGGAGCAGACTTGCATATAGTAATGCTTGGGTGACCAGTCCATGACACCTGGCATCCTCTTTACTTATTTGGGTCCAGCAGCCTGCATTTTCAGTGGCAAGCACCTGCACCTCTTTTGGGGCCAGAAGTTCTTAGAAATGATGGGTAGGTGTATAAATATCCTAGCTCCCTGCCCCTTGGCCAGTATATTTCTTCTTTTATTTTTAAAAATATTTTATTTATTTACTTGTTTATTTATTTAGCTTGTGTGTATACAAATGGGGGAAGGAGGGAGAGGGAGAGGGAGAGAAGATCTCAAGCAGACTCCGTGCTGAGTGTGAAGCCCAATGCCGGGCTCGATCTCACGACTCTGAGATCATGACCTGAGCCAAAATGAAGAGTCAGACACTTAACTGACTGAGCCACCCAGGTGCCCCTGGCCAGTATATTTCTGGGGAATGTGCTCTACACCATTTCCTTGAGCTTTTCCATGGGATTAAGGTTTACTCTCCCACTTTGATACTGACTTGTTGGAAGTTTTCCCTTCCATGTATCACTTCCCTGTGCTTTGGCGCTGTCCTACACCTCCCAGAAAAACTACATGCCCTCAGTAGTCGTCTCAGGATCTTCTTGGGGGGAGATCCAATGAAGATCAGTGATAGTACGGGCCAAAGGTCGACACCCTTCCCATATCTCCTTACACCAAAAGCCCAACTCTTTTCTCTCTAAAAGTTCAATAGAGAGATTGATAAAGAGGAGCAAATTCCCACTTCTGTGCTTCTCAGAATGTGTCTGATCCTGTTATGGCAGGAAAAATTCAGACCCCCAGAATGTGGCAGAGTTGTCTCTTACTTACACTGTTAAACCACAGTGAATGCAAATCTGCAAGACTAGTTGAAATGTAAGCTCCAGCTGTCACAAAGAATCTCTTCTGCTGATGTGGGGGTTTCATATCTGTTCATCTCTACCAAAATAAGGTAATTTTTTTTTTTTTTGCTCCTGCAAAAATCGAAAGCACAATAACCCAGAAATATGCAGATTTTATACTCAATGAACAACTTGGGTATCTTTTCAGGCAGTGATTCTGACATTGGTGTGCATCAAGATCACCTGAGGGCTTGTTAGATTAAACCCCAGTCCTCACCCGTAGCGTCCCTGATCCACTTGGTCTAAGTGGCACCTGAGTTTGCATATCTAGTAAGTTTCTGGGCAACTGCTATTGTCCAGGGAGCACACTTTAAGAACACCTGCTTCAAGGGGCTGATGTTCTTCTTCCTCTAGCTTCGATGATTATATCTTACAGTCTGTTCCTTTTGTAGACTCTTCTAATACGATCTAGGTAGTTTTCCATGTAATCGTATTGCCGCTAGTTGAGTCAAGGTCTTTTATTAGTGATGATAGGATATTTAGAGTTTCCTATTTATACAGGCATCCTTGGGCTGGCATATTCTACATTAGCAGTTCTTTTAACCTTGGAAAACATTAGCCTGATTCATCTAATTTTTAATTTTTATTTTTGCTGTGGAGCCATTTTCATATCTGCTCTGGGTTTCAGCAGTGGCCTTACTCTTGTCTTAGCGAAAGGATCCCATCTTCTTGTCATCTGTAAGACTCCTGGCCCTGGTTTGGGAGGGAGGGGAGGGGTAAGGTAGGAGGTGGGCTGAGGTGAGGAGGAAGAGAAAGAAAGGGGTAGGGAGGGCAGCCAGGGTTCCCATATTCCTGGACAAATGCACACCCCTGTTTCCAGCAGAGAGGCACGGAGGGCTGGGGGAGAAAAGGAGCCCTAGCTCTCTGAATCCCCAGACCACATCCCCAGTCCCCATGAAGGATCCAGTGCTGGAAGCTGGCTCCAGGTAAACAGAGGAATCCTGGGAATCTAGACAAAACCCCAAAGCCAAGACCTTTTTTTTTTTTTTTTTTTTTTTTTAAAGGAAAATTCTTCTTTGCTGTTCACAGGGAGCAATAAAACCCTTTGGTTTTATTCCTTATAGAAGAACAAACTGTCCCGCTCGCCCTCCCTTGTCTGTATTCACAGCGATGTAAACAGCTAGACAGCCTCCCCCATAGCGGGATTGGTGGTCCCACGCGTCCTGGCCCCAGGTGCCTGTCAGCCGTTGTCTTCCCGCTCTCATTCTTTGGCCCCCTCGGTCGCGCTGCCAGGCAAGCCTTCTCCCATCTATCTGCGGGAACCTTCTGGACTGTGCATCCCACGTCTATTTGATGATTACCTTTAATTCAGCCATCTCACACCCAAAAAGCTTCAGCACGTGGGGCTGCTCTGGGCACAGCGCGTCGCCCCCCTTGCATATCTCCTGGTCAGACAGCAGGGTCACCAGGCCTCTCTTGAGGACAGTGGGCAGCCCGGGCTGTCTCTGCTGTGACTCCGTGGTGAGGGCAGGCGTGCTGCCCCAGAAGCCCCGGGGGGCAAGGCTTATGGTGAAAGTTGCTTGGTTTCCTGCACCAGTGAAGTCCATTTCCATGTGTATGGTGAACCGCCCATTCACTTCCTCCTTGGTGCGTTCGGTGGACAGGAGACTGAACCTCCCCACTCCACTTCTCGCGGACCTGACACAGGTTGTCTTTGTACTCGTCAGATGGGCTTCCACCCGAGGCCACTGTCATCGAGCTGTGTTCACCAAAGAACACCCAGCTGTGCTTCTGGGCAATCCAGATGGCTTCCCACGTGGGAGCCATCGAGAAGACGAAAAGGTACCTGGACGTGTCCACACATCCCCCAAGCGCTTCTGTCAGGTTCTGTTTCAGTTCTAAGTCTTTCTTGGGAGTTCTGGTTAAGGAAACATTCTTGTCACACTTGGATTAGGGCATTGCCCTGCAGGCAGATGTGGCGGAAGGTGTCTACCTCACTTAATTTAATTTAAACATTGTTAAAGATTTTATTTTTAAGTAATCTCTACACCCAATGTGGGGCTCGAACTTACAACCCCAAGATTAAGAGTCGTGTGCTCTACTGACTGAGCCAGGCAAGTGCCCCTTAATTTAATTTAAAGTTTTGTATTTCTTCCCTCCCCCATTTAATTTTAAATGTGGATGAGCAATCTTATTCTTTTTAGTTAGCATATCCAAATGTATTGAAAATACAGTGCAGATTCTGTGGAAATTTATAAGGTTTTTAGTCTTTCGGGACACTTTTTACATATATAAAGTGACAGGTTTTGAAGGAAAATTTCTGCTCTCTTCCTTAATTACATTTGCATCCTATTTCCCTGAACAAGGAAGGAGGTGCCCTGAGGAGTTTCTGGGAAGTTCTGTGGGTACTGATGCCAGGCAGGGGCAGAGAGAAGAAAAGACGTCAGCTGGGGGACCAGCTGTGGAGAGCAAGGAGGGCCACCAGCAAAACTCAACTGCATGGTAGAGACCTGCAGGGTCCAGGACCTGGGCACATCAGAGAGGAGGAGCAGGGAAGCAGGAGCAGGGCAGCTTGGGGGGCAGAGGGCTGGAGAGAAAAGGGGCAAGGGGATGCAAAAAGCACACCCTAAGTTGGAAGGAACAAAGCAAAAGTTGTCTCCTAATCATGAAATATGCCCCAGTTTTATGAAATAGGAAACACTGTGGCATCCAGTTGTTGCGTTGAAGAGGGAGATATAAAAAAGAAGTTTAGAGCTTAATTTATATAAAACATCGTTAGGCAGGTGGGGTAAGTTCATTAGAGCTTATACCACAGGGGCCATTTTCCATGTATCTCCTGTTATCAATCTCCTTAGGTCCATCATAGGGAAGAAGGAGGAGGAGGAGGAGGAGAAACATAGGGCTTTGTGAAGAAATGTTATTTATTTATATATTTACATATTTATTTTAGAGAGAGAGAGCACACTGAAGAGAACGTGTGTGAGCAGGGCAGGGGGGTGCGTGGGGCAGAGGGAGAGGGAGAGCGAGAATCCTAAACAAGTTCCACACTCAGCATGGGGAAAGGGAGAAGCAGATTCCCTGCTGAGTGGGGAGCCTGATGAGGCTCAGGCCCATGACCCTGAGATCATGACCTGAGCCAAAATCAAGAACCAGATGCTTAACTGACTGAGCCACCCAGGTGCCCAGAGGTATAATTTATTTGATGACAAATACACAACAAGTTATGTTTGTCCTTGGAATTGCTCAATACACTGTAAATGAACACACTTGTGATACCTCCCCAATCTAGGCAATCCATGCCACAACCACACCAGTGTGTATTTCAAATTGCTATTACTATGGGGATCTTTTGCGAGTCAGAAAGCACTAGCTTCTAGCCCCAGCTTTATCTTTACAAACCTGCTCGAAAGGACATTGCCTGGAATCACCCAAATGTCCCTTGATGGATGAATGGATGCACAGAATGCGATGTGTGTGTGTGTGTGTGTTATTCAGCCACAAATAGGCATGAAGTTCCGAAATACGCTACAATGTAGATGAACCTCTGAAACTTTAGGTGAAGTCAAAGAAGCCAGACGTAAAAGGTCACAGATACGATTCCATTCATATGAACTACAGAGAATAAGTCAATCCATAGAGACAGAAGGTAGATAGTGGTCTCTAGGGACCGGGGTGGGGGATGGGAGTGATTACATAATGCGTTCTGGTTTTCTTTTGGGGTGATGAAAATGGTGGTACTTGAAATAGGTTGTACAACATGGCAAATGTACTAAATGCCACTGAACTGTGCACTTTAAAATGGTTAATTTTATGTCATGCGAATTTCACCTCAGTTAAAAAAAAAAAAAAAAAAAGAGAGAGAGAGACTATTGCCTGCAGCCCATCAACCTCCCTCTCCCAGAGCACCTGGGGATGAATTTTGCAGATGCTTCTTCCAACATCTCCAACCTCAGAGCAGAAGAGGGAAGCCTGACTCATGTAATTAGAGCCCTAATAGGGCAGACAGTCTCTGGTTTGCTGTCCCTCCTGCTGTTCCCTTGCAGTGTGTTCAAAAACTCTCTCCTTTTTCAACATTTCCTTAGCGATTCGGGGTCTCTTCTGGTTCCATACAAATTTCTGAATTATTTGCTCCAGCTCTTTGAAAAATACCGGTGGAATTTTGATCAGAATGGCATTAAAAGTATAGATTGCTCTAGGCAGTATAGACATTTTAACAATGTTTATTCTTCCGATCCAAGAGCATGGAATGGTCTTCCATCTTTTTGTGTCTTCTTCAATTTCTTTCATGAGTGTTCTGTAGTTCCTCGAGTACAGATCCTTTACCTCTTTGGTTAGGTGTATTCCCAGGTATCTTATGATTCTTGGTGTTATAGTAAATGGAATCGATTCTCTAATTTCCCTTTCTGTATTTTCATTGTTAGTGTATAAGAAAGCCACTGATTTCTATACATTGACTTTGTATCCTGCCATGTTACTGAATTGATATATGAGTTCTAGTAGTTTGGGGGTGGAGTCTTTTGGGTTTTCCATATAAAGAATCATGTCATCTGCGAATAGAGAGAGTTTGACTTCTTCATTGCCAATTTGGATACCTTTTATTTCTCTTTGTTGTCTGATTGCTGTTGCTAGGACTTCTAATACTATGTTGAACAAGAATGGTGAGAGTGGGCATCCTTGTTGTGTTCCTGATCTCAACGGGAAGGCTGCAAGCTTTTTCCCATTGAGGATGGTATTTGCTGTGGGTCTTTCATAGATAGATTTTATGAAGTTCAGAAATGTTCCCTCTATCCCTATACTTTGAAGCGTTTTAATCAGGAACGGATGCTGGATTTTGTCAAATGCTTTTTCTGCATCAATTGAGAGGACCATGTGGTTCTTCTCTCTTCTCCTATTAATTTATTCTATCACATTGATTGATTTGCTGGGGGCATCACGTTACCTGATTTCAAGCTTTACTACAAAGCTGTGATCACCAAGACAGCATGGTACTGGCATAAAAATAGACACTTAGACCAGTGGAACAGAGTAGAGAGCCCAAATATGGACCCTCAACTCTATGGTCAAATAATCTTCGACAAAACAGGAAAAAATATACAGTGGAAAAAAAGACAGTCTCTTCAATAAATGGTACTGGGAAAACTGGACAGCTATATGTAGAAGAATGAAACTCGACCATTCTCTTACACCGTACACAAAGATAAACTCGAAATGGATAAAAGACCTCAACGTGAGACAGGAATCCATCAGAATCCTAGAGGAGAACATAGGCAGTAATCTCTTCGATATCAGCCACAGCAACTTCTTTCAAGATATGTCTCCAAAGGCAAAGGAAACAAAAGTGAAAATAAACTTTTGGGACTTCATCAAAATCAAAAGCTTCTGCACAGCAAAGGAAACAGTCAAGAAAACAAAAAGGCAACCCACGGAATGGGAGAAGATATTTGCAAATGATGGTACAGACGAAAGGTTGGTATCCAGGATCTCTAAAGAACTCCTCAAACTCAACACACACAAAACAGATAATCATATCAAAAAATGGGCAGAAGATATGAACAGATACTTCTCCAATGAAGACATACAAATGGCTATCAGACACATGAGAAAATGTTCATCATCACTAGCCATCAGGGAGATTCAAATTAAAAACCACATTGAGATATCACCTTACCCCAGTTAGAATGGCCAAAATTAGCAAGACAGGAAACAACATGTGTTGGAGGGGATGTGGAGAAAGGGGAACCCTCTTACACTGTTGGTGGGAATGCAAGTTGGTGCAGCCACTTTGGAGAACAGTGTGGAGATTCCTCAAGAAATTGAAAATAGAGCTTCCCTATGACCCTGCAATTTCACTACTGGGTATTTACCCCAAAGATACAGATGTAGTGAAAAGAAGGGCCATCTGTACCCCAATGTTTATAGCAGCAATGGCTATGGTCGCCAAACTGTGGAAAGAACCAAGATGCCCTTCAACAGACGAATGGATAAGGAAGATGTGGTCCATATATACTATGGAGTATTATGCCTCCATCAGAAAGGATGAATACCCAACTTTTGTAGCATCATGGACGGGACTGGAAGAGATTATGCTGAGTGAAATAAGTCAAGCAGAGAGAGTCAATTATCATATGGTTTCACTCATTTGTGGAGCATAACAAATAGCATGGAGGGCAAGGGGAGTTAGAGAGAAGGGAGTTGGAGGAAATTGGAAGGGGAGGTGAACCATGAGAGACTATGGACTCTGAAAAACAATCTGAGGGGTTTGAAGGGGCGGGGGGTGGGAGGTCGGGGGAACGAGGTGGTGGGTATTAGAGAGGGCACGGATTGCATGGAGCACTGGGTGTGGTGCAAAAAACAAAGAATACTGTCATGCTGAAACAACAACAACAACAAAACTCTCTCCTTTGTTCTGCCTTGTGTGGATTCTTTGCCCGCATCTGTGGGCTTCCACCCAACTGGGTTGCCCCACATTTGGTGGTCCCTATCCAACTGGGGGATCCCACATTTGGTGGACCATGCATGGAGAGCCTTTTCTGGCCCTGGGATCCCCCTGTATTCTCTGGCAATTTCTCCTGACTTTTCCTTGGAGGACGAACTCTAGGGCTTCTGGGGGAACTGACGACCTCCAGCTAAGGTGACTCCTTGGTGAGGATCCAAAGCCTCAGAGGAACCAGCTGCACTGCCCCTGCTGGAAAGCGTAAGGGATGTCCAATTTAGCCCTCAGGAGAGACTCTTTTCTCCCTCTCCTTTCTCTCTGTGGCCCTTCAGCAGTCTAACCCTAGTACCTCAAGACAACTGAAGGTCTCTGGCCAGTTCGGTCTGAAGGTCTGAGGGTGAACAGGTTGGACCGTCTGCACCTGTGAGGACAAAAGACCCCTTTCCCTCTGCCTTCTCACTCCCTCCCCCAGGTCTGTCCCCAATGTGCACTGCAGCTGGGCAGTGAATCTGCGCACCTTAGGGACATGATTGGGACACTTTCCTGATGCTGGCTGACTCTCAGCCACCTTACCTCCCTAAAGAAAGAAAGAAGGAAAGAAAGAAAGAAGGAAAGAAAGAAAGAGCCCTAATGCATGAAGCCTCCTGTGATAAAGACAGAAGCAAAGGGACAAGGGCAGAAGAGAGAAAGAAATGAGTGGGGTAGGATCTCAGCCACAAATTCTGCATTTTAGAAGGAATGGAAGAGAATCAATAGGAAAGTGCTTGCATTTCCACTCAGAAGAGAAGAAACTAATGCTGTCAAAGTCCTAGCTATGGGTACAGATATAATTTAACCACAAATTGAACAATGTGAGAAAGGTTATATGTGTGCTGATTCCAAATCAGGTACATACAGTGTCTAAGAATCTGAAAATGGGGAGTCCTAGGATGTAATACACGGACCAGGAAAAGGGACACAGAAGTCTTTCTTTGGATCTGAATTTGCCAGTGATTTACTTCATTCATTCATGTGTTCAATGAGTAGATCTTAAGCACTTATTAAGTGCTAGGCACTGTTCTAAGGGCTGGGGATCCAGCGGTAAACAAGACACACGCCGTGGTGGGGGGCACTCATCTCATCTGTTGAAGGCCCGAATAGAACAAAAGAAAAGAAATTATTGTGAAAGGCAACATAGGTCTTCCTCTGTACTTGGTCTGAAACCTATACCACCAGCTTTCCTGGGCCTCCAGCTTACAGAGAGCAGACCATGGGGCTTCTCAGCCTCCACGATCACGTGAAGTAATTCCTACAACAAATCTGATTGGTTCTGTTTCTCAGAGAACTCTGACTAATACAGTAGACAATGAGCATAAGTAAATATGTCACATGACAGATAGCGGTAAGTCTCTGGGGTTTTGAAAAAGTCATTGCAAAATGTCTTATGTTGGTTGCATCACAAACACTCAGGCTCTACTTTGAAGATAAGACCTTCAAACAGCATTATTTTTTCAAAGAATTATAAGACAAAGGGCACAAAAAAAAATCAAAGCAAAACTGATTGGTTAGAGCCAATCACTTGGGTGGTCCTCAGGTAATGGACAAAAGTTGTCCTCAAAAAGATAAAAGAGTCGGGGCGCCTGGGTGGCTCAGTGGGTTAAGCCTCTGCCTTAGGCTCAGGTCATGATCTCAGGGTCCTGGGATCGAGCCCCACATCAGGCTCTCTGCTCAGCAGGGAGCCTGCCTCCCCTACCCCGCCCTGCCTGCCTTTCTGCCTACTTGTGATTTCTATCAAATGAATAAATAAAATCTTAAAAAAAAAAAGATAAAGAGTCTATTCCACTTGGACAGAATCCTCTAGGTGGCAGATCCAAGTCTTCTGTCCCTGGTTCTTAATCTTCAATCTTAATCTGTATTGGTCACCTAACTGGTCAGCAAAGGTCACTCTGACTCTGCAAGTCAAGCAAATAAAATTGTAATCCAGTCTATAAGTCACAGACCTAGAAGGAAAGAGATAGCACGCTCCAGTGGAGTGACTGGGGAGGGTGGCGTGAAGGTACTCTCCCGTAGAGGGATGGGCAGGGTTAAGGGAAACTGAAAAGGAAAAATACAGGAGCCAGAGGTTAGCATGGGGAGCTTATCAGTTCCATGCCTGGAGGAGAAAGGGAGGCACTCTCACGCCACAGGGAGCTGGGGTCAGTGACAGGGTATATGACGTTCTGTTGAGAGACACAGCCGACTCATACAGACTCCTCTGGAAAGGAGCCCAACACCTCTCTGTTCCTTCACCCTCAAATCTCGAGCTGATGCCTCCCGCTGATAAAATCCAAGCAAAGACTGGGGTAAAGGATTCTGTTGATGCATTTTCTACAGTGAGTCTCCCAGAGCATGGAGCAGGGCAGATGAAGGGGGAATGGACCCAGGGAGGCCGAGGGAAGGTCTCCAGCGCCCCAGGGAAGCAGTAGGGAAAAGAGAGAATAAGAGGAAAAGCAAAGACAATGAAGAAGTAAATTTAGATCCGGGAGACTGACATTTTTGCAAACATATTTTTTAGGGTTCCTCCTGAAAATTTGGTAATCATTGTATTCGTGTGTATCAGATTTTTAAGATATTGAAAGAATTTAAAAGGATCTCATGATTTGGCTCATCATTTTCATCAAGCTTTCATTTCGAAGAGCTTAATTGCTTAAGTTTTTATCACTGCCAAGAAGACAATAAAAAGAGTCTGCTAGTAAAATGGAAATTACCATCCCCCAGAACTTAAATATGGAAGCGGCATCCCATCAGCTTTCTCATATTCTGTTGAGTGACAGGAACCATCTTTACTCAAGGGGATGGGGTTACTCAAAGTTGTGACTACCAGGAGATGGGGGCATGGGTGCTCTTCTTAGTCTGCCCGTCCCAGGTGGATAGGAGCACAGACTCTAAAGCAGTGCACTTAGGTTCCAACCGTGGCTTGACTCTGTCACTTCTTCCCTGTGTGATCTTAGGTGAGTTACTTACTCTCTCTGTACTTCAGTTTCAACTTTTGAAAAATGAGGCAAATAATAGTACCTGCTTCATAGGATTGTTGTGGAAATTAAATAAAAATCGGCAAATGCATAAACAGGGCCTGTACATAGCTATTGCTTCACAGGGATTGGCTATTCTCCTGCCTCGTTGGGGCAGGTGTGCAGCGCGGCCCCCAAAGGAAGGGGAGTCACAGCTATGCTGGGTTTCCTATTCTTGTGGAATTGTTCAATCTAGCCTTGAGTCTGTCCTTGCCATGATTTTTCCTGCTCAGAGGCTTTACTCCCATTGCTAAGTCTTTTGGGTATATTTTTAGTCCTGAACCAAGGCAATTAATCTGGGCTCAGAAAGTGCTAGCCCACTAGTGAGTGACTGTTTCATGAAGAGTTCTAATGGGTGTGGCCACAAAGGCATTGTTGGGAGTCTGCTTGGTCTAGACAGGAGCCAGGAGAAAGCAGCCAGGAGACATGTGAACTTGACTCAGGAAGAAAATCCCATGGAGTCTCCATCACTTGAGATGGACTGTTCTTTTTTTTTCTTTTTTCCTTTTCTTTTTCAGGGAAGTGGCTTGGCTCGAGCTTTGTCTGAACCACTGTGTCCAGGATACAAGACAGCTCACAGAAGTCCATTGCAGAGGAGAAGGCATGAGTTCCGGACATCCTGCTCTCCCTCCCCATTTTAAGCACTAAAAGGAGGTTATATCTGGTCAGGATAAAACAGTGGAGGCATGGGGTGCTTGGGTGCCTCAATCAATCCAGCGTCTGCCTTTTGCTCAGGTCGTGATCCCGGGATCCTGTGATCGAGTCCCGCATTGGGCTCCCTGCTCAGGGTGGAGTTGGCTTGGGGTTCTCTCCCTCTGTCCCTTCTGATCATTCTCTATCTCTCTCAAATAAATACACAGAATCTTTAAAAAACTACACAGACAAAAAAGGGATGGAGGCTTTCACTGAAGTGTCATTTTCCTATGGCTGCCTTAGGAAATTACAGCACATTGTGTGCTTTAAAATGATGACATTTATTTTCTCACTCTCCTAGAGAGTAGAAGTCTGAAGTCAGGATGTGGCAGGGTCATGCTCCTTCCAAAGGTTCTGGAGAAGGTTCTTCCTTGCTTCCTCCTAGTTTCTTTTTTCTCTTTTTCTGATATTAAGTAGGCTCCACACCCAACGTACGGCTTGAACTCAAGAGTCACATGCTCTATCGGTTGAGCCAGACGGGCATGCCCCCTCTCTTCCAAGTTTCCAATGGTGGCTCGCATTTCTTGGCATTTCTTGGCTCAGAGACATGTTACTCTAATCTCTGCTTCCAGAGTCATGTGACCTTCTCCCTGTGTGTATCTGTGTGTCTTGTCTTAAAAGGCACCAGGCAGTGTACGAGGGTCTATGCCCATCTAGTATGACCTCATCTTAAATTAATTAATTGTGTCTGCCAAGACACTATTTTCCAATAAGGCCACATTTTCAGGTTTTGGGTGGATGTGAATTTTGGAGGGACTTTATTCAACTCAGTACAACTTCCCATCGTTTGTATATATTCATCTTCACTTCTTGCAAATTATTTCACATCATGGCTCTGAGGTCCTCTGAAATCTAGAGCTATAAATAATTTATTGTATTCTAATTCTAGGATTTATTGTTTTTCTCCCTAATTATTATCAGTGTTTTTAAACTGAAGTGTGGTTGACATACCACATGATATTAGTTTCATGTGTTCAACAGTTCTATACATTACTCTATGCTCAGCACGACAACTGTGGTTACCATCTGTCAACATGCAATGTTATTACAATGTTCTTGGCTATATTCCTGGTCCTGTACTTTTCATCCCTATGACTCATGTATTTTATAACTGGAAGCTTGTACCTCTTAATCCCCTTTACCTGTTTTGCCCATTCGCCCAATCCCCTCCCCTCTGGCAACCACTGGTTTGTTCTCTGTATTTATGATTCTGTTTCTATATTTTGTTTGTTTATTTGTTTTACTTTTCAGATTCCACATATGAGTGAAATCATATTGTATTTGTCTTTCTCTATCTGACTTACTTCACTTAACAGAATATCATCTAAGTCCATCCATGTAGTCCCAAATGACAAGATCTCATTCTTTTTTATGGCTGAGTAATATTCCAGTGTGTGTGTGTGTGTGTGTGTGTGTGTGTGTGTGTGTGTATGTATGCATGCATGTGTGTACCTTACAACTTCTTTATCCATTCAGCTGTTGATGGACACTTTGGTTGATTCCATAACTTGGTTATTATAAATAGTCTTTCAATAAGCATTGGCATACATATATCTTTGAGAATTAGGGCTTTCATGTTCTTTGGATAAATATCCAGTAGTTGCTGGATCATAGGGTAGCTCTATTTTTAATTTTTTGAGGAACCTCCTCACTGTTTCCCACAGTGGCTGCACCAATTTACTTTCCCATTAATAGCACAAAGGTTCCTTTTCTCTGTGTTCTCGTTATTTCTTACCTTTTGGATAGTAGCCATTCTGACAGGTGAGGTGGTATCTCATCATGGTTTTGATTTGAGTCTCCCTGATGGTGAGTGATGTTGAGCATCATTTTGTGTGTCTGTTGGCGATCTGTATGTCTTTTCCAGAAATATGCCTGTTGAGGTCCTCTGCCCAATCTTAATCGGATTATTTGTTTTGCCATTCTTGAGTTGTGTAAATTATTCAGCTATTTTGGGTATTAGCTATCTAAGATTTATTCTTGAATAGGACAAAACTATGAGATAAAGTGAGCCTGTCTTGAGCAAACAACCAATCACAGTGATTCTTGAGATGTACCATCTATATAATTCTGCCTCCCTGGGCATCTAAAGTAGCTTTTTAAAAAATTATTTTATTTATTTATGTATTTATAGCATGAGCAGGGAGAAAGGGGCAAAGGAAGAGGGAGAAAGAATCTCAAGCAGGCTCCACACCCAGAGTGGAGCCCAATGCAGGTCTTGAACTCATGACTGACCCTGAGATCATGGCATGAGCCAAAACCAAAAGTCCAATGCTTAACTGACAGCCACCCAGACGGTTCTTAAAATAGCCTTATAGATACCCACCAAGTTAGGGTGGGAAGTCTCCTTAATACCATTGATCCAGCTCAGATGGCAATCTAATTCAACCCTGACTGATCACTTTAATACTGGAAGAAAACCATCACCTCTTGAGACAGCTTCTTTCCTCTTAGACCAAAGGGATGGATGGAAATGCCTGCCTTCAAGGAGTGAGCTCTTTCTTCTCAAGCCCAGCCGCACTGTTCTGTCTACTCACTAGTCCTCCAGGAGACAGCCACACAAAGGTTGGCCCCATCGTATCTCGACTTCCTTTAAAAGCATCCCTATCCTGCTACCTTTTCCATAATGTGTGGCAGGTTCTCATGGTGGTACCAGGACCAAAATGTAGTTTTCTATGTATGATCTGACACAGGTCCTGGACCCTTAAGTTTTCCTCTTCCTTTTTTTTTTTTCCCCCTAAATTTTCATTTTGAAGTAATTGAAAGCCTATAGAGAAGTTGTGAGAATCATACAAAGAACTCCTTTATGTCTTTAACCCGGGTGCTCCACTTGGCACTTGATGTTTCTCTAGAAAACAGGGTGGGTCAATGGCAAGCCCTTGGAGGGCTCCGGAGATGGTTCTCATGGTCTGTGTGCTGGGATTTGGAGAATGCAGGCGGAAGTTACCTAGCTTTCTAGGACACAGCTCGGCACACCATCACCACAGGCCCAGTCTGACGTCAAATACACTCTCCAGCTCATTTTCAATTCCTGCCTTCTTCTCTGTGGCACTCAGGCGCGAGAAACCCCGATTCAATGAATAGCTCCTGCTGAGGATATCTTGTTAGTGTTAGCCCACCACCTCTTGCCAAAAGTCTTATTGAGTGTCTCATTTAATATGCTCATCACTTATCTCAGCTTTGTCTTATCTACAGATTTGAAAGGAATGGCTTCCAGAACTTAATTGTATTTGTTAATTCCTTATGCTTTGTGACATCATTAACTATTTGCTATTCTTAAAAAAAGAAAAGAAAAGAAAAGAAAAGGTTTTCTGGAGAGCCTGGGTGGCTCAGTGGGTTAGGGCCTCTGCCTTCGGCTCAGGTCATGATCTCAGGGTTCTGGGATCGAGCCCTGCATCCGGCTCTCTGCTTGGCGGGGAGCCTGCTCCCCCCCAACCCGCCTGCTTCCCTGCCTACTTGTGATCTCTGTCTGTCAAATAAATAAAATCTTTAAAAAAAAAGATTTTTATTTATCTGAGAGAGAGAGAGAGAGAGAGAGCAAGAGGGGGGGGGAGGGAGAGGGACAAACAGACTCCCTGCTGAGCATGGAGCCTGATTTGGGGGGGTTGGGTTGTGGTGGTGGGAGGGCTCTATCCCATTACACTGAGGTCATGACCTGAGCTGAAATCAAGAGTCAGATGCTTAACTGACTGAGCCACCCAGGTGCCCCGGCCACAGTTGCTTATAACTATGTTATTAGCTAGGCTAGTTCCTCTTCTTTTCCACATAGCTATCACTAAATCAATATTACATTCCTTGACTGGCATCTGTATTCATGGGTCTTTTTCCAAACAAGGACCTTATCATCAAATGTTGAAAAATGGTCTGTGCTGTATCCCCCCTCTGGGAATATATAGACATAATATGCTTTGAAAAGTCCTGCAGTAACAATATGTGCTCAAACTAATTTTGTACAACTGACTGCTTCCCCAGTTCCTCGATCATCCATCTTCTGTTTTTGGTCACCATTTTGAGGAAGCCTCTACTGTTATGGGAAACACCGTGAAGGAGAAGCTAGTCTGCAAGATTTCACTCATTCACTATAAGGGCATTTAGGGCCCACGACAGTACTCCAGGATAATGTCTTTATCTCAAGACCCTAAACGTAATCCCATCTTCAAAGACCTCCCCCACCCCACCCCAAATAAAGCCACTTTCACAGGTTCCAAGGATTAGGACCTGGATATCTTTGATGGGGGGGGTGGGGAGTGGGGAGATGGGGGGGAGGTGGAGGAAGCATTTTTCAGGCTACCACACTATTTCCATCCTACTGCCTGATTAATTCCACGATGTAATTAATACATGATGCTTTTGTGGTCTAAGAGGAGAAACACAGCCTCCATGATGGTCCAGTCATGGAAAGGCTGAGAGGTACAGAAATCATAGACTGTAAGAAAGCCAGTTGTAATGTTTTAGTCTAAATTAAGGCTGCCACTGAGGCATGGTGGTCAGGAAGAGGTGCTAAGAATTGAAATTCTGACTATATAGTAACATGTAAAGGAGAAGGAGGAATGTCATAAATAAATGTTTACCCACTAAGGTTTTTTGAGCCCAGACTCAAAGAGGATCCATTCTAAAGATTCTAAGTGGGCACACAGCCAAAGGCAATTGTTTTAGAGCAGCTAGAACCTTCTAACAAGAGTGTTGAGGGAGACTGCAGCACCAGAATGAGCCAAGAGTCTTTTATGAGCTCTTGAGAAACAAGAAGAACAAAGAGGGGCAAGCCCATTGTTCTGGATAGAAGGTGTATTGTAAGTGGAGACCCAACAGGAAGCAGAACTATTCACCTGCTATTTCTATTTCTGGCTCACCATCACAGAGAGTGGGTCAGACAGGAAAGGACAGATGGGACTACGTGCTTCCAGGCAAGTCCAAAGCCAGAGATGGGTGTAGCAAAGGGGCCGTTGGAATGAGCCCCCTCTGAGACTAGAAGACTTTGCAAACCCACCTACAGAGCCAGCTCCTGTGATTCATCTTAGAAATGTGGGGATGTGGGGCTCCTGGAGAAGGGCTGGTGTGGAGGCTGGGGTGGTGAGGACAAAGGAAACTGCAGATCAGGGTCCTCATATCATTAAATTCTCTGGTTTGATGCATAATGCAGAGAATCCATTAACCATGGCCCAGAGAATAAGTATGAGTTTAAAGAGACTTGCTGGAGATGGAGACTTTGAGTTGAGAAAGCACTCATGAGATTTATCCAATACTGATATATTGAGCCAGGTGGACAGCCAGCCACACTTGTCTTTCGGTGTTTATCCTCTGCCCTTTCCTCTCCCTGGTCCATCTGTGCAGGTGTGAGCCAGTGGTTGAGTTCAACACGGTGGGCCATTTGAGCTCTTCTTGTTTGCCTCTCAAAGATGAAGTTACCATTCCCGTGAAGAAGGAGAGGATGGTCAGTGGGGTCTTGCTGGTAATAGGTTTAGCCTCATTAACCTTATGAGGCACAGTTCAGAGAGACTTAGGAAGTATGAAACTGCTTTAGAAAACAAGCTGGCAGTTCATCAAACAGCCAAACAGAAAATTATCATATGACCCAGCAATTCCGCTCTTCTGTATCTGCCCGAGAGCACAGAAAACACATGTTCACACAAAAATCTATACACAAAGGTTCACAATGGCTTTATTCATGGGGGTCAAAAAGTGGAAGTGACTCCCTTGTTCACCAGCTGGTGAATGCATAAGCACCATGTGGTCTATCCATATAATAAATGGTGACCAAGCAATAAATGGCAATAAAGACAAATGAAGCTTGGCTACACACTGTATGGCATGGGTGACTCTTGGGAACATTCTTTTAAGTGAAAGAAGCCAGTCATGGGGTGCCTGCATGGTTCAGTCGGTTAAGCGCCTGACTTCTGCCCAGGTCATGATCTCGGGGTCCTGGGATTGAGCTCCACATAAAGGCTCTGTGCTCAGTGTGAAGTCTGCTGGTCCCTCTCCCTCTGTCCTTTGCCCCACTCATGCTGTCTCTGTCTTTGTCTCAAATAAATACATAAAATCTTTTTTTTTTAAAAAGCCAGTCACAAAGGCTTACAGACTGTATGGATTCCACATATGTTAAATGCCCAGAACAAGCAAATCCACTGACATCTAAAGCAGATTAGTAGTTCTCAAGGGCTGAAAGGGGAGGGAGGAATGGGAGGGACTGCTGAATGGGTGGAGAACCTCTTTTTGGGGAGATGAAAATGTTCCTCAAGTGGATGGTGGTGACAGCTGCCTGACTTTGTGAATACACTGAAAACGTTTGCCTAGTCTGCTTCAAATGGGCCCATTGTGTGGTAGCTGAATTACATCTCAGGAAAGATGCTATTATTATTAGTTTTTAAAGTACTGAAGTTGCACTTTACACAGGATGCTGGGCAGGACGGAAGAGGGCCATGAACTCCCTTGAGGTTAAAAGGAGCACTTCCTGTGTTTTTTGCACTGATATTAGTACTGCATGTCTCTGTGGCTTCTTGGAGGCCCTCCTGGGCTGTGATCAGCCACAAAACCATCCTCCAGTTTCAGATTGGAAACATTCAAATATGAGCATTCCCTGATTTTATTTGGCAAATGCAATCTGTTGTCACTTTTTAAGACTGTGTTTTCTAGCCATGAGCTCTATATGGAATTTCTGGAAGGTTAGAAAAAGAAAGGCAAAACAGCGATTTTTGTTTAGAAAACAAGCTGGCAGTTCATCAAACTAACCCACAGTTATTTGATCTACCCTTATTCTATCTCTGCATTTGTTTCTTCCTCACCTTTTGGTGAGAAAGAGAATCTGAGAAATTAGATGTGATTTCCTATGACGGAAGCTGCAAGCAGACATCTAGTGATAGAGGTAGCCTCAGGAGCCCATCCTGACAGGAACAGGCAAAGCCAGTCTTTGAGGGAAAAAACAAACCCGGGGGCACAGGAACCCTTTAACTCTCACATCTGCCTCTAAGGATGATCAGAGAATTCAATGAGCACCGAGAACATTGGACCAAACTCTGGATCTAGAAACACCTTGATGCTGGGCTTCTCTAAATAGCTAGCCAGCTATTTCAAAAGCTCATTCCAAAAAATACTCCATGATTGGTCCTTGGGCTCCAAGATGGCTTTTAACATGAAAACGGAGTTTGCCATTAAGGGGCTCATTCCCAATGGGCTCTTCCACTGCCAGCTAAAGTAGAGGCTACCTTTTAGTGACGAGAAACCAAAATATTAAGAATGGGGAATGGATGGAGATGCAGTAACATTCTGAGTAATTCCTGATGTATGGTTGGGTCTGAAAAGCAACTTCAGCTCAATTAAGGAGTAGTCAGGATTGCCTTACAGAACAGAACCCTTTTTTCTTTTAGCTGGGAATTTTTCACTGGATTTGTTGCTCTCTTTCCTGTGTTTTCGTGGTGTTTTGTGAACTTACTGAATCTGAGCAGAATCTGCTCTGTTTGATCTATACATGTTAATGACTCTTGTTACCATCCACATGTGCCATTGTTGCATGTTCTAGAAGGCTGCAGTCTACCATTTTGTGTTAGCTATTGATTCAATAGACATTTCTTAGCACTAGGCTCTGTGACAGGTGTTGGCCCAGGGAAAGGGGTAGCAGCACCCACAACTGCTTCCCAGATGGCCTGTGGTGAGCATGTCAGAAGCCTGAAGCAGTGCTGGGGGAAGGGGAAGATGTCGGCCACGAAAATATTTCCCAGAGATGCTTACAACCCCGGGTGACCTCTGACTTTCCTAGAAAAGCACAGGATGGTGGGTGGACCGTGTTAGCTGGGCATTAAAAGCAAGAGTGCCTCCTTTGAAGGCTGGAGAACAGGAAGACCCAGGGAGTGCCATTAGCAGGTACTCACAAGCTACTGTTAAGTAACAAAAACCCAACCAAGTAAATTTGAAGATCTCACTAGCTTTATTCGATGATTCGTGAATGTTGCCGCATCCCATCTAGAAAGTAGAAGAGTGCTCTGAGGAGATGTACCAAATGGAAGGATTTTTTGGAAAGAGGGTAGGGCACAAAAATTATTAGCAGGAGCAAAGAATTGTTCCATGCAAAGCTTTCCCTTGAGGGAAGAGCAAGGGGTCTTATCAAGCAGATGACCGCATCTTCCCTTGGGGGATGGAAGGGGAGCCCTGTGGCAGACTCCTTGGCACTCAGGGAAACACCTGTGACTGACCAGTTAAGACTGCATTTCTAGGGGCAGTCAAAACTGCAATTAGATTATGTATCAAGCACCAGTTTGGCGACTTGGTCTCAGAGACGCCATTTTGGGCCCGCTCATGGTTGTCTTCTGGACGGCAGCATAAACACTCAAAGAGAGCCATGGTTCTCCATTTTGGTTGCCCACTAGAATCACGTGGGGGAGATTTACAAAAGAGTGATGCCTGAATCCCTCCCCCGGAGAGCCGGAATTAATGGGTCAGGGCAAGGCCAGGACACTGGCTTTTCTAATGTTACCCAGGTGGCTACAGTGGGCACCCACAGATGTGAGAAGGGAACCAGAATGCCTTGGTAGCTAAGGGCATCAGGACAGGGGCCCCATGAGGATGTGTGGTGAGTTCCTTTCCCATCAGGCTAGACTCCCATGAAGAGTCTCCAAGAGGAAGGACCTGGAAGAGGGGAAGTTGGCTCAGCTGACTGCCCTTGGAGGGACCCTTCATGTTTCTGCCACAGAGTCTTAGCGGTGACCCCCAAGATGATCTGCTGAATCCACTCTTGTCCCAGAAGTCTTGGACATTTTCCACATAAGTGGGGTCCTTGCCTTTCTTCATAGCTGCCAAGTTTGTAGGCTCTGCAGGCAGTTGCCCACATCCTCCTCAGATGGCAGGCCTCCAGACATTCCACGAGGCAGCAGGATCCACCCTATCTCTCTTCACAGATCCGGGATGAGCTCCTTTTGTTACAAGGTTTCAGAGGTTCCTGCTGAAGGTTCAACCACAAAGAATAGGTGAGATAATGAATCACAAAGCTGGTACCCAGCACAAAGTTAATAGATGATAATGCTGTCAATGTTGTTACTTAATGAAAAAAAAAAAAAAAAGGCGACCCGCCCCCAGGGGCGGGGGGCGTGGTTGTGAAGTGTCTGCCTTCGACTCCGGTCTTGATCTCAGGATCTTGGGATCAAGTCCCGAGTGGGGCGGGGGTGGGGGGGTGGGGGGTGGGTAGGTCCCTGCTCAGCGGGGAGTCTGCTTCTCCCTCTCCCTCTGTCCCTTCCCACCGCCACTCGTGTTCTCTCTCTCTCTCAAATAAATAAATAAAATAAAATAAAAAAAAGAGAAGTTTCCAGCACATTTGAAAGGAAGATACCTCAAATGATGTAGATACCTCCATGATGTAGAGAAAGGGCTTTAGACGGCTCTGGGGAGAAAAACCTCTGAGTGCCGAAGCAGACAAAGCAAGAAGGCAAATGAGAAGGAATCAACTTGACAGTTAGCTGGGACAAGGGTTGGTGGCCTCATGTCCTTGCCAGTGTCCCTGCATGAGGTGTGGATGCCATTAGCCCTCCTGTTTTCGTGTGGCTCTGTGACTCAGCCCCGAAGCCTCCGCAGGGACACAGGCTCAGCCTGTCCCACTCACCACCAGTGTGGACACTACATACCAGGGTGTGGTGTTCTCGATCTCTCTCCTGTTTGGGGGCTACCTCTCAGCCCAGGCAACATCCCCTCAAAGAAGTTCCCCAACAGCATCCCCCTGCCAAGGGGCAGTGGAAATGTCACCTAATAGGAAGATACCAGGACAGAGCCATTTATAACGTTAGAGCAGCAAAACAAATGTGAAAACCCCTGCACAGGGTTTTTTTTTTTTTTTTTTTTTTTTTTCCTGAGACAAAAATCCATTACCAACTCATTTTGAAAAAAATCCTATGTATTTTGAACGCATATGGGAATTGAAAAGTGTTGGAATGAGGACTATTTGTAAGCATCTGTATATTTATTACAATTTCCCCCAACTAGTTATTGTGAGAAGTTTTTTCAAAGATTTATTTATTTGTAATAGAGAGAGAGAGAGAGAGAGAATCCTGGAGCTCCCCAGGAGCTCTGAGCGCAGAGCCCGAAGCAGGGCTCGATTCCACCACCCTGAGATCAGGACCTGAGCTGAAGTCAAGAGTTGGATGCTTAGCCGACTGAGATATCCAGACGCCCCTATCTTGAAAACGTTTTAAGCTATAGAGAAGTTGAATGTCTAGATACCCTGCATTTAGAATCATTATTAACACTTTGTCACAGGTACTTCCTCTCTGTCTCTCTCTCTCTACACACACACCCACACACATGCGCGCGCGCACACACACACACACACACACACATTTTTAACATCCCTGACATTTAGATTTTGTCTGACAATCAATACTGAGGCAACTTCCATCGTAATATTTATTTCCTTCCTTCCTTCCTTTCCTCTCTCCCTCTCTTTCTTTATTCCTCTCTCTCTTTCTTCCTTTCTTTGCTAACTTTTTTTAAAGTAGGCTCCACACTGGGTGGGGCTTGAACTCTCCACCTGAGATCAAGACCAGAGCCGAGATCAAGAGATAGATGCTTAACCAACTGAGCCCCCCCCCAGGAGACCCTCTTTCCCTCTTTCTCTTTTCTCTGTTCAAATATTAATGGTTCCTCTTACAACTGATGGCATTTTAGAGTCAGCAGACAACAGAATTGGTGATGTGCCCAGCACAGCGTCTGGCTCATTGTCGGTGCCATACAAGTGGTGGCCATTATTACTGTCTTAATAGGACAGTGGATTTGGCAGGCTCTCCTTGTGGTTCTACCCATTTTGATCTATTTTGAAGCTGCGCCATGAAGTGTGTGCTTGGTTAGAACTGTTTTACCTTCCTGATGAATCGAAACTTCTACACAGATGCTCTGTGCCTTAACGTCTTCTTTCTTTGATGTTAATGTAATGAAATCAGCTTTCTTCATGAGAATTTGCCTGGCATATACTTTGCCCTCTTTTTAAAAATTTCCAGTTTTTCTAGATCTGTATGTTTTCTGTGGGTCTCTTAGAAACAGTTAGAATTTTACCATCATTTAAAAAATATACTCTGACAATTTTATCTTTTACTGGATCGCTTAGTCCATTGACTTGTTGATCTATTTCTATTATATTACTTATGTTTCCCATTTGTTCTGCCTTTTATTTTTTAAGGTCCCTTCTTTTTGGTCAGAGTAATCTCTTGAGTGAGTCATTTTCCTTATTCTGCTTTTTCCTTTTGGTACAGAGTTTCCCAACCTCTCCCCTATTGATATTTTGGGCTGAATAATTCTCTGTTGCATGTTGGCTTTCTTGTGCATCATTGATTGGCTGCTTTGCAGCCTCACAGCTTCTTTCCCCCAGAGACCAGTAACACCCCTCCAGTTCTGACAACCACAAATGTTTCCAGACATTGTCTCATGTCTCCTGGGGTCAAAACTGTTTCCCTTCCTTGACCCAGATGGAAACCACTTCTCTAGTGATGAGGTGACTCTAGGAATCTGTATATGCTTAACTTATCCATGTCTCAAATGAATCAGTGTCTTTATTCTTCTCTGAAACACAGCAGGAACATGAAGTCACTTTCCCTACAGTTCTTTCCCTCTGTGTTTCAGTTGTTGCATTGATAACCCAGAATAGATTATTACTGTTGTATATAGTCAATATTTGTTTAGATTAACTCACGTATTTACCAGGTTCTCTCCTCTTTTCTTCTTAGGTATCGTAACTTCCACATGGGAAGGGTATCCTTCAGCCTAAAACACACCCTTTAGATCTTTATCTGATCAAGACCTTTTGATGTCAAATGCTCTCAACTTTTGTTTGTCTGAGTCTTTTTGTCCCTTTTCCTGAAGGGATACACATTTTGTAGGATATACAGGTCTAAGTTGACGGAGAATTTTTAAAAGATTTTATTTATTTATTTGACAGAGAGAGAGAGGGAGAGAGAGAGAGAGAGAGAGAGAGAGTGAGCACACAAGCAGGGGGAATGACAGGCAGGGGAAGAGGAGGAAGCAAGCTCCCCACTGAGGAGGGAGCCTGACACAGGACTCAATCCCAGGACCCCAGGATCATGACTTGAGCCAAAGGCAGATGCTTAACCAACTGAGCCACCCAGGTGCCCCTGACTGAGATTTTTGATGCACTTAGAACTTATTTTATCCACTTTGGGTTTCTGTTACTGCTGAGAAATCATCCATAAATTTAATTGTTCTTCCTTCGAAGGTAATCTATCTTCTCTGTTTTTGATGTCCGGTAGTTTTACCATGATGTGGTTTCTCCTTATTTGTCCAGCTTGGGATTTGCTGGGATTCCTGAGTTGGTAGACTGGTGTCTTAAACAACTGTTGTCTTTTTAAATATTCAAAGTGGCTTCCTCATTTCTCACCTGTCTTCTGAGATTGTGATCAGACATGTAATAGATCGTCTCACTCTATACATCATATGTCTTATATATTAACCTCTCACATTTTCTTATCCTATGTTTCTCTATATTGCCTCCTTGATGTTCACTTCAGATCTACCCTTCTAGTGGTTAATTTTATATGTTAACTTCGCTGGGCCAAGGTACTCAGGTATTTGACCAGATGCATCTGAATATTGCTGTGGAAATATTTTTCAGATGAAATTTACGTTTCAATCGTAGACTTTGAGTAAAGTAGATTATCCTCCATAATGTGGATGGGCCTTATCCAATCAGTTGAAGGCCTTAAGAGCAAAAAGACAGAGGTATTCATGGAAGAGGTAATCCTTTCTCAAGGCTGCTTTTGGACTCAACTAAATGTCAGCTCTTCCCTGGGTCTCTAGCCTATCATTCTGCCTTACGTATTTTGGACTCACAAACCTCCATAATCTTATGAGCCGATTTGTTAAAACCAATCTCTCTCTACATATAAGTCCACACATCCTATTGGTTTTGTTTCTCTGAACCCAGACAAATACACTCCCCCTCCTGCCCAATTTTCTTATTCTCTCTTCAGCTGTGTCTAATTGGTGGTTCAACCCATCTTTTGACTTGTACATTTCAGTGATTAGAGTTTTCATTTCTACAGGTCCATTTGCACCCCACCCCCCAAATCTATTTGGCAATTTCTCAGTCTGTAGCAGATTGTAATGATTGCTCCCGGTGATTCTCTCTCTTCCTTGTAAGAGAATTATACATTCCTCCATTTGTCACTACATGACTTGCAGTTCCTCCCCAGGGGAGGAGTACTTCCTCATTCATTGACATTGGCCTTGACCATATCTTTGACCAAAGGAATATGGCCAGAAATCACAGGCTTCATGCCTAAGCAGAAGCTCTAAAAACTATTGTGGGGGCTGACATTTCTCTCACCATTTAGCATGCCCTTCAGCCTTGATCCTAGAATGAAGAGGTCACTGGGATTAGAACAGACTGACAGTTGACCTTCAGCCACACGCAAAATGAGTGAGAAACAAATCTTTGCTCTTAGTCACTGAGATTTGGGATTCATGTGCTGCCACAATAAAGTGGAATGATCCAGCCTCTTGTGCCTTCCTGACATTATCAGTGCCCCTTATGTGCATTTAACTCTGTTAAGCATGCTGTATATTCTGTGCACAGCAGGGTCCGAAGTCTTGGTGGGTCTGACTTAGTTGCTTGTTGTTTCTGCTGGCTCTTGCTCATGAGGCTTTCCCTTTGGGTTTTGTGATTTCTAACAGTGAACTCTGAAGTTTTTGTTGACCACTCAGACAGTGTGATTTTGGGCTGCACACCTTTCATTTGAGACGATAACTTCTCAGGGAGGATATATTTTGCCATTTCACTCTGAAAACACAACCAAAACCAAAAAGGTGCCCTTGTAGTCCCAGCTAGGGATGTGTGGTAGGCTGAATAATAACCCTCCAAGATTCCAGGTCCTAATCCCTGACACCTGTGAACATTTTATTTGGAAATAGGGTCTTTGCAGATGTGCTTAAACTGAGGGTCTCAAGATGGCGAAAATTTTCTGGATTATCTTGGTGGGTCTTACATGCAACCACAAATGTCCTCAGAGGAGCGAGGCAGAGGGAGACACACACAGAGGGTCGAGAAGGTCTTGTGAACACAGAAGCAGAGACTGGTGTGAGGTTGCCACCCACCAAGGGACAGTCAGCGTTTGGAAGAAGAAGGAACACATTGTCTCCAAAAAACTCTGAAGACTTTTCAAACACCTTGAATTCAGCCGGGTGATACTGATTTTGGATTTTTGGCCTCTTGAACTGTGGGAGAATATGTTTCTGTTAAGTCACCACGTGTGTGGTACTTTGTGAGGGCAGCCCTAGGAAACAAATATGGTCGCAGGGTGGGATTCATTTATTCCTAGTAGTCCTTACACAGAGGGGATGGCTCTTTGAATTTTCAGATTTATGAAGAGGGCTCCTTGAGACCCCGCCTTAGGTGAGAACTGGTCTTTGCCTTCTGTCCCCTCAGAACTTGTGAGAGACTGATACCCACAGGGTTTGTCAAATGCCCTCAAGGTGAATCGTGACACTTGGTCAGCTTCTGTAGATTTTGGCCTCTGGATATTCCTTCCTTCCTTGTTAGGAAATAACTACAATTTTTTTTTTTAAACATTACTCCAACATTTCAGTTGATTTCATCTAAGGGTCAGGAAGGTTGTCTAGTCAGCCATGTTGTGGGAAATGGAAGTCAAATCGGCATTCCTTATCATCAAGATTGCCAAAGGATAGACGTGTCCATTATTTACTGTGCTGAAGGCAAGAGCAGATCGCATCATTAAAGAGGTGGTCAAGGGATAAAAGGAGTACTTAGGGGGATGGGGAATACAAGGAGAGGGGGCTGCTTCTCAGCACTAAGAAAATGTCTGTCAGCAGTGGGAGCTGGGGAGCGTGGGCAGCGTGAGGGGAGCAGACAACAGTGCATTTCTCAGTGTGTTTCGAATCTTTGGTCGCTGAGGTGATCCTGGTTCCACCCTTACCACACAAAATACCTGGGGTCTTTCCCAGTAGGGCAAGGCATCAGTTGCCAGCTCTTGGCAGGGGAGGACCCATAGTTTTCTCTCCCTTTGTCTTCGCACCTCGTGTCTCCGATCCTCGGTAGGAGGCTGTTAGTCCCTCAGGCTCCATTTAGCCAATCTTGGGCTTCAACTCCTTTTCCCTAAACCCTTCAGGACCTCCCACCTCTGAAGGGAAGGTGTTTCTGTCAACTCCTTCAAGTAGGAAACCAAGCAGAGAGATGTCTCATGCCCACCTTCCTCCTGCATGTGCTTTTTTAGGCCTGGGAAATCCACATCCATGCTGTTCCACTCTTGGTGGCCTGCTCAGAGTTTTATTTTTAATATTTAAAGATTTTATTTATTTGAGAGAGAGAAAGAGGGAGGTAGGGAAAGGGAGAGTGTGTGCACACGGACACATGAGTGGGGAGAGGGGAAAAAGAGGCACAGGCAGGAGAAGAAGACCCCCTGCTGAGCAGAGGGCCGAATGCGGGACTCGATCCCAGGACCCCAAGATCAAGAACTGACCCACAGGCAGACACTTAACTGATGGAGTCACCCAGGGGCCCCTGCTCAAGGTTTTAGATGCAAAGATGAGAACTGATCGGGGCTGATACAAGCAGAAAAGGAGTTTGGAGATGGACATGGAGAGGAGCTCACAGATTCTCTAGAAGAGTTGGAGGGAAATAGCTTCAGTGGGAACCCAAGCAGGAACAATGTTCAAATCAGACCCCTTCTGGTGGGGACGTCACTGTGCTGGTGTGAGCCCCCGTTGGCCATTGGCTACTTCTCCCCAAGCTCCTGCTTCCGCTGCTGGTGCCCATCTTCTAAGTCAAAGCTGGGCTGGAGCCTCTAGGCCAGCAGTGAGGGGTCTGGGAAATGAGAATGCAACATTTGGAGCCCCTAGAGAGAGGGAGAGTTTCACATCTGCAAGGGGGGAGATTTCTCAGACACATGCAGGAGAGTCAGGTGCGAGGGGAGGCAAAAGAATGCTGAGAGTCCACAGCGGGGAGAGGGTGGGCGATGGGGTGTCTCTTTTCTTCTCTCCTGAGCCAGATGCCTCCCAAGTTGAGTGCCCCTCCCACGTCGATGCGTGTTTAGGAAGTAAGAGCTTAACTGGGGAAGAGAATCAATTTCTCTCCCCTGTCTCAAGATGAGCCCCAGACCCCAATTAAGATGTCTGGGGGCACAAAACACTGAAAATATGGTGATCCCTCCCTCACAGTGTTACTGAAAATAATTTAAAAATACTGAAATGTAAAATGAGTGCAAGGAAGGTCAACGATCTTCTAGTCTCCAGCCCTACCCCCACCCCGCCTTTCCCCCACTTCCTGAGCCCATGACATTTCATTTTAAGAATGTCAAGTCATTCCAAGAAGTATTTCCCCCCATTTTTGTGGCCTTTGAGGAATCTGTTTTATTGGGCAATCTGACACAGAGGAAGGGACACTGGTTGCTGACCAGTGTGTGGGGTTAAGGTCATACCCATGAGATTGTATCGCTGATATGAAGAGCTACCGTTTGTTGAGTGCCTACTGAGTGCCTACTGGAGACAGCACTTTTTTTTTTTTTTTTAAGATTTTATTTATTTACTTGACAGAGAGAGACACAGAGAGGGAGCACAAGCAAGGGGCTTGGAGAGGGAGAAGCAGGCTTCCTGCTGAGCAGGGAGCCCAATGCAGGGTTTGATCCCGGGACTTTCGCATCAAGATCTGAGCTGAAGGCAGATGCTTAATGACAGCCACCCAGAAGCCAATTTTTTTTTTTTTAAAGATTTATGTATTTTAGAAAGAGACAGAGAGAGCATGAAGGGGGAGGGGCAGAGGGAGATCAAGAGAGTGAATCCTCAGGCGGACTCCGCCCTGAGCGTGGAGCCCAGCATAGGGCTCGATCCCATGGCCCTGAGATCATGACCCCAGCTGACTGAGCCACCCAGGCGCCCCCGGGGGTGGTGATTTTCATGGAATATGACTAATCCTTAGGTCTTTTGATTTCCATGTCCAGATGAGGAAGCTGAAGGATCACACGCTAGCAGGTGCCTGAGTGGAACCCAAGGCTTCCTGGACTGATCGCTCCCAGATACCATTAGACACCCCCCCCCCCCAGCATTGTTCCTGTGTGACGGAGGAAAGGACCAAGGAATACCTGTGGAATGGACACAGGAAATAGCAAATGACAGCCTCACGCACTATCTGCCAAGTACCCAAACGTGGCACCGTTCACGCATACAGATGAACTAGAGAATAAAACTGTACTAGAGCACCAGCACTATAAAGAACATGTACAGGTAGCAAAATAAATCCAGTCCAAGTATCCCTGAGAATCCCAAAAATTCGCTCGCCACCGTGACTTGAGGCTGCTTTCCGGATCCGTCTCTTGGCCATCTGGCTGGGTTTTGCAGCATCTCGTTTTTTTATCCCTCATTTTAAGTATTTTTGTTTCTTCTAATTAAAAATTGTTCCTCGTAGTAGTGAGCAGAAGAGGCTGGAAATTATACTCCTCAGTGATCAAGAATTTTTTTTTTTAATCATTGAGGCCTTTATAAAGCAACACATTCCCACCGTGGAGTGTTTTTTTTGCCAAGCGAGCCTTTAAAATCTAGCTCTTTGGTTGTTCAGATCTTGTCCTGGAATCTGAGAGTTTTAGATGCGGGGTTTGCTCAGGTGGTTTCCCGCTGACCCTCACAGGTGGGCGAGAGGAGGAGGGGGGTGCTGTACCCCTCGGTGTGCACTCCCTCCTCGGGGACCAGCTCGGAGGACCCCTGCCCAGATGGGGCCTCGGGGGGGCTGCCATTGCCAGGATTCTGCCTGCTGTTTTCCGAGACTTGTGTAATGACACTCAGTTTGTCGAAGATTTCATTCTCATCAGCGGGCGGGAAGGAGAAAATCAGAAGCGTACTGTGATGAGGATGGCCTAAAAACTGTGAGAGGGATAAAAAAAAGAAAAGAAAAAAACCCACAAAGTCAGTGATCAAAATTTCCCCATTCCTTTTTCTGGGCTTACACAGATTTTATATGGAACTCCTGGCTGGAGAAGGCTGGCGTAAAGCATGTGACAATCACAGCATCAGAGTTCCTCAAAAGTTTAAAAATAGAATGGCCATACAGTGCAAAATTTCACTTCTGAATACATCCCCAGAAGAACAGAAAGCTGGGTCTCAAAGAAAGAACTGGAAGGTAAGGGCAATGCAGGTGTCCGTCAGTGCTGGCATGGACAAGGAAAATGTGACCTATCCATACTGTGGAAAACTATTCAGCCTTGAAAAAGAATGGATTTCTGACACCTGCTACGCAGGGCGTTATGCTAGGTGGAGTAAGTTAGACACGAAGGGACGAATGTTGTATGACTCTACTAAAGGTGAGGTCCCACAAGGAGTCAAATTCACGGACAGAAAGTAGGAAGGATGGGGGGTGCCGGGGGCTGCAGAGGGCGAGAGGGGGAGTTCTTGTTTAATGGGGACAGACTCTATTTGGGATGATGGAAAAGTTCCGGCGACGGACAGCGGCGCTGGCTGCCCACCAGTGTAACCCAGCGTGAAGGCACTTAACACCACGGAACTACGCACTTAAAAATGGTCGAGATGGCAAATTTTACGTTCTGTGTGTTTTACCACAATTTCTAAAAATTCAACCATGAATCTGCACCTCAGACCACCCTCTGATGATGCAATCAGGTCCCCCTCTGATAATTTTTCTTGTAAACTGGGAGGGACATTTTTTTAGACTGATCCCAATGCTGTGGCATAAATGTGACCTGAGCGTCACCTCCTCTAGGAAGCAGCACGTTGCAGGCACGGGATGAATACGTCTTGGAAAAAGAACAGAATCTCCCACGTGTCCTCCGGCTGGTTTAAGGGTCCTCTTTGGGGCTCGCCAGCACCCGATGGGTCCGTAACCCTCAGCCCTGCACCGTGGGGAGCCACGAGTCACATGTGGCTTACTCACCACCTAAAATGTGGCTAGTCAGAATCCAGATTCCGAAGGCTTTGTAGGAAAAGAGAAGGTCAGTATTTCAAGTATTAAAAAGGCTATTCATTACGTGTTGAAATGATTATTTTGTATATACTGGGTTATATAAAATATATCATTAATGTTAATTTCGTCTTCCCTTATTTACTTAAAAAAAAAAAACCAGACATGGCTACTAGCCAATTTAAAACACACGTGGCTCGTGCTAAGTTTCTGTCTAGTGCATTTTATGGGTACGGCCTTGTCAGTTTCCCTCCCCGGAGCTGGGGGTTGGGGGCTGGTTACGGGCCAGAACCTGAGTCTAACCATCTGGGTCTCTCCCGCTCTTTGAACCATGAAAGATGCCCAGCTGTGTTTCCCCGAACATCTGCTGACTTCAAGTTTGCCAATTTCCCTCCTTGGAGCTCCACCAGTGTCTTCAGGACAAGGTGGAGACAGTCTCAGGGCGCTGTGTCTTTCCTTCTCCCCTCCGCTGCTGACTTGTAGCTTCACCCCGACAGTCTGCTGCCCTCGTAATGTCATCTCCACACTCAGCCCTTTGATGGGACTTCATTTAAGCCGTTGGCAGTGGCACTGCCCCTGGTGTGGACCTGTCAGGATTTCCACCTCCCACCTTCTGGGTCTCTAGCAGCTGATGGAAGGGGGGGTGGCGGCAAGAGGAATTAGGTCCAAAGGAGGACACTGGGGGCAGAAGGAACTTCCCCAAATCCTTGGGTCCAGTGGATTCGTAAGAATGGACTAGAGCCATTCTTGATTCTTCAGGGCAAGGGGACAGGAAAGAAGAACAGAGGAAGACGTGTTGTAAGTCTCAGGAAAGCAAGGACCAGGCTGGTCTCCGGGTGGGAGACACACACACACACACACACACACACACACACACACACACACACAGTCTCAATATATCCTATTGGATAAACCTCCCTATGGCTTCAGTGCAAAGTCTCCATCCCCACTAAGTCTCCCAGAACTTGCAAGTATTCTCTGGGCCATGGTGAGGGGACCCTTACATCGTGCATCAGGCTAGTGAATTTCATGATGCAATGATCTCAGTCTACATAGTTTCCTGGCGCCTCCCTCGTTCTCACCACCCCCCTACCCCAACTCTTCCCTTCTCCAGCACCTGCCGGCATTTCTCAGATCGATCACAGTGGCTGGCTCTGCAGGTGGGTCTGCAAAGTCTTCTAGCCTCCGAGGGGGCTCATTCCAGCCACCCCTTCGCTGTGCCCATCTCTGGCTTTGACTTGCCTGGACGCACGTAGTCCCATCTGTCCTTTCCTGTCTGACCCGTCTCTGTGATGGCGAGCCAGAAGCAGGAACAGCAAGTGACTTGCTGTGCTTCCTGCCCCATCTCAAGAGACTAGCTGTGTTTCCTGCTCCATCTCCACTTAAAACACTTTCCACCCAAACAATGGGCCTTTCCCCCTTTGTTCCTCCAAGAGCTCACAGAGGCCTCCTGGCTCATTCTGGCACCACCATCCTGGTGAACACCTCTTGTTAAAAGGTCCCTAGCCACTCAGAAACACTTGCCTGGGGTCACGTGTCTCACTTGCCACCCACCGTGGCTGCTGCATGGCCCAGACCAGCCCTCACTGTGGAGGTGCTTGTGCCCTAGCCTCTGGGGACCCTGGGGCTGGCCTGGCTTGCAGCAGAGTAGTCTCAGAAACTGTGCTATAGAGAAGAGAGGGGCCTTGACCGTGCAACTGTGTCCTTCCCGGTGGTAGTCTATAGCCCCCAACTGGGTGGTCTGGGGACGAGGCCTGGCATCAGCTATCATGACAATGTGACCACAGGACCAGAAGGGATAGAAGTGGCAAGGCCGTGGATGGGCACATGCATCTTGGAGCGTGGGACACTCCCTGGGACGCAGGGACCTGCCGTATCAGCAAAGTTGTAGGGGCTCCGTGGGGGAGGCGAGCTGGACGTCCTCTCCAAGGTAAAGAACCAATGATGCCATCCCCCCCCCACCACTGCTAAGAACTAGCGCGATGCTAGGTGGGCCTCATGGGTCTGGGGGCAGCCCTGGGAATGTTCTGCCCTGGGAATGCAACTCACAGAGTGACACAGGACAGCTGCCACGGGCAGGAGAGGGACCTGCGGAAGGTATGGGCCACGGAGCAGGGTGCCCTAGCCACATCTCGTGGCTGGTTGGTGCAGGGCTATGAAGGCCCAGCATGATCCGCCAATGATGACACATCAACTGAACGTGAACTGGCTACATGCTGTGGCAGGTCCCCAAAGGGTCTGTGGTGGGAAAAGATGCTGGCTGGAGTATCTGTCAAATCCTAAAAGTTGAATCACGGTGCAGATCACTACAGTTTGGGGACTAGGTGAGGCCATCACACAGCAGGGAATTAGACCCTGCTGGAAAAACAGCTCCCAGGGAACTGGGAGAGACAGTCCAGGACACTGGGAGCCTGGGCCACCCAGAAGTGAGTCACCCCCATAAGGCCTGCTGGACCCACCGGGTCCTGCAGCGAGATCTGAGGAGACATTGGCATGGGGCCCAGCCTCCCACACTATGCACCCCTGCGGTACCAGCACGTCTGCCTCTGTTCACACCATGACCACAGGGGCGGGGGGCCGGCAGCTGAGGGAGTGGGAAAAGGTCAAACATGGTTCATGGGAAGTTGGGCACAGCACATGCGCGCAAACCCAAAATGGCCTGTGGTAGCACCAGGGGCTGAACCGGAGGGCCCTGAATGGCAGTGGAGAGGAGGAAGCCCTCCACTGGTGCTCTTCTTGTGTTGGAAGAAAAGTGGCCCAAGATTGGGCACCTCCTGGACTCACAGGCAGAGGTTAATGGCTAGGCTGGTGCGGTCAGGGGCCCAGAAGAAGGGAGACGGGAGGGTCAGGGAAGAGGAAGTCTGTGGGAGAGGCCTGTGTGTGGACTCAGGGAAGCGGCTCTGCGTCTCTGTGTCATTTCTGAACTCCGAGACCGCCCCGGGGCCCGGGGCCAGTCAGACCTCAGTGGTGCTGACCAAGGGCCTGTGGAACAGGGGCGGCATATCATTCCTCAGACAAGCTTCAGCTCCAGCATCAGCTCCAGAGGGGCTCTGCTGCCCCTCCCAGGGTCGCCAACTCAGAATGTGACTTATTTGGAGATAGCGTCTTTACAGAGGTAATCAAGGTAATCGAGGTAAAATGAACTCCTTCGGCCTCAAATCCAATGTGGCTGGTGTCCTTAGAAGAAGAGGACATGGGACGCAGACACACACAGGAAGGACGTCACGTGAACACGAAGGCAGCGAGTGGGGTGATGTGTCCACGAGCCCAGGGATGCCAAAGAGGGCCAGCAACCACCAGAAGCTTCCTCAGGGCAGACACAGGAGCGGCCCCGCTTACCGGCGTTCCCAGAGACCCAGTCGGGGAACCTGGTGCTCCCTGCGCTCGCAATTTTAGGCTCTGGGAGTCCGGAGCAGGGTCAGCAAACTATGGCGAAACCCAGGAATTCAGCACGGTTTTAAGAGTTTTAAATGCCTACATTTAAGCGGTTTTACAAGTACTTATACAGTATCTTGATTTTGCCTCTTGGGCTACGAGGCCTAAAATATTTGCTCTATCTGGCCCTTCAGGGGAGAGTTAGCCGACTGCCGGTCTAGAGGGTTCCCAGAGGGAGGGCCTTTCCCACAGGAGTCCTGGTAGACTTTAAGTTCTGGTCGTCCCCTCTCACGTCAAGAGCTGGCTGGCAAGGAAAGGCCTCCTCTCCAGCCCCCGCCCATCCCAGGCCTACCTCTTTCAGGTGCTGCGGCAGGCAGTTCCCCGGGCAGAAGGCGTGTTTGGTCTTCTTGTACAAACACCACAGCAGGGCCGAGCAGCCGAGCAGCAAGAGGGCCGCGCACAAGGACGCTGCCAGGACCACGGCCACAGTCCAGGGTGGGGTTGTCTCTGTGGGGACAGCAGGGGGTGGGGTGCTGCATTAGGCTGCAGTCAAGGACACCCGGGTCACCCGACCCCCACACTCTGTCACCGTGGCAATCCGGTGGGAATCCCTGAAAACGGGGCCAGATGCCCATCTCGGGAGGGGGCCGGTGAGGAGGAAACACAGGACACCTGCTCAAGGATCCAGGGGTTTCCAGCAAGGCCCCCTCACCAACCCACACCCCCTTCCTGTCTTTTTCCAGCTTTGGTTTCGGGCACGGCTGCTGACATACCCGAGGAGAACACTTAGCAGGGACTCTGAGCAATGAGCCTCCCCAGGTTTCTGGAGAAGCCTCTGCTGCCTTGACGCAGGAAACGGGACCCCAGAGCCCCAAGGAAATGCATGCGCTGTGAGGCTTTGTACTGAAAAGGGCAAAAACTCTTGGCATGACACCACCATCCGAGCCCCCCGGCCACTCAGACACCCGCCCGAACTCCAGTGTGGCCTCTAGTGGCCTTGCTGCTGCACGACCTAACACCCACCGCGGGTTTCTGTCTGGAAAAAGTCACAAAAGAACTCGCCGCCTCTTCTGCCAACACCTGGCCTTCCTTTCCTAGAGCCTTTGCTATCCAAAGCTCATGCCTGTGAATCCTTCCTCCGCCCCTTCAAGATGCACCTGTGCCTCCTAAAATCCAGGGCTACCTTTCTCAAGGACCTGCAGCCATTCCTCTAAATTGCAATCTTCGTGAAGGAGACCCCCTGTCCCCCAGCCTTGGCGGGAAGGGGGAGCCTGACTTGATAAACACCAGTTGGCATTCGACGCCGATGGAGCAGCGTGGATGCTGCCCTAGGCCCCTCTCAGCTGCTATGTGATGTGTCCGTTCCCCGAGCCCCTCTTCTCTGCCCCTCTCTTGCTCGTCCTTTAAAACACCCGGGTAGCTCTTTCCCTCCTGCAAGTCCTTACTGAATAAAATCTGTTTTTACTGCTCTACCCGCCAGCTTTGTCTCTGACCCGGGCATTTGTGGTCCCGGCTCCCCTCATTCAGCACCAGGCGCCTTCTTCTGCTGCCCGGGGCCACCCACCCTCCCAACGCCAGGAGCCTGGCAACCGGCACCACCCTCCCGATTAAAACCCAAAGCTTCTGGGGCCCAGAGAGGACAAGCCAATGAACCCTGCCCTTTAAGAGCGAGTCTTTTTAGAAGGGAGTCATTTTATTTGCGGAGAAAATGTCGATTCCTACTTGCCCAGGGCAGACCGAAGTTCGCCGGGGCTGGGTTGGCTGCCGGCCCCCCAAGTCCCGCACTGAGCAGTGCGCGCCCACAGGCGTTGCCTGTCTGAACCCATGTGGTGTTTGTGTTGCGGGGGTGGGAAGCAGGGGTTGGGATGGGCCTGCCCTCCTCCCTCGCCCCTCCTTGTTTCCATTCACGCTGGCAGTGGTCTGGTCATCACCATCTTTCCGGCCTGGGCCCTGAGCTCAAGGGACCTCCTCCCAGACCCCCTGCAAAGTCACCTCACTTGCTAGAATTGAGGAGGGGCACCTGCCAGCCTATATTTTCAGCACATTCAACCCAAATGTGTCTCTTCTTGGTGAACGCAGGGTCACAAGGTGAGCGAGCCAGACGGAGGGGCCCCCCCACTCAGCGGACAAGGATTAAGCCCCTGAACCCACCACGGTCACTGACACTATGCTGAGTCCCTGGAGGGCAGTGCCCGGTCCCCTTGTGGTCGAGGCAGGATGTGTCGCCATCGCTGGTTTAAGGATGCTTGACAATGGCAACAAAGTTCAGACGATGCCTTTGTGAGTCACCCCAAGAGAGAACGGGTCATTGCTTCACAAGGGCTGGGCCTTAGGGGAGGACCTAGGTAGAGGACCTAGAGCTCCCCAGAAAGCTCTCTGACTTCCTTCAGTTCCACTTGAAGGTGTGGCCCGGAGGACTGCCTCTCCCTGTTTTCACCCGCAGGGAAATTGTGCTCACCTGGGGAATGAGTCCAGGGGCAGTAAATTACAGGAAAGGTAACCTTCTCTGTCCCCATTCATTTACCAGCTGAGTGACGCTGGCCAAGTTGCTTCACCTCTCTGAACTTTGATTTTCCAGTCTGTGAAAGGGGTAGATCCTTACAAGGCTCTCACGGAAAAATGGGTTGTGAGGTTCAAACGAGATAGCTATGTCTACACAAACCTAAAATGTTTGACAAAAGCAGGTTTTCCATGGGTTATGCTTTCCTTTTATAAAATGCTTGGGTTTTGTCAGTTCCTGGGTGATCGTTTAGAGTCACAAAATATTTGAAATATTTCTCTCATAGGCCAAATTGTAGCTCTCAAAGCACGTCTTGTGACATAAAGGTCTCAGGACCATTAGGGATCCTTCACAATGTGACTTTAAGAATGTCATTACTAATAATGACGGAGCTACCCAGGCGCCCCCAAAAAGGATAATTCTAAGACCAGGGATTCTCACGATTCAAGCAGCTTGGGGGCTCCGAAGGTACAGAATTCTTTTTTTTTTTTTTTTTTTAAAGATTTTATTTATTCCTTTGACAGAGACAGATCAGAAGTAGGCAGAGAGGAAGGCAGAGAGAGGAGGAAGCAGGCTCCCTGCTGAGCAGAGAGCCCGATGCGGGACTCGATCCCAGGACCCTGAGATCATGGCCTGAGCTGAAGGCAGAGGCTTTAAACCACTGAGCCACCCAGGCGCCCCAAGGTACAGAATTCTGATTCAAGTAAGAATGATTCAAGAGAGGACTAAAATGAGAAAAAAAACCCCCCAAAAAAACCCAAAAAAACACACAACAAAACAAAACCAGAGAGAAGTGCTGTAGAAATAACGTGTGGCCTGGAAAATAATGCAGCCCACGAAGGAAGGGCTTTCCATTATTTAAAGGCATTGCAGAGAGGCTCGGCCAGCCCAGACGTGGGCAGGTCCACTGGACACTGACCTTGGCCTTCCAGATGATGCGAGGCACTGAACTGGGGGCCACAGAAAAAGAGAATGACAGAGAAGTCCCTTCAGGACGACAGCAGGATTTTCTGCGTGGCTCTGTAGCCCTGAGAAAATGTACTACTACAATTACAGAAGATTCACGTGCCTGTGTCCGTGAGATGGGAAAGAATCCCGGATTCAGGCAAACACTTATTGCATTTACAAAGCAAGGAAGCGACAATAGCATGATTCAGAGGGGCGCCTGGGTGGCTCAGTGGGTCAATCCTCTGCCTTCACCTCAGGTCATGATCTCAGGGTCCTGGGATCGAGCCCCGCATCGGGCTCTCTGCTCAGCAGGGAGCCTGCTTCCTCCTCTCTCTCTCTGCCCACCTCTCTGCCTACTTGTGATCTCTCTCTATCAAATGAATAAATAAAATCTTTAAAACAAACAAACAAAAAAACATGATTCAGAAAACTCCAGGCCAGTGACCTTGAAGCGGATCTCCAGAAAAAATAACAAACATCCTGGAACAGATAATTAAGTGGCTAATGACCAACACATAAAAAGGATAAGGATGATAACCGAAAACAACATTAGGGCTTTGAGAAGAAATTAGCTCAAAATGGCTGCTTTCCCCCTTTTTTTTGGACAGGGAGGATTTGTTGTGAGAGTATGGCATATGAGGGGCTGGTTTTTCCCAGGCTGTGATCCTTGGGATGCTGATCCTCAAAAAGGGTATTGAAACATCAGATATGCTAACGGGACTCATATGGGGGGGGGGTTTCCGAGAGGCCCCATCATTTCTAAGCACACCTGATTATGGGGCTCTTATTTCGAGAAATATCCAGACGTCGTCTCGAACACAGTTGACACAGCTTTGCACTTGGCACGGGCTGTGTCCATTTTAGCTGGTATTTACCAGTTTTTTTACATTTACATTTACAGTGACTTTTCGGACAAAAAGCCAGCACCGCTTATATAAAAGTCTGATCTCTTCTGATGGGTCAGGGATCAGCAAACAAGCAGCTGAACAGTATAATGGAAGCTGTATCCTGGAGCGCAAAGCAACGATGGGTAAAGATCCTCAAGCTCTTTCTGGCAAACGAGAGGAGACAGAGCAAAGCTGGGCGAGAAATACGTTCAATGACAAAAAGCAACACTCAGGAACTTGCTAAGTGGAAATGACGAATCAGTGGAATTGGAGCGTTGCAATTTTCGCCGAACTGCACTGTGACACAGAGGACGAAAAGTTTTGTTCCCTCTGGAAGGAATTTCTGCAGCCCCCAGGTCTTGCTTCCAGGAGGGCCTCAGTAATGAAAAATGGCCAGGAGTGGACCTGCGTGTATTCATCCTTCCACGGTCTGAGCTGGCTGAGTCTCCCGAGGATGTCTTTAAATAATAAAAAAGCCTGTTGTGGGGTGCCTGGGTGACTCAGTCGGTTAAGTGTCTGCCTTCAGTTCAGGTCATGATCCCAGGGTCCTGGGATCGAGTCCCACATCGGGCTCCCTGCTCACCAGAGAGCCTGCTTCTCCCTCTCCCTCTGTCTGCAGCTCTGCCTACTTGTGCTATCTCTCTGACAAATAAATAAATAAAATCTTAAAAAAAAAAAAAGCCTGTTCTGTGGGTGCAGACATCCAGGGGGCAAGACCGTATCGTCCTGTGTGCAAATGCAGTATGTCTGTATGTAAATGATCGCACTGTATGGGCCAATGGTACTCTTCCCACCTCTCTCTTCCTTCTTTTCCTCCTTCTCTCTCTCTCTCTCTCTTTTTTTAAGAAATAGCGAGCAGGGGCACCTCGGCGGACTCAGTCTCTTAAACGTCTGCCTTCAGCTCAGGTCATGATCCCAGGGTCCTGGGATTAAGTCCCACATCCAGCTTTCTGCTCAGTGAGGCACCTGCTTCTCCCTCTACCTCTGCCTCCTGCTCTACCTACTTGTGCTCTCTCTCTTTCTCTTTCTTTGCCAAATAAATAAATAAATAATCTGAAAAAAAAAAAAAAAGAACTAGGGAGGACTATGAGCAATTGTGTTGAGGTCCTGGAAGCCAAGACAAGTGGCCCTTGGCGGGGACAGTGATCAAGGCCTCTAATCTCTCCCTCATGTGTCTGAGGGGCTGGAGACATGCAGCCCAGCGAAGGGAGTCTTCTGGGTAGTGTGGTGGGGCTCAACCTTGCTGGTGGTCTTGGAGGACTGATAAGACTTGCACCAGGAGAGCTAAGCGGACAGAATGAGCACAGCGCCGATGAGTGAGAGGAGGTAGAGCCCAATGAATGGAAAACACGTCCATCCATCCCTTTGGTCTAAGAGGCAACGAGCTGCCTCAGAAGGGGGTGGTCTCCTTCCCGCAGGAAGTTGATCAGTGAGAGCCGACCTGGCTTGCAGCTGGAGCCAGACGGGTTTCTGTCTAAGGGACCTTCCAACGCTCACCCTGGGTGGGGGTCTCCGGAACGATCTGAAAGGCTCGGAGGAGGCAGAATTACAGGTGGTGCGTCTCATGACTCACCATCATCGGCTGTTCGCTCACACACGGGCTGGCTCCATTCCCCACTTTTGTTCCGATCAGGAAGAAACCCTTGAACTCGAACACAGTAAGTCGTCCATGGCTCAAGATCTCTGAGGACCTCAAAGTCATATTGACAGGTCTTCGGCCACTAGGAGCAAAGACAAAAGTAAAAACAGGCCTCTGTACCTCCTCTCCCCGCCCAACCTTCCCAGTTATGATCTTTACTTTGGGCTCAAAATGGGAAGCTAAAGGAAGCAGGTGTTCCTCCCCGTTCATCCCCAGGGACCCTGAGATGACTCTGGTCCTCACAGACCACTTCGTTTCCTGAACTCTCTAGTTTAGATGCCATACAGGCCTCCCCACTCCCTTTTGAAAAAGAATCAGGTTGTTCAGGTTGAGTTGGGTCCCCTCCCCATTCATATGTGGAAGTCCTAATTAGTATTTGGAAAGGGACTTAGTTGGAGGGAATCATGTGAAAACGGGCTTGTGAGGATGAGCCCTAAACCAACATGCCTGGTGTCCTGGTGGGAAGAGGATATCTGGACACGGACACATAACCCCCATAAAGACGGGTGGAGATGGGGTTGTTGCTTCCAAGAGCCAAGGAGCCAAGAACTGCCAGGGACCCGGGAGCTAGGAGACAGGCATGGAACAGAGCCTTGCTCACAGCCCTTGGAAGGACTCTCGCTGCTGAACCCTGGATCTCAGATTTCGAGCCTCCATGACCTTGAGACAACACACTTTTGTTGGGTTTGGGGAAATCTGGTATAGCAGCCCCAGAATGGTGACTCCGGACCCTTAGCGTGGGGCTCCATGTGATTTCCCTCCTAGGTCAAGAGCAGGTTTCTGACCCTGGCGGCCCAGCTTTCTTCTTTGAATTGCTTTTCCACGTGAGCCCCTGAAATGTCCTCATCTGGCAGGATCCAGTCTCCTCTGCAAGGAACCCGCCATGGACTCCCTGACTCAGCTTAGTGGGAACCTAAGCCATCCTCACTGATGATCTGTTCCTGAGTTTGGAAAACCAAAACAGTTCCCGGCAAAGTAAAGGGAACTAGAAGAGTATATGCACCCACGTTTCCATCATGGTTCTTGGTTCTATTTTCTGATAGAAGGGTCCTATTTAAAATGTGTTACATGAGGGGCGCCTGGGTGGCTCAGTTGGTTAAGCGTCTGCCTTCGGCTCAGGTCATGATCTCAGGGTCCTGGGATCGAGTCCCGCATCAGCCTCGCTGCTCAGCAGGGAGCCTGCTTCTCCCTCTCCCTCTGCTGCTACCCCCCTGCTCATGATCACTCGCAAATAAATAAATAAAATCTTCAAAAAATAAAATAAAATATGTTAGGTGAACAGGAATTTCAATGGAAAATGAGCACAAGCTTTTTTTTTTTTTACTTTAGTAATTGGTTATTTTCCTTTTTGCGTTGGGTTTGTTGACAGCTTCTCTCTCTCTATTCCTTTATTGTAGGAGAAAGCCAAGCTCATTGACAACAAGAATTTGATTATACCATTGACTGCATGAAGAGTATGGTATAACTTCCAATAATTAAAAATAAAAAAATCCTGGCTTTCATTCCTAGGGACCCAATGCCCCTACAACCTTGCAGTGCTATTTTGCGCAGAGATTAAACTCAGGGTTGATCCACACTGGCAGGCAAGGAAGGACAGACGTGAAAAGCCCCGTTCAAGTCCCCTCTGATTGCCTTTCTAGCCAGCTTTCACACCCTGGAGAATTTCTGATTTTATTTGCTCACATGCTCCCATCAGGAAGAAACAGCATTTCCTGAAGCCTTTTATGCTACGAGTTTACGAACTGGATACGGCAGCCTTTTAACACTGCATTCTAGAAGGGAACCCTATTGTCTTATTCTTTGCAGGCTGTTGTAACAGAACACCACAGAGCAGGCGGCATCTAAATAAACATGTAATTTCTCACAGCTCTCGAGGCTGAGGGTCCAACACCAAGGCACCAGCACACCTGGGGTCTAGGGAGGGTGGCTTCCTGATTCTGAGCCAGCCGTCTACACGCTGTGTCCTCATCACAGGGCACAAGGACCTGCCAAGGGAGCTCTCTGGGGTCCCTTTTATAAGGCTGCTAATCCCATGCCTCCCAAAGGCCCCAACTCCTAACACCTGCACATTGGGGATTAGGTTCCCACATGTGAAGTTGGTGGGGGACACAAACATTCAGTCCAGAGTGAATTTAAACCAGTTCTGGTGACTTTGCAGACACTCGAGAGGGAGGACCTGGGAAGCAGGTGGCCTTTCCAACACTTGGCATGCCACAACAAAGTCTTCCACACGACGGGCACAAGTGACAGGACCAATGTGTCACCAGATGCCTATCCTGTGGGCACATTCTAGATAAGAAGCTAAAGGTTAACTGGGTGTTGCCTTTCAGGTTTGGTGTGGGAGGCACTCAGGCATGGTAGGCTATGGAGACAGAGCCTTAATAAAAGTACACAGCTAACCTTTGAGTGGGTCAAACCTGTCTTACCTTTGCGTCCCAGAGCTTAGCGTAGATATCTGCATTTTGTAAGTGACTATAAAACTCATCGTTCTTTATTGTTTTCTAGGCACACCCCCCCTAGGGCTTGACTATAAGCCAAATCATCTATTTTGTGAAGGAGGCTGATATCCTGCATCATTTAATGGAGGCTTTTGGAGGGGGGGATTAAGTTGAGATTTTGGGGGCCTCTGCAGTAGGTACACATACACTTATCACATCATTCCTATGACAACACACAAGGGTGACACTTTCCTCCCAAACTCTTGAGAATGAAGTGACAGAACCAACATTTAATATAGAGGAGGTAACATACATGTAACTTAACTTAACTTACATAACATACATGGATGTATCTATGGACCATAGATGGCATTCAGCTCGGAAGCACTACGTATAAGGAAAAGCCTCACCATGGATGAATGAAAACAGCCCAATTGTGTCTATATAAGGGGAAGGAAAACCCCTGTATCAACCGCAAATGTTGTTCAGGTAAAGGGTCAAGTTTATTTTTTTCATTATGTCATTAAATCCCCCAAATCCTGGGAAGTAGGTAATTATTTCCACTCTATTAATGAAGTGGGTTAAAAAAAAAAAAAGATTTTATTTATTTATTTATTTATTTATTTTAGAGAGAGAGAGAGAGGAGAGAGCATGCATGCATGTAGGGGGAGGGGTAGAGAGAGAGAGAGGGAGCATCTCAAGCAGACTCTGTGCTGAGTATGGAGCCCAACATGGGGCTTGATCCCTCGACCCTGAGATCATGATTTGAGCTGAAACCAAGAGTCAGACGCTTAGCTGACTGAGCCGTCCAGGTGCCCCGCCAAGTGGATTATTATGCCCATCTCATAGACATGAGGAAGCTGAGGCTGAGAATGTGATTAGAGTCACAGTGGCAGAAGCGACATTCCAACAGGGTCTGACTCCTAGCTCAGGAAACATCCCCTGAAGAGGAGGAGAGCAAGGGGGAATAGTGGGGTCAGTGTGATACTGTTCATCCAGCATCCAGGGGAGGGGCTGCCTTGACCATGGGCTTGGCTGTTCTGTGGTGTTCATGGGGCATAGTGGTTTATACCATAAAACAGCAGTCATGCAGCCTGTCACCTGATTCAGTGGACCCCAACTTCTGTCAGCCAAATGTTGAGTCAGCTCTACCCACCTTCTCCTACAACTTCCCTTCAGGGAGGGAAAGGCCTGCTCTCACAGCTAAACACACTGGAAGTCTGCTCTGTGTATTTCCTATGGGGCTTGGGAAGCATGAGCCAAATACCAGGTATACGTCAGACTGGGAAGCTTCTGGCACTCAGAGGATCTGGTCTTAAATCCTCTGGAACATAAGGTGCTACCACCTTGCGAGATCCTGACTGGATGGCTTCCTAGCCTCCTTTCTCCATTGTCATGGCCTCAGACTAACACTAGGCAAAGAAGGGGAGCCTATGTCTCAAATGTATATGATTTGCTGAGCTTACCTTTTCATCAGAACCATTTTTCCAATATTGCACGTTATAAACCCATGAGTTATAAATATTCCTCATGGTCCATGTTTCAGGCTCATTCTCCATTTTAGGGGCTAAGAAACGCATGTGTAAAGAATTAGCAAGTACTTCTACTTGCATTTCAGGTGGTCCGATCATGGCTAAGAGGAAGAGAACAAAGCAAAATGACAGTCAAAAGTCACGTTTTAAAAACATCAACATTTATTTTTCATAATTGGGCAGACCTAGTGGTTGACTGAAGCACCCTGCTCTTTGATGTAATTTTGCTATGACATTGATTGATGTGGTCAAGGAGGGTAGTTGGAGTTTGTTTCTTAAACAAACAAACAAACAAACAAACCTTGATAGTCTTTTATTTTATTAATCAAGTTTAGCCCATTTATATTTATTGTGATTTCTGATATATTTGTAATTATTCCAACTACATTATTTTGTGTTTTCTATGCAGGGGTGTGTGTGTGTGTGTGTGTGTGTGTGTGTGTGTGTGTGTGTTTCCTCTTTTTTCTTTCTATTGGGTTGAATTTTCTTTATTTCTTTTGCTGGGTTGGAAGCTATAGATGGTAATTCTACTACTTTTAGTGCCTAACATACATAATCATATATACTTTCCAACAAAGTCTGTAGCTGTTTCTGCCCAATGCTCTTTTACTGGATATTCATGTGGCTAGTCCCTTTGCTTTATTCGGGTCTCAGTTCAAATATCACCTCCTCAGAGAGACTCTTTTATGGCCCTATGTAAAGAGCAGCTCCCAACACATCCTACCCCAGAACCTTGCTTTATTTTCTTGAGAGCCACAGTCACATCTGTCATAAAATATGTATTTGCTGGTTTCCCTGTCTTCCCCTCCATTAGAGTGTAAGCTTCATGAGGGCTGAGATTCCTTCTTGCTATTATAACTTCTGCACTAAGAATCTGCCTGTCTTATAGTAGATGCTCAATAATAATTGCACAATGAACAATAAATATCTCTGGGTGACTGCTGTTTGAGTTATATCCTGTTTTCTTCTCTGACTGCTGTTATTATTACTTTTTTCTGAAGCTGCTAATGGGCCTGCTTCCAGCATTCTGCCTTGTCTTTAATCTGCTGGTAGCTAAAAACCAGATAAGAATATTTATTAGATACCTTTTCAAAGTAAGTATAAACAGATTCTATGTGACTTCTTGCAGCACTTTCCTGTCATATGAACTTCAAGAGGCAAGGATCCAAAGTAGGGTAGCTGTTGCTAACAGCATGAGCACAGGGGCTTGGCTCGGAATCTTTACTGGGCCACTCCTTATCTGTGTGACCTTTGGGCAAGCTGCTTATCTATACGGTATTAATTTCTAAAGGGAATTTCTGCAGATGGGCCCAACATAGGAATTGGAACCAGGCAGGCCCTGGTAAGTCACTTAGCAACTACAGGAGCAGAAACCTGTACTACGTTTTGGAAAATTGACTACTGTGAAGCTGCTAGTATTCTTTTAATGTTGATTTTTCTTAGCTTTTGTAAAGATACCTTTAGAAAAGATAAAACACTTTGAGAATTTCTGACTCCAGAAATAAGAGTTTTGTTGTCCAAGCCTGGGACAGAATTGGGAAAGAATGGAAGGATATCCTAGCTGCAGGCACCACCAGGAAAGGCGGAACTGTGGGAACCATGAGGGTCCAGAGCCAGAAGCGGTATAAAGACCCTGCCCCACACAGACACAATCCTCGCAGCCCTTCTCCGGAGCTTCTCCTTGGAAGGATGCCCTTGAGTTTTGTTCATGAGGTTCTTGTCCCCCCTTATCCTCTTCCTGTCTCAATTGCTATCAGGTGGTTTAATCAGTTTCCAATTCCTGATGTTCTAACTATGTTCACCTCATGACCTCTGGTGAGCCCCGAGGACCCCCCAGATCTAACCTGGGAACATTCTGTTGGGTACTTACCAGCCAGCCTGACCCAACGCATCTACCATTAGCTGAATCCATTGCTCTGTCCTTCATTCTGAGCAGGCTGGCTGTCTGCACCTGATCTTCCTGTCTCTACCCCTGCCCTGAATAACCTTTATTCTTCGGCCTGTCATGTCACATTCCCTTCCAGCCAATGTGCTACATCCATCCTTCCGGTTCTTCTTATTAACAACATTGGCCTCAACTCATTCTTACCCACAAGGCATTAACGTTAATAGAGTTACATTTAATTATTGTGTTAACTTTATGACCATCCCTTCCTGTCTTTCCAGCCATGACGTCATTATATTCCCTAAGCTCCTTGAGCAAGGCCACCCACTCTGTGGGTGCTCAAAAAAAATTCCTCCATGACCAGGGGGAAAGAAAACCAAGATGCGATGATAGCATCAGGACAAAATGGAAACCAAAGTGGCTTACTGTCATCCAACGGACAGAAAGTGATGTTTATCCAGTCAGAATGCTCATCGGCAAATTCAGCCCTGACTCTCAAGGTGTGATCACCATACTTGGAAAGACTTGAGAAATCACATTCCGTCAAGGTAGTCCTCGTGCACATATCCTGGAATTTCTTATAACTGTAAAACCAGAAAAATAAAACCATGAAAGTTCTCACTTCAGTCCCTCTGGGGCTCATGGGTGCTTTATAAATCCCTACTACCAAAGGTTAATGGAGGATAACTCGAGAAATATAAACCGAATTCTTACTTGTCACTTCTGAGGAACAGCATGTGTTATTTATGTGAGCACTTCCTCAATTGTGCTTCATGGGATTTTAGTGATTCTTGAGATATCATAAGTTGTTTAAAAAATAATCTGCCCCTGGGTGCCTGAGTGGCTCAATCAGTTAAGCCTCTGACTCTTGATTTTGGCTCACATCATGATCTCAGGGTCCTGAGATCGAGCCCCAGTTGGGCTCCCTGCTCAGTGGGAAGTCTGCTTCTCCCTCTCACTCTCAAATAAATAAATAAAATCTTAGAAAAAAAAAATCTGTCTGTGGTCAAACGATTTGGGGCAGAAACTAGTTTAAACATAAAGAAGTGTCTATCTTCATAACAGAACTTCCTCAGCAACATTTGTATCCTAGTGAACACATGTCTCTTCAAAATGGGCTTGAGTCTTCAATATATTCGACCAATAAAGCTTCCCTCCTTGATGATGCTATTTATGAAAGCGGAGGGACACAGTCTGTGAATACTGATATAACACAGATTGGCCAAAATAGGTCTGTTACAAGAATTTCAAACAGTGTCCCACAAATGATTTCTGCAATTACTCTGGAAAAACTACGCAATGATTCACTCTTTTAATTTTTTTTAATAAACATATAAATGTATGATTAACCCCAGGGGTACAGGTCTGTGAATCGCCAGGTTTACACACTTCACAGCACTCACCATAGCACAAACACTCCCCAATGTCCATAACCCCACCCCCCTCTCCCTACCCACCTCCCCTCAGCCCCCCTCAGTTTTTTTTGTGACATTAAGAGTCTCTTATGGTTTGTCTCCCTCCCGATCCCATCTTGTTTCATTTATTCTTTTATTATCCCCAAACCACCCTCCCCCGCCACTGCATCTCCACTTTCTCATATCAAGGAGATCATATGATAGTTGTCTTTCTCCAACTGACTTACTTCCCTAAGTATAATACCCTCTAGTTCCTATCCACATCGTCGCAAATTGCAAGATTTCATTTCTTTTGATGGCTGCATAGTACTCCATTATATATATATACCACATCTTCTTTATCCATTCATCTTGCAACAATTCACTCTCACACAGATTTGTTTTATACAATGGGTTTAGAACAGAGCTGGAGCCCTGACACCCACCCTTGAAGGGAGGGTGGCAGACACGTGAAGTTGAAGAAGGAAAATGATGTCTGAGAAGCCTGACAGGTGTGAGTGACCGCCTCGCGGCCACCTGAGGAGGGCACCCAGGCTCTAGTCTCACAAAAAGGGGGGGTTTTGTCTAACTGGTTCCTCAGTATCTTCCTCTGATTTGGCTGTCCTTAGAGGGGATAACAAAGCTGATGATGATAAAATAGTAACAGCCCACTTGTCAAGCACATAGGTGTCAGGCGGGGCAGGAAGTGTTTTTACCTGTATGACCTCAAGTCCAGGAGGGCAGAACAGGGATCACTCCTATTTTAAAGATGGGGCGCAGGGATGGAGAACCTGAGAAACTTGCCCTACAGAGCTGGGATCAGCTTGACTTTAGAGCCCATAGTCTTAGGCACCACACCATACCTCATCACGTCTTTGGTGATGCCCAGAACAATTTCTGGCTAAAAGTAGGTAGAGATAATTGGGCTCAGACTAGTCTACAATCTCCTCTTTTTCGTACTATCCCACAAACATTCGTCAATCCAAACTCTTCATGGGCTGCCTAACATCCCACCGTTTGGAGACTCCAGAGGTCATAGCATGAAGGGGGCTCTCTCTCCTGAGGTCACTTCCTTCATTTAAACTAATGTATCAAATGGCTGGAACATGGAACATTCCAGAAGTTGTTTTGCAATAACTTCTCTCTCACCAGGTCATTTTTAGGGCATCTAGACATATTTTTCTCCCCGTTAAGTAGGTTGTAGAACCCATTCCCCAGATTTACATCTCCTTTTCAAAGATGTTGCCACATTCAAATCACCAATCCATTCTCCTGAAGTGTGCCGGCTCTGCTCACCCCACCCCGCACACACATGTAAGAGTCTGTGCTACCCAACCTCTCAAGCTGAATTCCAAACAAATCTTTCACAAGCCACGGAAAACAGCAATCAGATTTTTCAAGATCAAATTTCTTCCCCAGGGACACCCCAGCACACGCTTTGTTTGCCCCAGCATATCCCACGCTCAATCTGGATGTCCGTGCTAGGGACACGTGGCACCAGGTTGCTGGGAAGCCACTGGGAACTCGTGCCTACAAGACTGAACATCCCAACCAAAGGCCTCTACTACAAGGGCACAGAATGGAATAACAAAGAATAAACGGGTGTGCAGGGAGAGAGAGATAGGGAGGAGGTTAATTTTGCAGAGTGAAATCTGTAGAGCTGTCAAGACCGCAGAAACAGACATGAAATTATCAAACCAAGGAGTGGTAGAAAATACACAGTGGGGAAAAATACTGGCCGATCACCTGTCCTAAGTCCTTGAGGAAACCGACAAATTTGATGAAGGACTATAGGTCAGATGGAAGTCCAGCCCCAACATGAAAGGTGCCAATCTCAGCAGCTACACGGGGCGATGTAAGAGATCATCCTTGCTCTTAGGAAATTCTCCATGAAATATTAAGGGGCAAAGGGCATGATGTAAGACAAAGAGAGACAAAGGAAACACGGCAAACCTTAAAAACCGGTGAATCTGGATATAAGCTATTTGGAAGTTCTTTTGCACTGTACTTGAAATCTTAAAATCTTGAAATCTAATCTTAAAATGAAATCTTAAAATTCTGTTAGTGGGGAATTCCTTAGAACTAAGAAGTGCCCCCAAAAGTCAACAAAGACGATCTTATTCATCTTTCTATGTCTTCTCTGCTTCGACAGGCCTGGGATGTGTTTGTAAAAGAAATCTGGATGAGAAGGAGTGTGGGGTTAATGGGATCTGGGACTCTATGTTTCTTCCTGCTTCATCGAAGTGACTGTCTGTCTTTGTTTCTGAGTCACACTGGAAGCAGGTGTGTTGGTTCATCACCCTTTGGCCTTCTGCTGCTGTTTGCACTTGGTATCAAGGTGTGTCACCTGCATCTAGCCCGTGGTGTATGATGGCAAATATGAGGGCGGGCTGGCAGAGGGAAAAACAGACAGGCGGGGCCGGTACTGGGAGATCAGAGCACCCCTGAGATAACCGTCTCGGTGACACTCACCCTTCCTTCGTAAGCCTCTGCTGCTTTCAGAGGCTAGAGCTTTTCACAGTGAGTAGCTAGCTATCTTACCTTCTATTTCAGGACACGGCCACAGAGTAATTGAGCACCCATTATGCAAATTATGTGCACCCCGCAGCGTGTCAGTGTTCTGTTATCATATGCTGGAGGGGATGGGTGATAGCATGGCAAGGACCCTCCTGTTTTGCATACCTCAGCTTTCCTGGATGCCTCCCACTTGCAAATTGTTGACTTCGAGCAATCCTGCTCTCATAAGTGGAGATGATTTCAGTGACGCTTTTTCTCTTAAAAAACATCAGTTGTTGGGCACCTGGGTGGCTCAGTTGGTTAAGCCACTGCCTTCGGCTCAGGTCATGATCCCCGAAGTCCGGGGATCGAGTCCCCCATCGGGCTTCTCCCTCTGACCTTCTCCCCTCTCATGCTCTCTCTCTCTCTCTCTCTCTCTCTCTCAAATAAATAAACAAATAAATCTTTAAACAAACAAAAAAAATCAAGTGTGACAAATCCCATATGCTTGTGTGACAACAGGCTACTGCTCTGGCCAATGACATCCATAGCCACGGGATCAAATGTCCGTATCTACCTACCAGTGGCCCTGTGATCATCAAATGATAAGCTATTCCAACAAGAAAAAGTTAAAAAAGATTTTACTTGTCTCTTTTCAGAGAACAGAACTTTCACAAGAATCTCCCGGACAGAGAGAAAAAGGTCAGCAGGGAAGTTCCCTGTGGGTTGTCACGGTCATGTGGGCGATGGCAGTCAGACTCTTCTTTCCTGTGGTCCGGCCCAGTGACCAGCTCAGGGCCTTCCTCCCAAGAGCACCCCAGACTCACCTGTGGTACTGAGCTGTGAAAGTCAGATTCCCTTTGGGAAAAGCAGGCAACTCCCACTGTAGAATGTTCTTGAAATTAACTGAGTTCATTCTGACGTTTTCAGGAGGTGGCACCATTCCTAATGCTGTAAAAATTAAAGGGAAATGTCTGCATCTTTGTTCCTCAAAAAGGTTGCACTAGTAAATGGCTGTATCCAACACTTGAGTCTCCTGTATGGCTCCAGGTCTTCGAATGGGCACGTGGGGGAAGGAAAAAGACACACATGAACTGTACTGAGGAGTCTGGATTTTATCTGAAGAACCACGGTGGGGGGGGGGGTCGGTGGTGTTGGAGGCTGGGGTAGGGCAGAGAGCAAGAGTGAAGTGGAGACAGAGCGGGGTGACCAGGATGTAGGTGGTGGGAAGAAGGTGTCAGGGGCGGGTAGATAGATTTCAGGTATATTTCCAGAGCTATAGATTCTAGACTTTCTGGTACATTTGGTGTGGAGAACTTAATATTCATTCCTGGCTTAAGCATCTGAAGCCCTGATTGGGGTTGGGGGCAAGGACACCAAGAGTCCCATTTCTGCTGCATTAGGTTTGAGATGGGGAGAGATATGCGCGCAGAAATGTCCCAGACACCCGGACAGAGGAGCCTGGTGCATAAGGGAGAGATCTGGGCTAACGGCAGAGATCATTTCTAAACTTTTTTTTTTTTTTAAGATTTTGTTTATTTATTTGACACACAGAGAGAGATCACAAGTAGGCAGAGAGGCAGGCGGAGAGAGAGGAGGAAGCAGGCTCCCTGCTGAGCAGAGAGCCCAATGCCGGGCTCAATCCCAAGACCCTGGGATCATGACCTGAGCTGAAGGCAGAGGCTTTAACCAACTGTGTCACCCAGGCGCCCCATTTCTAAACTTTTTAATAGAAAATATCAAACATACAGAAAAGCAGACAGAAGAGTATGACAAACCATCGCCCGCCCAACCCCCAAGGGGTCCAACAGAGATTCACATGTGAGTCACCGGCCTATAGCTGGTGTTCAACACCAGGGTTCTGCTGGTCTCCCCTACAGGGATAGCGGAGGGCCCGGGCAAGAACTGGGCTCTACAGAGATCTGGCAGAGGTGAAGGATCCCAGGGAGAAACAGCCCGAGAGGTAGGAGGAAAACCAGGACCGAGTGGTATCCTGGAAGGCCGGGGATGAGTTCATCAGAAAGGAAGGAGGGGTCCACCGTGGTTTGAAGCAGGAAATTAAGAGGAGGGCAGAAAAGGTTTCGGTGGAGTTAGAGCTCCGAAGCCACAGAGCTGTGCTGTTGGGGGGCGGAGCACCTCTGCTGGGGTGCTGAGGACTGAATGGGAGGCCCTTGGTGGCCGGCCTCTGCACCCGATCACTTCCAGTGCGTCTCTGGGGTCCGTTCTGGGGTTATCCGGGGGCCACCGCCGCCGGCGTCCTAGCTCGGCCTCCAGTTCCCAAGCGAACGTCGGGCCGCGGAGCCCGGGAGGCGCGCGGCGCACCGACCGGCCGGCGCCCCGGGGACAGCCCGGCGCCCCCTCCCCGCGGACCCCTCACCTGACATAAGGAGGCAGCCGCCCAGCCAGCTCCGCAGGCTCCGCGGCATGGCCGCGCCGGGAGCCTGGAGGGCGCTCGGGGGGCCGTGCCCCGAAGAGCCTGCGGGTCCTCCCGGCCCCGCGCGGTGGCCGCTTCCTGGTACTGGATGGGCGGGGCTGCACGAGGCCCCGCCCCTCCCTGGGCCCCGCCCCGGCCGGGACCAGGCGCCGAGCGTGTGTGTTGCGGGGGGAGGTTTGCTGGCGGGTGGAGGGGAGATGCGGAGCGAGGGGGACCTTGCTTCCCCCAGCGGTTGGGTGGGAAACGCCAGTAGTAAAACGGTTGGAAAATTGTCCGTAGAGTGCCCCGACTGGGGAGACATCTCCCCTAAAACTAAGTGCATGCATTTCCGAGTTAAATAAATACACTGCAACTCCCACCCAGAGATTCTACCTGGGGTTGCGGGTGGTGGTGGTTTTTCTTGACACCATTCAATATTCCTCAAGTTTTCTGCCGTGAAAACTTTCTCCAAGTTTTCTCTCCGATCCCCTCTCCCTGCAGATAGCAGGGAGTCCCTCCATTAGCAAAGACAGTTCCAAAGGATCTTCTTCCCCCCTCTCACCCCCCTAGGGATAAACATCACAAAACCAAGACATGTATGGGGCAAAAGCTTGTTACTTTCACAAGACCGCTTGAGAGAGGTTTAATTTCCTCTTCTGAAGCTTGGGCAGTGGTGAGGTTGGAAATCCCAGAGCAGGGTAATTACACGATGATGTAAGGCGCTGCTTGAGGTTACCACTAGCAACACAGCCCAGAGGATGAATGTTCCCTTACCCCTGCTGGCCGCTGCGCACACAGGGACTTTTGTGTAACCCCAGAAATGTCAGCAGAACCACAAAGCGGCTGCCTTTTCACACTATCTAATGAGAAACGACTCTGAAGACACTAGCAAGTTTGTATTAAAAAGTATTTATCCTTCACCAACTTCAGACCATTATACAAAATTTAAACACGCACATACACATAAGAGCAGCCATAAAAAGGGTATTCCAAAAGATCACTCTGGAAAGCTTTCAAAATATGAGAGATGATTCAAGAGGGCGGGGAATCGGACTCTTCACACGACAAAGTTCCTTTCCTGGGCAATTTCATCAGGTTATTAAATAACCCCGTCTCCTCTCACATCTCTCTCCTTTGATACTTTAGAATGGTTGTAAAAATAATCTCGTCAAAGCCCTTGAATCAGAACTCGTAATTGTTGTTGTCCCCCTTGTGAATGGATCTAGAAGAAAGGTCTGAGAAGGCTGCTCTTGGGGAGAGGGGAATGAGATAGGAGGTCCCACACCGTTGATTCTCCTTGGGGACCTCTCAGGGTTGTCAGGTCTCCGCCAGAGTCTTCATTCCTGTGTATTTTCTAATATTTCTCTTAGCACCATAGGATCTTGGAGATTACTTAGCCCAATGCCCTTATTTCCTAAATGAAGAACCTGAGGCTCAGAGAGGCAAAGCAAAGTACCCACAGTCACACACGGAAATAGCAGCAGAGTCAGACTCGAGTCCCAGTTCTTGTCTGGTTTGCTACATGATGTTCTAGAACGTTCCTTCCCCCATCCCCCCCTCCACAGGAACTTTGGTCACACATAGGACACCTGGAATCAGTGCACACAGCGCTTCTTAAATTGGTAAATAGGACCTCCAGGAATTCTGTGTCTTATTTCCTCTGAAGACCTTGAAACAATTTTGCATTTGTTCTTTCGCTTTTTTTTTTTTAATTTTAAAATTTGGCACAGAGATTCTATCCCTCTTTCTCATGCAAATGTTTCCTATTAGTCACCTGCCTGACGCTGAAGTTATTTATGCATGAGTTTGTCTTCCTCACTCAAACTGAGGAGGGCTGGTCAAGCGTAGGTGACAGAATGTGGTATGTGGCAGGAACCCAAGACTGGGCTGGATCTTCCCTCCTTCCAAAATGGGCTTCTGTTTCTTTGTGGGGCCCTGCCTTCCCTTCCTTCTCTTTTCCTGTCTGCTTTCTGGCTCCTTCCTTGAGCCTGCTGGACTCAACTCCTGCTGAGTGTCTTTCTTGTCTCTCCCCATTCCCACCCTGGCTAATTTCATTACTTCTCGGAAATCTCGCAGGGCCCTGGACCACCCCTGAAAACCACTTGGGACGTGTAAACAACGCACTGAAGGATCCGCTGGTCTGGTTCCGACCCCCCTTCCAGATTGGTAATTTGCATGGAATTTGCATAGATGACATCACCAGGCACCTCAAGGAGAAGCTGATTGCAGTCTCCCACACCGGCCCTCAGCCCTCCGGAACTTTGTGGACCACAGAGGAGAAAGTGACTGTGCAGGGAGGGAAACCCTGGAGGTATTGGTCAGTCCACGGTCATTAAATATTTGGGGAATTCACCTCATTATATAGCCATCCCCGATGTCAACATTCGGCTCAGAACTGTCACTTTTGTCAGAAAGCACATCTTCAGGCCAAGGGCACTCTGCGGAGGGAGTGGGAAAGGGTTGCTGTGTCCCTTCCCCGCCGGTGGCCAGAAAGCTTGGTTCCGGTGTGTGGGAATCCTCTTCTGGAAAACTTGGTAACACTGGAGGGACATCCGAATCATCATCGAGGGTGCTCACATCGTCATCGAGGGTGCTCACGAATACAGAGCTCAGATTTACATTGAAGACGATTTTGTCCCCAGCCTCTTCCGTGGAGCTGCCGTCCTCGAAAAAGCAGTCCTGTAGCAGCTTCCCTCGCCCGAGGCTGGGCTCTGGTGCCATCAGTGGCTCCCCCTTCGGCTCGGACAGGTTAGGTTCCTCGGTGTCCAGCTCCAGGCAGTCCTGCCCGGTGGCCAAGGAGGCAGAGGTGGGACCCGGGAGCCCCGTCAGCAGCCCGTGCTTGGTATAGCCCCCTGTGCTTGTCAGAGGGGCGGTGGCTTCATCGCTGCTGTCGCTTTCGTCGTCGTAATTGTAATTCCACTCCTTCTTCTTCCGGTTAATATGAATCACCTCCACGAAAGCCACTGCTTCCCATGGTGGCATCTCAGGGAATACCCAGGCTGACAAGTTATTAAAATTCTTAAAAAGAGAGAGAGAGAGAGAGAGAAAGTATCAATTCTGTTTGTTCTTTACTTTCCGACATAATAAAACTCAATGCGAGTAACTGCACAGGGTTGAGAAGGGTGACGATGACATCAGCAACAGCAGGAACAGGGCTAACAGGTGTGTACTGTTTGCTTCATATTTGCGGGGCGCTCGTCCTACTGCTTACGCGTTATAATGCATTTTACCCTCCCAACCCGGCCACGAAGTAGGCTTACGCTTCTTCTTCCCATTTTGCAGCTGAGAAAACAAGGCAGAGAGGTGAAGCAACTCGCCCAAGGTTCATGAGTAGCAGGAGGGGAAGGCTGCATTTCAAGCTAGGTAGGGGGTGCGTCCCAGGAGCCAGGCTCTGGCTTTCACTCCTTCCCACCTGCTCCGCTCCCTGCTTCTTCCATGTCAGGGGGGTCGATCCATTTAGATTCTGGATTGCCGAAGTATTCTTAAAGGATGTCAGGGGACCGTGGGAGGGGGGAGATGCTGGGGGGCGGGGCGCGATTCCATCGGGGTCCCCTGGACTGGAGGACCTTAAAGATGGGGGAAGATCCCCAAACAGGCAAGACTCACATTCTTTTCCAGCTCTTCTTGGAAGACAGCACTGCCAGGATACAGCTGAGCTGGGTGAACTCTGGAGAATACAAGGCAGGCTGAGTCTTGCCCTGGAGGTGGATTCTGTCTCTAGGTTAAAACTAACAACGGGGAGGCTAATGGGGAGAAGGAGGTCCACCTGTGATGGTCACTGGCATCGTCCTCCTCTCTATTCTCCTGCGCCCACCTGGGCTGCCCAGTTTGACAAACCTGCTCTTCCTCTATTCTATGCAATCCAGCTTTGGGCTGAATTTTTCTATTGGGTCGTTCATCTTTTTTCTTATTGATTCATAGGAGGTCTTTATATAATTTGGATGCCAATTATTTGTTGATTATTTATATAATTATGATCATTCTCCCTGAGTTCTTATTGCTTTACATCATCAATGACATCCGATGACAAGAAATTCTTAATGTTAATGTAAAAAAAAGAGTATCAATGTTCTTCCTTACAGTTCTGCTTTTTGTGTCTGAGAGAATCTTCCTTACCCCAAGGTCATATAGAATCTCCTGTTGTGTCTTCTAAAACTTTAACAGTTTTGCCTTTCATGTTAGTCTTTAATATACTTGGAACTGATATTTGTGAATGGTGTGAGGTAGAGATCCAACTTCATTTTCTCCCATATATTTACATTTATTGATCAGCCAATCCTTTCCCCATGGCAATATCTACTCATCATTAGTCATGTTTCCCTATGAGTGGGTCTGGTTCTGGGCTCTCTACTTTACCAAATCTTTGTTAATTAATGCCTTGCAATAAGGTTTTATGATTTTCTCCACAAAAGACCTGTACTGTCTTCTATTAGATTAACTTCTTAAAATGTGTGTGTTTTTTGTTTTTTTATTAATTTGACAGACAGAGATCACAAGTAGGGAGAGAGGCAGGCAGAGAGAGAGAGGGGGAAGCAGGGTCCTGGCTGAGCAGAGAGCCCAAAGCAGGGCTCGATCCCAGGACCCTGGGATCATGACCTGAGCCGAAAGCAGAGGCTTTAACCCACTGAGCCATCCAGGCGCCCCTCCTTAAAATGTTTTAAGAATATTTTTTATTACTAGTGTAATGGTAGTTTTGTTGTTATTTACTAAAAAATTTTCTTTTTAAGATTTTATTTATCCACTGGGAAGAGGCAGAGTGAACAAGCGAGCAAGAGAGCACAAGCAGGGGGGAAGGGCAGAGGGAGAAGCAGGCTCCCCACTGAGCAGGGAGCCTGATGTGGGGCTTGATCCCAGGACCCCGAGATCATGACATGAGCGAGCTGAAGGCAGATGCTTAACTGAATGAGCCACCCAGACGCTCCTGTAATGGTATTTTTAAAAAACTGTGATTCCACTTCACTGTAGGATTCTAAGCTCAAGACCAGGCAAAACTAATCTATGCTGTGAGTAATCAGGACAGTGGTTATTCTTGATGGGTCCTCACTAGAAGGTGTCAGGAGAGATACTCTTGGGCAGGCTGATGATAGTCTCTTTCTCGATTTAGGCACGAGTTACATGGATGCACCAAGTTTGTGAAAATTCACAGAGCTTTACACTATGATTTGTATTGAATTGTATTATACTATGATTTGTATTGAATTTCTTGGATGTTGAAAAGTGGTTTCATGTTTATTTTTATAATGACTATTTCGTAGATATCAACTCTGTCAAACTTATTAACTTTAATAGCTGATCTCTAGATTCATGTGAAGTTTTTAACTTCACCAGTTATATCACTTATAAGTTATCATCGTCTCTGCCCTGACTCCTCAGACTTTAAGATCCAGGAGGGCAAGATTTTCCATCTGTTTTGTTCACCTCTGTATCCCTAGTGCCTGGAGCATGTGGACACATGGTAGGTCCTCAGTAAATATTTGTTAAATACAAATGCCAAAAGAAACAAAAAACAAAAACAAAAATACCCCAAAAGAACAAAAGAAGGAAAAAATTAAAAAAATGTAAAAAGATGTCATTAAAAATTTTTTAACATGTATTGTCGATTAAACACATATACACAAATACACTAGGTATTGAGTGTTTTGTTTTGCCATTCCTAGAGTTTTTACTTAAACACAGAGTAATGATTTTTTTTAGCCATTTACTTTTTCTTTAAAAAATTTTTTTTCTTATGTTCACTTAGCCACTGTATAGCACATCTTATTAGTTTTTGATATAGTGTTCAATGATTCCCTAGTTGCGTATAACACCCAGTGCTCATCACAACACATGGCCTTCCTTAATACCCATCACCCAGCTACCCCCTTCCCCCCAAACCACCCTTCCTCTGAAACCCTCAGTTTGTTTCCCTGGGTTCATAGTGAGGGTAACAATTTTTTTTTTAAAGATTGTATTTATTTATTTGACAGAGGGATCACAAGTAGGCAAAGAGGCAGGCAGAGAGAGGGGAGGAAGCAGGCTCCCCGCCAAGCAGAGAGCCAGACACAGGACTCGATCCCAGGACCCTGAGACCATGACCTGAGCTGAAGGCAGAGGTTTAACCCACTGAGCCACCCAGGCGCCCGAGGATAACAATTTTTAATGGAGGAATACTAGAAAGACACAAGCTACTAACACCTCCTCTCAGTACTTGGGTCAACACAATAAATAATGGAGATATTTTATATATTATATATATATGCATATATATGTATATATATCTTTTTAAAAAAATTTATTTATTTTTTTGGATGCATCTTAGGGAGGGGAGGAATTCCAGGGAGACCTGGAGGGAGGACTAGTAACCCAGGCAAAGAATTGATCAAGGAGGGAATGGGTGTGGTGCTAAAGGCCTTTTTATCTCAAGGCTGTAGTGAGAAATAGCAGTTAGAGTAGGATTTGCCCAAGACCTCAAGACCAAAGGAATCAACACAGCTCCGACAGGAGGAGGTGGATTAAGGTTGAGATAAGGAGGCAACTGGCTGAGGGCAGAAAAGACTTTGAAAAGTATTTTACACCGTGGGTAAAAAATGTCCGTTCTTGGGGCCCCTGGGTGGCCCAGTGGGTTAAGTGTCTGACTCTTGGTTTCAGCCCAGGTCATGATTTAGGGTCCTGGGATGGAGCCCTGTGCTGGGAAGTCCGCTTGAGATCCTTCCTCTCTCTCTGCCCCTCCCTGCTCTGCACACTTGTGTGCGCGCTCTGCACCCCCCCTTTCTCAAATAAATACATTAAAAAATAATGTCCGTTCTTGAAAGGCAGGGATCACAGTGTGGGTGAAACGCAGTGCAGAGGCATCTAACCTCTCCGAAGGCGCAGCCGAATGACGGCTGGGCTCAAACACCAGTTGTAACCAAAAATCTCCCAAAGCGCACCCCTCCCCATGAACAACCCCTCCCCCGACCTGCACCGAAGAAATAAGACCAAGAGAAAGAAGAGTACAATTTTATCCACTGCAGAGGAATTTAAATATGTGGTTGTTTAAAAATGAGAAGAAAAAGGTGAAACGAGTTCAAACATAGAAACGTGAGATCGTTTTGAATGAAAAACTGTAAAACGAAGAGGGAAAGACAGCAACGGGATAGAGAAAGTGATCCATAATTTATGGGCACACGTGTCAAAAGACATGAGGAGGTTTTGGAAAAGTTGTAAGATCAATACCCAGATTTGTCTGAGGGGTTGAAGGTTCTGAGTAGGAAGGGGGCACCCTGGGGAGCACAGATGGAAAAACAAAGACAAACGGGCTGGTTTCACTAGTAATTAAAGTAACACAAATGAGAGCAACTGCGGGCGACCTTTATACACATAAAAATGATTAATCAATGTCAGCAGAGCTTTGGAGAAATGTATCCACCTACACGGTCGCACTTGGCAGCATAAATTAATTCTTTATCTCTTTAAAAGATAAATCCACCTGTGTACATATTCCACTGACATAATCCAAACGGAAAGATGATCTTTCCAAAAAATGTTAATGAAGCACATTACATTATTCATACATGCCAAAGAAGAAAAAGAAAAGCAAGGAAAAGAAATCATTGCAAATGCCCAATAGCTGGAAAATGATTAAAGGAAAGATAATACACTAATGAAAATGGAATACCAGGTGATCGTTAAAAATATTATGTGGGCAAAGTATAAACAGAGAACAGAAAATGGAAATACAGAGACATATATATTTGGGTATCATTCAGTGATAAAACAGCTTGCTGTTTTTAGAAAATGGGATTTTTTTCTGCTGTGAAAATATTTGAGAGTATAATAAAAATCCTTAAGTTAAAATAAAAAATAAAGAAACTTAAAAAGAGACTACATACCAAAACTTTGGGGAAATTATTTCTTAAGCATATATAACCGACCCGTTTCAGCATTATAATGGTGCTTATGAAGACAGCAGCTATTAAAAACATAGTAATTATTCCTCCAATTCTGGCAGATTCTGATAACCCTGTTGATGGAAAATGAAATGATTTTATTTAGAAATAAATTCAGTAAATGATCACAGATGGGAATAAACACTCATTGGACTGATGGTGGAATGAGTTATCAGACAAGCAAATGTTACTATTATTAAACATAGAATGAAAAGTAATCCAAGTATACATAGTTTCCAAGGATAAAAGCGGCAGATTTAATTTTTCAAATTAAAATGTCTTCCAGCTACTTTCTTTCTTTCTTTTTTTTTTTTTTAAAGATTTTATTTATTTATTTGAGAGAGAGAGAATACAAGATAGGTTAGGGGCAGGGGGAGAAGGAGAAGCAGACGCCGTGCTGAGCAGGGAGCCCCCCCAACTCCAAGACCCTGAGATCATGATCTGAGCTGAAGGCATATGCTTAACTGACTGAGCCATCCGGTGACCCTGTCTTCCAGGTTTAATGATGGTTCTATGGCTACACTCTCCAACACAATAGCCATGAGCTGCACATGACTCTTTAAATTTAAGTTACCAAAACTGAGGGGCACCTGGTTGGCTCGATTCTGGGATCAAGTCCTGCGTCGGGTGGGGATGGTGGGGGGGGCGGTTTTCCTTACGCAGCAGGGAGCCCGCATCTCCCTCTGCCTGCCGCTCCCCCTACTTGTGCTCTCTTTCCTCTCTCCTTTTCTCTCTCTGTCAAATAAATAGATAAAACCTCAAAAAAAATGAAATTAATTATCAAAGCTGAAGAGAAACTCCACCAAACTCAGTTTTTAGTCATCCTGGCCACATCTCAAATGCTCCATCGCCACCTGTTAGTATTGTTAAAAACAAAACAAAACAAAACGAAACAAAACGAAACTCCGGGTCCAAAATGGAGTCACTTATACCTAGTCCATAACACACAGGGTCTCAACACCTAACCTAATTGCATTTTCACCGCCCCCCCCCCCCCCCCCCCCGGGACTGTAATCTTAACTGGTCATTCCAGAATTTCCTGCTCAGCACTGCCAGGCAATCCACCTGATATAATAACTTTCTGTCCCCCAAAGGGAGGTGACTTCACTCGAAAATCCCTTTTTTCGGTGTGACTTCCTTGTCCTGATTTTAAAAACCTTTCCTTTTCTATAGCCCTCTGGAGCTCCTCTCTATTTATTAGGTGGGATGCTCCCCGATTCCTGATTTCCGAATTGTTCAACAGAGCTCATTAGGTCTTTAAAATGTACTTGAATGTCTGTTATTTAACAGTATACCCTACAGGCAAGGAGAGGTGGAAAAGAAGAGTTTGTCTGAAAGAAACAACAAAACAAAAATCTTTTTAAAAAAATTCCTTTTGGAAAATTTCAACCTTCTGACTGCAAGTGGCTTTTTAAAGTTTTGTTTCTCCATCTCTGCTGCAATGTAAGCTCCACGAGATCAGGGATATTCAATTTTATTTGTGTGTGTGTGTGTGTGTTGTTGTTGTTGTTTTGCTTTTTAAAGATTTTATTTATTTATTTGACAGAGAGAGATCACAAGTAGGGAGAGAGGCAGGCAGAGAGAGACAGAGGAGGAAGCAGGCTCCCCGCTGAGCAGAGAGCCCGATGCGGGGCCCGATCCCAGGACCCCGGGTTCATGACCTGAGCCGAAGGCAGAGGCTTTAACCCACTGAGCCACCCAGGCACCCCTCAATTTTATTTGTTTTGGTCACTGCCATCTCCCCAGCATCTATGAGAGAACCCAGCATACAGTAGGTCCCGTCAAATGGATGGACACAGCTTTCCCTCAAGGCCTTCCTGAAGGAGCCAACCAGGTAATTTAGGACTTGACCGGAAGGGAGACATTTTTCTAGATCTCTGGTCTAAACTCCACCCAGATGAGTACTCCCCTAAGACAGCAGTGTTCATCCCCAAGGCTGAGGAAGTGAACACCTGTCCCAGGAGGTGTGTCAAGAATCTCCCACCATCTGAACCTGTCTGGTTCCCAGGTTGGGCTAGTTGAACGTAGTTCAGATGACAAGTCTCCACAGTGAGGAGTCCATGTTATGTGAGCCTACTTGGTTCCTGAGTTTCAGACAATAAGAATTGAGACATCCAATATTTGGATTGTGAAGGACACCTGTACTTGTGCTGTCTTGGGTAATGATACAAGAAGGGAGGCTGATTTAATATGCAAAATGATGTGCTCGCACCATGTAAAGACAAAATGACATGACAACATGCTATTGCATGACTGTTTCTTAGCGGGTAAAACAGAAAATTCAGGGGAGAAACTGAGTCATCACAAAGCATGTCAACCCCCAAAGAATGTGTGCCTTTGGTCTCAGACTTAACTTCATCTTCCAGGTGGGGACTGAGTTCCTGCAAACCACCGTCTGTCATGTCATACTACTGATTTGTGTGTTTACTGCTGAGATTGTGATTCACAATAATAATAAAGAAAATATCTATTTGGTCTTTGTCCCCAGTTCCTGGCATAGGGTTCTGAAATTTCCTAGGAATTTCCTAAGTGATAAGAGCAGGGAAGGTGAAGCAGTGTCTTTTGTTGTTCATATCCAAGCCCCTTTTGACCACACTTGAGTTTACTGTTAAGGAGATGACTTTGGAAAGCCCCTAAGGATGGAGGCTGGTTGTCAGGAGAACCAACTGGTGATTAGAAGGTTGGAACTTTCAACCCTACCCCTGGACCTCTGGGGGCAAGAGAGGGACTGGAGGTTGAATTAATTGCCAGTGGCAAAGGATTTAATCAATCCTACCTTTGTAATGAAGTCTGCATAAAACCCTTAAAAGACAGGGTTCTAAGGGCTTCTGGGTTGGGAAGTTGGGGTGTGGGGGTGACGTGCTCGCTTTAAGAGGACAGAGAAGCTCCCTGCCCTTCCCCCTCATACCTGGCCCTATGCAGCTCCCCACCCAGGCTGTGCCTGGGTCATATCCTTTGGAATCCACCAGGAACCCAGTAAAGAAATTGTTTTCCTGAGTTCTGGGAGTCATTCTAGTGAATGATCAAACCCAGGGAGAGGGCTGTGATTATCTCTAATTTATAGCTGGTCAGTCTGACACCCAGGTGACAACTTTGATCGCAACTCGCATTTGCAGTGGCAGTGGGACAGTCTTGTGAGATCGGGTCTCTACCTCCAGGTAGACAGTGTTGAGACTGAGTGAAATCGTAAGACCCTGAACTGGTCTTACGTCATAAGACCCTGAATTGGTCATCCAAGAGGATGACTTGGAGTGCAGAAAACCCCTACACCAATGGAATACGCCAGTATTCCATGAGGAGAGGAGAAAATAGTTTCTCCAGTCCATTAGTTTCATTTGCTTATAAGGTCATGGTATAATACAAATAAAAATAAAAAAATAATAATACAATAAATCATCTGGTCTTTGCCCCTAGTTCTTGGCACAAAATACCAGTTTCAGGAGTGTCTTTCGGGGACCAAATCTGAGTTTATGCTGACGAGACAAGGCAAGGCAGGGTGCTGGAGAGCTCCAGGATGGGGGCTGGTCACCAGAAAAACCAACCTGGTGATTAGAAAGTGGAAACTTCTAGTCTCACTGACCTTAGGAAAGGGAGAGGGGCTGCCGATCGCATTTAGTCGCTAATGGATGATGGTTTAATCAATCATGCCTACGTAATGAAACCCAGTACAAACTCTGGTCAGCAAAGCTTAGAGAGGTTCCAAGTCGGTGGACACATGGAAGTATTGGGAGGTTGACACCGCATGACTCCGAGGGGACAGGAGCTCCTGCCCTATTTAAATGTGAAGGGAGGTCATGGGAACCTCTGGATTTGTGGCCAGGCTGGACAGAAGTTTGGGTGGCCTGTACCAACTCCAGAGAGTGTAGGAAATGAACCAAATCGGTGGACAGTGAGCTGATGTTGGCGATTTGGTATGAGGACATAAGTATGTAACTTCACTTGGAGTTCACGTTTTTGTAAGAGCTCCAGGCATAAAGAATTTATACGCAAGTTTAGATTCGCCTGTATTTGACTGACACTCTAATAATGATTGAAGCTAATGCGTTTTCCCTTTAAAGATACATTAAAGGAGATATTTTTTCCTTTAAAATTGTTCTGTGTGTCATCTGACCCTGAGGAACACAGGAGAGTAAAATCACAAGGAGGAACTTCATGTGTCAGGCAGTGTGGACCGTAGGTCACTTAACCCACAAATAAGCCACACCCTTGACTGTTCCTTCCTCTCGCCTCACCTTAGGGTCTGAACTCTGGTAAATGAGCACGTTAAAGAAACTCTAATGGGGGCTGGGAAATTCTGAAAGTCTTCCTTGGTGGAGATGTTCACTTTTGGCAAAACAATCAGGGAACTTGTTACTTCCTGGGCTAATCAGCAGCAGCGAACTTTCCTAAGTCTGATTGGTCTCACTCAAATTTCTCCGTTTGGGGGAAGGCTTGGGAACTATGCTATTTCCTGTTCTGATGCCTTTGCAACAGGACTTCTCCGTCTTCCTCAGGAACTATCTCAGCCACACTAGTGAGTATTCCTTCCATGTGCGAACAATAGCTCACCTTCCTGTGAGGCAGGCCACATGGATGAGCCACACCCAACCTCCGTAATTTGACCCTTTGATACCTCTGCCTCTAATTGCTTCCAGAATCCCTCCCTCCTCCAGCCCTTGGCTTGAGTAATGGCCAAGCTAAGGGTGCCCAGAACTGAGTTTCATCCTGACTCCCTGAAATTGAAGCATTTCCATTTCAGGAGGACTTGACTTTATAAAGGTAGACACGGAACTGTCCCTCTGGTATGGTACCTTAAAGGGGACTCCATCACTTGGCTGCAACTGACCAAGAGAACACATCACTGTGATGGGCTTTCAGGGGAAGAGATAACTTCCATACTCCACGACTTTCAGATTCTTCTCATTAAATATGTTTTCCCACAGAGCAAAAGCCACACATGAATTTTTAAAAACTTATACCTGTGTCGCGTGCAGGTTGAAGGAGGGTACATTTTACTGGTGATCTGCGTATTGCTTCCAGATTTCTAGGCATGAAATAAACAGATACGCAGTAGTTTGTGTTTGGAAGTAATTTGTCGATGATGTAAGTGAAATTTCCAATGACGTTTTCATCTAGTGCGGGGTTATGCTGTGAAAAGAAGCCAAAAATCAGGAAGACTTTGAGGGAGAATTTCGTTTAGAGGCAGGTCTAAACAGTGTCTTTGGGGATTTGTTTTCAAATCTTAAACAGGGATAAAAATACTGGCTTGATGGGAAAAAGGATTTTTTAAGTTATTAGGGACCAGAAATTGATCGTTCAACACACACTTTCAAACCACGAAATCTGGTCTAGAAACTTCATTTTATAAATGAGTAGAAAAAGTTTCAACAAGGAATAAAGGTTTCCATGATGTCATTTTACAAGATTATTTTGTCTTGCATTGAGATAACCCAGCAAAAATGAGAAAATAAAAAAAGATTGTCTTTTTTCATTAATGATATGTATCTACCCTTCAGAAGTGCTTTCATATGCATTAATGAATGGGATTTTTAAAATGGTCTGCAAAGTTGGCATTATCTGCATTCTCCAGATGATGAAACTACCGCTCACAGTGGTTAGGTAACTTTCCAAAGCCACACAGCTTGTCTGTGGCAGACCTGTGGGTGCTGTTTAATTTCTTATCTTTTCCCTTAAAACACCTTGCCTCGTCCTTCTCACGTAGTTCTGTTTCATTCTGGAATTAAAGAGATGATACGAAGGTTGTTCTTCCAAGAAAAAACAACTTCTGTGTAAAGTTTTACAGTTTTCAAAATACTAGCAGTTCTATGAATTAGGATTTCCAGCAGTTCAAATATGGCCTTCTGTAATAGTGTTCTTTTGCAAGTTTCTGCTTAGAAGGAGGAAGAAATAAGAAAAGAAAGAAAGGAAGAGAGAAAGAAAGAAAGAGTGGGTGAGCCCTAAAGAACTAAAATCCCATGCATGGCCAATAAGCAATGAAGAAGAAAAGGGGGAGAGAAGTAGAAACTTCCTGGAAGAGGAATAGCCAATGGTAGCTGAGAAGATCTAGGTCCCACACCTGGTGTTGCCATTGTGTGATCTTGATGAAGTGTGAGATACTTGCTTCCTGTTTCCCTAAGCAGGCAGACATGCCCCTGAGCCTGACTATTTTGCCCCACCGTGCTTCGGATGCCCAGTCCCGCTCCAAGCCAAGGCCAACCCCTTCTTGTGCTCATCCATCCTCATCTCCTCTACAATGTTGCTCTGCCAGTCCCCTGGGACATTCCATCTGCACAGGAGCGTCCTGTAACTTCTTCCATTTTAAAGTGTTCCTCCCTTGACCCCAATTTCCATCACAGAGTATCTCTTCTTCTCTTGATAGAAAAACTCCTTAGAAGAAGTAGCTCACCTCACTTTCTCCAATTTCTCGCTCCCTTCTCTTTCTGGAATCTATTCCTACCAGATCCTCACCCCAACATTCCACCGAAGTCACTCTTATCAAGGTCACCGGGACTTCCATGCGGCGAAATCCAATCGTCAATCCATAGTCTTCCTCTAATGTGTCCCGTTTATAGCATTTGACCCAGTAGATCACTTTCTCCTTCCAGAACTTTCTTCTCTCAGCCACCAGGACATCACTCTCACCTACTTCTCCTCCTACACTGCTGGTTACTCCTTCCCAGCAAAAGAGTTTGCTGTTTCCTCATTTGCTAGATCTCTACATTTTTGAGTCCTCTGGGACTCTGACTTTGGACATCTTCTCTCTGCATATCCGCCTCTGGATGATTTTGTCTCTTCTCAAGGTATTAATACACACCAAGAAACTAAAGACTCCTGTGGACATCTCTCCAGCTAGAAGCTCTCTCCTGAACTCCAGACTTGGAGCCTTCAACTCCTGCTCAATATCTCCTCCTGGATGCCTTGTGGGCATCTCAAAATGGACATATACAATTCCAAGCTATTGAGATCCAACCATCTACCTCCTCTGTCTGTAATCTACCCTATTTTAATGAATGGAAGCTCCATCTATCCAGGTGCTCCTGTCTTTTTCTTCACCATACCGCACATCCAACCCATGCAAAAATACTGTCAGCTCCACTTGCAATACATATGCAGAATTTGACCACTTCTCTTTACTGCGGAGAAGTCCAAGCCACCACCAGCTGTCACCTGGCTTCCACCAGGAGCCTCTTTTTCTTGATCTAATTTAGTCCAAAGACTATTTATTTAATGAAGAAGATGCGAAACACCACCATTTCCCCCTTACAGTGTTGTCAATATCCTAATAAGCATGGCACTCTTATTTTAGAAATAATAATCTCAAACAGAATTAATAGCTCATGGGTTGAATATAAATTAGATGTAACTGGATTATGAGCTTTAAAGAAACTTGATACAGTCTCTGAGCTACATGAGCTTACTTCTTCCCTCTGTTATTTTTGTACCCTTTTCCTAATCAAAGGATTAGGGTGTTGATTATAATCCAAGTCGATATTAAAGGGAAAATTATAATTGTATAATTTGCTACTTCCTACTGAGAAGTAGCCATCATAATAGCCTCTTAACTGATCTTCCAAATTCTACCTTTGGCCCCTATGATCTACTCCTCAATACACCAGGCAGGATAACCCTGGAAAAGCCTCGGGTCCTCCAGCATCTTCATGACACTCTGAAGCCCCACAAGATCTGAGCCCCAATGTCTCCATGACCTCACCTCCTTCTATTTTCCTGTCTTGGTCACTCTATTCCAGCTCCCCGCTGTTTCTCAAATCCACTGGGTCCGCTCCAGTACCTCAGGACCTTTGACTTCTGGTGCCCTCTACCTGAAAAGCATGTGCCCCTGTATCCTGCAGGTTGGTGTCATGTACAAGGGTTTACACTTGGCAAAGGGCTATGCCCATGTAAGTTGCTCAAGCAGAGGCCACTTTCATTCATTCCTCCATTTAGAATTTTGCCCCAGTTGAAATTAGTCTGTTCTCTTGGTCTATACCACACTCCTTTCTCTTTCCTGTGTGTCCCCTGATGTGTGTGTGATTTATTCTTCGAAGGAAGACCACACCAATGGGCTAAGTCAACGTATTTCCACAATGAATGAACTATGGAGACTTCTTCTCTTAAGCCAGGCCCCATTGCTTCAGCCTCTTTACCCTTCATTGTTCTAGTCATTACAAATGTCTTTTTTTTTTTAAAGAAAAACATATTCATGGCCAAATCAGAACTGTTTTGACCACTTACCTTCTTGACAATCTCCCCTGACTGTTCTTCGATGATAAGTGATAGGTGAAACTGTAATAGTTCTTCTAGTATCTTGGGAAGGACGGGTGGAAAATTCACATTGACGTTAATGTGGTCGGTAAAGTTAACAATATCAAACTCTGGTGGCTCCAAAGATACTGTTCAGAAAACAAAATCAGAAACAAATCCCAATATCTAACCGTACTGTTCCCAGTGCTGTAACATAACCTGATTTCTTGACAGCTATCTTTTCTTTAGCCTGCCTAGGGTCCTCGTTGAGGCATGGGTTGTCTCTGTTTTATTTTATTTTTATTTTTTTAGATTTTATTTACTTATTTGACAGAGAGAGAGAGAGATCACAAGAGAGGCAGGCAGAGAGAAAGGGAGAAGCAACCTTCCTGCTGAGCAGAGAGCCCAATGCGGAGTTGGACCCCTGGCCCCTGGGGTCATGACCTGAGCCAAAGGCAGAGGCTTAACCCACCGAGCCACCCAGGTGCCCCATGTCTTTGTTTTATTGGTGAAAAACTGAGAACAATAACAGTGATGTGATTTGCTTAATGGAGAAATGGAGGGCAGGTTTGGGGATGGAAGTCAGTCTTTCCTGATTTTCAGGCTGTATTCTAAACACGAAAGTACAAATAACTTCTTTTCGTATTGTAATGATATCCAACTGTTGCAGAAATAGCAGAAAACACAGTAGACAACTGTCCCTGAATGTGGTTAATCATTATTTGTCTACTGTGTGTCTATTGTGTATATGTATATAAACTGAACTAGTGTAGACACACACACGCATCTAAACTAAAATTAAATCATTCTTACCCGCAGTTTTGCATGGAATATATTGCACTTAACTCATCTCATAAACATATTAATGCCTATTTATCTCCATTGAGGGCTGGCCAAAAGGCTTGTGGATTGGGTTTCTGTACAGCCTGCCAGCTCAGGGTGTTTTTAGTTCTGAAAGGGTTGTAAAACAGTGAAAGAAGAATTGGTGATACGGTGTATGATGTGTGACCCGTAAAGTCTGAAGTATTTCTTTCTTGGCCTTTTACAGAAAGCTGGATGACCCCGATACTCATCGTGAATTTTCATGGTTGCTTCTGTTCTGCTAAGTGCAGAGAGCCCGATGCGTGGCTCGATCCCAGGACCCTGAGATCATGACCTGAGCCGAAGGCAGAGGCTTAACCCACTGAGCCACCCAGGTGCTCCTGTGCTTTTCTTTCTTTTCTTTTTTTTTTTTTTATACACACAGATATGTATATTTCTACATACACATAAACATACACGCACCATTCCAGTGGATTGCCCATTCAGGATGTTTGTGGCCATGCGGATTCAGTTGTTTTCACTTTGGTAAGCACGTATGCGTGAGAGCACACTCACACAGCCTTTAACAGGGAGCTGAAATTGAATCTTTCTCTTGGAAACCGGTTGCACAGTCGGACACTGAGGAAATGCTGGAGTCTGGCTGAGGACCACTGACCCTGCGACTGTTAAGGCAAGTGCCATAGGGAGCTGATTGCAGTCAGAGGGGAAGAAGAGAGAGGCAGACCCACTCTTGGGCTCTGGTCTTCTCTGAGACCGGGCACTGGTGTAGGTAAGAGCTACTGGGTTATGATCTGGGGGAGAGGTTGCAGTATTAAGGAACACATTGGCCCAAAGAGTTGAGACAGCTCAGACACAGGCCATCTGGACCTCACTCTACTTCCCGTCGGGTTCTGAAATATACCAGAAAGTAGCGGCCATTGCTGCCGGGATGCCCGCCTCACTCGGGCACAGAGGAATCCTCTCCAAAGTATAGATCATCATCCCACTTTTTGGCTAAGAAAACTGAAGCTTGGAGAGGCCAAGTAAATACTTCACAGTTCCAGAGCTAGGAAAAGTGCCAGGGTCAGGCATGCCCTGAGTCTGAGCCACGCTTTGCCGACCTTTCTGCTTCACGATCGAAGCAAATATTGATGATGACGGAGATGATAAAGGGAGATCTACTCACTGTCTGCTGCCAGGAAGAAATCGGTGAAGCACGTGACCAGCGTCGTGTTCCCTCTGAACCCGTCAACCGTGACGGCGTATGTCTCAGGCAGGACCTCCCACACATCCGTTAGGTCACAGAATGATGCTGTGATATTTGAACAGTGCTCCACAATCTTCACACCGTCTGGTCTACTTTGAAAGGAAAATAAAGGACAAAAGGAGAATTTCAGTGTTTATGTGATAAGAACCCACTAACTGTACGCCCAGCTTCTTTGTTGTGTTATGGCTCTGCCCAAGTATCACTGTATCAAGTCGTCTTCCTTATTTAAAATAGAAATACACCTTACCCCACAGTGTCCACCCATTCTCTCCTAATCCCTCTCGCCCGTGTTTATTTTTCTGCACACTGTTTACCAGCACCTACCACATTATGTCTTTATTTGTTGATTGAAATCCATGCCTACTTTCAGAGTATCTGCTCTAGGCCTTAGGAGGTCAAGGACTTGGGTTCACGGTTCAACCCCTGGCATGCAGGAGGTACTCAGTAAATATTTGCTGGATGAATGAATGAGCAAACCCTTATGCTGTTGTGGGAGAGGCCCCAGATCTCCCTTCCCCACACAACAATCACGAGCGTCCTCCCTGAAACCCTCTCTCCCTCCGAGGATCACATGGTCCAGTCCCAAGTCAGCCCGTGCTATGTAGGGACAGCAGAGACATCTGATTTCTTGAGCTTCAGAAAGGTAAGTGGGTGGCACACGTGACCGCCTAACGCAGAGAGAAACTAAGACTTTGGCAGGCAGCAGAGAGACTTGCAAGAAGCCTTCTACTGGGTCAGTGAGTGGTAGTAAGAGCTGTTAGCCAAATAAAGAGCAAACAAAAGAACACTGGGAGGGGCGACTGGATCAAAGCAACCACTTAGAAGGGTGACATCAGACATCGGAAGAAGAGAGCCATTGAGGGCTCTTTCCATTATGTTATTCATCTTTGGACACTCGGCTCAGAGAAGCTGAGCTCTGTGCCCCAAGATGACGGCCCATCAGTGATCAAGCCAGACTGCAGACCTGGGCCTCTCCTGGTCTGGGCCAGACAGCTTTCTGATGTGCCACACAGTTCCCCGAGTAAAGAAACATGAACCCAATATCAATACGGTCGCCAGGTCTTTGGACTCCTGTCCTCAGAAAACAGCGTATTCATTTATTCATTGACTGTCCAATGAGTTAGAGAAATAACTGTGAAAACCATACACAGTGATTATTTTGCTTCTGCGGCTCTGACCTGTAGAGATGATTATAAATACAAGTTTTGTCAAAACCAGTTTGAAACTGTTAAAGTACTCAATTTAATTAAAAGCGGACTTGGACTTTGAGAGCTCTGAACTCAGAGAGAGAGAGTTCTAACACAAGGAGGATCACGACCCTTCCCCATCCCCATCCCCCAGTTAATATAAAGAGAATGTATTTAGCAAGGAAAAAATGAAATGCTAAACCAACCTTATAACCGTGTACTGTAATGTATAGCGATCTGGTACAATCGAATGGTTTTTCAATTCCCAAGATAAGATGACCCGGAAATTGCGTAATGTCACCTTGAAAGTGCAAGATTTGTCTGACAAATCTAGAGGAAACAGGAGGAAAAAAAAAAAAGAAACGCTGAAATCTGGAACCCAAGGTGGTCCAATCAGTCCCTTGGGATCTGGAGCCCACACGGTCTTGGGAACACCGGAAAGACACGATTTTAGTGTGAGACATGAGAAATGAAGTAACATAACTAATTCATGAGCAACACGTCATTAGGGCAAGGATCCGTGTCCACCTAATTCTCTCAACTCAACTCCAATGCCTCCTGTAGTCCCCCTAAGCGGCTCGGCACACTGCCTACTTTCCCTCCTCTGAACTTCCCATCGCACTTACTCTCCAGTTACGGAAGTAAGGGACAGACAATGAGCGCTCAGACTGGCCCTTCCCAGGCACTTAATCTGAGCAAAAATGCTGAAGTCGGTGCCAGGAAGAGACCCATTCTACAGACCGTGAAACCGAGCAGTTGAGTTATATAGTGTTACGCAGCTGGGATGAGGCGGTAGCAAGGGAGACTTGAAAGCTACACTGGTCAAATTCCGTTTAAATTTAAGTCTTTTCGGGGTGCAGCGGGGAGGGAGAGGGAGGTGTTACGTGTTATGGACACTGGGGAGGGTATGTGCTATGCTGAGTGCTGTGAAATGTGTAAGCCTGATGATTCACAGACCTGTTCCCCTGGGGCAAACAATACATTATAGGTTAATAAAAAAAATAAATTCAAGTCTTTTTTTTTCCAAATTCAATTTTTATGATCCTCTAAGTTGCCTGTGGTTCAGACTTAGGACTTTGCTTCTTGGCTGGGAGCTCTTCCTCTCCTGTGCTCAGCCCAAGCTTGGACACAGAGTTAATGCACAGTGACATTATATGGACAGATTTATAGATGTAGGCAAGACGTTTGGCTTAAAACAATTATTTTCCTTTATCTGGCACCAGGTACCAGACAGCATGTGGAAGAACGAAATGAAGGGGAAATTATTCGGATCATTTCCTGTTTGACATGGTCTGTACCTCCTTGTTCTTTGATTAAGGGGCTTGAAATTGCATAGTCTTTTAAGGAGTTTTAAAATGACTTCTGGTGTGTTCTCTCTCTCCCTCTCTCTCTCTCTTTTTTTGGGGGGGGGTGCATTAATTTCTTCTAAGTGTTTTGAGAGACAAATGTACAAATCTGGCTAATTTTTGCCCCTGTGACAGAGGAAAGAAAAGAGTATTTGAGAAAATCAAAGAAAAGCGATACAAACAACGTGGGCAACAGATCTGGGATCAGAAATCAAATTCCCCACATTTTAAACTTCTGAATAGTCGCCCCAGTACCCTGACCCTTCCACAAAATTCAGTCAAGCCAAGAAAATCTCTTACCAGGCAGCGAAGATAACACACCAGACAGGAGGCTGATACACACTAGGAAGAAGAAGAAAAAAATTAGACAAGCAAAAACACTCTCTGCAGGCTCAATTTGTAATTCTAGCTCTGAGTCTGGCATTCTTTTGGACATGTCTTTTTTAATTAATTAATTAATTAATTAATTTTTGTTTTATTTCTTTCTTTGACAGAGAGATCACAAGTAGGCAGAGAGGCAGGCACAGAGAAAGGGAGATGCAGGCTCCCGCAGAGCAGATAGCCAGATGGGGGCTCAATCTCAGGACTCTGGGATCATGACCTGAGCTGAAGGCAGAGGCTTTAACCCACTGAGCCACCCAGGCACCCCTGGACACATGTCTTAACCCTGGATTGAGACTTCCTTGTGCTTAAAAAAAATATCCTCAAGCAAACGGTTCTTGGAATATCGATGCTGCTATCGGTGGGTCACGGTTCAAGGGTTTCAACCTGAGTGAATCCAAAATAAGATCCGTCTGGGAATTGCTGCGAATAACAGGGCTGATGGGTTGGGAGAGAGTGCCGAGACGCAGCTAGCTATGTGTCTGGAAGAAGTCTCAGAATACGAACGCGCATGTTGTCAGCTGATACAGTTTGAAGGTTAAGACTTTTGTCAAGGGTGGCGTAGGAAGAAAATCGGCAGTGATGGGAGCTGGGGACTCTCCTTTGCTTTCTGGCTGTCACAGTGACTTGCGGGAGAGGTTACAGGCAAGGGCAGCTCTGCACAGGGGAGAAGTGTCCCCCTCATGGATCCCCTACAGGTAAGCTCTAGAAGAGATGACACAGTGACACTGAAATAGAATCAAAAGAAAGGTAGAGAAAGAGCAGCACTGGACTATAGGGAAAAAAGTCAAGAATAAATGAAGCCCAGAAACCAAAGTTCAAGGCTGACTTTTCAGTCTGGTGACCGAGAGGAGATAAGGGGGTTTGGCCTCGTCCTCCGTAGGGGAGTAGAGTGAGAAACTCCGCCTCGGATTAGAACGAGGGAATTAAGAGGAATTCCTCTTCAAAGTGCCTAGGAGGGTACTCTCCATCATTACGGAGTCATTCTTGTTTCTTTTCCTAAAATGAATAGTAGGGTGGAAACTCAAGACCCTGAATCCAGGCTTCCTGTCTACGTTCCATCTGGCTCTTGGCATTGGACAGGCTGATGCTGGGCCCCTGGTCGGGGACATCCATTTGCTACTGCCCAGCTGGGCTCCGGGGCATGGTGACTTGGCTGGCTTGCTCCTACAAGAGCTCCGACGAACGTTAACACTCACCCACGAGACACAGATTCCGTGATCTAAGTGGGGAAGCATTCTGGCTCCAAAGCATCTTGGTTATTGAGTCTTTTCTTTATGTTCACATCTGAAAGGAAATCAGCATTAGGTGATTCCCCACGCTGAAGCATGTAATTAAATGACAAAGATCAAGATGGACAAAGACAGGACAGCGAGGGTTTCCGCGTCCAGGCTTCCACTGCCCTCCTGGGAGCCGGACCTGGTACCAATTCCTGGTCTACCAGGGAGAAGTTTTATCTATTTATTTTTATTTTGAAGATTTTATTTATTTATTTGAGAGAGCGAGCGAGTGAGCGAGAGCACCAGCAGGGCGGAGAGGGAAAAGCAGGCTTCCCATTGGGCAAGGAGCCGGAGGTGGGGCTCAATCCCAGGAGTCAGGGATTGAGAGCTGAGTCCAAGGCAGACGCTTTACCAACTAAGCCACCCAGAAGCCCCCAGGGAGAGGTTTTAAATTTAACTTTGGAATAGGCGACGGGATTATCTGTTTCCAGAAACACACAGAAGTAAATAGCAAAGGGTCTTGCTTCCTTCAGAAAACTACTTTTATTCATTCTCTGGTGAGTCCTTCAGAATATCTCTATGCACAAGCAAAACCAAATATATATTATTTCTCCCCCCCCTTTTTTTTAACACAAGAGATGGGATGTACAATCCTTGTCCTACTTCTGCTTTTTCTACTTGAAGATACATAGTTGGGAGATCTTTCTACATCAGCACCCAAGAGAATTTCTTTTTTTTTTTTTTTTTTTAACCAGTTAAGCTGTCCAGTTTATGGACACACTACCATGGAGGGAATTAGGCCCCACGAGAGATGTCTGAGTTGCTCCTGGTCTTTTCTGCAACAGATTATCTTGGACACGTGTCCTTCCACATGTGTGCGAGTCTAAGTGTAGGAAAACTTCCCAGAAGTAGGATGGCAGGCAAAAGGTGATGCCGCTCAGGGTCTCAGCAGGAAAAAGATATTCGAATGAGGACATCTGGACAAAGACTTTAGTCAGTTACAAATGCGTGAGCAGGATGTAGGCAAACAGTAAGGAAGCAAGTAGTACCTGGAGCTAACAGCCGCGGGGCTGTTACCCTCCTGGGCTGGGGCGCAAAGGGAAGGTGCTAGAATCTGGTAGTAGAAAATCCTGTGGGAATCCAATGTGATAGTAGTGCAGGGGGACGGCATGTGATGGGAGGGTGAGTAGCCCTCACGGTCTTTCTTCCGTCCTCTTACTTGGGGCTCATCCCTGGCTGATTCCAGTCGGAAGTCATAGGACCAGGGTGCTGGTGACTGTGCCTGTGCAAGACAGGATCGCAGAACAAAGTAAGGGGTTTATGTGGGGAGGCTGGGTCTGGGGGCGTCAATGATGGACACCTGACCCAGAGGGGCGCTGCACTCGTAATTCAAATAGAAACGGCCACTCTCTTGCCCTGGTGGCTGTGTGACATACACAGCGACCTGTGATGTGTGACAATTTTTCCTTTCACCACAAGCTCTTCAGGGAGGCTGTCATCAAGTTCTTGGACTTGTTACTTACTTTATTCTTTTTAAGGTTATTTAGTTATTTCTTTCAGAGACAGACAGAGCATGAGCAGGGCAAGTGGCAGGCAGAGGGAGAGGGAGAAGCAGGCTCCCCGCTAAGCAGAAAGCCTGATGTGGGGCTCAATCCCAGGATCCTGGGATCATGACCTGAGCTGAAGGCAGACTATTAACAACTGAGCCACTCATATGCCCCACCCCTGGACTTTTTCAAATCAGATTCATAAATAAAAATGATCTTCAGACGAATATAAATTTGCATTTCTCTTATTCTGAGTTGAGTATCCATTTTTTATACATGTAAGAGGTATTTGCATTTTCTTTCTTGTTAACTCTATCTTTGCTCATTTTTCTACTGAGTTGTAGCTTTTTTTCTTACTGGTTTGTTTGTCGGAACTTTTTAATTATGAGCGAAACTGGCCCTTTGTCTTTGATACAAATCACATCTTTCCCCCTCTGTTGTCACCTTGCCCTTTGATTTGCTCATGTCGGCCTTATTTATTTTTTATTTTATTTGTAAGTTTTAAAAATATGAATCAGAAAACTGATTCTTTCCTTTAAAAAATATTTTATTTATTTATTTGTCAGGGAGATAGAGAGAGAGCACAAACAGAGGGAGTAGCAGGCAGAGGGAGAAGCAGAGCTGAGCAGCCTGATGGGGGAGTTGATCCCAGGAACTTGGGATCACGACCTAGGTTGACCCGTGTCCCTCATCCTGGCTTAAAAAAGAAAAAATCATTATGTTTTCAGATTTAAAGCTTCCTTGGCATTTGCCTTTTGAGTCATAGTCTGAAATTGTTCCATGGAGAGAAATTCTTCGTGAGTTTTATGGAAACACTCCCCCCCACCCCGCCTGGCAATGGATCGTGTTCCTTTTCTGCCTCAGGGCTTTTGCCTCTACCTAAGCAACTGGGCTTTACCAATTCTGGGTATTCTGTCCCCCCACCCCCCAACACTGTAGCAGCATCAGGCCCCAAGTTGGAACTGAATAAGGACCACAGAACACCAGACTTGAGCTGAAGTTCAAAACAAATTTAAAATGTCCTCTGGACTGCCAGGGTAACACGTCCCACCCAAGGTACTGTCCTGGAGGAATCCAAGAGATTCCAGGTTAAAACTGCCATCCCTGCTGAAGACTCCGCTGCCCATGACATACCTAGGCTCCTCTGCCTCCTGCTATCCCGCCATACCATGCCCATTTCGAAGGTCGACAGAGAGCACTGTGATGTGTGACGCCATCTCCCACCCTCACTGCCGGTGGAGGGTCTGCACGGGTATGGACATTCCCTAAGACGCTGGGCGCACCTAGAGTATAGAATGCCACGGGTGGGGAGGGGGGTGGTGGTGACACTACCTTGCACTGACCATCTGCCCTGTGGCCCCTTGCCCCTCTGTCTTTTTTTTTTTTTTTTTTTAAGATTTTATTTATTCGACAGAGATCACAAGTAGGCAGAGAGGCAGGCACAGAGAGAGGAGGAAGCAGGCTCCCTGCTGAGCAGAGAGCCCGATTTGGGGCTTGATCCCAGGACCCTGAGATCATGACCTGAGCCAAAGGCAGAGGCTTAACCCACTGAGCCACCCAGGTGCCCCCCCCCCCCCCCTTTGTCTTTTCTTGATGGTGGTAAAATCCTCACCTTTGTTCTACAGAACACTTGGTTTCTTCCGCAGCGGACACCCACACACAATTACACATTTAAAAGTCCCTCATCCTCTGTGGGCCAGGGGATGTCTCCTCCCCTTCTTTGTTTCTGATGACCCATACCCCAATTCCAGCCTAATGTCCAGTAATGAGATTCCTGGTTGTTTGGAAAATCTAATTTCCTGTCTCTTGGCATCCTGCCCGCAGTTGTTTAATGAGGCGCCTGGAAACCCTCCCTGACTACCAATCAGCTTTCCTACAGCAAAGCTATTTCCATCTCTTCTCTGTAGCCAGCCAGGGCTGGCTTCGCTCCTTCCCCCACCTCGGGTCCTGGGTCCCCCAGGTGGAAGGGATCCACACTTGTTTTACTGCTCTCCCGAGGCTGTCCTGAAATTCTTAGTCATTTTGTCTTTGAACTTGTGTTTTGTTAGTGAAGTCCGATGGGACAGCGGGACCCACGGGGAGCTGGTAGCCTCAGCTCACACTTGGTCTCGCCCCCCTGCGCCCGCTGGAGGTGGTCCCAGGCCCATGCCTGGCCTCTCCCTCTACCCTGGGGACCGCTGATGCACTTAGTGTGGTGGTGCAGCTACGTCACATCGCCCGAGTGGCAGTTGCTCCCCCTCCAGGCTGGCAGTAACCCACCTGGGGGGGTGCAGCTAGCTGGACCGCTAGGGGTGAGCATGGAGGTCAGCCTTGATCCAGGTACCTAGCATGTCCATGGGCAGGGGTTTAAAGACCTTCAGACATTGCTTCTATGCGGTGGGTTGAGATAGAAGGTCCTCCAGTGGGAGGGATTTGGGGCTGAGCTTCCCCAGAACCCGTCCCGGACCTGCGGGGTGGCGAGCAGGAGGGGGATCCCAGCATTCTTCAGGCCCCAGTGCATGTGTGCCGAGAGTCGCAAGGGGTGGGGTGGCATTGGGCACCTGCGGGGAGCTGCACTGGCCGGGACCGTACCCCCGGCATGAGGGAATGCTTCTGGGGCTGTGTGCCTGGGGGGACCCCTCTTCTCCCTCCTGAGTCTGGCCTGCGTTCGCTCCTACCAGCTAGTTCGAGGTACCCTCGAGGTACCCTGTTAGATGCCAATTGTGTAATTCAATGATTCCCCATGGGAATGAAGTGCTCTTAGATCTGGCTTTGCACAGTATAAAGTCGAATGGGAAAATTCCTGCTAATAATGTAATTTTTTTTTTTTAATTCAGGAAGACATCAAACAGTAAATACAAAAGCCACAAGTTGAGAGACAGAGACAATGAGAGAAAAGAAAATGCTTTATAGTTTAAGGCCTTCAGTGGTACTTCTTGCTCTGTAAACATAGGGGTCCTGCATTTCTGTTTTGCTCTGGGCTCCCGACAATCTGCAGCTCGCTGTCACCTAACAAGGCATCAAGCGCCTTGGGTTGAATTCAAGGTTGTCCTCAGCCTTCGAAGTTTTCCCAGGAGCCACTGCCCTGCACAGGTGCCCAGCTCGGGCTGTCCCTCACCCTGCTCTGGCTCTCTCCTCCATTCCTCTGGGAGCGACCCTAGCCTCTGACCTCTCAACACGGCTGGTTTTCAGGGCCCCAGTCAAGTGGACATTGTGGGGTGAAGAGACTCTTCCCTGAATTCCAGCTCCTCTTAAATAGCCAGCCAGCCAGCCAGCCAGCCCTCAAGGAGCCTCCCGGTCCCCTGGTGGAGAACATAAGGGTTTTTCCTTCCATCTGGCCTGATGCCTGGCATAGCATTGGTCGTCAATGAGTAATGAATGGACTAGATTTGGAAATACTGCACAAATGCGATTACGTAATTTTTTCCCCTGGAAATTAGGGAAAGAGTAGAAAGAAGCAAGTAACAAGCATCCTTATTTCTACCACCCAGCATCAACCATTGCTAATATCGCGGCATGTTTGTTTCCAGTTGATGTTTCAAATGTCTGTCTTGCTTCTGTAGCACTTCTTTCCTGTGCTCATTAGAAAAATTAAGAATGTATAAAAGTACAAATTCCAGCATCCAGATATTTCCATCATTTACAGGTGAACATAATCCCAGAGATCTTTCTATGCATGAGTATACACGCACATACGTACACACACACAGACAGCACTTCCGTCTAAATTTAACTGTACTTGGGGGAAAAAAGTCTGAAGGAAAGACCAAAGGAATTGTTGCAATTTGAATTATTTTTCTCTTTAGGAAAGAATAACTTTCTAAGATAGTCCACTAATGTTTAAAAAAAAAAAAAAGTTACGGCAGAAATTCGGAAGGTTGGGGTTTTATATGTTCACAGCATCTTTTGCGTTAAACCATATTTATTGGCCCATGCTTTCAAACTAGAGAACTTTACTATTCCCCTTTTCCTCCCATTTTCCTCCCTACCTCCTTATATCTTTTTTTGCTTTATTGTTTTTTTGTGTCTAGATTGATAGAACAATCACCTTTTATTCTACCTACAATTTTCAAAGCTGTCTGGTATTAATTCCACATTTAGATAAATACCCATGAACACTCCTTTCAAGCATGAGTTCTCTATGCTTGGGTTCTTTCTTTATTTTTTTATTCCTTTTTTCAATTTATTTAATTAATTAATTTATTTATTTATTTATTATCATTATTTTTATTCTTTTATTTTTAATTTAACTCTTACTTTGCTAATTCACTGGATTCTTCTAATCCAGCAGTTTTTTCCCCAAAGAGGGCTCACTGGGTCTTGAATTCCTTTGGCTCTTTCATATTTGAGAAGACCTGCCAATTGACTTTTACCTCGAATGACGTCTTAGCTGGAGAAAATGTCTTCCTGGGGACAGTGTCCTCCATTCAGAACACTTCTTAGCAACCCCATACTCTCAGTAGACAGTCTGAGGTCAGCTTGACTTTGTTCGCCCCTCTTTTGTTTACTTCTTTTTGGATTCCTAAATAATTCTTTTCTTTTAAAAATTTTTTTAAATCGCTTTAGATATCTTGGTGCTGGGCATTCCCATATGGAAATTTCCTGGAAGGTGGCAATTTCCTGGAAAATGTTCTTTTGGTCTACAGACCATTTTTTTCGTCATTTCAAGAAAATTTCTTTTCTCTTACCTTTATGTGCTTTTTTTTTTTTTTTTAATCCCATTTGTGGGTTTCCTACATCAGGAACCCCAGTTATCCTAATGCTTGGTCATGCTTTGCTTATCTTCCACATCAGAGTCTTACTAACTGACTTGATCTTTCTTTTCATTAGCATTCACTGACTTGAATCAAGCCTTTCCTCTATTAAAAATGCTTTTACTTTCCGCAGTATCTATTCATACTTCTGACTTCTGTGATCATGTTTCCATGATGCTCAATTTATCCCCTAAAGTCTGCGATCTCCCATTCCAGCCCAGTTTAAAATATTATAGTCTTTGAGTTTATCCTTTTGAAGTCATATTTTTATCAGGTTGTAGAATATAAGGCTATTGGAAGAAATTTTCTCCTAACCCAGGAGTAATAGTAATTTTGTAGTAAGACTCTTGGCAAGCTATGTTGTTTTTTTCCCCCCTTCTTACCACTCCCCTCCCCCACCACTTCCAGTCACCTTGCTGGCACTTAGGTGGCTTTGTCTTCTGTTACTGTGATACAGCAGTGAAATCTTAACCTCCTTGTCTCCTTAACTTCCACACCTGTTTCCAGCTTGTTCTGTAAGGACTGGGCTGTTTCCTGAGCCCACAGGACTGGCCCTGGGATCAGGTGAGCTCAGTCAAGGGAGAGAGAGATGTCAGGCTACCCCAGCCCTGCTTTTTCCTGGAAGATTCTGTTCATTGTCTCTGGAGGAGAGGTAAGGGAGAGTCCAGCACTGGGCCTCTGGCTGGTTCTCCTGATCTGGCACTGGCTTTTGCTGCTCCCACTCGCCCAGCTGAGTTTCCCCATCTCACGTCCTCTGACCACTGCTCCTCTCTCAAAGAACTAGAAGGTCAAGTACAGTCAAGGCACTGTTATCTTCTTTCCTATTTATTAGGCTTTTTGCAATCGTTGTTGACTTACTGGTATAGATTCTGGTGGTCAGGTACAACTCAAATTTTAAGTATATTTAAAGATGTTATTTATTTATTTGAGAGAGAGGGAGGGCGGGCCCCAGGGAGAGGAAGAGGGAGAGAATCCCATGGAGAGTCTGTGCTGAGCTTGAAGCCCCAGATGAGGCTTGATCTCACGACCCTGAGATTAGGACCTGACCTGAAACCAAGACTTAGATGCTCAACCCACAGAGCCACCAGGGGCCCCAAATTTTAACTATATTAAAGAAAAAAACTGTCAAAATTAAAACAGCAAGAACAAAGACAATGCTTAAGATTCTGTCTCCCGTGTCCCCGGGCTTACGGGGACACGAAGTGTCCTCATTTTCCTGCCTGCTCTGGAGAAAACGTTTAGTGGCTCTCAACTACTCCCCACCCCTCCCTCTTTCTTCCTCCCTTCTCTTGAATTCTCAATTTCTGGACTCTCACTTCAGCTCTCCAGCTCTCTCAAAGAACTAGTTTTCCTTTATACTTCTTGAATTATTTTTTTAAAGATTTTTAAAAATTTATTTATTTGACAGAGAGACAGAGAGTGAGAGCAGGAACACAGCAAGGGGAGTGGGAGAGAGAGAAGCAGGCTCCCCACTGAGCAGGCAGCCCCATATGGGGCTGGATCCCAGCATCCTGGGATCAGGATCTGAGCGGAAGGCAGACACTTAAGGACTGAGCCACCCAGGCGCCCCAGAATTGCATACCAATCAGTTTCACTCTCGGAAGGAATGAAGAATCCTCAGGGAAAATACTGTCAGGCTCCGCTTCTGCTCAGATTACATTTTACAGATTATAAACCGCACATTTCTTTCTTACATCCAAACAGCTCTGAAATCAGAATGTGTGTTTTTCTCACTTGGTTACATAATATAAAAGTGCATCTTAGACTCCATGACATTGTAGTTTTGGTGACATACGATGACGGAGAGTCAAAGAAGATAGAGGCCATGTTCTTCAATCATTTGAAGGTTTATAAATGTAACAGGAAAATGAGTTAGTTCAGCTCTGAGCGCAAGTGGGAGGGACGAAATATATATTTTTATATATTTTATATATATATATTTTAATAAACGTTTTACTCCTAATACTATTTCCCGGGAACTATTACTGGTTCTAATTTTGTTTTAAGATTTTATTTATTTATTTATTTGTCAGAATGAGAGGGGGAAGAGCACAAGCGGGGGAGTGGGACTTGATCCCAGGACTCGGGGATCATGACCTGAGCTGAAGGTAGATGCTTAACCTAGTGAGCCACTTAAGCGTCCCTCTAATTTTTTATTATTTTTTTTAGACTAATTACCATTTGTCAAATCACAGGAACCAAATTTCAGGGAGATTTTAACTTTTCAATAAATACATGAAGAACTTCAGAGGAAATATGGGTAAGAATAAAAGAGCCAGGCAGATTTTTTGATGTTTTAAAGTGGAAAGCCAGCTTGTGAACAAGAGAACTTTAAAGTTCAAGCCTTTTCCTGGAACAAACAGGTCAAACCTTATCAAGGAAGCCCATACCGCTAGGAGAGTTTAAAAGATGTTTTCTTTAGTGCAGATTTTGGTGTGACCTCCGCTTCCGCCCATTTGGTTCCCTAAACCTGAACTGCAAGTGAGAGGAGGGGCGGGTACTTAGAAACCGTGCCAAGGTGTGGGACAGGGGACGGCCTGGGCGTCGCAGCCCCCAGGCTCAGTGAGTAGGACGCCGGCGGAGCGGGGCCCGACTCCAGGTTCCCAGAGCGCGGCTCTGCACGTCCCCGCACAGCGGGCTCAGATCGGACCCCTCTGGCCTGTTACACTATCTTCTAGACCTCCTCCCAAACAAATGCAAGGAAGTCAAACAAATACTAAAAGAAAGAAATGAGGGGCGCCTGGGCGGCCCAGCCTCTGCTGAGCTCAGGTCATGATCCCAGGTTCCTGAGATCGAACCCCGACTGCGGCTACCTGCTCCCTGGGGAGCCTGCTTCCCCTTCTCTCTCTGCCCGCCGCTCCCCCTGCTTGTGCTCTCTTTCTCTCTCTGTCAAATGGATAAATAAAATCTTAAAAATAAATAAATAAAGAGAAAAAAAATGACCTGGGATTCCTAGCGTTGTTCAATAAAGCCACCGCTCACCACCTAAGCCTGCTGATGGATGGAACTGGTGACAGCTTTGAACAGGCTGATTTCTCCCGGTGGAAACTCCAGCCTCGACTGGCACCCGGTTCCCCTCGTGCCCCGGCCCGGGAGCAGGGCCGCTCTTCGGTCTCCCCGCCCTCTCCCCTCAACCCGCCCCTCTGCTTCCTAGCGAGGCGTCTGGAAGGACGCCGGACACCCCAGCCGCCGTCGCCCCTTGGGGACCCTCTCCGCACGCCCGCCAAGGCTGGTGAACTCCGGGCGTTCCCGCGGAGGGCCGGCCGCGGACCCCGACCCCGAGGCCCGAGCCGGTAGCCCCGTTTTGCAAGGCCCAGTGGATCTTGAGGCATTTGACTCTCACACTCGTGGCGGCTCACATCTCGCAGCCGCCGGTGCCCGGGTGTCGGGGGCACCGCTGGTGGGAACGGGGGGGAGGGGGCGCGGGACCGGTGCAAAGACCGAGAGCTCCCGGGGCGGCGAGGAGCGGAGCACGCGGGGGACAGCCGGGGACAGCGGAGGACGCACGGGCCGCCCCGCCCGGCGGCCGGGGGAGGGCGGGGGAGGCGGGGGACGGGGGTCGGAGGGAGTGTGGGGGGCGGAGGGAGTGTGGGGAGCGGGAGGGCGGGAGCCCAGCGGGGAGGGAGCCGCGCGGGCGGAGGCGGAGTCCGCGGGAGGCTCGGAGCCTGCGGGGGATTCCGGGAAGCGGGCGCGGGGAGGCGGCGTTTGCCGAGAGGTCAGGCGCCCTAGCGGTCCCCACGCCCCGACCCCGTCAGCCCTTTACCTCGGCAAGGTCGCTTCGCCGCTGCCCGCAGGGGTGCTCGGCTCCGGGCCGCCGCCTGCGCCCCCGCCGTTCCGCCTCCGGCTGGGGCGCCCACGGCCCGGATACGCGCTGCGGGCGGCCCCGGCCTTGGCGGCGGACGCGGGCGGGCGGAGCGGGCGGTGGGCCCCGGGGCGGACCGCAAACTCAGCCGGGGGACGACACCAGGGCGATCCGCGGGACTTTCTCCCCGCGGGTGGCTGGAGTGCGCGAGGGGGGTGCGCGCGCTGAGCGCGGGCCTCGGGCAGCTGGTGGAAAGCCCGGGCGGGGGCCGGGGGCGGAGCCCCGACTCGTTCCTCTACTGACGTTGATCGAGCCGCCTCTTACCACTCCCCTCGCACCCTCCCCTCGGGAGCTCCGTAGGGGAAGGGACCCGGGGTTTGGGCTTTTTGTTTACTGCGGGGTCCTCAGGGGCTGGAACAGCGCGTGGCGTCTGGAACCACGCGGAGTACCTTTCATGCACTCAGTAAAAATACACTGAATGAATGAATGAATGAATGAGCGAATGGGTTCTCTCCTGGCTCCCCCACTTACGAGTTCTATAAAACGCTCTGATTCTAATTCTCCAGTCAATAAAACGGGGATAAATATAGCCACCACTGAGTTGGTACCAAAGGCTTGGTACAGTTCCAGGTTCCGGCAGGCCTTCGCAGGTGCGGTCCACTCACTTCCCCCTCCTTATCTGTGGGTCTTTCCCTCCGTCTGTTCAGGGCAGATAAAGAGGGAGGACAGATAGTCCCTCAATATTTTATTTGTTGTTTATATCCTGTCAATTTCCAAAATGTATGTGTATTTTAAACGTTAAGGCTACTCATATGGGAATGTTAAAAATCCTTTCGAAAGAGAAGGAAAAGAAATACACTAAACCCTGAATTATTCTCATTGAGCATTCAATCTCACCGTCAGCTTTCCCGCCTCTGAGGAAGAGGGGGAGAGGATGTTTCATACTTTTTGTAGCTAGAAAAGGGAACATTTTCATACATTCAGTCAACTAGTATTTGCTGACCCCTCTTTACAACAGGCACAGAGATGATCATAAGAGGATGTCTGTCGGCTTCCTGTCTTTCAGAGAAGCAGAATTTCCAGCAGTCCTGTAAGACCTGAAGGGAATTCATCACCGGGTTCGTGTCCTCATAAAAGACATTCAACATTGATAATATTTTCAGCAGCAGTTTTGGAGAAGCTGCAGAAATAGTCCTTGACAGTGGGAGAAAGCCAATACTCCATCGTATGCGTCCTTTTAAAGCAGCACATATACTAAAAAAAATAAACATATAATGTATTACTAGCCCCAGGACTACTGGTCTGTGAATCGCCAGGTTTGCACACTTCATAGCACTCACCATAGCACATGCCCTCCCCAATGTCCATAACCCCACAACCGTCTCCCAACCAACCCCCCTCCCCCCAGCAACCCTCAGTTTGTTTTGTGAGATTAAGAGTCTCTTATGGTTTGTCTCCCTCCCGATCCCATCTTGTTTCATTTATTCTTTTACTACCCCCCAAACCTCCCACGTTGCCTCTCCACTTCCTCATATCAAGGAGATCATATGACAATTGTCTTTCTCCTATTGACTTATTTCACTAAGCATAATACCCTCTAGTTCCATCCACGTCATTGCAAATAGCAGGATTTCATTTCTTTTGATGGCTGCATAGTATTCCATTATATATATATATATATATATATATATATATATATATATATATATATATCTCACATCTTCTTTATTCATTCATCTGTTGATGGACATCTAGGTTCTTTCCATAGTTTGCCTATTGTGGTCATTGCTGCTATAAATATTTGGGTGCATGCACCCCTTCGGATCACTGCGAAGTATCTTTAGGGTAAATCCCCAGTAGTTGTATGCATCCTTTTATATAAGTAAATAAAACGAAGGATGCAAATGGAAATACAACAGATAGAAATAGATTAAAATGATAACAAGGATTAATTGCAGATTGGGTTATCAGAGGTGATTTTTATTTTCTTCTTTTTTACTTTCCAAATTTCTAAGTATTTTTACTTGCATGACGAGGGAAAAGATTTTAAAAAATAAACACAGTATGTTCCACGATGTCAGGAGCTTAGAAATTGTTACTCCACGTTCCACAAGAGAAATTCCGAACCAACTGAAAATCTCTCCTTAGGTCCATCAGTGAATAGGGGTCCCAGGGAAAATTGTAGCCTGAAAACTGGAGAGACAGGCTGATGTAGACAATCAGTGTACAGGGAGTGGAAATCTCTGAAACCTTAAGAAAACTTAAACTGCTTTTGACTCACTGCTGAAGACTGAGCATGGACTAACTCGAGAATTAAAAACTCCTGGGAGCCTAGTCTTAGTGGGGTCCTCCGGTTTCTTGATCTTTCCACCAGGTGCTCTGCCAGCTTCTCCTGGCATGGAGAACATGAACATGAACGTGAACATGAAATTCCTCTCCTGTTTGGGAGGAAGAGACTAACCATTTTGGAATACACCCAGAATGTTCTGTATGAAAGCCTGCCTTCAAAGGGAACCAGTCATTCTACCAGAACCCAATCTGATCCTGCTCAAGAGGAATTAGACAGCTCAGTCCCCTTGAACCTTCCTGTCTATCATCATAGGAGAGAAAATAAAGGGGTAGGGATTCCAAGAAACTCCTCTGTAGGTCACAGTCCAGTCTCAGGCCCATCAGAAAGGAAAACAAGGCCTGAGATTTAATCATAGTATCATGGAATGTTTCCCCTTCACAGTATGTCACCACCACATCCACACAACTCTAGAACAGTAACAGTAGATTACAACTCTATTTAAGAGGGAGTTTCTAGGGAAACCCAAAAACCACAGGGGAGGCAAAAATGAAGAAACTAGATCAAATAAAATTCTCTGACAAGTACAGAAAACGTCAAACATAGACTCTTAGCCAGGTAAACATAGCATCTCACACTAAAAGGGTTATTTAGGTCAGCTCCTGTTATCTGATACATCCTGTCTGGCTTTCAGTAAAAAGTACAAAGCTTGCTAAAAGGCCAGGAAAAAACACAATCTGAAGAAGCAAAATAAGTTTGAGAACAAGGCTAAGATGTGGCAGGGAATTGGGAATGATGAAACTAAGAATTTAAAAGCCATGTGATTAATATAGTAAGGGTTCTTTATTATCATAGAAAGATAGTTGATCTTTATTTTTAATCCCAGACCCTAAATCCCTTATAATTTCCTGAGTGGTAGGGGTGAGAGGAATGTGTTTGTTCCACTGAAGTGACACTAAGAGGCCCAAGGTAGTTTTAGGATGGGTCACCAGAAAGACCAAGCCTTGTCACAAATGAAGTCTGGAACTTTCAACTCAGCCCCCGCAACCTCTGAGGAAGGGAGAAGGGCTGGAGATTGGGTTAATAATCATCATTCTTACATGATGAAACCTCCACAAAAGCCCATCAGTGACAGGTTTTGGAGAGCTTCTGGGTTGGCAAGGAATCAGAAGAGTGAACAACTTGCTGAGGGCATGGAAGGTCTGTGTCTTCCCCTGCCCCCCAACCCCGTCCCCCATACCTTGCCCTATGCATTCTTCTCCTTGGCTGTTCCTGGGGTGTGGCCTTCATAATAAACCAGTAACAATAAGGAAAGCACTTTGATGTGTTCTGTGAGTCATTTTAGTAAATGACCAAACCTGAGGGGGTGGTCATGGAAACCCCTGACTCTGTAGCCAAGTCAGAGAGAATTGTGGGTAAACTGGGGGCCCCGTTCTTGTGGCTGGTATCTGAAATGAGGGTGGTCTTGCAGGACTGAGCTTTGAACCTGTGGAAGTCTGGTGCTGATTCTGCATAGTCAGTGTCAGAATAGAACTGACTTCTAGGACACCAGCCGGTGGTAGACTGGGTTGGTGTTTGGGAAGAGACATAACTCCTCAGGCTTTAACAGAGATGTGGACAACAAGAAAGAACAGACAAGTGATGTAAGGAGAGAGACAAAAATCCTAAGAAAGAATTGAAGGGAAATGCTAGAAATTTAACCAAAACAAAACATAACACTAACAGAAATGAAGAATACTTTGGATGAGCTCATCAGTAGACTGGACACAGCCAAGGAAAGAATCAGTGAGTGTGAAGATATGTCATTAGAAACTTCCCAAATGATAAAGTAAACATAAATAAATAAATAAATAAATAAATAGGAACAGGCTATCCAAGAACTGTGGGACAATTACAAAAGGTATAGCATATACATAGTAGGACTATCAGAAGGAGAAGAAAGAGAGAAAGGAGCAGAAGAAATATTTGAAATAATAATGGCTGAGAATGTTTTAAAATTAATGAGACACCAAACCATAGATCCAGGAAGCTCAGAGATTAGTAAAAATAAATACCAAAAAATCTATACCTTGGCATTTCATATTCAAACCAGAGAAAGTCAAAGAGAAAAAGAAAACCTTGAAAGAATCCATAAGTATGAAACATCTTACCTTATAGAGGAGCAAGGATAAGATTTCCATCTTATTTTGCTTCAGAAACTGCAAGCAAGAAGACAGTGATATAAAATTTAAAAAACAACAACCACCCAGCAACCTAAAATTCTATATCCAGCAAAACTATCCTTCTAACAATAAAGAAGGATATAAAGACTTTCTCAGGCAGACAAAAATGGAAGGATTTTGCCACCAGTATACCTGCCTTGAAAGGAATGTTAGAAGTTCTTCAGAAAGAAAAAAAGTTAATATAGTTTGGAAACTTTTCCTATATGAGAATTGGAAGAGTGTTAGAGAAGGAATCACTAAAAGTAAGATAAAATAATTTATTTTTCTTATTTAAATTGATCTAATAGATTATTGTTCAAAATAAGAATAGCAGCATTGTACTGGATGATTATAGCTTATAGATAAATGAAATATATAATAGTAAGGTTGTAAGGGGTGGGAGGGAGGAATTGGGAATATATTGTGAAATGGTACCTACATTACTCATGAAGTGGTCTAGTGTTATCTGAAAGTGGATTTAGATTAGTTGTAAATGCATATTGAAAACTCTAGGGCAACCACGCCAGCTATGTTTAAAAGAAGTGTAAGTGATATACTCACCAGGGAAAGAAAATGGAATTATATAAGACAATTAAAACTAGAAGACTAGGGGTGCCTGGGTGGCTCAGTGCGTTGGGGCCTCTGTCTTCCGCTCAGGTCATGATCCCAGGGTCCTGGGATCGAGCCCTGCATCGGGTTCTCTGCTCAGCAGGGAGCCTGCTTCTCCCCTCTCTCTGCCTGTCTCTCTGCCTAGTTGTGATCTCTGTCTGTCAAATAAATAAATAAAATCTTAAAACAAAAACAAAAACAAAAAAAACCTAGAAGACTACCCAGAAAAGAGTAGAAGATTAAAAAAAGACGCAAAGAACAAGTGCAATGAATTGAAAGCCATTACAAATATGGTAGATTTTTATGACTGACAGAGTGGGTTAAAAAGTAAGACCGAGCTACATGTTATCCAGACGAAGTCTCCTTTAAATATAAGACACATTTAGATTAAATATAAAGGATTGGGGGAATATGTGACATGCTAACATTATATGACATACATATTATATGACATACATAACAATAAATGACATGCTAACATTAATCAAAGGAAAGTTTGATTTCCTTTGAAAGGTGTAGCTGTGTCAATTTCAGACCAGTAGATTTCTGAACAAAGAAAATTATCAGGGATAAAGAGAGCATTACATGATGATAAAGGGATTAATTCTCTAAGAAAATATAATAATCTTTAGGATGTGAATGTCTAACAACAAAGTGTCAAAGTACATGAGGCAAAATCTGATAGAATTGCAACAAGAAATAGACAAATTCATGATTATAGAGGCTTCAGTACCCCTTTAGCAGTAATTGACAGATCCAGCACTCAGAGAATCAGTAGGGATAGAGTTGAGCTTAGGAACACCACAAATCAACTGGATCTAACTGCCATTGATAGAGTACTTCATCCAACAACAGCAGAATATACATTCTTCTTTATCTCACATGGAACGTTTGCCAAAATAGACCACTTTGTGGGCCATAAAATACACCTTAGCAAACCTGAAAAAATGGAAATCACACAGAATATGCTGTCAGGTCACAGTGAAATTAAACTAGAAATCAGTAATAGAAAGATTGCGGGAAACCTTCAAATATTTGAAGATTAAACAACACACTTCTAAATAATACAGGGGCCAAGGAAGAAGCCTTAAGAGATATTTAAAAAATTTTTAGCTAAATGAAAGTGAAAATGCAACTTACCAAAATTTGTGGGTGTTTAGAGGAAAATTTATAACATTAAAAAATATGTATTGAAGAATAATATCCAATCTATAATTTTAGCTTCTACCTTAGGGAGCCAGAGAAAGAAGAGCAACATAAACTTAAGCAAGTAGAAATGAAAGAATAAATAAATACAGGGATGAGATCAATGAAACTGAAAATAGGAAATCAGTAAATAAAATCAACAAAACCAAAACTGGCTCTTTGAAAAAATAAATGAAACTGATAAACTTCTAGCTGGACTAAACAGGAAAAAAAAGCAACGAGACACTAATTATTATTATTGGAAATGAGAGAGGCGCCATCACTACTAATCTAATGGATATTAAGAGGATAATACAGGAATATTGTGAATAATTTGCTGTGCCCATAAATCTGGTAACTTCAATGAAATGGACCAATTTTTTGAAAGACACAATCTACCAAAAGTCGCACAAGGAGAAATAGATAATTGAGATCATTCTATAGCTAAATAGATAATTGAGATCATTCTATAGCTATTAAAGAAATTGAATTAACAATTGATAATCTTCCGGAACGAAGGCACCAGGCCCACATGATTTCACTGTGCATTTTATGAAATAGTTAAGGAAAAAAAGACAACAATTTCCTTCGATCTCTTCCAGATAAGTGAAGTAGAGGGAATACTTCCTAACTTATTCTGTGAGGCCAGCATTACCCACCCTAATACCAAAACTAAATAAAAACAATACAAGAAAAGGAAACTGTGGACCAATAACTTTCATAAATATAAAAGTACAAATTCTCAACAGAATATTAGCAAATCAAGTCCCACCGTGTATCAAAAGAATTATAGACCATGACCAAGGAGATTTATCCTAGTTAGGCAAAGCTCGTTCAACCTGCAAAAATCAATGAATATTGATCAACAGGCTGAAAAAGAATAATCACATGAGTACATCAGTAGATGCAGAAAAAACATTTAACAAAATCCAAAATTCATTCCTGACAAAAACTCCTATCAAACTCAGAATAAAGAATGTCTACCAAAAAGTTCACAGCCATTATAATAAAAACTGAATGCATTCTCCCCTGATCAGGAACAAGACAAGAATGTCTCCTCTTCTCCCTCCTATTCAATATTGCACTAGAAGTCCTATGAATATGGGAGTAGAAGATGTACAGATTGGGAAGGGAGAAATAAAATGTCGTTTGCAGATGGCATGATTAGGTAGGAAATCGCAAAGAACTGACCCCCAAACCCACCAAAACAAACAAAAAAAAACCCTCCTGAGAGCAGTAAGGGATTATAACAAGGCTACAGGATATTAGGTTAATATACAAAAGTCCATTGCTTTCCTATATACAATGAACAATTGGAATTTGAAATTAAAAGCACAGTACCATATTAGCACTATATTAGCATTATATTAGCACCCCCAGCTTAAATACTTAGGTATAAATCTAACAAAATAAGTAGAGGATCTGCATAAGGAAAACTACAAAATTTTGATGTAATTTTTAAAAATCTAAATAGATTTCCATATTCATGGATAGGAAGAATCATTTTGTTAAAATGTTAATTCTTCCCTATTGGGTTTATATTCAAAGCAATCCTAATCAAAATCTCAGCAGGTTATTTGTGGATATCAATAAAGTGATATTCAAGTTTATGTGCAAAGGCAAAAGACCCAGCTAGCCAACAAAAGGAGAACGAATTCAGAAGACTAAAACTAACTGACTTCAAGGCTTAATATAAAATTACTATAATCAAGACAGTGTGGTATTGGTGAAAAAATAGACAAGTTGATCAAAGAAACAGCATAAAGAGTCCAGAAATAGACCCACACAAATACAGTCTCATGACCTTTGCCAAAGCAGCAGAGACTGTTCGGTGGAGAAAGGATAGTCTTTCCAACAGATGGTGCTGACACGAGTGAGTACACAGAACAAAACAAAACAAAAAATAAAAAAAGAAAAGGGAAGGGAAGGAAAAGAAAAGAAAATAGAAGCTAGATACAGACCTTGCACCTTTCACAAAAATTAACTCAGTTGATCGCAGACCTATATATGTGAAATGCAAACTAAACTAGTTAGACTTTGCACTAGTCTAGACTTTTAGACTTTTAGTGGCTTTTAGACCAAAGACACAATCCGAGAAAGAAAAGATCGGTAAGTTGGACTTCATTCAAATAAAAACTTCTGCACTGTGAAAGACACTAGTAAGATAATGAAGAGACCAGGTACAGACTGGGAGAAAATATTTGCAAAACGTATCTTAAAGGACTTGTGTCTGAAAGAACGAAGAACTCTCAAAGCTCAATTAATAAGAAGACAATTGAATTAAGAAGTGGATGAAAGATCTGAACAGACAGCTCACCCAAAAAAGATATACAGAGGACAAGTAAGCATGTAAAATGTTCAAAATCATAGGCTACCAATGCATTGTAAATTAAAACAGTGAAGTACTGCTGTGTTCCTATTGGAATGGCTAAGATCCCAAACACTGACAACACCAAATGCTGGTGAAGATGTGGAGCAGTGGTACTCTCATTCCTTGTTGATGGAAATGCAAAATAGTCTAACCACTTTGGAAGACAGTTTGACAGTTGCTTACAAAGCTAGAAATACTCTTTCCATAGGACCCACCAACCATGCGCTTGCTGCAATGAGTTGAAAGCTTGTATTCACCCCAAAACCTAGGGCAGCTTTATTTGTAATTGCCCAAATCTGGAAGCAACCAAGATTTCCTTCAACAGGTGAATGTATTCACGAACTGGCACATCCATACAGTGAGATATTATTCAGTAATAAAAAGAAATGCTCTACTAAGACACAAAAAGTCATGGAGGAATCAAAAATTAAAAGAAGTCAGCCTGAAAAGACTACATGCTCTGTGATTCTAATGATCTGACATTCTGGAAAAAGCAAAAGGGTAGACAGAGTAAAAAGATCAGTGGTTTCTAGTGTATGAAGGGGCTTGGGATGAATAAGTGGATTATAGAGGATTTTCGGGGAGATCAAACTATCTTATGATACGGGAATGGTGGATACATGACCCTTATATGTTTGTCAAAACCCACAGAACTGCAGAACCCAAGGAGGGAATCCTAATGTAAACCACAGACTTTAGTTATCAATGGGTTCATCAATTGTAACAGGTATATCACGTTAATGCAAGATGTTAACAATCTTGCATTGTTAACAGAGGATTTATTGGGCATCCACCCATGCCAAGTACTGTTCTGTGTTTTGGAGCTAGTGCTGTATCTGACACAGGCCAAGTTTCTGCTCTCCGGTGGGGCTTCTATACTAGCGGATCGGGGGCGGTTGTGCAGACATGAACCATTAGCAAACGAGATAATTTCAGAGGGACATAAGGAGAAAGCAACAGGTGGTAAGCTGGAGGGTGCCTGGGAGAGCTCCTTGGCACAAGCTGGTCTGGGAGGGATTCCCTCAGCTCAGGACATGTAGGCTGAGAGCTAGACAATGGCAAGTCTGAGGCCAAGAGTTCCAAGAGAGCCAGGCTGGAAGAAGAGCTAAGTCCAAAAGCCCACAGGGCAGGAATCAGCCAAAGAAGGAAAGGGAAGAGCCAGTCTAGCATGGAGTCATGGATGACCACATTGAGGGCTGGGACAAGGGGCGCCTGGCTAGTGGGATCATGAATCGACTTGGAAGAGAGAGAGATGGTCAGGGGTAGAGGACGGAAATCCAACATTCTGTTTTGTAGTGTTACATTTGAGAGGCCTACTGATATCCAGGCAGATAGAGTCCTAAAGCTGTTAGGTAGGGCAAAGCAAGACCGGGGCCATGCCGGTGAGGGATAGGGGAGCCATGGAGAGCCATCAAGGGTGTCAGATTCTAAACAGGTTCAGGGGACAGATATGGGGGCAATCTTGTATGAGGTGTCAGAGCATGCCGGAGAATGAGGGTTACATTCACACTGGGGTCGGGGGCAGTAGGAAGCACCAAAGGGGTAAAGAAGAAATTTTCCTGGGGACAGGCTGGAGTGGGGTCTTGGGGCCCAGTTGGGTTGAGGAGGGCATCCATGGTGTGAAGGCAGTGGCAGGGGAGATCGGAGATTGGGGGAGACCAATCACACTCTAAATCTATTAAGGCTAATGGGAGCTAGGGTTTTCATTGTTGGAGAAAGAAGTTACAAGTTTTCTTTTTTCTTCTTCTTCTTCTTCTTCTTTTTTTTTTTTTTTTTAGTTTATTTATAAAGAGAGAGAGAAAGTGAGTACAAGCAGGGGGAGTTGCAGGCAGAGGGAGAGGGAGAAGCAGAATCCCCACAGAGCAGGAGGAGCCTAATATGGGACTCGATCCCAGGACCCTGGCATCATGACCTGAGCTGAAGGTAGATGCTTAACTGACTGAGCCACCCAGATGTCCCAAGATGTTATAAGTATTGAGAGGGAGAAACTAGAACCAACTTTGTGGTGTTGGACTGGAATTGGAGGTGTTGAAGTGAACTTTCGGTTTTCTCTAAAAAAATAGACTCATAGAAAGAAAGATAGATAGACACGTAGACTATAAAGAGATATAATAATATAATATATTAAATAATTAGATGTTGTGTATAACTACCGTAAATATTATAATATATAAAATACATATATAGATATAAATGCACACATGTGAATGTACATATTTTTATATAATATAAATATATGTGTGAATGTATATTTTACATATAATATAAATATGTATTATTATAAAATAGTTACATATTTTTTCCCTTTAACTCTGCCCTCTAAGGTATATATGTATGCACGTATGTGTGTATTTTCCTCCCTAGCTCTGCCTTCAGAGGGGCCTGGTGACATTCTAAGAGTGATAGGCATACCTGGTTCCCGAGTCTTTGATTCTGAATATAATTATCTGGTTAAAGAAGCTCGGTTTCTTGGAGAAATGACTGATTCCAGGGTGTGGTAAGGGGGAAAGCATAAGGTAGGTCTTATTCTTATTCAGGAAAGCAAGGCAGTTCTCTAAGAATGATAAGGGCAATTTAAAAGGATTGGTCCAATCAGGACCATGAGAGTATCGAAATAAATAATGTTAGTAATGGGTTATGACCCACTGAATAAGAAGGGAAATGACAAGTCCTCACTGGTAGTTTCCTTGTTTTATATTGAAAAGATTGAAGGTTTGATGAAGAGCAGGATGTTCGCCAAGTTTCAAAGCATCTCTCCACAAAAAATGCTTATTAATTGCAAAAGTGCAGGGAGTCACTCCATAGTGGCAAATATTGGCAGAGGTCTTCTTAATCAAATGATATAATCAAATATCCTCAATGTTGGGATGAAGCAAAATGGCACACCATTCAACTGGGAGTAATGGGAAGAAGATAGCGGTATCTCATTGGTGACACTCCTGCCAAAGAAGCATAACCAAATACAATGGTATTCTAGAAAATAACTGGCCAGTCATCTCCCAAAGTCATGATGGTCAAAGTCATGAAGCTCAAAGGCTGCAGGAGATTAAAGAGACTTGACAACTAAATACACCTTGTGACTCTGAACTGGATCCTTTTACTGAGAGGACATGACTGGTGGCCTTGAAGGGGGGGCGGGGGATTAGATGGTATTAATTCAACAAAGTGAATTTCCTGATTGTGAAGTCTGTATTGTAAGTTCTGTGGAAGTTTCCTTGCTCATAGGAAATAAACAGGAAAGTATTTATGGGTGATGTGACACCAGGAAATGGCTTAGCAAAAAGTCCTTTGTATCATAGCTTTACTTTTCTGTAAGTTGATGATTGTTTAAAAAATTGTGGAAGACAAACAAAGAAAGAGGTAGTGAGATTTACAGTTTTTGACTTCGGTGGAAAGGTATGAGCTGGAAGTATGACACTGCGCATCATTGGCATAGAGCTGGAATGTTAAGTCATCAGATGTGTTGGGTCACCTAGAGAACAGGTGGAGAAGAGGCTGATGACTGAGACTCTCCGGTGTTTAGACATCCAGGAGAGAAGTGAGGCAAGGGAACTGTCATGCGTGGTCAGTTGGATGGGAGAAAACCAAGAGATTGGATGTCATGGCAGCAGAGAGAAGAGAATTTCTCAGTCAACTCTGTTGAATGTGGCTGATGGATGGAATAAGATGGAGTGACCTGACCACTGGGCTTTGCAACTCAGAGACTGTCAGGAACCTCTTGACAACAGCAGTCTCAGTGGAGTCCAGTTAGAGAGTGTAGCAGGTTGAATAATGCCCATCCTCCAATCCATCCATTTCCTGATCTCCAGAATCTGTGACTACATTACCTTAGATGGTAAAAAGGATTTTGCAGATGTGACTAAGGTTCTGAGATGGGAAGATGGTCCTGGATTATTTGTATGAGCCACAGGTAATCACAAAATCCCTAGAAGAGAAAGGCAGAAGGGTCAGAGTCAGAGAAAGAAGATTTAAGTACAGCGGAGGGGCCAGACTTTGGAAGAGGCTGCACTGCTGACTTTGAAGATGGAGGTGTGGAACCATGAGCCAGTGCATGCAGGGGGCCTTCGGAAGTTAGAAAAAGCAAGGAAATGGATTCCCCCTTACAGTCTCCAGAAGGAATGTAACCCTGTCCGATGTTAGGACTCCTGACCTCCAAAACGGTAGGGTAATACATTTACATTGTCTTTAGCCACAAAGATCACGATTGTTTCTTCTAGTAGCAAGAGAAAACCAAGAGAGGAATACAGAGAAAGAGAGACAAGGTTGTGAACAATCCCAGCAGGTGAGAAAGGAGAGAGAAAGCAGCTTTGAAAACGTTTTGGCTTCAAAGTGAGCAGAGAAATGAGGTAGGAACCAGGGTGGACCTTGGGACACAAGTGAATAGTTTAATTTAATTTAATCTTATTTTATTTAAGTAAGTAGATTTTTTTAAAGAGCAGCTTTAGATTCACAGAAAAAATGAGTAGAAAGTAGAGTGTTCCTATATTACCCTTTCCTCAAGTCTCTGATATAAACATCTTGTATTAGTGTGGGTGCATTTGTTACAACTGAGCAATATTGAGTCGTAATTATCTACTAAAGTCCATCTTTCACACTAGGGGTTTACTCTTGGTGTTGTGCATTCCATGAGTTCTGACAAATGAATTAGGACAGGGATTCACCATTATACCATCATACAGAGTATGACACCCTGTGCTGCTCTTACTCATCCCTCTTTTTCTCCTCTCGACCCCTGACAACCATTTATCTTTTTACTGTCTCCATAGTTTTGCTTTATTCAGCATGACATATACTGGGGATCATACAGCCCCTAGCCCTTTCAGATTGGTTTCTTTCTCTTAGCAATGCTCTCTCTAAGTTCTCGTGCCTTCTCATGACTCAAGAGCTCCTTTCTTTTCAGTGCTGAATAACAGTCCATGGTCTGCCCATTCCAGTTTTCTCATCCATTCGCTTGTCGAAGGACTTCTTAGCTGCTTCCAAGTTCTGGCAATTGTGAGTAAAGCCTCTATAAACACTCGAGTGTAGGTTTTTGTTTAAACATGTTTTCAAATCAATTGGGTTTATATCAAGGAGTGCAATCTCTCGATCATATTTTAAGAATATGTTTAGTTTTGCGAGAAACTGCCAAACTGTCTTCCACGGTGGGTGTATACCATTTTGCAGTCCCATCACGGGACTGAATGTTCCATATCCTTGCCAGCATCTGGTGGTACCGGTGTTTGGAACTTTTGTCATTCCGATAGGTGTGTGGTTGTATCTCGCCAGTGTTTTAAGGGGTGGGTACTTCTTTTTTTTTTTTTTTTTTAAGTTTTCATTTAAATTCCAGTTAGTTAACAAACAGTGTAATATTAGTTTCAGGTGTGCAATTTAGTGATTCAACATTTCCAGACAACTTCTGGTCCTCATTATAATAAGTGCCCTCCTTAATCCCCATCACCTATTTCACCCATCCCCCCCACCCACCTTCCCTCTGGTAAAAGGGTGGGTATTTATTTATTATCTATTTATTTTTATTTTTTGAAGATTTTATTTATTTATTTAAGGAGTGAGAGCGAGCACAAGCAGGTGGGGCAGAGGAGAGAGAGGGAAAAAAGACTCACTGCTGCTCAAGGAGACCAACCCCGGGCTCTGTGCCAGAACCCTGGGATCATGACCAGAGCCGAAGGCAGATTAACTGACTGAGCCACCCAGGTGCCCTCAGGGTCGGTATTTTTTTTTTTTAAAGGATTTATTTATTTATTTGAGAGGGAGAGAGAGTGTGTGTGCGTGAGCGCGTACAAGTGGGGGGAGGCGCAGAGGGTGAGAATCTCAAGCAGACTCCCCACGGAGCACAGAGCCCGATGGGGGGCTTCATCCCACCACCCATGAGATCATGACCCTTGAGTGGGATGCTTAAACCGCTGAGCCACCCAGGTGCCCCAGGGTGGGTATTTTTTTTTTTTTTTAAAGATTTCATTTATTTATTTGACAGAGAGAGATCACAAGCAGGCAGAGAGGCAGAGAGAGAGAGGAGGAAGCAGGCTCCCTGCCGAGCAGAGAGCCCGATGCGGGACTCGATCCCAGGACCCTGAGATCACGATCTGAGCCGAAGGCAGCGGCTTAACCCACTGAGCCACCCAGGCGCCCCAGGGTGGGTATTTTTAAGATGGGAGTTTATTAGGCATGTTCATAGTCTATTGAAGAAGATCCTTTAGAGTGATAGATTGATAATGAGGAAGAGAGGAGATAAAGGCAAGAGTGAAGTTGTTGAGAGGGGAGGCAAATGCAGAACACCGAGGGGGCTAGTGTTAGGTAGGAGCAGGGACCTTTTCCCCTTTGTAACAGGAGAAAGAAAGGCAGAAAGAGTGGGCAGATTTGAAGGCAGAAGGTAAGAGTTTATCTGACAGGAAGTATGTGGCTTTTTGTAGGAAGTATGTGACAACTTCTGCTAATACGATAAGCAGAAAGGTTCATAAAGGAGTTTTATGTAGAAAGAACATTCTAGATGTGAAACACCCTCAGAGAACAAAGGTTTCATGATGAGAGGTGACCCAGTGAAGTCACTTCTCTGGGCCAGAGAGAGTCCTACTGAGTTCGATCCTTCCCTTCGTAAGGTCCATACTCCTATACCTTTCTACTCTTCCGGTGGTCACTGGAAAGAAGACCAAATTGGAAGCCCAGAGAGCAGGATCTGGTCTCAATTCAGGCATGAATGTGTCATTAGCCAAGGTTATTTCTGAGGCCAAGTGTTCAGCTCTAGCTTCCTCTTGACAGGTCCAGGCTGAGGTTGGTGATGGCTGTGCCCAATATAAGCCACGAGCTCTTGCTCAGACTTGCATGTGTGAGGACTTGCATGTGTGAGGACAGTGAGGGCCAATCTACCCCACACCACCCCCCCCGAAACTCTGACTGAAACCCTAAACCATGGTTTGACCACACTTCGTTTCTCTCTTTATGCATACAGCTGTCTCCTGCGGCCCAGGCAGGTGGAAAGAAACAGAGCATGGCGGGACTGCTGCTTCCGGCTCAGGTGCAAAACCTCTCAGCTAATGGTTCAGGGTGTTGCAGCCTTAGCGTTCTGGCATTTTCTGGCCCTCTGTGACAAAGAGGCCCTGCCTCCTTCACACCCAACCTCAGCTCAGAGACTAAGCCATATGCACATGACTTTTCATTCCCCACCTCCAGTTCTCAGAATGAGTCATTTCCTTCCTCTTTTACTCTCTTCTTAGGCTAGAATCATTCTCTAGGGCTTGGCTCTGTCCTTTCTTCATGCTACCAGGCTCTTTATGAGTGAGGTACCAGGGTCCTGGGGCAACTGCAGTCCTGTGGAGCCCAGACCATCCCCCAAACTTGCTTGAGAAATGGGTGCCACCAGGGCTTGAAAGGAAAGACAAAAGGAAGTGAAGGGATTTGAGGCAGCTTTCTTATCCAGAGCGTGCTGATGGACCAAGTGCTTCCTAAAGGCTGTTGAGATCATACTATAGCAAGGACTCATTTTGCATGTATGTTATTGGATCTCATCTAGTGAGCTACTATGCAAATGCAGATTCATTTTTTTTTTAATCCCTCAACCTCACTGTTTTCTCACATACCTTGACTCTCCCAATGTCACACAGCTATTCCATGGGAGGGCTATGCCCGTGGGGACCTGAGGGTGTTCCCAGGAAACCCTGTTCTTCTAGGGGAGTGGCCAGCTCATAGGAGGCTGACAAGAGCCTATTGAACTGCCTGGACTTGACCCTCGGTCCTGGTGTGTGCTGGGGAGCAATAGGTAGTGGTACCATTTTCCAGGGTGTTGTGTGTGATGGATAGTTTCCTCGGGCACCTTGGCTGGGCTATGTCTTTGGGTATGGCAGCTCTCCAAGGTTCCTGATCTCATTGGGGAGGATTCAGTGTCCCCCAGAATGAACACTGCGAGGAATTACGGAGCCCTCATGATGGGATTCATGCCCTCACAGAAGGAGAAGAGACTCTCGCCAGAAACTGACTGGCCGGCACATTGATCTTGGACTTCTGGCTCCACGCCCATGAAAAATAAACACCCATTGTGTAAGCCACCCAGTTTAGGGTATTTTGTTGTAGCAGCCCAAGCAGACTTAGATACTACGGTTTTCAAATACTTGAATTTTCTAGAAATACAATTGTTGTGTAAATCGAGGAAAGATGGTACCCTGTTTCATGCAGAACTTTACTACCCGTTCTGCATTCTGGAAAAGCACACACCAATACCACCACTCATGGAATCTGAGTCAACACGGGATCACATTTGTATCAGACTTTGGTGCAGCTGGTGACTCTGGCACCGGAAATCAGCACCAATGTACAGAGGAGCAAATTCACTCCTCACTGTGTCTAGCGAGGGCTGGAGGAAGGCGACGCCGGAAGGGCAGAGCGCATGCCCGAGACTCTGGTAGGAGCTCAGATGTGTTGGGGCCCTGGGCCAGGACGTCTGTGGCAGGGATGGGTTAGAAATATGTCAGAAGATGAGTAAGCGGGACTTGGTGAGGACTTATGGTTACTGAAGCAGCCAGAGCAAATTCCCAGGATCCTGGGTTAGGTATCAGTCAGATAGTGGTTCCATTTTCCAAAGTGTTACGTGGGGAGAGTAATTTCCTCTGGCAACTTGGCTAGACCATGGTACCTGGATTTGGGCTTCATGCCAGTCTAGATATTGCTGTAAAGCTGACCCCACCCCGTCACTTGAAGGTGGTAAGAAAAGAGACTTGAGGTCCGTTGAGGAAGAAGGAGTTCTGTCTCCAGACTACTTTGGACTCAAGCTGCAACGTCAACTCTTCCCTACGTCTCTGGCTTGCTGGTCTCCACAATCATGTGAACTAGTTCCTGAAAACAAATCTCTCTCTCTCTTCATATCCCATTGGTTCTGTTTCTCTGGACAGCCCTGACTAATATAGTATACAACAAGGAAGGAGCAGATGCTGGGTCGGGGGCGGAGGAGGAAATGGTGAGCTCAGTTTGAGGCATAGAGGACTCAAGCTACAAGGGCTCTGAAGACGTTTCCAGAAGGTAGTTGGTTCTAGGCAGCCAGAGCAAGGGAGAGCGAGCACAGGGGAGGGCTTGGAGACCAGCAGTGTACAAACAGTGACTGCCACATTGAGTGCCCACAAGCTACTCCAGAGAGCCTGGAGAGCAGGACCTGGGAATGTGGGGACAGATTTACCAGCAACCTCAACCTCTGGGGAACAGTGGAGGAAGAAAACCGGCCGATGAGACAGGAAAGGACCAGTCAGGGAGGTGACAGAAAAACCACAGCTGCCAAGGGAAAAGGGTTCATGGAAGAAGTGGTTGACAGAGTCTAAAGGTGCCAAAATGTCAGGAAAATTAAATGCCTAGCCGTGGTGGGTGACTTGGTGGTGTGCAGGTTTTTATGTGGTGGGGAGGGGGAAAGCCAGGTGGCCGTGGGTAGCCTGAGGGCCGAAAGGCAGAAGACTTGTTTGTAACAGATTTTTGCCAGGAAAGTGTGGGAGGAGATAGTGCTGCTTCTTGGGGGGTGGTGGGGGCGGTCCTGCTTCATTCCCCACCCCCCCACAGGGGAGAGCCTTGGATGTGTTTAATTTTTAATTTTTTTTTTTTTTTGAGAGAGAAAGTGTGAGAGCACGAGTGGGAGAAGGGACAGAGAGAGGGAGAGAAAATCTTTTTTTAAAGATTTATTTAAGAATTACAAATTCTTGAGAAACTTAAGAATTAAGATTAGAGAGAGAGGGAGAGAAAGAAAGAGGGCATGAGCAGGGGAGGGGCAGAGGGAGAGTGAGGGAGTCTCAGGCAGACTCGGCGCTGAGCTCAGAGCTGACTTGGGTCTCGATCTCACGATCCTGAGATCAAGACCTGAGCCCTGAGTGGAAATGAAAAGCTGGACCCTTAACCGACTGAACCACCCGGGCTTCCCTTGGGGTTGTTTAAATGCTGGTGCCCAGGAACCATGGCGTTCGGCGTGCAGGAGGAGAGGAAACAGAAAACAGGGCTGAGACAGTTCAAGATCTGAGCAGGTCAGAGTGGTACCTGATCATCACAGATATTTTCAGACGAGGCTTTTCTAACAAATGGTAATTTCTGCTTGCATGCTGGAAGTTTCCCAGGCTGGAAATAAGTCACTGCCTTTTTGGTGCTTTCTGGAACCCAACTGCTTCCCCTGCCACCGAGGGAACACACTTTTTAATTCCATAATATATTCTTTCATTTAACAATTCTTTTTTTTCCTTCAATTTTGATCACACCTCAGGTATGCAGAATCGGAATCACTGTAAGGCTTCATGACATTTTCACGACATGTTCCCATCATTGAACCGTATCTGTCCTGCTTTAAATTAGTTATTTCAAATAATACAGTACCATTTATGAACCCACTTACCTGCTCTATGCCCCCTACAGTAAGCTGCATCTAACCCTCCTGATTCCCCCAAACCCGGGCCTATCATTTCCCTGCTTTCTCTGTCTTACAGTGCTCTGTTATGTGACTATGTATCCCTTAAAAGAACTTAACGATTTTTAGTTGTTTCTAATTTAGGGTGTTGGGTCTGTACTTTTCCACATACTATTAAATTGCTAAGGGTCATCTCAACAGTGGTAGGTGATTCAACATCTCATTCCATTTGGCTGCGGCATAACGTTCATCATGGGGAGACCCCCACGGTGGAAGGCAGGATTCTAACGTGGCCACCTAGGCCCCCGTGTCCACACACTTCATTAATTCAAATACTAATGAATGCCGCTGTGATGGGATTCCGTGTATATAACTCAGGTCCCACATCGGTGGATCTTAAGAAAGGGACTAGACCTAATCCTATGAGCCCTTTAAATCTGGGGCTAAAGCCCGACTAGGAAGCAGAGAACTCAGCTCCAACTTGTCCAGACTCTTAACCTGTCGAACTTGGAGGTAATAAATCAGTGTCATTTTAAGCCACTCAATCTGTGCTAATTTGTTATGCAGCAGGACAAAAAAACACTATGATAATCTAATCTGCTACTTTCCCTTGATAAGTAACTGGGTTGTTCACAGGTTTTTCTTTTTTCTTCCTTTCTTTCTTTCTTTCTTTTTTTTTTTTTCAAGATTTAGGTAATCTCCCTACCCAACATAAGGCTCGAACTCACAGCCCCCAGATCCAGAGTCACGTGCTCTACCGACTGAGCCCTCCGGGCTCTGCCACAGTTTTCGAGTTGAGAGCAGTCCTGCTCCAAACATCCTTGTGTATTTTGCCTGCTTTGCAGGGGCACGAGTTTCGGGGATGTTTCTGAGAGTGAAAGTGTTGAACTGTAAGGTGTATTAATACCTCACTTTAGAAGGACATGCCAAACGTTCCACAGAGATGCGTTTATTAACCATTTCTGTTTATATGAGCTTTGAGCTTGGTTGTGTTTGGTCAAGAAGGTCTTGTTGGTGTGGTAGCTATACTTTGAAATTTGTCTGGGGCTCCTTTATGGCTCTAGTGTATGGGTAGGTTTTGTAGATGTCTCATGTCTGCTGGAAAAACTGTGTTTTTAAAATTTTGGATGCATAACCTTCTTTATTTTTTAGGTGATACTCAAATCTTTTATATTTTTGCTTATTTTTTTGTTCTTTTCCTTGACCCGTCATTCCCTGAGAATAGTGTGTTAAAATCTCCTATTGTGAAGGTGGATTTGATCAATTTCTCCTTGTATTTCTATCAAAAAATTTTTTTATTGAAGTACAATTAACATACAGTGTTATGTCAGTTTCAGGTGTACAATATAATGATTCAGCCATTCTGTGCATGACTCAGTGCTTACCACAGAAAGTGCAGTCACCACCTGTCACTATATATTATTACAGTATTATTGACTATATTGCCTATGCTGTACTTTTCATCTCTGTGGCTTGTTTTGTCTGTGGAAGATTGTACCTCTTAATCCCCTTTATCTATTTCACCCATCCCCCCACGGACCTCTCCTCTGGTGACCACCTGTTTGTTCTCTGCATTTAAGAGTTTTTTGTTTGTCTCTTTTTCTTCTGTTTATCAATTGTTTTGCTTCATATATAATTGGGGCATTAAAATGTTCATGATTTTGAGAAACCTTCCTCATCCTGAATAATACTTTCTGGTTTATTTTATACTGCATGGTTGACCATGATTTGCTTAAGACAGTCCTGATTTGTTTCTCTTTTCCTGCTGTAACTTTTTTAATTATTTATTTTTAGATAAAGAGAGAGAGAGAGAACAGGGAGAAAGCAGGGAGAGGGGCTGAGGCAGGGAATCTTAAGCAGACTCCCTGCTGAGCACGGAGCCTGATACAGGGCTCGATCGCATGTCCGTGAGATCATGACCTGAGCTGAAACCAAGAGTCAGATTTTTTTCCTTTGGGTAAAATATATTTTCCTCTAGAAGACTTTGGAATTTTGTCTTTGATAGTTCCATATTTTAAAAAATTATTTTAATTAAATCTCAACTCTTGCATACTTTTTAAAAAGTATAATTAACATACAGTGTCATATTCATTGAAATGTACAATATAGTGAGCCAACAATTCTATGTTACTCAATGCTCATCATGATGAAAGTGTTCTTAATCCCTTTGATTTATTTCACCTATTCCCCCCACCCACTTCTGCTCTGGCAACCACCAGTTTTTTTCCTCTGTATTTAAGTTTTGTTTTGTATTAAGTTTGTTTTTTCATTTCTCTCTTGTTTTCTTGTTCGTTTATTTTGTTTCTTAAATTCCACATAGGAGTGGAATCACATGGTGTTTGTCTTTCCCTCTCAGGCTTATTTCACTTAGCATTATATCCCCTAGGTCCACCCGTGTTGTCGCAAATGGCAAGACATTGTTCTTTTTTATGGTTGAGTAATAGTCCACTGTGTGTGTATGTGTGTGTGTGTGTACATATAGTATCAGGTATACAGTACCATGCGTACACACACGCACACGCATCTTCTTTATACATTCATCTATCAGTGGACACTTGGGTTACTTTCAGGTGTTGGCTATGGTAAATGATGCTGCAATAATCATAGGGCTGCATATAGTTTTTGAATTAGCATTTTTGTTTTCTTTGGGCAAATACCCAGTAGTGAAATTACTGGATCATAGGGTAGTTCTATTTTCAAATTTTTGAGGAACCTCCATACTGTTTTCCACAGTAGCTGCACCAGTTTGCAATCCACCAACAGTGCACAAATTTTCCTTTTTCTCCACATCCTCACCAACACTTGTTGTTTCTTGTATTTTTTTATTTTAGCCCTTCGGACAGGTGTGAGATGGTATCTCATTGTGGTTTTGATTTGCTTCTCCCTGGTGGTGAGGAATGTTGAGCATCTTTTCATGTATCTGTTGGCCATTTGTCTTCTTTGGAAAAATGCCTATTTAGGTCCTCTGCCCATTTTTTACTTGAATTATTTATTATTTTGGTGTTGGGTTGTGGAAGTTCTTTATATACATTGAGTAATAACCTCTTTAGTATTTAATTTGCAAATATATTCTCCTATTTAGTAGGGTATCTTGTTGTTTTGTTGATGGTTTTCTTCACTGTGGAAAAGCTTTTTATTTTGGTGTAGTTCCAATAGTTTAATTTTGTCTTTATTTCTCTTGCCTCAGGAGACCTATCTAGAAAAATATTTCTATGGCTAATATCAAAGAAATTACTGCCAATGTTTTCTTCTAGGAGTGTTATGGTTTCAGGTCTCAAATTTAGGTCTTTAATCCATTTTGAGTTTATTTTTGTGTATGGTATAAGAAAGTGGTCTATTTCATTCTTTTGCTTATAACTATCCAGTTTTCCCAATATCATTTGTTGAAGAAACTGTCTTGTTCCCGTTGGATATTCTTGTCTTTTTTGTTGTAGATTCATTGACCATGTAAATATGGTCAGTGTAAATATGGACCATGTAAATATGGTTTATTTGTAGACTCTGTACTCTTTTTTTAAGATTTTATTTACTTATTGACAGACAGAGATCACAAGTAAGCAGGGAGGTAGGGAGAGGGGGGAAGCAGGATCCCTGCTGTGTAGAGAGCCTGATATGGGGCTTGGTCCCAGGAACTTGAGATCATGACCTGAGCTGAAGGCAGAGGCTTAACCCACTGAGCCACCCAGGTGCCCCTGGACTCTCTATTCTTTTTCTTTTTAAATTTTTCTTATTAACATATAATGTATTATTAGCCTCAGGGGTATAGGTCTGTGAATCACCAAGTTTACACACTTCACAGCACCATAGCACATACCTTTCCCAATGTCCATAACCCCACCACCCTAACCCTCCCCCCCACTCCCCCCAGCAACTCTCAGTTTGTTTTGTGAGATTTAGAATCTCTTCTGGTTTGTCTCCCTCCTGATCCAATCTTGTTTCATTTATTCTTTTAATTTTTTATTTTATTTTATTTTTTTAGATTTTATTTATTTATTTGACAGACAGAGATCACAAGTAGGCAGAGAGGCAGGCAGACAGAGAGGAGGAAGTAGGCTTCCCACTGAGCAGAGAGCCTGATGTGGGGCTCCATCCTAGGATCCTGGGATCATGACCTGAGCTGAAGGCAGAGGCTTTAATCCACTGAGCCACCCAGGTGCCGCCTATTTTATTTAAAAAAAATTTTTTATAAACATATAATGTATTATTAGCCCCAGTGATGAAGTTCTTGAACCTAGGTGGGGTGAGGTGGGGTGAGGTTCGGAGCCGACGGCTAAAGAAAGAATTCTTAAGACGTCTCTGGTGCAAAAAGGTGGTTTATTAGAGCACGGGGACAGGACCCATGGGCAGGCAGAGATGCGGCCACCCCGGGTTGTGAGGGTAGGCATGTTATATACCCTGCTGTTGGGGGAAGGTGAGGGGAAGGGAGGCTTCAGTGGGGTTTTTATATGCTAAAGAGGGCCTACAAGGTGCCAGGATGTTCCAGGCCTGCCGGAGGCCTTGCCCTTGCTGCTGGATCAATGTTGTCTTTAGACCAGCCATTAACATTAAGATAGTTGGGAGACTTTTTGGTGGGGTGTCACAATCCTGCTATCAATCGTCTTTGTTAGTGAGATTTAGGACATTTGTAAGCCAAGGGAGACTCCTGTCTAGCAGGATTGTGAGCTCTGAAAGTTAACTATTTGCTTATTGTTCATGGCAGTCAGGGCTGCCTGAGGGATGCTACACTTATGGAGGGGAAAGGGTGAAGAGGGGGTGCAAGGCGCCAGCTTTTGCTTTGTTCTCAGCCAGCCTCCTGCTCCCTCATCATTCCCCCCTGAACAATTTTGACCCTTAAATCTTTAAGGTGGTTGAAGGTGGAAGGTCTCATCTTCTGTAACTTCTTCCTGCTGAATAGGGGCGTAGAGCTGTCCCTACCTACTGGGGTCAATATTGATCAGTGGAGGAATGTATAGGGGGTTACAAAAGGCGGAGGCAGCCGAATCCAGCGCTGACAGTGAAGGAGTGTCTTTGCACGTGGTAAGGATCATCTGTCGTGAAGTCATTGCAGCAATGGAGTCTGGGCACCAAGTAGAGAAACATGGAACAAAGCAACACATTAAAAGTTAATAAGGCTATAAGAATGAGAAGCCCGAAAAGGAGATTTGGCCATAGTCCTCCTTCAAACCAGGAACTTAACCATTCACTGAGAGAGAAGGATCTTGTAGGGCCTTAATCTGGGTATTCATGTCTTTTATTAGTCCTGTGACATTTTTGTGATAGTCTGGAATGTACACATAACATTCTGTCTTGATAATTGCACAAGTGCCACCCTATGCTGCTGTCAGGACATCTAAGGCCATCCTATTCTGTAGGACTGCCTTGCGTATTTGTGACACTTCGGTATTAAGTAGGGAGATGCTGTTCAGTGAGTCATTGAGTGCCTTTGTAGTATATTTATTTATTAAGGGCTTCTACATGCCACATGACATCCTCTAGTCCCGCAGATGGAACAAAAATGGATGCTAAGTGATCATACAATTTAAAAACAGATCGTGTCCATCTTTGTTTCAAGTTGGGGAGATTAGCTGGAGTTGTAATGGTTTTAGTAATGCGCCCATGAATCCAGGCAAATCCTAAAGTACAGCGTCCTATCCACCCTGGAGGAAGCCAGGGTCACAGGTTGGTTGCACATATCCACTGGGTTCCATTTGGAGCTGGCCATCTAATGCCAGGTCGCCTTGCCCAGTCAGTAGCAAACCAGTCAGTAGCCTGGAGTACTATTACTTGGGAACACATTTCTAGTGATAGCCATCCCAGATATCGTGCGTTCTTTGCCCAAGTATCACTTGTATGATTTCTTTGTTCCCAGCATAAAAATTGCCTTCTGACTGAGCCATCCAATTGTGGGTGTAAGCCACAGATATGTATCCCAGATTTGATATATATCATCCTTAGTATAGCGATAAGGAGGGTTTTGTAACTTAGGCCCATATTTGATTGGGGAGTAATGGCTTGATAGCAATCCCCTTTCCTTCCAAATAGCTCCATGGGCATGTGGTACCAGGAAAGCATATTTGGAGTCAGTATAAATGTTAATTCTTGGGCTTTGGCAATTGCAAAGTGCTAGTGAGCACTATAACATACCTCATCAGAAAATCAACTGTCATTCGTATTTTTAACAGGGACATCTTAAATCTGGCCATATAGAGTAAGCAAGATCAAAATAACCTTTATTGCTCTATAGAGAAAGAAGTACAGTGGTCAGGTTCAGGCATACAGGTAACTAGGTTTAAAGTTTGACAAGTTTTAAGTATTATTTCTGGCATATCTGTTAGTATAGCCCAACATTTAATTAGTTGGCCTCCACCATTCACTGGTGGCCTTTGGCTTCTAAGACAAATCTGGACCTGATGTGAAGTCATTACAGTCAGGGACTGTTCCATAGTGAGCTTTGAGGCTCCTTTTATGAGGGCTGTTCTATGCTTAGCTAAAGCATCTATTTGCAATTGCTCCTCAACAGAGGTGGCCTCTAGGATAAATATGACTAAGGGATGAAACCAATAAGACCTTTGAGTGGTCCAGCCTTAATATCCTGATTACAGAGGATCACTGGCAAGTGAGAAAACTTGTCAAGAGATAAGGGGATTTCCCCATGCATCATTCAATCCACTCATAAAGAAAGTGGGGTCATCCATTATCTCCACAAGTCCATGGTTAATACTATGGAGTGCGATAGGTTGGCTTTTAGGCAATTTCATTATCCCAGCCACACATAAGGTGTTAGTTAAGTTATACAATTGTAGGGGAATCAATCCCATTTTCCAGTTGTTTAATCATGTGAGGGGGTTCTACTAATATCCCCACAAAATAAAAAGCAAGAAGATCATCTAAATGAGCTATAGTGTAACTTCTCTGAAGTTTACCTCAAATTGTTTAGCTTAGGTAAACAAGCATTTAAAGACAATCAAATCTAGAATTCAACATCCATAAAGGCGTGTTACTAAAACATAATTTTTCTCTCTAAAATAACCCTCATTTACAGAGATAGCCAAATCAGGACTAATTCACTTGTGAAACAAGTCCAGTTTTAACAAACTCGGCCCATTATTTCCATAAGCTCAGCAAGAACAGTGAGTGTGATCAATAGATCTTTTAGAATCTGCTTTGCTGGAACTTTGTATAAGGAATCTCTAGGTTGAACTTTTAGTAGCCTCTCCGGGCCAGAAGCCAAGCCCTGTACTTGCCATCAGGCATGCCTGCAATACCTGTCGATTTGGGCGAATTCCTCTTCTGAGACTGCACCTACCAAGGAGTGACATTCTTTACTCACCTGGTGAGGCTGCTGGGAACTCTGTAAGCAAGGTATCAGGCCAGCAGTCCCAAGGGGCTTTATGGTTCCAGGTTTCATAAAGTCAACCTTAGTTACTTAAAGCTGTCTGGTCATATCTGAGTCTTTTCAAATATGACATCCCAGTCAAAGCCTTGGTAAAATAACCCGTGTTTCCAATTCTTTCCTGTTACAAGAAGAACAGATTCTTATTGAACTTATGCAAATGACTGATTGCCATGGAAGAAAGAATACTTACTAAGACCTTTTGGTTTCAGAGGGTTCAGATAGAAAAGGTGAATGCTTTGAGCACTTTTACATCTAAGTTACAGATAACTAGGAGGGAGTATCCCTAGTCTGTAAGAGCAAACATTATAGAGAACCAGCGATGTTTAAAGTAAGACAAAACATTAAGAGACACAACACTATAATCTTTTAGTTCATTTAGTCCCATGTTACTAAATCTGGTGAATGCGGCTTTAGTCAGTTTTGGGAATTCTTACCCATTTCAGTTTTAGGATTTTCAAGTATATCAAATATCTGTATTTGTCCTGAAAGTCCTTCATAGGAATCTCCTTGAAGATAAAACTCATTTTACCAGAGAATTAAAACAATTATAAATGACAAAAACTCAGAATGGATATGGTTAGAGCTAAAGAGACATGGGAGTTTACAATTTAGCTGCAAGGAAATCAGGTTATTTCTGTGATACATAACATTTCCATAATTACAGTATCAAGCGATGATCTCTCAAAACGTTAAAACTTTAGGAAGTGCGTAGAATCTCTAGAATAGTTATAGCATTTTCCCAAATGTAACCCAAGGTTTATCATTGGTTCAGTAGTACTTCATGAGCAACTTCACATACCAAGGAAAAGCCTGAGTTAAAGAGATTTACAATTTAAATCCTGTCAACATTTGCTAAAATTTTAGAAAGTTTTGAAGCACATGCCTAAATATAATTAGGGATGTTAAACACCTGATAAAACTGAACATAGAAACTCGTTTTTCTGGGCAGACAAAGAGAAAACCATTTACATTTTCTTTTTTCTTTTTTCTTTTTTTTAAAGATTTTATTTATTTATTTGACAGAGAGAGATCACAAGTAGGGAGAGAGGCAGGCAGAGAGAGAGGAGGAAGCAGGCTCCCTGCTGAGCAGAGAGCCCGATGCGGGACTCGATCCCAGGACCCTGAGATCATGACCTGAGCTGAAGGCAGCGGCTTAACCCACTGAGCCACCCAGGCGCCCCCCATTTACATTTTCTTAACAGATCAATTGATCTAAGAAAACATTGTCCTTTTGAACAGAGACAATTTCAGTCTTGTACCAATGTACCTTTAAAACCCGTGGTGCATGATCTAGAGGCTAGTCATGTAGGTTGCACGCGCGTTGGTACAGAAACACAATAAGGGGGAAACAGAAGAAACAAAGTGCTGCCAGGAGGCAGAGAAAAGATTCCCGGTTTTAGAGCTCATAAGCCCCAACAGAGGAGCAGACGCCATGCTTTCCCACCAGCAAGGGGGAAAGGGTTAGGCAGTCCAAGTCAGGCCAGAGAACACAGGGAAACTTCCCTGAAACAAAGAGAGTTTCGGCAGCTGCTTGGGAATATTCCTTATGGTCTCGGTCTCGAGTTAGACCAACCCCAGTTGGCTCCAGTTATAGCCATTAACACGGGAAGTGAGTGAGGGAGAAGCCCCCACATCTATTAGGAGAAACAGAGAAATAAAGCCAGAGTCCCCTTTGCTAGGGATGACCCAGCAACCTGGGTTTACTAGAAGAAGGCTTATTTATGTACTTATCATCGAATATGTCAGGAGAAAGTTTACAGCTGACTCATTTGGGCAAACACATTCCGCAAAAGCCCCTTAGTCTGGGGTCCTGGTGCAGAGCAATGAAGGCCTAGGTATGAGCCCTGAAGGTATCCTAGGTCCATTTGCCCTGTTTCCTGCAGAGGAGATCTAACTGATAGATCCCACTGAGGCCATGCAGTGTTACAGGAGCTCAGTCCTTTCCTAAGTTTTGCAATCCAAATCATTTCCAGTGGGTTAAAAGGCACCCCAAGGTAGAGTCCTTGGCAACTTAAGAAGCCTACTGAGGCCATGCTTCCAGAAAAGTAATGAAGGTCCATTACCAAATCCCCCGACTCCTGGGTGGCGTCCCACACAGGGTAGGTCAGAGGTTTTAGGTGTCAAAAGCGACCTGAGGCGTCCCTCAAGATACGCTATTGATCACCATCCTGCCTTCCCCAGAAGGCATTCCTGCCCTAAGAGGCCCTGGAGGGGTGCCGGCGTCCCTCCACTTCCCCATCGCATCCTAGGCTGCTGATGGGTGCCTGGTGAATGGACTAGGAAACTGCGCCAGGCCATGCCATTGTCTGTCCTGAAGACTGCATACTGTTTTGCCATATTAACCCATGGAAATATTAGAAAAGTTTGGCAAGGGGAAATTACCCAATTTCATAGCTTTAGGCGGTTTGCAGATGACACTGACGAGAAACAGTAAAGACTGAAATCCATCATGGTCTAAGCAACATTCCAACACATGTGGTCCTTACAGCCAACTTCCCTAGGAAACGGTCCCCGGTTGCGTTTTAATTCAATCGGGTACTGGTTTCGGCCGGCTCCCAGTGGAGGTCCCGCGGCCAGAAGTGGCTAGACCAGGGATGTGGAGGGGATCACATTAGATCAATCAGGAGGAAACCTCACACGGGAGTCTTAAGATTGGCAGCCGTCCTGGTGACTTAGGTGGCTGTCCCGTGCCCAAGAGAGACAACTTTATACAAGAACAGGAATAAAGAGAGGCCATCAAGTTTCTGGGTCCTATTGCCATTCCGGCCAGGGTACTAGTTTACAGCCAAAAGGCAGACGCTCTCCTCCCCGTGGAGTAGCCACGGGCTAGAGGACTGCAGCCTGAGCAATTGACATGCAAGTGTTCCAACAAGACCATACTCCTTGAAAAGCCCCTGAAACGAGAGTACAGGAAGAAGAGAGGGAATACTCACCACTTCTGCACCGAAGCTCAGAGTCCAAATGTGAACTCACACACCTCCTGGCTGGCTCGCCAAAATGATGAAGTTCTTGAACCTAGGTGGGGTGAGGTGGGGTGAGGTTCGGAGCCGACGGCTAAAGAAAGAATTCTTAAGACGTCTCTGGTGCAAAAAGGTGGTTTATTAGAGCACGGGGACAGGACCCGTGGGCAGGCAGAGATGCGGCCGCCCCGGGTTGTGAGGGTAGGCATGTTATATACCCTGCTGTTGGGGGAAGGTGAGGGGAAGGGAGGCTTCAGTGGGGTTTTCATATGCTAAAGAGGGCCTACAAGGTGCCAGGATGTTCCAGGCCTGCCGGAGGCCTTGCCCTTGCTGCTGGATCAATGTTGTCTTTAGACCAGCCATTAACATTAAGATAGTTGGGAGACTTTTTGGTGGGGTGTCACAATCCTGCTATCAATCGTCTTTGTTAGTGAGATTTAGGACATCTGTAAGCCAAGGGAGACTCCTGTCTAGCAGGATTGTGAGCTCTGAAAGTTAACTATTTGCTTATTGTTCATGGCAGTCAGGGCTGCCTGAGGGATGCTACACTTATGGAGGGGAAAGGGTGAAGAGGGGGTGCAAGGCGCCAGATTTTGCTTTGTCCTCAGCCAGCCTCCTGCTCCCTCATCACCAGGGATACAGGTCTGTGAATCGCCAGGTTTACACACTTCACAGCACTCACCATAGCACATACCCTCCCCAATGTCTATAACCTCACCCCCCTCTCCCAACACTCCTCCTCCCAGCAACTCTCAGTTTGTTTTGTGAGATTAAGAGTCTCTTATGGTTTGTCTCCCTCCCGATCCCATCTTGTTTCATTTATTCTTTTCCTACCCCCCAAGCTCCCACATTGCATCTCCACTTCCTCATATCAGGGAGATCATATAATAATTATCTTTCTCGACTGACTTGTTTCACTAAACATAATTCCCTCTAGTTCCATCCTCTGGACTCTCTATTCTATTCCATTTATCTAAACATCTACGTTTGCCAATGACATACTGTTTTGATTACTATAGCTTTGTAGTATATCTTGAAATCTGAAATCGTGAAATCTTGAAAACCTCCAGGTTTGTTCTTTTTTCTCAAGATTGCTTTGGCTATTTGGAGTCTTTTATGGTTCCATACAAATTTTAGAATGAGTGTTCTAGTTCTATGAAAAATGTTTGTATATTGATAAGGATTGCATTAAATCTGTAGATTGTTTTGGGTCACATGGACATTGTTGGTTCTTCCAATCCATGAACATGGAATATTTTTCCATTTATTTGTGTCATCTTCAATTTCTTTCATTGGTGTTTTGTAGTTTTCACAGTACAGGTCTTTTGCCTCCTTGATTATGTTTATTCCTAGATATTTTATTCTTTTTGGTGCAACCATAAATAGGATTATTTCCTTAATTTCCTTTTTCCTACTTCTATTATTAGTTTAAATAAGTGCAACAGATTTATGTATATTAATTTTTTATCCTATGATTTTACTGAATTCATTTATAAATTCTAGTAGTTTTTTGGTGGCATCTTTAGGGCTTTCAATGTAGAGTAACATGTTATCTGGAATTAGTGAAAGTTTAACTTCTTTCTTGAGCATTAGGATGTCTTTTTTTTTTTTTTTTTTTCCTTGCCTCAGTGCTGTGGTTAGGACTTTTAGTACTATGTTGATTAGAAATGATGAGAGTGGACATCCCTGTTTTGTTCATGATCTTAGAGGAAAAGCTCTCAGTTCTTCCCCATTAAGGATGATGTTAGGTATGGGTTTTTCACATATGGCTTTTAACAATAGTTCCCTGTTTTATTTAAGGTGTCTAGGTGTGATTCCTGCTATCCCTTATTTTTCCTCTTTCTCATCGAACAGGCCCTTTAATTCTGAGATATTTCAATTTTTTAAGAAAAATTAGGAAATCTAACTCCATTATTCCTTCAACCATTTCCTTCTTTTCATCTCATTCCTCTGTCTTTCTAGGTCTCATTATTGGGATATTAGTGCTTACACATACATCACTCATATTTCTTTACTTTTCTCTAATATTTTCTATTTTTTCTTGTCTTTCTTCTAAGAGAGCTCCTCAGTATGGATTTCCAGCTTACCAACATGTTCTTAACTTGCATTCAGTCTGCTCTTTATTTCCATCAATGTGCTCTGTACTTCGACTATTTATATTTTTTCTTATGCTCAGTTCCCTTTTTATGTTGCCTTATTATTGTTTCACTTCTTTCTTTTGTCTTAAATTCTATTTATTTGAGACAGAGAGAGAGCAAGCATGAGAGCGCAAGCAGGGGGAACAGCGGAGGGAGAGAGAGGAGCAGGCTTCTTGCTTCCCGAACCCCGAGATCATGACCTGAGCAGAAGGCAGAAGCTTGCTTAATCCACTGAGCCCCCCAGGTGCCCCACTTCTCCTTATTTCTTAATAATTTATAAGGCTAATTTTAACGTCTTCCCTTAAACAACATTTCCACTTCTGATGGAATCTGTAATTCCGTATTTGTTGTTATTTGCTTGCTTGTTTGTTTTGAAAAGGGTTACGCTTCTCAAATGTTTTGTGCTATTTTGACCTGTGAGCTCATTGTCCATGGGGACGACTGTGGGGGATTGGTGTCTCCCTCTGGCAATACCTGTGAAGATTGGCCTCCAGTGTACATGGGCCCCAGGGAGAGAGGTGGGAATGGATCCATCCCTACACTCCACACTCAATGAAACGAACTCCTCAGGTTAGCTCTCCATCCTTTGCCCCAGGCAGAAACAATTTAGGAAGAGTTTTGGATTGTGATTCCTTTGGCATGGAGGTTTAAAAAGGGAGCTGTCAGAGAAGGGCATCAACTGTGTGTGTTTCCCCACCTGTTTTTCTTAACTCCTTATAAACATGGGACTACTGAGATGCCCTGATTTTTCTCCTGGAGATAACTGGACCACAGCTCTGGGTCGGGATGGGTGTAAGGAAATCACTGTTTCCCCCTTGACATTGGCTGTGGAGGAACAAGCACAGACGCGTGGTTTCTTTTCTGTGTGAGCCTTTTCAGAGCCAGCCTACCAATACCTTCTGCCTTCTGGCCAAAGCCCCTCATGCTTTCACAACCACATTCTGCAGGAGTTTCTCATATTTTTATCAGTTTTCTCCTTAAAGTTTCCCCTGGCTTTATCTTGGGTGAAGCAGATCTCTTGCTGAGTCAGTGTCTGAAACTGGAACTGGAACGCACTTATTAGCTATTTCCCGAGTGTCCACTCTGCTAGACACTGCGTCAGGAGCCACAGGACCCTCAGGGAGGGAGGCTGGCTCATTCCTCATCTCACGCAGCTGTTTCCAGAGCCGCGAAGAAAGACATTCACTAGAGTGTGATGCCACTAGATAATTCACGACACTTAGGATTTGTTCCGGAAAGGAGACAGACCAGGAGCCATGAGAATGTATGGCGGCAGGCACTTATCTTCGGGAGTTAGGGAAGATGTGACCATTGAACCGATCCTGGGACACCAGAGAAATGTTAGCATTAGCTACTGGGAAGAGGATAAGAGAAAGGACATTCGCGAAGGTGGCGGTTTTTGTGATTTTTTTTGGGCTTGTGTCATTCTGGAGAAAAGGTTTGGCTGACATAATAAAATGTTCTTTGTTAAAAAAAAAAAGAGTGATGATAGTTTATTTATTTATTTATTTAAGAATCAGAAGCAGTAAATATTTTTTAGCTGTTAAGTCTCCAGCATATTTCTTGTCACCCAAATTGTTATTTTAAGTGATAAAAAAGAGTGATCACAGTAGCTAGCATGTATAGTGCGCTCGAGGAGCTGGCACGAGGTGGCTGGAGCTCCAGTGACTCAAGAGGTGAGCAATGCTGGAGAAGCCGGCAGGGTTTTCCTCACAGATTGTGGGAAGGAGCTGGGGCTGGATGCTGAGAGCAATGGGAAGCCATCGGTGAGTCAGAGCAGGAGAGTGCACGGACTAGAGCTGCTGTTCTAGAAGGCGGCTCTGGTTGCTGTGAGGACAGGGACTTGGGAGCAGGGGGATGTATGAGGAGGCTACTGCAGTGGTCCTGGCAGAGACGACGAGGGCCGGGCTCACCACTGGCCCTGTGAGGGGGTGGGGACGCAGATGGGACTGGCAGGTGTTTAGGAGCCGGGCGAAGTCGGGCATGGTGATTGCACTGGGGAGAGGGGGCCAAGGGGTGATGCCAAGGGGCGAGGAAGCACATTCTGGAGAAGCAGCTTTGCGGGGAAAATGGAGTTGACTTTGGTCATATTGTCTTTGACATGCCTGTTAGACACATGCTTGCTTCATGCCACACACACCATTCACCGCACACACACACACACACACACACAGGTCACTGCACATTCACACACTCACACATACACACACCACTCACCACATACCCACCCACATACCACTTACCACAACCCCCGCACAACTCACTACACTTACACACACGCACCACTCACTACGCATAGTCACCCTCATGCACACACCACACACATGCTACTCACCACACACACACACACACACACACCACTTACCACACACTCACACCATTCATTGCACATATACACACTCACACACACCTCTTGCTACACATATTCACATTCACACACAAACACACCACTCACCATACACACACCATTCATTGCACACCCATGCCACACAGCACACATACTTACACACACCACTCACTACATACCTACCCATGTATCACTTACCACACACCCCCGCACAACTCACTACACATACACATGCTCACACACCCCACCGCTCACTACCCACACGTACCTCCACACATATACCACTCACTATACATGCACACATCCCACACCATTCACCACATGCATACACGCATGAACACACACATGCCATAAGAAACACCAGAGCTTAGGGACCAGGTCTGGCTGGGGAGTCGACGGGCTGCAGATGGTAACGGAACCCATGGGCATGGATGCGGCTGCTGTGTCTCTCAATGGGGGCTGAGTAGTGGCCTTGGGGAGGGCTAATTCTTTGGTGGCACTGTCCTCTGTTTCTGGGACAGAACAGAAACAGACTTTCTGGGCCCCACCCACCAAATGCTGGGAATGCAGCCTCCACTCCATCCGGATCTGTGACAGCCCGGATCTGCGCTCCCGCCTTCCCCGCGTGCCTCGTCGTGACGGCTTATAGCCTAGAGAGAAAATATATGAAAAGAGAAAAGGACCCAGGACAGAATGTGCACACTCACATTTTGCAGAGGGGGAGGAGCTGGCAAAGGAAGCTGAGAAGTGGCCAGAGGGGCAGAAGAAATGCCCGGAGCGTGTGGTGTCAGGTGGAAGCCGAGAGAAGAGAAAGTTTTGAGAAGGAGAGAGAAGTGAATTGTGTTGAATGCTGGGGAGAGATCGAGCAGAGAACCAAGTGTGTCCCCTGCATTTTAGAGCCCCATCAATGAGGATCTCCAATGCTGGGTCAGTGGAGTGTGGGGGAGGGGTGCAAGCTGGAGTGGGGGGGGGGGGGGGAGGGGGATAAAAACAGCACCGGGTGGGGTGGGGGTGGGGGGCTCTGCCTGTACTCTGATGTGTGTGCACATACACATGTCCGGATTCTCATAGCTCCACATTTTGGATTTTTCTAGGGCAGCACCACTTAAAATATTTATTTCTCACAAAAGCAATTAATTAAAAATATACTTAAGTAGAATTTCATTTTGTAATCTTCATATAACTCAAATCAGGAAATTGATCAAATGAAGTCCCCTTGTCACGGTTTTTAGTTGACAAACTGTTAACTTTTTAATTTTGTTTCTAAGAGACAAACCCAACGATTCAGCAGTAATAGTCCAGTAATGTTGCCATTTCTCAGAAAGGACTGAGTTGCAACTTTGTGGGAAATTTCCAAAGCCGGTCCCCACATGTTTTGAGGTTCCCACATGTTTTGCCCGTTGCTGGCAGAGGCATCTATGAAGGACAGCAAAGAATGATCTTGGCCTGGGGCCTTCTTAAGGGACTCTCAGGAGGGTGAGTCACTCCATTACTACAGGCCCCGTCTTACTCAGGCCCACTGGAAGCAGGAGGAAAGAGCAGCCAGATTGAACATCAACGAGGAAAGAAAGTTGGCCTGGGAAGAAACGACTCCGCTCTCACTGGGGTATCATCTGGCAGATTCAGTCACGGGCCGTGGGCGCTGGATGTTTTCTTTATTTTTCAGTCTGTAGTTTCCTGAGTTGCTCCATTCTGTAAATTCTGTGTCTGAATCACTGGACATGATTGATTTTCTCTTCTCTGTATTTACAGTTTTACTTATTAATGGCTGGTTTGAGGTAAAAGTTACATACACACACATGCACGCACTCACAGACACAGATACAAATCCCAAACAAGCCAGTACTTATCCGTACTATGTGCCACGAAATGCACCTATTCTATTCTATTCTTTTTTTTTTTAAAGATTTTATTTATTTATTTGACAGAGAGAGATCACAAGTAGGCAGAGAGAGAGAGAGAGAGAGAGGAGGAAGCAGGTTCCCTGCCGAGCAGAGAGCCCAATGTGGGACTCAATCCCAGGACCCTGAGATCATGACCTGAGCCGAAGGCAGAGGCTTAACCCACCGAGCCACCCAGGCGCCCTATTCTATTCTATTCTAATTAATTCCATCCCATTCCACTGCACTCTGTTCCATTCTACTGCACTCCATTGTATTCCATTCCTTTCTATTTTGTTCTATTACACTCCACTCCATTCCATTGTATTCTATTCCACTCCATTCCTTTCCATTCCCCTTCCTTCCACTCTCTGCCGTTTCACTCCACTCCACGCCATTCCACGCCACTCCATTCCATTCCTTCTTTTTATTCAGTGGTCTGAGACTTGCTGAAGTGATTTCATGACCCATTAATAGGCTCCAAAGTGCAGTTTGGAAAACACTGATTTGGAAGGAGGCACAGGAAACCCATAGGCCATTGTAAGCAAAGTGCAATTAAAAATCAAACCTTAAGTTCTTTATAGATTTTGGATATTAGCCCTTTATTTGGTAAGACATTTACAAATATCTTCTCCCATTGCCTTTTGGTTTTGTCGACTTTTTAAAAAAATATTTTATTTATTTATTTGACAGGGAGATAGAGAGCCAAAGTAGGCAGAGCAGCAGGCAGAGGGAGAGGGAGAAACAGGCTCTCTGCTGAGCAGGGAGCTTGATCCCAGGACCCTGGGTTCATGACCTGAGCTGAAGGCCCCTGCTTAACTGACTGAGCCACCCAGGTGCCCCTGTCAACTGTTTCCTTTGCTGTGCAAAAGCTTTTTATCTTGATGAAATCCCAATAGTTGATTTTTGCTTTTGTTTCCCTTGCCTTTGAAGACATGTCTAACAGGAGTTGCTTAACTAAGGTCGAAGAAGTTGCTGCCTGTGTTCTCTTCAAACTCAACACCAAAAAACTCCAAATAATCCAGTCAAGAAATGGGCAGAAGGCACGAACAGACATTTCTCCAAAGAAGACATACAAATGGCCAAGAGACACATGAAAAAATACTCAACATCACTCAGCATCAGGAAAATACAACTGAAAACTAGAATGAGATAGCACCTTATACCAGTCAGAATAACTTAAAATGAACAACTCAGGAAGCAAGAGATGTTGGTGAAGCTGCGGTGAAAGTGTTTATCTGAAGGATACATAGTGATTTGAGGGGGCGCATGCACCCCAATGTTTACAGCAGCAATGTTACAGTAGTCAAGATCCGGAAAGAGTCCAGATGTCTCAGTCTCTCAACAGATGAATGGATTAAAAAAAATATATATATACATATATATATGTATATATTTTTTAAAGCAAACCTTGGGGTCATATTAGCCACACAAATGCAGAAAGGGCCCTTTCCTGTCAGTACCCCCAGCAGGCTATGAGGCCCTGTGTCCCCCTATCCATACCCCACTGCGGCAGGTGGCTGTGTGTCAGAGCTGGGGCCCAGGCCAGGGCCCTCACTATGCCTAGAGCACACCCTATGGCCCACTCTACTTCGAAGCCCCATCCACAGCGGCCTGTGGGCTTCCCATGCCTCCCTCTAAGTCAGTGTTTCCCAAACCGAAGCTTGGGATCTATGAGTAATTCATGAAACCAATTTAGTGAGGCTTAGACATCATTAGGGGGGGACAAAAAGGAAAGGAATAGAATGGGAAGAAGAAAAAAAGTAGACTAGAACATAGCACAGCGCATTGCACATAATAATGCTAAACGTCGAACTGTTTCAAGTGTGTGTATTGCATATGGTGTATGTGTGGTGTGTGCAGAGAGTGGCATGTGTGTTATGTGGGGTGTGTGTGTGTGTTTGTGTGTGTGTGGCGAGGGGCAGAGGGAGAAACAGACTCCCTGCTGAGCACAGAGCCCATTGCAGAGCTCCATCCCAGGACCCTGACATCATGATCTGAGTCAAAATAAGACACTTAATTGAGCCATCCAGGCACCCCTCATACTGTTTTTCTTCAAGATGAATATGCTTCATTCCCCTCAAACCCTGGGCCTCTTTCTGGTTGTGGGGCAGCAGGCTTCACTTCCTACAGGTCTCGGGCAAACATGAAAAATACAAAATCTCATGTTCCCAGGCTTCACTCACTTCCCACCCAGCAGCCAGGACCTTCTTGCTAAAATGCAAATTCCATCCCTTGGTCCTTTGCATAGGACTTCTGGGGCTCCCATCATCCTTGAAATGAAATGCGGACTCTTCCACTGGGCCAAAGGCCACCTCTTCCTGTCCCTACTTCCTGCTCCAGTCTTTTGGCTGTACCCCAACCCATTCTCTGCCCTGTGAGGCTTAATTCATGTCTGACCTTGACCTGGTTTCCCTTGTCCCTATGGGCTGGGCATGCAAATGCTCTTCCTTATCTCCAGAAGACCCTCAGCCTCCTCTCTTCTGGTCCCTCCTTCCTTTCCTGGACTCAGCTTAGCTGTCCCTGTCCCCAGATATGGGCAGGATGACCCTCCCATCAAACCCCCAGCACCTTGCACTTCACCCATCACAGCACGGTGACATCACGTCGGTGGGGGGGGGGCTACATGCCCCTGGGCTGTGTTTCCCTGACTCGTCCTGCATCTACCACACAATGCCACCAAAGCTCTTACCCCGTGCTGACGCTGTTGTGAGCTTCTGACATACCAGGTAACGTGTTCATGTCAACCCTGGGAGCCAGGAGCCACTAACACCTTCCTCGCACAGAGGAAGTTGTCTGTTGTCTCTCCTGCAGGCGAGACAACAGAGGCCCAGAGAGGACAAGTAACTTGCCCAAAGTCACACAGGAAGTGGTGAATCTAGGACCCTAACCTTGGAGTCTGGGTCCAGAGCCCTAGTTGTGACCACAGTGTAGAAGGCATTCAATGAGAACAGGTCACGTGGGTTGTTAAGAGAAAGAGAAAACTTAAAAGTTCTGGGGAACCTTAGCTGACCTTTAAAGACGGCAGATCTTGTTAAAAAGAAGGTTCAGGGGCGCCCCTAGACGGGGTTGGAGGTAACCCGTGGCATGGGGGCTGGAGCGAGCTGGATTTTTCTGTATATGTCCACCATGGTGCTCTGTGGACTGGAGGTGGCCCTGGGAGCGGGGAGGTCCAGGATTGAGGAGGCGCTCCGGTGAGGCGGGCATGATGTGGGAGAAGGAACAGAGCACTCAGGTACGAGAGAGCTACTGTCCCCCACACCACCACCACCCCCCGCCCTTTCAGGGCACAGGAAGAGCCAGAATATTGAAGCATATTAAGCATTAATATGTTTCATTTTTACTAAAATAATATCCTATTTTATAATATTTTAGTACCATTTGATCTATATTTTATTAAGATTAATTTTTAATTGATAATAGTAATTTATACTATTAATATTTCATTAATACTAAAATACTTTAATGAGATTTTATTTTATTTAATAAAAAGCATATTAAAACATTAAAGTATTTTGTGAGGTGGTTTGCTGTGGATTATGTGATGCAATCCCCGAGCACAGTACATTTTCCAGAGGGCTTATCATGTTTTGTGTGACTGTGAGTGCATTCCTTTGGCAGAGCTTAAAGAAGTCCTGAGATCATACTGGGGTGAAGTGAGGGAGCTTCTAAGAACACAGGTCCAGCGAGCTCGTGTCCTGGGTCATGATAAAGACGGACCTGAGCCAATCACACTTTGATCTCCAAAGAGAAAGGGGCCACAGCTGACTTCTGGGATCTAGATGGAATGACTGAGTGCATCAGCGTTGCCTCAGAACTCTTATTTTATTAGAACTGTGCCTGTCCCCCCGGTATGGAAAGGCTTGCTGACCTCTGGATCCAGGCTCTGGCTTTTAATCTCTTTAAAAAATTAAACTTCACCTCAAATGTCCTGACCTGCCCAGTAAGTACAAGCGCACCTTGAGCAAAGACTCCCACTTTAAGCAAATACTTGTCCTTCCCTCAGCCCATCTACTGTACTGTTGGTGGTAACGGGGTATTTTGCATAAAATCTCCAATGCATGAATGCATAAGGAAGTACATATGATAATTTTCTAATGATATTTACTTGCAATGAATTGGTTATAGGGTAAGACAACTGGTTTCTGTTCAGATGCATTCGTTCATCCTTAAGACAACCTTTAGACTGGGCAGACCACATTTTAGGAGAGCCGGGCGAGATGCGTGGTGAGTCAAGGGCCAGTAAGCCGGACCCGGCGAGAAATCTCCCTGCCTTTGTCTCAGCTCTCAGGCTCTGAGTCGGGTATAGCAGACAAGGCTCCATTTGCCCCGGGAGCAGAGCATGTTCCCCTGTAGTCAGATTGCTAGTTCTAGCTCAAAGATTGATGAGGCTCACCAGACCTGGAAGGTTTCCTTGCACGACTCTGGGCTAGCCGAGCAGCAGAGCTGCCCCGGCATTGAGGGTATGAAGCTGCAGTAAGAGAAGGGGAAAACCAGGAGGGAGGAGAGAGTTTTTGAGACTGGACATGAGGAGGTCTGGGGCAACTCTTACTATCATGGCATCATCTGCGACTCCCCACTCCACACCTCAGGAACCCGACTTGGCCTCTGTAGGTGGCCGCCAGCCACTCTGCTTATGTCTTGACCTCACTCACGTCCTTCTGTGTCTTTAGATATGTGAACTCGCATGACTCCCCCATGGGGTGCCTGTGTCCGTGCTCTCTGTCAATCTGAGCGAACCATTCGTGTGTGCCAATATGGCAGTGGGACAAGACCTTTGAACTATGTGTTGATCACCATGGGAGTAAAAACAGCGTAGGTTAGCAAATTTTTAAAAAAGATCTTTTATTTATTTATGAGAAAGAGAGAGAGCACGTGCGCACAAGTGGGGAAAGGGGCAGAGAAGAGGAAGAAGTAGACTCCCCTCTGAGCAGGGAGCCTGATGGGGGGCTGCATCCCAGGACCCCGGGATCATGACCTGAGCCGAAGGCAGACGCTTAACTGACTGAGCCACCCAGGCGCCCCTGATGAGGGGACAGAAGGCAAGCTGAGGACAAAGCTGAAGCTGACACACCACAATCCACCCCCCCAGTGGGCTATATGTGACATTTCTCAGGCATTCCTGGCTGCCCTAAAGGAAAAACAAATAGTTAATTTGTGGAGATCACAATCCTGCAAGACCTGAGCCTCCCTCCGTTTACAAATGTCCTAGTGATTTATAAGGAAGAAGCTTTCTTATTAACAGCCTAATTTCCAGAGACCCATCACTCAGTTTCCTGAAGCCCTAACATCACCCTTTCCTCCATGAAATTGGGGGAGGCTGAGGCAGAAAGAAATGTAGATGAAACTGAATTTCTTTTAAACCTGCAGGCCATTGATAAGGACGTGTGATAGGAGGAGTGCAACAACTGTAACATTCCTCCAGGAACCTCCCAACTATCCTACTGTTAAGGCCTTACTAGAGGGGTAAATAACCTCAACCTGACCATACCAAGTCCTCTGGTATCCTGTGAGCCTTCTTTAATATACGAAACTTCTTTCTTGAAACCTCTCTTTTTCCTTACCTCCCCCAACCACATAGCCATCTTTTACAACCCCGGGGCTGCAACGCTTCCTGCCCACGGGTCCTGTCCCCATGCTTCAATAAACCACCATTTTGCACCAAAAATGTCTCAAGAATTCTTTCTTGGTTGTCGGCTCCGGACCTCACCCCACCAAACCTCACCTATATTCCAAAACCACATCACTCCAAGATGAGCACATTTCTAGAAAACAGTGGAGAAAACATTTAAAAAATATACATGGTTGGCTCAGTCGTTAAACGTCTGCCTTCGGCTCAGGTCATGATCCCAAGGTCCTGGGATCGAGCTTCACATCAGGCTGCCTGCTCAGCGGGAAGCCTGCTTCTCCCTCTCCCACTCCTCTGCTTGTGTTCCCTTTCTGTGTGTGTCTCTCTGTCAAATAAATGAATAAAATCTTTAAAAAATATATATGTAAATTATACACACACACACACACACACACATCTTTAAAAAAGTTAACTAAATAGAAAACATGGTGACTGTTCCGGGCTGAATTGCATCCACCCTAACTCCATATGTTGAAGTCCTAACCCCCAGTATCTTAGAAAGTGACCGTAATTGAAATAGGGCCTTACAGAGGTTTGAGAGCCGTGTTACTGGGTGGTTCAGTTGGTTAAGTGTCTGCCTTTGGCTCAGGTCATGAGCCCAGGATCCTGGCACAAAGTCCCACATCAGCCTCCCTTCTCAGCGGGGAACCTGCTTCTTCCTCTGCCTGCTGCTCCCCTGCTTGCGCTGGCGTCAAATAGTTAGTTTTAAAAAAAAAAAAAGAGGTAATTAAGAGGTAATTACAAGAAGAGATGGGGACAGGAAGTACACCGCACCGAGGGCAGACCAGAAAGACAGAGAGAAGTTTGCCATAGAAGTTTGCCATCTACGAGCCAGGGAGACAGGCCCTGGCCTCCAGAAGCACGAGACAACACATTTCCCTTGTTTGAGCCCTTGGCTGTGTCTGTGGCACTTGGTTACAGGCCCTAACACAGCGGCCATCTTGGGTTTCGCAGCCACTTTTCTGCTGGGAAATGGTTCCCTCTGCTGGCCTTCGTGTTACAGGCCAGCCGCTCTGAAAGCCACGACTTCCTGCTCCCACCCTGCATCATTAAACACAAAGTACTTAGATGCTCCCTGACAGAATCCTTTCTAGAATCTTTATGGAATAGACTGTAGGATCTTTATAGAATTCTTCCCCTGGAATCAGGGTTGATATTAAAAATACTCAGCACCTGGGGTGGTTCCCTATTGCGCCAAGAGGGTAGGGGCAGGTGGGGAGGGGTGCTGCGGGGCTGTGAGGAGGGCTTGAGGGGGAGGAAGGGCTACATGGCCAGAGCAGTGTGGGGAGGGCTGGCGGGGGCTCAGGGGTAGAGACACTGACCTCTACGGAAGGTGAAGCTGTGCTGGGCGTCAGGCAGAAGGTCAGTTTATAATCTATACAAATAGCTCCCTAACACCGCCTTATAAAGCTGCAGATCTTTAACCTGGTCTAGAGCTCCCGGAAAGAGTCCACAGGCGAGTACCCTTTTCAAAGCAGGAAGTCACGGTCCTGCTGTGGTTTGTGGCTCTTCCCTTATAAATCAGATTAATGCTATCAGCTGCCCTCTCCTTGCCGCGGTCCAGCTGGGAACGGGAGAGCAAGTCTGGACCAAGTCTGCGGAGTTGCAGTCAGAATGGCAAACTTTCCACCACTCTCCGCCCGTGGCAGCGCAATGAAACAGAGGGCAACCCGCGCCACTTGTGCTCCCAACAGCTATCCTGAGATTAGAAAAATCAGCCCCTAGAATTGTGCTGGGTGCGCTTAGTAGGTACCCCATAAACACTTTTCAAAGGAGTAAACGCTGACTGGGCATCATGAAAACACTGGCAGCCTATGTGTTCTGAACTTGGGTGGTCTCTCGACTTCTAGGTTGCCTGGATGATGTGAGGAATTTGCTTCTGTTTTAAGTCCAGGGAAGCACGTTTTTGTAACGTGCGCCCAGTGCATGTCTTCTGGATGCGAATGAGAAAGATGGGGTGTATGCGCAGAGGAGGCTGGCCCATTCTGCCTCAGCTTCCATGACCCAGTCCTATCAGAGGACCCAGCATTTGACATAGGGACTGTCCTGGCGTGTCCAGGCTACACAGAGGGCAGAGTGTGGACCAACTATTTCCCTTAGAAGGATCAGGTAGCTTCTGATGACTCCTGAGTCGAACATTCCATTTGTTCCATCATTCACGTCTTCTGGAAGCATTGCTGAGTGCATCCCATGTGCCTGACCCATTCAGGGCTTCCAGCAGAGAGCACAAGGGACACAGACCCTCCTTTCTGGGAGCTTCCACGCTCATCAGAGACAGACAATGCCACAGGTGCTGTGATCGAGTTGAGGCTGATTATGGGGGAGGACAGGGTGACATGAGAGTGGACAACGAGCAAGGTCAGCTGTGAGGGGCTGCGAAGGCTAACCTGAAAAGTCACCTCTAAGGTAAGACTTGAAGACAGAACAGCCCGAGTAGATGCCCAAGGCAGCACACGCCACCAGAGCATTGCAAGGGGGGAGGGTGATGGTGCGTGGGGGCTCAGATCCAGCTGCGGTGCTGTTTGACCCAATTCCCATGAAGGCATCGTCTGCCTGCCAAGCCCACGCCTGGGCTGCAGTGGTCCAGAGAGTATGTCTTTCCCAGACTTCCCAACGTTGCTGTGTGGGCGGACAGGTCCTGGAGCCCGGCTCATTCAGGGGATGGAAAGTACGCCCAATCACCAGGAGCTAACCAGTCACTCGCTGCTCCTCATAGATAACGGTCCTCATCTTTACCTCTTTATTTACGGGTATTGGTCTCTCCACTTGGATTAAACCAGTTTCCATGGGTTCACTTTGCCCCTCAGGGAGCTACGCACTGATTTTCCTGTTGTCCTCACTTCCTGCAGAGCAGAAATTTTTTAAAAAGGAGGCAGGGGTGATTGAGGGAAGGGTGGAAAGAAGGCAAACAGAAGGTGAGTGGGATGAGAAGCATGGATAGCTTTGACCGGTGACAATGGATTGTGAAGCTACTGTCACAAGTGGGTCTGGAGAAGGGTCCAACCAGGTTCCAATCGGGATCAGCTGAGCCACTGCTATTGTTGGGGCTTGGTGCACCCCATTCTTTCAGGGACACATGCCGTGTAGATATTTCTGCTTTTCTGCTCAGGTTCATGCTCACTGGTTGCCTCTGTGATGGGACTCTCGGCCCCAGGCCAGGCTGGCTCGCTTCTATTTCCTCTGACTTCCTCCCAGAATCCAAAGTTCATAGGCACTTCTTCCCATCCCCCTGACAGCTGGGTTCCTTCCTTGGGCTCTGTTCTCAAGTAACTCAGCTGTCATCTCAGATAGATCTGGTCACCCCGAGAGTGTACTTCCTATCTTCTGCATGGAGAACATACATTCTTTCCTTAATGCATCAGCAAATATTTCTGTGCCTAGTATTCTGTACTATTCTGTGCTACAAGTGTAGCAGGGGATACAAAGACTGAAAACCAGTATTGTCAACTAAAATCATAGGAACATAGGAAATATAGGAATATGTAGGAAAGTGTGAGATCCACAGCCCAAAGTGCAGTGGCTCCCTGCCTCTCTCTCTCAGTGCTGCCCGAGGGATGGATTTTCGTATATGATGCATTCTCTGGGGCGGCGCTTTTTCTGTCCTTTGCCCAACCAAGAAAATCTCTGGAATTTAGGGACTGATGAGATATTGTCAAAGAAACAATCTTAAACTTTCTCTATTCTATTTCTCGGGAGTGTCATCATTTAGACATGGTGATACTTAGTAACAATTCACCATCGAATGCCCTCTACTGGGCCCCATCCATCAGTGGCTTGGGTGATTGCAGCTGAGCACAGCTGGCAAAGACGACGCTCTATTCTGCATACAGATACTCTTCAAAGGAATAAACCATGTCCTTAAACTGCCTTGGCTTCCAAACTGCTGACCACAGTTGGCGGAGCAACACTGTGCCCTAGAGATTAGCTCTTGGAAAGGGGCAGCTGCTCTCATGTTCTTTGTTGCCTGGGGTCCGTCCTCGCTCAGAGGACCGTGTGAAGGCATGTGTCTCATGTGTCTGCGTGTTCTGTTTGGAGGCCGGAACTGTCACCCTGGGCCTCTCTGACTCTCAAATTCTTTGTGTCGAAACACATGGACCTTAATGCGTATCTTGCAAGGGCTGTTGTGGGAATTTGATAAAATTAATTTTGTAAGAGCCCTCAGCACTGCGTTGGCATTGAGCCATTGCTCAATAAATATTTACTGTGCAAAAAAAAAAAAAAAAAAAAAAGAGAAAGGTATTTACTTAAAGAGTCTGTTATGTCATTGTTCTTAATAAAGGTAAGTAAGAGATCTCTCTAAATGACATCGTCCTAAGATAAGAGCAGGTGGAAACTGTCTCAAGTGGAATTGCCTAGATGGTTATCATTGTTCCATAGGCTTGAGTTAATCCACTATGTTCCTTGGTGCCTTTCCTTCCACTAGGACTTGTTCTGTGGGTGAGCCCTATTGGCGGGGGGCTCTGGTAATTAGACTAAGGTCGTGCGTCTGTCCCCGGCGGGCCAGTTAGCTCAGCTTGGCTCCGTGTCCATACACATTGATCTTAACCCAGCTGGCAGACTCACAAATGTGTGACCACGTCCCAGAGGACCCCAGAGGGACGCTTTCTGTGAATACCTCCTCAGGCTGCTGGAACAGCAAGGACACAACCTCCCTGTTATGGTCACTGTGACCTGAAGGTGGCGCTGTTTCTCAACGAAGAAGGGCTCTGGGTCGGTGGCCGACACCTCATTTTAAAGGGAGTGTGACTGGTGGCAGCCTTGGAGAGAATCTTCAAAGTAATTTGATTTATTTCTCTCACTTTCTAGGCAAAGAAATGGAGACCTAGAGATTTTTTTTTTTAAAAATCCAACTCTTTCCTCAAGCCAAGCCACGGAGGTGAGGCTAAACAGGGGTCTCCCACATTATAAACTTCTGCTCTTTTCACTCCGCTGGGCGTGTCCTGGTCCTCCAGGGCACTAAGAGAGTAATTACGTTAAGAACCAAATCAAATCAATCATGGGTACTTAATTGGTGATATTTCCAGAGATTTAAACTGTCATTGAATATTGAATGCCTGTTACTCCTAACCACAGGCCAGATTTAAATTGTGGGGTTTTTGTTTGTTTGTTTGTTTTCAGATTTTATTTATTTGAAAGAAATACAGCAAGAGAGAGTGTGAGTGGGAGGGAGAGGTTGCTTGGACCTCCTGCTGAGCCAGAAGCCCAAAAGAAAAATAACCAATTACTAAGGGGAAAAAAAAAAAAAGAAAAAGAGCTTGTGCTCACTTTCTGTTGAAGTTCCTGTTCACCTAACACATTTTGTTTTTTGAAGATTTTATCTATTTATTTGAGAGTGAGCATGAGCAGGGGAAGCAGCAGAGGGAGAAGCAGTTTCTCTGTTGAGCAGGGAGCCCGAAGTGGGACTTGATCCCCGGACCCTGGGACCGTGATCTGAGCTAGAAGGCAGACTCTTAACCGACTGAGCCACCCAAGTGCCTCGTTCAGCCCCTCCTCTCAAGCCAGAGTTCTGTCCCCCCCCCTCCCCCCCGGGGTCCTCATTAGTCATGCAGAGCCGCAGATGTTTACTGAGGCCGCGGTGTGGCTGACACTCGTCTAAGGTTTGAGAGTAAAGATGAAAGTCTTGGCCTTTTGGAGCTTATGGGGTAGGCCGAACATAAACCTTCTTGTCTAGAATATGTGGTATGTCCTTTAGTGATAAGCTGCAGGAAGGAGGCAGCAGGGTGAGGGAGCAGAGCGTGGGAAAGGAGACAGTGGTCTGCAGATGGTTAGGAAGGGGTCTCCGGTGGTGGTCGGGGGCTCTGAGCAGGGAGGGGCCACAGAGAGGGCTTGAAGCACCCCCCGCCCCCCGCAAATCGCCATGTGCCACGGTTTCCAGATTTAGCAAATAAAAATACAGGACACCCTCTATTTTTCCATTTGAATTTGATGTTGCCTTTCAGACCATAATAAATAAGATTTTGGTAGAATAGACTTATGTGTCATATTGGAATAGGTCTGATTTAGAAGACGGGCTAGAATGCAGGGCACGTACTAATGTAGAGTGTAATATTTTAATATTCGGGACATTTTTACAACTAAAAACTTACACCATTTATCTGACGTTCCACTTTAACTGGGTGTTCTGGAGTCTGTCTGGGGAGTCTCTGTGTGACCAGACAGGCCGCGGCTGGAGGAGCGGCTTTCTCTGCCCAGTAACCACTTCCCTTCTCCATCGACCTTCGCCTGGCCCCCTGGGCCCTGGGCAGGGGCACCGGGACACAATGGCTGTCTGGGGACTTCTTGCGTTATCCCCTCAGATGGCGTCTGGATGGAGTTGTCAGGTTAGAATTTCCTGAGCTAAATACTCCTTAAGAAATCATTTTCAAGTAAACAACCTCACATCTCTAGGTGTACGTTGCACTGTGAGTGTATCACACATCTACCTCTGGGGGAAGAAAAGCTGCTCGTCCCTCGGTCGGTCTAATCTGTCTGGGAGAAGCCCATCATTTATTTCTCAGGCAACGTCAACCCAAGGCAGTGTTTGCAGTTTTCCAAGTGCTGTTTTTGATGTGGGATGAGCAGCTCCTCCCGCCTCTTCCCAGAAGAGTCTCTGGCGTAACATCTGTGGGTCTGTGCTTGGCGTCAAGCCGTTAACCTTCCAAATTTAAATAAGGGGAAATCCTTCTTGTCTTCATCCTCCTCTGCTTTATTTATTTTTACAAAACCACACCAGCTGGCAAGGATGGGGCTGCTGACTTAACGCCCGGGTTACATCGCTTTTTGGTAATTGACCTCTTGCAAAGCCCAGGCAGGAAGGGAAGGTTCTAGAACTTGAAGGTTTTGTGTTTTCTAATTAGGGTATGATGACGGTAAAGAGACCACCAGACTGAGCTGAGACAACCTGAGGGGCCACTTTGCTGTCTTCCCTCTGGTACTTCCAGACACCTGCCGTTAAGAGTTAAAATAATCAATAACACCCAACAAAGCCAAGTTTCCGCTGCATTTCAGGAAAGCAAGCCCCACCAAGGAGAGAGAGGCGCCCTTGCAGCTGAGTTTAGGAACAGAGCTTCCTTGCTCCCTCCTGGCTTGGGACCTCCCAGGGTGGCAGCGGGTGGCAGGCAGCAGGGACACAAGCCAGCCTGTCGCCGTGAGTCTGTGGGTCCCGGAACTGCAAATGGGACAGTTCTTGGATGGGGCTGGAATGGGCCAAACTGCCCGAGGTCAAGCTCTGTAGAAATATTTTGTACAAGTAACAGCAACACGGCGAGCTCCACTTCAAAACGGTTTTAAATGAGTTGATTCTAAAGTACCCCTGAAGCTAGCCGGGTTTTCCCCCAAGTAATTAGGAATACACTCTTTTGGGGCACCTGGGTGGCACGGTCGGTTAAGCGTCTAACTCGATTTCAGCTCAGGTCGTGATCTCAGGGTCCCAGGATCGAGTCCTGCATTGGGCTCCGTGCTCGCCGGGGCATCTGCTTAAGATCCTCTTCCTCCACCCCTGCCCCCGACTCGTGCTCTCTCTCTCTCTCTCAAATAAATAAATAAAATCTTCTTAATAAAACAAAAGGATTTTCTTTCTCCCTCTGCTCCTCTCACCGCACACTCTTTCTCTAAAATAAATAAATGAATCTTAAAAAAAATAAAGGAATACACTTTATCTTGGTTTCTTACGCTCTATTTTCGATAAAAAAGTGAGATGGCCTGTGTGAAAAGAAATTTAGTTGCTGTTCACATTAATTCGTGGCTCTAGGGGAGAATAAGTGAACGGAGACTTCTCTGCTGTTCTCTAGTGCACTAGGAGCTTGCTCAGTTTGTAATTTTAAAAAAAATTTTCAAAATTTGGGTTCATGAAATAAATCATGCCTACTGTGTGTGTGTGTGTGTGTGTGTGTGTCTTGCATTTGTATTTTTCACATTCTATGGGCTTTCCAACTCATTAGTTATGACTTGGATTTGTGCAATCGGGACCTTTGTTAGAAATTTCAAGATCACGATAAAGGGAAATGCTCAATAAAAGTGAAAAACAGGAAAACCTACCACCAAAGATCAAATGAAACCAACCAACAGAGCAGTCAACCAGTAAATACATAAAAAGAAGAAAGGATAGTTCCATTTTAATTACTCATTGGGCTATATCGGGGTGAATCTGAAAAAATGTAACACGAAAGCAAATTTTAACACGTACAACGTCAGTAGGAAGATTGATGACAATATTAAGTATTTTGCTTATAAATATACTTGTCACATTAAATAAGGTAAAGTGAAATTACATGGAATTTGCACATGAACTACAGAAGTCATGCTACTTGTCCCAGTTGCATTTTTTAAAACAATTGTTTCTTTATTGCAATCATGATACATATACATTGTAGGAAATTGAAGACACAGAGACAAGCAAAAAGAAAACAATTAAAATCACAGGTAATCCTAGTAGGCAGAGAGGCCCTCTGGGAATTTCGGTGTACATCTTTCCAGTTTTTCTCTGTATGCATGTGTTTTTAAAAAGTGGTATTGCTCAGATTATTTAATTTGCATACGAGATGGCAAAGGGAGGACCCTGAAGAGAGAGGAAGAAAGATGAGATGAGCAACAACTGATAATAACACAGGAAATAATAATAACAACACAGGAAACAGAGAGCCGCTGGGCAAGCAGCAGAGTGCCATAGTTCTCTGCAGCTTTTATCTGTGTCCTGAAATTTCCAGGCTTACAGCCACTTAGATGTTTTGTGTGGGTTAAGAGCACATCTCTGCATGATTTAAGAAAGAATGAGTAGGAGTTCTTTCTTAGCTGTGATTAATTGCAGAAACAGGTGAAAGTTCCATCCTTGTCCTGTTCTGCACCTTGCAACGGTAATCACATGGATTTAGTGGTTAAGAGCCTAGCACATTTTCTTCTCTGTTTTTCCCAGACGAAGGCACTTGTCAGGAAACGTCTCGCTTCTACCCTTCTGCGTTAAAGGCGTGCATGATGAAGGAGAAGCTAATGCAAGAGCCGAGCATGTACACCCACGCCAGAGGCCACCGCCAGAGACCTTCTAGGTTAAAGACCGGCGGGAAAAAAACTGTGTGGCAGAAGAAAATGAAAAACCTCACACATTTGCCCAAATCCTGAAAATACATAGGCAATAAACGGACTTGGGCTGCATCATTAGAAAACTCTGCAGTGGGGTGCCCGTGCACAGAAGCCAGTGTTAACAACAGAACCCAAATAGGTGTGTGTTTCAGCCGGGCGTGGCACCATATTGCTGGCGACATGAGGATGTTAATTTCACAGTCTTCACAGATAAGTTTAAACATAGGAACATGTCACAAATAAGCAGCAGTCTCCGCGAGGCCACATCAGCTGGGATTTCAGCCTGCCGTTTTTAAATTCAGCCGGGTCCCCGAGGACCAATCAATATTGGTGGCAATTATTCTTAGTACACAATCCAAATGAAATGGGTGTGTGTGTGTGTGTGTGTGTTTTCTTTTTTATCAAGGTGGGAGACTGTGATATAGAAATAAGCAAATTCCCTGGTGGATGGCAATTGGGCCTCTAACAGCTGCCACAAGTCGGCTGTGGATGTCTTCTGCCTGGTCCTCGGGAATAGTCCCATAATGACCACATTATTTTAACCCTTCGACGTGAGCTGTGTTTGCAAGCACAGCTCAGGAGAAACCTAGCACGTGTCAAACAAAGAGAGGCCGAAAAAACCAAATAAATAAACAAGCCGGGAGCATCTCCCAAAGCAGCTGCCGGGAGCATTACCTTATGCACACGTTTTATTTACACCCCGGTTTCTAAGCCGCAACCTCTAGAGGGCCAATGCTTGGTACACAGGGATGTTTTCACGAAACAGAGTCAGTTTACATTCTGTAGGGAAAGATGGTGAAAACCTTTCTTTCTTTCTTCCTTTTTAATTTCTAAAAGGCTGACATTGAATTATGCAAACTCCTAGATTTTACTCTTGGAAAAGTTAGTTTATCATGAAAGAATTTTTGTCTACAGCGGGTTGCTTTGAGGAGGTGTAGTGGAAATGAAGTGGGGCATGAGAAGCAGAGTAACGGGGGAGAAATGGTCCTCAGCACGGCAACTGAAGTTCTTTCTCCTGGTGGTGCCCAAGTTTGAATTCGTTGGCACTAACCTTAAGGGATCTGGCTAGCAATCCTGATAAAACTCAAGTCATCAACGGAGTGAAGAGGGGACAGAAAAACACCCTCTGTTAAGACAAAGATGGTGTTTGAATTTCCAAGTCCTTGGAGGAGGGTTTTTTGGTCTTCAGCCTGCTCCCGTATTGAGGTTTTCATCCAATTTGGGGTTTTGATCTAATTAATCACTTAAAACGTCATAGTGCTAGGAATCTAAAATTATTCCAAGATCATTTTACTTTAGCTTTTAAAAACAAAACAGATCAGGACTGTGTGCTCTGTTTTCCCCTGCGTTTTCAAACCAGCAATTCTCCTTAAAAAATGCAGCAGAAAATGAAAAATTCTAGAAAAGAGACCAAGATGCAAGTAGGAAAAGCCCATAATAAAAACAACCCTTGTGGTTCTTTCTAGAGACTCAGTAGTCCACTCGCCATCTTGGAATGAGGGATTTTTCTTGTGGAATTTGATTATTTTTCTCACACTGAAATGAAAACAGTAATGAAGGAAAGGGAACTATTGGTAGAGTTTCAAGAACATAAAAATCGATCTACCCCCCAAAAGTATCAGGCGCACGTGGATCCTTCTCTCTAACTTGGGGAGGATTCCAGAAGGGAAGAGGGGGTCAACGTAGGAACAGAAGTTGAGCCTATCGAATCTACAATGGTATTTCTTTCTTTCTTGCCTGAAATAAGGGTGTGGATGAGGTCTTTATGCACTTATAATTCTCCATTGCCTTGTCAATCATGATTTTTTCCGTTTGAGAGAGCGGATCAAGGTTGCTGGGAATTGGTGGTTAGAAGTCAGTATTCTAAAGCTCAAAACTACTCTGTTTTCGCCTCCTCCTCCCCCACTTTGAAAATGTTTTAGAAGAAAGGTTCCTGATTGCAGTGGTGATTTGTGGTTAATATCATTAGACTTCTGGTTTGGATTAATGCAGCTAATTAGTTTCTGTCCTTGACTTTTTCCAATTAAAGCACAGAGGCCTTGGTGCTAAACACCTGGGCAGATTACCTAATTAGATGACAGAAACATAGACAATTGTTCCTAGGTAATTATTTTAACTTTCACTGCTTGTTTGGTACTAAACACACTGATGAAAAGGGCATCCTTTCTACCCCATGAATGACAAGACAGCAGCTCCTGGGCTAGAAAAACTGGTTCTGCCTACTATACAGAAAACATCGAGTCCTTTTTTGGTGACTATGTGCAGAAGAGACAGATTTGTGACTTTTTGTGGTTGTGTGTGTGTGTGTTTTGTTTTGTTTTATCCAGACATGGATGCACTATGCTCTTGGGTGTTCTGGGGATCATGCTTGTCTTTCCCAATGCTAAATAACATTTGGGGAGCCCCATTGCCCTAAAGGTGGAACGTATTCTCTAAGAATTCAGAAGTGAAAACCTGGCTTCTACGTTCTTAAAACACATGCACGTGCGCACACACACAGACGTAGGGCTACTGGGATCTTTTCAACCACGAGTGTGGCCCCACAGATCATTCCCAGCTCAAGCACGCTCCAGGGAAGGGTCAGGTCCAGATGTCACCGAGCAGGAGGGACCTGCTGCCAATCCTCCCAGGACCCAGAGAACATTTTACCCTTTGAAGCGCACACCGAAAGCTTGTCGCCACCAGCCTGTGTAATCTCAGCCTCGGCCAATCCCTACGGAGCAGCCCGAGGATGCTAGTAGACACCTGCTAAACTCCTGCTCTTACTAATTCCGCCCCACCCAGCCACACCTTCCACCTCATCTCTATCCCTTGGGACACTCCTCCTCATTGAGACCCCTCTCCTAAGAGAGGGGTCTTCTTCTCTTCTCTTCTTCTTCTCCAAAACCTTTCCTGGAACTCTCCATTGATTTCCTTTCTCTTTCCTTTGAAGCCCGGTAGCTTTGCGAACCGGCCCAGCAAGTCCTCCTGTGTTGTGTTTTGTGTCAACATTGTTCGAGCCCCTCTCTCAGGTCTCTGATATTAGCAGCCTCTGCATTTGTTGCTAAGCAACGGCTTGACCTGTGCCAGGCGGGCACTCTTCTAGGCCCTGGAGATTCAGTGAAGATGGAACAAGTTCCTTGCCCACACTGAGCTTCCAGCAACAGGGACGAAAGAGGGCAGACAGCAAATGAGCCAACCAACCACAGATGTAGTCAGGTCAGACAGTGATGAGAGCTGGGAAGGAAAGGGTGTCACTCGATAGGATGAGGAAGGAGCTAACTCAGAGGGTAATGAGGAACACTCACCGAGCACACTCTGAGGTCGTGATTTCTACCTTCCATTTGTCTAATCCTCACAATAATGCCGGGACTTAAGTGCCACTGGTGGTCCCATTCTAGAGAAGAGAAGCCGAGGCCCAGAGTAGTTGGGGAGCTTGCCAGACGTCACACTGCTAAGTCAACAGCAGAGCCCAGGGGTTCTGGCTTCTGGGTCACACTCTCAGGCTGCACTCGTGCTCCCAAGGTTGCCTTCCTTCCCTCTCCTCACGTCACGGCCGCAATGGTGCCTACAGGGTGGGGCCTTGGATGTGAAAGGCCCTTGACTCTGTGGGTCACAGGTGTGCAGACTTCTTCCACTAAAATGACTCCTGCATCTGACCCTTCCTCTCCCCCATCCTCCTTGCCCTAGTTCAAGCCTGTAGGATCGTGGATTGGGACACCCAGCTTCCTACTTTCTCACTCCGGTCTTCCTAGTTTCTAGTCATTGGGCAGCTCCCGGGGCCTTGAAAAGATGCGGTTCTGATGAGGAGATGAAAACTCATGAGATACCCACCCCCACACCCTCCAGCTGACTCTAGAGAACCCCTTTGAGGGGGCAGGGGTCTGGCCAGAGGGGGGCAGGCTGGGGGCAGCACAGGAAGGCCCAGCCACCCCTCAGATACAGGCAAAAGGCTGGAGGTCCTATCTGTGCCTGGGAAGCTCCTGGGCTCCGGGAAGTCAGCCACCCCATGGAATCAGGCTCTCCTGTGTCCCTTGGACTCCATGGCTGCCATCTTGGACCCAAGCGCCATCTGACCCCACCTTCTCTTACCACGTGTTTTCGTCCTGTCCCAGCTCACCTAGAGGATCTTGAGTCTTCCCAGTTTCTGCCACGCACTAACATGGAAAGATCACCTGAGGACCAGACAAGGGGTAAGGTTCCTCTGGGGCCAGTGGTTCCCCGGTCCAAGTCTCAGTTTACTGACCAGGGAACTAGGCTAATAATAAGTTGCCATAAAGATCCTACCCAGGGACGCTGTATTTAAGCACCGAGCTGGAGGCCTGGGCCCCAGTAGGTGCTCAGTAAATGCTAATTGCCTTTGCTCCTGGAGTTCCCGCATCTGCACGGGTTTCTAAGCCAGTCCTCCTGATACAAGCTCTAATCCTGGCCACCCTTGCTTCAAACCCTTTTCTGGCCCCTGTACACTTAAGAGGATATGCAAATACTGCCCCTGAAGTTTCCCATGACCTGTCTCCAGCCTGACTGTGGTTTCACTTCCACCACATCAATCCCCTTGTCACCGCCTCATTGTGCCCGCTCACAGGCGGTGTGTACTTCGGTCCCATGACCCATTCATGCTGCTCCCCCTGCAACGGGCTTCTTCCCACTCCCTCCTAAAGGGGTCTCACCTGCCTACAGCAGACACTGGAGCTATCTGCCTCACTTCCAACAGCCCACCTCTTCCCGGTGCCGCGCAGTCCCGGGAGCTGATTCGGATGGGTGGAGGCTGGGAGCCTCCTGCGCGCGGGAGCACGTGACTCAGGGGGGCCAATCAGATTTGCTCTCCCAGGAAATTGGTGTTGGCTGAGTCAGACCCTGTGCCTGGCTGCACCTGACCTTGGCCGTGGCTGCTGGACGGTCGTGGCCTGTGTGGGCTAGACAAACCCAGCCCGGACAGACTGCTCTCTCTTCTTCCTTGAGTGCACAAAGAAGTGCTCAGGTAAGCAGAGAGCAAGATGGTAGTCACTTACAAGTCAAGGGAAGAGGCCTAGGTCGTCTGCTTTATTTCCTGGCCTCCAGAACTGTGAGAAATGCATCTCCATGGGTTAAGTCACTCAGTCCGTGGTAGTGGTTACAGCGACCCGAGCTAAGGACTGCCTGGTGTTACTCTGAATCGTTACACCGCATCATTCAGGCCATGGGTCAGGCCCCACTTTGCACACACTGGAAATGACCACATCAGAACCGGGGCTGAGTCGCAGGGCACAGCTCCTGTGAGGCAAAGACAGCTCGGCTTCCCAGCCTCTCACTAGCCGGCCCACCAGCCTTGTACTTTGTTGTTGGAGAGCCAAGTCGCTAGCCCCGCCCAACTTGAGCAAGGACACTCGGAGCTTTTGCCTTATATCTGAACTTGTTCCTGCAAGCGATAGTCTGGGACCAGTGCATATTCTGGCAAAGCAGAATTCAGCCATCCTCTGCAGTGTCCTGCCTGCAGTGACTTACACATGCTCCCAGTAGCAGAGTTAAGGAGAAACTGGGAGACATGCTTGGGGGGGGGGTGTCTAGCTAAAGGTCTGCAGCCAACATAAGACCTTCAATTCTCACATAGAGCTGCCTCTTTCAAGCTGTCCATCCAAAGGCTTGCTGATTGTTCCCCTTCAGTGTGAAGAAACGCTGATGCTTTGGGGCTTCCACAACAAGAAGACCGTGGGCTGGCTTCCCTGTTACAGCCAAGACGGTGATGCCTGAGTAGCTTGATGGCACCTGTGACTCTGGCCATCTAGCATTTGTCACCACCCTGCTGGCATGAATTTAACACCTCCTTCTGACCACAGGGTGATTAGAGTGGTTGAGAAGACAGCAGCACCCCCTAACAGGCTACAGAGAACACACAGGGCCAGGCCAGCTGTTTTTTCATCAGAGTGTGTTGGGATGGGCTTGGAATGTAGGAGGCCATCAAATAATTATCAGTGGAATGAATGAATGGGCATCAATGCAGGCAGTTTTGGATACCCTCATATAATTATTTGAATACTTGGGATTTAAAGGTAGGCCCCTGACTTTATCAAATAATTCTACTTTGTCTGTAAGTATTTCTGATGTCCCACATTGTGGTTGTCCTTAAATTAAGTGACTGGGTACTGAAGTTGTTCCCAACTCATATTCTCAGCTTCATGTCTCTTTTCTTTCTCCTCCACTCATGGTGCTCCAGCCACATAAAACTCCCTTCATTCCTGCTGAGGTGGGGAAGGGCAGGCCTTTCTCTGCCCCAGGGTCTTTGCACCTCCTGCTCACTCTGTTGGAGCTTTCTTTAATCACTACCACTATCACCACCACTGCTACTCATTCTTCAGATCCCAGATTTGATGTCATATCCCTAGGACCACTTCCTTAATCTCCAATTCCTCTGGATTAGGGGCATCACCTGTGTTTTGGAAGCAAGCTCTCTGGTGTCTTTTCCTCTTCTTGTAAACGTGCTAATACAATCATGAGGGCCTCCTCCTCATGACCTCATCTGACCCTAATTCCCTCCTGAAGACCTCATCTCCAAATACCATCACATTGGGGGTTAGGACTTTAACATATGAACTATGGGGGGTTACGAACATTTAGTTCATTTCAGCAGTGGACATGCTACCTTGCATGGCTAGATAGCTAGCCTGCACTGAGGTCAACCTGTTACTGTCTCTTTTCATATTTGATCAATCATCTGAAAATTTGAGAGGATAATGTGGAATGCAGGAATATATATTTGGCTTTACTGAGTTCAAGAGGTTGTATAGATTTCATGGGGAAGCCTCAGGGTCTTTGGTGAAGTGGGCAGAATTCAGAGGTGGCAAATAGGACAGCAAAAAAAAGCAAGTCAACATTTAAATATTACAAGGTTTCCCATAAAATTTTAGATTTATGACTTCTCTTGAAACATGGCAAGATCTAGCACAGTCATGACAAGTGACAAAGGCTGAGCAGTAATTGCCCATGGCTAGTCATTTTAATTGTCATCTGGTTTGGATGGAGTTTCCTGGGAGCTGACTCTGAGATGGGCATTCGCAGTCAGGAGTTTTTTTTGGAGAATGGAGAGGTGGTGGGGAGGAGGGGGGGGAAGGACTGGATGGAGAAGCCGTATAGCGTTGGGGTAGATCAGTCACAACCAAGCGTTCAGCCCCTCCCACAGAAGGTAGCAGGACCTGTCTGTGTTGTTCTGCCTAAGGAAGGAAGCCATACATTTATATCCCCCATCAAACATTACTGGATGGGGGCTGCCCGGGAAGGGGCATGACCTTAGGCAAGATAGCTACTTTTTGTTGAGGGAAGTCCCCAGAGAGTGACCCTGCCAAGGCGCACCAGCTGAGAACCACACCAGAGAGCAGTGTGTGTCAGCCTTGCAGGGGGATCTGGGCAGCACACCACAGCATCTCCCATTCCACCACAGGGGTCTGGCCTTCCAGATCCTGGACCAAATGCTCCTTGTTATGCATAGTTAACTCCCTGCTATTGTCTGTCTCATGGTTGAGATTGTTTCCCTTCACCTTTGTCTCTAGCAGCATGAGTCACCATGAAGCACTCAGGAAAGGCTGCCTGTCTCAAGAAAAATGAGAGAATACATTGGTCCTTTTGGAATTGAAGAATATTCATTCCTACATGATCAATTTGCAAATACCGCACCTATATGACTTGTCTAGCCTATGGGAGTAGGTGGGTGATGACCCTTAGGAAGGCTGGAACAGAGCCCGGGGCACTATTTAACTCATGGTCTTCTCCTAGGAGGGGCTTTTCCAACAGGAACCAGGGTTCCTCTGACTTCACTGTTCTTCTTTGCACATATGTCCAGGATGGACCAGGCCCGGTGGAAGGGCTTTTGAATGGAGTTCCTCTAGATCCATTGATTCTGCAGAGTCCTGCAGTAGGGCCTCTCATCTGCTCCAACAGAGCAATAATGCAGTTGGGTACTTCTGCAATAACATATCACTCCAAAATTCCATGACTGGAAACAGTAATAATGTATTCCTTCTTAGGATTCCACCATTTAGGAGATTGGACAGGGCTCCACTCTGCAGCTCCAAGTGATGTCAGCTGGGATCATGCGTGTGGCTACATTCACTTGGGAGCTCGACTGCGCTGAGATGTCCATGTGGCCATTCATCCTGTGGGTCTTCTCTGTGTAGCTTCCTGCAGGAATCTGGCTTAGGGCAAGGCATCTGAGCAATAAGAGCAAAAGCAGAAACTTCAAGACCCTTAATTTTTTTTAAAAGAATTTATTGATTTATTCATGAGCTGGGGTAGGCAGAGGCAGAGGGAGAAACAGGCTCCCCTTAGAGCAGGGAGCCCAAATCAGAATTCGATCCCAGCACCCCAGGATCACAACCCAAGCTGAAGAGAGATGCCCAACCAACTGAGCCACCCAGGAGCCCAACCCTTTAAAATCTATATCTGGAACTGGCACAGGGTAACTTCTGCCACATGGTATTGGTTGAAGCAGCTCATCAGGCTAATTCTGAGTCCAGGGGAGGCAGAACAGACCCTTCAGTGGAGGAGCAGGAGGAACGAATGGCCAGCTGAAATCACTGTAGCCACGGTACTCCCTTCTACACATTTCTGATGAGTCACTATTAGAAGCAGATAAAAACGGACACAAAGCCAGTCCCTGGGTCTGGAAGCACACTTTGGAAAGCCTTTCCCGTGTTTAGTGATACTGGCTATAAATGCCCTCCCACAGATATAGAAAGACAGGCTGGCTGTCCTCAGGGAGGAATTTTTCAAGCAAACCCGAGGGAGGAATCAGCAATTCTGTAAATTTCAGCATCAGGAGATTTTGACGTTTAGCTTCGCATTCCCTCTGCATAATTTCACTCAATTGCTCCCAGTTGTGATGCTCACCACAGGTGTCCCATCATCATTACCGTCATCAGCAGCGCCGAGCCTTTCTTTATTAGGCACCTAATTGCATGCGGCGCGGTGTTGAGAGATGAAGACCAGATACAGGAAAGCTCAGCACAGGTCTGCATGGCCGGTGCCTGAGGTCGGGACGGAGGAACCAAAACTCTGGAGGGACACCGGGGCAGGCTAGGGCTGGAAGCGTGAATGAGCATCCGAAAGCCCGGTGGGGCGGTGAAGGGCTCACGTGATGGGAGACTCAGTGAAGGTGACTTAGCATTGGAGAACCACTGCCTGGCATTCTGAGTTTAAGTTCTCCTGCTTCTGCCCATTACCGAGGCTCACGGTCAGCTTGCAGAGAATTAACTCAGAGAACAACCCATTTGCTGAAATAGGTCTGAGCAGATTCTGCTTTTGCTGCAAGAAGCAGAAGCAGGGGCAGCACAGAATCTGCAGAAAGAGGATGGTGAAATTCACACATGGCCCAGCTCATGCATCCACACAGAAACATGATAGAACTGGCAATGGCTTGAGCCCAGAAATGCAAAAACACAAGTGCTAGCCTACAGCTATGCCAGACCCACACATTTTGGGCAAACCAACAGCAGTATTTTTACTGGAGTGAAGCTATAATAAATCTACAGGGAAACAAAGGCTTCCAGAAATCATCTGCAAATTCAGGAAATTATAGCGTGAGCATCCGGAGAGGTGGTTCATCAGCCAATGGGTGATGCAGTGAGTTGATTTTCAGGGATTTCTATGTACAACTCTATGACTGTGAGCTCATTTTCTCCCTGGTAAAGTGGAGATGACCATGTAGTTTCTATCTTACAAGATAAGATAATGTATAAGAAAGTGCTTGGGGAAGTGTAAAGCAAATAGAAATATTAGTCTTCAGGGCACCTGGGTGGCTCAGTGGTTTAAGCCTCTGCCTTCGGCTTGGGTCATGATCTCAGGATCCTGGGATTGAGTCCTGCAGTGGGCTCTCTGCTTGACAGGGAACCTGTTTCCTCCTCTCTCGCTCTGCCTGCCTCTTTGCCTACTTGTGATCTCTCTCTGTCAAATAAATAAAATCTTAAAAAAAAAAGAAATATTAGTCTTCAAAGGGAAGAGTGAGTACATGTTAGTGGCAGTTGCCGACAGAGAAACAGGGGTGAATCACGTTCACCTCTGTAGAGTGTGAAACTGTCCACAAGCTTTTTGTCCTCTGGGGCTTCCTGCACAGAAGTAGTTTCTGTTCCTCATCGGGAAATTTCAGGATAGAAACAGATTTTCAGAAACTTCCATTGCACTCAAAATGTTCTTTCTTCCCAAGTTCACTTCATTTCCATTGACCTTCCATCTATCTCTTGAGTACTTGAGTCTACCTTAAAATGGGCTGGAAAGTAGAGGAGGTGGCCATGCTGTACGTAGATGGAAATTTTACCTGAGTTACAGTTTGCCTGGGAGTCACGAGGTGTTGAGAATGCCAAGTGGATCTTGCCCAGATGTCCCTACGTTGAAGGAATGACCATGTCGGCCACAGACCAATCCCAGGAACTCCTAAACTTCATTTTCTTCACTCCCATCTTTGGTGCAGGCAGGAAATCACCTACTATGACTCTTACACTAATCCCTCTGTTAAAATTTCAGAGAAACCCATAAAGCATGGGTCAGTGGGCTAGCCATTGTGCCAGATGCAATGACATCTAAGATCAGTTCCAGAAAGAAGTGAAAAACACAAAACCCAGAAGAGCAGTGAACATAAGTCTGGGCCAGTCTTCCATATCAGATAGAGCTTCTCATATTTCTCATGGACAGATCAGCCTGGTGATGCCCTCAGACATGCTTGGCCCCATCAGAATCTGTCTTTGCCTATGAGGCAAGAGGAATGAGGTCTGAAGGGTTTGAGGCAGCTGGGGACAGGGGAGACTCCACTCAGATTAAACCCTTGGTGGGGAAACCAGTTGGCCCACTTGCTTTCAAAGCCACTCAGCAGCCCAGCCAGATGCTTGGCACTCAACTCCATAACCTCAGAGGGACCAGCCTCAGGTGATCTCTCTGTTGTGTCCTGGAAAAAGTCCCTCTTCACATCTGTAAGGACACCTGCCACATAGTCACCTACCTCAGGACTGTCAGCTTCTCAGAAACAGACAAGTGCAGGACAAGGGGTTGTGGCATCCCCCCCCCCCCCCCGGGGCTAGCATAGGTTTGGTGCTGTGTGGGGGAGGTGGGAGGAGTTTGTGGGAGGGATGAGTACATGGATCACAGTAAACAATTCCTGCCTATTTGAAAGATGGCAGAGAAAAAGGAAGTGAAATACAGTTGAGTTGCTCCTGGGGCTGGCCTGAGTCAGACATGACCTCTCCCTGTTAATGGGAGAGCTCCTTAAAGCATCCCTTAACTGGGTCAGCAGCTCGCTTGCCTCCGGGTAGGGCAACTGGAGGTTTCCTCATGCTCCAGGGCTCCCCTGCACCATCAGGCTATAGGACCTCAGAGGCTCACTCTAGCTTGACTGTTTCTCCACTTCCTTCCCAGTTTGTGGTAGGAGTACATCTCCTCCCCTCCCTTCCCCACTCAGGCTGCAGAGCGGCCTCACCATGATCAGAGAGACAGATGTCAGCAGAAAGTAAAGAAATCAGGCATCTTTCAGTAATAAAAATTTAAATTATACCCAATAGTGAGAAAATAGTACGGTAAATGCCATACCACCATCACACACATCCGATAGTTGCCAACATTTTGCCACACACTGGGGAAGCCTTGGAAGATGAAGGAAATGTTCTCTATCTGTATTGTGGTGGTGGTTACGTCAAAACTAGTGAAACTTTAAAAGGGAGAACTTTATTGGGTATAAATTGTACATCCATGAAACTGCTCTTTTTAAGATGTTGTGCCATTTTAATTTTATTCATCCTCTTTTAATATGCTACCATATTTTAAAGCAGATCCCAGACATCCCATGAATTCAACACTTAATAATAGTTCAGTATTTATAACTCTAAGAACTGAATATTTTCTCCTATCACCACATGCAATTATTTCACCTTGCAAAATGGAGACCACCTCTTTGGTAATAGGCTGGGTGCCTCATCCAGTCAATAAAACCAGGCAATAATTGAATTTCCCTTTCCTGTCTCCAAAGTGTCTTTTTGTTGTTGGTTTGTACAAATCAAGGTCCAGACGAGGCCTCCACCTGCCATTTGGTGGTTATGACTCTGAAGTGGCTTTTCATCTAGAGCAGCCCTCATTGTTCTTCTTCTTCTAATCTCCTTCCCCTTGATTTGTTGTACAACCCAGATTAGTGGCCCCAGAGAATGTCCCACATTCTGCACTTGTCTGTTGGCTTCCTCACAAGAACATTTACTTGTCTCATTGTCGGTACGGGGGCGTTTGATGGAGGCTTGATTAGACTCAGGTTCATTTTTTGTAGCAAGGATATTTCATGGAAGGTGTGTGTGCATTTGGGTTTCATGGTGGGGGAGGGAGGCACCCAATATCTGATTGAAAATAGACCTTTGGATTTCTAAAGCCAATCCTTGGTGAGGACCAGAACACATGGAGGCCTAGCTTCCAGATAGAGGAAAAAGCAACATGATGTAAGAACAGGTTCTCTGTTTCTGAAATAAAAAGGATGTTCCAGGCTGTGGGGGAGCAGGTGATTGGAGAAATGGGTGCCCAAGTATCTGTGGTTCCAGAGAGAAAAGGGCTCTGGGCCCCTCTCCCCTGCCAGTGGAATCTGGGTGGGGGTTAAGAAAATGTTTGTGGAATAAAAGAGTCCAGGAAGCTTGGACCATGCTCTAGAAAGGTCCTAGACAGGTGGCAAGAGCCCATGCAGAACATGAGATGCTAGGGTCCTGGGGGGCTTGGCCTCAAAAGCCTTGCAGACAACCCTGCAGGCTGCTGACCAATGACCAGATGCATATTCTCCCCTTCCCTGTCACCTTGGATCCACATGAGGCCCCTGTCCTCCTGAAACAGAACTTAATCCTGGAGACAATTTAGCCAAGAAATGGACTGGGGTGCCTTTCTGCCAGTTGAATGGAGACTTGAAAGAGAGTTTAGATGATGTGGTGTTACTGTTGTTATCATAAAGAATTTGACTGGTTTTTCTTTCTGGTTGCAAGAGGGAGCCTCTAAATCCTTGGTATTTCCCAAGTAACAGGAGTGGTTTGTTATTAACAAGCCTCTTGGGTCACACTTGAGTTTATACTAAAGAGATGGAGTGATTCAGGATGGTGGTTGATCACCAGAAAGACCAGTCATGGAGTTAGAAAGTTGGGTTTTGGGCCAACCTGACCTCTGGAGGTGGAAAGGAGGCTGGGGATTGAGCTCAAGCCTGGCCAATGAGTCCTTCAATTGTGCTTATGCAATGAAATTCCAATGCACAGCTCTGGATGTTGAGGTTGGGTGGAGTTTGCTTGTTGGTGAATGCATCCATGTGCTGGGAGCATGGCACACCTGATTCAATGGGGAGAGAGCACAGAAGTCCTGCATTTAGGACCTCTCAGACTTTGGCCTCCATGTGTATTGATTTCGAGGCTCTGATTTGTATCTTTTACAACAAAACTGTAATTCTAAGTATAGCCCTTTCCTGAGTTCAGAGAGTTCTTCTAGGAGTTATCAAACCTGGTGAGGCCCCAGGAGGGCTTGCTTCTGTAGCCAATCAGTCAGAAGTGCAGCTAGTCTGGGAACCACCTCCACCCCCTGAAGTGTGGCTGGTGTCTGAAGCCAGGGAAGTCCCATGGAAGACAGAGCCTTTGGCTTGTGGTAACTATGGGTGGTTGTGTCAGAACTGCATTGTAAGACACCAGCTGGTGTCAGAAGAGCTACCACAAACACAAAGTTTCACATCCACAAAGGAGACCCAGGTACCTCAGAGACTGGGTTTCATGAAGCAGAGTTAGATACTGCAGTTTTCACAGGGTTGAGACGTAGGAGATCCTTGGTAAGTGTCCACTTTCATGTTTTACTATTAATATAGTTTTGGGCAAAGTCTTGATGATTGACCCTTTCCTCAGGGTAGGTAGTTTGAGGTCTTTCATTCTACCAAGTCAACTTCCTTTTCCCAGTAAGAGCAAAAGTGGGACAGGAGACAGGAAAGATTCATCTTCTGGGATGCTAGGGTGGCTCAGTCGGTTAAGTGTCCAACTCTTGGTTTTGGTTCAATTCATGATCTCAGGGTCCCGAGATCAGGCCCTTCATCGGGGTCTTCACTCAGCATGGAGTCTGCCTGAGATTCACTCCCTCTCCTCTGCCCCTCCCCAACCAGTGCCCTCTCTCTCTCTCAATAAATTAAATCTTTAAAAAAGATTCATCTTAAGCTTTTGCCTTTCTTTCAAGACCATCCATTCATTTAGTTAATTTATTCACAGATTATGTCTCCTGTGTGCCTGGTAACATCCTAAGCTCTGGGATGTAAAAGGTACTGTCTTCCTGGCACTTACCTACTTACTGTGAGGGTGTCAGGCATGGGGAGAGGAGACCAGTATGCATGATATCCTCGGTAAGAAGGTGGTAGATGTCAATGGGATAAAGTGGTACAGGGCCTGGGGGATGGGAGTGCTGATTGGAAGTCACAATTTTAAGTGGGGGAGGCTCATTGAGAAAGCATCTTTTGACCAAAGATGGAAGGAGGTGTGGGAGTGAGTCACGAGGATGTCCTGGTATGTGGGCTCCAGGCAGGAAAGAGCCCTGGTACCTTTGAGGAACACAGGTGACAGGTGTTCAGGAAACAGAGGCAGCTGGGGGAAAGTTGTAGGCACCAGATGAGGTCCAAGAGGAACTGGGAATGGGAGGTGGATGGGGCAGATCTTGTAGGGTTTCAGGGCATTGCAAAGACTTTGGCTTTGACTCTGAATCCTGTCGGGGAATCCCTGGAAGGTTCAGAGTAGAGCTGACTTGAGCTGACTAGGTTTTTTAGGAATAACAGGTCTGGGAGACCAGGTCAGGCAACTCTAAGAGTTCAGACATCTGGTGGCACTGGCAGAGATGGTAAAAGGGGAGGTGGGAGAAGCGGTCATATTCTGGATAGACTTTGCAGTTTAGGATTTGTGGGCAGTTGGATGCAAGGGAAGAGAAAGGAGTCAAAGGTGCCCCAGGTTTGGGCCTGGCTCCCAACTGTCCCCGCTGAGAAGGGGAAGACCACAGTGACCTCTTAGGGACCATCTGCTAGTCCCGTGAAGTGTCTGCCTGTTCGATCATCCCCAGGTAGGTTTATCACTTTTTATTTCTTCCAGAACAGTCCTATTGGTTCCAGCCTTTGGTAGAACTTCCCACAAAGAGCTCTGGCTTTCGTCATACAGATCAATCAGCTGCTTTCAGAAGGACATGTTTGATTTGTTTGTGGAGAGTTTCCTCAGAAATCATTCTTTTTGGGGTCCTGTTTAAGAAAGCGGGAAAGTAGACTTAGGAAAAGCTGGGAGATGGTGAACATCCTCAAATGCACAACTAGATCTAGATATTTCTGAAAAGGACACCTGGGGGTAGGCGCCTGGGTGGCTCAGTGGGTTAAGCCTCTGCCTTTGGCTCAGGTCATGATCTCAGGGGCCTGGGATGGAGCCCCGCATCGGGCTCTCTGCTCAGTGGAGAGCCTGTTTCCCCCTCTCTCTCTGCCTGCCTCTCTCTACCTACTTGTGATCTCTCTCTGTGTGTGTCAAATAAATAAATAAAGTCTTTAAAAACAAAGAATGCTGGGAAAACCATTATTTCTCTTGACAACTTTTTTAATACAACAGCGCACTTCAAATATGGGAAAATGGCGCAGGGTGGGGGAGATTCAGTGGCTGTATGACTTTGGTTACATTATGTGACCTTCCCATTCTACAGCTATAAAATGGGGATAATACCAATTACTGTCTGAGGAAGTGACTATGAGGATTTTATGAATAATTTGTAATTTTTCTCTATCAATGATCCTTACAACAGGCAAAATAATATTTATTATTTTACATGACTCTTTCTGCCTTGCCCTGGACAATGGTTCCTCCCTTTCATATGTACGTATATGTAGACACACACACACATATTTACATGTGCATATGCATATACACCTGAGCACACATTTAATGTATACATGAAACGTATACGTAAAAACTACTTCTAATTTTCCATCCTTCAGAGTTGAGCTCTCTCCTTTTCCATTGATTTTTCTTAGTTATAAATATGGATGTGCTGTCTTTCCTTCTTAAAATTGAAATACATTTGTCCTATAACATGGCATAAGTTTAAGATTAATTTGATACATTGATTTATTTATTCATTTTAAGATTTTATTTATTTATTTTATTTTAGAGAGAGAGAGCATGTAAGAGCAGGGGGTGGGGAAGAGGGAGAGAGAGAACCTCCAGCAGACTCTGTCCTGAGCATGGAGCCCAACATGGGGCTCGATCTCACCACCCTGAGATCATGACATGAGCTGAAACCCAGAGTTGGTCACTCGACCGACTGACCCAGGTGCCCCAGATTCGGTGCATTTTAATACGGTAATATGATTGCCGTCATAGCGATAACTAACTCCTCTATCGTGTCACGTATTTGTTGTTTCTTTTTTGTGGTGGGAATAATTCATATCCAGTCTCTTAGCAAGTTCGATGTTGGTAATACAATGTTACTGTCCATAACGATTCTGCTGTGCATTAGATTTCCAGCACGTGTTTATCTGCAAGTTGTAAGTTTGCACAGTTCAGTGACATCCCTTCTGTTCCCCACCCCCAGTCCCTGTGGGCTATTTTTCTCTTAATTCTGTGCCTCCTAACTCCAAAAATATTATATTCCTTGCACTGGATTTCCAAGGTCATTTTGGAATGCATTTAGAAATACCAGTCTCAGCATTTGTGAAATGGTTTTGCTTGCTCAAATCCCAGGCTAAAGATGGGTTATGTGACATTACTGGATGCTTCCTTTGGGGAATCTGCTGATGATCCCTTTAACAGGACAAGCTGAGTCTTTCAGAGAACATTTGGGAACCCACTACAAAGGCCCAGGCACAGGGACTTATTCTACTATTCAGATCATTGGCACTTATTTGGATGAATTTACATAGTAGATAGTAGATATTTAGGTACTGAAGTGTCTTTTGAAATTACAATAAAGATTAACATTTCCAGATGCTTTAAAATTGTTTTTAATAATGGGATCTCCAAACTGCACAGAAAAGATGTAGACTGAACACCTTAATAAATGGCCAAAGTTGAAGACATCCTACAAACCAAACATGGAAGTGAGAGTTACGCATTAACACCAGTCCAGCATCATTGAAAGTAAGAGCACCTGTGTTGACCCTCCCTGCTTCACGTTTTGTGTACAGACTTCTTGATGTAATGGAACTTGGCTAGAAATTGGCTATGAATGTCTCCTCTTACACTGGTTTCTGAGAATGATTTTCCAAGAAGGTAAGTTATTTCCCGCAGTGTGGAGCCACAGATGGAAACCTGTCTTTGGGATGGTTGGCTTTTTAAACAGTAGAAGAAGTCATTGAAATAGTCATGGAATGTATAACTACTCACCTTCGGTGGCTTGGAGTTTGTATTTGCAGAATATCAGGGAAGCAGCAAAGGTGCTAAACATAGAATGTTTCCTCGGCTGGGAGATGTGGGGGTGCATCTGTGTCCCAAAAGGATATGATGCCAACCTTGTGAATTGTGTGCCTGGTTTTTTGTAAAATTTCTATTTGTTTCAATTGCATTTTTTCTAGGAGAGGGCAAAATGTATTTAAATATGTTCATAAATATATGCAAAACAGTGGAAAATTTCAAATATATTTTTGAAATTTAGCTTCAGAAGTAGAGAGAACAGTTTTATGAGTTCCTGTGTTCCCATCGGCCAGCTCCAGCAAATATCCACACCCGGCTGCTCTGATTCTGTCCGTCTCCCAGCCTGCTGAGTGTTTTGAAGCAAATCCAGACATGAGATTATTTTTCCATAAATACTCTAGGATAGAAACGGGAAGAACTTTTAAAAACACACAGACAACGATCTAGGACAAAGGTAATATATTTTGGATCCTGGCTTGTGGACTGAGGCTAATTCCTGCACTATTTAATCACTCACTGTTGACTTGCTTCTTGGGACATGCTTGCCCCATTCAGTAAAAGTGGACATATTAACTCTTTTTTAAAAAAGATTTTATTTTATTATTTATTTGACAGAGAGAGAGAGGGATCACAAATAGGCAGAGAGGCAGGCAGAAAGAGAAGGGGAAGCAGGCTCCCCGCTGAGCAGAGAGCCCGATGTGGGGCTTGATTCCGGGACCCTGAGATCATGATCTGAGCCGAAGGTAGAGGCTTTAACTCACTGAGCCACCCAGGCGCCCCAATATATTAACTCTTGTTTGTAAATTTGGGGACTGGAGTTTGAGAAGAGGATTTATTTATTGAACAAAAATGTACTAATTCCTACTATGAGCTACGGATGTGGTGTGTCCAGAGGTCTCAGAGACAGAACACCGGGAGCTGGGAGAGAATCCTACAGATCAACTCTTGAGGCAGAGGTGTGCGTGGGTTGCTTTGTGTCTGGGAGAATCTTGCTTACAGTTTAAAGATGCCCCTTGACCCTGGTCACATCTTAAGTGTTGATTATTAATTAATTGATATGCATAATACACAGCCCATTTCCTGTATCTGTGGGTTCATTACACACACACACACACACACACACACCCCAAAGGTATCTTTCTTGGCACGTGAAACTCCAACGAAAAGGCTGAACTACTTCCCTTCCGCTTCCTCCCCAAGCAGCAAAAGTTATCTCTGGTTTGGTAGCAGAGACACTGAAAATGAATTCTGTCCTTGGAAGTGAGGGAAGAGCCAGAAAGGGAACACATGGGGGAAAGGCTGAGAGGAGGCAGGGTCTTCCCTGAGTGCTGGGCAGTGGGTGGGGGGTGCCACCTGCCTCAGGGGCTTGGAGATGGAGTGACTGAGAAGTTGTCAAATGCCTCTCTCTCTCTCTCTCTCACGCACACACGCGTGCACACAGACATACAGTCTCGGAGAGTTCCATTTTTATCACGTGGGCTCACTGGGCTAGTGGGGGTGGGTGGCGACAGGAACCCCCTTAGGCAAGGGTCCCCCACTTTGGCCCCTGATTCCTTCCCCTCTCTTCCTTCCCGTAGGTCCCCAGCGCCTTTGGAATAAGAAGAGCAGACCCGTGTTAGAAGCTGCTGCTCCCTGGCCTGGGGAACGGAGACATGACCGGCTCCTGGGGAACGGAGACATGACCGGCTCCTGGGGAACGGAGACATGACCGGCTCCTGGGGAACGGAGACATGACCGGCTCCTGGGGAACGGAGACATGACCGGCTCCTGGGGAACGGAGACATGACCGGCTCCTGGGGAACGGAGACATGACCGGCTCCTGGGGAACGGAGACATGACCGGCTCCTGGGGAACGGAGACATGACTGGCTCCTGGGGCTTCCGCTCTCCCTCCTCCTTGTCCTCATCTCTGGGCCAGGGTGTCAGGGCTTGGTGGGCTCCCGCCTGTGTGCATGGCCGCATGTGTTCGGCCCCCAGAGGCCTCGGGCAATATGCTTGGGCCCAGGGCCCCGAGCTGCCGAGCCGGTTAATTAGCACTGGTACCCAGAAAGCCCCATCTGTTCCCAGCACAATGTGCTGCCCCAATCCCCTAGCTCCCTGACTCCCAGACCAGGCAGGATTCCTGTCCTACCACCCCACCATCCCTGGAGACGTTCCCTCCCTCAGCACCTTGTCATGGGGCCACAATCAGCTGTCACGAGTCTAGTTAAGCCCTGCTCTCTAGCCTGCCTGCAGGATAGGTAGGGACCGGTAGGGTGGGGGGGGAGGGACAAGGGGACATGCAGCTCTCTCTCTGGTGATTGCTGGACCCTCCCTAGGCTACCCTTGGACCCTGGAGCCACTTCCCTCTCCGTGAAGAGGACAGCCCCCAAGAGGACAGTTTTGTGGCAATCCTATAGTCTCAGTCCCTCCCCTCCCCCAAAGGCGGAGCCTGAGGCGAGGGCTTAGGTGTAGGTGGTTTATTTGGGGTTGGGAGATGGGAACTCCAGGAAGCAGGGGTGAGGCAGAAGGGGTTGCCAAACAGAGGAGGAGGTCCGTTACTGAGATTGCTGGTGGCCACAGCAGGGATCCTGAAGGGGAGGAGGAGGTCTTTAACAAAGCCCTCTCCCAGGGTTCACAAGGTGTGAAGTCTTTCTGGGCATGCCCATCACCAAACGGGTGAACAGGTGAGGATGGGGGAGGGTCGGGGGACTGTAGGGAATCCCTGAGTTGCATCATGGTGGATTCTAATCCAGATAGTGGGTCTAGATTCTCTCTCTTACTTAAAGTGACCTAAACTCATCCAGTTCAGCAGATATTGGGTGAACAGCTCCTACTCTATTTAATGGAGTCATGAGGGATCCGTAAGGCATGTCGCTATTTTATAAAACACTAAGGAAAAAAGCTGCCAATTAAACCACAATACCCTATTAAATGTCAGACATTTTCATAGTTCAGAGATGAGAAAGTTATGAAAGGAAGGTGGATTGGGATAGGGACGGTGTCCACTACACCATCGCTGTAGGGGTATCGTGATACAGAAAATGCCTTTGCTCCTGGGAGAGGAAAAACGCCAGGCCCCATCTGGGGAAAGAGTAATAACAGTAAGGTAGAGTGGGGGCAGAGGGTAAAAATCAAGTTCCTCAGAGCACAGGGGAGGGAGGAATTCCTCCAGAGAGTAATTCTGGTGGGGAGGAGTCAGGGAGGCTTTCTGCTCTGTTTCTCTTCTATTCTCACGTCTTACGTTAGCTTCTCTGCACTGGTAGCCTGCAGGTAGCTGAGGGTCCCACCTTGGGATCAGGAGGCTCCTGGCTTTGTCCACACCCTTTCTGGGGGTTCTCATTCATCTCCTGAGCTCCACCTCTGGCCGGACCTCTCTACAGAGTTCTTCACCCATTGTGTGAGGGTCCCATAGAGCTCTCCACTTAACATTTCCCAAAAGAAGCCCCTCATGGCCTTCCTTCCTCTCTGTGTCTGCCTGTCTCCCACTTACCTTTTCCTTATAAGGATGCCTGACGTTAGATTTAGGGCCCACTCTGCAACTCCAGTAGGACCCCATCTCACCTTGATCACACCTGCAATGATCCTATTGCCAAATAAGATCACATTCACAGAGGCCAGGGTTGGGACTCCAACATAGCTTTTTGGAGGGACACCATTCAACCCACAACTACAATTCACTGAACACTTTTTATGAATCAAGGACTGTTTTAGGTGTATTTCCCATAGAATCATGCTTAAGGGCCCCCACAACCCTTTGGTAGTCCACATTATCACCCTGATTCCTGCACAAAGACACTGAGGCTCGGAGAGGCTGCCCAGCTAGTTAAGAAATGAGACCACCTGTGGTGTGCATCACATATCAGCAGCTCCACGGGAGTGTGAATGTGAGAATTCGCCAGGAATACGGAAAGAGGGGTACAGGCAAGCTTATGTTTGATGGCAGAGTCAGGGTCCAAAAACCTGAAGAAAAACGGATAATCTATCTGTATGAAGAAAATAGATAGGCAATTATGAATAAAGTATCTTAGAATTAGAGGTTAAGTGAAGCTCCATGTATTTCCTGAAGGTTCTAACATATTGGGGGAGGGGAGAAAGGGTGCCAAAATGGGGTTACATAATGAATGGGATATTTTAAACGTTTATGTTGAACAACTGGTAATTTGTCATGTCAAAAACACAATGTGAGGGTGTTTAGCCTCGCTTGGAGATAAAATCAAAAGGAGAAGTGAGGCCTTATGGGAATGTGAGCTTCCTTCCGGTTTGGGGCTGTATATGGGACCACAGAGAGGAGAATGTGTCGGTCATGCAATGAGCAAGGGTAAACATTGCTAGGCACCATTCTGCTGGAAGGACAGACAATGCATAATGATCAGCGGGGACAGGCATACATAGGAGCGTCAGGAAGGGGAGGGGTCCATATAGAGCAGGCCGGTGGAGCAGTTGGTGACCCCATTTTCCTAGCTTTCAGCCAAAGATGTCCCAGATGTCCTTGGAGAGCCGTTGGATGCTCTCAACTCTGTGTTTTCATGTCTTTGCCCACTTAACACCAGATAGTGGTCTCTATACAAGAAAAATTTTCCAGGAAAAATGTTTTCCTGGGGGACCTAATGTTTGTGCTTTCAGAATTAGTCCAGAAAAAGATCCCTGCTGTGAGGGGAAAGGGAGCTGCCAGGCATTTGAAGATTGGATTCAAGCACATTCCCTTCTGCTTTCTGATCTTCTTGAGATAGACTTCTCCTTCTGCAATCTGATGTACCTGGCTCCCATCTGAACCTACCAAATCAGAATCTGGGTGGAAGCAGGGAGCGGCGAGAGGTAGGGCAGATGATTGTTATATGCACTTCAGCGTGTATGTAATTCATCACTGGGAGCTTTGGGGTAGAGGTAGGCTAGGGAAGATAGCATAAGTTTCCAGTTCCTGAGGAGCAGGAGAGACAGTTGCAGCGGCTGAGAAGGAGGAGGCCCACAGGCTAGGTTGGATGGAGGGTGTGCCATTGTGTTAGTGGTTGTTTGGAGAAGACTGCTAGGCACCATCCCCTGAGCCTCAGTCACTAAACATCTCTGGCCCTGATACCAAACTTCTGTCTTGCCACTTATGGTCACCATTGCCAAGCAGCAAATCACCCCCCCAAAACCAAGCGGTTTCAACAGCAATCCTTTCATTTTCTCTCACAGTTTCCATGGGTCATGAATTCAAGAAAGGTTCAGGTGGGTAGTTTCGTCTTGGAGTCAGTTATGTTCTTGTCATCAGGTAGTGATTAGAACTAGACCATCAAGTATCTGGAATGGTTGGGAGCAGTGTCTACAACTCTTGCTGTCTCTGTGAGTATGTGTTTTCACATGCTTCTCTAGGAACTCTTTCTGTGTGAGAGCCTTTGGGCTTCCTTACAAAATGGCCACCTTGTGGGTCTTTTCGCAACATGGCGGCTCAGGGCCTGCACAAGTGTTCCACTGGACAGAATGGAACTCAGCCTTCTGTCACATTCTGTTGTTACAAGTGAGTTACAAGCCTGTTTGGATTCAAGGAGAGTGAGCACTGACCCCTGCCTCCTAATGCAAGGACTATCAAAGTAACAGACTATAGAGAGATGACAGAAGATCATGTGGGATGGGAGATACTCTTGCAGCCATCTTGGAAATTTTACATATATAAAATATGCCACACCATGAATCAAAATACTGTTTCAAAAATAGGAAGTTTGGGGGTGCCTGGGTGGCTCAGCAGGTTAAAGCCTCTGCCTTCAGCTCAGGTCATGATCTCAGGGTCCTGGGATCGAGCCTCACATCGGGCTCTGCTTGGTGGAGAGCCTTCTTCCCCCTCTCTCTGCCTGTCTCTCTGCCTACTTGTGACCTCTGTCAAATAAATAAATAAAAATCTTTTTAAAAAATAGGAAGTTTGTCAGTCAGTCCATCAGTGAAGCTACCTTTCCTTGGACAATTTTCAAGGAGTCAGAGCCTTCCATTTTGAAAACGAGGAGCTAGAAATTCTCTCTTCTGGAAATATGTCAAGCGATTTTTGAGGCCTAAGCCATAAATAGCATTTCTTCAGATCTCACTTTTAAAAAATATTGCTTGGTTGAGCATGGGTGGAGGCCTAAGAAACACTTCTTCTCATTTTACCGATGAGGAGACTGAGGTTCACAGAAGAGACTCAAGGCCCAACATAACAAAACTGAGTAAGTTAAGTAAAATTAAGTAATTACAATGAAGGATTTCTGATTTCCATGTGAACAATAACACTACTGAACCGTACACTTGAAAATGGCTGAGATGACAAATTTAGTGTTATTTGGTTTTTTACCATAATAATAATAAAAAAAAGAATTTCTGGTTCCCATGGCTGAAGCCTCCTTCAGGTGACCCTATGGGTGTGGGGAAGCTGTTTGCAGTTTTCAGGAGCCCTTTTGTTGATGACGCTTCAGAGCTTGAATGAGCCCGAGAGCAGTCTGCTCCCTCACTCAGACATCCTCAGTGGCTCCCAGGACCGACAGATCAGGTCTAGGCATTTTTGCAGGATGTTCAAGGCCCTCCATCAACCGAAGTACTCCCCTAAGCATCTCCCTGTGAAGGGGGAGACCCAACAGGAGGACTGGGCTCCCTGCTGACCACCCACACCTTCCAGAAAACCATGGGACAAAATGGTCAGATTTCCCCTAGGTATCAGTTCTCAAAATTCGTGCATATTAGTGGGGGCTGGCAGGCATGCAATAAAAATTACAGTCTCTGGAAAAGCTACTGCCTCATGGCTCCCCCTGCCCGCCATCCCTCCCACCCCCCACCCCTGCACCCACCCACTCTTCCTCAAAGACCTCTTGCGGGTCTTAACAAAGGAGAGAGACCCACTTTGAAATTTCTTTTGTTCCATGTGAGGCATGAAGCTGAAAGAAAATCAGCTTCACCGTCTGGACTGACAGAGGAGTGAGGGGGGGTGGGGACATGGGCTGCAGAGGACGCTGGAGAAGTCTTGGGGAAGTTTCCATATGCCAAGGAGCCGGCGGAAGAACCTGAAGCCAACAGCGCTCTTTTGAACAGTGCTTGTTCTGCGCTGATCCAATATGTCTCTAGTGGCCCATAAAAATTTTACTACATTTTGTCCACCCGTGGATTCTGTGACCTAATGTGACCCAATCAGAATTCTGTTTTGGCAATGTTTTCAGAGGGGATTGGAGCTGCCCGGGCTGTGGCCGAATTGACAGTGTTTGCTTTAATCAGGAATGATGGCTTCTGGTGGGAGAGGAAGGCAGGTGGTATGGGGAGCCGTGAACTTTGTCACAGAGCAGTGACTTCTGTGAAATTCACGGCAGTTCCTTCCAATTCTGTCTGAATGAGCTGGAGCAACCACAAGTGTGTCCTGTGGGCTTCAAGAAATGGTGCGGATGGAGTCTTATTTTAGTCTTGAACTTGTGGGACAGAAGCTTAAGTGTATGCAACATGAATTGTTTTATTTGGAAGTATTTCATCCTATTCTTTGAAGCTTAAGTGTATGCAACATGAATTGTTTTATTTGGAAGTATTTCATCCTATTCTTTGATACTAATAGCTCAGATTAAATACATGGAAATAAATGAAAAATATGAGCCCTATTTTTCCAGTCTATGACAGTTGATCTGTTTGGGAAATGTGTCTTCTAAATTGTCACTGAACCCCCATGACTGGCTACCTTGAGACTTTTCTCAGTGTTTCTCATAAATGTGGGATAGTATTAACGTGTGCCTCCTCATTTCACTCAACACGAGGATACCTTTGAGCCAGCATTCAATCGTCTGTTTTTAGGACTGTTCTGGTATTAGCTTGTATTTATGGCTATTCTGGTATGATCTTTAAACTTTATGCTTCTCAGCACTTGTCAATTTCTTGTTAATCTGTCAGATGAGATCCAGAAATCACAGCCGTGCTAACAATGCTGTTTCTGGCGAGAGTAACACAACCTTGGGGGCAATTCCACCTGATTCTAACTGAGTCTATGTGACCTGGATAGATAGGGAGGCAAAAAAAATTTCATTGATTTTGATGAAAACATACGCAGTGCAAAACCTCAAAGTGGTAGAAGGGCTTTGCAGACATGAGTATTTGAAAAAAAAAAAATCACTACAAATGCCACCACTGTCACCAGGACCACTGCCATCACTGGAACCCTGAGTTGGGACTGTCTGGAAATACTGACCCTGCACTGGGCAGCTCAGTGATGGCTTTGGTTTTTTCCTTATTCTACTATTTTTGCAGTGCTCTGGCCTTGGCAAATTATGCCTTTTCTAAGACTGCCTTCTGCCTTCCTTTAGTTTGTTTCAATGCTACAGCAAAAAAAAAACAAAAACAAAAACAAAAAACAAAAACACAGGTGGCTAAAATAAAATTCACACACACACACACACACACACACACACACACACACACACACACACAAACAAAAGCAAAATAATCACCAGAAATTTTTAAAGCAGAGATTTAATTTAGGCAGGCTTATGGCATTTGGGTGCACAACCAAAACAAATTTGACTTCCCTTGGAGCTGTGATTCCTACCATCATGGAACTGTCACCCTCAATTATTGGTTATTTGGGTTGGTGTCCCCCCATTTTAAAAAAAAGTTTTATTACAATACATATATAGTGTACATGTGTGTGTTGATGCATATGTATATTTCAATTTAAGCAACATGGATGTAATTTTCTTTGAAAAATGTTTTATTAATTTTACTATACTGCTTAAGGAATTTGGGGGATGCTTCAGGTTTTATAAAGCCAAGGCTGAGAATGGCCGTATTAGATAGGTCAGCAGAACTCTTCCAGCAAATAACTTTCACCAATCCCAGAGTTTGGGAAACTTGGCTTAATGCTGGTTTTGGTTGGCATTGGTAAGTGAGAACCTGGGATTTAGAGGTTCATTAGAGTTGTAACCCTGCCCTATGTCTCCTGCTTTGAACCTTAACAGACACTTTCCTGGTCATATTGACAGTGGTTGTGAGTTGACAAGCCCACAAACCTTGCTCCCCTCTTAGAATTCCTGATTCTCAGAAGGTACCTGATTACTGGAATTAAGACCACTTTCCAGCTTCTCTTGCTGATAATTGTGGTCATAAGGCAAATTTCTGCCCCATTTGTCAGGATGTCAATGGAAGAGTAACACAGAGGCTTCTAAGGACGTTACTTGAGAGTTAACTGATCCCTCATCCCTTCTCCCCCCACCCCACCATGAAGATGATGTCCATGCCCTGCAGTGGCAGAGTAGGAAATTGGGAGACGCTATACCAGTACTGGGATGTCTGAATCCAGAGTCTTACATGACAGAAAGAAACTGGTATGTCCTCCAAGCCATTCTCCCCACCCTTCCCGCCCAGGCTTCTTACTGGGAAAGAAACCCAATTTTAATTTGTAAATATATTTTATCCCTTCAAAATTTACCTGCTTGTGTTAATTGCCCCAGACCAGAGCCACTCTTCTTGCAAGGTGGAGGCTACCTGATACATTTGGCTAATTCAAAGTTTACTGGCGCCTTTAGTCTTCTGAACCAGTTGTTTAAGTAAAAAGAACTCTCTTTCAAAAGAAATGCAGTCCCTTTCTCATTGTTTCTGAGGATTCCTGGTGTGTGTGTGTGTATGTGATGGAGCCGGGATCAAGCTTACATCCTACAGGTCAATGCCTGTCACATCTTTCTCTGCCCAGGGTCCTTGTTTTTTTGTTTTTTTTCCTTCCATCATGTCTGATGGTTTCCTCACTGTTACTCTGTCTACTGCCTTGTCTCCATGGCTCCCCGCAAGCATGGACATGGCTTTCTTCCTCTACTTCCCAAGGCATCTCTAACATGATGGATTTTTACTGAAGGTTTTGGACTACTACAGTATAATTCTAGCACAGGCAAACGGAAAACTTAAAACTAGATTTCCGTCACCACTGTTGTTGAAGCTGTTCACTTATATGTACTCAGTGTTAGAGTGGCTTGAATGCTGTGGGCTGGCGTCATCTAAAAGCCCACTCCTCGCTGGCCATCACTCCTGGATTCCTGGGATTGTTGCTCCCAGTGAGCTTCCTGCCCACTGCCACTGTTCTCAGATTATTCCTCTTAATAAACTTCCATTATTTGTGTCAATCTAGAGAAAAACTGAAAGCCCCCACTTTTTTATTATTATGCAGAACTATTTGGTTCTTATTGTCTCTCTCTCTCTCCCCATTTCCAGCTTTGCTCTTGACCTTACCTTTCATAACCAAGAGTCTCCTTAGAGTATTTCTTAAAACTGAAGATCGGTTCTCTTCTAAAGCAAAATGGTCATAAATAGCAGACACTTTAAAAAATAGTCTTTTGCTTTCTTCCTCATGCATCCCTGACACTTTTAGGCACCAATCCATGTGCAGTCAGTAAATTTTGAGGGGGTTATGGGGGATATGGAGTTTGGAATAGACAGAACAGACGAGAATTCTTTTTTTACCATTTTAACTGTGTGGTCTTGGGCAGGTAACTTGGCTGTTTCTGTCTTTGTCTCCTCACCTGTAAAAATAAGAATAATTTTCTCTACATTATAGGGTGGCTGTTAGAACTAATATGAGGGTGTGTGAGAGGGCTTAACACTATGGAGAAGGTCTCAGAAGTGAAAACTCTGGATCCTGAGGCACGCGTGGGGGGTTGGGAGAAGGGAATAAGAAAGTTTTGTAAGTTGTTAATTTATAATAAATCCCCGAAGAGATATTCCTTCAAGCCCATACTTATTAAAAAATTTATCAGCAGGGGAAAACTTAGGAAGAAAATGGAAAAATTCTTAGCATTAGGCTGATTTTCTAATATTTGAGCAACGTTTGGAAGGAGTGGTCAATGGAAAACAGTTCCTCGTCCCTGGACTCGGAAAATCCTGCTATCTTGGACAAAGCTCCATCTCATCATTTGTGAAATGAAGAGTACCGACCACCCTCTGAAGTTCCATATACCTTGATGTCTGAGCCTTTTACAGTGTACAGTTAATGAAAATATTTTACTAGTTGTTTGCCAAGAATAGATTATATTTAAGACACATTTTTTTCCTTGTCTGAATGTCACTTCAGTGAGAGTAAGCTGGAATCATGCTGGGGCCAGATACATTTCCTGGTGGGCTGTTTTCTTGGTGGTCTTTAGACCAAAGCTCTCATTTTACCATAACTGTCCTAGCGGTTCCCCAAAGCATGGGAGGTGTCCTTGGTGCTGAACCACAGGCCATGAATCCGGTAAACACCCAAGATGAACATCTCTGCTTTTGATGAGAGATAGAGAAAGAGAGAGAGCGCATGCGCGACAGAGCAGAAATCAGACATGACGTTTCCTGGGTTGTTCATTTTGTTTTGTTTTGTTTTGTTTTGAAGGAGTGAGGGAGAGAAGGTGCGGATCAGAGAAAGTCTTAGAAAGAACAAGATTCTTAAAAATAAAGCTGTGGTGATACCCATGGGGTGTGTGCTGCCCAGAGCTTTTCAGGGCTTCCCTGTGTTGTCATGGGGATTAATTAGTCAGTGTTTGTGTCACTCTGAGCTAAGCGTGTGTGGGGAAATATGACTCAGATGTTAAACTCTTTTCAGAAGGATCAGTGTCGTGTTAGGGTCTCTCAGTGGTGGGGTCCCCATCGTTTGATATCGCACCTCGAGAGCACTCTTTTGAACTCCATGCATGACGCTTCGCCTAAATATGTTGACTTTTTTTCCTCTAAAACATTTTAAGCTAAAATTAAGTTTGCAAAGTGACGTTTCAGAAGAATACGTTGGAAATGTAGGGAGAATCGTTTCTGTGTCCTTCCTCTCTTTTTTCCCCACACAGCTCCTTTTACATTCTTACACTAAGTCTCCATAAGAAAAACAGACCTTTCCATGATAAAACGTCTTTATTGGCAGATTATCTATTTAACTGTCATTTATTCGTATCTGCTCCATTCAGAGCACTAGATGTGACTTATTTTTCTTCATAGCCATCAGAGCAGTCTAGAATTGCATTGCATTCATTTATTCAACATTCATTGGCCACTCACTCTGTGCCAGCCCCTGAGCACAGAGTGATGTCTTGTAGATCTTAATGTCAATGCTCCCATGGAGTAGGGGCCCCCTACCAGTGGGTTGGTTTCTTGAATCAAAAAAATGTAAACTAAAAAAAATTTAAAAATGTAAAATTCTTAGATTCTTTTATATGGTCCAGGTACATGCATCTATTTTTATTAATTCGAAGTAGGTCTTCATGGCCATCATTGTTTCTGTTTATATGTAATATAAGTTATTTTGCCCTTGTTTTTAGTTAGGTTTTGCACGTTAGTTTTATCTTTCCGAGGGAAAAAGAAGCTTCCTTGTCTTCCTGTCTTGCTCTGAAGAAGCAGATTTGTTTCCTGGTTGAGGATGGTCCCAGGTAATCATCAGGATACAGGGCATTGAAGGCCTGAAGAAGTAGTTCATTGAAGATGCTGTTGGTCATTCAAAAATTCTCCCGGTCTGAAGGAAGATTTGGGGGCTAAAAAATAATACCTACATTGAGTATTTAAAATTATTGTTATTACTGATAGTGTCTAGTTTGGAAAATAACATTATATGAAATGTTTATAAATTGGACTGTATGAGCTCAAATAAACCAATCCATACACTTCTTTAGTTCACTGAGCACGTATGTATGTATGTACTCCATGCATGATAAATATTATTTGAATATTTGGGTTATGCATTTAGTCTCTGGATCTTTTTTGTTTTCTGTGGCATGCATACCAGTTCTTAGGAATCTTGAAGGACAACACGTGGCCAAGTATAGGTCTGTACTCGACATTCATGTTTAGGCAACTTCTCAGTTACTCATGAAAACCTCATTCAAAACCCCATTAAATCACCATGTGGCATTCACAGAGTATTTCTCTACAGAAGTACCATCATGCCCACTTTCTACAAATGTCAGAAGGCTCACTGGAGGCAGGGAGAGAGTCTTACTCACTTTTTTGGGTCTCTGGCATTCACCACCATGTTTGCTTGTGGTACGTGCTCAGTAGGGGAAAGAATGACACAACCTCTGTCTTTCTGAATGTCCCCTTCCATCCCATTACCTCCCATTTTCCTTTGAACTCTTCAAGATTCAGTTCAAATGTCACAATGTCAGTGAAGCCTTTATCTAGTGACACACCCACACCCCAGAACTTCCTTGTTCCCTTCTCAACATCCCACGTTCAACAGGTGTCTCCTATCACATTTCACTTCCGTGAATTGGTGACATTCTTCCGGTGGCCCTGTGAACTTCTTGAGGGCAGAGGCCCTGATCCACCTACCTGTGTATGCCTGCTACCTAGTCAAATACCTGAAGTCTGATTGTATCTCAATACAATTTTTTTCCAAAGATTTTATTTATTTATTTGAGAGAGAGAGGGAGAAAGTATGTGCATGAGCTTGGGGGGGCGGAGAAGCAGACTTCCGGAGGAGCAGGGAGCCTAATGCTGGGACTCTATCCCAGGACACTGGGCTCATGACCTGAGCTGAAGGTAGACGCTTAATTGACTGAGCCACCCAGGTGTCCCACCGTGATGCGATTTAGTTGAACAAATCCGTATTTGTCTGAGTTGCATGCCACTCCAGAAAAAATCAGTATAGCCCATGATGTCGCTGAGCTCTAATGGCCGTAAAACCTACCACCACTGTGGGTGATACAATTTCTAGGTGGAAACGCTTTCTGAAGTTCAGTGTTGAAAAGAGAAATGTTCAGATGGGGGCGGCCAGGGGCGATACAAGGGGTATGGGGTGCAGTGAGCAGTGAGACAGCTAAACAAATCCCAGGCACTTCCAAGAGTCCTAACAATGACCAGGGCAATGAGTTTCAGGACCCGAGATGAGGATGTGTAACCTCAAAAAGGCTAACCGTTGACATGCCACCACATTTGGAAACCAGAGCACTTGTAGGTGCAAACCCCACTGGTCTCCCTCTCTGCTGGGCGTGTGGGGTCTTGAGGAGCCAGGGAATGGTGGGCTGGGCTCCCCGTGGGAGATTCCAGGACTCCAGCCAGGCTCCCTGGGCCTGCAGGGTGGGCAGCCCGGGAAGCAGCCTCTGGACGTCTGGTTTGCTCTGCGCCCAGGGGAAGGATAACTCTGTGTACTCAGTTCACCAAGTCAGGAAGGGATGTCCGGACGGTCCTCTGTGTGTCACGTGCCTTAGTCTGAATGAGAGAAAAGGGTGACCCGTGTGTGTCCCGGACGACTGAGTCACAGTGCAAAACCAATCCCATCTTGAGGGCCTTCAAGAAATGGCAGCTGGCTGCCGACTTCAAGTCTGTGGCTATTTCCCGAAGCCTCTGACTTGTCGCCCGACAGGTCAGTTTTGCTGAAAAGGCTGCGCACAGGCCTCGCATGCTGGTTCTTTGGAATGATATTCCTAAATGGTCAGAAGTCACTCTGCCTCATGGTGAGGCAGAGTGGGGTACTGGGGTGTCCCGTTTGGACCCCCTCCACACTCCAGGCTGTCCCACCCCCTGGCAGAGACCCACATCGTCCTGGGGAGCCCTTCCTCCTGTTCTGTTCTATTGGGTCAAACTTAAGAAAGAGAGATACCTCATCCGGGGGCGGAGGGAGGAGGTGGGGAGACAGAGAGGAGTGGAGGAAAGAATAGATATGGAAAGACAAGATTGAGGGGACAGATGAAGTCCAGCGATGGCTGGCGGCTCTGTCTTGCGGCCGTCCGGCAGAAGGCCGGGAGGAGGGAGCATAAACAGAGGCATCTGGTCCCCCAGCATGGAGCGGCGGGTCCGTGAACCGCGGCAGATGCAGCCTCAGCTGTGACTGGGCACGCGGCCTCGGTGTCCAAGCCTGGGTCACGCGCAGGGCCCGTTTTCCCTGTGACAGTGCAGTGTCAAACTGCCATTCTTTCTTCCTGGGGTGGGTTTTTTTTTTTTTTTTTTTCCCTCTAAAATCTGCCAGCTCTCGGAAGCAGCATCGACTAGGCCCCTTGGGTTCACAGGCTGGAGGAAGCAGGCAGGGACAAGCCGTGAGTGACATGCGGAGAGGGACTCCGGAGGGGGGCTGCAAAGCCAGGGGCAGGCAGGGAGAGATGGGGGACAGCGTGGGCAGAATTAAGGGTGGACGAGGCACCTGTGAGACATTCTGCAGAAGGGGCATTTTCAGGCTTTGCCTGTGAGATGGAGGCTACCCCCTTTACCTCTAAAGACAGCAGGTGTTCTTTTCCCTAACTTAGGGAGAAGACCTGTGGTGTCAAGTTTCTGGAAAAAAAAAAAAATCACTTGACATATTCAAGAAGGAAACCAGAAGAATCAGTAGGTTTGAGGAAGAGACTCTGTGTTCTGGCAACAATGTAACTTCATTCTCCTGGTGCTTTGGGGTGCTGCATAGCTATGACCGCCTTTACCCGGAGGTGTGTGTACGGGGAGGTGGAAATGGACCCCTCTCCTGAAGGCAGGGACTCTACCCTTAGCCGTTCTAAAATCTTTCTCCTCTTCAGGGTTTGCTCAGTTTCTCTCTCTCTCTCCTTAGGAAGGAGAGTATTGCTACTTTAAAAAAATTATTTATTTATTTGAGAGGGTGGAGGGAAGAGCAGAGAGGGACAAGCAAACTCTGAGCTGAGTGCGGAGGCTGATGTGGGACTTGATCTCACAACCCTGAGACCATGATCAGAGCCGACGCCCAGAGTCGAACACTTCACGGACCGCCCCACCCATGCACCCCGGAGAGAGGGAACTATTGCTCTAGACTTGCTTTATGTAAAACACCAGGCAACCAGGTTGGACTGTTTTCCATTTGTCGCTGAAAGCCTAGAGATGGGGGTTGAGGAGATGTTGCCGCCGTCTGGCTCTCAGAAGAGTATTTCTTATCCGTTGGTGGAGTCTGTGTGGGGAAGGCCAAGTGTCTCACGAACCTTCCATTCTATACTTTTGTGTTTCAGTTTTCTTGTTCCTTTTTTTTTCCTCCTTTAGTGTCCTCCCCCTTGTGGCGTTCTTTCTGGGTTTTTCTTATTTCCTCATCCAGCTGGGAGAGAATAATAAGACAGACATGCGTTAGAAATCTCTAGGCAAAAACGACTTCCCAGTTCTGGGCGAAGAGACCCTGATAAACACCCTGGGGAGGGGGGTCCTGAGGGACCTCGTCTCAGAGCCCCAGGAATGTGCACTGAGGTTGTGCCTGTAACTGAAAAACAAACAAGCAAACAAACAAACAAATAAAACTCTACTCCTAGTCTCCCACTTCTTACTGTAGTCTGATTTCTTTTCTTTTCTTTTCTTTTTTTTAAGATTTCATTTATTTGTCAGATAGAGAGCACAAGTAGGGGGAGCAGCAGAAGCAGAGGGAGAAGCAGGCTCCTCGCTGAGCTGGGAGCCCGATGTGGGACTCGATCCCAGGACCCTGGGATCAGGACCCAAGCAAAAGGCAGACACTTCACCAACTGAGCCACACAGGCATCCCCGTAGTCTGATTTCTGTTTAGCCCAGATTGATTCCTTACAAGCCTGGATTCCTGGGCTCCCAAATCCTAGAATTTCCTGTCCTGAAGCAACCTGCCCCCTTTCCCTTTTTCCCGATTTTCTTCCTTTATACGCAGTCCTCACGCCCACGGTCTTGGACTTCGTCTCCGTATGTATCCCAGACCTACTCCAACGTCCCGTCCGGCTCTTCAGCTCGGGGACACTTTCCCCATCTCTCTTTTCGTCTGTGGTTTCACACTTGCCCTCTGGTCTCCTTCCCTACTTCTCTCTCTATTCCTAAGAGGCTGGATCAGCTTTTGGTACTCCCCTCTGCACCTTTTCCCACTCGGATTCTTTGGAAACGGAACATGGGACAGTGCTCCGACACCCCAGACATTTCTTGGTCTCTGAATAGGCGGAAACAAACAAACGCATGGGCTTGACCTGCGCAGGGACGAGCCGCTCTGTTTCTGAATGCCGTGCCGTCGGTGCCCGAGCCATTTGCTCTCAGTGAAGTCCTGCCTGTCCGGATGAGGGCTTCTACTTGCCCTCAGTGAAGTCTTCCGGAGAAGACTGTCTCTGCACTTCTTATCCCGGGGAGTGTAATAAACAGCAAACGTTCACACTGCCGTTGGTGCAAGGTGCCTTTCCTCGCCGCACATCTGGCCCCTTGGTAAATTGTTACAGTGCTCCTGGACCAGCAAGGAGCCTGCACGCGCTGCTCAGGATCTGTTCTCAAGTTGTTGCAGGGACCCCGCCGTATGATGACAATTAGGAGCTGTTAGTGTGCAGATGAGGCCCACGAGTGGCAGGTGGCGGGAACGGGCCTCAATTAACTAACAGGCACCAAATCCCTGCCTAATGAGGCTGGGCCACCCAGATGAGCCAGGAGGCATGTGTCAGTGACAGCAACAGAGGATTTGAACTGGATCGGGTGGGGGGGTGTTGGCGGGGGGTGGTGCTGGTCAACAGGTACCTGGTTCAGCCACGGAAACAGCCCTTTCAGATTTGCAGCTCAGCCATGCGGGAGAGTGGAGGGTCGGGAGCCGGAAGCCGGGGGCGGGGTGCAGGCTGGGCTCAGTTTTGTACATTGCATCTCCCTGGGTGGCCCCCCGGGTCCGGTCAGCTCTTAAGTGGGGATGGGCGAAGAGCGAGCCCATCTCCCAAGATACGCGGTGCGTGAGATGTGGCCGGCCAGCCGGCAAGGTAATGACTGTCAGGAACTTCATAAAGGGCCATTGTCTCGAGTGGCATATGAATTCCAAATCAGACCCCATAATAATAATGCTGCGAGCGTCACATCGGATTCTGTAGTTAGGGACGGGGCATCTGAATTTATACAAGACTGAAACTTACTGAGAGTTTTTGGGTTTTTTGTTTGTTTGTTTGTTTGTTTTTAGCTTTTAAAAATTAAAAAAAAAAAAGAAGAAGAAGAAGAAGAAGAAGGAACTTTCAGGAGCAGCAGAGTGTTAGCAGGGTGGCGTTGCTAGAAGAATTTTGGGCTCCATGGTTGCTCCGATTCCTTATCCTAAATGGCTCACTGGAAAGATTTGAGGCTTACAGGAGCACGATCCATTGCCCCAGAGCTCAGATCTCCCCAGGTTTTCCAGCACTTGGAACAATGCAGGATCTCTCACTAGGTGTGCGTGCAACCTTCTGCCGAAAAGTGAAGGGCTGTGTTTTCCCGGGGCCTCAGCTTATGTGCTGGGAGCCCTGAGAGGGGCCTTGGTGTGTGCACATTTCCATAATCACAAAGCCAGATTCTGGACGGTGGGTGAGAGCTGTGTTTGAACCTGGTTATTTATAACTCTTCCCTCCACTTTTTGTCTCTCGCAGCACAAAAGTAGTGTTAAAAAGGGGGTGGCTCCTTAAAAGTCAGGCACAGAAGCAGAATTGGGGATGCGGCCGCCCCTTTTGTCCACGTGGGTGACGGTGTCTGGATAATTTCATGAACCATATGTGCTGGGTTGCAGAGCCCAGAGACAACGCGGTAAACCAAGAACCCACCTGGGACCACCATGCGTTCTCCTCCTACTGTCGTTTCTGATCCAAATAGTAATCAGCTGCACCTTTCTCTTCTTTCTCTGCTTTTGTTGTTATAATGGCATATATTTCAGAAGAGAAATCTCCTTTGGAAAAGGGGGGAGTTTTTCAACCTCTCTACATCCAGTAGTTTTGTTTGCAGCTCCGTGACTTGGACCACTAAAGGTGCTGTTTAAAGTCTGTGGCACAGGTTTGCATTCGTGGTCCCGAGTTTATGCCCACACGTCCTTGCCACATCTCGTGGGTGACTCTGTTGGATTATAAGCAAGAAGATGGTATATATTCATCCCTTCCTCCTCTCCTCTCTCTTCCTCTCTCTCATTCTCTGTCTCTGGGGCAAGATCCACTTCCAAAACCACTTTCGGTCAAATACCTTTGCTCTCCCGAAGCTCTCTAGGAAATGAAAGCCTTTTCTGAGCAGCACCGAATGTCTTCCAAAGCAACGTAAGAAGTCCCCTGCTGGGTCTGCTCTGACTTCTCTTTGGCCCCCAGGCTTCTCCGACATCTTGCTGCCCTTGCATCATCCCTGTGAGAGGGACTGGGGTAGGGGGGGGCAGGCAGTCGTGTGCGTACCCATTTTATGGAGGGGAAGAACAAGTCACAGACAAGGCTCAGCAATTCGGTTAAAGCGTCACAGCACATTTTTAGAATCCCAGTGTTTTCCTTCGGATTCCTCTAGAAGCTGACTCGGAGATGAAGCTTTGAGGCAAGCAGTTTATTTGGGAGATGATCCTGGGAAATGCTGCAGGAGAGTGGGGACTGGGGATGGGGAAAGAGAAGGAAGCCAATTAAAAATGCCTTATTTGGTGGGTTACCACAGAGGGGGGAAGCCAAGGGGGTCCACTGAGCCCTCTGGGGGGCAGAGAAGAAGTCCCCAGAGTTATTCCAACCCCAGAGTCTTCACTGGTTGAACCTACTTCTGGGACATTAGGCTCTGGCACACGAAGGTCAAGTGTGGCTTCAAGGCCAGAAAAAGGCTTCCAATAAAGGAGCAGTCTTTGGAGCAGCCTCGGGAGTAGGGAATATTGGTGGGATCCTGACAGCTCCTGCCATGCTGACCTTCTGGATTCCTCGCCTGGTTTTGTTCCTCATCACACCCTTTGGCGTGCATTGCAAGTGCTGGAGGCACAGGAGAGGGGGGTAGAGGCAGAGATGGTGGGGAGGGAGCGCACTGTGGCACATATTCTTTTTAAAAAAATATTTATTTATTTATTTGAGAGAGGAGAGAGGTGGGGGGGAGCAGAGAGAGAGGGAGAGAGAGAATCTGAGCAGATTCTGCGCTCAGCAAGGAGTCCGACTCGGGTTTGATCATAAGCTAAGCTGAAACCAAGAATCGTAGAACATTTAACAGGCTGCGAGCCCCACCCTCCCCACCAAGTGCCCCTTTGGCATTTTCTCAGTGTGATACACAATGCTTGAGAAGAAACACAGCATTCCGACACCCCCAAACTTTGAATCTGATGAGTGAATAAATCCAGATCGTTTTTGTTACCCATGCTTGTGGACAGAACCAGTGGTGTGGCCTGTGGAGCTACTTGTGTAGCGTTAGTTAACGTCCCAAGTCTTAGCCCTGGAGGGGAGCTCAGAAAATGCCTGGTTCTGAAATAAGACAGGGCTTACGCTCATTTTACAGATGATATTTTGAAAACTAGAAAAGTTACCTCTGGAGAGCCCAAGGTGTCCTTATGTCGTTATGTCCATATTCCCAGGATCTGAACAACTGAGCCAATGGAAATTTCCTGCCATATACCCAAGCTATCCTTAGGTTTGTTTTCTCCTCTACCTCTTAGGTTCTATGTTTGCTCCCTTCTCTTACCCTCTGAACCCTAACTTGATTCATCTAGAATTCAATATCAGAGACTCCCAACCCAAACTTAACTCTCAGCCAGTGGTGTGCAGGGAAGAGTTAATGCTTCCTTTCCAGGGGTAGGAGTAGGGAGAGTCTAAATTTTTAGCATTTACTGACTTCTGTGGTACGAATGCTCCCACCACAGATTTTTTTTTTTTTTTTTTGAGTCTCCAGGAGAATGTTCCTAAGCACAGAATTGGGAAGAGATGCTCACCATTGGTGCTGGTGCTAGACGGCTCCACGCACCACCAACCCAGGCCCCAAAGAGCTGACATGGCTACCTCCTTGGGAAATCTCCAAATACATGCCAGCCCCCCACCCCCCACCATCCAAATCTACTTTCCTGCAACCTCACCAACTCCAGTCCTCCGTTCGCTCCAGCACTTCTAGATGGGGACTTGGTCCCTTTAAATTGTCTGCCTGGCTGCCTGGGGAGGGGGGACAAGGTGGGGGAAGAGCACTTCCCTCTCACCCTGTAGTGACTGTTGGGTCTACAGATCAGGTTTGTCTCTCTTAGCCAATTAGGTTCTGCAGGGTTGCCTTGACCTCCCTCCAGATCTTTCTGCAAGGGCTGTCTTTATTCATACAACTCTGGGGCAGGACTAAGATGCAAAGCTGACACCGCTTCTATTTTATGCCTACCTATGCTTGTTTGTTTATAGTTGGGACTGTGCCCAGGCCTCCTCCTCCGGGCAGTCTTCTGTGACTTCCCGCAGGGTAGATTCCTCTGTTGTTGCTGTCACAGCTCTGGGTTCTTTTCCATGGGAGCCCTTGGCTCATTCTTTAATGTGATTACTTAATTGTCCCTCTCCCGACTAAGCTCCATGAGAGAAGAGTCTGTCCATTTTGGCTGCCTGTGGTGTCCCCAGTCCCCAGCACAGTACCTGGCACATAGTATCCATGGATGTTTGTCTCTTGCCAGAAGATCTCTGGCTATGGTAGTTTTGAAAAGCTCTGGAGGTGATTCTCATGGGCAGCCAGGGATGAGAACCACTGTTCTTCAGGAAGGGCTCTGAGGAGTCTTTAAGATACTGTCTTAAAGGTGACCAAGATTCCAGTCTTTAAGACAGGCACCTTGTGACCCTGATGCCAAGACAGCATCCCAGAACAGTCTCTGAGGTGGGACCCACACATTAGTAATTTTAAGACTTCTTTAGGTGATTCCAAGGTGCATACAAAGTGGAGAAACACTACCAAACATCCTGTTTTGCTTAAGCATCCCTCCTCTCCCATCATGGTCGATTAGATCAGAAATCTATAGCTGAGAAATATTAACCCTTCCCCTACCTCCATGGTCACTCCCTTTGGCGGTAGGTATGGCAGTGGAGGTGGCCTTGTAACTTTGGCCATGGGATGTAGGTGGACCCGAAGCAACCAAGGACCTTGAAAAGCCCTTACAAGATTGGATTTGCCCCTTTGCGTTTCTGTGAGTAGTAAAAAACCCAACCAAATGAAAAACAACCCATGAAAAACAATAAAAAATGGTAACACTAGTAAGAAGAATCTATGTGGCCAGCCTGTGGGCTCAAGGAGGCTGAGGGACTTGTGGAGTAGAACTGCTTCTGCTGAACCCCAGACCTGCCCTGGGACATAGAGTCACCCCAGTGGGGGCTGCCCGAGACTCAGACTCCCAGGCGAGCCAGCCCAGATCAGCCAACAGCAGTCGACCCAGAGACCAGAGTACCTGAGATGCACAGGTAATAATGAAAGGCTGGTGTTTAAAGCCACTGAGTCCTCAGTTTGCTACACAGTAGCGGCAAACCGAGGCACTCACTTGTCCACACCAGTTTGCAAATTCACCAGGGACACAACATCTGAGTCCTTAGTTTCTTCACTGCTTCTCCAAGAAAATCTCCAGAAAAAGAAAGATGACCAATAGGCAGACTTCCAACCGGTTTTGTGAAGTGACACCATATACGCGTCCCATGTCATATGGGTTGATCTCCCTCAGTTAAGTTCTCTGCTGGGGGGCTGCGTGGCCTTGGGCCCAGGATCAGAGGATCCCAGAATCACACTCTCCAAGAGAGAAGTGATCACACCAGAGCTTCACATAATCAGAGCTCTCCGGGGTGATCGACAGGGCTTCAAGGTGTGGAAAAAGCAGGCCTCCCTTCTTCCTATCAGCACTCATCACTCATATGTTCATACTTTATCCGTTTCCCAAAATCAGTGCTTTGTTCATCTTGTTGCAGAAAATTTATCTGAAAATTGTCAGCAAATGAGCTATCTTAAATGTCATTGCAAGCCAGAAAATAGTGATCATTCGTTCTCTGCAGAAATGAGTAGAATGAAATGAAAGGCTGCAAGTCACACAAGGATGCTTTTCTCTTTACCTCCCTGGTGACTTAGAGGTACAAAGTTCCTTCACACCAGCGTTGTGAATCCCAGACTGAGGGGAGATGGTCCCATGTCTGATGGGAGCTTGGGCTCGGGCTTTGCAGTGCCATTTTGTGTTGAAGCACTGTCCCCCGGACAAACTGGGTGCCCATATCCCAGCTCCCTAATGGGATAATCCCAACTGGAGGTCTAGCCAAGGAAGAGCTCTGGGGTGAGGAGCCATAAACTTCCTGAAGTTGAAGGCAAAAACACGTGCGCGCACGCATACGTAAACTCTACTCTGTGGAGAAGAGGCATTGTTTTCATTTGATTCTTAAAGAGATCAGTGGCTTCCTAACACGTGAAGAACCATCACCCAAGTGGTCAGTCTGTAAGGACCTATTTATCCAGAGTGACTCCATCTTGGTTAAAAGCCATTTTGTTGTTTGTGCAGTAAAACTTAAACTGACCCTGCCCCCCTCCCCCCAGAGAAAGTTACTTAGAAGCAAGTCTGAGAAACCAGTAAAATATGGTCTGCTAGTTCCTAATAACAGAGCCCAGAATACAAGGTCAGATCAGCCAGTTCTTGATAACAGAGCCCAGAATACAAGAACGGTTGGGCCAGGTGGAGACATCCAATCAGTAAGAAACACACATACTTTTCCCCTAACCACCAAAGAATGTAAACCCCACCGTTTGGGCGCTAACCTTGAGCACCAATTCTGACCAGAGTAATAGGTTAGGTCAAACAGCTACTATAGGGTAAATTGTAATTCAATTGGCCACCTACATGTGACCTAACATGACTACAATCTCATTGGCCACCTATGTGTGGCCAAACTTTTGCTCTATAAAACGTGGTCTGTAAGATGGGGACGGTCGCCCTCTTCGGAGGCAGCCCTGACCAGTCCGTCAGTCTATTCTTGAGCCTATAAGCTGGGGGTGGTCACTCTCTTTGGAGATGGCCCTGGTTGGTCAGTCTAACTTCTAATACTTACCATAAAATAAAGCTTTAAATAACTTTCACTTTGTCTCAGTCTTGTTTCGTTTAATAACGGACCTAACAAGTCCAGTGTGAAGGAGAATCTTACCCTCCAGGCAATTATCCTTCAACTTCTATAATTCCAGGGGCTCTAAGGAATGAGCATGAAAGCAACAGTAGCGTTTACCGGTGTGACTGTGTGTTATGCCTGGGCTAATGCCATTTTATCAATGGGCCTTGTGAGATTTAGCGCTGAAGACTGGCTGACTTGGAGCTCAAGCTCTTAACCTTGAGGACTGGCTGACTTGGAGCTCAAGCTCTTAACCTTGAGCCACCTGCCGAAGAAACTCAGAACACAACGATGCTGGCCCCAAGAGTCCCACAGCCAACAGAAACACGGCAAGAACTTGCAACCTAAATGCTGAGCCCCCTTCTTCAATTGCACTTCCCCAAAAAATAAGGGAAAGGAATTTGCCAGAAGGATTCCATAGTTCCAAGACTTTTTGTCCTGAGAACATCAATGCCTGGTCCATTTGTGAACCTGGAATTTAGAAGGAAGATCTCCCATGAGGGCACTCAGGCACTCCATCGCGAAGGACCCTGCTGGGAAACATCTAGCTCTGTGTGGCCGCCTCCCTTCCTGAAAGGTGCCGTCTGAACTGCTCCTGTCTGTACTGGCCAGGTGTGAGTCTCAGGTAACTACCTGCCCGGGTCCCTGTGCTCCCCTTCCCCCAAGTTTTAGCCTCTGTAGCTGCTGCCTCTTGTGCTCCTTTTCCAGCCCTTCCAGTGTTTTCCGTCGTTCCCTATTGACATTGCCATCCTGATTTCTCCCTTGGCATAAATGCTCTCTGGAGTCAAGAACTGCACGCAGAACCCGGGCCCCTCGCCAAGCTAACCTCCAACCCTTGCACATCTGGTGGAGTCCATCCCCTGCCTTTCTTTTGTATGCCCCGGCTGCAGTAGGCGGTCATCTCAAGTCCTCTTTGGAAAGAAGTTGGTATAAATAAAGTCAACAAATGGATGAAAAGAAGGATCCCAGGCTGCTATTTATGCCTCTGTGACCGCTTTACTCTTGCTTAGTTTCCTGGGCCCTATGTCACCTCCAAATTCCAGGGGACATTTCCCCTTGTCTCCACTTTGGGCAGCTGCAAAACATCTTTCAAAGGTGTGGGATACGAACACTCTTTGGTAAGGCTTCTCAAGCCATGCCCTTAGGAAACCAAAATTCATTGCTTCAGTTTACAGTCAATCAACAAACAATAATTGAGTACCTACTATGTGCACCACAATAGGCATCAGGAGTAAAGAGGAGTCGACAAGGTAGTTCATTCCCTCAGAGGACTTCCCATCTGGCTGGGGAAACGCTCCTTCCTCTTGGGTTCACATGGAGCCTGATAAAGGGCACATGGGTTGGCGACGCGCAGAGCTCACCTTGCTGCTCGCCTCTGACACATGTTAATTGAGTTAACTCGGCCAAGTCACTTCATCTCTTTGAACCCAGGTTTCTCATCTGGTGAGTGAGGCCTCTAGAACCTACTTCAGAGACACATAGGACCCATGCGTGCAAGGCTCTTGTCACCATGCCGCACACGGTGGGTGACTAAGGATGACCAATGTCCCATGAGCTTCTCCTGTCTGCCAGTGCCTGTCTTCTTAGCCTTGGGGACTCTGAGCTTCACAGGCCTCACTGTCCTCCTCCTTCCCCCCTCTCTGGACACAGCCAGGGGGTTATTCTTTGGTGTCTGGGGATCTAATCCCAGTTCCGAGGCTCCTGGAACACAAGAGGCCCTGTTCCCTCAGAGGGTGGACTGGGAGAGGCCTTTGCAGCTTCTGCTGCCTCTGGTCTGGGGTACTTCCTGGTGCAGGGGGGCCTCTCTGCAGCCCCCCTGCACGATGGTCCACACAAATAGCTTCAGAGCCTGCGTGGCCAGCCAGGGAAGTGCTCCCTACACCCTCTGACCGACCAGACGACCGTTTCTCTGGAACCTTCACGGAGCCCACTCTTCAGGCACTGGAGGCCTTCAAATGCTGCTCCCCAGTGAGAATGACCAAGAAGGACCAAGGCTTACGACAGAATAATGCTTCCTATTTTAAAGCCATTAATTTAGGTGCATTTTAGCAACTCTGCTCCTACCCCTAAGAGTAAAAAACAAAAAACAAACAAAAAAGCCCCACAGAAACCTCCCCGCTACCTATGATAGTAGCTCCCCGTGAGATGCGAGTGTGTGTTTTCAATGTTCATTCCAGTCCTGCTTCTACTCCTTCCCTCCCTACCCTCGCCCTTCATTCACAGCCCCCTTATCCACGTTTCCTTGTCACCGTTAAGCTGGGGATTCCCCAGCATTCCAAAGCTTTCCAAAGACCAGGTTGAAGGCACTTTATTACAGAACCCACATACCAGAAGACCAGGAGCCTGGGGGACACGTGTGGTTTTAGGGATGTCTGTTGGTGCGTAGGGGTGTGACGTCCAGCGCCTTGCGTGTGGTCTGGTGTCCTCCCTCCCACGGCTTTCTGGGGAGGACACGCGTTTCCCCAGCTCCGCGGGCCGGCCTTGGGTCTGCTGACATCAGCATGGACAGTCAGGTAGTTTCCGCACTTGCTCTCAGTTGGACAAAGTTTGGGGGGAGAGTAGGCATGGCTACACGGTGTTAGTATGGAGATTTGTGTAGAACTGGAGAGTAGTGAGGAAAGAACAAAGCTCAGCTATCCGCTGAGCTTTATCCCACATCCGGGCATGCTCTCGGATCCCAGAGCACAGAGGCCCCACCAAGGCTAGCGCGGGACGCCTGGCTCATGCCTGAAGTCTGCCCTCTTGTCTCCTCTAAGGGACCCCAGAATGCAGCCAGGGACGGTTTCCCTGTGGCCCCATGACAAGGGCAGGCAAGGTCACTTCCAGCCCTCTTCCCCCATTAAATTCAGAAGTGTCCCAGCACTTCCCCTTTTTGGGCCGGTCTGATGAAGCTTCTGGGCCACTCCTCAGAATCATGTTTCCTGGTGCATAAAATGAAAATACTCAGGATGATAAAGGAAACCAAGCTTATTGAAATACAGGGCTGAAAATATTTTGAAAAACCACATCTGATATATATAATTATGTGTCTCTTTAAAAAACACACATTAAATGAGATCCGGTGACAAGTCTCATATGCTCATAATTTTGAAATAGGGACACATAAACAGGATGTAGAGAGATTTCCAACAAGCACAACATGACTTGAATACATCGGCAATTTTGATTGGTGATGGATTTACCCATGGTTTGTGCCTTACGTTTTTAATCAAATTCAAAATTTCAGTTAGGGGTTGTGTGAATGAAGGCGTCACTTCTTTCCAGCTAAGCTCGTGCAGAGAGCGCAAGCTTGCTTCTGAAGACCTACGAGGCTTGTTACAGGTTAGATTGTGTCTTCCCAAGTTGATATGTTGAAGTCCTAACTCTCAGTCCCTCAGAATGTGATTTATTAGTATTTTAAAGATTTTTTTAGAGAGAGAGACTTTAGAGAGGGAACAACAATTTTGTGTAAGGTACTTACTTTATGGTACTCTATTACCACACCCCTAGTAAACCCATGCATAGCCTTGGGTGCAGGGAATCAAGGTTTTAGCTCTAGAGCACAAGAGCCAGGTTCTAATCCCATTCCCACGCTCACCGGCTGCATGAATCTGGAAAAATATCACTTCTCTGGGTCTCAATTTCCCCATTACACCTTGGGGACAGCGAGGACACCTGTCTTGGGTGGCAAAGGGCTTTATAAGTGGTAAAAAGCATTATGTGTATGCTCCTTGTTTAATCACCAAGGGGAGTTTTCTCATTAAGTTTTGAGAAAGACTAAAAGTGGGATCCATCCTTTTAAATGCCCTTGCCCCCGCCCCCCAATTTTCTGCCCAGGAGATTTAGTTTCATCATGGACGTCGTCTTCCCTTCCACCCCAAACCTCTCGTTTAGGTGCGCAATCGATTCCGCGGAAGGCCACGCTCACCACAATTTTTAAACAACATCTGCGAGGCGTTGTGAAATTCTTGGCACCGAAACAGAGACATTGTGCTTAATTGCTGGGCTGAGGCATGGTTTTGACATGACAATCCCCGGTTCAACATCGCCGCTAGCCAAAAGTCACCCGCGAAACACGTTTTCTTAAACATGACTGATCAATTGTTACCTTCCAGCCTCTGCTGCTAATTAGACAACATGAGTCAAAGTTAATTTGGTGGAAAACATTTCTCAACTTAATGACATTTATGGGCAATTAGGCACGTGTGGAAGGGACGCACATTTCCATGTCAGCCTATTTCCAGGGCTTAACAAGAATCTCCTAGTTCCCGGTAGGAGATTTCTCATTCTCTGAGGAATATGTTTGGTGCAGACTCGGTGGGTCCCCTTGTTATGCTAGAAACCAGCAATTGTTTGCACAAAACAAGCTACCACACAGTAATGAGGTGCAGACGGAGTGAGGCTCAGTGAAGGCTTTTGTGTTGTTTAGACGCGTGTCTTGGAGCAAGAAGTTGTGAGCCGTGTGCATGGCGAAAACCACGACCGCAGCCTCCATGTGGACCAAGTTTGTGCTTCTCAGCCCGTTGTCAGAAATGGCTTCTATTATTGATGTCACAACCTGTTTGAAAAGCAGCTAACCACATAAAACATAACATTCTTAATTTTTAAGATGATGTGCCTTTGCTGCTGGTCTTTTTGTAGGTCAGGAAAGCATTCTCCATGGGTCATTTTGTCGTCACGAGTTGACCCAAACCCTCGCCTGCACCCCGCCAGGTGGAAATCCATCCGGCGTGGACAGGGGTGGAGAAGCAAAGGCTGGGACACTTGGCCACATCTGTCCCAGCTCCACTCCGGGACCCCACGGTGCCCACATGCACCTGCCTCAGCCAGCATCTGCTCTCACCTAGCTTCTGCCTTCTCCCCAGGAAAGGTTTTAATTAAGTTCATGTTCAAGTACTTTTCTTTTGGAAAGGGAGAGTCCTACTTACTGTGTACACACACACATATATACATACACAGATAGGAAATGGTGTTGATTCCCTCCCACTGGCAGGACGGTGTGTGGGTATAAAGAACAAAGCATGAAGTAGAGCATACCATTCCCGTAATCCCAGCGCAATCTGGAGGCCTAGGGCGCTGAGTCGTACTTTCTTACAGTTAGCCAAGTTTCCAACCCAGGGGCTAAAAGTCTTCCCGAGGAGGCCAGGAATTCACAAGTCTATAAAACCTGGACTACGAGATGCCCCTTTTGCCCCAAGATTTGTAAAGTTCTCATGTTTCACTTAAGCATTTAAAATTTTCAGTTTTGTTTAATGTACAACATACATGAACATTGTATATCCAAACATTAAAATACAATCATTTTCTGCATGGTTGAAGGGTAGATGAAGCTTTCTGTAATGACCAATAATGATAACTTTAGAGAAGCTTCACTCGATACTTTAGTTATTACAAACTAAGATAAAACAAAACAAAATGAAACCCTCTAAAATATTATACTGATAATATTTTAATATAAATACGTATGTATATATGTAAGCTGTAAATAATATTGAAATGAGAGGAAGGTACAAAAAATACTGATCAGGTTAAAACTTTTAAAATCAGGGGTGCCTGGGTGACTCAGTCAGGTAAGCATCTGCCTTCAGCTCAAGTCATGATCTCAGGGTCCTGGGATGGAACCCCGCATCGGGCCCTCTGCTCAGCGGGGAGCCTGCTTCTCCCTCTCCCTCTGCCTGCCTCTCTGCCTACTTGTGCCCTCTCTTTCTCTATCAAATAAATAAATAAAATCTTTTTTAAAAAAACTTTTTAAATCAACCAAATAAATAGCATTCTCTTTTAATAAAACTTTCCGGAAGACCTGTGAGATTTTTCTGCTGGCCTACATTTTAATGGAGATTACAATTTAATTAGATCCAAATGTCTCAAAGATCCAATGTGGTGAAAAGTCCCGCCCCATTCCAGGAGGGAAGTCTACCAGAAACCCTTGGGCAGGTGTTGGTGGGCACTGCAGACTAGAATCTGGGACTGGGAGGGGTGGGTAATGCTGGGTTTGCCCTCCAGGTGCTGTCTGGGGTAGCTGCTCAGGGCTGCCAGAGAAAGGACTTTCCCGTGGAAAACGTCCTTGTGTGCTGTCTCCTCTAGGCTGCCCGGTGCTTGATCGATCCCTTGCAGGCATTCTGGTTGGGGCAAGTTCCTCATCCCATCTGCAAAATGAAGATAAAAGTTGTACCGACACAGTATTGTTGGGATGGAAGTTACAGGAGCTTGCATATGTAAACTGCTTGCAACGGTGCCTGGCACACCATGGTGGCAGAAATAATAATAATTAATAATAATAATAATAATAATAACACTTGCAATAATGCTAAAGGTTAGCTCTTGTTAGCAGTGTGCACATACCATTCCTGCTAAGAACGCCAAATGGGGAAATCAGGAGAGCCCAGTTTGAGTTGGGTGAGCTGCTCTATGTTCATCAAAAGCCGCAGAACTGCCTTGAGCTTCAGTTTCCCATCTATAAAATGGAACTAATGATAGCAGCCTTGCAAAGTTGTCGCAACAAGGGTGTGCATACTGGCGGCCGGGTGGAGCTGACCCACCTTGGAGCGGGAGGTCAGGAGAGAAGGGCAGCCCTGAGTTGGCTTCTCCTTTGGACCTGGCACTGACCGCAGCCTCCTCTGGGCATTGCCCTGGACCACAAGCTGTTCTCCTGGCTTTTACCACTCCTTGCCCACATCACAATATGCCTCACTGGTGTCCTCCTCTGCAGGATCCACCTCCAGCCGGGTGACAGCCAAATGATCCGGCCATACGTCTTGCTCAATGGGATTAGGGTGCTAATGGAGTCCTCCTCCGGGTTGACATGTGTACTTGCGCAGAGAGGCCTTCTGGAGATGATGCTTTTGCCAGAGAAATGACTCTCACGGGCGGAGTTTGCAGGCAGTGGGACGGACCCCAGCAGTGCCATCCCTTATCTGCTCCGTCACACCCCCTTTACCTTGCCATAGAAGTCCAGCCCGAACTCTTCCAACAGACCCATTGCTTCACTCCATTCCCCACTCAGGAAACTCAGAAACTTGGAAGACAAAAAACTGTATCTATCTCTGAATGAATTGATCAATTCATCCAATGTTTTCTGAGCACCTTGTAAAACCACAATGATAATTGTTACTTACTAATCATCTACTATGTACCGAAACTCATACTTGCTGCTTTATGTATATAACTTCATTCAATTTCAGAACCACCTGACAGGTGAGGAGATAAGATTTTTTAAAAAATCGTGATAAAATACACATAACATAACCTTTACCATCTTGGCCATTTTTACGGCTACAGCTCATAGACATGGAGTCCATTTGTGCTGTCCTGTGAACACCACCACCATCCGTCCCCAGACCTTTGTGTGTCTTTCAAAACTGAAACTCTGTCCCCACTAAACACTAACACCCCTCCTCCTTCACCCACAGCCCCTGGCCACCACCATTTTCTTTCTGTCTTTATGAATCTGACTAGTGTAGGCTTCTGCTGTGAGAGGAATCGTGCAGTGTTTTGTGACTGGCTATGTCACTTCGTATCATGTTCTTAAGTTTCAACCACATTGTAGCATGTGTCAGGATTACCCTTCTTTTTAAAGGCTGAATACTATACTATACTATACTATACTATACTATACTATACTATACTATACTATACATCTCATGTTTTATGCATCCATTCATCCAGGGATGGACACTTGGGCTGCTTCCACATTTGGCTATCAGAAATAATGCTACTGTGAACATGGGTGGACAAGCATTTCTTCGGACCCCTGGCTTCAGTTCTTTGGGGGATACACACAGAACTGAATTTGCTGGATCATACGGAAACTCTTATTTTTATTTTCCAGAAAAGTAATGTTTTAATGAGCTAAGTACTCGATGCACACTCTAGAAGACTTTATCCTACATTTTTTTCTTTTTTTCTTTTTTTATTAACATGTAATGTATTATTTGCCCCAGGGCTACTGGTCTGTGAATCATCAGTCTTACACAACTCACAGCACTCACCATAGCACATACCCTCCCCAATGTCCATAACGCAGCCACCCTATCCCTAGCCCCCACCGCTCAGCAACCCTGTTTGTTTCATGAGATTAAGAGTCTCTTATGGTTTGTCTCCCTCCCCATCCCATCTTGTTTCATTTTTTTCCTTCCCTACCTCTCAAACCCCCCACATTGCATCTCAACTTCCTCATATCAGGGAGATCATATGATAATTGTCTTTCTCTGATTGATTTATTTCACTCAGCATACCACCCTCTAGGGAAACTCTTATTTTTTTTCAAAAAAAAATTTTTTTTTAGTATATTTTGACACAGAGAGATCACAAGTAGGCAGAGAGTCAGGCAGAGAGAGAGAGGGAAGCAGGCTCCCCGCTGAGCTGAGAGCCTGATGCGGGACTCGATCCCAGGACCCTGAGAACATGACCTGAGCTGAAGCCAGAGGTTTTAACCCACTGAGCCACCCAGGCGCCCCGGGAAACGCTTATTTTTTATTTTTTTGAGAAACTGCCAACTTTTCCATAGCAGCAGCACCATTTTACATTCCCTCCCGCAAGACAAAAAGATTCCCATTCTTCCATGTCCTCGCCAACACTTGCCATATTTTGTTTGTTTGTTTGTTTGTTTGTTTGATAGTCGCTCTTCTAGTGGGCATGGAAGGGCAAGGCTTTGGCCAGATGCTGGAAAGCAGTGTCATCCTTACAATACAGTGAAGGATGTGCTGAGGCTGTTAAACGAATATGCTTGATGCAGGGAAGTGTAAGGAAACACACACGATAAAGGGTTGGGTCGGAGCCAGAGTCCAGGAGCGGGGGACCAAAAGGAACACGTGTGAGTGGTCGTGGGGAGGATGGGCTGAAGCTCATCGGAAGGCTCTGGGAGCAGCAGAAACAAAGGTCCACTGGGGAAATCAGCCCAGCAGCTCTACGAAGAGAGACTTAGAGGACCATCGGGTTGACAAGGGATGTCTGACTAGACAAGCCATCTCCTCCTCACTTTCTTGAGAGATTTCCATACTTGTTAAGACTCTGATAACAGCAGAGATCTCTGGTCATTCGGTTCCTGGTGAAGAGGGAGGATTCAGAACTCTTTTCAGTCCAGTAAGGAAACAGAGGGATGGAAACAAGGGGTTCCTCTCAGCGCCATGACACTCTGTTGGAGTGGGAGAAGGAGGTGAGCCTGAGGGAGGGTGTCAGCGTCTCCACAGGTTGGAAGCAGGGCAGAGGCCGCCGCCACAGCAATGGGAGAATGTCTCCACACAGGACTGATGAACAAATACAGTGTGTCCGTAAGGTCTGGAAGTGTAGAAAATACTCTTAGGATCATTATTTTCCAGACTGAAGATGTCTCTGATGACGTCATATATAGTCAACTATGTTTGTGGACTATAGATCCCATGTATATGGAGGCCAATACGGGAATCAGATTTCTCACTGTAGAAAAAGGGAGTTACTCTGTGGAAAGAGAAACCGAGAAGAAGCCCTTTGGTGCTGGGCGGTCATTGGAGTTACCGGTGTGAAGCCAGTGTGAACACATGTAAATGTACCCCAGCTCTGTCCACTGAGGGGACCACTCAGTAACAGACAGGACATTTAGTGCTCAGATCCGGGCTCCTAAAATCCTAACTAGGAGGAACCCTTGCTCCTTGGGAAAATGGCTGATTCCAAGTCTGGGGCAGGTCACGTCCATGGTGGTATTGGTACATTTTGTGCCAGAAAGTAAAAACGGGCCCAAGGATGATGGGAACATGTCAAGAGAACACAGGAGTCGGTGTGAAGGGGTTCCTCCTGGCCTAACCTGGGACAATTGGGGCCTAACAGTAAATAAGAATAAGAGTTTATTATAACCAATTAAACAAAGTAAGAACCCACAAATTCTTTTTTGAAAAAAGATTTGTTTATTTATTTTGGAGAGACAGAGGAGGGGAGGGTAGAGGGGGAGAGAGAAACCCAAGCAGAGTTCCCAGTGAGCTCGGAGCCCCACATTCGGCTCGGTCCCAGGACCCTTCGATCATGATCTGAGCCAAAATCAAGAGTCAGATGCTTAACCACCTGAGCCACCCAGGTGTCTGAAATAGGAAATGCAGACATCCATTGACCCCATGCCCTTAGCTGGAAAGACAAGGCTAGTTCACATCAATTAACCACAAGTTCTTACTGATAGATATAAACAGATAAGTAAATCAATGGAAAAAGTAAAAGCTTTCCCTTAAAGTAGAATTCCAGCTAATAAATATAGAAAGGATGATGAAATCAGAAAATCATCAACTAGCAACCATCATAGTAATTATTAATCCAACCAAGAAATAACAATGGGTATTAAAAACAGTGAGTGAGAGCTTGATGGGGAAGGGGATATTTGCATAGTCACAGAGTACCTCCCTACAATATACCTTATTAATTACAGAGGGGAAAATGGTAACCTTACAGGAGAGACACACGGAACACATCACCTTCATCATTTGATTTATGTTGAAATCAGGAGTATTGGCGTAAATTAAAGTCAAGTACCCTTTGGCCAGAGGAAACAGGAAGAACCCAGAATCAATTCTGTGATGTTTCTGTCAGAGAGGCAGAGCCTGAATCTAATAATGAGGGACCATCTCAGAAGCACTGAGGGACATACTACAAAATAACTGGCCCATCACCTTCCTGAAAGATAGGCAGTGATATGGATTGAAGGAAGCTAAAGAGATACGACAATGGAGTTTGATGAGTAATCGTGAGCAGGGTCCTTTTGCTAGAAAGGGCATTACTGAGACAACTGGAGGTATTTGAATGGCCTTTTAGGATTCAGGGTTAACATGAGTCAGCGTTGATTTCCTCATTGTCAGCGTTAATTTCCTCATTTTGATGGTTGATTTGGATTATGACCGAGAGTGTCTTGGTTTGTAGGAAATAGACACTTAAGTACTTTAGGGCGATGGGATACCCTGTATGTCAGCAATTTATTCAAAATTTAGGAACGATAATTCTCTGCAGCATTCTTGTAACTTTCTGATGGTTTTGAAATACTTTTTAAATATGAGGGGAAATACTTTTGGAAATCTACAGGTTAACACGTAACATCAGAATCTGGGTCCCAGTCAGTAATCAGCAATGGATCAAGCAAAGGTGCCTCTCCTGGAGAGCCAGTGACCTCTTCGTATTCCGACACTGAAGGACAGCCCCCCTCTGCAGCATGGCCCATGTTGGACACCTTTTCCCAGCAAGGGGCATAGTCTTCTCTTCTTCCTCTTAAGTGAATGACAGTACGGTGTCGCCCGAGGGTCCAGAACTGAGGCCGTGTCCCTGGCTATTGGCAGAGCGGGAGCAGGTGGAAAATATTACTGAATGCCAAAATAAAGGACATTGTGTAGAGTCCACGGGGTTCAACCTATTTTACTAGATAACAGCGAGGTCGTTTGCTTATGGAATGCTGCTCTTCTCCCATCTACCAGGGTCCAGTATCATGGAAGGGTTTTTGGGGGAGAAGGCAGAGGAAATCAGGTTTGAGAGAGCAAACTGGGGGAGGGGGTAACTGCTGACTCCTGAACCGGGTTCAACAAATATGTTGACAATGACGCTAGGAGGGGTCACGAAGCCTGGCTCAGAGCAGTCAGCTCGGCTAACCCCCTATTTCCAAGGGGGTGAGGGAGGAAGGCGGGCACTCTAAAATTATATGGATTAAACACAGGTGGGTTCAGAATGAAAGAATTAATGGTTTTGGTTTGTTGTGAGAATTCAATGAATTGAAACCTGTAAAATCATAGCAGGGTGCCTCGGACAATAAATGCAGGCTAAACAAACACACAACAAGCCCCCAAACTAGCCATAGCCATAGGCGAAACAGCTTCTCCCCAAAGGCCTCAAAACCTTCCCTGACGTCGGAGTCTGGAAGCACAGCGGTGCTGGCCACCCTCTCCGCCAGAATGAGCACGGTGACCTCTTTATTTTATTTGCAATGGCGTCTTCCCCCTGAGGAGTTCTGGGGTTCTTTGCAAACTTTAAATTACCCAAGGGGGGAAGGAACCCTCACGAGCAAGAAAGCAAAATAAAACTCCTGAACCAAAATAAAATTCCCAACGTCTCTCCGCCTCCCTGAGGGCCAACCCCTTCACCTAAAATAGCCTAAAATAGCCCGGGCCAGCTTTCCCCGCGCCCTCCCAGGGCGGCCTCTGCCAGCCAGACTACGCTCTCGCCCCCCGCGCCCCGCCGCCCTCCGCTGCGGAACCTCGTGCGCTCCGATCGCGAGGGTTTCCCCGCAAAACCCCAGCAAGGGGCCAGTCGCCCCGCTCTGGTTTTTAATGACGACCCTGGGACACCAGCCACTTAGAACTCAAATGCCTGCTGCTCGCGGGGGGCGTGGGTCCCCTGCCACAGCGTCTGAGCCGGAGCTCGGCTTCCGGACGCGGGGTCGGTGGGAGCCCAGCAGCGCTGGTGGCGATCCGTGTCCTGGGAGAAGCGGCTCCCGGGTGACCGACTCCTGGGGACCAGCCCGACTTTGCCGAGACCGGGGTTCAAGACAGCGGTTGCTGCTGCACCTGTGCCCAGCATACTATACAGACAGGACGGAACAGGGATGCCAGCTTGCAGGTTACCCGCGGGTCTCCGAGGAGCCCTGAACCTGCTGGACTTGCGACCCAGCGGCCAGTAAGGGGCGCTGTTGATTGAGAGACTGGCTGGACGCCGGGAAGGCGAGGGACCCGCCGGTGTTTTCTGTGTGTGTGTTCTCGGGCCCTGAGAGGTCTCCCTCTTGGGGCGCGGGGTGTGATCTGCCTAGAGCTGGAAAACTCAAACAAGTGGCTTCAGTCTCAGCGGCCTCACTGCCCTGCGCGTCTAGACGGACAGCCGTGCCCCGCGCCAGGCCGCCCTGCCGAGTCCTCCCTGGCAGCCCCTCCCCTTTCTCCAGGCACCTCTCTCCATCCCGGACAGCGGGACGGCTCCAGACCAGCCACACGGCGGCTTACTGGGACGGCCGGGGCTGCAAACTTCAGCCCACGCGGCCCATTTACCTTTCCCACTGACCTCCCGGGAAGATCAGGCCGAACCTGCTGGTCCCTTGTATCCACCGCCGGGAGCCCCCACCCCCACCCCCCGCCCACGCTGAAGCCTACGAAGCACTTTGCTGGGCGGACTGCTAAGACTGGTCACTCAAGTCCTCAAATTGGGGAGGGAAAAAGAGAGAGAGAGAGAAGTATCCAAGGACACTGGGCCTGCCCCTCTCTCCTACGTGTGATGGGACCATCCTTGCCACTTGAATAACAGATTTGCTCCCTAGCCTCTTGTGAAAAAAAAACTCTCCCAGCCCCATTTAGCCCTTTCGAGGGTTTAGGGTTTAGCCTTAAGGGTTTAAAAAGACTGTGCTTCTGGTGTCAAGACAGGAACCAGAGCTGTGGTCCAAGGTTAAAGGCTGGGGAGGGGGGGGCAGGCTCGCTCCCTTGCTGGAGGCCCAGGCCTGTGTTCACTGGGAGGGCACTTAGAGGCCCCCTAGAGAAAGGGCTGTGCAAGGGCAAATTATGAATTGTCGCTATCCCAAGGATGCTCACTTCGAATCCCAGTGGCAGCGAATGTCATAGTCAAGGCCTCTCGCCACTTGCTTGGGTTTCTCCTGCATTCCCCTCAACAGAGGACAGCACCAAACACAAGATCTTTGAAAACTCATGGACCACGACATCAAAAACTAATGATGTACTGTATGGTGACTAACATAACATGATTGAGAGAAAGAAAGAAAGAAAGAAGAAAAAGAGAGAGAAAACTCAGGGATCTTGGCATCTTTTCCTTTTTCTGGGTCAAGTGAGAGAACCCGGTTTGGAGGGAAAGGTGAGCTCTCCCCAGAGCTGGCAGTGAACCAGTTAAGTGAATGCGGCTCCCCTTCTTCTCTTTTCTGAGGTGATATTTGAAGATAAACGCGGGCTCCTATTAACATGCAGATTTGGATATCCCTTTGCAAAGAACAGAGTTATTTCAGATGCTGTATGGGAATCCTTTCTGTATTGGCGCCTTTGGGGGTGCGAGAGTCCAGCTGCCTCTTCTAAGATTGCCTATAACTCTTCAGACGCCAACGAAATCATTGAAAGGTGTCAGAATGAGGGAAATGAAAGATCATTATTCCGGCCGTGGAGAGCTGCTTTGAAAGTGAATAGAATCTGTCAGATCGTCTTTTGAAAACAGCGGTTGGCTGCTTGTCTTGGGCCATATTAAATGGATATATCTAGAGCCCAGGGAGGTTGTTTGAGATGGTGGTAATCAGCTTAAGTTGGTTTTGGTGGAGGGAAAAAAAGCACTAGAAACAGGGCAATTAGTGACTTGGCGTGGAACAGCAGCCCTGATATGCGGACGAGGGGGCTTCTATTCAGTTCTTTAAAAAAACGGAATCTTCCATTCTTTGTGAATGAATAAAGAGCAAAGTCCATAAGGGCTTGGTAATTTCCAGATGGGGTGGGTGTGGGGCGGCAGAGGAGATTTCAAGGGGATCCTGTGGCCTGAGGTGAGCGTGGTTCTGTCTCTGCCCAGGACTGGGAGCAGGAATGGGAGGGCAGAGCAACCTTGAGGCTGGAGGAGGCGCCCCCCGCCCTTGCTCCGAAAACGGAGAGGAAAGCCTCCTCCTCTTCAGAGGGAGGTTATATCTCCAGGTGACAAGATGACTAGGAAGTGATTTCAGGGCAATATGACAGGTTAAATAGAAGCCAGAGTTGTTCCTGCTTTTCTGATGCCAGATTTTGAGAAACTTGAACCTCCACGTTTGGGGAGGAAACATCAGAGGGAACACAGATCCGGGCCGGGAGAAGCATGTTGCCTGGGCCTCAGACCTAGACTTTGGGGTCTGTTTGAACAAGTGGGCCCCCGAAGGATGGCCAGCTGGGAAAAGTGCAGCCCACCCTCAGTCCCAACGGCAGACCACACTGAAGGGCACCCCAAAAGCAGTTTTTTGCAACTGCATACACTATCTGTGGATAGTGTAACTGTTTATGCGTGTGATGTCTCTGCTAAAAGTGCATCTCTAAGGAGGAGACAGTTTGTCCCTGTTTCAGTGTCTCTGCATTTGTTAACAGAGTGGGAGCCAACCATGGTCTGGGGTGGTGCTGGTCTCTGGGATTAGGCCAGAGCAGGCTTTCTGGAGGCTTCCCGGAGCTCTAGCCAGGTGGCTGGGTGGCTTTGCAAGTTGTGGCACAGGGCTCCGTGGCTCCCCACCATGGACAGTTGGCAGCCATCAAACAGGGATTTGATCTGGCTTCCCTTTCTTCTCATATTTGGGGTCAGTCAGGTGAGGAGGGCCCTTCCTACCTGATCTGAACCGTGCCCTCTGGCCCCATGGGTCCCTTCTCCTGTCTCTCTCCCTGACCTCTCCTCAGCCCCTGACACTTGTATGTGGAAGGCCTGTCCCCAAGAGGCAGCTCTGAGGGATGGGAGAGCCTGTGTGCTCCAAGGAAGATGGGCCTTTCTGCCTCTCTGCTGTGTTTCCACAGAAACTCACTCATGCCACCCAGGGTGTCGTTTTGACCAGAAGCTCTTATCCTCTTGCCATACATGGTGACCACTGGAGCGGGCAGAAGCACCTTCTCAGAATTCCAGAGGCCTTTACCCTGGGGTCCCTGCTCCCCGCTGGGGAATTTCTTAATCAGCAACAGATCGCTCATTGTCCTTCTACCTCCTTTCCTAAGGGGAGGGAAAATTCTTCTGACTCAACCCATGTGGATTCAGGATGAATTCTTAGGCATACATCAGTTCAGTCCCTGCCACTTGGGCTTGATCCCATGATGTTTACTCTGTGGGTGTTTGCCTGCAGGACCCAGGCTCCAGAAGGGATGCCGAGAAAAGACTCTGAGTGCTGGTAACGGGTCTTGGAAAAATGAGCGAGCACCCTCTAATGATTTCAGCGTCTCTGCTCTTGTCTTGTTGATTAAAGGGACATCATTGGGGATGAGTGACGCATTGGGTGCTGGCTCTGTCAGGGCACGAGGCTTTGCTCCAAGTGTTCCAAAGACCCAGGTTCCACTTGGCTCGGCCTCTGTCAGCAGTCAGTCAGCTGCTTGACCTTGGGCAAGTCGTTTGCTTCAAACGACTTCAGGGTAATTTTGAAGAAGAAAGAAGATTTCCCTCTTATGATCTTTCAGAAAAGTGTGCCTATACACATGCATTTGTCTCCACAGCAAGGCTGGCCCTGCTCGGTCATTCTCTGGCAAATTGCCACCTGGTGACAACTTTCAGAGCCATAAAAATGGGTCCAAAAGCAAGAATATGGGCCCAGACTCCCACCAAGGTCACCAGGTACAAGTGACCTGAGGTGTTTTGCGACCAGAGGAGGACAGAGACTAAAGGTCGCTTGCCCATTGCCTTTGTTCACGGGTCAGAGGAAAGCAGATGCGGCCCATGAAGAAATGGGGACCCAGGAGGGGATCACCACAGCCCTTTCCACTCTGAAGAAGAGGCTGAGATGGGGTCCCCAGGGCTCTGGACTCTGCCTGCCATTGAGGTGTATGACTGCCCGCCTCCCTTATCATGATGGGACTCTGTGAACAGGAGAAGAATTTGTGTGGGACTCTTTCCTCTCCCTGAGAGGCCCATCTAATGCATCATTGTTTGTCTGGTGGATCCATAAATCAATCCTCAATTTTTCCTAATCATGAAGAAACTCTACTCTTGTACTTGTGGGAGGTTGCTTTTTCTTTTTTCTTTTTTTTTAAACTTTGTTTTGATTCTTACGGGGAAAAGGATTTCCAAAATGGAAAATGGTGGGAGGGGAGGGAGGTCTAGTTCTTTCTGGAATTATTTTTCTGAAGATTCCACAAAATGTTCAAAACCATGTAAGGAAGACTGAGCCAAGAGTCTGCAAAGCTGGTTTCTGATCTCAGTTTCACTTAGGGCAAATTATTCAACCTCTCTGAGCGACAGCCTCCTCTTCTGTTGAATGGAGACCATAAGATAATCCCCCCCGGGGCGCCTGGGTGGCTCAGTGGGTTAAGCCTCTGCCTTTGGCTCAGGTCATGATCTCAGGGTCCTGGGATAGAGCCCCACATAGGGCTCTCTGCTCAGCAGGGAGCCTGCTTCCCCCCTCTCTCTGCCTGCCTCTCTGCCTACTTGTGATTTAAATAAATAAAATCTTAAAAAAAAAAAAAAGACAACCCTCCCCACCTTTGGATATTACCCACGTTAACTAACATACGTAGAGGCAGTCTGTAAAAGGTAAAGGACTGCACATATGTAAAGCATTGGTATCCATAGTGAAAATAATATAATCTGATAAAAAATGACTTGTGTCATCATTGCGATGAGTTACATCTGATAAGAACATAGCTGTGGGGTGGAACTAGAGGGTATTATGCTGAGCGAAACAAGTCAATCGGAGAAAGACAATTATCATATGATCTTCCTGATATGAGGAACTGGAGATGCAACGTGGAGGGTTTGGGGGGTAGGAAAGGAATAAATGAAACAAGATGGGATCAGGAGGGAAACAAACCATAAGGGACTCTTAATCTCACAAAACAAACAGGGTTTCCAGGGGGAAGGGGGTAGGGAGAGGGTTTTGTGGTTATGGACACTGGGGAGGGTATGTGCTATGGCGAGTACTGTGAAGTGTGTAAACCTGATGATTCACAGACCTGTACCCCTGGGGCTAATAATACATTATATGTTAATAAAAAAATAAAAACATTTAAAAAAAAGAACATAGCTATGGAAAAAAATTTCTTATGCTTTCTGGAACACGCGCCCACACACACACATACACAGTTGTATTTTAGTTACAGAAAAGACAGCCAATGTTTCCACTGGCCCCTGTGGGCCCTCTATACCTGTTCCTAGGAGAAGAGCTTCTAGTCAGTTTAGGGCCTCTGGAATCAGTGCTGACCAATTAGAAGGGAGGAGTCTCTTGTCTAAGTTTTATTGGTTAGTAGAGGCGTCAGTCATTGCCTGTCCACCCATAACTCCATAATAGGCTTAAATGGCCATTGTCTACACTACCTAACCTGTGCCCATAGTCTCTGACTCGTTCTTTGAGCTGAGAAAGAGGAGTGGGACCCTTTAATTGCTCTCATGGGGATTGGAATTGGCAGTGAGAGAATTAGTCAAGTCAGGACAGGTAAGCAGCAAAAAGAGCAGGTGGGGTTCAGGGTTCAGTGGCCAGGGAGGACCGTGTGCATGTGGCAGGAATGAAGTCTCATGGCTAGTACATGGCAGAGCTGACCAGATTCTGACCCCAGAGTCTGGACTCTTGAGTATTCCCCTGTATGACCTGCACTGTTGTCCCAGAATCAACAATACATAACTACAAACCATTAAAATCCTGCAGCTGGGCTAAGTCAAACCATCCTTCATAGTGAATGTTTTAGCCACGGACTTCTTATGCCCAGTAAGTCCCTTAGGGAAAGAGATTATCTTTTCCTCTTTGGCCGTGACTCTCTCAGCCTTTGGCGTTGACCCCTTCTCACAGTGGGTGTCCAGGAAGCTTTGCTGGCCAACTCACCTTCCCTTCTCCCTAATGAATTTGATGCCTTCCCATGCAAAGGAGTATCAACAGTGCAATGGTGAACTGTGACTAGGAAATATGTCTTGTATGTGCATTACTTTTTAAAGCACAGAAGGATTATGTGTTTGGGATTTAAAAATGTGAGTTGTAAAAAAAGGGTAAGCTGTGAAAATGAGAAGTCCTCTGTTTTCCATCTTCTGAACAGCCTGATGTGCATTCTTTTAGATCATTTCCTATACTGATATGGATACAGACACAGATGTGGAACCTGCTGTACATACGGGTCCCCTTCATTCTTTGTATTGGACACGTTGTAAGTTATTCAATCAGACCCCATGTATGAAATTTAGGTGATTTCCGATTTTCTCACTTTTACTTATTTTTTTAAAAAGATTTATTTATTTATTTTAGAGAGAGAGCACAAGCAGGAGGGACAGAGGGAGAGGGAGAGAGAATCTCAAGCAGTCTCCACGCTGAGCACAGAGCCGGATACGGGGTTTGATCTTATGATCCAGAGGTCACGACCTGAGCCAAAATCAAGAGTCAGCTGCTTGACTGACCGTGACACCCAGATGCCCCCCAATTTTTTTTTCATTTTTGCAAATAATATTATAATTAAACCCTGTGTTCATATATTCTGACACACTTGAGGGAGTAGCTCAGTAGGAATTTGTCCCAGAAGGGGAATTTCCAGATTCGAGGGTGTAAGCTTTTTTACATGTTGGTAGAGACTGGCAAATTACTCTTGAAAGGTCATTCTAACTCACATTGCCACCAACAGTAAACTCAGTCCTGACTCCCATCCCGAAGGTGTATTTCTAAGTTTAGTGACATTTGTAGCTGTCCTCGGCTTGACTTCTTACGGGTTGAGGGATCCCAGGTCAGTGTTCATTTGCATGTTGACTCTTACCGTGGGAACACTTTTCCTGCAGAAATTAACCCGGATTTATAGGGATAACAACACCTGCAGCATAACTTCCACATTTAAGCATCAAAAAACAAACAAACAGGGCGCCTGGGTGGCTCAGTCTGTTGAGCATCTGCCTGTCTCCAGCTCAGGTCATGATCCCAGGTCCTGGGATCGAACCCCGTGTGGGGCTCCTTGCTCAGCGGGGAGTCTGTTTGTTCCTCTCTCCCTGCTTCTAGCTCCCCTTGTTTGTGTTCTCTCTCTGTCAAATAAATAAAAAAAAATCTTTAAAACAAACAAACAAGCAAACAAACGAAACCCCTACTAAACTGAGATGGACATTTGTACATATGTCCTGAATATTTTATACTCTTCCAAAGATACAAAGTCTGGAAGGAAAGTCTGGAAATACAAATTTCCATATGCAAATTTCAACTTGCTTTGATGTTCCGGGAACACATTAAATTTCTATTGAAAATGTGTAGAGGAGTCATGTAGATAGCAATTGGAGTTACTGTGATATCCTGCTAAATTGATTTAATACCTGTTACTAAACGGTCTGGAACTCAGTTTATCATTGGTCAAGTATAGCATTTGTGGTCATTTTTACAAAGAATTGTTCCCCAGGGGCGCCTGAATGGCTGAATTGGTTAAGCATCTGCCTTCAGCTTAGGTCACGATCCCCGGGTCCTGGGATCGAGCCCCACATCATGCTCCCTGCTATGTGGGGAGCCTGCTTGTCCTTCTCCCCACTGTTACCCCTGCTTGTGCTTGCTCTTTCTCTCTGTCAAATAAATTTTTAAAAATCTTAAAAAAATTGTTCCATAGACTCTGGATTGTGATAGTGTCCTCTCAAGTCAAACTGACTATTTGAGAAACTGAGAAAACTCAGCATTCATAATATCAATCCCATGACTTCGTTTCTAGAAATCAACTTGTCATAAATAAAAGACTATTCTTGGGGCACCTGGGTGGCTCAGTGGGTTAAAGCCTCTGCCTTTGGCTCAGGTCATGATCCCAGGGTCCTGGGATCAAGCCCCGCATCGGGCTTTCAGCTCAGCAGGGAGCCTGCTTCCTCCTCTCTGCCTGCCTCTCTGTCTACTTGTGATCTCTGTCTGTCAAATAAATAAATAAATAAAATCTTAAAAAAAAAAAAGACTATTCTTAAATTAACTGTAAGCAGTTAAAAATCTTGGGATGGATTGGAAGTAAAGCAAAAGTAAATTAGATTCTTTTATGCTATCAAGCCAGTACCAGTGACTTTACATCCAACATAGGGCTGCTGTGCACATGGCTTTTCATTATTTTTTAAAAATACAACTGTCATAAGAATAATATTCAATTTGGGCTGGCTTCATTCATGCTGCATGAAGAGAAATCTATCTCAGAAATAGGAAAGAGAACAAGCCAACTAGTATTAGAGCAGGCAAAACACCTTTGCCGAATTACTTGGGTTTATGGTAAACAATAATGGGGGGTGTCTGGGTGGCTCAGTGGGTTAAAGCCTCTGCCTTCGGCTCAGGTCATGATTCCAGGGTCCTGGGATTGAGCCCCCGTCAGGCTCTCTGCTCAGCGGGGAGCCTGCTTCCCTCTCTCTCTCTCTGCCTGCCTCTCTGACTACTCGTGCTCTCTCTCTGTCAAATAAATAAATAAAATCTTAAAAAAAAATAATGGGAATAATAAATGTTACTATTATCAAGGGTCAGGGGTGCCTGGTTGACTGAGTGGTAGAGCCCATGACTCTTGATCTCGGGGTTGTGTGTTCAAGCTCACACTGGATGTAGAACTTACTAAAAAAAAAAAAAAAAAAAAAAAAAAAACATTTGTATTATCAAAGGTCAACATGCATTAAAATGGATGACTGCTACCGAAGGTAACCAGGAGCATAGAGGCGATGTCACCATGATCTGCTGTCATCATTGTTCTGGCTACCATTGATTAAATCAGCCCTTACCACCCTATATAGGCCAGGCATTAGGCTGAGCATTTGTCACATGTTTTCCAAATAGAGTTCCTGTGAAAAGGAAAATACTCCCTTTTCTAAATGGGGATCGGCACCAAGAGGTTAACTGATTTGCCCAAGATGACAGGGCTGGTAAAGGTTCACTTAGGCATTCAGCCCTCTGTGTGTCCCCAGAAATGGTGTCCCCGTCTCCACGCTACATGACTCGGCCCTCAGGTGGGTCTCACTGCAAAATGATAATGGGCGAACATTTCCTTGCATCTAGAAAGCATTTCGAGACCTTATCTCGTGAGGCGTTCTCTGTGCAGAAGGTTTCACACAGGGGAGAGGATCAGGGTGCGTTTCTTGCGAAAACAACACAGAACAGAAGCGCCAGGAGTTGGAACAAGTGGGATGCTTCAGCCGGCCCAGTGTTCCCGTCTGTCCTTCACCGCGTCTCCGTTTCGGGAATGAAATTTTCCCACCGAACGGCCACACAGATGTCTTGCTTGTGGAGCCTGAGTTGGATCTTTTCCGGAGAATGACACTTCTTCCATTGAAACGGCCCCTTTCTTGGATGGGGGAGATGGGGAGTGTGTGTGTGTGTGTGTGTGTACTGTTTGCCTGGGGAAGCGGGTATTCAGGTGGCGCAATGTTGCAAGTGACTTGGGCTGTTTGTGAAGAAGCTGGCAAACGGGGGCCTTCTCCCTGGCAGGGAGGAGAAAGGGCTGCTTGTTTCCAGAATATCAGAGAAAAAAGCCTGGCGCAGGTGGGGCCCCCATCAGTGAAATGCTGGAAGCCGCGGCTGCAGGTGCTGCTTCTAGACACGGACGGACGTGTGCTTCCTGGGGCTGGCGAGGGAGAAAGAGGGCTGCCAGCACCCGGATAGAACCGCACTGTTGTCCCCAGGGTGAATGAGAAAGATGTTTCAGTGCTGTGGACGGATCTGGATGGTTTGCCACGGAGGACAAAACGTCTCCTGTAGAATTCCATTTACATGGTGCTATCTCACTTGGGCTTTTGGTGACCAGATCCAATTGTGCTGGTGTCCCCTGTGCAGTGTGATATCATAGCTTCAGAGGAAGGCTTTATTTAGAGGTCACACTAGTTTGTCCTGGGGATGTAGTCATTTTTTGTGTCACAGACAATGTTTTACTGTGGAGATATGAGCCAGATGGCTCGGCCACTTGCGGTCCAGAGCGACACAGAGTCCGTATTGTTGGCAAATAAACAGAATCTATTGTGCGCTGCTCGTGAAACTCTAGTGCCCACCACTGTTTAGAGATGAAGTATTTAATAAATTGTTAGGTCTCGCTTAAAGAATCTGAAACAACATCTCCAAAGGACGTGGGTGCTCCCACCCCCCAAATAGAAATTTCCCGGGGTTCTTAAAAGCCCCCCCACCGCCCCCCACCTTCCTGCCGGGCTGTCTTCCTTCCCCTCCCCTCCACCTCTTGAGGCCTTTCCTTACTGTAGGGAGGCTCTGATTTTTGCTTCTTTCCCACCGCAATCCATATGCTAATATGATCTGTAATCCTCAGGCAGCAGTGGGGACCGGAGCCTGTGCTCAGCCCCCAGCAACTTTCTCACCGGCTGCGAAGCCCAGGGCAGCCCGGTGCAGCCTTCCAGGGGACAAAGCGTGCCACAGAGACGCCCTTTTAGGATTTGCTGGTCTCTTCTGCCTGAGATTACTCCTGAGGCCTAAGATAGGAGGTGTAGTGTTGGTGGGGGTGGGGGGCCCCTTTCCCAGGCGGACTTGACCTCGCACAGCAGACAGCAAGGGGCTGGGGGCAGGGGTTGGGGGGTCCCAGGGAGGGTCCGCAGGGCCAGCTCACCCCTAAGCACCCCAACACCACCGCAGGCTGCAGAGCTACACAGAGGGGTGACAGACTCGCTTCTGCCCGCTGAAGAATGCCTTTAGAGCGTCCAGTGGGCTGAGCCCTCACCCCTCCGTCCCCTCCCTTTCTTTGTTTTTGTTTTTGTATTTGTTTTTGTTCCTGGCTGCAGCTCTGTCTTCCCAAACGAAGCCGGCTCTTCCGTTTCGCTTCCCCCAGCTGTGGCTGGGTATATGGCAATGTCAGAAGTACTCGTCTCCCCGCTCTAATTGCCGCCCAGGCCAACCTTGACTGGCAAGGAGAAAGCCACTGACAGGTTTGGGCTGTGTCCAGACCTCCTCAGACTTTCTGTCAGCCAACTGTTTGACAGTATATGCAAATGCATGCAAATGCGGGGACACTGGCTAACACCTGCAGAAAGTGACCATCCCCGCTTGGGCCCGGCCTCTCCGTAACTGGGGGTTTTGAAATGCGGCTCGGTGGCTCTCTGTCAGTTGATTATGCGTTTGTCAGCAGAACGTTGGGCTGATAAAAACGCTCCTCTTTGTCCTGGAGAGCCGCAGAGCTCCATGTGGAGCTGAGTGCCAGGGATCGTGAGATGGCTCGCGGCCAGCCCTTGTGAGTCCTCCCTCCGTCTCCAGGACCCGAGTGGCAGCATCTGAACTCTTGTGGGCTCCCCCGCCTCCAGGAAGGCCTCCTGTTTCCCTGGGTGGAAAGACAGAATGTTGGTGGTGAGGCGGCCGAGCGAAAGGCTGGCTCTCTAGCAGCTGGAACTTGGCGACTCGGAGCCATAGTGTGTCTCGGATTTTTCAAAAGCCAAAGAAAAATCTGCCCAGGGTGTCGGGGAGTTGGAGAGGGGGCGAGGGCCCGCCACCTCAAGTGGGAAGCAAAGGGCCAGCCCCACACACCACCTCCTGACTGTGGGAAGACTGCCAGTCGGTGTGACTCGTGTATCCGCTCTGGCCCAGCCGCAGCGGCTCCCATCTGCTCGGCCTCTGCCGGCCTCTGCCGGCCCCTCTCTTTAAGAAATGCGGGGACTGGCTGGTCAGCTGTTATTGCAAAGTTTTGTGTGCACGTGGGGGACTGTCTAGTTGTGAATCTGGCCTTTCGGGATGGAGGTAAGGCAAGCAATGCAAGCAGCCGGGCCCCGTAACTGAAGACCGGTGGAAAAGTTTCTGGGGCCTTCCTTGAGCCATCGCGAAGGCAGAAGGGCAGGCACACAGCAGACCAACGATCTATGTGGTCCTTAAGCATCGCCAACCAGAACTAGGGATTTTGCATTTTCTCTCTGTGTGTGTATAGCTGAGCTTTGGTTCTCCAGAATAACAAGTCATTTGGGAAGTGGTTGTACAAACCAGAACTTCCAAATCCTCCTACAACTCTTTACGTACTCGTTGGAAACACCTTGAGATAAGGGCATCTTGTGTTATATACAACCTAAGTATAGGACCGCGGGGTCCTGGGTATTAATCTATAACCAGCTCTTGGGATGTCTGGGGAGGAAGCAGGTAGCGTGTGTAATGGCAGGTCCTGGACGTCAGTGTTGACTACTCATTCAAGGAATTTAGATGGACCCCAAAGTGTTTTCTTTTTTTTTTTTTTTAACTTAAAGAACCATTATTTCACCCTTTGTGCAACTTAAACCCATAGTTGCCAGTTCCTTCTCATTTATGAAGAGAAGAATCACAGTGAGGACCCTTAAGATGCTTCACTGTTCAGACTTTTTCCTCCAGAAGGAAAAAAGGCGATCTTTGGGATTCCCAAAAGCTGATGTTCTGGGACCCGGTGGGGAGTTCAAGTGTGGGGCTTCATGGCAAAGATGACGGTTCCCCTGTGTGTGCAGACATTTCCTCTAGCGGCTCTGTACAAAACCTGAGTTGTGAGGGACCCCACAGCTTGGTGAGAGTCGGGCCTTCGTAACTGGCGAACATCTTGGTCTTGATATCAGCACAGTGATGGTGCCGAGGGCTTGTGGGGTCGGTGAGTTCTCCAGATACTGATTTATTCAGAGGGAGAAAGAAGGCAAGTCAAGCTCAGAAGATTAGATCAGATGCCTGCTAGGTACCTGGCCTGAGGTACCTGCTGCTACGGGTAAACTGAGGCACAAAAGCATGGCACTCTCTCGGTCATGCTGTAGATCCTTTTAACCGTTGACAACGGACCCCAGTCTACGGCCATACCACCCTGAACGCGCCCGATCTCGTCTGACAACGGACCCCAGAGCCCAGTCCAAGTGTCACAGAAGCACATAACCTCTGGTAATTCGATCACCCAGCACGAGCAAGGAAAACTCATGGGGGACATGAACTGACAGGCTCAGAACGCAGGGGGATATGCGTGAGAAAGATAAAGGTGATCAAAATCAGCATGTAGGAAGCTTCGAGAAGGGACATGATGAGAGCCGCCTCCGATCAGGTCCTCGGTTCCTCTGAATATCCATGAGAGGATATTGTTTGTGGTTGTCATAACATCAGCAAGGAGCGAGCGCTGGAATCTCACCAGCTGGGAGGTGGTGGGTGGACATTTTTCCCAGCCCCGGCGCCGGGCATAAAGGTGACTGGGCCCTCTTCCTCTGCCCCGAAAGCCCTGGCCAGGGCATGTGTTTTGTTTCGCCACCTGGAAAGAGAGTTTCATCATACCGGCTGTAATTCATAACTGTAATTCATAACGAGCCCCTCTTATTTAAATGAGTCCTCTGTTTGCCTTCAAGAAAAAAAAAAAAGGCCAGAAAGAAATAAGAGGCCACATGAACGAGACCGTTTCGTTTCTCTCTTGTACACTCTCCATCGCTTTCAAAAACTAAACTTCAGAGCCCAAGGTAGTAGTTGTACTTAAGCGACTTTAATTTCCTTTCAGGGCTGTGCGCGCGGTTGTGGTCACCCAGGCAGCAGTAACTTTGAAAAAATGACCCGTCTACACCCAAACAATGACAGAATCCCCCTTTTTATGTTGGAAACGCCCACGGCTTTCTGTGTATCTGCAGACTCCCCACGTAGATGCAACTGTTTGACCAGCCTTCTACTGAACAACTTAATTAAGCAAAAGAAAACGTGTCAGTTTCTGCCAACCTCACAAAAACAGAGCTGTGGGGGTAAAAAGGGTCGGCCGAATTAACCCACATTCCTGAACGGGTTCACTAAAGCGAGGCCTGGCTTTGCAGCAATGCCAAGGGGAACCGTGCGCCGGATTGCCATTCAGATTTATCAAGACATATTGTTTGGTGGATCATACTGAACACAATTAAAGCGGCAGTACCTCGGGGGGCTGCAGCTCGGGTGTGAGCCGAGCTTAACCTAAAAAAAAAAAAAAAAAAAAAAAAAAAATCTTGTCACGACACGGTGCCACCGTTGACATTCTGCACAGTTACGGAGACAAAACTGTTTTATCCCACCATATGAAAACAGCAAGTTGTTTTTAGTTTTTTTTTTTTTTTTTCCCCTCGTCAGTATTGAGCCCTCCCTCTCCCGCCTGTTCCCTCCCTGCAAAAGCCCAGGCAATATGCAAAGCGACTGTATACTCTGCATGTAATTTGTACTAGCCAGACCAAACCTGAATTTAATCCTTTTTTTTTTTATCCCATGGGCGGGGGGAGGGGGGGGGAGTGCCCCTGCCTAAATCCTTCTCTGGAAGCTGAGAAAGCAAAGGCCCCAGGAATCCTGTTTCCTAGCCAATTAAATGTAGGGTTTTTTTTTTTTTTTTTTTCAGGCTTGGGTTTTTGATTTTGCTTCCTTTATGTGAAGCCAAGATAGAGCTTAGCGCCCAGGACTCTCCCTGTCTCCCTGCCCCCACTCCACCAACCCTCTCCCCAGCCCATCGGAGCCTCCCTGTAGTCGTCCTGGGGTGGGGGGCATCACACCGTTCATTCACTTGGGGTGAAATTGGATCAGCCACCAGTTTGGCGTTCAGGCCATGAGACTGCGGTATTTTTAATTTCAGTGGTCTCCCCCTCGCCCCCGTGTGTGTGTGTGTGTGTGTGTGTGTGTGTGCACGCGCAGCAACTCATCATACAGCACTATTTTATGCAGAAAGCATTCCACACTTAGCATTACATGGCCCCAGTTTCTGGATGGAGAGAGAGTCAGGTCCACCTTTACTTAATCTTGCAAGGAAGCCCGCACACCAGTGTTTGCGGCTTGCAGTGCTCCGGTGCCGTGATGCATCAGAAACAAACAGCCTCTCCGATCCCAGATGAGCTGAAGCACAGGTGCTCTCCTGTGGGTCCTGCCTTCCTGAGGCCCCCTGTGATGCAAAGAGCCATTTGATTAAGAGGTATTGATGCTGGACGTCCACAGCAGGCACCTTCCATGTGGCGATGTTTCCTAAAGATTCGAATGTGTCTCATTTAATGGAAGACCGCATAGGCTGCTGCTGTTAGCTCTACCGCCTGGAAGAAATACACAGAAGTCGTGCTCCACAAGCCGGGCAGGACCTTGCCGGTTGGACCAGCCTGGCCAGGCAGAAACCAGAGTTTCTAGCCCGCAGAAGTGTGGCCTAGAAGCCTGATGAGCAGGCGTCGGTGAGGAAGGCCACAGGTGGCAAGGAGTGCGAGCTCTTGTGTGCCATGACGGCTTCTCTCCTGAACGTCACCCTTCCCCCCACATAAAGTGGGTCCTCTAAGAGGCTTGACAGATGCTTCCAGGGCAGAAACGTGCCTGGGTATAGTCATACAGACATACATTAAACATGCTGGCCAAGGAGAGCAGAGAACCTCAGTGAGGAAAGACGATCGGGAGTTTCTAGCAGATAATTATCCAGAGAGCCCCAGCTCTAGAGAAGATTTTGTCCTGGGCCCACAGATGTTTCAGGCTAAAGCCATCAACACCAACATCCATGACAAGAATAGCTTCTGCATTTAAGGTTTCCTTCTATCTATAGAAAACGGCCCACCTGTCTCCTTGGGGTACTCTCAGATCTGGGACTGGCCTATGTCGCTAATATTTTTTTCTCCCCAAAGAATTCAGGCCCCAAAGGAGATTTTTCTTTTTGGTCTGAAGGGTGAAGTTCATCTGGTTCGTACCTCTCGTCTCCCCAGAGGTCTCTGTGCTGTCCCCAAATGGTTCTTCTGGAGCCTGATGGAAAATCTGAGCCAAAGAGCCTTAAGCAGGCAGAATACCCCAAGGACGCAACCTCTCCGGGAGGGCCAGGCCTGCCAGCCAGCTGGCCCCTCGCCCTGCTGCGGGCCCTCCTGGCTTCCGGCTCTCTGGAACGCCTTGAATGTCCCACTCTGTCCCCTGTGGTCTCCACAGAGGGCCGGGGCCGCTCCCTGCCTCTCCCCGTGTGGAGTCAGGCAGTCCCGGTCTGATTCAACTGCAGCGTGTCTTTAGGCAGAGTACTTAGTATGCCTGTACATCAGTTTACCCATCTGTAAAACAAAGCTAGTAATGGTGTCTACCTCAAGCGGTGGCCTGAGCTTGACCTGATCTGTGTAAGGCTTTCGAACTGCCTGGAGTGCGGCAGACATGCCGGGATCCCTTCCGTTAGTCTTGTAGCCCTGCATCACCAGAGCACCTCCGCGCAGGCGCTGAGCAAAAAGCCGGCACCGAATGACCTCCAGGTCCGCTTCTCGTCGGTTTGGCAGAGCACAGGCAGGTGCGGATTTGGCTTGAACACCCTCCTTGTGCTGACATGGGCTGGCTGCCCTGGACCTTCCACAGCTAAGCCCATGGCAGTCCCTGGGAAGCTTTCCCTCGAGAAAATGGCAGCGAGAGGAAAGGTTGGATGTGATCGGATCCTTCCTTCGCTTTGCTTGTACTGCACGGAAGAGGGTGGGCAAGCTCGCCAAGGCTCTTAGAGCCCCCCAGGGACCCAGCCACCCAACACCCACCCTCCAACTCCCTCACTTGACTCCTGGGAATGGAGGCCAGAGGCCCAGCGTGATGGGCCCAGGGTCCCACAGCCAGGGCTGGGACTAGGAGCTGCTTTTGACCCTCCAGCTGTGCATTTTTGCTGGGCCTCGGTCATGCCCAGACAGGAAGACAGTACTGCAGCCCTGGACGCGAACTTATGTTCACGCAAACGTTTCCTTTCGTGAACACGTGGCCTGACCTTCCGGTTTGAAGCCGTCCAGTGGGAGTCTAATACACCTCTCCAATCTAAAGAGAAACCCCACGACCGGCCTTCCCAAATGTGTTCTTGGGTGTGGAAAGAAAATCGCCAGTGTCAGGAGGCAGAGGGACACACACACACACACACACACACACGCACACATACTCACAAATAGGGCTCTGAACACAAGGACCCTCAACAGCTCTTCCCCAACCCCCAGCCCAGCCGCCCCCGCCCCTGGATTCCCGGCTGGGAGGCTCCCTGATACCCTGAGCTTGATGGGAGCCTCTTGTTGGTGAAATTTATGACCCGGCACTTCCTCGGGGAGACTTCCCACGTCGAATTTCTGACCTTACAGCCCCAAACAAGGGAAGGGTGGAGAGGGGAGGGGCGGCAGGGCGGAGGAAATAGGCAGAGGGAGGCGCCACTTGGCCAGATGTCCGGGGAGCGGGACCGCGCAGATGCCCCAGTGACACCCTGCGTGGCGCAGGCGCCAGGGCGCGGGGACGGGGACTCGCCAAGGCACCTGGCTAGCACGCGGGGCTCCGTGGGTGTGCGGCCCCCTCTCTCCACCTGAGGATAGTCAGTGGCATTGGGGAACTTGGTAGATGGGCCTGAACCTGCGGGGTGCGCGGACCTGCCCTGGCCCAGCTCGTCCCACCTGTGCCTTATTGGGACACGCCCCAGAAATGCCCTCAGCATCCCTGGAAAAGATCTCTGGGTTTTCTGGTTATAGGCCTTTTGTATTGTTTTGTTTGTTTGTTTGTTTGTTTTTGTTTTCATTTTCGGTTTTTTGTTTGTTTTTTGTTTTTTGGTTTTTTGTTTGTGTTTTAGATGCTGCTGCATCTGCAGATTCTATTGGGATAGGCTTTCAACATCTAGTCCTTTCTCGAGCGAGAAGAAAGTGTCCAATCCTTTGAGGGGACTGTCACTGCAACTCTTTCTTTCCTCCCACGTGGGGAGGTTAGAATCAGCTAGAAGAGCCCCTTAGTCACAGCTCCCCAAACATGACTGCTCACTGGAATCACCTGGGGAGTTAAAATAAAATACTAGTGCCAGCATCACCCTCCCCTGCAAGAGTCTGCTCTCACTGGTCTGGGACAGGCCTGGCTCCTGGGTTTTAGGAGCTCTCCTGCTGCTCTCCTGGGAGGCAGAGTTGGAGAGTGGCCAGCTCAGTCTCTCACAGTGGGCCACGCCGAGCATCTGGAAAGTGGGCTTACCTCCAGCCTTGGTATGCAGGTTTCAAGAGGAAATGGGAAGGAGACAAGGTTGCTTATGACAGGGAGAGGGGCGGAGAGTGAACAAGATACAGTAAAAAGTCTTGACTAGTGACTCATGTAAACTGGGCAACCCTTTACGAAAATAAAATTGAGCTGACCAAAATGTTTTTTATTTTGCGGGGAGGGGGGTGCAGTTCCAGTTCCCCATGGGCCATTACTCAGATGCACCCACTAGCTTCTGGCTCTGGCTCCGTGGCTCCACTGTTTTGGGGATAAAGACACACACCCTGCCCTGCAACGAGGGGTGCTGACTCCTCACCAGTCCCATCGTGGACCTGGTGTGGCTGCAGTCAACAGGGGGCGGGGGGCGCCCTGTTCTTCATCTGCTCCTTGCTCCTTCCTGGGTAGGGCTGTGTATAGCGGAGTCCTCTGCACGGAATCCTTTTTTTTTTTTTTTAAGATTTATTTATTTATTTTAGAGAGCTGAGAGTGCATTGGCATGGGGGAGAGAGAGTATCCCAAGCCAACTCCACACTGAGCACAGAGCCCGGTTCCTGGGACCCTGAGAGCAGGACCTCAGCAGAAACCAAGAGTTGGCTTCCTGACAGACTGAGCCATCCAGGTTCCCTCTACGTGGAATGCTTTGTCTACCCTACCCCCCAACACGCAGAGCGCGTGTACCTCCCCTAGTTGACGCCTACTCAATGGTCATCATTTACGTCCCACGTCACCTCCCCAGCGCATGCCCCAGACCCCCCAGACCATGTGAAATTTTTCTGCGTGTTCACTGTCCTGGCGCCTTTCCTTCCACGATTATCATACAGAAATGCAGGAAAAGTGAGCTGTTTAGCTTAGTTGCTCCATATCTGTCTCCCTGCTAAGATGTCAGCCCCATGAGACAGGAAGCATGCATTTCTTCACGTTGCTGTGGTTCCAGGTCCGTAGTGACTGCAATAAATATTGGTCAAGTGATAAAGATGGGCCACCCTGTCACGTAAAAAAAAAAATTCCTTGGGATCGGTCTTGCATTCACTCGGCTTTTGTTGGTCCAACCCTGCTTTTTATGTAGGGGCTGGTGGTTCCGATGTTCTCGTACACGAGTCTGGCTCACTGGAGTACGCTGCTGCATAGGTGGTGGCTGTTTTGTGGTTCGTGGTGGCGAGTCCTTTATTCATTGCTTTGTGTCTCTGTTGACTCAACTATAAGGGCGCCTGGGTGGCTCAGTGGGTTAAAGCCTCTGCCCTTGGCTCAGGTCATGTTGACTCAACTATAGAGCCAGCAGGGGTGAAATGCTGTGAAAGCTCAAAGTTCCATACAAATAATAGGAGTTTTAATGACTCCTTTCATTATGGGCATTTCTTAGCACGTTTTCAATGTCATACCTAAAATGTTTACAAGAGGAATGATCGTTAAAGTTGATATACTATCTTCAAAGAGGAATTTAAGAAGGAAACTAAGATTTATTTATTATGGACAATAGGCCAAGTACTTTGGGTATTCGATGCTACTCAACCCTAACAATACACCTATGATGTAAGTCTAATTATTACCATTGTACAGGTGAGGAAATAGAGATTCAGAGAGGTTCAGTGACTTGCCCAAGGCCACACAGCTGGTGAAGATGGAGGTGAAGATGAAATTTGAAAACAAAAGTCCCACGCCTATTACCCCATACTATATCCTTTTTAAAAAGACAGGATGACCATCTGGAGTTAATAAAAATTCTAGGCTATTTCTCACTTAGAGCTGATACCTACATTTTGGCTATCTCTACATTTGGCTATAAACTGACTCTGAAAAGAATTCCAAGGGAGATCTTAATGTTTGTCCTAAATCTTCACAAAAACACCCCAATCTTACTCTCTTTGAAATTGCCAGTAAACTTAGGAACTCAGTGCTCAAACGCAAGCAGAACAGAGTTTCCTCTGTAGCTGAGTGAGTGGTGAGTCTTCAAACCAGAGCCCCTTGAGATGACTAGACCCAACCAGAGATGATAACCTAGCGTAGTAGAAACTTTATTCGTCCGTTTAGAATAAAGCTGACATACATCTACATTATTCTTACTTTATTCTTCTGGGAGCTCAGTGCAGCGTCCGGGGGGAATGTAAGTATCCTCAATGAGGATGTCCTTTCAGAAAACACAACCCAGAGGGGAGCCCATTGCCTGGAGTCTCCCAACGACAGGGCTCTGCTTCAGGGCCAGGGTTCTCCCACAAGAGGGACCACGGATGGACTTGACTTTCTCACTGATCTCCCCTTCCTCTCCAACTCCAGGACACTTAAATCTGTTTCCTCTAAGAGAACTGAGGCGGCTTCAGGCTTAGCTTTGTGCTGTGGTTTAAATCTTGAGCCCTAAAGCAAAACCGTCAGAGATCCTGGGCACACACGGGGTTGCTCCCATCGGCCGCAGTGACCCCCTTGTCCCCCGTGTGTGCCTGGGACTGTCCTGGTTCAGCCCTCGGCCTCAGACAAACAGGCAGGTCTGTGTTCAGCGCCACATTATCACCTTCCATATGCTCTATGATGTGGGGAGGAAAAACCCAACCTTAACCTTAACCTTTCTCCCCTTCTAATTTCCAAAGAGGCAAACTGCTCTTTTGGGAGGTGGGACGGTCCTTCCCTTTGTGTCATTCCTTTCCTGGCTCATCTCTAAGGGCTCTGGAAAGCAGCTGGGAAGACCTTTCTTTAAAAAAAAAAAAAAAAAAAGAGTTTTGCCTTTTCCCATTGTGATAACAATCCATCATCGTGGCAGACCTTGCTGACAACAAAGGAAATCTAAAGAAAGAAATTAAATTCACCAGGAATTCTGCCACCCGGTGATGACGGACCATGATGGTGATGGTGATAATCAGCATTTCCTGAGATCTCGAGGGTCAGTCACTCTTCTAAGCTTTTTACGTATATTAGGACATTGAATTTTCAAAACCAGCCCCTCTACAGATAGGCAACAGAGGCACCGGGTATTTCAATTAAGTTGCCTTTGGCCTCAAAATTGCTGTTTGACTTTCATGCCCACATTTTCAAGCTCTACAGATCATGCTTCGAAGCAGCAGAGAGTCACCTTGGGTCCTGGCCTTCAGCAGCTCCTCAATTAATGTCTCCTCAGGCACTAGTGTCCTTTGGGCTACCCTCGAGTGTCCTAGCGAAAAGTGACCACCTGTAGTCCTTGTCCCCGAGTCACTGCCCATCGGGCAAGCGAAGAGCACTTTTTTCCTTTTTCAGTCTTATGTTTCTGCCCCCTGGTTTTCTTCTTCAATCTTTGCCACGTTCATACGCTCAGATATGATATTAAGTAGCACCAAATTCGGTGCCACACAGTACGTGTAAGTACGTTTCTGGGTTTGTGAAAGTGCGTCTCGCGGGGTTCCACACAGTTCACCCTGACTTCCCGGTGATGTCTATTCCCCCCATAGAAGGGTCACAGATGGGACCTCATCTCAGGGCCTGGAGGGTCCCCATGCTTGTCCTCCTGCTTCCTCTGTCCTATCAGGCCACCCTGCCACCTGCCAACCTGGGGAGCAGGAGGAGAGCTGCTGGCCTCCCAGCAGAGGCACAGAGGCCAGAGCATCTTGGCTCCCCTGGCCCTCTGGCTCCTACTTGAGATTCTGTGCCCCTCCCCCAGCACCCCAGGCCACAGGCTGAGGTTAAGATCCTGCCCCTGTTCTGTTGTTCTCAGTGAGCACTGTCTCTGGGCCCCCTTGCCGGCCCAGATGACAGTACTTAGTGACCTTTCACACAAGCACTTCAGGCCTTTGTGCTGAGCAATTGGTCCTCCTGCTCCGTCTGTGGGAGGACACAGATGAGGACATTACAACTGTCAGCCACTCGGGGCGGCAGGACTGATGAGCCAGCAGGGACGGACAGCTCTTGGGAAGAGCCTGCAAGCGAGAGGGGCCCTTCTTCCCATTCTCCAGGGTGACCCCAGCCTTCTAGTATGTGGGCATGAGTGTGTGTGTGCACGTGTGTGTGCATATGTTCGTGCATGCATAAATGTATGTGTGCATGAGTGTGTGTGCACTCGTATGTGCGTGTACACTGGGTGTTCATATGAATGTGCATGTGTGCACTGGTATGCATGTGTATGTGTGCATCCACATATGCATATGTGCATGAGTATGCGGGGGCATGTGCATGTATGTGTGAATGTGTGCGTGCGTGTGTGCACGTGTGCAGAAGTGTGCACACGTGTGAGTGCATGCATGTGTGTGTGTACGTGTGCATTATGTGTGTGCGTACATGTATGTGTGCACGAGGGTGGGTGGGCATGTGCATGCGTGTGTGTATACGTGCATGTGTGTGCACATGTGTGGGGGGAGGCAGAGAGTATTACCTGCCTGTGGCCAAACAACAGTCCTGTTTCCTGAGGTGACGGGTCCCCACCTGCACAGTGGAGACTCGGCTCTGCTGTGGGGCGTGACTTGACTGTGTGACTCTGAGAAGTCACCCCATCTCTTTAGACAATCTCAGTCAGCTGTCGATTTCTCCTATCTCCAGGCCCACTAGGAGAGTGAATTAAAAGTACGTTCAGCTGCCTGGAGAAGAGTCCTGGGCATCATCTAGACAGTGAGCAACAGAACCTACAGCACTACGGCTGACCATCTCACCGCCGGTCCTACTCCCAGAACTCTTAAGAGCATCGCATCACCTCCTGCTCCGATGGACAATGAAAACAAAAAGAGAGGACCTGAACTGATACAGACCACATGATCCCAGCTTTGTAAGAATTAAAAGTAGATGTTCTAATTATATATACAGACAAGCAGCAGCTGGAAGGAGACACTCTAAAGGGGAAAAGTGGTTGTCAATGCGAAGTGGGATTTCACCTGTTTTCTTTTTCTATTTCAGTATTTGTTTGCACCGACACGAACCCACACCATCAGGTTACAATCAAAAAGAAACACTAAATATTGTTTTTAAAAAATGCTCACTTTTGTTCTGCACGAATTCTCACGACCCTAGAAATTTCCTCTGTTTTGGAAAATGGAAGAATTGCTGCTTTTCTGGAAACTCAGGCTGGATTGTTTGAGAGGAGGTTTCTGATTGGACATCCCTTCCATCTGCAGGTGACTCCAGAAAGGACCAAGAAAGGACCAGGGGTTTGCTGGGCCACCGCAGGGGGAGGGAGGTCCTGTTCTGTTTGCCTCACTCTGCCCTGGAATCATCTAGCACGCCTGTTTTGATTTGCCACCCTTCCTGGCAAACTTTAACTTGGTGCTCTGTGCTAGAGGACGAACAGAGAAGGTCCCTAGGGGAGGGTAGACACGGCAACTTTGTGACACCTTTAGTTGTCATTCAGTCCCATGCCCGCCCCCCACCTTCAACGGGATCCCACTGTGCCTCGGGGAATTGCACCTTTGCCCAAAGACACCCAGGAAAAGCCTGTGGGGGTCGACTTCCATTCCTGGTCAAATAAGCGACATCCGCACGGCTGCTGCAGCAAACCTTTACACTGGAAACCCGCACTGTGTTCCGTGCCTGTCCGTCTTGCACATTGTCTCCTCCTCTTTCCCAGCAGAGGGGCGTCTTGCAATGAACTAGAACCGAGAGTTTGGCTTGAAAGGTCTGGATAAGATGGTGCATGCCTCCTGCTGGGGGCCGTCTGCAGGTTATGGAGGCCCTTGACCCATCAGTCCGTCCCACTGCGGGACATTCATTTAGGGTGATCGCCGATTGCTCCGAAGTGAGCCCCACGCAGCTCCACCCCGCTACATCCAAAGACCCAGGGCTTGATTCTCCCGCTTGCTCGGAGGCTCGTTCCCTGCCAGCCTGTCCTAAGTCTTGTTGGGCAGGAGTCAGTTGATTCACAGAGGATCAACCTGTTCTCCAGGAGGCGAATCAAACTCCACCAGCCTGTTACCACGCGGGGGGCGGAACCCGAGTCAGACTTGGGAGAAATTCAGACGCCCGCGGCGCAGGGGCGGGGGCAGGTCCGGGGCCGCCTGGGCTTCATTTTGGCCCCGGGAAACCTCATCTTCTGCCCTTAAAATCACTTCCACATTGTTCATATCCTCCCCAAAACATAATTCTTTTTCAAAAATATTTCTTTTCCGATTGCAAAAGCAATTCTTGTTAATTGTTTAAAAAAAAAAAATCAGTAAGTACTGGGGCGCCTGGCGGGCTCGGTCCTAAGAGACGGCGGTTCTTGATCTCGGAGTTGTGAGCTGGAGCCTCACACTGCGCGCCCAGATTACTTAAAAAAGAAAAAGCAAAAATTAGTAAGTACCAAGAAAAAAGTAAAAATCAACCTAAATCCAACCACCCAGAGATAAACACAGTTAACATTTTCCCCAGGCATTACTGTCCCCCGCCCCACACAATTAGATACATTTAAGTTCATATCATACACGAATTCTAGGAACTGGTCAGCAATATAGTACGGTTTCCTTCTCTGACTCTCTCTCTCTCTTTCTTTCTCACCAACTAAAACTCCAGATTGTTATTTCAGATCATTTCAGAATATTTCAGATTGAGATCATTAAAACGGCTGTGCAATATTTTATTGTAAGTTCATAGCGAAGTTTGTGAAACTCATCTCACAAGGATAACAATTTTGGTCAATTCCATTTGGTTTTAATATTAAAAGCGACATGGTGAGGACTATCTTGATACATTCATCATCAAGTCCTTATGCTTTGCCTATTTAGAGGAAATTCTTTGAAGAAGACTTGTTTGTTAAAGGGGTAAGGTCATTAATCATTTATATGACAAATGTACATAATATCTAACATATACACTATATAACATATATTACAACATCAAGCCTCCCATAACAAAGAAGGAAGGAGGGCCTGGCTTACATTGAAAAACAACTTGCCTGGACTCCAGGATGGTAACACAGACTCGCACCTGAGCAGGGAGGAAGCTGCCTCCCGCGCCAGCCAAGTTCGGACCTCAAGTTCCTACAACGACGGCAGATTAAAAAAAAGTAAGACGCTGCATGATTCTCTCCGAGATTGTTTTGTTTTGTTTCTTCTCCTTCTCCTTCTTTTCCTCCTCCTCCTTCTTATTTTGACACCAATCGGATTATAACTCCTCTGTTCTTATGACCTTTTGCGCCCTTTTTTTCATAATTTGAAAGAATCAAAAAAATTCTAGCGTCCATGAATAAGTACAACTCCCAGCGCTTTCTTACCGACTAAATGCAATGGGGGAAGAAATACAGTGAGTGTTCACAAAAACAGGGAAGAATAGAAAATTGTTTAAGTGGCCAAAGAAACTTTATCCTATTGTGTGGCGGGCCAAGCTATGCCAGCTATATGTAAATGCAAGCAGTGGCCTGTGTTCATGTGTCCACTTTGAAATTGCCATCTGAATTTAATTCTGCCTTTGTGATTAAATCAGGCCATTACGTTTAATCTCACTTAATAGTAAGAAACGTCCTTTGTTGTTTTCTATAGGCAACATATTCTGCCCCTAACATATACAGCTTGGCATTCACACTTTGCTATTAATCCCCGATGGCTGATAATTGCTTCATCTCCAGGCCCTCTGTCCAATTCACAAGGGGCTGATTGCAACTATTCTTCCCCTATACATTAATGCACTGTTTGGGTCTTGCTTCTTTGGCTCAGTGAACCCCATCAAGCTGTCCACATTTTCTGGGCATGTGGGCGTATTGTGAGATGTTAAATTAAATTCCGTGTTGACCCCCCTACACACCAGAATCTATTAGCCCCTGCAACTTAGCTGATTGACAAGTGGGACTACTTTTTCACTCAAAATCCTGCGGTAAAACAACAACAACAGCAACAATAGGCGGAGTATTTTGTTTCTGGGCAGAGACGGGGGTCTTCCTGCCGCTGTCTTGCTGTGTACATTTTTGTGACCACCGCAGGGACGGTTATATTATTGTCACGATGCTAGTTCCATCGATCTGCCATTCTTCTGTCTTGTGATTTCTCCGGGAAAAACACTTGTTTCATGATTTCTCTGGGAAAAGTGATCGGACCCCACAGGAGTCCCACTCATTGCTTTGGGGTTTGAAATTCTTTTATTCTTGATTCCCCCTGCCCCCACCAAAATGTTGTTTTAGGTGATGAGACTTAGGGCTCTTTCCACTTGATACCGGTCCAACGAACTGTTCCAGCGAAGAGCTCTGAAGGCAAAATACCAGTTGTGAGCAGTCCTCCGTCCGCCCTCTTTGCACGGAAGGTAACAGATACAGCTAATTTTAACGTGAAGCCTTGCAAAGAAAAGGGGCTTTCTTTTCTGTCACCCATTCATTAGCTGGACAATAGTTGCGAAGCTTTTCGTTGTTGCTAATTTAGGAATACTGTCATTATTGAGTTGACTTTGTGGTTCCCGAAGTAGTAGTAGCTGCTTGTGTCTAATTCCGATTAAGCACAGATAGTTCCTAGAGTCTGAGCTGCGGCTGCGGCATCTTTATAACCTTTTGGTTCTACAAATAGTTTCACGCGGCTTTGTACCATCTTGACCTCCCTCTTGTGGCTCTTGGGAACTCCGTATCCCTGTCAGGAACTTTGTTTTCTGATTATGACCGACCTCATAAAAGTAATCTTATTTTTGTGTAATGTATATCTCTGTTGTGTATAGCATCTACTTATGTGCATCATTATATAAAAGTAATTATATATTCATCACAAATCTTAAAAGCTTAGAAAAGCTAAAGAAAAACTAAAAACCATTCCAAATCCCACAGAGAGAGCTGCTATTCTTAATTATGTTTCCTAGTTACATTTTCATCTATCTCCTACCTGTGAAGAGACTCAATGTCTATAAAAATACATATGCATATATATTTTTTTAAGTTTGTAAAGGAGGGCGCCTGGGTGGTTCATTCAGTTAAGCATCTGCCTTTGGCTCAGGTCATGATCCCAGAGTCCTGGGATCTAGTCCTGCATCTGGCTCTCTGCTTAATGAGGAGTCTGTTTCTTCCTCTGCCCCTCACCCCACTCTTATGCTCTCTCTCTCTCTCTCTCTCAAATAAATAAATAAAATCTTTATAATAAATAAATAAATAAATTTCCAAAGGATTTTATCATAGTAAATGTTAGATAATTGAGGCACTGAGAAAGGTGTGCCCCAAAGGAAGAAGAGATCTTATTTGTTAAATAAACTTTTCATTTTGAAATTATTTTAATTGATTAATTTGTAATGAAGAATCATGGATATGCAGTATCATATTAATTTGGGGGTACAACATAGATATTTGATACTTATATACATTATTTATATGCATATACATTATATATGGTTACTACGACAAGTTCAGTTGCCATGTAGAATACTTTTAGATTTATAGAGAAGTTACAAAGCTAGTAGAGAGCTCTCCTATAATCTGACCCAGTTTCTCTCTTGCTGTTATTGTATGTAACCATGGTACATTTGGCACAATCAAGAAATACACATAATTTTTTAAAAGTACAGTTAGAAGCATACAGTTTCTTAATCTGCTTTGTTTTACATATAAATAACTATCCTCCTATGTTATTATTTGTTTACCATATTAAAATATTCTCTCATCTCATTAAACATTCTTTTGTTTTTTAAAGATTTTATTTAATTATTTGACAGACAGAGATCACAAGTAGGCAGAGAGGCAGGCAGAGAGAGAGGGGGAAGCAGGCTCCTCGCTGAGCAGAAAACCCGATGTGGGGCTCGATCCCAGGACCCTTAGATCATGACCTGAGCCGAAGGCAGAGGCTTTAACCCACTGAGCCACCCAGGTGCCCTTCATTAAACATTCTTGTAAAATTTTATTTTATGTCATTTTTTAAAAAAGATTTTACTTATTTGAGAGAGAGAACCAGCAGAGGGGTGGGCAGAGGGGAAGAGGGAGAGGGAGAAGCATGCTCCTGGCTGAGCAGTGAGCCCGATTCAGGACTCTGTCCCAGGACCCTGCCAAAGGCAGACGCTTAGCTGATGGAGCCACCCAGGCGCCCCTAATGTCATCTTTTTTTTTTTAAAAGAGGAAACTAAGGCAGTAAGTTTGATTATTCAATGTGTTAGGTTCTAGCTAAAATTTAGATAGTGTACAATCAAAAAGCTGCTTCCAGAACAATGCCAGGGACGGGGATAGGGGTGGGGGGAGCAGCCTCTGCTAAGGAGCTCTACCTGGGAGCACCCCTCCCCTCCAACCTCGAATCTACCCCAGTGCCCTCGGCAGGTCTCCTCGATGCCTGGGGGAGCGTCAGCAGTAGGGCCCGGGGTCAGCCTCTGCAAAGGAGATTCTTGGCATGCGTACAAGGAGTGCAGGTGTTATCGTTTCTAACCTTGGTTTCCAAATGACACAGAAATACATTCTTACTAGAGAAATTTTAGAAAAAATACATAAGAAGCAAGAAAAAGCGCTCACGTAGCCTCCCAGAGGTAGCCCTCCATGGACACGAATTTGGGATGACACTGTTTTGGATTCTACTTTTTCACTTCTATCATAAACATTGTCCCTTCATATTTAATATTCTTTAAAAAATTTCCCCCCAATGACTTCGCGGAATTCTATCCCCAGAATTGTGCTGCAATTATTTAAGCCCATCTCATATTTTTGGGCATTTTAGGGTGTTCCCAAATTTTTCTTTGTTTTCTTTTTGCATTTTTAAATTAACATATAATATATTATTTGTTTCAGGGGTACAGGTCTGTGAATCATCAGTCTTACACAACTCACAGCACTCACCATAGCACATACCTTCCTTCCAGCTTTTTCTAATTATAGAGAGCACTGAGATCTTTTTTCTATTATATGATTTTTTCCTATTCTTTCCTATCTGTATTTTCTATTTTTTCTCTCTCTCCTCTATATATTTGCATTAGTTTTCTAAAATATGAAAATAACATAATATAATGATGTAGTGGAACTAAGTGACATATTATTTTCTTTCCTCGGGAAAAGAAATCATCAAAAATAGAATTAATGAGTGAGATCAAGGTGGCCTAGCTGTACCTTTTCTGAGTGGTGTTTTGAAAGAGGTACAGAGAAAAAAAAAACCATTGAATTTCGTTGCTTTTGGTGGGGAACCCACTGTGGAGATGTGATTCTCAGAAGAAAGAGGAAACCCTCACCATGGTTTTGGTGATTCAGTGACTAGAAGTTTCTGTTTAGACAACTACGTAGCTACCCAAGGGCTCCCACACAAGGAGATAGGTTTGTATACATATGAGGTTCTGAACACAGACACCGACAGCCGAGGAACCCCCCAGGACCCGGCCAAAGGGAGATCAAAACAAATTCAAGGAGGTAGAAAGGATTAATCACAAATTATCATGTGGTGGATCAACAATCATATTGCTATAGTGTTCAGAAAGCTCAAGAGCACAATCAAGCAGTTACAAGTAACATTCAGCTGCTTGCTTCCTCATGCAGGACAGGGATTGGATGTGGCAGATAATACAGTTGTGCTGCTAGCTCATGATTTCAGTAGGGTTTTGAGGTGAATGCCTGTGTGACCTTATTCTCATGGATTGTATCTGCATTACCCATAAGCGATGAGCACACTGCTGTCTCGTTGAGTGTTTTTAGTTTTAGCTTACTTGACACTAAGCAAGATGGGAGATTAGATATATGATTAAAAATTTAAAGAAGACTCCCAAAGCATTAATCAGATATGTAAGAAAAAAGGCTTTAAAAAGAAAAAAGTTAGGCTGGAAAATGGAAAAAAAGAAGCTAAAAATATCTCGGGTTCCAACTGACCTATTCTAACACTGTGTCAATTAAAACTGAAACTTACCAGCTCTGTAAAACAAAAAAACAAAAAACAAAAAACAAACAAACAAAAAAACGCAATCCCCTGCACTGGGAGTCTGTTTTAAACTCATTGTAGGATGCAAGTTCCATGATCTTTTTAGCTTTTACCTCTCCTTTCTGGAAGGAAGCAGCCAAACAGGGACTGTCTTAGGAGTACATGAAAACAGGTGCCAGGAAAACAGAACAGCTAATGACAAGCTCACACAATGTGAAGACGAGAACTCCCTTGGGCACTCAATTGGCCCTGGGTCACCTGCCCCTCCAGTGTTTGAAGCGTGAGCGCCTTTCATTTCTTCTGCATTCTGGAGCCCTGGGTGTTCCTAGGCAATATTCTATCCTTATCTCTTTATTTCAGAGCATCGGATCAGTAGCTAGAGAACCTATCGGTATTGGGCTTCACATTTAAATTCCAGCAGAGAGATGGGGTGCCTGGGTGACTCAGTGGGTTAAAGCCTCTGCCTTTGGCTCAAGTCATGGTTCCAGGGTCCTGGGATCGAGCCCCGCATCGGGGGCTCTCTGCTCAGCGGGGAGCCTGCTTCCTCCTCTCTCTCCGCCTGCCTCTCTGCCTACTTGTGATCTCTGTCTGTCAAATAAATAAATAAATAAATAAATAAATAAATAATAAAATATAAATTCCAGCAGAGAGATTGCTTAGCGAACTGGGCAATTGCTGATGTTGTGGCAGGATTTTGTCTTTATCTGCGCACACAACTGGCATGCGAAATGGGCCTGCATTTCCTTTCATTGACTCTGAGGGCTTCCTGGCCTCTCTTTCTCCCCACCTCTGTCCTGCTTTCCTTTCCTTGTTCCCCTCTCGGGTTCTTTCAGGGTTTGCCCTGCAAAAGGCACAGAGGAGCGAGGAGGGAGAATCAGATCTGTGCAGGAGAGGGACGGCGTCTGTGCCCGAGTGATGGAGACAGGTATCGGGGAGGAAGGGGTGTTCGAATCAACTCCTGAAGGGTTTGTAGGATTGTGGCAGGTGGATGAGGCCAGCAACACTGAGGTTGACGAGCCAAGCCTGGGTGGCCGGGAGGGAGGGGTTGGTGAGGCTGGTACCGCCAAGTGAGGGAGGGCTAGGGGAAGAGCGGGCCAAGGAGCTGGGAATTTTCTGTTTTGGGCACTCGAGCCTGCAGGGATGTGGCTCATGGCCTGACAAATGTTAACGGAAAGCTCTCCTGTTTGCAGTTTTGAGGCTCTCCCAAGCTTTCTAAGGCAGATGGAGAAGCTACCAACCAGGTGTCCGCATTAGCCACGTGGGCCACCTAAACACCGCCTTATAAACACCCCAATACAACACCTCACTTCTACCCAGCTGGGAGATTGTTTTGTTAAGATCAATCTTCTCTGTCACGAGCCTGCCTATATCATTGAAATGACATTGTGGGATCCAGTCTGCTTTTGTGATGTAAATATTATCTGCTTCCCCTTCCTTCTGGGACCCCATAGGGGCTGGGAGTCCCCAAGAGGTGATGTGACCAGACCCCAGATGACAGCTGGGGGTGGGACCGGAAGGGCCCTGAAAAGCCTGCAGGGACCCGAGTCCCTCCCACACCAGGCCCCAGTGAGATCAGTCTTCAGTGTAAATGTGTGTGAGTGTGTGTCTGTGTGCACGCATGTGTTTACCCACCAACAGGCCAACAGCAGGCACTGTGCAGACCTCAGGATGCAAAGTTGCCAAGTGGAAGTTTCGAGGCCAGCTGGGTTTGGAAGCTGGTGTATCTTTTCCACAGGGGAACACCTTCAAACTAATATTTGTACCCACAAACCAAAGCAAATTATTGTTAACCTCTGTAATCCCTGTGAATCTCCAGGCAAGATAGGAAAGCAGCATTGGACTCTCTCTGGCTGGGGGCGCCTGGGTGGCTCAGTAGGTTAAAGCCTCTGCCTTCAGCTCGGGTCATGATCTCAGGGTCCTGGGATCGAGCCCCACGTTGGGTTCTCTGCTCAGTGGGGAGCCTGCTTCCTCCTCTTTCTCTCTCTGCCTGCCTCTCTGCTTACTTGTGATCTCTCTCTGTCAAATAAATAAATAAAATCTAAAAAAAACAAAAACAAAAACAAAAACAGAGCTGGCTGAAAAATAAAAATTAGCACTAACTTTCTCCTTCTTCTTTAGTCTCTACACTGTGCATCGAGGCACTGTGGCTCCCTACCCCACCGGGGAGGGTGCCAGCTGTTGTTGGCTGAAACTGTTACAGAAATTCCCAGGGTGGTTCTTTGCAAACAGGCTCCCAACTCAGAAGGCAGCATCTGTCCTCACCCCTCTGCATGGAGATGAGGTCATTGAGCTGGGGTTTAGAGGTGCCCCAAGTTTAGCCTTGTGAAAAAGAAGGATCCATAATTTTTATATGCACTCTCTTAAGCAAAGCTCCCTCAACCTGCCTCACCTTCTGCAGGCCACGGGATAGCTGGGTATCTCAGGTTACCTTGAAATGCATGTCGCAGTAAGTAAGACCCAAGATTGGCTTTTCAATAAGCCAATCTTATTGATTCAATACTGAAGAGTGTCAAGTCACAAAGGGAGAAAGGAAAAAGAAAAACTGAGTGTAAATGTTGGAAAGACAGCCTGAGTTTACAGTTTAGTGAAATTGTTTGGTCCTAGAGTAACACTAAGGAAGTTAAAGTAAGGACTGATCCCTTGGGCTTATGTAATGCACCACCGGTCTATCTATCAACACGGGATGTTTTCATCAACTGAAGACAGAGGCAGAGTTGAAAGGGGTTGCTGTTCTCAGCTCCCGTCCGCTGGCTTGTTTCGAGCACGGGCGGCAAGCCCAAAGACCCCAAAGCCCAGGCGGAAGGGATGGCGGAGACGGCGGTTTTGGCTCTACCTCAAGGGGCCATGCAGGAACAGGGCTAGTATGACCATGTCAGCCAGGGTTGTGGTTTTGTTTTGTTTTGTTTTCTGGATAAAGATCAGGATTTTTATGTAAAGTCTCCTGATTTTCAAATGCTGGCAATTACTAATTCATATAGAACACACAAACAACACAGAGCTGCTGCTACCTTCACCCCACTGGCCCTCTGGTTCGGAGGCCGGTAAAGACTGACTCACAGAAAAGTCATAGAAATGGAACCCTCGGGGCGCCTGGGTGGCTCAGTGGATTAGAGCCTCTGCCTTCGGCTCAGGTCATGATCCCAGAGTCCTGGGATCGAGCCCCGCATCAGGCTCTCTGCTGGGCAAGGAGCCTGCTTCCTCCCCTCTCTCTCTCTGCCTGCCTCTCTGCCTACTTGTGATCTCTCTCTCTCTGTCAAATAAATAAATAAAATCTTAAAAAAAAGAAAGAAAGAAATGGAACCCTCTTGAACTGCACTCATGTCACAGTGACCCGGTCCTTCTCAATCAGGTGTGCTCACCTGTGGAATTTCAGAAACCGCATACCCAGCACTCACACACAGACTAAAATTCTTGGAGAATGAAACCTAGGAGTGCACCTGATTTTTTTTTTTTAAAGATTTTATTTATTTATTTGACAGGCAGAGATCACAAGTAGGCAGAGAGGCAGGCAGAGAGAGAGAGGAGGAAGCAGGCTCCCCACTGAGCAGAGAGCCCGACATGGGGCTCGATCCCAGGACCCTGGGATCATGGCCTGAGCCGAAGGCAGAGGCTTTAACCCACTGAGCCACCCAGGTGCCCCGTGCACCTGATTTTTAAAAAATTATTTTTATTGTGGTATATCCATAACATAACATTTACCATCGTAACCATTTTTAAGTGTAGATTTCAGCGGTTTTAAGTACACTCGCACTGTTGTACAAACATCACCACCCTCTGTCTCCAGACTCTTTCATTTCTCCAAACTGAAACTCAGTCCCCATTAGACACTAACTTCCAAGTCCCCCCACCCCCGCCCCCAGCCCTGGACACGCACCGGCCTACTTTCTCTCTGTGAGTTTGATCCCTGTACATACGTCATCTAAGTGGAGATACAATATTGTATCTGGCTTCTTTCACTAAACATCATGTTTCCAGAATCTTCCATGTGGTTGTAGGTATTGGAACTTACTTCCTTTAGAAGGTGAAAAATACACTGCATTTTGTTATCCATTTATCTATGGATGGACATTTGGGTTGCTTCTTCCTTTGGGCTATGGTGAACTGTGTTGCTCTGGGCACGGGTTTATAAATATCTGTTCGATGGGACGCCTGGGTGGCTCAGTTGGTTGGGAGGCTGCCTTCGGCTCAGGTCATGATCCCAGCATCCTGGGATCGAGTCCCACGTCGGGCTCCTTGCTCGGCAGGGAGCCTGCTTCTCCCTCTGCCTCTAGCCTGCCACTCTGTCTGCCAGTGCTTGTGCTCTGTATCTCTCTCTCCTCTCTCTCTCTAACAACAACAACAACAAAATCTTTATAAATATCTGTTCGAGTCCCTGTTTTCAATTCTGCACACTCCAGTTTGTAAAAGGCCACTGCTGATTGAGTATTTGGGCTCTCTTTTAGAAGCCCTCCTGTAACAGGGCCCCTGTCTCCCTGCACTGCCCCACACCCTCTGTTACACTGCACTGCCCAACTATGTCAGGTGAACAGCTAGTCTGGTTTCTAGACTCTACTTAAACTGGCAGATAAAGAATTAGCTAAGACAGACTGGCTAGCTCATCACATCCATGGGGGATGCTGAGGAACTGGGCTCAGGGGTAACTAGGACAAGCACACTCTACTTTGGATTCTCCCACTGGACTCAGGCTCAGGAGACCCTGCTATACCAGCTTCACACCCACTGAATGCATGAGTTGGTTGTGACCACAGCAAATATTCCCTAACGAGCCCCCTGCCTGTCTAGTGCAGCCCCTAGATGCAATGTCCCAGGCAGGGACATCTGAGTGACCTTGATTACCCCATAAGCCCAAGCTCTGGGAGCCAGGGACCAGGTAGAGGGAATACATGGGACCTGGCTTTCTTGAGTGGTAGTGGGAGCCTTACCCTGAGTAAGAAGAGGATTCCTGATCAGTGCTAAGCTGGAGCATACCAGAACATGTGGGCCTCTTCCCAGCTCCGGGTTCAGGGGCATCTCAGGGGTAGCTTGGGATGAGCCATGGTGGGGGGTATTTACGCATAAAGCGAACACAACAAATCAGGGCTTTCCTTTCCCTTTCTTTTCCTTCTTCTTCCTTCCCTCCCTCCCTTCTTTCCTTCCTTTCTTTCTTTTCCTTTTTTCCCCCCAGAGGGCCAGTTTAAGAGCACACTGATGGTTTGTAGACCAGATAACCCAAGTGACATGTGTCAGTTATCCAGGGAAATAACTAGGGATTCCTGCAAATTAGATCACTGAACTGAGTTGAAGGAAGGAGAGAGAGCATGAGTAAGTGTGCAAGTGCGCACAAAGTCTGGATGTACATTTGTAGGTGTAAACACAGCTGAGAACAATGTCATCCAATAGAAATATGATTCAAACTATATATGGGTATAGAATCTTTCTATACCTGGGCACCTGGGTGGCTCAGTCGGTTAAGCGTCTGCCTTTGGCTCTGGTCATGATCCCAGGGTTCTGGGATTGATCCCTGCAACGGGGCTCCCTGCTCAGCGCGGAGTCTGCTTCTCTTTCTCTCCCCACCCCCACCTTGTGTTCATGCTTTCTCTCGAATTAATAAATAAAATCTTTTTTAAAAAGGAAACTTTCTTTCACTTTTTATTTTTATTTATTTTATTTTATTTTATTTTTATTTATCTTAAAGAAGGAGATGCAGGACTGGCCAAAGAGAGGAAAATATCTCAAAAGCACATCACTCATCCTCATTCATTTTACTTTCATTTACATTCATTTACTTTCCAAATGTCTCCTCTGCATTCGGTCTAAATACAGTCTTTTAATGCCCAGACCCTTATACTTTTTACATTTTCAAATACCCAAATTGAATCTTCTATTTTTCACTTTCTTCTCTACACGTATAAATGTATGCCATGCTAAATTTTCTAGTAGCCATGTTAAAAGTGAAAAGAAACAGGCAACATTAATTTTAATAATCTATTTTATGTAACCCATTCATCCAGAATATTTCCATTGCAGTACATAATCAATATAAAATCCTTAAGGAGGTAGTTTACATTTTTTTCTTTATAGTAAGTCTTCCAAATCCAGTGTGCATTTTACACCTGTAGCGTATCTCAGCTCTGTTTAGCCACGTCTCAAGTGCTCAATGGATATGCGTGGCCAGTGGCTGCCATATTGGACCCTCTAAACTGAGAGTAGTTGGAAGAATGGTGAACCATGTTCTTCCAACCATCCCCCAGGGGTGGGTTATGAAGGACAGATGTGTTCCTCTCTTACAGATGAGGAAATCATAAATCCCAAAGTTGCAGAAAAGTGAGTTATGTATGCATCTGCCATTCTTTGATTGATTCAGGTCAAGGTCGGGTCATTTAATACAGATCTTACCTTATGAATGAATCATAGATATTGCTAAGATGTTGAATATAACCTTAAAAACATGAGCATGAGGCTGCCGGGGTGGCTCAGTGGGTTAAACCTCTGCCTTCGGCTTGGGTCATGATCTTGGGGTCCTGGGATCGAGTCCTGCATCGGGCTCTTTCCTAGGTGGGGAGCCTGCTTCCTCCTCGCCCCCCGCCCCTGCTTGCCTCTCTGCCTACTTGTGATCTCTGTCTGTCAAATGAATAAAATCTTAAAACAAACAAACAAACAAACAAACATGAGAATGTGTGGAATGAGTGGGGAAGAGACAGGACAGCTGAGTCCTCCGTGCAAATGCAAATGGAAAAGGAACTTCACAGCCTTGCCAGATCACTTCTTGCTTCTTTCCAGAAAATATATCTACAATGTATTCCTGCCTAGTGAATGATGGGACCCTGTTTAAATACCCTGGTAGAAACAGGTGTCATCTATGTTGTCAGTAGGAATGTTAACTTGGGAGGCTAATTCGACAATGGCTAGAAGATTTTTTCTAGGAATAATCTTAGGAAGATCCTCTACACATGCAAAGATATATATGCAAGGATCTTCACTCAAATATTGAAAACAACTCAAGTGTTCATCCAGGACAGTCTGGGGCAGTGGATTATATATAATAAGTCCATTCCGTGGAATGCTTGGCAACCACTAAAAAGTGACCTGTGTGTATTTATAAATCAATAGATTATTTATTTATTTATTTATGTAAAATTGACCTAAAAAGAGTCACAGTATTGCAAAAACACAGGAAAATGTAAGTTGCAAAGCAAGCTGACTAAAATACCATCTTTGTAAGAAAGCAAAAAAAAAAAAAAGCCTTTTTTTCTGCCTAGGTATTGAAAAGAAAATTTTGAAAACATACAGAAGGCTATCTGAGGGTGTGAGGCTATAATGGGAGACTTTAGGGCGGGAGCTTTACTTTCTTTTGCTTTATATACATGATGATGTTTGAAATTTTATAAGGAGCATGGGTTGTTCCTATAATCATAAAAAGACACAAAATAGTAAGTAGATGCCCAATATTTTACAAAAATACCCAGTGCTATTGAAGCTATGGGGACACACTTCTTAGGCCCTACAGGTAGAATTGCAAATTGGTCCCTTCTTGGAAGCCAACATGCAACTAAAGCCTTATCGATATGATAGACTGCCCCTCTAGAAATTACCCCGGGATAAACTGATAGAGAGATTTATGCACAAGGATGTTCGTCCGTATGTGAAATACAGTGGGGGAAGAATGATCCATTTCGCTCACAGGAAGGAACTTCAGTAAAAATCTCAATCACAGCGGCATCCAGGCCAAATTGGTGAGCTAGGAATCTATCTTTGGGCATAGAAAGCTGTCCATAGTCTGTAGTTAGAGGAATAAGGTAGGTGGCAAGACGGTTTGTATACTTTAATTCTGATGTGTATCAGACATTTGATTGTATGTACATAGTACCTCTGCCGACAAGAAAATATGTAACAACATGTATCAGGGTATTTTTAGAAGAAGCTTCCTTAGAGTGGTGAGATTATAGACAATTGCTATTTTCTTCTGTAGCCTTTTTTTAAAAAATATTTTATTTATTTATTTATTTACTTATTTGACACAGAGAGAGCACAAGCAGGGGGAATGGCAGAGGCAGAGGGAGAAACAGACTCCCCACTGAGCAGGGAGACCTATGTGGAGCTCGATCCCAGGATCCCAAGATCATGACCGGAGCTGAAGGCAGATGCTAAACTGACTGAGCCACCCAGGCGCCCCTCCTCTGGGTTCTTGTTGAAATGGTCTTATTATTTCCAACAGTAATGAAGATCTCTCTCTCTCTCTCTCTCTCTCTCTCTCTCTTTTTCCCATAGAATCCAGTTTCAAAATCTCCCTCTGTTTCTCTCAGAACATTCTAAAGTAGAAATAGTCAGTTTGCCATTCTGGCATCCCTGAGCGATCACCGCGCTGGCATGGAGCACGGGCTAGGACCCACTCTCTGGGAATCTTATTTCAAAGGCTTTTAACACTATTTCAGTTGCTGCTAATCAGGGCAGGTCATTAGACCTAGAATGGCCAAGTAGAACCAACGAATCTTCATAATGGGGATCTTTCCAAATTTTATGTGTGTGTTTTAAATTAAAAATGAACTTAAACTGGGGTGCCTGGGTGGCTCAGTGGGTTAAAGCCTCTGCTTTCGGCTCCAGTCGTGATCCCAGGGTTCTGGGATCGAGTCCCACGTTGGGCTCTCTGCTTAGCGGGGAGCCTGCTTCCTCCGTCTCTCTCTCTGCCTACTTGTGATCTCTGACTGTTAAATAAATAGAAAAAAGAAAGAAAAAAATGAACTTAAACCATTTTTTTCTCAGCTGGGGGGAATTATTCCAATTGAAGGGGCTACTGAGGGTTATTCATTATTGCTGGCCACACTAGAAGCAGGCAGGGCTCTTCTGAAAGCCACAGCGAACATTTTCCAAATGAAAGTAGTGATTTTTAGAATCTGAAGTGTGGAAACTTTCCGCATTCCAAAGACTTGCAGACAACCCATGACATGAGAGATCTGTGGACTGTCCCTCGTCTTGGTGAACCGTCTCCCAGGCTTAAGAGTTTAGTGTGAGGGCAGCAGTGTGTGGAGATAAGGCATGGCTCGGAAGACATGACTTCTTTATTTTATCCAATTAAGCACTGGGGTGAGGTGGGATCATATTCCAAGATTCCTTGGGTTTAATTTTCAAATGTACTCTGATACGGCCACCCCAGTCTCCCTGCATGGGGTCACCAAGCTTCCAGGCCCGAGTAACACCCCTCCACCTGATGAGGGTAAGATGAGAAAGGCAGGATTGAAGACCTGGGCCTAGCAGAGGCCCCCGCAGGGCTTCAGACATTGAGGTCAGCCGGGCTGATCACGGGGCACCGCTCAGTCCAGCCCCACACCTGCCTCCCCTTTGGTGGGGCCGGATTCCCTCAGCTGCACTCCGCTGTTGACCCCAGGCCCTTAGCACAGGCCTGACTGCAAACAACACGTTCAATAAAATGCTCAGTAATGGTGCCGAGCCCTGTTGTTGCTGCTCAGCGGCTACTACACACCATCTCTATTTTTGGAGGTTACTTAAAAGAAAGAAAAATGACTCCAGCACCAGTCTGGTCTCCATCCTGCCTTCTTCCAAAGTAGCCCAACGGAATAAGAATAGTTCCTTCTGACATAGGCACTGCTGCTGCTGCTGCTTCGTTTGAACAAGTGTTTCTGGTGAGGGACACTGCTGTCACAGGCTGCATTTTGCTCCAGGCACCATCCCCGGGGCCAGATGACTACACACACAAGCACTACCTCGAGAACTGATTGTCCTATTGGCCCCCAGCAGGCAGCCGCCCAGTAAGGGGGTCCTGCAGGGACCGCTGTAAGGGGGTCCTGCAGGGACCGCTGAGCCCCATCCCTGTCTCACTGGCAGGAAGAAGCCCTGCACCTTGGCAGGAGCCTCTCCCAGGCGCTACTGAGTCCTCTTTGGCCTCCCAGTGCAGAGGATGACTCAGCCAGTGATTTCATTCACCCAGCCTGGTGTTTATGCCTCTTGCCACAAACCAGTTGATACTGTTTGGAGCTGTCCTGAGCTGATGCCATGTGAGGGGGGTGGGGGTGGAGAATGTCATCCCGTCAGCTTGTGGCCTCTGGGTCCAAAACAGCTGAAATGTTGTGGCTTCTGAGGAACTCATTGTCTGCGAGTCAGTCGGTGAGAAAAGGAAAATCCCAGTGCCTGCCCGCCCTCCCTCTCAACCTTGGAGAAGCGTTCTGGCCTCGGGGGGACTCCACACAGTCACTGTGGGTCCTGACTGGGCTCTGAGAGCCAGCTTGCATGGAGGGAGCTAGCACAGGGCTCCAGAGGAGAAACCCCACAAAAGATACCCTTGGGGGCAAGTTAGAGCCAGAAGGAGCTGGGGCGTTGAGAGGCAGCTTTGCTCATTCCAGATGGATCTCTACATGTCGCTGTTCAGTGCTGGCACCGGCTTATTCATGAATGGCAAGAGAAGGCTGAGCACACGCCATTGCTTTCTAAACAACCACCGGCAGTTTACATAATCCCGTAAATCATGTCTTTCCAGACAGTGGGAAAAACTGTACGAGAAAGAACAACAATCCCCAGGACAGTAGACGCTGTGCTAACAGTTTACACACACACTTTTTACGCGCTGTGAGGTAGCTCCTAAGACGACTGGATCTTACAGAGGACCGTCCAGGGTCAGGTGGCCAGGGAGTGGACTGACCCACTGTGAGGCACACCCATGAGATGGTGGGCATCTAAGACTTTCCAGGGCAGAGATGGAGGGAGGGAGAGGGGAGTGGACACAGCCCTCCCGGGTTCCCAGGAGTGGAGGGGGACAATGGACTGATTCCCTGCTCCTGTCCTTCCTGTGGTGGGGGGCACAGCACCAGCAGCATCAGGCCCCCCCTCCCCCCGAGCCAGATGGCTCTGTGATCAGAGCTGACAACTCTCCCTCTAACTTGCTGTGGGTCTGTGTGAATAGAAAATAGTAAAGGGGTAAAGCACATCTTCTGGTGCTTCATAGGCCCTAGATCCATGGGTTCCATGGTCATGAACGGTATCAAGTTGTCTATTAAATGGAAGGCTATGGGGTCCAGCTTTATGTTTTTTCTCCACTGGTGGTGAGTGCAGTGAGAGTAGTCGGTTTTACGTCATGCCCGGGAATGTCTCTGATAGAGCAAGTCTGTGAGGAGCCAGAACTGGGGGTGTGTGTGGGGGGGATGACATCAGCAGAACCTGCCAGAAGCAAGCGAATGAAACAGAGTGACAGCAACAGCAGGATATGCCCCTTGAGTAGTAAGCCAGGTAGATACCCTCATAGCGAACGATCTTCAAAAGTTTTCTTTACTGATTCCTCATCTGCCTGACTGTATTTTTAAAGGTCTGAATAGGAAGATACTTAATGATCACTGCCGTGAAAAGCTGTTTGGGGTATTTTGTTTGTTTGTTTGTTTGCCTGGTTGCTCGCAGTGACAGAAGGACCAGGGACGCAATGTCTCCAAGGGTGTGGGCTATGTGACGCCTGCCTTCTGTCCCAGCCACATCCCGGTGTCTCATCGCTGTCCTGCCTTATCTCAGCTGCCCCGGGAGCTGGAAACGTCGGAAATTACTGTGTGCTGGGACGGGTGGAAACCTCACTACCCACTGAGTAGGCGTGTTCTGCATGGCATCGACCGGACCCGAGGCCAGAAAAAGAGGAGAGGTTGGGGGTACCACAACCTTGCCTGCCCAGAGGAGGAAGGAAATGCAGGGTCTCCCTCTTCCAGACAAAGCTTTATGTCTGTCGCTGCCTGGCTTCTACAAGTTCCCTCAACCAGCCTCAGCTTCCCTAGTGTTTACCTCTTCGTGCTTCTTTGTTCTCGTCGGTAAAATGGTGTAATCAGAGCACCCCGAAATGAAGTCACGCATGTAAAAATGCTTAGAACACGGCGTGGCACCCGATGAACAGTGTTAGCTCCCGTCAGTAGTGTTATCATTGTTATTCCTAGTTGTGATGCTCTATCATCTGCCTGCCCCAGGTCAATTAGCTTCCCCTTCTCTCTCTTTCTCCCTCCTTCCTGCCCCCGCCCCCAGCATAGATGAGTGTTCTAACCTGAACTTGTTATCTTGGAGTCTCCAGGTTGTACCACTTTGTCATTCTCTAAGGAGGTATCTGGATTACTTAGAAGCTGCTGGGACACGAGAGCCCTTCTTCTTCTTCTTCTTTTTTTTTTTTTTTTAAGATTTTATTTATTTATTTGATAGAGAGAGCAGGAGAGCACAGGCAGGGGGAGCAGCCGAGGGAGAAGCAGGCTCCCTGTTGGTCCTGGGACCATGATCTGAGTCAAAGGCAAACCCTGAACCGACTGAGCCCCCAGGCCCTCCCACGGTAGCCCTTCTTGATCCTGGTGCTCCCCATCCACAACGAGTGTTTTTCCAGGCTCCATCACCTACCTCTGACTGGGGCTCCCTGTTCAGGGCTCGGGGTGCCTGTCCTCTCTCTCTCTCTCCCGGGGCTTGGCAGCAGCCAGCACTCATTTCTGCCGATCAGGCCCTTGGAAAATCATTCACATCCATGAAAAACACTTGGCAACAAGATGCTGACATTGTTGAGAAAATCAGAGCCATGAGCATCAGAACACCGAGCGTCTATGTGGGCAGGGTGAAAGGCGTCCCAGAAGGGAGAGCCCCCAGGACACTCTTTGCCCTTGGCCGTCAGATGTCTGCTCCCTCGCCTTCTGCCAGTTGCTTTCTGAAACTGATGACAAACATGTCACCATCGGAGGCTCTCTCAAAGGGTTTGCTGCGCCTCTGCCGCTCCCTGTCACCAATCTGGGCCTCCCTCGGGGCTAGGGAGCGAGGCTGCCAGAGAAAGTTCGGGTGGCTGAAATGCAGCTGGGCCCCTGGTGGGGGACTGGCCCTGCGTCTGCCTTTTCTCAGTGTGGCTCAGAGAGGGCAGCCCGAGGGCTGGGCACAAAGGTCAGAGATTTTCCAGGAGGCAGGAAGAATGGGTTCATCTCTCGCCACAATTCCTTTTCCAGGACATTCTAGTCCCACCAAGACAAGCCAAGGAGGAAGCACCTTTGCTTCCTCCAAGCAGGTATTGTCCCTGGCAAGGCTGCCTCTGACTATCTCTTGAACTTCCCAGGCCTCCACTGCCTTATTCAGTAGAGGGCAGGGTGGACAGATAATCCCCAGGTTCTCTTGCCTCATGAGCACTCTGTAGGCTCTAAAGAGAGGATCTGGCACTGGTGGCCTTTGTCCCGGGTGTGGCCCACCTGCGTGCTCTGTCCTCTGTGGTCATTGACGAAGGCCGAGTGAAGGAGAAATGCACTCCCTTTGCTTTCCATCCAGGTGATGTCCTCCCGGAGCACCAAGCAGCCTGTAGTGTGTAAAGATGTGGACTATTGACCTAATCGTCCTGTGCTCACGCCTGAGCTCTGGCCCTTCAGCTGGACACAAAGGGGAAAGTTCTCTGAAGGAGCAGCTAATCCCCTGTGAACAGAAAGAATTTGGCTTATTTCTGATCGGGCATTTCAGCTTTTAAGCTGGGCTTAGTTCGAAAGGACAGAATGGGAGGGGCTTGAAGAAGTCATTTGCGGCATCTCCACAAATAACGAGGCTAGCCTCTGGGTAGCTCACGGACCATCTTACTACTCTGTTTCTGCACCTTAAATGTAGTAAGATAATCTGGACCTTGCCTGGAAAAAAGGATGTTTTCCTTTCAGCTAAAACCTGCTTGAAAAAAGTGAATATGCGTTTTAGAAAAATATGACGTTTTTAACACTTTTGCTTCTTGAGCCCACTTCCATAAAGGGAGTGATCTTATTGGAGATTTGCTGAGCGTGCAGAAATGGAAGGGGTATTTCATGAGGAGGACCGTGCCTTCTGGAAGAGATGCACTTTCCTAACAGATGTGCTCGCTGCCGTGGAGAGAAAAGGCGTCGGTGTAGCCGCTCTTACTAGACATCCCCTTGTCCTCAGCAAGTTCATGAAGCATCCTTGTGTGGTGAAAAAAAGAAAAAAGCCTTTTTTCTTGCTGGTTTCCTTTATACTCTGCCTTCTTTAGGCTCCAGGAGGTCTAGCTAGTGGACTGAGGCTTTGAATATTGGTGGTTAACTTTGACCCAGCCTCTCCTACGCACTAGGGAAGTCCACAAAGACTGAGTGGGTGATCCTGAACTACAGGGGTACATGAAGCTCTATTGTTAATAATCGGACCTTTGGGAAATTGCTTGGAAATTGCTTTGGGAAATTACTTTCCATGCTTGGAGCGTACCTCTTCCTTGATGGGGGCACTTACCCCATATATTTCGCAAGGTTATATTTTCAGACCTGGTGTAATCAGCTTCCCTTAGAGGAGAATATCTGTAAATAGACCATCACTACGGGCTAGGTAAATCCCACAGTGCATTTGATCTGCTCTGTTTACCGATTGCTCACCTGACCTCCCGCACTTCTAACAACATAATTTCTCAGGGCCGTGTGCATTTACTGCTTAGGTTCCATTCTCCCCAACCACTGGGATTGCATGTTCGTGGTCGGCCGGGTGCAGGGGTCTCTTTGGGCTGCGAGTCACGTGTTCCTTATCTTGCTTCTGAGGCCTGATGGACTTTTCTCAAGGAGACTCCCTTATTCCTTCTCTTCTTCCCCACTGGTCCCTTCAAAGACCAGATTAAATTTGTTCTTCTGCAAAAAGCTCGCTTTGGCTAAAATCAAGTGAGGTGGGCACATCAGCTAGCTCTTTTGCACACGACATAGCATTGCAGATCTGAAAGATCCACAGGCTACCCCATACGTGTCTAGGCTTCAACACCGTACCTGCTCCAGGCTCCGCCCTGCCACAGACTGATGTTGGGAGGTCTAGCTTTCATTAAGGACACTGTATAGTTACCTTTTTTTTCTATTTCATCCTATAGGACTCTTGGATGCTCCCTGATGCAATTTTTCAGGATGTCATCTTATAAGGAGCGAGTCTGCTAATCTTGTGTAGTGCCACAGCCAAGAGATGCTATGTGGATAACTTAAATATTTTGATGAGACTCATAACAGCCCAGCAGGTCCTGGTTAAATGCATTCATAATCCTTAGCCATTCTAGAAAGCATGATTTTCTCAGTTAAGTTAAAAAAAAAATCACACATATTATTACCTTTTCTCTAAGGTATGGGTACTTACTCTGAATTATAAGTAGATACCGGAAGCAGGGAGCCCACCCACTCGTTCTTGCCCTGTTCTTTCCTGTGTCTTTTGGAATGATGGTGGCATATGGTGATGGAGTAGAGACTGAAGGGGGAACTGTTTATTTCTAATCTCTCGGAAATATATATATTTTTTCAGGGGGTATCTGATGAGATTTTGACTTAGCTGTTGAGTTTTTACTTTGGGTTCCTTGTCAAGAAGCAAGACGAGCAAGGATGGGGATTAACTAGGCAGAAAATCCCCATTCAAATTTACTTTTAAATTTTATTCATTTATTTATTTTTCCCCATTCACATTTACTTATTCCAAAAGCCTGTGACTTTTCTGATGGCAGAGTCTGGGAAGAATGAGAAGCTCTTTTCTGAAATGGGTTGGTGCGTAAGAGTTTCTCTCTGCCATACCCTCTCCCGCCTCCTCCTTGAGGAAACAGACACTTAACCAACATGGTGGTTAACCATCCTTCCAGTAGTGGGCACCGCTCCCTCCCCCACAACGCGTTCCCCAGATGAATGCTCACCATTCTTAAGTGCTTGCCTACCTCAGATAAACCAACATGGATACAATGATGTCACCTCAGGTTTTCTTTCCTTTTCTGCAGATTAAAGGGATCACTTTCTCTTTTATTAACCCCCTGCCTTTAAACAGTGGTTGGATTTCATTAATAACTATGAAATGTTTAAAGATTGCACATGAGCAAGTCAACATAAAATTCTTTATAACATCACCAGTCACCCAGAGGAGCTGTGTTCACCTCTCAGAATGATGTCCGAGGTCACAACTTCCTAGGAGAAACTTCCAACCTTGTGGGAAGAATGGGGGAAAGCTCATAGCTAGCTGTATGACACTTTTTAAGCCTCTGCCCACTGAGTTGAAAAATCCCATCCTTTTGAGAGGGATGCTGATATACAAAATAATTTTGTGACCAGTGTGTTTTAAACTCATTTTCAGTGGAAGAAATAGTCAAGAGGCCCATCTTGGCTGAAAGAGTGAATTCCTGAAATTGACAACCACCCACTCAGATTGGGTCCTTAAATTTCTGCCCCAAGCCTGAACTAGACAAGCAGACTCCTGTTCATTAGATCACTTTACAAATCAGGAAGCCAGCTTTAAAAACTTGGAACTCTAGTCACATTTAACTACTAACCTTCATCCCGAGAATCTGAATTCACCAGCGCACTGAGACTTTTTTTTTTTTTTTTTAACTTTAAGTAGGCTCTGCCCTCAGTGTGGAGCCCAGTGTGGGGCTTGAACTCTGGACCCTGACATGAAGACCTCAGCAGAGATGGAGAATCAGAGGCTGAACCGACTGAGCCACCCAGGCGCCCCACCAGGGCATTTTTATTAACAAATCAGAGGAAAATGTTAGGTCTTTAAATGTTTTATTTTGTTGATTCTTCGGAGAGCAACCAAACAGAGTTAGAGATAAAAGAAAATGCCAGTTAAATTCGGCTACTACCAACAACCAAAAACCTTAAACAGAGACTTCAAAGCAAGCTGCCGAAAGATCATAAAATTATCTCGGGTGGAGTCATTTGTGAACGACTGTAACAAATCAAGACCGGTCATCCAGGCAGTTCTTCAAACGTAAAGCTGCGGGAAGACCTGCCCAGAGCTAGCCCTGGGCAAAGACCCCTCGTGCAAAGGGGCAGCGCAGAAAATGCCATCCCGCCGTCGCCACCGCAGCGGGGACCCGCCGAGCCTCCGGGGGGGTTGGGGGCTCAGGTCCTCCTCTGCGTCTTTTAATGAGAAAGTTAATTAGCGATCGTGCTTTCAGACAAGACTGGCGGCGACTGCGAAGTGCCCTGTTACCTATTTTAGTAAACCGAGAACACCACCTGCGTCAAAAGGGGTTGGTTTTTGTTTTTAAGCAAGCTCAAATGTTGGTTACGCTACCTTTGGGGAAGAGGAAACAAAATGGTGAATCTCAAGTTCTAAGCTGTCTTTTTAAGAAGACCCCAGGATTTAAAAGCGAATAATCTTTGCAACAAAACACCTGCTTTGCGATTCTCAAAAATTGCACTCTAACAGCCACAGTGTAAAAGCGGACCGACTTCCCAACCCAGCACATCCAAGGACGCTGGAGTTATCTACACCTCCCGCGGCACCGCGAGGCCAACCGTCCCGCCGCCGCCGAGGGTCAGTCCGTCTGCTAAGCCCCGGACCATCTGCGCGGACTAATTGGTCTTTCTCGTCTTCCTGAGGTCGGGCAGCCTCCTTTGACAGGGATTGGCCGGTGGGAACAAGGGTGTCTGTGACCTCTGGCTGGGGAGAAGGAAAAGAACCCTTTCCTGCCCGCGGAGAGCAGCCACTTGGCCCCTGATTGGGCAGGTGTCGCCTCCTGGAGCCGTGGCGCTAGGACGGTCCTACCGCCGCACCCAGAGCAAGGCAAAGCCACCGCGCCGTGCGCTAAAATCCGCACCACCCCCGCGAAGCGCGCGACTCGAGGAAGCAGGAGAGACGGGAGCTGGGCAAGAGTGGGCTTGGAACCGCACATTTGCTGCCCAAAGCAGCGGGAATCCACTCAGAACCCCCAACGGCCCCCGACGCTCCGTCGAACATCCGCTCGCGTCACTTTCATTTCCCCGGGGTGGAGGCGGGGAAGGGGGCGCCCCACGGTCCCTTCCTCCGGGCCGGAAGGTTGGACGTGCCCTCCGTGCTTGGCTAGCCTTCCCCGAGTGCAGGGCGCGCGGGCACGGAGAAAGCGGGGAGGCGGGAGGCCGGGCCTAGGTCGCGCACCCGGCCCGCGCGGGCCCTCACTTGGAAAACTGCGCCTGCACCGCGGCCAGGCCCAAGCCGGCGGGGACGAGGTGCGGGAACTTGCAGACCGCGCAGGTACAGAGGCCCGGGCCGCCCGCGCCGCCGCCCGCGCCGCCGCCGGGGAGCGCGAACTGGCCGCACGGCGGCTCGTCGAGCGCCAGCGACAGGTACTTGGCGGGGCGCAGCGCGTCGGGAGGCCCCACGGCGCCAGGCGCCAGCAGCACGGAGCCGGGCGCGGCGGCCAGCAGCGGCAGGCCGGCCAGCAGCAGGCGCGGCGCCGCAGGTCCGGCGCCCTCGCCCAGCGCGCGGCGCAGCTCCTGCAGCGAGCTGCCCAGCAGCAGGATGTAGTTGCGGGCGAGCAGCAGCGTGGCGATCTTGGAGAGCTTGCGGCCGGGCGCGCCCTGGCAGTGAGCCGCCGAGTAGGGCAGGATGACCTCGCGCAGCGCGTCCATGGCCAGGTTCAGGTCCTGCATGCGCTTCCGCTCGCGGCTGTTGATCTTGCGCCGCAGCTGCTGTTGATGCTCCTCTTTGGCGTCCGCCCGGGAGCCGCCGCCCGCGTGCGCGCCGGGCCCCGCTCCCGCGCCCAGCGGCTCGGCGGGCGCCTCGGGCTTCTCGCGCGCCGCCTTGGGGAGGAGGGGGGTCGCCGTGGAGGAGGAGGACGTGGAGGAGGAGGAGGAGGAGGCGGAGGGCGGCTGCCGGTAGCCCACCAACTCGTACAGGGAGGCCCCGAGCTGCACGTCTCCGGGCCGCTGTGGCCGCAGCATGGTCGCGGGGGCCGCGTTCACGCGCGCCTGGGAAAGCGCATAGTACATCTGGGGGGCGGCGGGGGCGGCCGAGGGCGCCCTTCAGGAACGCCCCGGGGTGGGCCCTTCGGCAGGCCGCCCCTCCCCGCGGACCTGCGCGCGGGGAGCCGATGGCAGGGCAGCAGCCTGCTTCCGACCCCTTTAAACCCGGCTTGGGAACCTGCGGGGCCGCGGGCCGCCGGGAGCAGCCAATGGGGTCGCGAGGCCGGGTCCAGGCGCGTGCTCATTGGCCGCCCCCCCTCGGCCGGCGCGGAGGTGCGGCTGGCACAGCTCAAGAAGGTTATTGTGAGCGCCAGTGCGAGAGTCACAGGACGCCCCCCTCCCCCGGGGTGGGGGGCGGGGAGGGACGGCGCCTTTTGGGGTGAGCTGCGGTTGTTCCTGGAGGACTGGTTGCACTGGTGAAGCTGCCTCCTCCTCCTCCTCTCTGCCTCTGCTTTATTGTATACATGTGCATATTTGCAACTGTAGTCCAATGCAAGTAGCATGATATATACTATCTTAACCATTGTAGTGTAGGCAATTAGCCGTATTAGGTACATTACATTCACACTGTCGTGCAACCCACCACAGAACTCCTCATCTTGCAAAACTGGAGCTCGGTGCTCAGTGAACAGTGACTCACTACCTACCTCCGTGCAGCTCTTGGCAACCACTACTCTTCGGTCTATGCGTTTGACTACTCTACCTACCTCATTTAAGTGGAATCGTAAAGCATTTGTCTTTAGGGACTGGCTTATGTCCTCCAGGTGCATCCATGTTGTTAGTATTTGCTTCCTTTTAGGGGCGCCTGGGTGGTTTGGAGGGTTAAACCTCTGCCTTCAGCTCAGGTCATGATCTCAGGGTCCCGGATTGCGCCCCCCCCCCCCAAATCGGGCTCTCTGCTCAGCAGGGAGCCTGCTTCCCCGCCCCCCTGCCTTCCCGTGTCTGCCTCTCTGCCTACTTGTGATCTCTCTCTCTCTGTCAAATAAATAAAATCTTAGGAAAAAAAAAAAAGATTTTGCTTCCTTTTAAAGGCTGAAGGATAGTTCGTTGTGTGTGTACACCCTATTTTGTATACCCATTTCTCCTAGATGGACACTTGGGTTGATTCCACATTTGACTTTGGTGAATAATGCTGCAGTGAACATGGGAGTAAATTTTTTTATTCTTATTTTAAATGTGTGATTTCTGGCCAGGTTTTGAGGACCACGTTTCTAGGCTCAGGGACTAGTAGTATGAGAATGGTTACTGCTGGCCTCGCTGTCTGTCTTCCTCTGATCGAAAGGTCTTTAAGGGACTTAGGACCTTTGGGGGTCAGGTACCTTCCCTCCCCCAAAGGGACTAGTATTCATTCTACCAGTGACTCAACTCTTGTTGAAGCAAAACCCACACAGAAATTGACCTCTTACCAGAAACAAGCGAACAAACAAAAATTCACCCACACGCTCATATCTGTTGAGGGTTGGACTGTATCTTTCTCTTCCCCAAATGACATTACTTGGTGGCTCTGGAAGTTTTCTGCCCTAATGCCTGAGGATGCTACTGCAGCCTGTTATCATAGGCTGGCAAAGTGGCACAGGGAAGAGCGCTTTGGTATCGAAATCCCTACCACCGGCTAGCCGTCTGTGGCTATTAAAATCTAAATAATTAGGATGCCTGGGTGGCTCTGTTGGTTAGGCATCTGCCTTTGGCTCAGGTCATGATCTCAGGGTCCTGGGATCGAGCCCCATGTGGGGCTCCCCGCTCAGGGGGAGCCTGCTTCTTCCTCTCCCTCTGTCCCTCGCCCCACTCGTGCTGTCTCTGTCTCAAATAAACAAATAAAATCTTAAGAAAAAGCTAACTAATCAAAATGAAATCAAGTTAGAAATTTAATTCCCGAGCTGCGCTAGCATTGTGCAAGCATTTAGCAGTTCCAAATGGCTAGAAGCCATCAGCTGGGACAGCCTTCATCACAGAAAGTCCTGTTGGACAGTGTGATGTCAAGGATAACAGAGAGAAAGTGAGTTTTCCATATTGGTCCTCTTTGAGGTAAAAAGAGGGATGTCTGTCCACCATGGAAACTGATTTCAGCTCTAGGAGTCTACTGACTGGCTTGCTTATTTCAGGGCTGGTTTGTTCCCACTTTCTTCCACCAATATTTGCTCCATAGGCTCACTCTGATTCTGCTTTTGACCTCTAGCTCTGTCTACGACATCCTGCCCATGCCTTGGTTCAATTCTAGTATTACTTTCTTTTTGAAGTCTTGATGATTTCTCATCTTTCCCACGTCTTCTCATTTTTGACAAACCATCGATAGCAGGTCCCAGATAGTGGCCTAGATTGTGTTATTGAAGATCATCTCCGCATTTGGCTGTGCTTGTTTTAAGGGAGGGGACAACCTGTTCACTTCTGTATCCTTCCAAAGCCCAGGGCAGTGCTTTGCCACCACTGTGTGTCCGGGGGATGTCTAGGCATGGGTCCGAAATCTCCCTGGCTCACAGGCTCATCCCTTGAGATGCTCAAACTGCCAAGATGTGCTTTAATCCAGGAGTTTCCTGTAGGTTTCATGGAGGGGGAAGAGACAGGGGAAGAGATCCCAGCCCTCAGGAGGCCTTGACTTGACAAAGTGTTGGAGAGGTCATGTGGGAAGAAAGACAGAAGCCTGGTGGTGGTGGTGGGGATTGGAGAGGGGGAAGCTGAGTCTCCAAGCAGGGATGTACTAGACAGGAAGGAGAGAGACCAAGCAAATCAACCTCAGAAGTTCCAAGAAGGTAAACAACTCACTACTCATTTGAGAAGCTTTCTGCTTTTCAAAGCATGTTTACAGACATCTGATTTTCCCCGAAACCCTGTGAGCTGAGCATCTTAAAATATCCTTGCTACAGGTGTTATAACTGAAGCTCCCCGGGTGGGGGTGGTTAGTGGGTTTCTGGGGTTGACAATGTGCCTTCAGACAGGAGAGGCAGAGCTGCACTATCAATGGCTAGCTTCCAGAACACCCTTCAGCTGGACCAGGCTTCCAGCAAGCCAAGAAGAGGCCATGATGGGGAGGGTTGGCGACTAGAGGAAAGGCTGGAGGGACCGACGTAGGCCGAGCCAGTGTTGATGAGTTGTTGGGTCCCATCCAAGCCCCTGAATATATACGTGTGCATATTTGCACACCTCAGTGAACTCTGTCCTAGCCTGCGGTGGTGGCTGTGCCCACCTTCACCCTGGGGACCCCTCTGTCCTGCAGTCCAGCTGCTGTACCATATTAGGGCATTCTGCCTCTATCCCCATGCTAGGCAGGAGCCCTAGGGCCATATCCTGCCAGCAGGAAGAGGAAGTGAGTGAGAAAGACAGAAGCTAACGTCTGGAACAGAGTGGCCAGACAGCACCCTGGACATTTTCCATCCACAGGCAGGGGCGCCCCAGGAATCAAAGAAATGGAAAGACGCAGGCTGCTCTCCCCCTCAAAGGGCCCCTCTTTACTGGGGGTGTCCCTGTTAGTAGCAGGCTCTTGACCTCGCCACATTTCTGTCTTGGGAAGGAGAACTCCCTTCCCCCGGCCAAGGACACTGTCAGCCGGACACGCCGGTCAGTGCGCACAGAAGTGCTCTCCATGGAGCCCTACAAGAGGGTTCTGGGTGGCCGTGCGGGCCCAGCATGGGCACAGGATTTGGCGCTTGTTGAAACTGGTGACTTGGACGGCCCCTTCTGCTGGACCGGAGCTCCGGTGGCATGCAAAGTGTGACAGCTGGCAAGGGCCAGCAAGTCATTATAGCTCCTGGCAGCGGCCCTGTGGGCTGTCTCGAGGGGAGGCAGCTGCTGTGGCCTCCCACATTCGGGACATACTTGGGGAACAACTTGCATCCGCCATAACAACCACTCTTGTCTCTGCCTAAAGGGGTTTGTGTGTGTGTGTGTGTGTGTGTGTGTGTGTATGTGTGTGTTAGGGACTCTTTTCACCCCCAGGAGATGTGTGCGTCGGGCTTCCTTTTCCTTGTGTAGAAACCTAAAGCATCTCCCGCCCGTTCCTCCAACCCTGCTGGCCACCCTCTCTTTGGGTCAAGGAGTTCGAACCTTTGAAATGGCAGACAATGGAGACCCGAAGCCTGAGTGAGTGTGTGAGGGGACATGTGTGTTTGCGATGTGACACCATCCATCCCCTCTCTAAGTACAGACAGACCTCGCCCCCACAAAGCCTGTCCACCACTCAGAGCTCCCTGTTGTCACTTGAAAGACTGTCCTTTCCAAGAAGGACAGTAAGTATAAAAGGTTGTCTTTGCTAAAACCTGCTGTTTAAACTGGCTGGAGCGTGGACCTATAATCAAATAACAGAGGCCACTTTTTAAAGTGCTACATTCTTCTAAGATGGGCAGAATTCTTTGGAAAATTTAAGTGACACGCGAGGTGTTGAAATTTACACCATCTCTCTGAGAAGCGACAGCCACACCTACTGTGCTTTGGGTTAGGTTCCATCCCAATACAGCTCTGTTTGGAACAGCAAAGACAGGGAAGGTGTTGCAGGGAGAGGGGCGCTCAGCTTCCTTCTGGGTGGAGGAGGGGGTGGTTAGTAGCAGAGGGAGAGAGAACAGGGACAGGAGAAGGTGGATCACCTTTTGGTAAGTGTTCTTGGATGGAGCAGAGCTCCTTAGAGATGGTTCGGTCCCTCTCACCTGGGACCACCTTGGCAGAATCTAAGACACAGTTAGACACAGTTCAGGCTAAATAAAAAAATTCCTGCTGGGAAAATTGGAAAGAGCATGATTTTTTGCTCATTTTCAGAAGGGAGCGTGGGTTAGTTGAGTTGTTACAAGATGACAGGATGCTTATAGTGACTTACGATGTTGTTTCAAAGCTGTGTCATCGTCATAGTGGTCCTCACTTTTGGTGTGGAAACATGTAGCACCATGATAGTGTTCTCTGTTTTGCTTAAAACGCTAATGATTGTCAATGTAGTTGGTGTATTTCACAGCTATCATAGGGAGGTTTGTTTTATTTTTTAAAAATGTCATTTGGACCTGATTTTAATAAACTTGACTACTGAAGATTATCTCCAAGTCCAAATTTGTCTCATGACTTCTCTTGTATGTGGGAAAATGTTGGGAGAAAAACAGGGGAAAAAAATCAGAGGGCGTCCGAGCATTTTTCCAGATTCCTTTTTAATAACAAAAGATTGATTTGGCTGTTGGTTGAGAGAGCTCAAGCAAATGGGCGTATGGGTGTTTGGGTTTTTTGTTTTTTGTTTTTTTAATCTTTTCAAACTCAGGGTGACCTAACCAAAATAGAAATTCTCATCACTTCTGGGAGGACCGAATGCTGAAATTCTATATGCCACTAAGCTCTATAAGAATATCTGTTAATACCTGTCCATGCGTATGCTAAAAGAACTCTTTTTTAAAAGGAACTTTAGGTCATCGTTGTGGAAAGCAGGATAAGGAGAGAAGTCACATCTTTTTTGTCTTAAGGACAACTGGAGGGGCGCCTGGGTGGCTCGGTGGGTTAAAGCCTCTGCCTTCGGCTCAGGTCGTGATCCCAGGATCCTGGGATCAAGCCTCGAATTGGGCTCTCTGCTCAGCAGGGAGCCTGCTTCCCTTCCTCTCTCTCTGCCTGCGTCTCTGCCTACTTGTGATCGCTCTCTCTCTTTCTGTCAAATAAATAAATAAATAAATAAATAAATATAATCTTTCTTTCTTTCTTTCTTTCTTTCTTCCTTTCTTTCTTTTTTTTAAGAACAACTGGAGAGATGCTGCCACATCAAAATCTGAAAGTACGTTGGCAGACCGGGAGGCGGGGACCTGGAACGTGATTTGCAGCCGTCCGCTGAGTCCGCGCCATGAGGATAACTGTGAAGGAAGATACATACATCATTAGCGCATGCAACTCGATGCCTGAAGGGTTGGTTTGGGGCAGAACAAAAATAATTCTCCGAGTCTCCCTAAAGTCAGTAGCTGAAGCCAAATGTTCCAAAGGCTTCCATTGATACAATGAAAAGAGACAATTTGCTTGGAAGGCTGTGGCTAATTTATAACACAATGTCCAATGTCATGGTTAGTTTTGTTGCAAAAATTTGGCAGTTGAACCTAGAGTCTCAGGCGGCCTGAAAGGATGCGAGCCGTTCTGGCTATAGCATCTCTCGCTCGCTAGATGTTCCAAATGGTTCAAACAAGCCCTTTCATAGAGACGCGGGGCCAAGTGTGCTCAAAGGAATGAGGGGAAACAAAGGTGGCTCTGAAGTCATTTCCCCGCACTGGGTCCAGCCATCCGGTTTCACTCTTTCCCCATTGAACGGGCAGAATGCGACAGGAAGAGCGGGGATAAAGAGAACAAACAGGCCGATGTGTTTGGGGAGAGAATGCGGAGAGGCCGGGGCACTGAGCTGCTGTACTTTCATTCTAGGGTTTCAGAAAGGAGTGAATGATGAATTATAGAAACCTGAAAGGTAATAAAATATGGGTCACTGAAGCGCTGAGGCCAAGTTCCTAAAACACCTGCAGAGACAGAAGGTTCTGGAAGTCAGTGTGGCCCTGCCGTCGCCCGGGCAGACACCCTGCCTGGGGCACAGAAGGGGACTGTTTTGAAGCTCACCTGTTGTTTTCCCGTTGGCTCGCCGTCCCTCCCCGGCTGGAAGAGCCAGCGGCTGGATCTGACTCCAGATTAGACCACCGGGGGAAAAGAAAGGCGGCGTGAAGGCTTCCCAGGGTGCAGTTAAGGAGACCGGAGCTGGGGGGGTCGTCGCCTTCCTCTCCAGAAGGCGCTCGGACCAGGAAATATGAACTTGGAGGCTGTAGCCTAGACACGGGGTCCACGCAAATCTCCCGGGCTGTCATACTCGGAGGCTTTTCTGCTCAAGGTCTCGGCCTATTTACGTCTTACAAAGAAGAGTTTGATTCCTCGGCTGGGGATCAGAGCTAGCCTGTTGCCTTAGCTCTTGGAGCAAAGGTTTACTAATTTGAGCCTCTATTTCCTCATCTCTACACTAGGAATCATAGTATTTTTTTTAAAGGATTTATCCATTTTTATTTGAGAGAGAGAGAGTGTGTGTGTGTGCATGTGCTTGAGAGAGAGGGAATGGGGGAGGGGTTGGAGGGAGAGACTCTCCCGCAGACTCCGTGCTGAGCATAGAGCCAGATGCGGAACTCGATCTCGTAATACTGAGATCACAACCTGAGCCAAAACCAACAGTTGGACGCTAAACTGACTGAGCTGTCCAGATGCCCCTGGGAATAATAGTATTTATCTCCTAGAGTTATTAAAAACCTCAGAAGGAGATGTAAGTCTGGTGCCTAGCCCAGAGCCTGGCACATAGTAGCTGCTTCGTATAATGGCAACAGTGACTGATTAGTATAATGGCAACTGTTTTCTGTGCACCTGCCACATGTGCGGCTCCAGGAAAGACACTTCGTTTATGGTTTTCATTCAGACTAAGGGGGAGTCCCAGTTTTGTTTGCTTTAAGTGCATGCTTTCTCTGCATCAAGGATGTGGGGTTTTCTAGCCCCGTCTGCTCCTATGCTGTTGAACACCATGGATCTTCTACCTGTATGGCTCTACTTCAGAGACAGTGTCCTGGACACACTGAGCCCAAACCCAGCAACACCTTGCTAAAAAAAATTACATAAACATGATGTCCGTATCAATCCAGACCCTATCTAAGCAGGTTGTAGGGCACACTTCAAGCCCACAATCCCTGGGTTTGACTTGTTGTAACTTAGGACAAGACACACTACCTGGCAGTGGCCCAGTTTCCTCCGTCTGCAAGACAAGGATGAAAATAGACCTTATCTCTGGGGCGCCTGGGTGGCTCAGTGGGTTAAGCCGCTGCCTTCGGCTCAGGTCCTGATCTCAGGGTCCTGGGATCGAGTCCCACATCGGGCTCTCTGCTCAGCAGGGAGCCTGCTTCCTTCTCTCTCTCTCTCTCTGCCTGCCTCTCAGTGTACTTGTAATTTCTCTCTGTCAAATAAATAAATAAAATCTTTAAAAAAAAAAAAAAGAAAATAGACCTTATCTCATCTGCTCATGGTGATGACTGAGTGAGTTAACACCAGTAAAGGCACGGAGAACCCTGCAGGGCACAGTGTCAACTGTTAATGATTTTTTATCAACCTCTGTGATAGATGGACTGTATCTTAAATTCACATCACAGTCTTCACCCCTGTCCCACAAATGTGACCTCATTTAGAAAGAGGGTCACTGCTGATAGAATTAGTTAAAAATGAGGTCATGAAGGTGGGCTCTGGTCCAATATGACTGCTGTCCTTAAGAAAGGGGGAGAAATTTGGGCATGGAGACACGTGCAGATGAAGGCAGAGATCCTGATGCTTCTAGAAGCCAAGGAACATGAGAGATTGCCAGTAAAACACTGGAACCTGGGGAGAGGTTTGGGACAGGCTCCTGCTCACAGTCCCAGGAGGAACAGCCCTGCTTGACACCTTGATCTTGAACTTCTGGCCTCCAGAACTGGGAGACAGCAGTGCTTACGCTCCCCATCCCCCAGTGGGCAGTATTTTCTCACAGCCCCAGAGCTGACCCTGCAACCTCTGAAGTGACTGCCCATCTGATGGGATGGGTGGTCAGAGGCCGGTCTCTGCAGTCAGCCCCACAGGCGCTGACACTCAGCCTCCCACTAATAAGCTTGTGAGCTTGGGCAGGCTACGTACCCTCCCCGTGCCCTATGAACTCACAGTAGAATGAGCTGTTCTATGGGACTCGTGCGGTAGTTTCCAGAGATCGTGGAGTCTGGAGGTACAACTCGGCTCTCGATCCGATGACCCTGGGGTCTCGTCAATCTACAGATTCTCATTCAGTAGGTTCGTGTAAAGCCTGAAAGTCTGTGTTTCTAATGAAACAGATGAAGACTCCCAGATGAGGGCGATGCCTGTTGGAAGACCACGCATTGGGTAGTTCGTCAGGGTCAGGGTCAGGATGGCCTCACCTGGTCCCGACTAGGAAAATGAGACTTTACGTAGAGTGTTGTTAAAAGAAGCCCTGTGTCTGCATCTCTGACCCTTGGGCACACGGATATTTGATGAGGTCGCCACCGTGTTTAAAGCAAGAGCAAAGTTGGCTCTGGAGAAAAGGGTGGGCAAAGGAGCAGGGGGGCTGCCGACAGCGAGGGAGGGCTGCGCGTTGTTCTGAGATTTGTCCTGCCCAGGAGGCTGGTGGTGGACGGACGAGATGTGCGGGAATGTGATCACCTGTGGTGGGGCAGGGTAGACAGACCCATGCAGGGACATGGGCCAGGCGCCCCCTCTGTGGGACCCTAGCCCTCACCCTTCCCTCCACCTGGATGCCTCAGCCCCGTGCCTTCTCACCTAGGGTCTCGGTGAGGATATGAAAATCTCAGGAGGCTGCCTCAGACCATCCATCCCAATGGCGACCCCACCCCACTGGCTGCTGTCTCTCCTGCCAGCTTTATTTTCCTCGTGGCACTCAACAGCAGCTCAGATGGCCTCGTGGCTTACTTACCTACCTATTGATGTGTGTCTGTTTTCTTGCACTCTTGGCGGGGTGCTCTATGGGAGCAGCGGTCTTCTCTGTATCCTGATCCCTTGAATAGGGGCGGACCCCTCCTAGGTGCTCAGTGAATATGTGAATGAACAAGCACATAGATCACATCTAGACAGATGGACCAAGTTCATTGGGTGTCTGTGTGCAGAGCCCTGTGTCAGGTCCTTCGGGAAGCATAGGCTCCCTGCCTTCCAAGGATGTGCAATCCCCCTGAGGCCGTGAAGTACACATATGAACACCTGACTAGCAATATCAGGTGACGATCCACGGATGAGCCGTGAGACCTGCCTCTCGGGGCCAGGGGAGGTAATCAGAGCTGCTGGAGACCAGAGCCGGGGAAGCACCCGGGGTCTTGTTAAACACGGAGCCAGGGTCAGTGAGCTGGGGTGAGGCCTGGGGTGTTTCTTCAGGAAGCCGGGTGGAGCTTCACTGGGATCTAGCTCCCAGTGAAAACTGACACCATTAGGACCATGGTTTTAAGGACCCCAGGGCTTTGCTTTAACTGCTTAGAGAAGGGAGAGATGGCTTCCAGCAGTGGCCTTCTACCGACCAGCAGGGTCTGGTCTGTAAAAGAAAGACAAACAGCGCTGTAGGTAGGGGTAGAAATAGGAGGGACTGGGAACGAGCCCAATGGCTGGAAGGGTGAATGGGAACAGGATGGAAAGACAAACCAGGAAGGTGGGGGAGTGGGAGGCCCCCCAGCCCCTGCTGGGGGTGGGGGGAGGGGGACCACTTCCCCTCCCCCGCAATCTATTTTTAGAAGCAATTCCTGGAAGCATTGAGACATGGTACACTGCCTTCCTCTGGTCTGTCAATCAGTTAGAACATGTTTTCAGAAATGTTGCAATCGGAAATGGTCCAGTGGGACTGTGGAGGTGGGAAAACAAGCTCTGGGCCAGATGTTCCCACAGCCCGGATTTGCAGGCAGGTGCTCTGCGGTGCCTGCCGCTTGGCGGGTTCTCCTGGCCGGGATGAGCACGTTAGATTCCAAGGAGTACTTTTCCACTTCTGTTTTGCCAACCATCTCTGTTAAATCCTTTTCGCCTTATGCCCCATACAGTCGGGAGAGCAAGGGTCCAGGTTGCAGTCTTGGAAAATGAGGCCCAGAGAGAGTGTGGGGCCAACCCCTTATCACTGTGTGCAGTGATTCTCTCATTCTTGAGCTCACGTCCATGCTCACAGATGTGAGTTTGTGTACAGCAGCCGTCTTCCAGCAGAGAAAGCCCTCTCAGAAGTTGTGGACTGATTGTCTCTTGGTCAGCAGGGTTCTCTCGCTATGATGGGGCCTACTCTGACCAAATGGTGGCTGGAATACCAGAATATTCTAGAATTTCCTGAGTGTGGGTTTGGCCTCCATCAGCTCCCCCCGCCCCCACACACCCCTACAGGAAAGGGGTGCAGCTGTGAAAACTGGCACCGCTTCCCACATTGCCTGGACCCTAAGGTCAGGGCCAATTTCACGCTCCTTCGTCGCCTATTATGACCTTCATTTTCCCTGGCACACAGCAGCTGCTTGGGTCCATTCGAGGAGACGGGAAATACTATACTGTTAAGAGCATCAGGAAGAGCAGTAACACCGTATCAACTGACATGATGCTTCCCGACATTGATGGTGAGTCTGGCGAAAGCAGAATAGGGCACTTGGGGCAAGTTTTCACTTGCCCTGATGGAGCAGGGACTTGCCTGAATTTCCAGATTTTTGCCTGCTCATCAATACAGCAGGGCTGATGGCTTTTTTCTTTTCTTTCTTTCTTTTTAAATCAAAGGGGAGAATTGAGGCAGCTCTCACTCTTCATGTCCAAAATGCTGCCGAGCTGAAAGTCCCGGGGAGGGGAAAGCAGCAATGTGGGTACCAGCCTGGATGGAACCCCTTTGCTTCCTGGTGCGGCTTGCACTAACTGGGCTGGTCCTACTGGCTGCTTCTCCATGCCTCCACCACCAGCTTGCTCTGAGCTGCTCTAACAAAATCGAGGCAAAAGGGCTGGCTCACTGCTGCTGGAGCATCCTCACGGGATGCCCTCTGGGTGTCCCCCTTCTCTGCTGCCTTTCCGCCTTTATGGTATTGATAGGCTGCCACAGTAGTGTGGCTTCAAGCTATGCTCATGGGTCTCCAAAATTTGCCCCATACGCACCAGCAGCAAGCAGCCTGGATGCCATCAGCCATTTCTCTTTGCCCACATCTGCTAGCCACTTGAAGATTTTGCTCTCCTCTTACCCTTTTCCCTGTCAATCTCTCCAGCTCCTCACCCCGTTATGGCCCCTGGTCCCAGCCCAGGTCCTAAACTTGCCTCCCAAAGCCATCCCTCTCCACTCTGGTTAATAGAACTCACCTAATTCAGAAGATTTCTCTCTCCTCTGTGTAGAACCTTGCAACTCATCACCCTATGTCTCTGAGTCAAATGCAGTGCTTTTCCTAAGAGGACTTTGGCAAATGAAATTCTCTTTGTCTTATTACCCCAGTAATAGATGCCAACTATCGTGCCAAGAAAGAGAGGCATCATGAGCCAGGGAAAACCCCCAAAGTATGTCCACGTGCAGTTTCCTTTGATGTCACTCTTCCCTGTCCTCCCCATCTATCACTCCACTGTCACCTTGCCTATTTTTACCTGTCTCTTGTCCACCACTGAGCCTTGGAGAGGGGGGAGAGAGCAAGGGTACGCGAGGGGTCCTGGTTTGGGTCCCAAGCTGTGTGGCCTCTAAACCCAGCCTCTTCTAAATATCTGTGAAAGAGGGCTGGCTGTCTGCAGATTCTAGGCCCTGACCAAGAGCCCTGGTGTCACTCCCCAGTTCCTTCTGCTGGGATGCTGAGTGGATCTTGGAAACATCCCCCTACTCTGAGGCTACACCGTCGCCGTACACATGTGGGAGTCTCTGTGCTGAGGAGGAGATGTTACCTGCTGGGGAATTAATGGATCATCTATACTATGTCCCGATGGTCAAATCTGGATGCTTCTGGTTCCCTGTAGTCACAGTCTAAATCAGAAGTCTCTCTGAATGCCTGAACTCAGGCAGCTTGCTCTGGGCCCAGACTTTAGGGGTCTCACTCCAGTCCTGTTGTGGCTGCATCCCTCTCCTGGGGCCAAGGGGAGCTGTCCCCCCGGAGCTCGCCCCCTCCCATGCATATGCGTGGGGCCTGTAGCTGGTGGTGGGGAGAGAATGAAACGGGACACAGGCCATGGGGTCTTCTTTCTCAGCTTCCTCTCCGCCACCCCCACCCCCCACCATGTCAGGAGTGTGCTGGTCTGAGTCTTTGGTCTTCACTTTCTTGTGGACAAATGACCAATACCCAAGCTTCCTCCAATGAACACTGGAGACCACCCCGGTTCTTAAGAAAATGTAAGTTGGGTCAGGTCTGTCCTTCTCACTCAAAGCTTTCAGAGGCTTGTCAATAGACTCAGCTAAATCCCAGGATCCAATGGCTCCACCTGATCCTGCCCCCGAGCTTTTGTACTTGGAAACTGGCCACCATTTTGAGGTCCAACACTCAGGTTAGCTACATGGAGAGAGAGGCCCTGTGAGTATATGGGGCTCTGCTTGCCCCAAGACTCCTGGTCCTGCTTCCCTCCATGCCCCTCAGTTGCTATGCTCCAACCACGCATGCCCCAATGGCCTGTCAGCAACACCCAGCCTCATCCCTGCCTCACACCATTGCTCTTGCAGTTCCTTCTCCCTGTGGCGCCCCCAGGGCGACAGGCGAGTCACACTTCTGCCTTCCCTGATCCATAATCCTGTCGTGACTGCACCCTTTTTCTTCTGAGCTTTGTTTTCTTTCCCACATAAAATCATATTGCAAATGTCTTATTCTCAGGACTAGGACTGTGCCTGGGACATGTAAAGTCCCAAGTAAGTAGTTGTAGAATGAGTGAATGAATGAGTGAATCCCAGCCCTCATGTTCCTCCGTCATCTTCAAACTGTGGTCGATATGGTAACCGAGCCCTGTTCCCATTCTCTGCTTTTCTTTTCCCATTTGGGGGAGGGGAAGCTCCCATTGGCGGCCATCTTTCTTTCCTAGATTACCACTCAGCCTCAGACGGACAGAACTTGTCTGCAGCCAGCCTCCATTTATCACTGAATGTCAGATGCTGTGGGATTTGACTCCAGGCTGCTGTGAGGGCAGTCAAAGCTTTTACTTACCTCTGCTGGGCGTGTGTGAGGCCCCACTGAGCGTCAGCACATTAAACACCCTCCCATTTCTCATTTTGGACTTCCCCCTAGGACCGTTATCAGGCTTGAGCAATTGCTTTCATGCTGCAAACTGCTTTTGTTCACTTTTGCACCAGGGTGAATTTTCCATCCTAGGCTGGGTGGTGCCGTCAATGTGCATCCACTGACAGTGCTCCTGCATGGTTGAGAACAAATCGTTAACCTTCAGGGCCTTGAGAAATTAAAAAATAATGATAGTTTCAAGCTACTATGTGTAGAGGTAGTTTATTCTACTATAATATGTAATTGAAACAGCTTTAACCCCTGTTTGCATGTAACTCTAATCTGCATTTTCTAAGTAGGAAAAATGTTTCCCTGGGCCTGACCCACCCTTGACCACATAAAACAAGAAAAGCTCTCTTCCTCTTTGGGGTGGGGGTTTATATTGGTAGTAGGTTCCCCTGAATAAAGTGGAAAACATAAAATATTAGTAGCTAAAACCAGATATATTGCCCCCATCTCTTGTAAAAGAAATCTGGGGATAGGCGATGCCAGCACTGCTCAGGTGAGTCCCTCTAGCTTTTTGTTCTACTATTTTAGTGTTTGGCTTCTACCCTCAAGATCATCTCACAGTCCAGGATGGCTGCTGGAGCTCCAGCCATTAGACCTGCATTCCAAGCGGTAGGGAAAAATATAACAGAGGGCAAAGAAGCACACCACCTAGCTCAATCAGCATCCTTTACATAGCCTTTGGTCTTATGAACTAGAACTTACTGATCATATGGCTCAACCTAGCTGTAGGAGATGCTGGGGGAATGTAATCAGACATCTGAGCCCATTATACTCCTAACTTAAACCAAGGTTCTGGTGCCAAAGAAGAAGGGGAGATAATAGGCGACCAGGTGAGGTGAAGTTCTGATAGAGCAGGAGAAGAAAAAGAATGGCAAAGAAGGAGTCTTGCCCAGACAGCTGCAGAAATAAGCTGGAATCTTGGGGTGGTGGTTCTCTGCTCTCTCCCACCCTGTGGGCTCTGCCAAGCCTCCCTTTCTGATCTGCTTCCTTAGCCTCCTTCTTTCTCAGCTGTAACCCCCAGGAACTTTCTGCCATGCCTGTTACACTCAAGGAAGCAGTTGTTGCCCTCTGGGGCTCTTACTCCCGTGGGCCATGCTACCTCTTAGTCTTAGGTACAGAGCAGCCTCTCAGCTGCACCCAGGAAGGAAAGGGGCCCCAGTCTTGTTATAGCCCCTCTATTACATAGCTTGATTTTGATACATGTGATGCACGCTGCGCGTGTGCGTGCGTGCGTGTGTGTGTGTGTGTTGGGCTTCTTGTGTTATATTCTTTTTTTAAAAAAAGATTTTATTTATTTATTTGACAGAGAGAGATAACAAGTTGGCAGAGAGGCAGGCAGAGTGGGGGGGGGGGGTGGGAAGCAGGCTCGCTGCTGAGTAGAGAGCCTGATGTGGGGCTCGATCCCAGGACCCTGAGATCATGACCTGAGTCGAAGGCAGAGGTTTTAACCCACTGAGCCACCCAGGAGCCCCTCTTGTGTTATATTCTGTTGTGTTTGTCCTAAGGGTAAGTCCACACCTTATAGGCATCCTCCTGGGGTGGGTTACTCTCTCATTCTCAAGCATCTGCGGGTGTTGCTTCTTAGGACACTGGGAGCCAGAATTTGCTCTGGACAGGAGAAGGGGTTCTCTAAGTTTCTCTCTCTGGACCTTGTTCCCTTAGATGTTGAGGGGTCTCTATGGGCTGAAAGGTGCTCCTAGAAGAAGAAAGATGGTTTCTACCTTCACCCCAGGGGTGGCCTCAGGACAGCCAGGAACACACCCCGTGCAGGAACCCAAGCTGAGTATGATAAACTGTATTCTGTTTATTTTATTTTTTCCTCCCGGCACACTCAGCCTTCTTGTAAAGTCTGGTTTAAATGCTCCAAACTGGTGTGTGCCATTGGGTGAGAATGGTCAGAAGACTGAGTAGCTCTCAACCAGGCAAACATGTGAGCAGAGGACGATGTGGTCTCTGCTCTCGCTTGATGAGCCCTGGGAGGGCGAGTCTTTGCTCTTGCTGTCCAACACATGTCTGTACAAGGATCCCCCCGGCTCCCCAAGTCCTTATCACCCATAGCCGGACCTCATGGTCAGTCCTTTACTCACCAAGCATGTGTGGAAGGCCTGCCCCTCATGGGACAGCCCATGGTTCTGAGTGTACACAGAGGGATAAGGGGGCAGAGGAGAGAAAGACAGGCCCACAGGACAAACGGCCAGCTGGGGGGCTGGGGGTGCCGATTCAGTCTGGAGGGTGGGCAGCGAGGGTCCTCAGAGAAGCTGACACTAGAGCTCTAAGTTCTAATTTTTGTCTTTGTTTCAAGAGAGCGAGGACCATGCTGTTCATGAGGACAGTCGGCTGCTCTGTACCTTGCATGTTTCACGTGGCCATCTCTCCGCCCCACTTGTAAGATAGTAAACACTAGCTCGATTTTGTCTGTTTCCTAATGTGTATATCTGTCTAGTGTGATTGATCTTGTACCTAATGATCTAAGCTCTAGAAGGGCTTCTGTGCATTTTCTTACATAAGTGTAATTGAAACTTACATGCAGGAATTTGTGGGGCCGCTGCTTATGTCTCAAAGTTAAGTTCCTATGAATAGCATGTTTTGCATCTGGCTTTTCTCACTCACCCTGCTAGAATCCCACCAAGTCAGGGGCAGAGCTGGGACTCACAGACTTGAGTCTTGTGGCAGTTGGTCACCTGGAAAGGGGAAGAGAATTACAGCCAAGAAAACAGATTCTTATCAGGGCCACACCCCCCACACGCATGAAGGGAATTACCACGGAGCTTGTAAGCCCGGGGGTCTCTACCCAAATCTGAAAAAGGAAAGGGGCAGGGGCTGTACCCCATGTTGTTCTGAGGGTGTGTTTGGATGCAGAAGGCTAGAGGCACCTGCTGGCTGCCCATGAACCCATCAGGAGGTCAAGGACTGCCCCATTTTCAGGGACATCTCTCACTGCCAAATGCCTACGGGACAGTCCACTTTCTCAGAGCAACCAGGAGCACTGATTTCCCTAGAGGAACAGGGCCAGACCCCCAGGATGGCCAGGACCACAGAATGTAATGGCAGCCTCTGCCCAGCCACAAATGGATAGAAGGTGACCCCTCAAGAGAACAAAACCCCTTTCTCTCTGCTGTGGATCATTCCAGGGTACCCAGTATAACTGCGAGTGGTGATTTAATTTAAATGGCAACTTCAGTTCCTAGAAAGCTGTGAGTCAGGGAGCATGTGGATGGAGGGTGGGGCATGAGTGAACATGTTTGCTGAGCAGTGAGACCCAGCCAGACCCTTTTCTAAGCCTTTTCCCCAATAGGCTTCATTTCACTTCATAGCCCCTTAAGGTTGGTGGTGGCGTTATTATTATTCCTCCTTTATCAGATGGGGAAACAGGCTCAGAGCAGAGATTTACCCCCACCCAGCCTGAACCACTGGCAGGACTCAATTTTTAAACATTATCCCTCAGCTCTGGGACCAGCACTTTGAGATCCACCCCCACCGCCACACACACACACCTTTCCTAGAAAGAGGCCCAGGGAGGGACTTTGTTTTTTGGAAACAGCATCGAACTCACAATGAAGAGACAGTCTCTAGCTGTGTCTTGCCTGGGACCTCCCTGGGCCTCAGTGTCCCTATCTGTGAAATGAGGGGCTGCCCTGTGATCCCTTAGGGGTCTTTCTCCTTGATAGATCTCTAATAAACTCGTAGACACGGAGGTGATGAGTAAGGAGGCTCCCTATATATATATATATATATTTTCTGCAAACATCTGCATTTTGGCTGCCCAGCTTCCTTTCTTGTGTCTGAGAGACTCGTGGACATTACTAAGGTTAAACATGTCCAGAGGGTGATCACTCTTAGTAACAGTAAAGTTAAGAGGTTCTACAAATCTCTTAGGTGTTTGGAATATGCCTGAAAACTGAGGGGCACAGTTTGACAAGAGTCCCTGCTTTGGGCTCCAAGGCACAGATGAGACAGTGTGGAACTGTGTGGGATCGTATGGAACAGAGTAGAAAAGCACAGAACACTCTGGAACATTCTGGAACAGCAGAGAGGACTGGGCCAGTGCAGTGGCTGAGGTCCCTGTCCTGCTCTTGACTCTGCCATGGGACCCTGGGAATCTCTTGACCTCATGAGCCTTGATTTCCTCCCCTGCGTACTGGAGCGAGGGTAACCTGACCTGCTGACCTCATGGAGACAAAGGTAACAATGATGGGGAACATTGACAGAGCATTCAGGGAGACTTGCCTCCTTGGAAGGGATTCTTGTTCTCGAAAATGGAAACCAAATCCTCATTACCCACTGGGGGTTTCTTCTAGGATCATTATTTAATTCACCAGAATCTTCTCAATAGAACTTGGTACGTGTGTTGACAGCCCATCTATTTTCCTTTGTCCTAGGAGAGTGGCTTTCCAAGACCAACGTACCCAAGACAAGAAGCTCACTGGAGTGGCCATAGGCGGCCTTCTTAAACTGTTGTCCTTGATAGATTCCAACCGTTCGTGGCCTGCGGGAGTAGAGTAAAGAGCTCTCCGGGAGCAGAAAACATACCTGCCACACGCCTCTCGGGACAGCTGCTTTATGTTTGTTCATTCTCTGCAATAACTTTGGATAAAATGAAAATCAAGTTTTGTTTGGTTTTCATTTGTTGAAAAACAACTCCCCACCGTGGGTTCACCAGGCAACAGAGGCTTTTCTGCTGAGGAAGAATCACGAATAAAACCGCCCCTTCTGGAGGTCGGCTCTGGGCTGGCTGAGGAGGAATGACTGCGGGCGCATTATGGGCGCTTATCCAAATGACACAGGGAGAGGAAGGAATTTTCCAGAAGTCAGGGTGAAGTCAGGGGTTTCAGCTGTATACCTGGCAGGTGGCGGTGCTGGGATTTGGACTAGGATCTTTCTGAATGTGGGATCCAAGCGCTTACTTGTTAGAGCTGACTTGGAGCAGACATCAACCCTCCGCTGACGTGGGGGAGTTCTCTCCTGGGTGCGTTGATGCCAAAGCGGTGCAGGTACTAGAGGCATTGTCCGGAAGCTGGTTGGTAAGATGCATTTCTTCAGAGACCCAGACTGGAGATTCCTGGATCCTCCCCTACAACCTGTTCTAAAAGAGGGATGTGTAGGAGCTCTCCAGCCTCCGTGGGGCTGAACCGAGGAGTGACGCCCACAAACTGGCCTAGAGCCTTCTTCCTGCTCATGGAGTCATCCGAGGAGTCACTTGCCGCCTCCCCCACCCCCATCCCCTTATTAGAGTGCTGGGCTGGCCCCTGGGAGCCCAGATGTCAGACTCTGGTCTGTTGTCACTGGCTGAGTGACCCCAGGCCGTTATACCTCTTGAGTCCATGCTCAGAGTGTTTCAGTTCTCCTCTTAGGAAGGTCAAGTTCTGACTCTTTGAAATAGAACTGGCATATTTTCAGAGACTCCAGGTTCCATCAGATTAGACCCTGTGTATCTGTAGGAGATGAAAACAGAGAGTGCCCTTCTGCATTTGAAATTTTTTTTTCACAGTTATCTTAGAGGTCACTGTGGATACTTGGTGGGGACACCTTACGTGATCGCTCTCCATCGTGGTTGCTCTTTGGCAGCTGATGGGAAGTCCGAGAGTTTCGTATTTCCACAATGTCCACAAACCCCAATATTGTGTCGGTCTCCTATGGCGGGGTGGGGGGAGGTTAGAGCAAATGGAGGTTTCTTATTGTCTCTCAAAACAGTGTGTCATGGATTGGATTGTGTCTCACCAAAAATGGTGTGTTGAAGTCCTAACCCCTCAGGACCTCAGACTGACCTTATTTGGAGATCAGGTCTTTACAGGTGTAGATGAATGAAAAGGGGGTCATCACAATGGGCTCTCACGCAGGGTGGCGGTGTCCTTACCAGAACAGGGAGCTGGGACTCAGAGACAAACAGGCAGAAAGGGCAGACAGCGTGAAGACACAGGGAGAAGCCAGCCATCGACCAGGCCAAGGGCGAGGTCTAGAACAGGTTGACGCTCCCTCCCAGCCCTTGGAAGGCGCCAGCCCTGCCGACACCATTGTCTCGGACTTCTGGCCTCCAGGATTATGAAGCCCCCCACTTTGTGGTCCTTTCTTATATCAGCCCTAGCTCACTAACCCACAATGTGAACTGCTTTGTTGGCTCAGAGAAGTCAGACTTGGTTCTAAGAGTGGGTAGAGGCCCGGGCTCCCAAGGTGCAGTATGTGGGGAGGGGAAGGGGGTACCCAACACTGGGGACCCAGGGACATTCTATCTTGCATTTTCGTTTCCTGCTGTTTCCACAAGGCGGGTGAGACAGGAGCTCAGGCTTTTCCTCACTTGGTCCTGTCTCCCAATTTCATTCATTTGAAGTTATATTTAAAAATCAAAATGATAAGTTGCCTTTTAAAGTCACCAAGTTTCAGGGCGTCTGGGTGGCTCAGTCAGGTAAGCCTCTGCCTTTGGCTCAGGTCACGATGCCAGGGTCCTGGGATAGAGTCCCGCATCGGGCTCCCTGCTCCACGGGGAGCCTGCTTCTCCCTCTCCCTCTGCTTCCCTCTCTTTTTTTCTCTCTCATAAATAAATAAATAAAATCTTAAAAAAAAAAAAAAAAAGTGGCCAAGTCTCTGTTAGCCTAGAATTGCTTGATCTGGGTGGGCAACGGTCTGGAACTGGCCAAAAGATAATCTGCTTTTCCACTGCCGCAGTTTGAGACACCCCAGATACCCTGTCCCTTGTGTTCCAAACGAGGGTGCCCCTGGGCCCTGCAGACCCAGACGCAGCCCCCTCCCCGCTGGCGAGGAGAGACCCAACCCTGGGCTGGCAGTTGCAGGTGACAGTCCTGACCAGTCCCGGAGCCGATGAGAAGTTCATAGGCTGTTAATAAACTGGAACCAATCGGTGAATGCAAGCCGACGGCACTGGGGCCGGCTGGGGCTGCAGGTCCTTGGGAGAGCCCGCACTTGTGTTGCCTTTATCTGCATACAGCAGAAGCATGAAAGGGCCCGGCCGCTCTTGCTGTTTGTTACAGAGAATAGACATATGTCCCTCACGCTAGCATGGGGAATATCTAATTAAGCGACACAATAATTGCTTATGCCCAGGGCTGTCCGAAACAAGGCTCTGTCACTCTCCTCGGAGGACCACAAAAAGGGAATTCACTTTTCCTGCATGATAATGAATATATTTGAAATAGATTAAAACTGATTTGGAGCCCACACTCCTACCCCCCGAGAAAGCAACACCAACAAATGCTATCTTCATAAAAATATTTTCAAGCGCCCCCAGAGGGCGTGGGGCTGGGAGTTGGGGTGAGAGAAGGCTCCCGGGAAAGGTTGGCCCATTGAAGACCATGTTGGGTAGAACTTGCTTTCCAGTGGTTTTCCATGAATGAGTTAGGATCTTAGGGATGGTAGCTGCATTTTTCAGCATTAACAGAAACGGCCGCTTATACTACGTGGGAGCCAAAATGTTCCAGAGTTTTAAGGGTTGAACATGTTTCTCTTATGTGAGCCTTCCCTTTCCTTGCTTTGCTATGGGAAATTCTTCTTTCAAGCGGAGTCATCGTAGCACATCAAACAAAAGCGCTATATCCTATTTAAAACTTACGCTGCTCCTTCAAAACAAATTGTCATTTTTAACGGGGGTGGAAGGGGTAGTTTTTATTTTGGTTGAGCACAAATAAATGATGTTCCTTGCCTTCTGCTGTCAGGGACCAGGAAGGAACCCTACCCCAGTTGGGGCACTGGGAACAGAGTGAGGAGTCACGTGGCTAGAATTTGGAAAACTTGAAAAGCACCTCAAAGTGTCTTTTGTGACCAAGAGCAGAGCTGCCTGCATCATTTGCAGGTCCCAGAGCAAAATGAAAACACAGGCCCCCTTGTTTAAAAATCATTAAGGATGGGGCACCTGGGTGGCTCAGTGGGTTAAAGCCTCTGCCTTCGGCTCAGGTCATTATCCCAGAGTCCTGGGATCAAGCCCCACATCAGGCTCTCTGCTCAGTGGGGAGCCTTCTTCCTTCTGTCATTCTCTCTCTGCCCACCTCTCTGCCTACTTGAGGTCTCTGTCAAATAAATAAATAAAATTTTTAAAAAATCATTAAGCATTTCAAGACCGTGGAGACAGAGCCTTAAACCAAGTAGGGGACTCTTCCAATCCCCAACCCCGTGGGACTGACAACACAGCTTGCACACCCTTGAAACTGGTTATTTTTTGGTCCTGAATAAGAAGGGAAAAGAGAAGTAGGAGACAAGAGGAGATACTAAATCTTAATCTTTATACAGCCCTCGAGCCAGACAGGGTCCTCAGCTGGAGAGAAATGGAAACCGGAACCCCAGGTAATTCTGTTCCTTCTCACCAGCTGAATTTGCAGACCACAGCAAAACTGCTAAAAGAAACATTCATGCATTTTTCTTGCTCAAAGTGTGATGGGTTTTTTCTTTCCACTCCGGAGTCTATCTGTTCAGAGAGCGAGAGCCTCCTAAGAACTACGCACTTGGCAGACGGATCAGAACTCGGAGCAGAGAGGCAGAGACGGAGAGAACTGCGTCCTCTACAACACACAAAATGAAAGTCTTGATTAGGGTTCATCCAGATGTTGAGGCTCTGGTTGCCCCTGGCTTTTGCCTGGCTGAGCAGGTGGAGGGCTGGGGCTTGTGGCTTATCTGTTTCTTGTTCGCCATATCCCCGTGACATGTGCACAGATGAGGTGGGTTGAAGGCCCCCCCCCACTTTGGACCCTTGGGAAAGGACCCCTTCTTGGCTCCACCCATGAGCCAATGTCCACAGAAAAAAGCATTCGTTTTCTGCAGGGGAGGGGCGTTGGAAGGAACCTGCCATAGATTTTTAAAATGGTGGTAAAAACCACATAACGCTACATTGGCTATCTTAACCATGTTTCAGTATACAGTTGAGTTGTGTTAACTCCATTTGTACTTTTGTATGACAGGTCGCTAGAACTTTTTCACAGCTGTTGGGTTTTTATGCCTGTCCCCATGACCCCACAGGTCTCACATCACAGATACCCCAAGGAGAGGAAAAACCCATAAACACAGAAGGCACTTAATAAATGTCCCTAACTGAGTGGGACCACACTAAGCTGTGGACCTCAGGCCTCGTGTGTGACCAAGCCAAGTCCCTGGGCCCCAGACAAAGTTTGTGACAAGATTTTGTTGTTTCCTAATGATTGTCCATTTACAAAAAAAAAAAGCGGGGGATACTTTTCAGTCACTGGTATTCTTTGATTAGTTTCTTCAGGCAACTCTGAGTTTGATTTCTAAATGGTCTCCCAAATCTGGCATCTTGAACCTTAAAAATCATGAAGCCTTACCAACCTCTCAGGCCAGGGTTTAGACATGTTTCAGGGTTCAGGGGGCAGCTGGCTGGCTCAGTTGGTTAAGCATCTGACTTGATTTCGGCTCAGCTCATGATCTCAGCGTTGTGAGATCGAGCTCCCATCAGGCTCCAAGCTCAGCCGGAAGTCTGCTTAAGATTCTCTCTCTTTCCCTCTCCCTCTACCCCTGCCTGTGTTCTCTTTCTCTCTCTCTCTCAAATAAATAAATAAATATTTTTTTTAAAAAATAGACGCTTCATAAATACTTGATGAGTGAACACATGGTGGAATGGGTTTTCTATAATAAAGAGGAAGAGGAAGGGTAAGGGAGCTCAATGTGGATGATTTCTAAACCTCACTTACACCCGTGGCCTCAGTCCCTTACCAGACATCCTTGTCCAAGCAAAGCCCATGGGGTGTCAGGGTAATGGGCAGGGGACAGAGGGGAGGACAGAGGGTGCACACAGGGCTACGTGACTGAAGACCCCTGACCAGGAGGATTCACCTTTGGAATGAAAGTCAAGAAATTCTTTGGAAATAGAAGAGGTGGGACCACCTGGAGAGGACCCAGGCTAGCAGGAAGGCCAGCATTGTTTAAAAGCAGCTAAGGGTCCTTCTGAAGGCTGCCTGCTCGGTCCTGGATGAGGAAGGAGATTGGGTAATGGGTTCGGGCGGGGCTGGCAGGAGCTGCAAAGCCTCTTGGGAGGAAGTGTTGCAGGGAGGGCAACCACCAACAGTGGCCTGGCTTGAACATCCAAAGGCATCTGGAAAGAAATCTGGAGGCGGGGGTGGAAGAACCTTATGGGAGAAGCAGCGGGAGGCACTGGCTCATCTAGGAACATGAACCTGTTTGCCTGTTTGGGCCGAAATAGAACAGACTTGCATGTTTATACATATCCTTTCCAAAACCGAGAATAGAGCCTTAAAGTCTTTGCAAGCGACTATTATGATGGCAGCCTGGAAGGAATGAGGCTTGGGCTAGGGGGCAAGAGAGCACCCCTTCTTACTCAGAGACAGTGTGTCTGCAGCTGGGGCGGCTTCTGAGGCAGAGGCCAAAGGTGATGCAGGAAAAGCCAAAACTCTAACATCAGCAAATTGGGTTTTGTTCTGTTTTACCATTCCACACCTTGATAAGGACAAATGGTCCGGTCCTAGAAGCTGTTGCTTTTTCTTCCAGAGGAGTGGGTTGTTGACAAGGAAGTGACTCACAAAGTACGGACACTTTGTTGTGTCTTTATACCCCCCAGGACCCGCTGAAGGAGATAGGACCCAGCCAAGCAGAGGTGTTGGGGGTCACACTTGCTTGCCATTGTGGAGAGGTTTTGGAGTACACCACTGGTGAAGAAGGGTTAGAAGAACAGTTGGAAATTCACCTGCTAAATCAATTCACATGTGCCCATGGGCAGAACACGTCCTGTCTTGGACCTCAGTTTCATCTTTGAGATGGGGCCCCTGGAGTAGCCCACTTCTGGACCAGAATTACCTGGTGACTACGAACGCACATTCCTGGCACCAGCCGCTGGACGTGCTGACTTATCAGGTTGGGGTCAGGCCCTAGCACAGATATTAAGAACCAACCAACAAACCACCAGGATGGTTTTGATGCACAGCTGGGCTTGCAAGGGTTAACAATAGGGTGCTGGCCCTACTCTGCACCTCAAGCTGACTTTGCTATTTTTATAGTCAGAAGGACTCCGGAGTTCTCTGAACAGAGCGAACCCCAGAGCGCCCTTACTTTTACCATCCCCCAATCCTGTGCTCAAATCCAATCATCTTGTAGACTTAGTTTCAATGCCTGTTCTTCCTGAAGTCTCACCTTTTAGACCCCCAGCCTCTTCTTTCTCCTTTCGTCTTCTAGAACATCCATAACCCAGCCGTATTTGGTGTTGTCACGTGCCCTGCTCTCTTTTTAGCTGACCTTCCCAGAATGGCATGCACTTTTGGGGTGGGGGGGACGCTTGTCTGCTTCTAATCCCCGGGCTGTGATTGCTGACTTAAATTGGGTAGCGTTGAGCTGATGCCATCCCAGGGCGGCTCATCATCACCTCGCCTGTGTCATTCCAGCTAGGTAAGCACCTGCTCTCGCCTCCTTTCCTGGGGGGTCATGCTATACTTTATTAATTTTTGTCCCCGACATACAAATCTCCTGTGCATCTCTTCCTCGTGATTGCATTAGTCTGAAGGTCAGGGTTAGGTTGGTTCCATGACTTACTACAGTTCTCAAATTGTAGGCGTTTTTGGAACCTTGCAGCTTCCATTTGGAAAAGACTCAGCAACATCCACTCTCCTGGGTCAGAGTCATGCTTTTCTTACCCATCGTTAATTATATACACTCATCCCAGGGGGGAAAGAAAAAGGAAAAGAATGGACACTCTAAATTAGGAACATACATATGGAGAAAGGCGGGGATGGAGTTGGGGGTGCCGGGGGTGGGGAGCAGTGCCATATGCCAGATGGAGAACGCCTGCTCCTACTGTATCATGTTTCCTTGTTTTCCAGTCTCCTGATCTCCGTCTTCTCCACTGTCATTGTTTCATAGCCTTTTTAAAAATCATAATAAGTGCCAGTTAATATGCTGATATGACAGGGCAGGAGAATGCCTGCTTGAGAAGTTTCAGAAGGAGAAATAAACTGTATGTCCTCTCGCATGTTTCTGAGTCTGGGTGCCTCTGACCTTTGCTTTGTAAAGAATTTTCCCGAAGTTCTAAGTGATGGAGCTCGGTGTAACTAGTAGTGCCTTGAAGTCAAGATTCCCGATCAGTCGGCTCTGATAAGGTACGTGCTGGATGTTTATGGTGCAGATTAGAAGCAACTCATCTCTAATTCAGAAGTGAGGCTTTTTCAGTTTGCTGCTAGCTCTGAAACAGGCATGAGGCATGATTCTTCTATCCGCACAGATGCCCCAATGCAGAGACTCCTCGACTGTTTTCTTCTCATTTCTCCCTGGAACTCTCAGTAACTCTGCAGCACAAGTCGCACAAGATGCAATGCAAAATAGACTGGGTCCTAGGAAGAAGATTTTAGGAGTGGGGAGGTTCTCTTGTCTCTCCGTAAAACAGATCGCTCCCCGCCCCGAGCAGCCTTTGTGGCACTGCTCTCTCTTTGTATCCTTTTCCAGGGGAGCTGTCATCTGCTGGGCTTTAATTATGCGTCCCTCAGGATGTGTCAGCCCTTTGCCACTCTCAGGGATTTTAATACTTCCTCCCAGTGTACCCTGCTCATCTGATTTCCCCCCTAATCTCATAAACCTCCTTCCACCAAATATTAATCCAGTGGTGATTAGCTTTCTCGGTGTCCACCTTTCCCAACAGTGGAATTTTTGTATAACACGTTCCGTGGGAGCAGGGCCTGTAACTGCTTGGAGCAAGTCTTTGGTCGACCCTGGTAAAAACAATCATCGAGTAAGTGCAAAGTGGTGGTAGCCTGGATTGGATACGCTCCACGTTTTGGAACAGACAAAAGGCATTAGTGGAAAAATTGAAATTTCATGGATGAAAAACCCAAACAGATCTGTGGTTCAGTTAATATCAGTGTTAACAATGTTAATTTCTTTTTTTTTTTAAGATTTTATTTATTTATTTGACAGTTAGAGATCACAAGTAGGCAGAGAGACACGCAGAGAGAGAGGAGGAAGCAGGCTCCCCGCTGAGCAGAGAGCCCAATGCAGGGCTCGATCCCAGGACCCTGGGATCATGACCTGAGCCGAAAGCAGAGGCTTTAACCCACTGAGCCACCCAGGCGCCCCTTCTTCTTCTTCTTCTTTTTTTCTTAAAGCAATGTCAATTTCTTAGTTGTGCCAAATGCTCCAAGGGAATGTAAGATATCCAAGCACATAGCAGCTCTCTGCACTATCGTGGTAGCTTTTCTGTGCATCTAAAATCACCCCAAAGTGAAAAGTCAACTTAAAAATCAATATGTTCTATGTAAAAGAAAATTTAGCAGGAACATGTATAGCAGGAAATAGCATCATCCCAATAAGCCTGGGATCCTAAATCCCACCTCTGCATCTCACTAACTGTGTGATCTCAGGGCTTCTGCTTCCTCATCAGTAAACTAGGCATAAAAACAGTCCTTGAATCAGTGTTCCCGGAAAGATGCTGAGCACGTGGTTAGAGCCCAATCAGTGTGAACTTTTCTTATTGGCGTTTCACCAAATTCAGTGTGTCCTTGGTGCATCATGTCATTGTGGACTGTCTCATCACTTTAAACAGTTCCATGTGGGAAAGTGAACAAATCAAGTTCCTTACATTTTCTTGGTTCTAGAAAGTGTGCCAGAGTTATCTAAGCAAAGTCAATTTTTCAGTCTTCACCTTTCTCATAGTTTGGGGGCAAAGTAAGTCTGTCACTAATGAGAACCCTAAAGAAGAAAGAGGTTTAACACCATGAAGCATTCAGATTAAAAGCATTGTGTGGCTTTTTCCTCCTCTGCTTTGCCATCTGAGCTCACAATGGGAGTGTTAAATGGGAGAAGAGCACGGGCTCCCACCTGGGGGCAATTTTTTTGTTCCCCAGGGGACATTTATAGGCACTTTTGGTTGTCCAACTGGGAGTTGGGAGTTCGGTGCTACTGGTATCTAGTGAGTAGAGGTCGGTGATACTAATAAACATTCTGCAATGGACAGGACAGCCCCCACATGACAAATAATTATCCAGCCTGAGGTGTAACAGCAGTACATTGAGAAACCCTGAGTAGAGTAGCCAAGCGTTTCATTACCCAACAGTACTTTTCCAGTTGAGGTTGTATGAAGTCTGTCTTCCCTACGCAAAGAATGTATTTATCTGCAATATCTTGAGAAAATTAAAGAACGTTCCAGATGGTCATCAAAGATCATGGAACGGTTTTTGTTGATGGTGGGCATGCCTTCTAATGCAAGGGCTTTGGAACTCAAGTCTTCAAATATTTGAGTGAGGAAAGATATGTGTGCAACTTAATAAGGGCATCAGCAAAGGAAACGTGCTTTTCTTGACTACTCATAAGGTAGTAACACTAGTGATTTAGGTGGGAGGCTAAAAATAAAGAGAAAAAAATGAGTTTTATGAAGAGGATGGAAAAAACCAACAGAGCTGTGGGTGTGTTAGGTGGGTTTGGGAGGAAGTGAAGGATGAAGCATGGTGATGCCAGATGGCTGTCTTGAATGTCCGCAACAGATTGGTCAACATTGCCAGCTCTGCGATCCTTCTAGAGTTTGATAATCTTGACTGGCACTGAATGGTGGTTTTCCTTGTTGATAAGATCAACGCAAATAATGTTTTAGATATACTTCTGAGTATAGATACACTTCTGAGGTATACTGAGTAAAAGATATACTTCTGAGTTTGAGGAAACTGTCTACATTCTGGGCCTGGCCAGATTGTATTAATCTGGGCAGTGGAAATATGATGAGTTGATGTGCCTGATGAAGCCTGGCTACTAGAACATTCTGTGGCCTCTTTCTAGAGCTAGGTTCTCCAGCACGGTAGCTGCAGTGTGACTATTTAAATTAAAATGAATAAAAATTAAATACAATTAAGTAAAATTTAAAATTCATTTCCTTGGTCACTGGTCACATTTCCAGTGCTCAAAGGTCCCATGTGGCTGGTGGCTACCATACAGGACAGCATGGTTACAGAACATTTCCATCATTGCAGAAAGTTCTGCTGGGCAGAGCTCCGGGGATCTAGCTCCTTCCTATTGCTTGCATGGACGTTCCATCAGGACAGGAAGTTGCCCAACAGGACACAGTAGAGCAGTGGACCAGCATCGTAACCCAACATAACCTAACGTAACCCAACGTAATACACCAGAAAGCTCTGACCTGGAAATTCAAGAAGTATAGGGAAATCGCTGATGGGAAATTTAATTTTTAGGCAGAATAAAACTTATAAAGATAAATCTAAAACGAGGGATGAATGGGGGTAGGGGGCAAAGAGTGTGAGTCAGGAAAGAGGGAAGCACATTTTAAATTTTCATCAGGCAGAGATCCCTGGCTGGCTCAGTTGGTAGATCTCGGGATTGTGAGTTCATGCCCCATGTTGGGCATAGACATTACTTAAAAAAAAACTTTTTTAGGGGCACCTGGGTGGCTCAGTGGGTTAAGTCTCTGCCTTCAGCTCAGGTCGTGATCTCAAGGTCCTAGGATCGAACCTTGCATTGGGCTCTCTGCTCAGCAGGGAGCCTGCTTCCACACACACACCCCCACCTGCCTCTCTGCCTACTGTGGTCTCCGTCAAATAAATAAATAAAATCTTTAAAATTTTTTTTTAAAATTAGGCAGTACTAGAAATGTTCTAGGTCATCAGTGTCAAGGAAATAGAAATTTGGGGGTGCGTGGCACATCTGGTCATCATAATTCAGGGTCTGCGCCTAGCTTCCACCATCTTGGGTTTAGGGAGATTGGATTCCACTGGATTCTGTGTGCCTGACATGGGTTCTGCATTTCTTTCTCTCTTCCTTTCTAACATACCAGAAGCAAAGGTGTGTCTGAGGGCTGGGCTCCTTTCAGTGGGTGACAGGCCATGTGGTAAGCTGAAAGAAATAGATGTGTCCTATAACAAGCTCTAGATAAGCCATAGCTTCGGAGTCTGGCTGAGTCTGCACTGCTCCTCTGGTGGGAACAGAAGGTGCCAAGTTTTGGGGGGGCAGCTTCTCAAAGGCTAGGCATGAACAAGGGTCCTTGTAACATATTAGTTTGTAAATGAATGGCTCTGTGGAGATGGGAGCTTGTCCAGTCCCCCTCATGGGGTGAGGAGAGCCACAGACCTCTGGGCTCTGTCCCTGAACATTGTGTGAGCACACAAAGCCCCAGAACTCACCCGTGAAGTGGAAAATGTGCACTTTAAGTGAGGTAATGAATGTAAAATGCAAAAAGGTCCTATCAACCCACAAGGGCTATCAAAATCTACATTTTTGAATTTTTATTTAAAAAACTTTTTTAAAGGATTGTACTTATTTGTTTGACACAGAGAGAGAGAATATGAGCAGGGCAGAGTGGCAGGCAGAGGAAGAGGGAGAAGCAGGCTCCCCACTGAGCAGAGAGCCTGATGAGGGGCTCGATTCCAGGACACTGAGATCATGACCTAAGCCGAAGGCAGATGCTTAACTGACTGAGCCACCCAAGTGCCCCCAAATCTACATTTTCAAAATTCAAATTTATCCTTTCCTCACCACTCATGTGGAAATTCATTTCCTTTTCTTTAGAAAATAGATTTCAGCCTGCTATTCCTCACCCATATCTTATATACTACTCACTTTAATGCCCCTCCCCAAAGCCTCCTTCTGACCCAATGGCACTGGCACAGGTGGCTTCATGTTCCTTCTTTCTCCGACCTCCCCCACTCCCTTCCAGGTAGAAAACACTTGTTCAAGACTCTCAGGATCTCCCTTGGCCCTATCAGTAATACCTTGGAGACTGCCCTGCACTAACAGTTTGCTGCTATTCCCTCCCAGGCAATGGACATTGTACAGGGCCTTCTGGGGACATCACAATGACTCCGACAATGGCATTAACAGGAGGAATGCTGAGCTGCACACACAGCTGCTGGGGAGCCGGTGGGATAGATGCCAGCTTCCCAGGGCTCCCCTTGAACTCCATGAAACTTACCTGGATTTTGAAGACCAAATTACCCCAGTGGGGGTGGGAGCGGGGGGAGTGGATACACCGCCACCTGCCTCCTCCTCCTGGGTCTCAGAGTCAGAGCAGAGAGGTTTGTGGCTCTCCAGCTCCCTCCCCCTCTGGGCCTCTGTGTGGATCTGGGGTGACATCTCTCAGCTACTTCCCGCCCTGTCCTACTGTCATCTCAGGAGTCCTTGTTCCAAGTGAGTCCCAGTGCCCAGCTCTGGGGTCAGGAGCCAGCGGAGGAGGCAGGGTGGCCTGGACAGCTCTGTAGATGGGGGATCGTGAAGACAGCCTGCTGACACCCCTGGCCCCTCTCCCAGGACGCAAGCTGCTGGCCCAGCCCAACCTGGCCGGACCTTTGCTTCAAGGACCCGGTGGGAAGCGCAAAGTGGGTAGTTACTGGGGGGTCTTCTTCTCAGTGACAGAGAAGCAGGGATGGACATTAGAGTAGACCAGGTGCCTTCCACTTAGCTACATGTTTCCAGAGGAATTGCTCCGGAGCCTGACTTTGTAGTTGCAAAAAGCTGGGTTTTGTTTTCTTTGTGTTTTGTTTTGCGGGGGGGGGGGGGGGGGGGGGGGGGGGCGGGGCTACTTTTCTCTCTGCAGTGATTCACTGGGATGTGGGGAAAGCCAGAAGACAGACCCTCAGAGGGGAGGGGAGGGAAATTTAAAATGAAAAGATTAAAAGTGTGAGCGAGGTGCACAAGCTAACATGCTTGACCCATATAACTTGTATCTCCCCCGTGTCCAACTTCCAACTGCATGAAAATCCCTTTTTCAATTCCGTGGCGTGGTACAACCAACCAACCCCCCAGTAATTATCCCTTTACACCTTTGCTCCTACATCAGGCCCACTGCGTGCGGGAAGGGCGGAGCCCGCCTCCCCCTGGACAGCCATCATCTCTCCATAGAGAAGCAGTGTTTTGATAACTGGGCCGAACTGGGAAGCACTGGGCTCTGCGTCCTGACCCAGGCAGGCGCGGCCCAGTGTTCTCACAGCCATCTGTTGCGGCCCGTAATGCATGAGCACATTAGCACATGGCTCGCCAGCAGACTGGACATTGTTCTCCGTGCTGAGTTAGTTCAGCCGACCTCAACAAAGGGGACAGTTTTGCATTCGGGATAAATACAACCACTGAGGTTTTTCTCTCCGCCCCCCCACAACCCTTGGGATATTTAATGTTAAGGTTTACGCTGGCTGTCTGATTTGAAAAGTTGCAGCCACCCTCCCACCCCCTCTGACATGTTCTCATTCTGCTTGTGACAGTGATGGGGATGGTTTGTGGGAGCGGTTAATTTGCCGGGAAATACTTTTCCTCTTTTAGAGAGGCTCCCTTAGGAAAGATTCAGCAAGTTGACTATGGGTCTTTTTTTTACTTCTTCTTCTTCTTTTTTTAAGTCCAAGGTTTTTACCTCCTAAAGGATTAGAACAAATTGTCCAACTATGAATCTATTTAATTTTCAGGGTCAGTGTTAAGCCTCAAGGTCTGGATGTTAATTGTGATCAGAAACAAACGCGAAGATCTTAAGAAAGCAGCAGAGAATGTTGCAGTTTTAGTAAGTCTGCAGAATGTTACAGCTTGAGTAAATGTGTTGATCCTCACTGATACATTATTTCAGAAAATCCCTTCTTTGAAGCCCAGCTCAGGACCAGTATAAGATCAGCCTCCCAGACTCGGCTGTTTTTAGAACAGCATTTTGGGGAAGGCAAAGAGAGTTCAACAATTCACTTTGACCGGATCGGATTTTGCTAGTGTCTTCTTCTTCGGGAAGCCCAGGGAAGCCTCATGTCTCTTCTTTTCTAGTTAGGGAAGGGCTTGGTGGCAAAAGTCATCCGTATGCTTTCATTCCATTCCACCAAATATTTACTGGGAACTTTCTATGCGCTGGGCAGTGTTCTACTTCAGGGATCAGGAAGAACAGAGATTTCTGCCTCGTGGGGTTTCTATTCCACTGACAGAGGCAGAGAATAAACCATGAACTTAATAAATAAAAAATACAGTATGGGGGGGAAGGAAAATGAGCAGAGTAAAGGGGATTGGAAATGCCAACCTAAGGCTGAAACTATGATCTCAATTTACTGAGCTTCCATATGACAAAAAGAAGTATAAAACATCCTTGAGCTAACGCTGCCTTCCCTACATTAAATCTTCCCCCCTCCCGCCCCCACCAAGTTCAATTCCACTTGGACAGGATCAGCTGACTACCCTCTCCAATCAGGTAGGTCTTAAAGCTCTTATATACTAAGAATTGGTGTATTTCTTAAATCTGTTTTTCTGTCTGTATGTTGCCAACCTGCCCAAAGCAAGATGTAACAAGATGGTAAATGTGCGTGTAATGAAAGATCAAGAAAACAGAGTCAGGTTATCAGTTTGTACACTCATCCAATGTCAAATCCTTTTGACTGAGCTAAATCCTTTTGACTGAGCTAAATATCTACTTCATTTTATTTTATTTCTTTTCAGTGTTCTAAAATTCATTGTTTATGCACCACACCCAGTGCTCCATGCAATATGTGCCCTCCATAATACCCACCACCAGGCTCACCCAACCCTAACGTCCACTTCTTAACCATGCATAATGAGAACCTGTATGTGTGACAAATAAGTTGGCCATTTCATCACTAAATCACAATTGCTTAGAATCTGGCTGGATACTCAAGAAGGGAGTAAGTCAAAACATTACTCACTAAGATTTGGCGTCTTTAAGACCCAAAGGTACAGATGGGGGGGGGGGTGATCCACTGGGGGGCACTGTGCAAGCCCCAGGGCCTGTTGTAATGGGGTCCTTCTTTGACACAGGGTTGTGGCTGGCAGAAAAGGCATTGGGATCCTTTCTATGAGTGCCGGGGGGCACTTTAGAGTTGCAAAAAGTCACAGTGATTGTAACCTGAAATGACCCTTGCCAAACTTTTCACTTTACAGATGAGTAGATTGGGGCCCAGAGAGGTCAATCCCCTTGCCTTAGAGCACCCTCAGCTAGAGACCTGGCTTATTAAACTAGGCCAGACCTCTTTTCACCAGGATACCTTGCAGCAGGGACCTGCGGCGTGACGCGGAACTGAATGAAACTATGAACAGATGAATGGATGCAAAACGTGATATAGACCTACAGAGGGATAACACTCAACCTTAAAAAGGAATGGGGAACTGACAGGTGCCACAGCATAGACGGACCTCAAAAACATGCTAGGGGGAGAACCCAGACACAAAAGGTCACAGAGTGTATGAGTCCACGTATCTGAAGTATCCAGAATAGGACAATCCATAGAGACAGAAGGCAGAGAGATTCCTGGTTGTTTGGGGCTGGGTGGGGCAGGGAGCCTAGGGACCACGTGATGGGGGCAGGGTTTTACTTTGGCGATAAAAATGTTCTGGAACTAGATCGGGCTGTGGCTGCTCTACTCTGTGAATGCCACTGAATTGCTCACTTTCAAATGGTGAATTTTATGTGTATGGGTTTCACCTCCATGAAAGCAAACAGAAAGAGGTGGAAGGGGTGGTGGTGGGGAAACTAATGGGTTAAACACTGCACTGGGGGCAGGAGGATGAGCAGATCTGCTGGAGGGCCAGTGGGGCCAGAGCCCTGATCCTCCCTGGGTTGGGGGTGGGGCATGTAGGAAGCAGGTGCAGAGAGAGGGTCAAACTCCAGACTGAGGGGGGGCGGTGTCCAAGGTGTCCAAGGGATGTTGTTTGAACAGCCTCTGGTTCTGTGTCTTTGCTGCAGGTCTTTGCTGGAGACTGGGCTGCTCTAAGTCATTTCCTTCCCCGTTGGCTGAGCTACCAGTAGCCGGTGTCTTTATTAGCTACACTGGTCTGAACAGCTGAGTGAGTTCAGAGTTGGGAGTGATGGGGAACCCCCGGCCCAATTCCCACGGGGCCCCACCACTGTTCTCCCTGTGGCCCCTGGCTGGGATTCTAGAACAGGAAGCGTCCTCAGCCTTCCAGCCGACCCGTGCCCTTGACCCCCTACCAGATGGGTACAGACAGAGGGACCAGCAGGCCTGGCTCTGAGGGAGAGGCGGGAAGGGACAGACTGTGGGCCCTGGGCTTCACAGGCAAACCATCCTTCAATTAATTCCTCTCTGATCCTGCCTTCTGCTCTTAAAAGAACCTGATTCTGCTTTCTCTGAGGAGTATAGGTCCTTCTCCACAATGTAATGCAAAGACTATTCAGTGAGGACCAACCGTGCCCCCTGGGGCATGTGAAAGTGAGAAGGTGGCCCTGCCCTGCCCTGAGGGGTTTAAAAACCAGACTCTGTATGTAGATCTCAGAGGTCCTCTAGGCCTCTCCTGGGCTCTGAAGCATACAGCGCCACCCCTCTCCCCATGCTGTAGGGCAGGTCATGTGACCAAGACCAACAGAGATCTTAGCTCTGAAGACCTTCCAGAAGGTTCAGTTAGATGACACCCCAGCAGCCAGGCACATGTCCTCCTCCCTGGGCATGCCCATGTGCCAGGTCCTGGCCTAGGTTGTCCCTTTCGAGCCTATGCCCTTTGAACACAGTACTAGCAGCAAGTCTTCATGTTCAAGGTCACATAGCCAGGGCATCCTGGCCAACATAGCATACTACCACATACCCCAGTGATTCAACCATGGTCTCTCTCCATGGTGCTCAACCCATCCTGCCGTGACCTACATACTCATAGCTGCTTGTTGGGGGCCCAAGCTCGCATTTGAGGGTCCAGATCTGGCAGCAGGCCACACCCTGGCCAAGCCCTGGGGCCCAGGGCTTCCATTCACAGCTGGGGCCAGGCAGAAGGTGACAAAAAGGGACTATTATTCATTATTATTCTTCCAAAAGAAGAAGGGGTAGGGGTGGGGGGCATCTTGTAACCTGGCTCACTATGGTGTTGAGGTCTAAGTCTGACCACAAATGTCCTGGGTAAAAACAAAGATGCCCATCCATCTTTACGTCTCCATGTCCCGCCATCAGTGCATGATTCCTAGGGGACTTACACTCCTGTCTCAGTCCCCACCCTCCAGAAACTTCCTCCTTCCCTTCCTCCTCCACTGACTCTCACTGTTCAGAGACTCACACCTAGGAAGCACATTTATTTATTTTTTTAAAAGAATTTATTTATTTATCTGACAAAGAAAGAGAGAGAGAAGCAACAAGAATGAGGGAGTGGGAGAGGGAGAAGCAGGCTTCCCATTGAGCAGGGAGCCTAATGTGGGGCTTGATCCCAGGATTCTCAGATCCTGAAGGTGAGCCAAAGGCAGATACTTAATGACTGAGCCACCCAGGCACCCCCAGGAGGCACATTTAGATACAAAGTCTTCTGAACTAGTTTCTACGGCTGGGGAACCTCATAAAAGGATGGTAGACGTTTCCAGAATTGTCTACACGCCACTGAAGCAGAGGCTATAAATTCCATCCGCACACACACAGAACACCAAAAGAAGTTGTTTTCACCTATGACAGTCCCTGTGGGCCAGAGGTTCCCAGAACCTCCCACAGCGGTGGACCACGGGACCCAGAGGGCTCTGGTATCAGAGTTAGACCCTGACATGCCTGGGAGCTTTGGTGATCACACAACCTGACTCCATTTTTTCTCTGGAAGAGGAAACCGGCTCAGAAAGCACCCCCAGAGCTTCCAAGAGGCCACTCCATCCCTGATCTAGAAGTCAGCTTTCACTGCCAAGATTTGAGGATGAGTGAATTGCACAAGGTCCTGCTTGTGGCCCCCTGGCGGATTTCTGCTTGGCCCTTATCCTGGGCTCCAGGACTAGGGCCTGGCTGGCCTTGGAGGGAAGGGAGGCAGGCCGGTCCTAGGGGACCTACAGGCACCTGGGCAGGGACAGACAGGTCAGTTGAGGAGGAAAGATGTAAACTGAGCTACCTCAAGCCCCAGAGTTTGTTCACCCGGCATCCAGAGCTCAGCAGGGGCCCAGGGCTTCCAGCCCCTGAGACCAGGACCACAGAGCTCCAGGCTGGCAGCTCTTCGAGGCCGGGTGAGAACGAACTCGGGTGCATGACCCTGCGGTCGCGGACTCCGAGCACCAACACGGGTACGTGCACTTGCACCCCGCAGGTGTCGATGGGCCCGCGAGCTTCTCTCCAGACGCTACTTGCCCCCCACGCGAACTGAGGAGCCTCGGGCAGGATCTGCGTATGTCCCTCTCTGGGGACCCCAACTCTTCCCACAACCAGTGGACTCAGAGGCGGTGCAGCCGCGTGGGAGGAAAAGCTCCCAAACGAAAGCCGAAAGCCGCAGGCGGCCCAAAGCAGTTACTTCGAACCAGACCCGTGTGGGCCCGGCTGGGCAGCAGGAGGGCGGGGCGGGCCATCGGGGCCGCGGCGGTGGGGGTGGTAGGTGTGAGCGCCCCGCGGGGACCCGAGCCGCCCGGCCGCGCCTACCCATTTTGTTTACGCGAGATCGGGGAAACAAGGGCAGAGGGTCCGCGGGCGCACGGTTCCTCGCGAGGTCGCCCAGCCGCGATGTGGCCGCCAGAGCACCCCCCAGTAAAGACGCCTCCTGGCAAAGCCAGCGCCCACTGGGCCGTCCAGGGGTTACAAACGGGGAGCCCGCGGGCCAATTCGGCCCACTTGCTTGTCTCTGGGGCCCGCGGCGTGCGGGGGAAGTGGGGCCCGAAGTCCCCCCCGGGAGGAGGGCGCGCACCCCCAGCTCCCCGCGGCGCCTGCCGCTTCCCGGGTCGTCCTGGCGCTGGACCGCGCAGCTGTCGGCCTGGCCCCTGCCGGCATTTCAGTTTGAGACTCCTTTCCGAACAACCGCACCGGGTGTGGACCGCATAACTGGGCCAGGGCCGCGGCAGCTGTCTGGGCACGAAGCACAGTCACTGTGGGCGCCGCCGACCGCCTTAATATAGGGGCCGCCTCAGCTCACCTGCTGTGGCCCTCCTTCCGCCAGCCCAGGCGCCGCGCCGCGTGCCCACCCAAGGTCGCTAATTACAAAGCCTTTCGGGATCTTCCGAGGCCCAGATGGGGGCATCGGGGACAGATGGGTCCAGGCATAAAGAGGGAGCACGAGGAGCGTCACCTAAGGGGTCTGGGGCGGGGAAAGGGGCGGGGAGGAGCTTGGAGGATTGTCCAGGCAGCGCTGAGACAGTCTGGGACCTCGATGAGGAAAGGGGGGGGGGCGGGGGAGATGCTGAGAGGAGGCCCAGGGTACGGTGGGACGACATCCTAGAGGTGGGCTTTGTAGTGACTCTCGAATTACAACTTTGCCACCTGCACTTACCAGCTATGCCCCTGGGCCATTCACTCACCCTCTCTGTGCCTCAGTGTCCTCGCCTGTGAAATGTAATAATAACAGCGCCATCCTCACAGGGCTATGGCCAGAAGTGAATGAATCAACACACTAAAGCTCTCCCGCGCCAGGCTCTAAACCGAGGAGCCTAGAATACCTGTTGGCACCTCCTCTTCCAGCCTCCTCTGCCTATTATTAGTATCCTCAACTCCCCAGGGATGCATCCCTGCTGCCTCCTTGCTCCCAGATCGGCTGCATAGGCTCCTCAGTGCAGAGTCCCCGTCCTCCCATAACCTGGGCAGCTGTGACGCTGCCCCTGAAGAGAGAGATGGGGAAGAGGGACGTGAGCTCCAGGAATCCACAGAGCTCTGGATCCCCACATCCCTGTCCCCTTAGGTCCTCATCTCCGTCCTGCCTGGAGTGGCCCCTCACACTCTGGCAGGGAGCCCCAGGGCTTTAGCCTATGGGTTGCCTCCAGCCTCCAAACTAAGGAGAGGGATGCTGTCTCTTGCTGTTAGGAAGGTTCTTCTCCCCAGCCGGGGTGGGATTCAGTGCAGCAACTACTTATCCTAAGAACCATCCAGCCTGATTCTGGCCTCCCTTATGGGTGTGAAGAGACGATGACTGAGGGGGTCTCTCACCAGCCAAGGGTCTTAAGACCCTTGGTGTAGGGCCCCTGTCAAAGATCCCTCTCCCCTATAATCCCTCCTGGTACTGTGAGGCACCTGTGCGGGGACTGGGAACTTGGCCCAAAGTCTGTGCTGAAAAAGGGACTTAAAATAAGACATGGGGCTTATACAGAGGATCTTTTGCCTTAGATGAACTTCTAGGGGGCATGAAGGTGTTTACTTAATAGAGGGACTTTAGGCCAATTGTTAGGTCCATTCTGCCTTAAAGGGAAGCAGACAGACAATTCTCCAGCACCTAGAGTGTCTAGGGGGCTTTAAAATCTAAATGCACTGGCCTCAGAGCTCTTCATTGGTTCCAGTCTGGGAATGAAGACAGGTCCTACATGCAGAGCTGTCCCCCTCCTCGAGTGCCATGGGCGTCCCAGTTCCTTAGGTCTTCCTATAGCCATCCTGATCGGGAGTGATGCCTTGCATCTCAGACTGAGATGAACATTAGGTCCGAGGTTTTGCTTGGTCCTTGGGCTCACTGTCCCAGAAACGTGGAGTTTCAACTCTGTGGGTTCCAGAAGCATGGGCAGCACCCAAGGAGTTCTTCCCGTGTCCAGTCCTCATTTCTCTGTGACTCTGCCCAGTAAGGGAGGGAGGACGGAAGACAAGGCCCTGGAGCACAGAGGCCTTGGAAGAGGTTTTCCCCCTTAGCTTCAAGCGGAGCTCTTGGAGGGAATGGACGGGGATTGGGGAGAATCTTGGAGACCTTGGGGTCTTGTGGCAGAAGTCCCTGGCTCTGTGGCTGAGACCCAGGACACCCGGGGGTCACATAGCTGGTGGGGAAGCTGAGCTGTGGCTCAGTGCAGGAGAAAACCTCTGGACTAGTTCTTCCAGACCTGCAGACCAAGCCAGGCCTGGACTGGTTCTCTACCTTCTTTTCCTTTTCCCCCTGTCTTATTGGGGAGCCACCCCCAATCAAGGACCCTGGGAAGTCTGAGAGTCTTGTAACATCTTCTCCCGCTCTACTGCGAAGCCCAGTGGCAGTCCTGAGTCCCCCACGTGGGGCCCCGCCAGTCCAGGGTCACCCTCCCCAGAGGAGCCACCTGCCTGGTACATAAGCTCCCCTGCGTCTGTGTGAGACATCTAGAGAGCCATGGATGCTCCTTTCTCATGCATGGTGTCTGAGATCCCGGGGTGTGTGCACAGTTTAGATGCGGGACTCTAGGAAGGGCTGGGATCCTGGCCGGATCCAGCTCCTCCTCCTTAAGAGGCTCAGCTCTAGCCTGGCCGCAGCTAGACTCTGGCGAAGAGCTTGGGTGTTAGGGGGTGGGAGGGGCAGACTTGATTTATTTCCTTTCCTTTTATGCCCCCTCTCTGCATACACCATGCGCACCCAGAGCCTGCGCGCACACCACCTAGACTAACAGTGGGTGAAGGAAGCTGCTACTGCGACCGAGCCCCAACCCCGTTCCCTGGGTTCTAAGCTCCCACCCCAAGTTCCAGCCTCTGCCAGTCTTCTGTAGGTGCCTGCCGCTGGAACCTGACCAAGTTTTGAATTCTTAACAGATTTCGTTTCAAATAAGATTTCGAAATAAAAGCCAGTAGATTCTGCCCTACCCTCTTCTTGGAGTCGTGTGGGGAGCCCCAGGTCCCTGTGCCCTTCCTGCCTCTTCCCCAGAAGGTCTGCCTCCTCTGGCTTTCGGCCTTTGGTAAAAAGCAGAGGGGAAAAGAGGCCCACTGCACCCGACCTCCAGTCGCCTGCTGTTGTGGCCCCCAGCTGGACACGCCTGCTGGGCACCCAGAAGCACCTGTCCCTGAGTTAGGGGACGGAGCCACCCTCAGCCATCAGAGAGCCATCAGGGCTGGGGAACTGTCGCCTGCGCCTGGGACCAGTCACAGTTTTCAAGGGAGCTTGTTCTCCTTTAAGCCCTGCAGGCCGAGAGACTGCAACATGGTTTGTCCTCCTTGACCAGAAAAGCTGAAGCTTTTCTACTTTTTACCCGGAACCTCTTTATTGATTATTATTATTATTTTATCCAAGTCCTAAATGCCCATTGCAGTTTTGGATTGTGAGGAGCCCAGTGACCTCCAGAAGAGAGGTGGACCAGGGAAGGGTCGGGCACGGATGGGAGCGTCCTTTAGGAGAGTGCCCCTCCCGGATGGCAGTTCCCAGCACCTAACACTTTGAAGTTCAAGGCCAGCGCCGGCGCCCAGGGAGGGTCGTGTTTGCAGATCCCGCGCCCGACAGTCCCGCTGCGCTCTGCCCAAAGCGCACCAGCCAGGCGGGCCGCGGGCCCCAAGTGGCTGGTCCGCAGCTGAAGCCTAAGGATGTCACCCGAACTGGATGGGAGTGGGTGGCTGCCTTTGAGCCCAAAGGGGAGAAAAAAAAAATCCCGGTAGAAGAGAAGGCCTGAGCTTCGTGGCCCCCAGCGGAAAGCGTGGCCCTCGCCCCCTTAGCCCCAAATTCCGTGCGCGGGGAGAGAAATGTTCACTTTCAACTAACTCCGTCCTCAACCGAAGGGAAAAAGAGTTCCGGATTAGGCGTCAGAAAATCAAAGTAAGAAGAGAGTTGTGAGAAACACCCCGAAGAGATGCCCAGAACTCGTTTTAAAGAAAACGTGAGTGTGTTTGTTGAGGTGGGAGGTTGACGGAGAACAAATACGTCCCCCGTCTTTCTCCGGGCTTGAAACCGACGGACGCTCCCCAGCCCCGGCTCCGCGGGAAAGAGTCCTGCACTCCCTTCGCCGGGCCGCTCCCCGCCACCCCCTCAACGGTTAGAAAACACCCGACTTACTTTACATTTTATTTAAAATCGCAACACTCGATCATTTATTTTTTGCAACCAAACAAGTAATAAATATTATTTAGCACTTTTTTTTTTCTTTTTACAAAAATAAAACAGATGATACACTCTCTGCAAGGGACAGCGGTCAGAGGAAGGATGTTACGCTGCAGGCGCTGTGAGGGCCAGGCTGCGACGCTGGACGCGCCCAGCCGGTCTGCAAGGGCGCAGGAGGCACGTGGGAAAGTTTGTCTTTTGTGTTAAAGGTGGCAAAAAACAAAACAAAACAAAACAATACAAAACCCAGAAACAAACAAAGAAAAAAACAATAGAGGGGGAGCCGGGCTTTGACTCCGGAGGGGCTGGCAGTCACGTGAGCACACAGTTTAGCAGCACGCACTTACCTCATTATTGATCCTATATTTACACACCCAAGAAAGAAAAAAATTACACAAGCCAACATAAGTCCCAAAGAACCCAGACTGTATTCACAGCACATGCCTTTGAGTTCTGTCAAACCCTCAGGTATCAGAATGACTGCCGCCCCTCGGGTAATAAACCAAATCACTTTGTGCTTAGTGACGGAAAGAACTGGAAGGAGGGAGTCTATTTTAAAATAACTAAAAAAAACAAAAACCAAAAACAAACAAACAAACAAAACCCGCTCCCAGAGTCGACAGTTTTAGATTATTCCAATCCACAAGTGGTTCTATTCTGACTTTCTATAAAGCTTGCTCGCACTGTTGAAAAGGGAACAGAGACAGATTTATTAGAAAACCACAAACCCCCAAACCAATAGGAGTGACAGGGAGGACCGGCAATAGTTCTCGGACCGGTGTGGCTTTACCCAGATTGGACGCGACCGTAAGTGCTTCTGGTACCGAACGCCAGCTTCCAGCTCACTCGTAACCCTTGGCCCTGGGCCAGCGACGACCCTGGAGGCCGAGGCCCGACCGCCGCTGGTGGAGCTCAGCTTCCCCCCAGTCCCCACCCGCCGGCGCCCACGCCGACCTCCCTCCCCGCGATCCCCCGTGTAACGAAGTGCTGCCTGGGCCGGGTTGAGGCCCTGTTCGCGAGGAAACCGCCGTTTTAAGAATCCACACTTCCTTGGGAATGGGTGGGTGGGTCGGGGTGTCGAGGGACGGGTGCACCTCGCAGTGCCTTCTTATAAAACGCTGTCTGTCGGAGCAGCGCTGCTTAAAGCCAGAGAGGGGGGCTGAGCCAGGTCCCAGAAAGGACGCCCCTCTCACTCCCCACTGTTCGGTGCGCCCCCCTCCCCACCACGCTGCTCCGGTTCCCCAGCGCGGGTGTCCACCCCATTGCCCCTACCCCCACCCCCAGCCCCAGCCCAAGGTCCCGCGCTCCTCCGAGCTGAGCTCCCGGGCCCCCGGCGCCCGCCAGTCCTTGCTTGCCCGCAGCCTCCGGGTCCCTCCGCTCGCCAGATCGCGCCGGCGCCGGCCCGCTCACTTGGCGTCGGAGGTGAGGCGCGGCAGGCTGCCGGCGCCCATGGCCGACACGTGGTGATGCGGCGGCGGCACCTGGCACATGCTGCAGGGACAGGGCATGCCGCCCCAGTGCTGGAAGCCGCCGCTGCCCCCGCTGCCGCCGCCCCCGCCCCCCAGCGGGGCCGCCGCAGCCGCCGCCGGGGACTTGAGCAGGCCGTGCGGGGGCCGGATGGAGCCGACCGACGACAGGCCGGAGCCAGGCAGGGAGGCACTGGACACGGCGGCCGCGGCGGCGGCGGCGGCGGCGGCGGCCGCGGCGGGAGGCAGGATGGGGTGGTGAACCGCGGGGTGGTGTGCAGCGTGCGCGGCGGCCGCGGGATGCGCCGTGGCGGCGGGCAGGGGCGCCGAGTGCGCCAGGCCACCGCAGGCGGACGGGTGGAAGCCGGCGTGGTGGCCGCCGTAGATCTCGCTCACCAGTCGCTTCATCTCCTCCAGCGAGTTGGTGAGCATGAGGATGTAGTTGCGCGCCAGCAGCAGCGTGGCGATCTTGGAGAGCTTGCGCACCGACGGGCCGTGCGCGTAAGGCATGACCTCGCGCAGCCCGTCCATGGCGATGTTGAGGTCGTGCATGCGCTTGCGCTCGCGGCTGTTGATCTTGAGGCGTAGCTGCTGCAGCTCGGGCTCTGTCATCTGCTTTTTGTCCTTCTTGGTGGACGACGCGGCCGCTGAGGAAGTGGACGACGAAGTGCTGGACGAAGATGACTTGAAGCCGCCGCCGCCCAGCTTGTCCCCGGGATGCGCGCCCGCCGCGCCCATAGCGCCGCGCAGCTCTGCGCTCAGCTCCGGCGGGCAGTCGCTCGGCGTAGACGAGGACACTGTGCCGCCCGTGAAGCCGCTGCCTCCGCTGCCTTTGCTCCGGGCCGGCAGAAAAAGGTCATCGGGCTCTGGCGACGACGGGCGACTGGACACCAGGCTGGCGTCCGAGTCCATGGCCCCGAAAGGTAGTCGCAGCTTTCGCAGGGTCTGCCCTCCCTCCCTCGGCCCTCGGAGCTTTACGCACGCCTCCTGCGAAGGGGAGAAGAAACAGGAGAGAGAAAGAGAGATGGAAACCGAGCGTGAGGCACTCAGAAAGAGCGAGAAGCTGCTCCCGCCTGCACCGCAGAGCGCGGTCCGGGCTCGGGTGACCGATCGCTCCGCGTCCACAGCGCTGTGTCTGGCCTTGCTTCCAGCGGCACACAGGTGCGCGCGAAGCAATCCCCCTCCCTCCCACCCCATCCCATGCTCTCATCCACAGGTTGTTTTATTCCAGGGAGCACCCCCTCCGTGAGGGGGGCTTTCTGGAGGCTTTATGCCTTCAATTGGGAACAGGGAGGCTGAATCCCCAGGGCTGAAATGGCAAGCGAAGATATTTTTTTCTTTGGGATGGTGGAGATCTAAATAGAGAAGTATTTATTTGGTTTCTCAAACGCATGGACTTTATCTCCATCGACACCGCGCAACAAACATACGCAGGCACACAGCGCCTGCGAGCCTTGATAACATGGGGGGCGTCCGGGGGGCCGCGGGGAGCTTGCCAGCTGACCGGGACGTGGCCAGAAGGAACTGTGGTCGCCCCGACTTCTCGCATTTGGGCCAAGGGGATGTTGCGATGAGCGTGGGGAGAGTCAGAGCAGCGAAGCCACTCGAGAGAACTGGCGGGCAGGGGCGGGATCCAACGGATCCAACGGGCCCTCTCCAACGGAGCTTCCTGGGTCGTAGGCGAGTTGAGGGGCGTCTGTCCCTAGGATATTGGCTGGGGCTGCTGGGGGGCGGGGACACTTACTGTGGATGCAATGAGAGGAGTTCGTTCCCCAAAGCCGCAGCGGAGAACCGGACTCCGGGTGCTGAGGTCGCGTTGGTCTATAATAAGCATCCGCACCTTTCGGGGCTCGGCCGGTTTTTATAGCCCGGTGGCGGCGGCGACCGTGGCGGCGGTGGCCGAGGCGGGGGCGGGGAACAATGTGCGGGTCCTGGAGGGGCAGCCGCGCCAATGAGCTGGGCCCGCCCGGGGGGCTGGGAAGCTGATGTCATCCGGGCTAATTCCGCTCAATGAAACTCGCCGGGCCCGCACACGCCTCCTCCCCGAGCACAGCCAATGGGCGTCGGCGGCCGGGAGATTCTTGGGGAGGGACCGGAGGACCAACCCGCGGAAGGGGTGTGAGAGGCGAGGGGGAGGAGAAGGGCGGGCTTGCCGGGGAAGTACCGAGGGCGGAATAGAATGCGGTTAAGATAGAGGGACAGAAACGGAGCGTTGTCAGATTTCTATAATAATCCGGTGACCACAGAGCCAGGCTGGGGGATGGGGTGGGCCGGGGGTTCTGCAGACGAACTAACCCGATACCCAGCGCGATCGCATCTTTTGGGGGATGCGTCCGAGGAACCCTGGCGATCCGGGAGCTGGAGCTGGAGTCTCCTTTTGCATCTCATCTCTCTGGGTTCTCGCGGCCTGTCCCTATCTCAAGGGTTTCATCAATACGTGGGCAGTTGGAACCCCAGATGTAAAGGACAACCAAGCACAAAGCCCCTACTTTCTTCTCAAGCTAAGCGCGCCTCCGGGAGCTGGCCGCTGCCGTTCCTTCGCGTGCGGCTGGTAGCGCCCCCAGCTGGGGGCAGGACCTTGCGAGGCACAGGGCGGGGAAGGAAGTAGGAGACCTACTCCGGGACGGTGTTTTCAAAGAAATCCCAACTCTTCACAGAGTCGAGAATGGTGTAGACACAGGAACAAGATATTTCCCCCACTATAACCGCCCTAACAGAACGGCAAAGTCTAGAGCTCAAAGTTTAGAGCCACCCCCTCCCCGCCCCCCTATTTATTAGCTCTGGAACCGATGACGGTATTTTCACCATCATTCTTGTGGTCACCACCAAGCCATGGGGTAGGAGGGAAGCGCAAGTTTGCTTGGGGGGGGGCGGGGCAGAGTGGAAGGTCTAAGGCCTGGGTAAAGACTTCTCCAGGCCTTGGGCCAGGCAGTGAGAACAGCTACTCATGGCAATTTTCAGACACCTTTTTACCAATCACAGCTTGGTCACTGCACCCAGAAACTCCTGCCCATCAGGGAGTAAACCTGGTCTTAGAGAAGCGGCCAAGTTAGGTAGTTCAGTGATACTGACACATCCACCCATTTTACGGATGGGAAAATCAAGAGACTGTCTGCTTACAAATCAAGCCTACAGAAAAAACTGCTAATCTTTTGCAGCGCAGAAAATGCTGGCATTCCTTACTATGCCATGGGTGTCTCTAACCTCTTCCCTGAGCTGGATCCCTTACATTTGTACCTTTCTGGTACAGAAGTTGGGTTCTGCAGATCCTGGACCCTAGCCCTTTATACCGCACAGGCACATACACAGACACACCCCAACCCTCCCTCCTCTATTTAGTGGTTGTTCGGGAACTTCCACTTTGCATATATAGCTTTAAAAACAAAGTAATTGGCCTTCAAATTGGGAAAGCACAAAATAAACAAATGCAAAAATAAGCTTATGGTGTTGCTCCCGGTGTCTGGATAAAACGAAGATAGAAAACCTAGTGCGCGCTCGCCTTCACCCCCATCTTGTGCTTTCTGGAGCATTATTTTTCAGCCTGTGTGTTTCCCAGTTGGCTCTGCAGCCATCCGTTAAATATGTACTTAAAACATGAAGAACTGAAGCCTGGAGATACGTCGTGCAACGGTTATGCAAGAAGATGCAAAACCACTGAATTAGGACAATCTGTCTATGGTCGAACTGCGGGAACGGGATGGGGTGGGGAGCAGGGGTAGCTCGGGTATTAAAGGATGGTTCCCTCAGGCCTCTCCGACCACCGTCAGTGAGGGTATTCATGGGAATGTGAGCTCTGGGCCACCAGCCGAGGTGTGGACTTCTGCGCACGCCTGTGTATCTAACACAGGGCGGCAGGCGCCCTGTGCGTGCGCCTGGGTTGCCGACGCTGAGGTTAATCCACAGGGTGGCTCGTGTCCTGGAGCCCTGGTTCCTTCTTTTGTTGCTTGCGACCGGCGACTGTCCTGAGTCCTGCGGTCCGCGAGGGTGCGCGATCCGGGGTTCTTCGCGCTCTTGCTCCAGTAGCTGGAGCTGGAAGCCGGGAGGAAGGTTGAGGGGCCCATTCTGGCACCATGTGTGTTTAGAGCCTGGGAGGGCAGAATCCAGAGGCAGGAGAGCAGGCTAGCGCGCCGTGAAAGCGCATATGGACGCTGCAGGCCCTAGCCCCGTGCCGGAGCTAGAGCAGGGGTGGCTGTTCTGGGCTGTGCAGCGGCACCTCGCGGTCCTTACTCCCCATGCCCGGAGCTCCGGCTGGCAGCTCTAGGCTGTAGACCCCTTCTCTCGGCAGCACCCCCAACAGGAAGTTGTTCGAGAGGTAGGGGCAGCCTGTGCCCCCCTGGGCTACTGGGTCGCAGGACTCATCTCTCTGGGTCTCCGAGTCCTCCTACCCCTCCAGGAATAGTCGGAGACAAGATCCCGGCCCGCGGCGCATGCCCTCGTGCGTCCTGGAGGCGTCCTGGCATTTGCTCAGGTTTTGAGCCGGGCGCCTGGTGTGCACATCCCGGGTGGGTCCGGGCAACGCCGCAGCCCCTTCCCGCGAAATTGAATGCTCACTTGCCGAGGCTAATCGGCCCGGCTCCGCGAGTTCCTGGCTGTCCCAGGCGTCCAGAAGCTGTCGGCCTCCTCCGTCAAAACGGAAGACGTGTTTTTCCCTCTCCTTTGTATTTCCCTCCCACAAAAGACCGGGTGCGCGTCGGGGCCGGCCTTTGCTCAGTCGCCTGGCGGCCTCGGGAGGAGCTTGTGCCAAATCGGCCGGGGCGGGCTAGCGCGGGGCTCCGAGGGCTCAGACCTCCCACTGCTTCCCGGGTTCCTCCCGGGCCATTCTTTAGCGTTCTCGCCTTTCTCTTCCCCGAGTTCCTGCACACATTCAGGCAGTGGCTAGGCCAGACTGCCAAGGAGAGCCGCGTCCTTGCTCAGGGCGAGCCAGGGCTGGCGGTGGGAGGCGAGGCTGCAGGCACCGGAAAGGAAAGAAAAAAGCACTTCAGCCATTCTTCCAGGTCCGGAAACCAGAAGGGATGCGGAATGGCAGCGTTTGGCGCGCAAACGAGAGCAATAAGACTTCTGGGGGAGGACTCAGCATACCAGCAGCTTCTGTCTTCCTTGTAAGGTTCAGCTCCCAGAGGGGTCCAGGGCCATCCCGGTCTGGGACCCAGCGCCGAGCACAGGGCCTGACAGGTGGAGGGTGCTTGGTAAATACTTTTGAATGCACATGCATGCAGATGTGCACATGGGCTGGTGTGAAACATGACTGGCAAAATACATGTGATATTCCATGTTCACAGTAAACCAGGGGATCTAATCTGGACTGCCGGAATATGGGAGCCTTTAGAATGACAAGGGTAATGACTTCCATCTAAAAGCCTCCTTAAGGGGAATTAAGCCCTGCCTGACACTTAGTAGATCTCGACAGCTTTCATCTCATTTAATCTATGCCTGGCCCTAGGAAGGTCATTTACTCCCTTTACATACACCCATTTTGCAGACTGGGGAACTGACACTCTCAGGAGAGGTGTGGGCATTTGTCCAAGGTCCTGGGAGCGGAGGAGCAGGTCCAGGGAGGCAGCATCAGAGACCGAGACACCGTCTTGGGGGTGGCTGTTTTCGGATTTAGAGTCTCATTCCTAAAATGAAGGTTTCTAGAAGCTATTGCGACCTTTAAGAGTATGTCTGCGGCAAGATTCCAAGAAACGGGGAGAGTCGAATGACATTCTCCCTTTGCAGCTTCTGTACCGTCTGTCGATACTCAAGGTGTTTGAGTGTGAGGTGCCGAGAATGCAGGGCCCCAACCTGTCAGCAGAGGCTCAGCCTGGGCAGAGTCTGGAAGGAATGCCCAGGGGCATGGGAGAAGGGATGCTGTGCTAGGAAAGCCAAGGGGAAAGTGACAAACAAGTCCCAGAAGAAACCCCAGCACTAATAGCCCCTTCTCCCTGGTCAGCTCTGCCACTGAATCACCCACCCCCATTGAGCTAGCAAGACTGCCACCTGCCCGGAAAGGACCACTGAAGTCAACATGGGCCCCCCAAGTTCCCCATGAAACAAAGTTGGAAGAGGACCAAGGGGCAATTGGGAACTGACTTTAAAGATCTCATCTCCTGGTTATCTCATCCAAATTGTGCAACAGCCCTTCGGTGTTGAGGAGGAGGCGTGTGGTTCCCATTTTACAGATCTGAAGATATTGAAGACTAAAAGTCAGGGCAGGGGCTGGATTCCAGCCCACTGGATCCCAAGTTCCAGGGGCTTTGGTGCCTCAGTCCGACCTTTCGATCTGCTCCCTCTCCAGGTCGGAAAGACTCCAGGCGCCTCCCCTTCCTCACCACCCCTTCTTTCCTCGTCCCAGGCCCAGCGAGCAGATTAATGCGGAGGGGGGAGGAGCAGAGTGAACAGGTTGGGGATCACGGGTGGGGTTGGTGGTCGCTGGTCGGGTAGCTGGCCCTGAAGTGAGGCGCGCTGCACTCGGGTATAGGGTGGTGCGGGCAGAAAGGACCGAGAAACCTCTGATCCGGTCTGGGGCCAAGACCCTGGGTAAGAGGAAGAAGGGAGAGAGTCTTCCAGGCTACAGGTGACAACAGCGCACCGCAGACTCCCGGAGGCAGGACGTTCGTGCGCTCCCTCCCGGAGCCACCCCGAAACCGGACAAGACCCCGGGGCAGAGCCGGGGCAGCTGCGCGCTTGGAGAGCTCCGAGCGTCTCGCCTCCGAGTGCCTGATGCTCAGTGGCAAACCCGGGTTGAACGACTTGGCTTGCTGCGTCGGGAAAATGGAGCGGTGTGACCTCTTCCCCTCGGCCTCGGGATCCGTCCTGACCTGATCCCTGCCTGCTTCTCTCGGGTCTCCCGCTCCCTCTTTCCTTTTCGTACCACCCGGAGCATCCCCCCCCCCACCCCCCCCCCCCCCCCCGGCTCTGCTTCCCACCCCCCTCCCCTCACCTTCGCCCACGTGGTCTTCTACCCCTTGCGCCCGAAATTCCTCCCACCCGGCTGTGCCTCCTGCTACCCTCTCCGTGGCCTGCCCGGAAGGACACCCCCCCCTCGCGCCCCCGTGATAACCAGAGCTCTCCCCACCCCCACCAGGGTTCACCCCGCTCCAGGGCGAGGGTCTGGCTCCCTCCCCTCTGGGGAACGCCTGGAGGGTCCTCACAGTGCTGGAACGTGCTTCTTCGCATCCGTGGGGCCCCGAGTAGGGACAGGTCCCAGAGAGCTCAGCAAACCGAAGTCAGGGCCGCAGATAAGACAGATACCCAGAGAGTTTGACTGGAGTTTCCACACACCGCAGAAGACTACAATAACAATAGCGTCAGAGCTACAGGTTTCCCCTCTAATTAAACCAGGTTCAAAACCACCGGATGAGAACCGCGAGGCTCACTCCTGGCTCTGCGGGGGGCAGGGCGGCAGACACCCTTGACCCCAGGCAAACCGGTCATCGCGAGAAATTCGGGGCAGGAGATGGGCCCAGATCTCTGTCCGCGGGCTTCAGGCCGCGCAGGGCCCTGCGAAAGAGGAGAAGCGAGCGGGGCGACAGGTGCCCGCAGGGTCCCGGGCCCTGGGCGCAGGCGTTGCGGAGGATCGGGGAAGGTGCCTCCGACGTCCAGCGCCCTCCTCCGGCTCAGCCGGAACGCCAGGCCCATGGGAGACTCCCCAACCTGGGATGCCCGGCCCAAGTCCCCAGCTGCGCCAGGCCGCTGAGCGCGCAGGAAGCCGGGACCCCGCCGCCGCGTGGCCCACGCCTCAAATTGGCCACCAGGCTGGGTCCGCGGCCCGCACGTTCCTCCGCGGGGGAACCAGCCGCAGTGCCCAGGTACCGTCCCAGCCCCCTGTCCCGCGCGCGGCCTCTTTCTGGGCTTTGGAGAACGCGGGGAAAAGCAGGAGCTAGGCACATTCTTCTTCCTTTTTTTTTTTCCCCCCCCTTTGTGCTGTCTTCCATCGCTTCTGTTAGACTCTGCTTTCTCCTTCCCCTCTGGTTATGTGTATGTGAATCTTACTTTTTACCTTTCCTGCTTACTGAAGTGACACCTGCCCCCTTCCCCCTCTCTCTCCAGACCAGTGTGGCCCCAGGACAGGCCGCAGCAGCATTTACAGCGGCGCTGGGTGGAAATCCAGAGTCTTAGGCCCATCCCGACCTAGTGAGACGGAAGCCCCATGAACCAAGCTTCCGGGGTGATGGGGGTGATGCGGCTCATACGTGGCACGTTAGAGTTTGAGAAGCATTGCTCCAGGTCCCTTGGGGGCTCATCCTCAAGTATGTGTCCCTTCTTCCTCAAGGACCTTGGGCTTCCAGTCCCAGACACACACCGAGGCTGGGGCTGACCAGGCTATTTCCTGGAGATTCTACCACCCCATCCCAACCATGTACATGGTCGTCCCTCTTAGCCCTTCAACCTCTGTTAAATGAAATTTAGGACACACTTTAAAAAATGTTTGCCGGGGATGCCTGGGTGGCTCAGTGGGTTAAGCCGCTGCCTTTGGCTCAGGCCATGATCTCAGGGTCCTAGGATGGAGTCCACATCCGGCTCCTTGCTCTGTGGGGGGCCTGCTTCTCTCTCTGCCTCTGCCTGCTTGTGTGTGCTCTCTCTCTCTCTCTCTCTCTCTCTGACAAATAAATAAATAAAATTTACAAAATTTAAAAAAAATTCTTGCCCATTGTAAATCAGAAACAACTTTGAAATTGTACAGAAGGCAAAATCACCAGTAGTCCAACCCTATTCCCCTGCAGAAAGTCACTGTGAAAAATGTTGGTGAATGTCCTTCCAGACTGTATAAGGCTTGGTAAGCAGCTGCTTTCATTTCTTAGCCCGTCTTGGACCTCTTTCCACCTCAGTACAAGATTTGCCTCAACCCTTTCATGGTATAAACCTGCACCGACCCATCCCCAGTAGACTCTCCCCTTGGTTGTCTGTTCAGCCTGTTTTAAAGGGGGAAAGGACATTTTATTATTCTACCCTGCAGAGTCACAGTGGTCAGCCCGTCACCTATTCTGACATCCAAATTAGAGAACACGTTTCCCCTGGACTGGTCAGGACCAGAAGCCCTGAAAATTTAGGACACAAATTTAGGTTTCTGCTGTGTGTGCTCTTGTGGTGGGAGGACCATAGGGTCAGGGCTCCTGCCTGACTAGGCAAGGTAGGTGCTCCCCTCCTGGCCCCTCCCTGTGCTCTCTGCAGCAACAGGTTCTCCTCTAAGGAGTCCCTCTGTCTCCGTAAGTGTAGTGGGAGGAACTGGTTCCCACTTTGCCTATAGTCAGATGTGGAGGAAGCTGAACCCACCAATCTGAGACTTGGATTTGCTCCGAGGATCATCTTCAGTGTGTGAACAGAGCATTCCTCATCTGGGACTGTGACCAGGGCAGAACTCGAGGTCCAGGATTTTGAAAGACGCAGGAGGTTTTAGACATTCAGTATCCTTATTCTGTCCTCACTTCCAACCCAAAAGATCGTCCGCTTCTGGGTTGACTCTAAGGCTAGTTCTAAGCAAAGAGGCCATTCTCCTTAGGCAGTATTTACAGTTTTAACTAGAAGGAGAAAAAGAAGAAGGGGAGAAGGGAGAGGAAGCAGAGCGGGGGGTGGGGGGAGGGAGGGAAGAGGAGAAGAAGGCAGAAGAAAAAAAAAGAAGCCACATCATATTAGCGGAATTCTCTCTTCTTTAAAACATATTTTGAGGGGCGCCTGGGTGGCTCAGTGGGTTAAAGCCGCTGCCTTCGGCTCAGGTCATGATCTCAGGGTCCTGGGATCTGGCCCCATAGGGCTCTCTGCTCAGCAGGGAGTCTGCTTCCTCTTCTCTCCCTGCCTGCTTCTCTGCCTACTTGTGATCTCCTTCTGTCAAATAAATAAATAAAATCTAAAAAACAAAACAAAACAAAAAAAACCCTCAGTCATACCTTATTAAAAATACATTAAAAAAATAAAAGCTCCTTCCTTAAAAAAAGGCATCCTTCTGTAATATGGGTGTACTACAATCTATTTAGCTATTGCCCCATTGAAAGACATTTAGATCATTTCCAGTTTTTTACTATTACAAGCAGTGCTGAAATGAAATGACCTGTAAATTGTCATTTGCATATATGCCCTAAAGATGGATCCCTAGAATTAGCACTGTTAAGTCAGGAAGTCTGTGCATTGGTAATTTTGATAGATGCTACCAAATTGTTACCTAAATAGTGTCCAAATTCATGTTGTAATGTAGAAAAGATCCTACTTGGCTGACAGCTAATTTAAATGCTCAGTTTTTATTTTCCTGAGTCCAGGGGAAACGTGATCTCTAATTTGGATGTCAGAATAGGTGACGGGCTGACCACTGTGACTCTGCAGGATAGAATAACAAAATGTTGTTTTCTCCTTTAAAACATCAAGCTACAAATTCTAATAGATTTCAACATCTGGTACCATTTCCAATCCTTCTCGAAATTTACTAATGACTTTTTCCACGTAGTTGGGGAGAATGGTCCACGTGTGCCGATACATTTTATTGGCTGAGGAATATTTATGTTTCGAGCATTGGAATTGGACTCCTTTCCTGTGCCATGAACTGTCTTGTGCCAGGGTTCCAGCAATGAACAAAACAGAGAGCATCTCTGCTCTCAAACATGGTAACAAAAGTAATACTATCATGATGATGATTATAATTTATTTTGATTGTCTCAATAGTCCTGTAAGGTGGTTAGAGGGGCGTGTATATGTGATGACCCACGACCTCCCACCCAAGACATATGGCAAACGCTGCTGGGTATTCCTCCACATCTGTTCCATTTTCTGTATAAAACTTCTGGTTGGACACATGACCACCCAGAATAAGGACAACATTTCCCAACCTCCTTTGCGACCATGTTCTGGCCAGGAGGATGTGAACACAAGTGGTGTGTGCAATTTCCAGAGGCTTCCTCCAAGGGAGAGAGCATGCCCTTTTCATTTCATTTTGACTTCCTGCAACCTGGAATCCTGACATGATGGCTGGGGCTGGAAGAGCCTCTGGGCTCATGAGGTGGCAGTGGGGCTCCTTATGAAAGAGCATTAGGAGAGAATGTGCCTGCATTCCTAGTTGTATGGGATGTCAGTCATGCCCAGGACCCATTCTCTGGTCTCGTAGACAGGAGTGCAAAACCCCTCTGCTTTGTTAAGCCCCTCATTAAGCTGGGTTTTCTGGCACAGCTGAACGGAGTCCTAACCAAAGCTAAGGGACTTCTGAATGCTAAGTGGGGGCACTTTCGGATGTCGGAAGAGGCATCTCCCCACTGCAGATGTCTTTGTTGTATCATTTGAGCCTGAATCCTAATTGATACCCAGGGCAGAGTCATAACAAGGCTGGAGACTTATGATATGGCCATGTGATGCGGCCATCCTCTCTTTAGAGGAGGCTCTAAGAAGAGGGTGATTTAACCCCTCTGGTCACTCACTGTGTCTTTCAGGAAGCGCTGGTGAGGGTCAGACCAGGTGGGCAGCTTCTGTAGTGGATGGTGTGGATCCTGTTGGCCCCTTCACTCTTCCTTGTGGTGCCTTTTCATTATGTCCTATTTGCCTTTCAATTTTGATGTAGCAAAGCTTCCCTTGGCAGATAATGTCAGAGCTTGCCCATATCCCTTTCTACCATTTCTGTGCAGCCTTCAGGCTCTGAAGATTTCTTTCACTTTTCAATGGCCAGTACCTCCGAATCACCTTCACAGAACTGCCCTCAGATGCCTGGAGCTGATCTGCCAAATGTGGAGAGGGCTGAAGTGTGGTTATGGTGCATGATGTAGTTTTGGAATATAGGTGAGGCTCGGTGGGGTGAGGTCTGGAGCTGAGGGCCAAGAAAGAATTATTGAGATGTCTTTGGGCAAAATGGTGGTTTTATTAAAGCTTGGAGACAGGATCCGTGGGCAGAAAGAGTGCCTGCCCCTAGGGTGTGAGGCATGACTGATTATATACTCAGGAGTTGGGGGTCAGACAAAAGGGAGGTTTTCAAAAGAATTTTTGTATACTAAAGAGGACCTACAGGATATTAGAGGCCTTACCATTGTCAAGTTAAGGTTGTTTTTCCCTTCTAGTAAAGCGTTAACATTAAGACAGTTGGGAGTTTCCTTCTGGAAGTGAGGTTATTAATAAGATTTTTTTTTCATGTTCATCATCATTAGCCATCAGGGAAACTCAAATCAAAACCTCATTGAGATACCAGCTTATACCTGGTAGAATGGCCAAAATTATCAGGATAGGAACCAAAAAATGTTGGAGAAGATGTGGAGAAAGGGGAACCCTCTTATACTGTTGGTGCGAATGCAAGTTGGTGCAGTCACTTTGGAAAACAATGTGGAGATTCCTTAAGAAATTAAAAATAGAGCTTCCCTATGACCCTGTAACTGCACTATTGGGTATTTACCTCAAAGATACAAATGTAGTGAAAAGAAGAGCCATATGTACCCCAATGTTCATAGCAGCAATGGCCACAGTTGCCAAAGTGTGGAAAGAGCCAAGATGCCCTTCAACAGACAAATGGATAAAGAAGATATGGTCCATATATACTATGGAGTATTATGCCTCCATCAGAAAGGATGAATACCCAACTTTTGTATCAACATGGACGGGACTAGAAGAGATTGTGCTGAATGAAATAAGTCAAGCAGAGAAAGTCAATTATCATATGGTTTTGCTTACTCGTGGAGCATAAGGAATAACATGGAGGACATTAGGAGAAGGAGAGGAGAAGTGAGTTGGGATAAATCGGAGGGGGAGATGAACCATGAAAAACTGTGGACTCTGAGAAACAAACTGAGGGTTTTGGAAAGGAGAGGTGTGGGGGGTTGGGTGAGCCTGGTGGTGGTATTAAGGAGGGCATGTGTTGCATGGAGCACTGGGTGTGGTGCATAAACAGGGAATCTTGGAACATTTAAAAAATAAAATAAAATAAAATAACTTTCTTTTCTTGTAAATCACTAAGACATTGGTAAACTGAGGGAGGCTCCTATCTTGCAGGACTGTGGTCTCTTTTGTCAACCTTTTTTTTTTTCCTTCCCTTAGTTTTAGGGAAGCCAGGAGTGCCTGAGGAGTGTCCTCCGTATCCCACCATGGGTGGCGGGGGGTGGGGTTGTGGGGTATCAGCCTGTGCTTTGTCCTCAGCTTGCCTTCTGCTCCCTCATCAGGGCAAACCTTCTTTGTTCTGGCTCGAGGTGACTCTGCAGTCCAGTGTCTAACCCAAAGACCCCCTGTAGTTTCAGGCTGAAGCCCAGACACATTAAGACTTTTGCCTGAGATATTTTCTTGGCTTCCCTCTTGGGCCTGGGTTCCCCATGCCCTTACCAGCCTCCCTGGGTAGTGGGGGGGGGGGGTGGGTGGAGCGGGGCACTGCTTTGGTAAATCACTCAGCCATGAACACCCTTCCAGTATAACGCAGCAGGGCTGACATGGGAGAAGTGCAGTTCTGTCTCGTGGTGCAGTCTGGGTATAGCATCCCTCTGCCAAGATGGCTGCTCCAGCCTTCTTATCTTGCTGCTTTGTCATCCTCCCTTCTGTTGCAGTCCCTCTCTTGTGTTGATGGCAGCCCTGGCTCCATCATGCCTACATTCCCATCTGCAGGAAGGGGAGGAGGAAGTGGAGGCCACACCACCTCCCTTGAAGGTAAGTCTCAGGGGTTGCAAGTGGGATTTCTGCTCATAATCCATTGGCCTCTTTTAGTCACATGACTACAGGTGAGGCTGGGAAATGTAGTTTACAGGTGACGGGCCGGGGAGCACCAATTAAAGCCAACTAGGAGCTCTCAAGCTAACACAAATAGAAGAGAATGGATTCTGGGGGGTGGCAGGGGGTGCTTAGCAGCTGTTGTCACACCTAGGAATCACTATCTTAAATGCTTGGAACTAAATTTTTTTTTCTGGCCACTGATGCTTGACTTATATCAAAATTATACCTTTAGTGGTTATGACCAATGTCAAGGCAGCTAGCTGTGAATGCCCTGAAGTGTTATTTCTGGAAAAGACCTGAGAAGTTCTCTTCATCACCTCCAGCATAGTTATGGGGGCCCCAGGCACAGAGGTGGCAGCTGAGGCCAACACAACGGGAGGGGGAGGGTATAGACAGAGCTTTCGCAAGAATGATGATGTGAAGTGGGTGGCAGGGGTTTCCTGGAGATGGGCACCCATGATAAGAAAAGGAATGGAGGGGCGCCTGGATGGTTCAGTGGGTTAAGCCTCTGCCTACGGCTCAGGTCACAATCTCAGGGTCCTGTGATAGAGTCCCACATTGGGTTTCCTGCTCAGCAAGGAGCCTGCTTCCCTCTCTCCCTCTGCTGCTCCCCCTGCTTGTGCTCTCTCTCTTTCTCTCACTCTATGTCTGTCAAATAAATAAATTCTTTAAAAAATAAAAATAAAAAAAAAGTAATGGACTCAGGGCATGAGAAAGTTGGTGGGAGGCCAACCCTGGGTTGAATAGAGTCCCCCCACCCCAATATATGTCCATATCCAAATCACTGGAATTTGTGAATGTGACTTTATTTAGAAGAAAATCTCTTTGTAGATGTAATTAAGAATCTTGAGATCAAGATTCTTGATGGCTCAGTGGGTTAAGCCTCTTCCCTTGGCTCAGGTCATGATCTCAGGGTCCTGGGATCGAGTCCCGCTTTGGGCTCTCTGCTCATCAGGGAGTCTGCTTCCCCCTCTCTCTCTGCCTCTCTGCCTACTTGTGATCTCTCTCTCTGTCAAATAAATAAATGAAATCTTTAAAAAAAAGAATCTTGAGATCATCTTGGATTAGTCAGTCATCTGGGCTCTAAATCCAATGAGAAGTGTCCTTATAAAAGCAAGGCAGAGGATGGTTTGAGACAGAAGAGAAGACAGAGAGGAGGAGAGAGGCAGAGATGGGGGGTTGTGGCCTCAAGCCAGGAGCACCAGAAGTCATCAGACACAGACATTGGCTTAGAGGAGAGAAGACCCTGCTGCAGGTCAGTGAGGATGGAAAGCGAATCAGCCTTTGCCTCTCTTGGTTCACTCTCCACTACCCCCACCCTGGTCTCCGCTCCTGGCTTCCTCTGGTTGGACTCTGTCAGCCTCGTGGGGAGGGAGGAACCTGAGGCATCTATCTCCCTGGCTTCCTCTCTTAGACATCTCCTGGGGCTGGCTAGGTCCTACAGTGGGAGGCCAGTGTTCCTCCCAGGGCAGCCTGTTCTGTACTATTTTCTTTCCTCTGGGTTCTGGTAATCTCTCTCTCCCTTCTCCTTTTGGGCCAAAGGGTGGGGACAACTCAACTACTTCCAGCTCAAGTCTTACACCATCCCATGAGGTTCCCGCACAACCTGGTCCCATTGTTGGAATTAGTCCCTTTATAAATTAACCTTCCTCAAAGTATCCTCTACCTTGGCTCTGCTCTTCCCTGTTGGGACCCAAACTGAGAGAGCCCACAAGGAGGTTCCATCTCCTCATATTGTCAAGGATAGGAGTGGGCATAGACCAGTAGACCTTCCGAAGGGAGAGGGGTGAGTTTCCTGAGGACCGCAACTCTGCAAGGGGGAAATCTCGACCTTCTGAAAGGCTAGGAGGGGTAGACTTCAAGGGTGGGGGCCAGTTTGTCATGCGGAGCTCTGCTGAGGCTGTCTCAGCCCTGCACAAGTTCTGGGGGCTTCCTCTCTATGTCAGGGACCAGGGTGCAGTCTCCATTTCTAGAAAGCCATGCCTGCTACCCTGCTGGAGACTAGAGGTGGTGCTTTTGTCCCCCTTGAGTACTGGGAGCTCAGCCACAGTGAGGCACCACCTGCCTGGCAAAGCCTGGGCAACTGGAATATGGATGGGCACAGGGAGGATCACGTGCCCCTGTTTCCCCCAAGGAAGGGAGCAGACAAAGCTCTTCTAAATTGCCAAATAAGGTAAAAATCCATCAAATCCAGTATGTGTATGAAAGAACATGAGTCCATGTTTTGATTTCAAAATGGATCTCAGTGTTTACAGACAATGCCTGAATCATGACCCAATGTCCCATTCTGTGCTCTCTAGTAATTCTGGAGTCTGTTAACTGGAGAATGTGAAATGCAGGTTCGGGGGCCCCAACCAAAACCCAGCCAAGCATCCAGCCAATGGGCCGGCTTGTAAAAAGGAAATGTAAAGGGAGAGTCCGGAGCTAAGGCTGTGGGATGGTAAATGGAGACACGTGACAGGAGAGGAGAAGCTTCAAGCAGGACAATGAGAACATCCACGAAGATTTCCCTGGTTAAAGGAAGACCACCACAGTTTTCTTCAAAATTGTTAATTAATCATTAATAAAGTGATAATTCATTGATTTTTTTTTCCTAATAGAGAAGTTGTACATGGTCCTCATCAGAAAATTTGGAAACTACAGGGGGGTGGCTGGGTGGCGCAGTCAGTTAAGCATCTGACTCTTGGTTTCGGCTCAGGTCCTGATCTCATGGGTTTTGAGATCAAGCCCCGCATCAGGCTTTACATTCCTCAGGACTCTGCTTGGGTATTCTCTCCCCATGCCCCTCCCCCCACTCATGCTCTCTCTCACACACACTCTCTCTCTCTAATAAATAAATAAACCTTTTTAAACAAGAGGAATTTTGGGAACTATAGGGCCTTATACCTATAGAAACCTTGGAAAAGGCAGGCTTTTATGGTAGTGCAGGCAAGAGATGTTAAGGACCCTGTTATGGACTGAATTGTGTTAACCCACAAATCCTTATGTTGAAGAGCTAAGCCCCAGGACCTCAGAATGCGACTGTATTGGGACATAGGATCTTTAAAGAAGTAATTAAGTTAGAATTGGGTTGGGCCCCAATCCAATATGACTAGTGCCCTCATAAGACGAGGAGATGAGGACACAGATGTACAGAGGGAAGACCACGTGAAGACACAGGTAGAAGAGGGCCATCTACAAGCCAAGGAGAAGAAACTTGTCCTGCTGACAACTTGATCTTGCATTTCCAACCCCCAACTGTGAGAAAAGAAATTTCTGCTGCTTGAGCCTCCCCGTCTGTGGTGCTTTGTTGCAGAAGCCCTAGCAGACTGATGTAGATGCCAATCTTGGGCAGCGGCAGGGACAGGGAGGAAAGGGGCCAGCTGGAAGGCATTTTTAGGAGATAAAATCAACAAGCTTTGGGGACTGACTCCATATGGACAGTGGGGTGTGCGGTAGTCTAGGATCTCGTTCGTTTTCTAAGCTTGGGTGGCGTGACGGATGGGTGTTGCCACAACTTAACCAAGACGGAGATTCCACGAGGAAAAGTTGGTGTTTGGACCCGTTGAGTTGGAAATGGGTCCCAGTGGGGTGTCTGGTGACCACACGGGGATTGCATTCAGGGGACTGAGCCAGAGTGACAGAGGGAAGCCCAACAGCACATCGGTGGGAGTGGAAATCATCCCGCAAGTAGACAGGTTGCCCAGGCGCAGAGCCGCTGGCAAAGGACAGACCCGGGGGAGGCCAACATTTATTTTTTCCTGTGAGGACGAGCCCATCATTTATTGTGCGATGGTCTGTATCGCAGCTGTTCACGTTTATTAGGTTGATTCCAAAATATTGTCTGCCTCCCCTAATTTCTCTTTCAATCCATTGTTTAAAAAATTCCCAAGATAGGCACAGACAGGCTACTCCCCAAATGCTAAATTGGTCAAATTAGGGGGAAGGCTGTCTGTTTAACCTACCCCTGTGATTATTTGGTACATATGGTGCTTAGCATACGGGCTTCCAGACTCCACCATATGTGCAGGTAAGTGTGGGGCTGGGTGGGCAAACAATGGGGTGTATCGCTGTTAGTGATAAATGTTCTTACCTCTTTGCACGCCCCCCGTCTCCTTTCTTCAAAAATATTTTCATTTGAAAAATGTGTGTTAGTGTGTGCTGGAAATGTGTCGGGATGGAAGTAACAGTCTCTCCTAAAAACAGTGATGCTATATTTGTGATGATTGTATCATATTCACAATTATAGCCAGCGGATAATACAGGATTACTAAGCATTGGGACCACATTGTGTCGTTTTTAGGATATATGGCTTTCTAATTAGAGTGGTGGTTTTTCAACAATGGAGGACAGAAAATTTAAGTTCGTTTTGTAGAAAAGTGCAGGCTCCGGCTTCAGGCTGCCTGGGTTAGAATTCTGATTTCCTCATTTATTAAACCAAGGCCATCCTGGGCAAAGCTACTTATTAGCCTTTGTGGTCTCAATTTTTTCATCTGTAGTAGGTCTTCCTCACAAGGTCATTGTGAGGGATAATTTTTTTTTAGATTTTATTTATTTATTTGACAGACAGAGGTCATAAGTAGGCAGAGAGGCAGGCAGAAAGAGGAGGAAGCAAGCTCCCTGCTGAGCAGAAAGCCCTATGCAGGGCTCGATCCCAGGACCCTGGGATCATGACCTGAGCTGAAGGCGGAGGCTTAACCCATTGCCCCTGTGAGGGATAATTTAATAACACACGGAAAGCACTTAGAACAGGGCCTAGAATATAGTGGAGGCTCGAAAAAAGTTAGCTGTAAGTACTCCCTAGATAGGAGTATTCCAGGATTTTTTATATGCCTCACAGTTGTCGGGAAAGAACAACAAAATTATCTTTATTATTATTATTTATTTACTATTATTAATTAATTTATTTATTACTTTTTGAGATAGAGAGAGGGAGTGCAAGTGGGGCAGGGAGGAGCAGGAGAGGAAGAGAGGGAGGGCTCCACGCCCCATGCAGAGCCTGATGCACGACTTGATCTTATGACCCTGAGACTGTGGGTCTGAGACCGTGACCTGAGCTGAAATCAAGAGTCAGACACTTAACCGACTGAGCCACCCAGGCACCCCGGCAACGTCTTTATGATCAAGAGCCAACATGGTTATCTTTGGGCCTCACTTATTTACCTAAACCTGAAGTTTCCATATTTGTCTAATGCTCCACGAAACACCTGCACCAGCTGACTCTTCCGTGCCTTCCTGTGTGAGGCCGGATCAACGACCACATGCTCCTGCTTGAGAAATTGTCCCCTCCTTTGAAAAATGAGAACGGGCCTATGCCATGTCCTTCCTCCAACATATTTGGAACCCCATGCTTGGGATTTCAAGTATTTCTCAAATGGGATGTCTTCCCTGTCCCCACTTTTAAACCGAAGTATCCAGTCCCAGGCTTCAGGGAGTTCTTCAAGATCCCTTATCGAGCGGAAAATGCCAGTCTCTCTCTTGCCTGACATTTTATTAAGAATTAAAAATAATGAAGCCAGCAGAGATACAGAGGGAGAGTAATTTAGAAACCCGGTATGAGGGCTGTTAATTTGTTGACAGTGTGGTGTTCGTGGGGGAAGGTCGGCGGCAGGAGGAGGAAGGCAGGGTCCGGCCCGGCCATGCCCCACCGGGCCTTGCATTAACGGAGTAACAGCTGAACTAAGTGTTTAGACTAAAAACATCAAAGTCTAGTGTCTTTGAGATACCATTTCTTCTCTCCCAGAATGTCAAAGGTGGCTGCAAATATATCCAGAGCTTTCTGGGTGGCATTGTTTAAGATGCTGGGCCCAGCAGATGGCCCCCAAATGCATCTCAGCCTGGTAGAGCAGGGACCACATATGATGGTATAGTCTTCTCATTAGCAAACAGAAAAAAAAAAAAAAAGGCAAGGAGGAGAAGGGAGAGAGATGAAAAGAATACACAAAGACATTTACATATTTACATTGTCTCGCTCGCATTTCAAATTCCCCTTCAGCAGAGGCGGCAGTGGGCTCGCTTTTCTCCTTCTGTTTGTATGTTTACTCGTACTAAATAGATTATGGTAATCAGGTACATAAATGCAAGCAACTGTTATTATGCCATTTTAATCACAGAGTTTTTCACTGGAAGCCTTCATTAGAATTCTCATAATCTTACTTGTTAGTGTAACAAACAGTAATAAATGCCAAGGAGCTTGGATTAAGGCAGAGGCATTCAGACTTGAAAAGAGGAATATGGAAATGTTGTCAAATCTCTGCATTACTTATTGAAATGTCACATAAACAGTTCGGACTCTAAATATCTTACTCATTATAAGGATCGGGAACCAGGCAACCCGAGGATAGTAATTATGTCTCTCTGCTGAGCACGACAAACATATGCCTTCCATAGAATCTTCTTCACTCCCTGAAATCACTGGATGGCTCCACACACAGCTCTCTGGTCATATTTTATGACTGTTAAAATCAGAGCAATTTTCTTATTGTATTATTTCATTTCTTTTGTGCTTAGGGGTAAGTATGTGTGAACACAAGCTTGGAGCAAAATTCCCGAGTTCTCACTAGCTTACGATTTTGTATGACTGTTTGGCAAGTGGGTAGGAAAAGCTGCAGTATTTCTTTGTTTTGGGTTTTGTTTTGGTTTTCCTCGTAAACAAGAACATAGCTCTACGCAGGAGACTTAACCACTCTTCCTGCACACAGCTCTGAACGTGGGAACACAAGGGGCGATCATCCTGGTTTGGCTCAGGCCCCGAATTCAGACGTGACCTGTAGGTTCTGCGGGAAAGTCCACTTCAGTTATTCCTGGCTGCGTGGCGGGTGAACTACCCCAAGACTTAGTGACTTCAGACAGTACCAGTGCACTGTTGCATGATCTAGTGGCCTTATCAGCCCCTTCTTCTGCTTAACTTGGTGCAGGCTGAGATGCTGGCATGGCTGGAAGATCCCACGTGGTTGTTTCACTGGGCCCACTCCCACTTGCCCAGGCGTCAGTCGCTCCCTACCAGGTCACACCCACGTGGCTGCTTGGCTTCCCCACGGCACGGCAGCTTGGTTCAAGAAGCAGCCTCCAGGAAGCAAACACTGAAGCTGCGGACCCCTTAAGGCTCAGCCTCACCAGTTACACTATGTCACGTCTTCCACATTGCGCTGGTTAAAGTGAGCCAGAGGCCAGCCCGGAATAGTGTGAGCAGGGCCCACACAAGGGTATGACTCCTGGGAGGCGTGGTTCATTGGGAGCCATCTTTGGAGACCAGCTTCCACACATGGGGACTCTCCTGGCGGGCTTCCCCGTCGCCCTCAGTCTTACATTCAAGAGTTTCCTATCTACATGTGGGGGCAAAGACAAGGGGAGATTTCTCCTCAGAGACTCTGTACCAGGGAACCACTTCCTCTCATTCCCCAGAGGAGCTGTCCCCTCCCCCTGTCCCTCGAGGGCCAGCTCATAGTCACCTCATTGGCATGGCTGTTCTTTCTGTATATGTAACAGAATTCCCCACTACCAGCCACCACAGAGGGAGATGGTTGGAGATACAATCTCAGATGACCCAGGCCTTTTGCCCCAGATGTCTCAAGCAACATGGTGCTGTCTATCCCTGTCCTTGTTGGATAGGCCTCTCGTCTAGGCTTTATTAGTCAGACCCATGTTCTTAGACTGGTGCATGGACCAGTCACCTGTAACAGGAACTGTGTGAGGAGCTGGTCAAAAATGGGAGTTCCTGGGACCTACCCCACATGGACCGAATCAGAGCCTCTGGCTGTGCGTCCTAGGAACCTTACCTTTTAACAAGCTCTCGGGTGATTTTGCTGTGCTCGAAAGATTGAGAACTGATATTCCAGGCAGACCTTCTTCTGGCTCATGTACCCTTGGGTCAGGTCTCCAGGGATCTGGAGCCCTGTGATCTTTCTGGTCTAGACCATGAATCCAACCACTTTGACCTTGAGGTTAAAACTGATGCCCAGGGACTAGGGATGATCTGACCCATTTCCTCTATGCTGCTAGCTGGGGACTTCCCATAGCAGCTCCCAAAAGGTCTCCTCTCCCTGGCCTCCTTGTGAGCATGTCCCCACTGCCCTCCCCCAGCCAGGCTGTCCTCAGCACTACACACCTCCAGTGTGTGCTGCTGGATTTGTTGGTTGCTCGGTGGTTGGTGTTACCATTGTGTGTATCATCAGATGTGTCTTCCTTGGCTCGGGGTGTCCAGGCTAGAAGAACCTGAGCCATCAGCTAGACCCCTGCTTCCCTCCTTTCAGATCAGAAGCTGACATCTCAGGAGGTGAAGAGTCTTGTGTGAAGCCACACAGTAAGCTAATGGTAGACTAGGACTTCCTACACTTCTTGGACCCTCTTCCCATCTGCCCCTACCCAACCACTTCCTGTTCTAACCCACTGCAAAAGCCCTCCACCCCTTGACCGATCTGCCCGCACCTTTATCACCACCTATGCTCCTGGTCTTTATCAGTTCAAGGGTGGCTGTATTGCCTTCTCACCAATTCAGAAACAAAAGCAATACTCACCTTAATTCTATTAGTGTTCCTTAAACATGATTTTTCCTTCAAGAGATGTTTAAAAGATCTTGCAGTGGTTCACACACATTAGAGAATGGGTTAAGGTTGGAGTCCAGGGACTGACCGTGACTTTTAGGAGAGTCCCAGGTAGCTCTCTGCTTTACTGTTATTCTATCTGAAAACCAAGAACAGAAAGAAATACACACTGTTTGTTATGGAAAATTTCAAACCTACGGAAGTTGCGAGAGCCATCTGGGGAAACCCCAGATGCCCATCACCCGGCTTCAACAATTATCCATTTGTGGTCAGTCTACGCCCTTGTCCTGCTCCTCTTACTTCACATAATTTTGAAGCAAATTCCAGGCATGAGAACAGGGTTAGGAATCTAGGGGTTCAGTGGTGATAACATTTTCAAGTTACCCGTTCCTCTCCCGGGTTGGGCTACTCCTGATTTACTATTCTCTTGAAGGAATCCTTGGCTTGCCCTCCAGCAGGGGACATACTGCCCTCTTCTCAGAGGTTCTGCTGATCCATCGGTGCTGGAGGAGCCTGGCTTGCCTTAAAGAGTGAATCATCTTTTCCCATTCCACGTTCGGTGACGTCATGTGGGTCACTAGAAATCAACCAGGATGGGAGCATATACACAATGGAAATTGTGGGGTTTCCCCCTTTGGAAGGGCTTTTTTCCCCCCTTGGAGAGCCCATTGTCAAACATTTCCCAGCATGCTGCTGCCTCGGACTGATGAAACACACCTGGACAACCTCATCACATGTACTAGAATCTTTCCCACACTGGTTCTCAGCCTGGGATGTATTAAACTCACCCAAGGAGCCTGTACACTCTGCAGGTGTTCACTCTCTCCTTCCCTGGCTTAGAATCAGACTTTCTGGGACATGGCAGGAACTCGTTAAATGCTTCTTGAGTGACTGAGTGACAGTAGCTAGTGGATAATGCAAGCAGGATTCAGATGCAGATCTAAGACGGAAAGATGCAAATGCACACAGTGGATGGAAAGAGTGAGGGTGATGGCCCCACAGGGTCCCAGGGCTGGGTTGTCATCACCAGCCACTTCAAGCCAGGTGTGACGATGTCCTAGGTAAGCTCTTCCCTGGGCTGAGGGCAGTGAGCTTAAGGCATGTGAGCCAACTCTATGACTATGGCTCAACCTTGCAGCAAACACAGCTGTGAGGCAAGATTTCATGAGATTTGGGAGCATTAGGAGCCCAGAGACCTGGGTTCGAATGCCAGCTCAGCCATGTCAGTGTCGTTGTATGCAAAAGGGGGTTTATTCTAAGGGTGGTTTATTCGAGCATTTAAGAAAGATTGTACAGCCCCCTACTAAGAGCCATGCCCTGAGCTAGTTGCTGGGGGTGTCATGGCAGACAAACAGGCTCCATGGTCCTCGTCCTCATGGATCTTCAGGAACTCTGAAGAGTACAAAATCAAAATTCCCTTTTTTTAGCAAAGGACAGATTCCCATTCAAAGCAACTGAAGCGAAAGGCAGGATTTGCAGGCTCACGATAGGACAGCTTAGCTGTCCTTCCAGGCATGGCTGGACCCTGGTGCCCTCCTGTTAGTGCTGGGATTCTGGGAGTCTGACTTGTCTCTGCCTTGGCGTTACTTTTCTGCCAACAGCTCCAGGCTCCCACTCCACCAACCCACCCGCCCCAGGGAAAAGAGAATCTTCCCTTCCAAAGCATCCCAGGGCTGACTCCTACTGGCCAGATCAGGACACATACTTGTTTTAGATTGGCCACTGGGATCATACATTCACCCCTGGGAGTGGGAGGGGTGGGCAGATGTCCAGTCCCACTGGACCCAAATGGACTGAGTGGGGAGTGGTGTTGCCCTTGATCTCCCTCCCTATCAAAGAGTTATTACCAGGATGAGGAGGGAAGAATGATGGGTGATAGTTGGTATTAATACAATATAGTCTAGTGAGAGTTACTTCATGAAGCAGGTGAGTTCTTCTCTCATGGGGATGCAGAGGTTGGGCATCAGCATGCTTTGTACTTGGGCGGGGGGGTTGTAACAATACACTGGGGGGCAGCATCCTCAAGAAGTACACATGTGTGGCTCCACTCTCCTTCCCTAGGGGTGGAACCAGAGCCCCACGAGGAAGCGCACAGATTGGAGTGGGGACAAGATCTCACCATATCACCACCATTCCCACCTTCATAAACCCTGGCTGTAAACAGTGCCAGACAGAGACTCTGGCACCAGGCCATCCCTCTGTCTCCAAGAGAGGCAGCTCTGAGCCTGTGGAGAGAGCGGAGCCGGGGTTGGGGGCAGCTGGTGCCACCTGTCCTCTCCTCCAAGGTCTCAAGCAGGTCAGTGGTGGCATAATAAACACTGGGGTGGAACATGGGGGTTGATTGTGAGGTTCAGGAGCCAGACCCCACCCTGGGCTCAATTACCAGCAACGCTGCCTACTTCCTAGAGTCGTGAAGTTTGCACAAGGTCGTGGATGTGGTCACGAGGAGCACTCAGTTCATCGCTGGTGACAACAAATGATGGAGATGATGGTGGTGACCACAAATCTCATATGGTGAAGGCTCTTTGGTTCATAGGCCTGGCCCTTACCAGAAGACCATTTATCCATCATCTAGAGGTACTCAGGGCCTCCCCCAGTGCCCCAGTGATTTCTCAAAAGGCTCCCTTGTGCACATGCAGCTCTTTCTGGGAGGAGCTCTCATAGGGGCAATTCACTGATACTTGGGAACTGTGGCTGGCCTGCCCTTCACCTGGTAAGGCCTGAAGGCACTCACCTGTATCCCCATTCCTCTGATATAGAGGGAGCTGACCTCTCACCTGGCACTTCTGCTCTCTGCTGGGGTTTGCTGAGCTGAGGCCATGTGACTGCACACTAGCAGTTCCTCCTCCAAAGACACAATTGCTGGGTTCCATGGGCACAGAGCCTGCGCAAGATGTCTTTCCAGCAGGTTTTAGAGAACATCAGCTGCAGGCAAGGTTCCTCCTAACAGTGGAAACTATTGTTTTTTCCTTTCCCTTCTTGGAGATTCCCAACACCCAATAGCAGCAAAATGACTAAAGGCTCTGAGAAGTCCTGCAAGAAAGCAGACAATTTTACTCTGTTTAACCCAGCAATTCCCAAATTTGTGTGTCCACGAGTCATATGCCTACTGATATTTTGAGAATCTAGAGCATATTGTGGAGAACTATGAGAGAAGAAGTGATGATGTCCCCCTATAATCAAACAAAAATGGACCAGAAGAAAAAAAATAAAATAAATTCTGCTCAGACAACTTGATGTCACCCCACCTAAGGGGAACTGGTCACTCCCACAGTGCAGCTGGAAGGTCAGGGATATTCCATGCTGCCTGTCTAGTGATTGTGGCTAAACACAGCACACGTGCCAAGCAACGGCGATTACTAAGCCTCAGATGTCTTTAACTTGAGTCCCAGTGTGTGTCTGATCTTTTTAGAGGTCTGATTTCCACCATGTGTCAGCAGTCTATCTGTTCACATGACAGAAGAGTGTGCTTAATACGTATTTGCTGTGCAGACACTGTAGAAGCTACAGGGACAGTGTGACAGATGTTGTTGGTTGGTTACCCTAACTCCATTCCCTCTTCCCTGTGAACTGAAGCTCATTTTTGCTTAGTATCCATCCCCTAAGGAAGTTACCTGCCACTCTGCTGGGAGTAAATTCTGAATCACAGAAACCAATCATGGCAATCCAATTTCCCTTGCATGTCGATGTTATTCATGTGGCCAAGGTATAGCCAATGGTCAAGGGGGAACCACTGAAGATGTCCTCATTCTTAAAAAGATCCAACCCTATGAGGTAACTCCTGGTCTTCAGTAGGATGTTTTCAGGTCTGGAACTGTACCAGCCATTCTTTTAACAGCCTAAGGATGACGCTAGCTCGCGGTAGAGGGCTGAGTCCATAGAAAATCCAAGAAGGAGAAACCAGAGTACTAAGGTACCATGCTTGCAGTCCACTCTGCCCAAAGACTTCATGTTGTGTGACTGAATCAATCTTTTCAGTGCGTGAGTTGCTGAGGGGTGTCAAGAGTTCAGCTGAGCTGGGGGACAGAGTGGTCGGCTGTCAGAGTAGCCAATTAAAGCAACAAGCCAAGAATGGAAGAGTTAAGTCTCTCTCCACTTACTGCAAGGGTATGAGATAGTACAAGCAAGAGTCTAAGCCAGAGGAAGCACTGGCTTACCCTGTTTTATTTCTCCTGTGGACAGCGTACCTGTCCAGGGTTAGGTGGATCTGTGCAGATCTAGGGTTCTATCACTGTTTAGGGATCCCAGAACAAAAGGCTCCAGCAGTTTTATGGACCCTGGGGGTGAGGGGTGAAGGACAAAGAGGAAGGTCTAAGATTGGAGAAGTACCGGGGACTGAGTCAGAGTGAGGCGTCTTCAATGTTTCCCCTCCCCAGCCATAAGGAGGCCTAGGCAAAGGAGTCTGAAGACCCCAACCCAAGGAACCCAGGAGCAAAGGCACGAGGGTGGGGGTGCAGATCTGTGACGGCATCAGAGACCCCATCCGTGACCACAGGGCTTGGGCTGTCACCCTGTCTGGCGTGGAGAGGACAGCTTTCTCCTTCCCTGGAGCCTGTTGGGTAAATTTTATGTGACTGTCTACAGACAAGCTTTAAAAATCACACAGATTTTTCGCCAGGAGCTGAACTCCTCAAGTGGGAGATTCTGTTATTTGACATGGAAGACATTCAACAGACACAATTTGGAACCCTTTAGCAACCAGGGACAGAAAACCCAACTCAGACTGGTTTAAAAAATAAGGGGTCCTCCATTAAAAAATGGACAAGGGACTTGAACTGACATATTTCTTCACCGATGATCTCAAATGGCCAACAAGCATATAAAAAGACGCTCAACATCATTCATCATGAGAGAAATGGAAAGTCAAGACAACAATGAGATATTACATCACACCTAGTAGGATGGCTGCTATAAAAAGTTAATAGCAGGTGTTGGTGAGGATGTGGAGAAGTTGGAACACTTTCATACTATTGGTAGGAATGTAAAATAGTGCAACTACTATGAAAAACAGGATGGGAGTTTTAAAAAATTAAGAACAAAACTACCATATGATCCAGTGATCCTACTTCTGGGTATATACTCCAAAGAATTATAAACAGGGTCTTAAAAAATATTTGCAATCCCGTGTTCACAGTAGCAGTATTCGTAATAAGCAAGAAGAGGAACCAAGGCAAAATGTTTATCCATCAGTGGATGAATGGATAAACAAAATGTGGTAATCTATCTAATGGAACAGAACGAAGCCTTAAAAAGGAGATCCTGTCACAGGCTAAACATGGATGAATCTTTAGGACCTTCTGCTAAGTGAAATAAGCTAGTCGTGAAAGGACACATACTTTTTGAACTCACTGATATGAGGTATCTAAAGTAGTCAAATTCATAGAAATAGAAAGTAGAATGGTGGTTACCAGGGCCTATGGAGAGGGAAAAAGGAATGTGTATAGAGTTTCAATTATGCGAGATGGAAAGCTCTAGAGATCCATTTCACAACAGTATAAATACACTTAACACTATAAAATACTTAAAGTGGTAAATTTCATGACGTATGTTTTTTAACCCCCCCCCCAAAAAAAATTTATTGGCTGAACAAAAATGAAAGTCCGGAGGAGGAGTGAACTTTGGGTTATGCTTGATCCTGTGGCTCAATTGTTGGAAAGACCCTGTTTCTTTCCATTTCATCTCTGTCTTCCATGGAGCTGCCAGCTTCCTGCTAAGGCTGCCTTCTGTTGGTTGCAAGATGACTCCCAACAGCTTCTTCATTCATAGTGAGCAACAAGAGAGAATGTTTCTCCTGGTAGTTTTATAGGAAGAACAAGAACATTTTTATCATGGGTTCCAAGTAAATTGCTCCTGGTCTCCCAAGAGCTCAATTTAGATTGTGTTTCATGAGCCATTCCCAGTGCCCAGGAGGATGAGATGTGCTGTTTGAATTCACTGGTCAGTGTTTGCCCGTGAAGCTGAGAGCTAGGGTCACTTTCCCCAAGCATGTGGCCTGTGCTGGAGAAGGTAATATGCTCAAAAGAAAAAGGGTGTACAGGCACCTAGAAGAAACAGATGCTGGGCAGAATTACCACGTGGTTTATGGGTTACTGATCCAGGATAAACACCTCAAATTATTTTGATGTGGGAAGTACCTGCAGCTTTCCCTGTGTTCAGCCAGACCAGCAGGCTTTCCACTAAAGCAATGACAGTTCAAAAGGACACAGGATGAGTTGGCTTCTCTCAGTAAGTCAGCCAGTCCCCGGATGAAAGTTAGTAGCTAGAGGTCTGGCTGTTGGTAGACATGTTTGTAGGTCTAGTTAGAGGCTTGGCTGTTTTCTGGCTCATGTGATGCTCCTCTTTTTCCATATCCTTTATGGGGCTAAGGCTGTGAGCCATGAGAAAACAAGTGGAGGTAGTGGGTTTGAGAAATCCGAATGACCTGATACTATCCCTGTTCCTTAGAAAGCTAATGTTCTGTTTCTATGTCTTACCAACATGTGAACTTGGGCAAGTTTCTGAACCTCTCTGATTCAGCTTTATCTATAAAACTGGAGTAAAGGGTCTGGGTGACTTAGTCAGTCAAGCATCCAACTCTTGATTTTGGCTCAGGTCATGATCTCAGGATTGCGAGATAGAGTGTGTGTCAGGATCCATGCTCAGCAGGGAGTCTGCTTGAAATTCTCTCTCTCCCTCTGCCTCTCCCCACTATGCACACACAAGTGCTCTCTGACTTTCTCCAAAATAAATAAGTAAATCTTTATTTATTTTTTATTTTTTAAAGATTTTATTTATTTATTTGACAGAGAGAGAGAGAGAGAGCACCAATAGGCAGAGAGGCAGGCAGAGGGGGAGGAGGAAACAGGCTCACTACTGAGCAGAGAGCCTGATGCGGGGCTTGATCCCAGGACCCTGAGATCATGACCTGAGCCGAAGGCAGAGGCTTAACCCACCGAGCCACCCATGTGCCCCAATAAGTAAATCTTTAAAAAACCCCAAAAAATCCTGGAGTAAAGATGTGACCAAATTCGCAGGATTGACACTAAGATTAAATGGAATTAACAAGTTGGCATGTAGAGGTACTAGGTAAATGGCAGTTATTTTTGGTATTAATTTATTAGGGTGCTTAGTATGTGCCAAGTGCTAGATATATAGGGTGCTAATTAATTTTCCCAGCAAGTTTATGAGGTAGGATTTTATTCCACATTTTATAGATGTAGAAACTGAAGCTCACAGAAGTTATTTATATATTTTTTTATTTTTCGTAACAATCAGCAAGAGATTCAAACAGGTCCATCTTTTGCTTCAGTTAGTATTCTATCTGCTATGCTATCTTACTTCCTACAGTAGTGATGAAAAGCCACATTTTCAATGGAGACCCATTAACCCCCCAATAGTCTGTGAATGATCTTCAGGTATTCTTTGAAGTCCCTTAAATTATATGTAACCTTATATGTATATATTCATCATTCTGGAGAGAGAGTCTATACCTTCCTCCCAAAATAGGAATTTTTGTAAGGAGTCATATAACCTATGTAGAATGGTTTCATTTTATGTCTATCCATCCAGCCCTCCATCCAACATTTACCAAAGTCATTGTTAAAGAGACTCCACTAAATTAGATGTCAGTTTTACCTTCGAAAGACAATCTCTCAATTAGATAAAAAATCTGTTTCACAAGAGGAACCCTTGCTTCCCCTGATGAGTTGGTCTGTTTGTCTCTGATAATGATCAGTATGTAAACTGTCATATATTCCCTTTCTACTTCGGTGGCCAGAACGCTCAAAATGAGAGCAGATTGAGGGGCAGAGAGAGAGAAAATCAGATTGACAGTTTTTATTTTTTAAAAAACTACAGAGATTTTGAAGTAGTGTGTGGAAACTACAGATCAATGTGGGAAGAATTTATATCCTAAGACTTCTGATCCATGAGTATGGTATATCTCTACTTATTTTAGACATTTTTAATTTCTCTCAGCAATTTTTGTAGTTTTCAGTATATCGGTGTTATACATATTTTGTCAGATTTATCCTGAAATTTTACTTAAAAAAAAAAAGATTTATTTATTTATTTATTTATTTATTTATTTATTTGACAGAGATCACAAGTAGGCAGAGAGGCAGGCAGAGAGAGAGGAGGAAGCAGGCTCCCTGCTGAGCAGAGAGCCCGATGTGGGGCTGGATCCGGGGACCCTGGAATCATGACCTGAGCCGAAGGCAGAGGCTTAACTCACTGAGCCACCCAGGTGCCCCCAAAACTTCAGTTTTTGATAACATTGTAGATGGTACTCTTATTTCAGTTTTCAAAGATTTGTTGCTAATACATAGAAATGCAGTTGGTTTTTACATACTGACCTTATATATTATGACCATGCCAAACTCACTTGTTAGTTCTCGTAACTTTTTTGTAAATTCCTTAGGATTTTCTATGTAGGTGATCGTGTCATCTGTAAGAACATGATTTCTTTCTTTCTTTCCAGTATGAATGCTTTTTACTTCATTTTCTTGCCTTATTGCTCTGGGCAGAATCTCCAGTACAATATTAAATATAAGAGTGGTGAAAATAGACATTCTTGCCTGTTTCCTGACCTTAGAGATAAAGTATTTATTCTCCCACCATTTAATACATGTGTAGCTGTTATTTTTTATAAATTTACATTTATCAGTTTGAGAAACTTCTCTTCTATTCCTAGTGTGTTGAGAGTTTCCACCAAGAAGTTATGTTGTATTTTATCAAATGCCTTTTCTGCATCTCTTAAAATAATCTTATTTTTTAATCTGTTAATATGGAGAATTATACCACTTTCTCTTCAAAACTTAAACTGACCTTGCATTCCTAGAATACTCCTCACTTGGTTATGATGTGTTATCTTTTCTATATATTATTGGATTCAATTTTCTAAAATGTTGGTAAACCCTTTTTTGTCAGGAGGGATATAGGTCTGTAGAGAGATATTATTAGCTCTATTTTATTGTTAAGAAAGTTGAAGCTCAAAATGATTAATAGACAATATGAATAGTTAACTTTTAGAGGGCCAGGATTATAACTTGGGTCTATCTATTTTGAAAAATTTCATGCTTTCTATTGCAACTTACAGATTCTCAACTGAAAAGATAGAAAGATTACACTTAATTTGTAAATGACCTCACTGATGAAATAAACCATATCAATGTAAGTAAGTGATATGTAAAATTTGCATTTATTCATTCCCATCAATTACCACCTATATAAGAATAATATATCTTAAGTAATGCCCATTGGCTGAATACTGGATACTAGATACCCTGCAAAATGAAAACAATTGCTATGCATGGTCCTCAGTTCTTTTGCACTCTGTGGCACCTTCAGCAGCTCGGCAACTGCCCAGAGGCTTCCATGATTACAAAGGCCAGCCATTGTTTATCTTGTGCTTTGGAAGTCAATTTAGGAGTTAACCCAAGCTTAGGTCCTCCCTCTTTGGCCAAGAAAAGATATAGAGTGGTAGTTGCAACCTGGAATTACATACTGGAATTAGGCCTGGTGATTCACTCAATTAACCAACAAATATTTACTGAAGACCTACTATGTACTAGGTAGCATTCTAAGTCTTGGGGTTGCAACAGTAATAAAGTTGTCAAAATCCTTGCCCTTGTAGACTTCATAACCTACTAAGTGATGAAGTCATACCTCCATGCCAATTTAAAGTCAAATACACTGCAAAGCTCAAACTGGAAGGAAGTCTGAGGGGACAGGTTATAAAGTGTGTTTGTACCTCTTAAAACCCTTTACAGGTGGCACAACCCTCAGGACAGAACCTTGGGTATTCTTGCCTGGTGTATGCCAGGCTCTAAGGTTTTCTTTATCATTTGTTCACTGAACTTTGTGTTATGGTAATAGTCATGTATATAACAATAGAGAGTATAATACACAGAACTAAGAAGCTTTTTTCAACCAGCTTCTGTACATATCAATACAGGATGGGCTTGCTTCATCTGTACCTTCGCCCACTCCCCTTCCTCCTGGACAATTCTGTAGTGAGCCCAGACATGAAGTACCTTTCTTTGCAAACATTTCAGTATATATGTAATCATTATTTAAATACATAACCATTATTTAAAAATCATAATCAGAGTGTTTTATTATGCCTAAAAAGCACTAATTCATATCATTAAATCTTATTTTCCTAGTTGTTTTATAATTTTTTAACAGGTAGTTTGAATCAGTATCCAAAAAGTATCCCTCTTGTGCAATTGCTTGAAATAACTTACATGTCTCTTTCATCTATAGGAAAGATGTGAGGGTTTGAAGCCGATGGCCAAGAAAGAATTCCTGAGACGTCTTTGGTGAAAAGTGTGTTTTGTTAGACCACAGTGTAGACAGGACCCATGAGCAGGAAGAGGTAGCTGCACTGGGGTCATGAGGAGCAGCCCATTATATACTTCCAGGTTGGGACAGGGTTAGGGATAATGTAAGCCTCCCAATATTTTGGAAACAAGGTTTCCAGGATGTCGAGGGGTTAGTTATTGTTGGGAAAGTTCATTTATTACTGTTTAGTAAAAACTGAGTCATTGGGACGCCTGGGTGGCTCAATCGGTTAAGCCGCTTCCTTCCGCTCAGGTCATAATCCCAGGGTCATGGGATGGAGTCCCGCATCGGGCTCCTTGCTCAGCAGGGAGCCTGCTTCTCTCTCTGCCTCTGTCTGCCTCTCTGCGGGCTTGTGTGCTCACGCTCTCTCTCTCTCTGACAAATAAATAAATAAAATCTTAAAAAAAACTCAGTCACAAGATACTTTGGATGTATATTGGTGGGCCATAGGCTTGGGGGATGATTGCTAGCATGTATCTTGGGGGGTAAAGATAAAGGAAGTTTCTGAAGGAATTTTTATATGTTAAAGTAGGCTTACAAGATCCTGGGGATCAGGTTAAGATTGCCTTTTGCCCTTAGCAAAGTATCAACATCCCAGACAGTTGAGTCCCTAGAGGAAGGTCACTCTGCCTGTTTCAAGGACTTGTCAGTGGGCTGTAGGTAGTAAGGAAATTTAATGATTTTCTTCTGCCTCTGTTTTCCACATCACTCACCTCAGTGCTTTTCTCTTGTTCATTTTCTAAATGAAACGAAACTGATGTTTCTATACTTTAAGGAGAGCAAAGGATATGCCAGGAAAACCACTCTAGTTTACAGGCCCCAGAACTCTCTCTTCTGTTGTTCTTACAAAGAAATAAACAAAATCTCCCAACATTTTGAGAGCTACCTACTTTGTCCACCCCCCCCCCCCACCGCCGTCCACCGCTCCCCCCACCAATTTACCTGGTTCTTTTTCCTTTTGCCCCTGTCCTTCTGCTTAGATGTTCCTCAGTGCAAGACTTTGTACAGGAAGGGAATTTATTCACTTTGAGAGTGCATAGGACCCCAACCACTCCAACCTCATCAAACCTTATTGCAATATGGTCCCATTATACATAACCATGTATTGGGTTTGCATAACCCTTGCCTTATTTCAGTGGTTGTGCTCAGATGGACTTCCTGAGCCCTCCAGGGAACACGTATTGAGGATTTGTGATTTCCCCCATACTCAGCATCTTCAGAAGCACATCTTTCCTGCTCGCTCTCATCACTGATGCTGCTGCCACACAGGTCTTCAACTGTACATGCTTTGTCCTGACCTCTTACTATTTGGTGTTTGGGGGACAGCCTCATCACCTAGTTTTGTGGTAGATATTGTCCATGGCTCTTTAGCTTTGCTCTTCTCGTTGCTTTATTTTATGGGGAGATTTGGGAAGATCTACTACTACCCAGCCATTTCTCATCCCCTTTTTTACTTCCTCTTGCACTCTGTGTGACAGTCCAGGGGAGTCGATGAGTGATCGATTTGGATTGGTTAGAAGTTTAACTCAGTAAAATATTCCAGCTCAGGGATGGGTTTTCTCCCAAGCCTTGGAGCTATGACTCTTGCTTCATTTGGTACTTTCTGGAAAGCAAATAGGGCAGAAAAAGTGGACAGAGAGAAGGCCAAGGGACAGCGTTTGGGTTAGGCATGACATTAGAGCCTGCCTAAAGGTCAACATATTGGGTTCAACCTCTGACACCTCTTCTCCCCTACACTGGCCAGTTTCTCAAGGTGAGAAAGAAATCACACAGGAAGTAGAAGGAAAACAGTGCTAAAAACAAAAATTCTAGCGAACTGCCTGGGAATTCCCCAATATCAAACATCCCCAGATTTGCATTTAACTCCAGCTTTGTATTGTTGGGGGAAAACCACAGAGCTTCTGTCCCAGCCGCCAGCCCCCCTCCACCCCCTCTCTCCCCTCCCCCACCTCTGCCTTCACTCACTCCATTTTCTTGTGCTTCCTGGGTGGTGCAGGGTTGTGGTGTCTTGAATACCAAGAGTGAGGCTGAACATATGTGAACCTTTCCTAATCCTGCTAATCTTTCTTCAAAAACCTTTCTCAAAGTATAGGCAACATCCAGATTGTAAAAAGAGAGCAGAGCGAGCCTGAGCATTTTAATGACAAATAATCTTTGTCCAAGGGGGAGGGAGCGGCTAGCTCAGCTGGAGAAGGAGCTGATGAACTACAGCAGGTAGAAATAACTGCTGTATTACCTCATGTAATCTCCACCATTCAGGGGCAGCTGAGGGCTGAATGCAGGAAGAAATCAACTTTGCTTTTAAACTGGAGACTTTGCACCCACGACGTCTATTAGGCGGTAATTAGTTGTGACACAGAATTACCAGCCCCACAATGGCAAAGGCGGTCTTACGAGGCCTTTGAAGCTGATTAGAGAAACTGAATGGATGCTACTTGCGATTTAAAAAATCTGTTTGGATGTGAGAGCATGGGTTAGGACGTCCCTCTTCTCTGTTCCTTGCTCTCTCTCTACCGCCCTACAACAAACTTCTCCAGAGAGTAGCTCTCTGGACATGTTTTTCTGGAGGCTGGTATTCCCTAAAATGGGTCGGATCCTGTCGGTTTTTGGATTTTACCAAACAGAAGGGAATGTAGATTCCATTGGCAGAGCAGATTCAGGGAGACTTATTCCATTTCAGGACACTATTTCAAATAGCCGTGGAATCACCTTAGGTTTTAAACATCCATGTCCCTGGCTACATCTGTCCTACTCTGTAGCTAAATATAACTAGATGATAGAGAGATTACATAATATACAATTAAGTTCTAAATATAGTTCATATATATTTAGAGGGTGTTGCTATAGTTCATTTGATACATATGTATAATGTTAAGACAACTCCTCTGATCTTTAAGCAAAAGGGACCTCCCTTGCCCAGGCGAAGGGTGTTTATTACCTGATTCCGCCCCTTGAGCTGGGGAAGAATGCAGCTTCTCTGTTTGGTAATTGACTTGCTGTGTAACTTGAGCAAGAACCCCAGTGCAATCATTTTATAGCAGAAATGATCCAAGTTGGGAAACAGGTTATATGCATAAAAACGTGGACTCGGGATACATTTGTAATTTCAGAGGAGGAGGAAGTATAAGCACTTTCAGGGCTTGCTGCTGATCTCATGCAGCCCCTGGGTTTTAGAATGTGCTCAATAAGTACTTGTAGAAAGGAAGAAGGAGGGAGAGAGGGAGTGAAAGAGAGAAATGGAACAAATTTGATACCCAATCTCTCTGGACTTTAAATAAATATCTCTTTTGTTTTTGAAGAACATAAAAAAAATTCTGTAGCAACAAAAGCCCTAAATGAGTATCAGGTTAAATAATGTCAATCCGAATGAAAAATTCTTTGTCAATAAACATTATGTATTTTTATAGTTGTGAATAGTTTATCTATACTTCCTGGTTTTACTCATTTTTTAATTGTAAAAATAATCCTGAAATTGTCCTACATATTAAAAAAAAAAAAAACCCAACCAACCTATTACAAAGACTATTAAACAAAAAGTAGAAATTCCCTTTCTCCCACTACTAGATCCCAAATTCTTCCCTTTGGGAAAATTCTGCTAAGAGTTTGATGAATTAAATATCTTTTTATTGATTTTATCATTTACCACCCATCTTATACCTCTTCCAAAAACAGGAGTTGAAGGGGTTTATGAAGAGTATACCTAGTTAAAAGGGAAATAAAAAGTGGGAAGTGATGGATGGAGGGCAATACAAATAATAATATATTCTGGGTGAATGTAATTAACAGCTGTCGTCATTCATTCATTCAGTCATTCAGTGCATGTCCTGACCTATGTACTGGGCACTTGGATTATCGTGGAAAACAAAATAGAACTCTAGTTAAATATCAAATCATATACAGGGACAGACTCTGCTAAATGCCATGGAGAATTGGTTCTAGAGGGACAAATGCTGTTTGAAGGCCTCCCAGGGAAAGGACATCCTGGCCAAGCCCCAAAGGATGGGCTGGTGTTAGTCACCTGAAAAGATTTAGAGGAGACTTGGAACACTGGCGGCATAAATAAAAATGTCAGGGAGGCTGGAGGGCAGTGGAGTTCACTGAACAAAAGGAGACCTAAGACTGGAAAGGTAGATAAGGGGCAGGCAGTGCATGGATTTGTGGGCCTTCGTATGACTTGAATTGTGCCCCCAAAAAAGATATGTTAGATTCCTAACCCCCAGCCCCTCAGAGTATGACCTTATTTGGTCATAGGGTGTTTACACAAATAATTCAAGTTAAATTGAGGTCATCAGGGTAGACTCTAATCCAACATGGCTGGTGTCTTTATAAGTAGGGAGAATTTGGTCACAGGAGAGGCTTGCGTAGAAAGAATGCCACACGTAGAGACCCAAGGAGAATCTGGTCACCTACAAGCCATGGAGAGAGGCTTGGAACAGATTCCCAAGCCAGACTCCCTGGCTGACACCTTAATTTCTGACTTCTAGCCTCTAGAACTGAGAAAGAATAAATGTCGGCTGTTTTAAGCCGTCCAACATGTGGTATGTGGTTATAGTAGCCCTAGTAAACCAATATAGCCATGCTAAAGTGTTTGTGATTTATTCTAAGAAGAGTGAGATACCTTTAGAGTTTCAACTGGGGAGTGACATAAGGTCACAGAGGTCACAGGAGCTATTGGGTGAGGAACCGATTGGCAGAGGCTAGGGCAGCTTTTTTCTCTTTCCACGCAAGGCAAAAAAGAAAGCATTCATCATTTATATAATTTTCAGTAGCTCACTAAATATACAAATTTTTAAAGAAAAAAAAATTTTTTTTTTAGACTAAAAGCAAAAAGAAATTTTCATGTGGTACCCCGAGGCAAGGATATACAAACAATATACCCTTTACATTTTTACCAAAGCACAAAAGCATTCTTCTAACATTGCTGTTTCTTACACCGTTTCTTAGTCAAAACCCCAGAGCTGAAAATGAAAGCATCCCTTCCTTGAGGTGTTCGGGGCGTTGTGTTTGCAGGGGGAGGTTGGAAGATGCTCTCTCTTCTTTCAGTACCCACATTTTTTTATTGCTAGTTAGGTCAATGGTTAACCAAATTTAAGTGCATTTATGTTAAGTAATACTTCTCAAAACCATTCATTTAGGTTTTCACTTATGTTTTGTTTCCTTTGTTGGTTTCCTCAGTTTTCTTACTTCCAGTCATCAACTTTCTTACTTTTAGCCTTTTATTTTAAAAAATGTCACACTTACAGAAAAGTTGCAAAAATCACTCTTAAAAACTTTTACATATTCTTCATTCAAGTTCCCCCATATTCCCATATGATCACATTTGCTTAACTCGTCTACTTCTTTCTCTCTCTTTAAACATATTCTGAACCCTTTGATGGGTGCGTGGGTGGCTCAGTCAGTTAAGCAAGCTCAGGTCACGCTCTCAGGGTCCTGGGATTCAGCCATGTTGGGCTCCGTGCTCAGTGGGGAGTCTGCCTGTCCCTCTCCCGTCATCCCCTTCTGTCCCCTGCCCCACCCCCGTTGTGCTCTCTTTCTCAAACAAATAAATAAAGTCTTTAAAAATAAATAAATAAATAAATAAATAAATAAATAAATAAATAAATTCTGAACCCCTTTAGAGTAAGTTACATTATCCTGACTTGATATTTTCGTCTTGTTATTGTGTTCAGAAGTTTCTTTGTTACTCAGGTATTATGTTTAAATCACTTTACTATCTGACATACTTTAACAACTTATAATTTGGTTGCTTTGAGGTCAAATATGATGATACCTAGAATCCCTACCTTTTGATATTGAACGTTCATTTCAATGGCAGAATGTCGTCAACTTTTGTGAAAGCTTTTTTGAGAGAAATACATGTTTCCTTGTTCTCCCGCTTGGTTCTTTTTTCACATGTGCTAATTTTGTCTTTTCTCTAGGATTTCTAAAATTAATTATACACCTAATTTTTCTTTTCTTCCAATGATGTTTCATCAATGAGGCATATTGGAGTCTATATTTTTCCTTACATCTATTTTGGCTTTCCTTTTATACAAGGTCTTGCTGTTCTGCTGTCTGGTAAAGACTAAATGAAATATTCTTATGCTTCCAATGTGAAAAGTATATTTTTCTTTTTAAAGATCTTATTTATTTATTTATTTGACAGATAGAGATCACAAGTAGGCAGAGAGGCAGGCAGAGAGAAAGGAGGAAGCAGGCTCCCTGCTGAGCAGAGAGCCCGATGTGGGGACCCTGGGATCATGATCTGAGCTGAAGGCAGAGGCTTTAACCCACTGAGCCACCCAAGCACCCCAATGTGAAACATATCCTGAGTCTTGCTTATTGTTCTTGTTTTCTGTCAAAAATACTTGACTCTGTTATAACAACGGTTGTAGCACGTGGTGTTTGCTATGTTATCTCTCTCTCTCTCTTTTTCAATCTTTTATTTATTTATTTGCCCGAGAGAGAGAAAGAGAGAAAGCACAAGCAGGGGGAGCAGCTGTGAAAGGGGCACACTCCCTGCTGAGCAATGAGCTCAATGTGGGACTTGATCCCAGGACCCTGAGATCACGACCTGAGCCGATGGCAGATGCTCAACTGACTGAGCCACCCAGGTGTCCCTACTATGTTATCTCTAACTGACTCATCAAATAGCAAATCCTCAGCAGTCAGAAAAATTTCAGAACATGGGGAAGGACATGATGGGATTTCCTGGAGGGGTCATCTTTCCAAATGGCACTATGAAATGTACTTCTATCCTCTTGAGAGATGCATGATGTTCTCCATGGAGGGAGACAACAGTACCAAGAAGGTTGGTGGTAAAACCAACCTTGCAGGATGTTCTGTTACTAGAACTCATGTACACAAATCACTTGGCACATAGGAGACTTCCGGTAAAGGGCGGTTTTGCTTGGTTCTCACAGCAGCACTGTGAGAGGAAGGGTATCAGCCCCAGTCTACATATGCAGAGACTGAGGCTTACATCAGCCGGTGAAAAAACCTGGAGGACCCAGGATTCAAATTCACATCTTTTTTGACTCCTTTTCCACAATTTTAAATCACTGTCCCATATGGCCTCTCGGTGTTGTCCCTTCTCCTCCCGGCCCGCAAGCCTTTGTTATTAAAGATTTTATTTACTTATTTGAGAGAGAGAAAGAGAGAGAGCATGAAGGGGGGAGGGGCAGAGGGAGAGGAAGTCTGGAAAGCAGACTCCCCGCGGAGCAGGTGGGACTCCATCCCAGAGTCCTGGGATCACGACCTGAGCCCAAGTTTTAACCGACTGAGCCACCCAGGTGTCCCCCTTCTCCCCTTTATAAAAACCAGCTCTGTTGCTGTGTTCCAGAACACAGAGTAAAAGAAACATACAGATTCATCTAACTATGAGCAGAACCCAGAAAGGGGTTGGGGCACAACTGGCCCCCAAGAGGGACTTCTTCTGATTACCCCAGAACAGACAGGGAAGCCCCCAGCCCTCCCCAGCCTTTAACCCTCTTCCTGCCTTTAATGCTCTTGGTAAACAAGTAAACCTGGGAATCCACAGCAAGAAGGATAAGGAATTTGTAGACTTTCCGATGGACTCTCTCTTCTCCCCTACCTTACTTTTATTTCTGATAGCTTGAGGCCCTTTCACAATTCAGTGTTGATAACTTCCACTTCTGTCGGGAGGGATTTAACTTGAAATCATTAACTACTTTTCTCTTCCGTCCCAATTCACTCGCCTGTTTTACATGTTTTTCCTTTGCCTCCCATAAACTTCTGGTGGGGGGGGGGGGTTGGTGTGGAAAACAGATAGTGATTTTTTTCAGTTCTTTGAAGACTTATGTCTTAACACAGGTAGCCACAGACTTGGGAGGTCAGACAACAGACATTTATTCCTCACAGTTCTGGAGATTAAAAATCCAAGGTCAGGGTGCTGGCATGGATGGTTTTGGTGAGAGCTCTCTTCCTGGCTTTCAGATGGCTGCCTTCTCACCGTGTCTTCACATGACAGAGAGAGGGAGAAAGAGAGAGCTCTCTGGTGTCTCTTCTTATACAGGTACTAATCTCATTGTGAGGACCCCATCCTCATGACCTCATTTAAATCTAATTACTACCCAAAGGCCCTATCTCCAAATACCATCACTGTGGAAGTTACAGCCTCAATGTGTGAACAAGGGGGTGACACAATTCAGTTCACAGAAATTTAAAATATCCTGGGGCGCCTGGGTGGCTCAGTTGGTTAAGCATCTGCCTTCAGCTCAGGTCATGATCCCAGGATCCTGGGATGGAGTCCCTCGTCAGGCTCCCTGCTCAGTGGGGAATCTGCTTCTCTCTCTCCTTCTGCTGCTTTTGCTATCTTGCTTGCTCACTCACTCTCTCTCTCAAATGAATAAATAAAATCTTAAAAAAAAAAAACTTAAAATATCCTTCTTCTGCTTTAAAAAAAAATAAGAGACTACTTGGTCTGAATATTGTACCTGAGGTGATAAATCAGTTTTATGTAGTTTTGTCTAGATTTGCTGAAAAGGCATTCTCTCTTTCTTGCCTGTCCCTCATGTTATCAGTAAAACCTAAATCACACTAGAGAAAGAAACAAGGAACATCTGACCCCATTAAATAAAATTCCAGTATGAGGATATTTCAATACCATGGTTCCAGGACCTGGGTGACCTGAGGTTTTTTTTTTTTTTTTTTGTAAACTTGACACATTGCATTCACTCAATCAACTTTTGTTAAGTGTCTCCTAAGTGCAAACCTACTCTCAAAACCCATTTATATGAAATATCTATATAGGCAAATTCATAGAAACAGAAAGAAAACGGATGGGTGGTTGCTGAGTGCTGGTGGGGGAAGGGAACGGGTAAGGATTTTAGTTTGGAATGATGGAAATGTTCTCGAATGAGACAGAAGTGGTGACTGCATAATATTATGAATGTACAAAATGCCTTTGAATCGTTCACTTTAAAATGGTTAATTTTATGTTATATGAATTTCACCTCTATAAATAAATTTAAAAACAGACAAACTAAAGTATGTAGCCTCTCTATAGGGTCAACTAGGAAACTAACCATATTTCTAAAAAATTCTTCTTTATGAACAACTTCTGAGCTTTTGGAGGAGGTGAGTGAGACTTCCCTCTCAGGAAAGCATGTACTGTGGGCTGAACAGTGGACACCTCTCAAGCCCTCAAAAGTATGTTGAAGTCCTTATCCTCCAGTACCTGTGAAGTTGACCTTATTTGGAAATACGGTCTTTGCTGATGATCAAGTTAAGAGGAAGTTCATACTGAATTAGGGTGGATCCTGACCCAATGACTGGTGTCCTCATAATGGCAAGAGAGACAAACGAACGTAGAAGGAGAAGAACTCTATGTGCCAATGGAAGCAGAGACTGGAATTACATGGTTGCGAACCAGAGAGCGCCAAGGGTTGCAAGCTGTTATGGACTGAATATTTCTGTGTCCCCCAAATTCACATGTTGAAGCTTTCAACCCTGATGTGATGGTTTTGGAGGCAGGTCTTTGGGAGGTAGATCTTTGGGAGGCTAGGATTAGTGACCTTATAAGAAGAGGAAGAGAGACTAGAGTGAAGGGCTCCAACATTTACCTCATAGGGGTTTTAGAAGGAGATTGGTGGAAGATTCCGGGGAGGCTGTTCCTGGTTGAAGAGAGACACAAATCCTCCACTCGCAAGTATAGGGTAGACGCCATGCCAGGTCAGCTGATCAATCCCTGCCTCAACATAAAGTAAAAAAAGATTTAAAGAACCAGGCTTAACAAAATGTTAGTAAGAAGACAAGCACAAACAAATAAAATTTAGGCTGAGAATAGATGTCACATCAGCAGAACTGGATGTAGGAGGTAGTGGAGGTGTTTTCCAAAGTTCCTTCTGCTTCCGGAAGGTTCCATCCCGATCAGACTACTTTGGAGGAGTTGGCTTATGTCGGTGTCACATGGTCAACCAGTTTATGACACTCACAGCTACCAGTCCCTTCCCACCAGTCTGGGAACCCAGAGACATATGTCCTCCAACCGGGGCCGGGGTAGAGCACAGGATGAGGCTACAGATGTTGCTGGAAGAGCAGCTCAGACAGGGAACATCACTGACGCATGTGCAGGGAGGCTGGGCAGACAGTGAGTGGGGAGTGAACCCTGGAGTTCCTGTGGGACCTTTGAACGGGTCTTCCCAATCAAGAAGTTAGGATTTTAGTTCAGGATGAGACCATGCATGATACTCTGTGATTCTAGCACAGCATGAATGCCTGGTTGACAACCAGCAGACCCATCTACAGATAAAAATAATTGCTGGAATGGCTACCTCGAGAGCTTTGTGGTAGTGGTTGAACTTGGGTTCTCCAGCAAGCTGATCTGGCTCAGCATCTCAGCTCCATCACTCATTAGCTGTGTGACCTTGGCCAAATCTCTTACTCTCTCTGAACCCGCAGTTACGGATCTGTGAAATGAGAATGGTAAGTGTATCCAACTCTTGGGGTGCTGTGAGACTTAAGGGTGATGATGTGTATGGAGTGCTTGGTGCGCTGACTGCTACCCTACCAAGCAGGCTATAAATAGCAGTTGTCATTACAGGTGTGTTCGATTTCCATAGGCAGTGGGGGAGAGGAGCAGTATCTGAAAAGGCTGTCACCGCCATTACTGATCACTGATTTGCCTTCTGTGCCTTCTCCACGTTTCTAGTTGCTTCTCTTCCCACTCGGATTTCTCTTTTCTCCTTAAAAAAAAAAAAAAAATTCTCAGTACTCAGGAGAGGCTCTGTTATTAGATATATCCAGAGCTGTATGAATTGGAATCACTATTACTTCCTTTATTGGGGGCAGGAGAGGATCGTATCTGGAGTCCCTCTCTGCCCTTGGGATGAAGGTACGGCATCACCTTGGAAAGAGCTTTAGGCAACACTGAGCATGTGTCTGGGCTGTGTGGTGGACTCTGTGATCATTCTTGACACCCCAGCATCCTTGCTGTATTAGTGCTATGTTAGAGTCTTGAAAAGTAGACATTTTTCATTAACACTGTTCGTTTCCCTTCTCCCTTTCCTCCTCTTTCCCCCTCTCTGCTTCTCTCTCTCTCTCACACACACACACATCTGTGGTGAGTTTTTGTAGAGAGGGGAGATAAAAAAAATTCCATGGAAATAATCTCTCTAGAGATGGGGGGACTGTGGTAGAATACACAATCTATTATATGACCCTATAGCTCTTTTATAGGATTTATTTTTTATTTTTATTTTTTATTTATTTTTTAAAGATTATTTATTTATTTATTTGATAGGGAGAGATCGCAAGGAGGCAGAGAGGCAGGCCGAGAGAGAGAGGAGGAAGCAGGCTCCCCGCTGAGCAGAGAGTCCGACGTGGGGTTCGATCCCAGGACCCTGAGATCGTGACCTGAGCCAAAGACAGACACTTAACCGACTGAGCCACCCAGGCACCCCTGAAATTTTTTTATTCTGAAATAATTTCACGCATATAGAAAAGTTGCAAGAACAGTACAAAGAACTCACATATCTGCTTCACGAGATTCCTCTGCAGTTAACACTCTACCTCATTCATCCCATCATTCTTAATCTTGCTGTCTCTACAGGTGCATGCATGCACACACACACACACACACACACACACACTATCATTAGTCTTCTTCTGAGCCATTTGAAAGCAAGCCCCACACTTAAACATCCCAAATTCTCCCATATATGTCTCCCCAAACAAGGACCCCTTTCTATACAATCACAGCACAGCTTTCCCAATCAGAGAATCACCATGGACCACACCCCCTCTCCTCCAATCCATAGACTCCGCTCAGTTATCTCCACTGTCCCGGGGACCTCTCTTCTTCCTTGCTGGTGCAAGATCCCATCCAGGAACATGGACTGTATGCAGTTGTTGCCTCCTGAGTCTGTTTTGATCTGTCTTTCCTTGTTTCATGTCTTTATCCGTTTCAAAGTACAAGTTTTTTTATTGTGTAGGATAACCTTAGCCTGGGTCTTGTCCAGTGTTTCTTTGTGACCAGACTCGAGCCATTCATTCTTGGCAGGCAGACCCCCAAGATGGTGCTGTGGTCTCCCGGGGAATCTCATGAGGAGGCACATGGTGTCCACCCCCACCCCCCCGCCATGAACCTTAATTACCTGGCTAAGCTGGTATCTGCCGGGTCTCTCCACCACGAGGTCATCATTTCCCCTGCATAGAGAGTTAGTATGTTGTAGAAAGGTAATCTGAGATTAGATCTTGTTCCAGTTCTGACCAATCAGTTGTAGTTAGGATAATTGCTAAATGGTGATGATCGATTTCCATAATTCCATGTTTTAAACAGCTTTGTCATGGTATAATTCACGTGTCGGGTAATCCATCCACTTGTACAATTAGGTGGCTTTCTGTATATGCACAGGATTGTGCATCGATAACCTCAGTTAACGTTAGAACATTTTCATTACCCTCAAAAGGAACCCCACACCCCTTAGCTGGAACCTCTAGGATCCCCCAATATCTACCATCCCAGGCACTGATTTACTTTCTGTCTCTGTGGGTTTGCCTGTTCCAGACATTTCCTATAAATGGAATCGTACGATATGTGGTTTCTTGTGATTGGCTTCTTTCATTTGGCATAATGTTTTCAATGTTCATTCATGTTTTGTATTTCATTTAGGCCACAAAAAAACAGTATGTAGATAAAGCACTAAGTACCATGAGTGTGTGATGAAGGACAGTCAATGTCCTTGTCGCCTGCTTCCTTACCTGTCCATGAAATGCACACGTGAAGGTGAGGGAAGGTGGACCCCAGGAGGCAGACAGATCAGGAGCTTGCGCACTCAAGAAAATATTCTCAGCTGGGGCCCCTGGCTGGCTCAGCCCGTTAAGCCTCTGCCTTGGGCTCAGCTCATGATCCCAGGGTCCTGGGATTGAGCCCTGCATTGGGCTCTCTGCTCAGAGGGAGACTGCTTTCCCCCCGCCTCTCGGTCTGCCTCTCTGCCTACTTGTGATTTCTGTCAAATTAATTAATTAATTAATTAATTATTTTAAAAAAGAAAATATTCTCAGCTCATAAGGCAAGTCCAGCCCCCAAGGGCTGACACTCAGGATTTGAGTTTTCTGGAGCTCACCATCTAGCCATCTTCTAAAGCAGAACCACACACCAGAGCAAAACAAAAAATGGAAAACCTTCCTGTTGTACAAAATATGAGCACTGAAATGCATGCTGGCTATTCACCGGAAAATGCATTCACTCTTTCTTTTAAAAAGATTTTATTTATTTATTTGACAGACAGAGATCACAAGTAGGCAGAGAGGCAGGCAGAGAGAGAGAGGGGGAAGCTCCCTGATGAGCAGAGAGCCTGATGCGGGGCTCAATCCCAGGACCCTGGGATCATGACCTGAGCTGAAGGCAGAGGCTTTAACCCATTGAGCCACCCAGGTGCCCCTCATTCGTTCTTCATAATATTAAATTATTGTCTTAGTAATGCTTCATAATTCTTCTGTATTTGCTATACTCCAGGCCCTGCCCTGAGCATTTGTCATGTATGACTCTGTGTAATCTTCTCAACAGTGCCTCAAAGTAAGTGGTGTTTCCACTTCCAGCTTACAGATGAAGAAACTGAGGGACAGGGAAGTGAAATAATCTGTCCAGGGTCAAAAAGCTCAAGTTTTGACTTGGTTATCCAATTACACAAGCCAACAGAGAGAACAAAACGGAATGAAGGCAAGGTGCTCCTGCAAGCAAAAGTGACAGTTATGGGACCCAGAGAAGCTATAAAAAGCGGACAGGAAACTTCCCAACCATGGTGGCCTTAAGCCTGAAGTGTGGGGGGAGGAGGAGTGACCCAGAGCTGCCTCATCCTTGGGGTCTGCAAAGTGCTCACACGCGTTCTGTTTCATTTGACCTTGAGTCAATGAAGATGGTTTAACCCAATTTGGTATCTTCTGCTCAAAATCAAGGATATGTGCAACACAACTGAGAGGGAGAGATTCCTATGTTTGAAAACTTGTTATCTTAAAAGAGTGGAGAAGAAACAGCTATTGAGAGTTAATTCGGGAACAACATAACGTTCAACTTACAGAGTGCCTGATGCAGGTAAGGACGTGTCATTCCTGGTCGAGGGTTAGCATCAGTTTGGTATTTTGATGTTTTATATAAGGCTCACTTAAAAACAAATTTATGTATTTATGAGACAGAGAGAGAGAGAGAGAGGGAAGGGGCAGAGGGAGAGGGAGAGAGAGAATCTCAAGCTGGGCGGGGAGCCTGACGCAGAACTTGATCTCATGACCCATGAGATCACGACCTGAGCCGAAACCAAGAGTCAGACACTTACTGACTGTCACCCAGGTGCCCCTAAAGCTCGCTTCTTCAGATTTCATTCAAGTCAAGGGTGACGAGCTCATTTTTTTTGTAAACCTCGTTCTATTCCTCCCTCATTTGTGGCTGTGAATGGCCCCGCCCCTTCCTTTGCCGCCCATCTTTCCTTTCCTTTCCTTTTCCTTGTTTCTCTTCTTTTCTCTTTTCTTTCTTTTTTTTTTTTTTTTCCCTCCTCTCCTTTCTCTCTCCCTTTCTCTCCCTCCCTCCTGTGTTTCCTCTCCACTTGGTGGTGCTGAGGCTGGAGGCTGGTGGGCGGAGTCATGCAGGAAGAGGTGGGCGTGAAGCCCCCACGGGATCTGAGTTCCGTGGCTTCACGGTGGTGTGAGGCGTCGGATGGTCTCTTCCTCTTCCCTCTTCCTGAAGGCAAACCACAGACCCTCTGGGGGGCACCGGCCCATTGGCTCAGACTCCTGATTCCTCACAGCTGTTCCCAGATCCAGAGGGGAGGGACCCTCGGGCACCCAGTCCCTCTTGGGCTCTGCCCCATCCCGCTGTCCAGCCATAATTTATTGGAGGGGTCCTGGAGCAGAGCAGGCGCTGTCTGTTTTTGTTTTAATGGAAATTTACAGCCTGGCCTGCCCTCCTGGTCACCTTCCCCTCTGCTCAAGTAGGTGAACACAATGTCTCCGTCTTGGTCGCCGCAGAAAGGGGGCTTTCTCCAAGGGTGCCATGAATTGGCCGCGGCTGCGCCCCTGACAGGCGGGCAGGGGGCGATTAGCCGGCACAGATGAGAGCCATTAGCCAAATGGAGTGTGCCATCTTCACAGCACAAATATTTTCCCCGACCATAATACCCTCTTAAGGAGACCTCAAGTGGCCCGGCCTTGTCACCAGCTCTTGGAGGCACACCACCAATCGTTTTTACTGCTGCTGGCGTTTGCAGGGACGAGAGGGCAAGAGGAACGCAGGCCTGAGAGCAGCCCAAGAGATCTTGGCCCTTGTGGCCTATTGTACTTTCTCTCGAGGACAAAGAACCCCCAAGCCTTTCTCCGGAGAGTCGCTTAAGCTTCGTCAATAAATCAGAGTCCGGCCCTAGCTATTCAGACGCGGCCGAGAAATCCGGAGGGCCCCGGCCATGGGTTTCCTTTCTGGGATGCGGAGGAAAGAAGAGATTTTTAGCCGAACGCATTTTGTTTGAATTCTTCCCTCCACCCCTTTTCTTTGTGGCTTTTCTCTTTTCTGTCCAGCTCGGTGTGGAACAGAAGATGCGTTTGTAGGCCTGAATCAGGGGGATTGTTTCCATCATCAGACCATTCACGCCTGCCCCTCCCCTGTTGTAAAACACCAGCCCGGCCGAGGAACAGCGGCCCCATTGTGCGGCGCCCCATACCACCCAGATTTCACCTCAGCCTGTGCCGAGCCCCTTTTTTGTTCCCAGTCAAAAGAAAGCATTTGCTCAGGGGAGGGGAGGGGTGTTCCTATTGCTTCCACTAACACGGAGGTTAAAGGGAAGATTGATGGGAGAAAGTTCACCTAGAAAACCAGGATAAATTTCTGGCCGGCCAAGGCCAGTTGTTTCATTGTCCTGGGGCCATGTTTTTTGTTAATTATCTCTCACTCTCTCCTTTTATCAAGGAGAAAAGTAGCAAAGCAGGGAGAAAGGAACAGGATATAGGGGTCAGGGGTCCCACTGGGCCACCTAGGTATTCCATTGGGAAGGCTGGTGTGGGTAAGGCCCCGGGTGAGTCTTGCGCAGCCTGGGGTTGCAGAAGACTGGTGACCATCCCAGTCACAACGAATGTGATGCTGTCACTTAGGTTGAAACCTTCCCACCTCTGGCTCCTTGCTCCGGCCCCCTGGACCCTTCTCCAGTTCCCAGAGTCTTTATCTTCTTTCCAATCCCCTGCTCATTGCCCCCAACTTTCCATCTCTCTCTCTCTCTCTCTCTCTCTCTCTCTCACACACACACACACACACACACACACACACACACACAGTTTTTCCCTTTTTAATTTTAAGCCCCATGAAACTGTAGGGCGGATTTCAGAAAGGAGGGGGAGGGAAAAAAAGAAAAACACACACACACACACACCCCAAGAGAAAGACTAAGAAAGTTGGTCCAAACAAGAACATGTTGTCAAGGAAATAAACCTTGGTGAGGGTAGGCATGAGAGCACAGCTGCCGGACTTGGCCGGCCTCAGACGCTGGTGGTAACGGCAATGATTCTCAATGGCAGGGCCCCAGCTCCGAACATAAATAGGGCTCAGCCTGAAAGGGGAGGAAATGGAACAAAACATTTCCTTGGGTACCACTGGCAAAGAAATAACATCAATTTCAGTTTGGGGGGGAAAAAAAGCCAAAGAATCTCCCTGTTTCCCCACATTAGCAAAGGCAAATTCATAACTCGCCAACAAAGTACCTTTGAAATGCAGCTGCACTCCACGAACACACTGCCTTTTTCCACCCAGAGAGACAACCCTGTCTTGACCAGAAAGAAAGGAGAAAGAAAGAAAAAGCACACACTATTGAAAACCCACCAGAGAGGGTGAAGGAAGAGGGGAGGGCGGCGTGCGGGGGGCTGGAGGCGGGAGGCAGGGGAAATGCGTGGATCTTGGCAGATGCGAACGATAAGCTTTACCTAGTATAATGCAAACTTCTTTGCCTTTCCAAGAGGAGGCCCGTGATGAATGGCCACACAGATCCTCCGGAGAGGGGCTGCACGGAGGCAGCTGTTGGCCAGGAAGGAAGGCCGCTGGGCAGGCCCTGGCTCCCAGGTACTGGGCTGTCGGATCCCAGAGCCTCCAAGGACTCAGCAGCTGCTGCCCACCCCAGGGGGCGGCGGGGGTGGGGGGAGAGGGGTTCTGGGACTGGCTCCCCTCCGGAGGCTGGGGCTTGAGCCAGGGCCCCAGCGGCCCAGGGATGGGTCTGTATGACAGCCCTTTGGGATGCAATACAAAGCTGGAATTCTGGTGTGTGCTTCCCCCCCCCACACCTCCCGGCCCTCCAGGACGAGCAAGGACTACGGGCTTGGCAGATCCAGCTTCGGGAGATAAGAAAAAGACTGTCCAAGTACGAATACAAAATTAGATGTGATTATTTGTTCAGAATGAGAAAAGAAATCACAACCAACGCCACAAGTTAAAGGCTGATAGATACCATAAACAGCACAAAATTCAGAAATAGAATATGATCGATTTCTATAAACATATATTTATTATCTATTATATATATTATATAATAGATATTATTTATTATATAGTTAAATATATATATGTACTTCTTCTTTTAAGAATTAACTGCTGGACACATCACAATGACGTGCCTGCCCAGACTGCTTCTTGGTCAATACATTCCAACTCTTATTTCTCCTTCACCACCCACCGAGTTCTGGGGATGAGCACTGAAGGATGTGTCTCTACCGCTGACCTGCACATCTTGTGACCTCTTGTCCCCGCACTGAGGGACTCCACACAGTGTGGAGCGGGGGGCTCCCAGAAGCCATGTTTACACCCAGGTGACTAGCGTCAACGTCACTCTAGAGAAGTAGCTGCAAAGCTCACAAGTGAATCCCACTAGACTAAACTGACCACCTGTCCCAGTTAAACTGCCCTTGGCTGCATCCCAAAGTGCCCTGAGCCCTTCCAACACCGCCAGACACAGGGAGAGTGGAAAAGGAACTGTATGGAGACGGTGGTCTAAATCGATTCTGATTGGAACATCTGACAGGGGCACCTGAAAACACAGGACCGTGTGAACAAGTTGGTAGGACTCTTCCCAGGCCTTGGAAGGGATGGTGCAAAAGAAGGTCCTTTAAGCTTAAGTTTTATTAGCTTCACCATAAAGCAGCCTCTGCCCACACGGATTACTTGGTCAATGTCAGTATCTATAGAGCTGGGTCCTGATCAGTTGTACAGTATGTTTCCTGCATGAAACCTTCCCTGATAGCCCCAGAGAGAAATCCCAGGACCTCCAGGATACTTTGTACCTTCTGTACTGCTCATCCTTACTAGGATCTCAGGGACTGTAGGTTTCTGCAAGATGGACTGTGTCTTATTCCCACACAAGTGTCCATAGCAGCAATCATGACATGCAGGTCTCAATAAATATGTGTTGAGACAAGAGGACAGATGAATGACAGGAGGTAAAACCCCAGGGTTAGCTGGCTGACATGGAGAAGGTTCGCACGACCCCACCCTGCTTTGGGATGTAGCATGAAAGGGACTCAGAATGAAGAGTCAGTACTAGAGAGACCAACTGCTGTAACCACGTGGCTTCTCTGGCTTCTGTGGTGCTTCTCAAGGTAAAAAAAAAAAAAAAAAATCCTCATCCCAAAGTGCCCAGCGACTCTATGTTTAACCCTATGTTGCCCACAGTGCCCGAGAGGCACTGGGTAGGTGGAGTTGTATTTTAATGAGTATGCTATCTGTTGGGTCCTGTGCTAAGGACTGGGACTTAATACAGTGAACAAAGGACTAAATTTGGGCCAAAGCATTTTTTATTTTTTACTTTTTTATTTTATTTTTTTTTAAAGATTTTATTTATTTGACAGACAGAGATCACAAGCAGGCAGAGAGAGAGAGAGAGAGGGAAGCAGGCTCCCCACTAAGCAGAGAGCCCAACATGGGGCTCAATCCCAGAACCCTGAGATCATGACCTGAGCTAAAGGAAGAGGCTTAACCCACTGAGCCACTCAGGTGCCCCCCAACGCATTTTTTAGAAGCTCCTATGGTCCACACAACAACCCAACGAGGCAGACTCATTATGGATGAGGAAACAAAAGTCTCAGAGAAGCGAAGTGACTTGTCCCATGCCCCATAGCTACGAGGAGACCGGACTTGGGGTGTGAACTCTGGTCTGCCTGGATACACTGCTGCATTCGCTGCCTTGGTGGGAAGACAGCACAGAAACAAGTTAGTACAGTGGGGTGAACCTTCAGCATAAGTACGTGCATGTGCTAAGGGTAAAGGAAGGAATGGCTGCTTCTGCTAGAGGGGGATGGGAAGAGCAGATTTGGGGGGTGCGAAGCTTCTGTTCTCCTTCAGCCTTCCCCTTCCCCAGGGCCGCAGCTTTGGGGCTGGATGACGCTCCAGCCAACTGCGCCATGTCAACGTCACAACACAGTCTGGAGGAGAACCACTTGGAAACTTCGTCTTGTTTGCCAAGGTGGTGATCTCTGCAGGCCAGGCTGCTTCAGCATTCATCTTTTCTGGGTTTTATTATTCAAGGTAATGAGAGTTGGGGGAGGGCTGGGAATGAAAAAAATTTGTGGGGAGAAAAGAGAGAGAGAGAGAGCTGGGGACAGATGGGGTGGGGGAGAAGGGAAGCCATCGGGCTGCCATGTTCTGAATCGGCCACTGACACTGATAGATCTTCTCCTTGGAGAGGAACGAGTGATTTTCCAGCCTGCGGGCCCTCACTCACACAATTCCTCACTCTCAATGACGGGTCCACCCTGGCGAATTACCATGCCTTTCCCTCATTCTTCCTCCTCTGCACTTGACCTTCCCACTCTTCCTCTCACTCAGCCCCGGTGTGCCTGCAAAGACACAAGCCCCGAAACAGGGCTGGAGGATACCGGCTGGATCCCGGCCTTTCCCCAGCTGGGGGTCTCCATCAATGACATAGCCCGGCTGCGTGCAAGACGGTGGCACTTTCCAGCCACGCGGAAGTCAGCGGCATCCCGGTCCAGGTATGACCGCGCATGCTGGCCCATCCGCCCTCAGATCTAATGGGGAATAAAATGCAACTCCCCATTCCGGCGACTCCAGGCTCTGTTCCAGCTCTTGTGCTCCTGAGAGGCTGTGATGGGAGATGGGCATGGACGTAACTGACTTACGTTAGCTGAGCTAACCCCACCCCCAGCCCCGTGCTTCCTGGTTTATACCTTTCCGTGGTCACTATGGACGGGACCTTCAACTACTGAATCTGCGTGTTCTTGCTTCTCATGCCCTCTCTGTTTCTGTGACGCGGTGGGGCTGAGGAGAGAAGGAGTGTCCACCCCGCTGAAGCAGATTCACTCCCCAAATGACAACGGATACGCCTCCGTGATACTGGTACATTTCTTTTAGACCCTCCACTGCATGCACTCAGCGGGCTGTAAACTGGACACATTCGACTCAGTCACGGATTTTAATCGTATGCCCACTCTGTATGAGCGACCGTGTCACAGAAATCCTAAGGTATATTTTGAAGAAGGAACGACATTGAGCTGGGTCGGTCACATGGAACTCGAGAATATTCGGGGATTTTTCTTTGAACTGTGCCAAAGCGCACGGACGTAGATGAGCCACTCATTTCTATGTGTGCATAGTATTTCCGTAAAACAGAACCAAGCCTAATGCAAAATTTATAACAGATGAGAGACTCTCGCCCTTGTCATTTTGCTTTCCCTCCTTTATCTTTTTCTCTCCCTGTTCAAGCTACCTCGAGATATGGGGAAAACAGTAGAGCCACTGGGAAATAATTGGAAGCCTTTGCAAGAGGTCAGACAGAGTAAAAGCTCTGCTGTTCGACATCAGTGCTTGGGGCACAGATAAAATAAGTGAACGTTCTTGTCCCTTCGTCTTAATCTTAAAGTTTAGGGCTCTGTGAGTGTGTGACTGTATTTATAAAATGAAAACGAAGTTCTCGGACTCTGGTGTGCCGATGTGATTCTGGCCGTTCAGGACACGTTTCTCTGTTGTCAGTTGTGAAGCCTAGCCTTGCTCACGGATATTCAATATACAAAGGCATTTAGCACCACTAAGCAAGTCTTTGATTTCCGCCTTTTTTCTGTTTTCTCTTTCTTTCTGTTGCGTCCTCAGCATTCAGTGAGTGGCATGGCTACCTAACGCCTCTTCCCCCGTGGGCATATTATTTAATCTCAATCAATGGAGACCGAAGAAATAAAAATACAGGAAAAATCCTATAACTCAATGCTGATGAGACCACGGGGGAAGCAGATATTTCATTCTTTGAGAACCGGTACAATGCCTTTTGAGGGCTTTTGGCAATCAATGCAGGTCAGAGGTCATCAAAATGCTTGTACTCTTTGACCCCATAATCTCATTCTCTGGAATTTATTTCAAGGAAGTAATTTAAAACAAGAAATGGTGTATGTATGGACATATTTATAGCGGGGTTATTTATGGTCGTGAAGAACTGCAAATACCCTGAAGGTTTAGCAACAGGCCGCGGTCAAACAGATCACAAAGTGGTGATATAAGGGAATATTGCCTATTTGCTAAAGGCAGCAACAGGGATAAGTAATTAGGAACATGGAAAAGAGTACAGCGTTAGAGCCATAAGATTGTTAGCATGATGTTAAAACATGACATACGTAAGTAGAAATCCAATGGGAACGCAGAGAAATGAAAGTGGCTGTTTACAAGAGAGCAGAAATGTGGGCAAAATTTGTTTAAATTGGACAAGGCCATTTTTTTTTTAAATGTTTGAGCTTTTGCCAAGAACAAATGATAGCTTTACTTTGGGAAGCAGAGTCTATGCCCCTACTCTGGTGTCCAGAATTTCTATCTGTTCACTCATCTGTTTATCTTCATCTTTCTCCCTCACCAAGTAACTCAGGTTGCTAATTTTAAATGAAATAAGGGTTTTAATAAAGAGACTCCAATCAGAAGAACATAGGGTGAAAATGCGTGTAAAAACAGCTCATCTCGCTCTCGAAGGACCATAAACTTGAGTGACATGAGTGAAAAGCCATCCCCCAGGAGTCTTGCTTCTAACGCCAGACAAGGGATCCATCCTGGCAACTGGGCATCTATGACAGGAGACCTGGCTCACTTGACCCAGAAGAGGGGTTCTGGAACTTGGCTTTGAATATCCCCAAATCAGCTTTCTTGGAGGGCAAGAAGCACCAGCCATCAAATTTAGAACAAACAAAAAGCATCAAAATATTCTCCTCTGTTCCTCCCTCTACACATCGGACAGGGAATGTTTTCAGTCTGTGTGTGAATGACTCCTACTGCTCTCAAAATTAATATTTGAGTCGTTCACAGAGGACAGGACGGGGCCTTGTGTGCGGCAGGGCGGGACACAGAACAGCTTTATGTGGCAGACAATACCTGAGTTGTGTAGAGAAAGAAAAGGCGACGCATGTTGGTGGGATACTGATTCTTGCCCCCAAACTGATTGGCTACCTTTATCCTTTGGCTCTGTGCAAGGAACCGTTTGGCTCCCAGACTCACGGTCTGTTCTCGAGAGTTCTTCATCAATCACGCATTCTGTTTGCCCCACACTGGCTGATTGGATCCAGCCCACCAGCTGCTGTGGCGATGTCTGTGTGGGTGTCTGCAAAGAGGGGGGTGCAGATGTGTGCGTGGTGGGGGGTGGGGCAAGAGGCTACCGGGAGCCTCTTCTAACAGTGTTTCCAGCTGGCCCGTCTGTGAAAAAAACTTCCCCAAATTTGCTCCCACAAACAGCGAGGACCCCCCTTTTGGTCAGTGGGACTATTTACGTGGTCTTTGTGGGGAACCCAAAATGGGTGGTTAATTTACTTAGTTCCTATGGTGCCAAAATTTGCTTTAAAATTTAAAGCAAAATTTAAAAATTTAAATTTAAAAAATTTTTTGAGCAAAAATTAATTTTTAAAGTTTGTACATGTCCTTGACTACCCGAACAGTATTTTATAAACACAGAGTCAACTTTTCTGGATGCTTTTCATTAGAATTTTAAACTTACTTTTTCGTGTGTGAGTAGCCTGATTTTTGTTTTATGGAATAAATTTTTTTCTGTTTTATAATCTCTCATTATCACCTATTTCTTCTGGACTTACCCTTTTATAATCTCAGAAGAAAAATCCTGCTTTTTGTTTGCTCAAAAGCAGCAGTATTTACTGAACCCATAAGTCAAAGACTTTGGTATGATGGGAGTTCTTAACCATAAAGAGAACATGCAGAAGTTGAACATCTACTTTAACTCTCTGCGATGGACTGGCTGATAGGTCATAGCTGGACCCCATTGCTCAGATCCTTGGAGGCCATGACAGCGAGACAAAGGTTAGCTAGCAGCCCTCGTTTGATACTCCTGCCTGCCCAGCCTTCTGGTAGGCATGTTTTATTTGTGAGCAGAGAAATGTGTACATGATATGTGGGAAAGCTGGTCTGGTACACACAAAAGACAGATATTAGAGAGTGAGCTCATAAGGGAGTTTTAGCCAGATAATGATGTACATAGGATTTCTGTATTGCTACCTTCTGCACAAACGTCTATTAATTTTTCTAGATTGGGGCTGTCCACTCCTCCTCCCCTTCTTCCTTCTCCACCTTGTCATCAGATTCGAGCTGCGTACCCCTCATAAATAGGCATATGACCATAGCACAGACCCGCAAGAATCAATTCTGAGGCTAAACAGAAGATACTGATATATCTCCTTTTGTAGACGGGGGCGGGGGAAGGTTGCCTCTGAAAGAACTTGAGAAAGGTGATTATGTTGTCACAAAATTGAAACAAAAGTCAGGGAGGAAGAGCAATGAGCATCTTTCCTATTTCCTTCTCTCCTTATGTGGACCTCAGACAAGGAGTTCCCCAGGACAGGCACCATCTGCCACCGGTGGAATATTCACGGGGGAAGTGGGTCCCCTGTTTTCCCCATTTGGCTTAATTTTCCTCATCCTGATTCCTAACTTGAGTCCATTGAAAATACACTTATTTTTAAAAAGAAACACCAAAAATTGACAAGGCAAGAAACAACAAAGAAAAAAAGAAAGGGGAACCCTCTTACACTGTTGGTGGGAACGCAAGTTGGTGCGGCCACTTTGGAAAACAGTGTGGAGGTTCCTCAAAAAATTAATAGAGCTACCTTATGACCCTGCAATTGCACTATTGGGTATTTACCCCAAAGACACAGATGTAGTGAAAAGAAGGGGCATATGCACCCAATGTTCATAGCAGCAAAGTCCACAATAGCCAAACTCTGGAAAGAGCTCAGATGCCCTTCAAGCAGACGGATGGTTAAAGAAGATGTGGTCCATATACACAAAAGAATATTACTCAGCCATCAGAAAGGATGAATACCCAGCTGTTGTATCAAATTGGATGGGACTGAAGGAAATTATGCTGAGTAAAATAAGTCAAGCAGACAAAGTCAACTGTCATATGGTTGCACTTATTTATGGAACATAAGGCATAGCATAGAGGACATGAGAGAAGGAAAGGGAAAATGAAGCGGGGGGTGGGGGCGGAGTCAAAAGGGGAGAGGAACCTTGGGAGACTAAGGACTCCGGGAAACAAACTGAGGGTTTTAGAGGGGAGGTGGGGAGGGAAAGGGGGGGCTCTGGTGATGGGTATTAAGGGGGGCATGGATTGCATGGAACACTGGGTGTTATACGCACACAATGAATCTTGGAACACGACATCAAAAACTAATGATGTACGGTATGGTGACTAACATAACATAATAATAATAAAAAAAGAAAAAAAGGAGAAAAATATATTTAGGCAGTGGAAATCCCCAACTGCTTTTTTTTTTTTTTTCCTATCTATTTTACAGTGAAATCTTCCAGAACATCTGTGGACATCAGTACCTGTGACTGTCGAAGGGCAGCAGCAATCTCAGCTTTGAACACTGTCCGTCTCCTCACTTAGACTCCCAGCATTCCCTCCAGCAAGTATATGTTATTCCTAAATTGCACAGAACATGACTGGGATTCTGGGGAGAACGCTTGGGTCAGGCTATGATAGGAAACAGGGTTCCATTCCTGGCTCTGAGGAGCCCAGGGTTCCTCGTTGTCAGAGAGCTGGTGGAGGAATTCAGGAGGTCTGCCGGCCTTGTCCTGGAAGGCTGGGTTGCAGGGGTGGAGGGCTGGATGGCTGTGAGTTTCCTGAGCCCTCCACAAACTCCAGAGTCTTTAAGTGAGGTCTTCCTGACATTTAGCTGAGGTTAAACTATTGGTTTGGAGGGCAAAAAGTACGGCCATGGAAGTTCAAGCAAAACTAAGAAATTTGGCTAGTCTCAAAATATTGGATAATCACAAAAGGAAAAATAGTAAGTGTACCATGGAGAGCCTGGCAGATATCACCTTGACCAAGTGACATGATGCCCTGAGAAGGACATGTCCCTCCACTCGAGGTTTCCCTCCCTGTAATGCACTATCCTGGTCTAATCCTGAGAACGCATCACATCAACTCCGATGGAGGCATGCTATGGGTTGAATGGTTGTGTATAACCGCCCCCCTCACCCCCACCAAACTCATACATTGAAGCCCCTCCTGGTGTGGGTGTGATGGTATTAGGAGGTGGGGTCTTTGGGAAGCAATTTGGTCATGAAGGTGGAGCCCTCAGGGATAGGATTAACGCCCTTAGAAGAAAAGGGAGAAAGATGATCTCTCTCTCCACAGGAGAGAGTACAGGAAGGCAGTGTCTGGATAGCAGACAGAGGGTCCTGGCCAATAGACTTCAGCCTCTCGAACTGGGAGAAATAAATATTTGTTGTTGAAGCCACTCAGCTAGGGTACTCTGTTACAGCACCCCCGGCTGCCCCAAGCGGTCATTCTACAAAAATAACTGACCTGTATTCTTCAAGATGTCACGGTCAGGAAATCAAGGAAAGACTGTGGGACTCTCATAGATCGGAGGAGGTTACCAAGACAGGACGGACACATGCTATGTCACCTCATGGTTTGGACGGTGAAACAGGAAAAAAATAAAATAAAGGCACTAGTGGAAAGCTGATGACATATGAATGACTTCCGTGCTTTGGTGAATTAGATCCTGCCAACGTTCATTTCTCAGTTTTGAGAAACGCTTCATGTTTCCATAAGATATGAACAAAGGAGAGACAGAGTGACGGGCATCCAGGAGCGCTCTGCTCTGTTTCTGCAATTCTTGTGTTAAGTATAAAATTATTACAGATTAAAAAAAAAAAGTGCTGCTGTGATGCATAATGGCCGAGGGCTACTGGAAACGTCTATCAGGGTTTTGGGGAGCAAGTAAACAATACGACCCTGAGCTTCTAAGAAAGAAAATTGCTTCTTTTAGGAAGGAGTTGCCAAGAAGCCTTCACGAATATTAGGCAGGCTTAGCGCCCTCGATGTGGGAAAGAAACCAATAAATTACCCAGGCTGCTAAGGAGATTATCAATGGTTTTTACTCCTCCATCCTGTTTACATCTCCCCGCTCATTAGAAGTAATGAGGATGTGCAGGTTGAGACTCAGCCAGTCTTAATTCAGTGCTCCCGTTTTGTTTACCGTCCTGTAAAACTTCCAAAAGCTTGGCTTTACCTTTAATTCAATAGCAAGAACCAAATTGAAGTAATCAAATCAAGCTACTGTTATTATGTAAAGCTATTTTCTTGGACCCCTGCTTTGAGTAAATGATTCCTATTAACATGCAGATTTGCTGGGGATTACCAGAAAGTCTCTCAAAATAATCATCAGAAGATGCCTTTCTAAAGAATACTTTGGACCAGGATTCAGTCCATAAATCTCTTCCTTCTTCTACTAAGGGACAATTCGCGACAGCTCCGTGACCAGGATAGGAAAATGAGGGCTCCTAATTTAGAGTTGATTGAAACTGAAAATACAGACCCCAGCTTCCCCTGTGTGTCTGGCTGATTGCAGATTCTGCCACAGCCCCGTCAGAGGAAGGGAATGCAAGGGTGCCAGAGGGCACGTGTGTGCCTGTGTGTGTGTGTGTGTGCACGCGTGTGCGCGCGCAGAGCGGACAGGAGGAAGGTGTGAAGTCTGTGTTTCGTTTTGGTTTGGCTGCACTAGGAAAAGAATCTCACGAACAGACTGAGAGGCAGCACAATGCATAGGAGAGGAAAGGTTCCACGGTGAGACGGAGTTTGCTCCACTGCTGTTTCCCAGGAATGAGTACCTCAAAGTTTCTGAGCCTCGGTCACCTTAGCTGTGAAATAAGGGCATTAGTTACATGGACCTTTTAGGGCTGTTGACAAGATGAAATGAGCAAATCCATATAAGGGCTAACTCCTGAAAGGACGAGCATTGCAAAAGAAGAATATTCCCATCTTACTTAAAAGGTAAACACACACACACACACACACACACATTTACTTCTGTATATGCACATAATATAATCTTCACTTTACTTATTTGTAATAGGAAAAATCAGAAGCAATGTCAATGTTGAAGGGAAGTAGACTATGCCCCCCAAAATATGACTGTCGGAGTTTAGGACTTGTCACCCCAACATATGCTGCTTTGGTATATTGATTAATTTGAGCCGAAGGTGCTGGAAAACAGCAGGTGCAGGAGAGACACCGATCTCCCTCCTCTGCCTGAAGACAGCTCCTCCAAAGGACCTCAGGGTCGTCATCAATCCCCTCTGGAAGTGCCTTCAGCAGGGAAGATGGACTCTCATCACAGGAGACTCAAAGTCGGCACCGCACCCAGACGCACTCTGTCTCCAACTGCCAACCTCCCATCGAGTCTGCTGAGGGCCCTTTTAGCTTTCCTAAAAACTGTTTGCTCTAGCCTACAAGACCTACATCCCCGCCCCTTCCCCTATGAAGCTGGCATTTAATCCTGAGTTCTGAGCCACGAGGGAGTTACTCGTAGTCCCCTGGATAGCTCCCACCTATACCCAAGGTAGGTGTGTTAATGAGCTTCTGTTTGACTCAGCTGTAAAAAAGGATGCAGTCTTGCCATTTGGAACAATGTGATGGACCTACAGGGTATTGTGTTAAGTGAAAAAAGTCCGACAGAGAAAGACACTACCATGCGATTTCACTTACATGTAGAATCTGAAAAACAAGACAAAGGAAGAAACAAACCAGGACCCATCAGGGGAGAGAACACGCTGCCGGTTGCCACAGGGGAGGGGCTGGAGGGCGAGCAAAATGGGCGAGCAGGAATGGGAGGTACAGGTTTCCAGTTTCAGAGTGAGTAAGTCATGGGGATAAAAGGCACAGCACAGGGAATATAGTCAGCGGTACTGTAATAGCGTCCTGTGGTGACAGACGGCGGGGACACTAGCGGCAACACAACTCTAGACTTGTCGTACCTGAAACTCAGGGAACATTATGTGTCAATCAGTCTTCCGTAGAGACAAAGCAAAGCAAATTACACGGCAATAAACAAATGAAACAATTTGTTCTTCTCTTGTTAATCTTTCATTACAGGGGTCTTGGCTAAGAACCCAGGAGGATAGGGCGCCTGGGTGGCTCAGTGGGTTAAGCCGCTGCCTTTGGCTCAAGTCATGATCTCAGGGTCCTGGGATGGAGTCCTGCATCGGCCTCTCTGCTCAGCAGGGAGCCTGCTTCCTCCTCTCTCCCTGCCTGCCTCTCTGCCTACTTGTGATCTCTCTCTGTCAAATAAATAAATAAAATCTTAAAAAAAAAAAAAAAAAGAACCCAGGAGGATAGAGGGACAATTATTTTTCCTCGCCTACAATGTCCATCCACAGGGAATGGCCAAATGATAGAACATTCCCTCAACGAGACATTATGCTCCCCTTAAAGTAATTACTCCGAAGCTATTTGGCAATGTTCAGGGGGTAAGGGGATCACAAACCACTACGCACGTTATACTGATAACTGTAAAAATACAAATGTATCTGGGCAAACAAGTGAGCGGGAGTACAGAGATAGTAAGGTAGTTCTATTCAAGTTGCGCCATTGTGGGCAATGTCTGCCCCTCTGTTTTGCAGCTTTTTAATAATTATTTTTAATTTTTTTTCAAAAGTGAAAAGACTTTAGATAAAGAATAACACTGGAAATAAGAATTTAGTGCCTGCTGTCATCAAGATATCCCTTTTCATTATTAGAGATTTGATTTATTTACTCGAGAGTGAGAGCTAGAGAGAGGGCGCAGAAGGAGAGGGAGAAGGAAGCCCTCCACTGAGCAGAGAGTCCGACGTGGGGGTCTATGCCTGGACCCCAGGATCATGACCTGAGCAAAGGCAGACCCTTAAACTTAAACAACCGGCCACCCAGGTGCCCCAGGATATCTTCACTTCTCATGGTTCCCCCTCCCTCCTATAGCTGGGCCTTCACCCCATCTATAGGTAAGTCTGTGTTTCTCCAGAGAGTCCTAGTTTCTTCCCAGGAAAGAGGCTGTTTTGCAGCACGTGGACGTGCTTGGTCTTGCTGAGACCAAGTGGAGCTGAGATCCAAACTCTGCTCTTGGGCCAAAGATTTGATTCAAAGTTTTGGGAGGATGTTTTCCTCCTGAAGCTTTTAGGGATTTGGTTTCAGTACTTCCTAAGGTGACATGGTGACATACATATTTGGGGCCCACTTTATTTACAAGATAGACTTTATAATGAACAAATTCTGACACTGACCTATTTTAAGTGGTAAGTGATAAAATTAATACAAAGCTTATCAATAAGGTGAGATATTACACCCTTCATTCCTGTAGCTGTTAACTACAATTGACGCTCTGCTATTCCCCCTCTTAGTGGTTTCTATCCTATCTTCCTCGATGAATGCATGTGCTGGAGATTTGAAAGCAGGGTGTGGATGCAAATTCAGAGGGGCTGCATGTTAACTGTATATGAATTATTACCCCTAACCAAGAAAACAGAACCAAAAAGAAAGTGCACTTTTGTAGTTAAGTGTTAGAGTCCTTTAGCAATTCTATCTTTGAAAGCATCCTTTTCAAAAAAAGCAGTGAACAGGGCTGCCTGGGTGGCTCAGCCAGTTAAGCATCGGCCTTCAGCTCAGGTCACCATCCCGGGGTCCTGGGATGGAGCCCGGCCAGGGTCTGGCTCCCTGCTCAGTGGGGAGTCTGCCTCTCCCTCTACCGATATTCTCTCTCTCAAGCAAATAAATAAAATCCTTTTTTAAAAAGCAGGGAACAGTATTTAGATAAAGTCAGGGTGGGAGCAAGTAGGAATCTAGAGAAAATGTTTTCTTCTTAACTTTGCCAAAGTTCTAATCAAATGTATGAGGAAGGTGCACAAGTTTTTATTTACTTTACAATAACAGCTAGAGGGTTTGTCTAAGAAAAATCACAAGTTCCCAGATTGTGATGGAAAGGCTGTCTAAATCCTGAGCACATTTTGCTATTTATAGCCCTCAACACAGAGTTGACCAGAGCCAAAGGTCTGGGGACATTCCTGAGCCCCTGGGGAAGAGGCTGTAGGCTTGTTCATTTCCTCTACCTCTGCCAGTCTTTGGCTTGTCCCAAGCAAACAAGCAGCCAGTGTGACGGGAGTCTACCTCCCCTAAATTTCAAGCACTGTTTTTAATGGCCTGTGGAAGTCATTTGCACTTTCTGCATATATATATATATATTTTTAATTTTAGAAGATGTTGGGGAAGAAAGAGAAGAATCTAGAGGCAGTCCACTGGATTATAAAGTCTTTGAGAACTGGACCAATCTCCAGCCATCTCTGTGTCTCCATAGTCTAGCACAATGCCTGATGAAAAGCAACAATAGTAAAACAAAGTAACTCATTTTTCCTGAACGCTTACTCCACGCCAAACCCCCTTTATTCATAGACTCATTTAATTCTTGCAGCGATCTGATAAGTATCTACTATGATATAATATTTCTTATGCAGTTAAGGTAATGAGGCTCAGAGAGGTAAGTAACCTGCCCACAGATACACAGCCAGAGCTACAGTTCAGGTCTCTAGGTCAAATCTCCTGCCCTTAACCACTGGGCTGCCCTGCTTCAGAGCTCATGGTAGGTGCGCCGTAGATGTCGGAATAAAAGAATGCCATTGTAGAAGTATTTCTAGGGCACCTGGGTGGCTCAGTCAGTTAAGCATCTGCCTTAGGCTCAGGTCAGGAGCCCAGGATCCTGGGATCGAGCTCCACATTGGGCTCCCTGGTCGGTGGGGAGCCTGCTTCTTCCTCTCCCTCTGTCTGCTGCTCCCCCTGCTTGTGCTCTTGCTTTCGGTCAAATAAAAAATAAAATCTTAAAAAAAAAAAAGATCTTCTAAAAAGAAAAGTATTTCTAGCCTATGCTGTGAAAGAAACTCAGACTTATCCTATTCTAATCCACTTACTTCTTTCTCAGAACTGGTGCGAAGCCTTTCGGAGCCAGACCCCAGATGTTCCCATTGAGATGCTTACTGTTAGGACTGGTACTGTGCTAGGAGGATGTTCAGTGCTCCCTTGGAGGCATTAAGTGCAATTCAACTGTTATTTATTTATTTATGGCTGGGATTACTGGGAGAAACCTCAGTGATACAAGGAATAAGGAAATCTCATTCTGTAAGGAGAACAGGTACTTTATCAGCAAGGTCCTAAAATAGAAGGTTCCCCCTGAAGCAGAATCTGGAGGTAGAGAATGTTCTGGAACTCTGGGGACAGTTCCTTTGGATTGAGTTCATTTTGTGTAGTCTCAAAACTCTAAGACCCAGTGATTAAAGCAAAACCCAGCACAATCCATTTACATGCACATACAAACCCAAAGCCCAAACCCAAATAATGATTTATGTCGTTCCTAGATGCACACAGAAGTCCTACCACTGGAAAAGAAGGACACTGGCAGATGCTGTGGATGTAACCCCGAAACAGAGCCAGGAGGGCAATGGGGTGGAGGTGGCCAGAAAGGGGGTCTTTCTTTAAAAAAAAAAAACAAAAAAACCCCCAAAAAACCTGAAAACATATTTTAAAACATTTAAAAGACACTGAAAACAAATGCAAAAGTATGTTAATAGTTGTCAATTCTGGAGGATTCCGTGCAATTCTGTGCCCTTTTCTGTGTCTTTAAAATTTACCAAGTTAAAAAAAAAAAAAGACATAGTACCCTGATTTGCATAATTTCTCTGAGTGAACAAAAGGACGCAGGGAAGTTTCTAGCAGCTGGTCTTCCACAACAATCCAATCAGCTCCCATGTGAGTGGTGAGCTTCCGTTGACCCTGGCAAACAGGAGTCTCAGGACTACATGGCAGGGACCCATGGTCACAGGGAGGAAAACCCCAGATTTAGAGGGAGGACTGTCCTAGGTTTCTCGAATTTTTGTGTGTCCAGAGAAAGAAGTCCGTTTTGTATCAGGATCCTGCATGGGCATGTGACATGCACACACACATACACACACACTCCTGAAATAAAATTTCATCAGACTCCTCTTAGTTACAGATGATGCATTCTGATATTTCTATGTTTTAAATGTGAGTGGAGACCCATTACATTGATTTCAGGACCTACGAATGGCTGGTGAGTCTCAGTTTGAAAAGTACCGAAGGGATAACCTTTATGGGTCCTGGGAGGTCAATGCTCTGTGCCTCTTTTCAGAGAGATTTTGGTCTCCCCCTCTCTCTTGTACTTGCCTGACACTGACCTACCCATTCTTTAGGCTTCTGGTCAAATCCCCTGTCTTCCAAAAAGACTCCCTGATGCTCTAAGGCAAAATGAATTTCTCCCTCTAAGAGACTTCCGCTTACTTTGTGTTCTGTATGACATTCCTCCCCCCCTTTCCTCATTCATCCAAGTTGGGTTGTTTTTTGTTTGTTTGTTTGTTTGTTTGTTTTACATTATGTTCTAGGCACTGTCCTAGGCACTGAGATGACAATGGGAAACAAAACAGTTTGCTCTCATGGCACTTTCATAAGACCCAGAGGAAACATGTAACAAATAGTTATGTAGTCAGTTTCAGATGGCCACGTAGGCTGGTAATCTTTAAAAAACACTGGATATAAAAGCTGGCTTCCATCTCATCATGCAGCCAGAGCTCCAATTACAGCTAAGTTCCTCCCCCTCTTAAATACAAATTGGCAGCCAAAATTCATTTGAGCATCTGAGGAAAACTCCAATGGAAAAGATGAAAATAAAAAGAGCAAAGATGAGCCCAGAAGAAATAGAGGCAATTCAGTAAACATTTCAATAAATGAATAAACATTTCAATACACTTAAAACAATTATTTTCTCAGAAATATAAAAGAAGATATTCATTCATGAAACAAGAACAGGAAGATATAAAAATGGATCAGTCAAAGAACCAGAAATCTTAAAAACTGAAATAGAATAACTGAGTTAAGGAATAAAATATAATCAAGGAAATTTCTGAGGAACACATCATTTAGCAATATGGAGACATAAATTCCAGAAAAAAAAGAAAACCAGATAAAAGAGCTGAATATCATTGCATCAGGGGAGTGAACATGAGATTCTAGGAGTGGAGCAGAAAAACGTGTTTCTGTCCAATGCATTTATGTACTGTTTGATTTCCCAGTGACAGGTTGTATGTTGATAAAAATAAAAAGTATCTTTTCAAATTGCTGACATATTTTTTAAGACTCTGGAAACACACGACAAAAAGTTCAATACCTTAAGGGATAAATACATTTATTATATACGCTTTGGGGACACGATATCCATAAATGACACTGAATAGTAAAATTCTTATTTTGATCCAGGTTGTTGAAGGCACGGTACAAAATTTTGTGAATTTTCCTAAAAGGCAGGATGTAGTCTAATTGGGTTGGCTGGTGGGTGAGGGGGTAGCTTGCCTTTGGACAATTGTCGGGGAGCTATTCAGGACTCTAAGCTTTTATTTCCCTAATGACCTTTTCAGTCTCCTGCATTCTTCTCTGTGGGGTTGCACAAGACTTGGCAAAGCCCAGGCTTTCACACATCTCCTTGAAGAGACAGAAAGATTATACAGCAAAGATACTTTATACCCCAAAGAAGCAAATGGCTGGTGGAATTGCTGAGTCCCCAGCTAGTATCAGGAGGAAGGACACTAATCCAAACTTCTACAGCTTACATCAGAAAATGAGACCGGGGGTGGGGGAGAGAGGGTTGGGGAGGGGTGCAGAGGAGGGACAGTGCACATAGAGAGAAGGGAAAAGACAGCATAATTTAGGGGCCTTGTTTCTCACACTTACTTCCATTTCTTCTCTCTGGTGAAAAGTGAGGCTGGATGAGTCAGTCTCTGGGTTGTCCTGAAGCTCTAAGGATTCTCCTGCAACCTTGTCCCTTTCCCTTGTCACTTTCGATCCTGCCTTTGAGACATCACTCCCCAGCAAGTGTGGGCATGGCACGCTATTCCCTCCTTGGGATTAATGGCCCATGGTGGCATTCTGGAGATGGCAGTTTGTAATGTAAAGAGGCTGAATTGTTTGTTTAACAGTCAAGTGACAAATTATTTAATTAGCACATATGCCATTTGTCTCCACAGCTGTGATCATTGGTACTAATTACAAAGCAGTTTAATTTATTGTAGATATACTGCTCCCTAATGCTAATGGGGTCATTATGAGTGGCCATTATGCCCCGGTATCATGTTTGGAAATGAGAGCAATCCCTTCACGTGGGGAAAAGCACACCTTCAGTCCCCACCAATACGTGCAGTGGTGACTGTCCCCAGTCCCAGGAATTGTCAAAGATCAGCACTCCTCTGGGAATGTCTTCACTCCAACTTCGAGGGCCAGAGCTTGGACCTGGTGAAGGCAGAGAGCCACCAGCTTTTCAGCCCTACTCCTGCTTCGATCTGCAGACTAATGGCAGCGTGGACCCCGGCACCGGCCATTCACGAGGTCCCTCCACCGCTCTCACTCCCGAGGGTAACCTTTTCCCTTCTCACTGCCCTTAATCAAGAGAGGTTTCCTGGAGCCTCCTATGAGAAAGTCAAAACCATGTGCCCGCCTCAGGACAAATCCTGGAGGCCGGCTGGGCTTTAGCAACTTCCACACACAGGATAGCCCTGTGAGCGGCGGGAACTGAGGCCACACTTGCCACTGCAGCCCAAGGATGGCAGGAGTAGGGGATGGGCGAATGGTGGGAGCGGGCAGGTGAAGAGTTGAGCACCGACCTAGTCGGGGAGGAGGTGGCTGTCTCCCCACATCTCCCATTAAACTCTGTATCTGCCTCCAGTCAAGGCAGTGGTGTGAGGTCGAGGAGTTCGGTTTGATTTAAAATGTAGTCCAAATGCAATGATGCAAAACTCACTGGGGACAGGCGGTGGGGAGTGGGAGGTAAGGACCCCAAACTCCGTCGAGTGTCACTGGTGACGTTGCCTGGTGTAAGCCAGAAGTCAAGAGCAGAGCCCTCATGGCTGGTGTGCAGGAGCCACACATTAAACAGCCAGGCCAATTCATGAGTTGCTTTCTGGAAAGCAACTCCCCATCTATTTCTTCATTACCCCCTTCACACTCTGAGATGCAGGCAGGGGAGGCGGTCTCCCCAACAGGCAAGGGGGCGCCAGGGGTGGCCGGCCCAGGGGCCTTGGGGCAGCGGGAGGAGGTTGCCAGATAAAATAATGGATACCCGGGTCGATTTGGATTTCGGGTAAGTAATACCATTTTTGAGTACTCATCGCTGACCTGAAATCCGAATTTAAAAGGGCGTCCTGTGTCTTTAGCTGTGAAATCAGGTATTCCCAGGTGACAGAAAGATGGAGGAGACCAAGGCCAGGACATCTTTTTCTAAAATCTTTGGTTGGGGACTCAAGGTTATGTCCACCGAATACCCCTGCCTGCTTCCAGCCACACACTGCAGACAAAACCTCCAGGCCTGGGAGGTCTCCCGCAGTGAGGCCCCTGCAGGCACTGGGTAGCTGGGCATCCTACCCCAGGCCCCACCAAGGCTCCAGGAAATGCTTCCCTATGGAGCTGAGGCCTTTCCTGGTTGGTGCCGGCGGGACCCTGTCTCCCTGGGCACGTTTCCCCAGTCACTGTCTTGGATAAAAGGCTTTATTAAATCAGGCAAACGTCAGCCCCACAGCTCAGTGGTAAGTTAACCAGACAACAAGAGGGATGGATGAAAGTCCTCGCAGCAGCCCCGACATAAAAGGGGGCCTCCGGGGGGGTGGGGGCGGCGGCGGTGCCCACCAAGGGGACAGTAAGCAGGCCCCGGCCCTACTTTTCAGGTGGCCACTGCCCAGAACTCTGTCAGCTGTGCCCACCCCCTCTCCCCCACAGACGGCAAATTAAAAACAGCAAATGTAGCTCTATTCTTGATTTTCTTCCCCTGCCCCGCTTTACTGTTTTTTCCCTTTCCTTTTTCTTTTTCTTGTCAATGTAGAATACAAGGCCACTGCCAAAAACATATCCCACACAATCAAACATCAGATGGTGACTCCTTTCCCACAGCTTGTGTGAGTGAAAACAGTGAAATTATACCCATGTTTCAGCGGCGAATCCCCTGGTGTTCTAGCGGAGGCCGCCCCGCACCCGCTCTTGTTTGCGGCTTTTTGTTCCTGCGTCCGCAGTGTTTTTAGAGCTGGACACCATTCAGCCCGCATTCAGCATTGTATGTCCCTTCACATATGGTTCGTCCGCTCCAAATGTGTGCATGTACCCAGAAAATGCAGCTTTTCATTATGTATTCTCTATGTAACAGAAAAGATTAAGATATAAGCCCGGTGAATGCGGCAGGAATTAGTTGGACAGATGAATAAGGGAAAAATGAATCTGGAATGATGGTGGATTTGGTCTAATGATTGTGGGAGGGCGTTAAGAACTTGCTGGTAGGTTTCAGCCCTTTTAATCCCAGGCTGTGTGTGTATTTTGGCAGGAGAAATGCTCCTTCAGAGCTCCGTCTGGAAGGGTACAGTAAAAGACACAGGCACGCACAGAGACGCACACAGCTACCCCTCCGTCCGACGCAGACCACAGCCTTCCAGGAGGCTTGCTCCCCAGCCACTCGTGTCTCCCACCTTTCTGCCACCACCTTTCAACATCCTGCTTTTAAAATAAAAATGGGGAGCCTCCGCGCCATTGATGATGCCTTCCCTTTGTATCTCATTGCATTTGATTTGTCCGGACTCGGCTAAAGGATCCAGGCCCAGAAGGGGTTTGATTCTGAGCGGTCAACAAAAGCTTTAAAAAAAATGTGCATAGATGCTTTTTCAACTGGTGCCCAAATTAGAAAAACGAAGGGGGGACATTTTTTTTTATTTTTTAAAGTTGTGGTTAAAAAAAAAAAAAAAGTTGTGGTCATTTAAAATGCATAAATTGGGTGCCCTTTGAGACAAACCCTATTTGGTTACAAGTGTGGGTTGACACAGTTGTTTTCGATCAGCGTTTGCAAAAGGTGTGTGCGTTTAATATCATTTGTTTTATGGAAGCCAGACGAGAGGAAGACAGAAAATTGGAGACCTAGGTTTACTTGTTTCTTAAAACAGTTTCCAGCGAAAGATTTTTTTTTTCAGCTAATTTTGATTGAAAATCAAGATTTGCATCACAATAGAGATATTTCAAAAGTGTAAATACAAAAGCCTGCAACTTCAGAGACCTCTTGGTCAGATGTGCTGGTTGGGGACAATCATGTCTAAAGGCTCTGGGCAGGGGCTGTTTTCGGATTCATACCTAGTGGAGGCTCAGTTCACTGCCGATTGCAAAATTCACACAGCGGAGTCTTCCAGAAACTCACATGTGACTATTTAGTGCCCAGGGAGAGGCATGTATCGACACTTCAGCTTTTAACGAAACCACGTAATTTAACTCACGGTGTATTTGATGGGTGGAAAGGAAGCATAGTCATCAGATAGTTTGACTAATTTGCATCAGAAACCTTGTAGAGATTAATAAAATTGGACAAATGCTACCTCCTTGCGTTGTTGCATGTTTTCTATATTTTGGTGTTCCCTTGCATAATGGTGGTCTCCAAATTAGACAAATTCCTTTATTTGAGTAAAAAAATGAATATTTTGAAGCCACACCCTCTCTATGAAAAGTGGTATCAGTATTTTCCTCTTTCAATTTAAATAAGTTTGTTTTCAGTTTTTACTCACGATGCGATCAGTATTTGGTGATTCTGCTGTTAGGTTTATACTACTCTCATAGAAGGGTTAGCAGCCTCCAAGTTTCTTTTCTGCAGCTAAAAACGAGAGATTTTTCTATTGCCTCCCATTCCTACCATCTTGTCATTCACGTGCATGACGACTACTAACGCAAACCAATTTTGTCATTCCTACCATCTTGTCATTCACGTGCATGACGACGACTAACGCAAACCAATTTTGTCTGGAGGCTCCAGGTTGTGTTTTCTTCATCCGTCCCAGGATGCTGGGCGTGTGGAGGAACAAAGCATCAGTTAAAACACCGTACAGTTTTCAAACCAGTTTTTATACAAGTGGGTGTCTTTTTGATGACACCTTAAAGGGGAAAAAGTACTGATGTGTATCTCATCTTCCTATTTTTTGTTAAGACTTAATACATCTGGTCCTTTTCCTCCTTGGCTCTTGGCTGGGAAGTAAGGGCTTTAGGTTCTGAGCTTTCCAGTGCAAGCTGGCCTGCGCTAGCAGAGGTGGCTATCCCTGCGTCCTAGTGTGGCTGTTTATTTTCAGACAGTTCCTGGGGTATCCTTTTCTCTTGGGTCCCTTGCAAGTAGCACAGCGAGGCATAAAATCTCTCCTTCGGCCTAGATAATCTGGAGTAATTTTCCACCATGCTTTTCCTTTTTTCACAATGGGAGTTGTGTTTCCATTTCAAACAATTTACATCTCCATAATAAGCACGCACAATCTCTCTGTCTCTCTTTTTTATCCCAGAAAATTTAATTGCATCCTAGAATCTCAATAAACAGGCGGGGGTTGCAATAAACAAACCCGAAAAAGTGGTGTTGGCAGAAGACTTAGATCATAATTTGCCCGACGGGACAAAACAGCCATGCCTTCTGCATTGTCCTCCTGTATATTTGGGGTTATTATCGGTATCCTGTCTTCTAAAGTGTCTTTCTGTGCTAAACACAGGGCTGGACCGTGGAAAATCAAAAAACAAACTGGCATTTGGAAGGGCAATAACTTTTCCCGGAGAAGGAAGGAATCTACCATTTACCCATTATTTCAGACTTACTTCTGGTTCTCTACAGCTTCCAAGGTAACAAATGAAGACCGGTCGCCCACCTTCAGTCTTGCAGCCGAAGAAAGCAACAGAAGCCTTCTCTCCAGGAATTAGAAAAGGAAACCTGTTTGCTTTTAAGGTTTCCGAGTCCTCCCATAGAGATGAAAGGGAAATTAAAGTGAGTTACCTCTGTGGGATCGCCAAAGTAAAAACGGGTCGCTTTATCCAGGCTCTTCAGAGCTCTTTAAGATGTGAAGGTTTGGAATGAAATCCCTGTAATACTTTCATTCACCAAGTCGAGATTAACAGCACTGGTGTTGTGTCTTTGCGGGGGAGCCTCCAGAAGGCATTTGGAAATCGAGATTGTATGGCTTTGAAACACTTCCTCCGCAGAACATATCAGAAAAATGGATTTGATTTTATTCCCCAATAAAGACTCCTTTGGCATCTGATTTAAATTCATTAAATCTTTTCACCCACACAGCTGTGTTTTTCCACATCTGATTTTTATGTCTCAAATATTCCTGGTTCTCTTTCCTGCTCCGCTCTTCCGCGTCACTTGTAAAAACAGTCACCGGTGGGTGACGCGTGGTCCTCGCTTCTTAGACACCTTAGATGGCAGCCCAGAGCTTGTCCTGCCATGCTGCTCCCACTCCCCTGCTCTCTACCACCGCCCCCCTGTCACCAGGGTTTCCATAACAGTATTTGAGATCGCTGTATTTGGAAGTAGATACACGTGTTTTCAAATAAGATCAGAGAGAAGTCGCTTGGGATCTGAGTAGATTTACTATGAAGTTATTTATTGGCCTTCTGTATGGCCCTAGAAAACAGAGTGAATGTAAAAAGTAAAACAGAACTGGTGCCATGACTGAGTGAAGAAAGTGGCTCTGGGCAAGGGAAAAAGTGAGCTCTGCATTCTGGGATGATCTTCGAAACTCGAGCTCCTGTATCCAGCGTGATGGTCTCTCTAGGAAAGACGCCTGGGTCTCTCCCAAGTAAAATTTCAGACTTTTGTCTTCCTTTTGCTGGCTTTCCCTCTTTCTCTGCATCTGAATGTGGTTCATTTTCAGGGACTGTTTTTTGCACATTGGGAGGATTTTACTTTTCAAAGGCCAGAAAACGAATGGCAGAGCCTGGCGGCTGCCTGCTCTTAACCCCCACCATCGGCTGGGCCCTGCCGGCTGTGCACTGGGTGATGAATCCTGGGGAAACAGCTTAATCCCATGCAAGCCTCCCTGCAGATTCTGTCCCTGGCATTGTGTCTCATAACCGGCTCGGGTGAATACCACATTGATCCTAAAATAGCACTCCCTTTATGGATCCCAGACAGCAGGTATCGTGTCTTAGGGCAAAGAAAGGGACAAGGTGAGACCCCCAGAGAAATGTGTGTGCTTCTTATTGTCAGTTGGTTTGGTATTTCTGTCAGCTGTTTTATGGGTGTCTGATTAATCCTAGTGGTGGCCAGGGGCAAGCCAGTATTTCATTGCATCTAGGAACAAAACTTTTCCTCTGTTGGACAGAAGGTGGTCTGTCCAGGTCAGGGTATGGGTCATTGGAAGTGCAGTCATAGGAAGCCTGTGTTTTCCCAGTGACCACTTGTTACAATTAGTTATATTAAAAAAAAAAAAAAAAAAAAGCTAACATACGGTGCATTGACACTTTTGTGGGCTCCTTAGTCTGGATGATACGATTGTTCTAGAAAACAATGTCAGCATCTTTGTTTGAATGTGGGGAGTACAGCCATATTTCAAGTAGCAAAATCACTACACTCTGAGCCATTTGGGGGTTTCATTTCCTTCAATGTCTGGAACTCTCTTCTGCTCAGTGCTAAATTCCAGCGTCTTAAATGAAAAGGCAGAAGTGAAGAAGGGGTGAATTGAGCGAGACGGCATCTGCATACTGTCCTAGCCAGCTTTCCGATGGGGCTGACAAATCTTTGGCAGAAATGAAATTGGAAGCAGGTTTCTTGAATCTTGGGACAGAACGCCCGTAGACTCTGGCAGAGAAGTCTAGATATCCCTACCATCCATTCTCTTCTGCTTCCTTCACTGTAGAGACCCCCACGTAGAGCTGGGCCTGTCTGCTTGGAATAGCGACAATGTATTTCATAGGACTGGAAGTGTGTGTAGCCTTGTGACTCAGTTCTGGCAAAGGCGGGAGGTAGAAATGGTATACACCTTCGGGAAAGTGTCTTTGAGGGGAAAGGGCTTCCCTTCTATGCTTCCTTCCCTTCCTTCCTGCTGACTGGAATGCAGATTTGATGGCTGGATGCCTGACAATGTAAGAAAGTGTGCTAAAGAGGCAAAGCAGCTATCTGTGACCCAGTGAAGGAGAGCCATCCCACCAGCCCTGGACACACGGGAGAGAAATAATCTTGGGTCTTTTTCAAGTGACTTTTATTTGGGTTTCAGACAGATGAACCTAATTCAAGAAACACAGGTGCTCAAGGGAGTCTCCCTTGGTCCTGCCAACTTCAGATCAAAGTTCTAAAATGCTTATTTCAATGTGAGTCTCTGGACTCAACTGGAAAGACAAAGTGAAAAGATAAAACCCAGGGAATTCAGCCCCAGGTGACAAGCTGGCCAGATCCACAGCTCTCATGGACAAAAATTGGCCTTGTATGAAACAAACCATCCAGTAAAGAGATCCCTTCAGGCTGATTGTATAGGTAAGGAAAACTGATTCTCAATTAATATATATTTTTTCATTTTCAGCTGGTTTTTGTAACTTTGTGCATATTCTTCACTTGGCTAGACAGGCCCCAGAGATATTAGGAAGAGAGAGAATTCAAATGCATACATGCTTGTATAAGTAAATAAATAATCAATAAATAAGGCTAGAGGACTCCAAAACTAAATGCCCAGTGATGAATTATTTGAACCTCACTACTTTTCCTTTGTGAAATGGAAATGATAGACATCTAAGAGCTTTCCTTCCAATTTTACCTTCTCCAACACCATTAAAGCAAGGCCTGGACCCATGTAGCAGATTTGTATAAACCACTGGACCAATGAGAACTTTAGTCCCTCTATGTAGCGAGCTGCTAACATCCAGCAGAGGTAGCAGGGGGAGGCCACCCCTAGTGAGGTAATCCAGACATCAACAATGGATATCCTCATGCAAAAGAATGAAACTGGACCCCTACCTCACACTACACACAGACTTAATTCAGAATGGATTACAGACCTAAAGAGCCAGAAGTATGAAGCTTTTAGGAGAAAATATTAGGAGTAAATCTTTGTGGTCTTGGATTAGGCAATGTTTTCTTGGATGTGACACTCAGAACACAAACAACCAAAGGAAAAAAATAGATAAATAAATTGTACACATCGAAATTAGAACTTTTTGTGCTGAAAATAAGGCCTTCAAGAAAGTAAAAGGACAGCCCACAGAGAAGGAGAAGACGTCTTCAGATCGTATATGTGAGTATCCACAATGCATAAGGAACACTAACAACTTAATAATAAAAAGATAAATAACCAAATTTAAAACTGGGCAAAGGATGTGAGTAGACATTTCTACAAAGTAGCTATACAAAAGGCCAATAAGCTCATGAAAAGATGATCAATACTATTAGCCACAAGGGAAATGCAAATCAAAACCACAATGCGGTACTGCCCCACACACTGACGGACTAGAATCAAAAAGGTACACAATCATAAGTGCTGGTGAGGATTTGGGCAAATTGAAAACTTTATCCACGGCTGGTTAAAATGTAATGATGCAGCTCTTTTGGGAAACAGTTTGGCAGTTCCTTAAAAGCTTAAAAATTGAGATGGGGTGCCTGGGTGGCTCCGTCGGTTGAGCATTTGACTTGGGTCCTGATCCTGAGGTCTTGGGTTGGAGCCCCATGAGGGGCTCCCTGCTCTGCGGAGGGTCTGCTTGTCTCCCTCTTCCTCTGACCCTCCTCCTGCTCATGTTTTGAAAATAAAATCTTTAAAAAAGCATAGAGGTTCCATATGGCCCAGGAATTTCAGCCCTTGTTATTTAACCAAGAGAAAGGAAAACATACATCCAAACAAACAGTTGTATCCAAATGTTTGTAGCCACAGTATCCACAATAGCTAGAAGGTGGAAACAGCTTAAATGTCGATCAATTGGAGGATGGATAAGTAAAAGTGGTATATACATGGGGTGGGATATTATTCAGTAATAAAAGGGAGTATGGAACTGAGATATGCTCCAAATGGATAAACCTTGGAAATATTATGCTAAGTGTTAGAAGCCAGTCACAGAAGACCACATACTGTACAATTCCATGTATATGAGATGTCCAGAATAGACACATCTATAAAAAAAATAGATTCATGGTTGCTAGGTATTGGTGAGATGTGAGAATGGGGTGTGACCGCTAATAGGCTTTTCTTGTGATGAAAATATTCTGAACTTACATTGTGGTGACAGTTATACAACTTTGTGAATGTATTAAAGTCATTGAATTGAATACTTTAAATGAAGGAATTTCATGACATACAAATTTTACCTCAACAAAGATTATTTTTTTAAATGGAAGTAGAATTAACCAGCAGCCAAAATGACATGGGACCAAGGACAAAGAGACTGTACCCGCAATGTGGGGTTAAGGGTTCATGTTGCTAAATGCCTCATCTTCAGGATCTGGGTCTGGATAGCCTAACCCAGTTTGTGCTTGATGCCTGAGCCTTTCTGCCTGGACCGGAACTCCCTGGACTCCGACATGTGTCCTGCTTAGGCAGCAAGCTGCATGAGCCCCTTTCTGCTTAGTTTGTGCCAGACCCCACTGTTTCCTGGCCAGCCCATCCCTCTCTGTGTTCCTGGTGTGAGCACTCTGCATCTGTGCAGTAGCAGCTGTCCTGGATGGAGACCTACTATATACCAGATGAGGTCTTAAGGGCTCTACATGTCATGATTCATCTGATTTTCAGAACAATTTTCTTCAAAATAAGTTCTATTTTTCTCAATTTTAAGGATATGGAATATGAGCCCCAGGAGATGACCAAGTTCATATAGCAGGTCAACGGAGGAGGACTGAAATCCAACTCAAGAGATGATCGTTGACCATCTACCACTTGCTTCTGCTAGCCCTTGTTGACAATAGGTTGGTGGAGGCAAAGATCTTGACCTCTAGGTCTTGTCTCCTGGGGCAAAGTCACATTGACATGGAGGGACTGCACTTTGGAAGCCCTTCTCCTTTGAGATCTCCTTGGATCCCTTTTTATCCTTCCCGTAGCCAGCCAAGAGCTCTGCCCCCCATCCCCCGCCTTGAACTACAGGAACCCTGCTTTGTTGGAAGACATAGAGCTGGAAGTGCTTGGGAATTCATCTCCCCCCAAGGCAATGACTCTTCTCCTCTAACTGGTGATGTTTAAGCAAAAAGTCTTACCCTCTTTGCCTCCCCTGGGGACAACGGACACTCCACCGTTCCCTACACAAACAGTTAGAAGCTACCTCTGGGCAATTTTTTCTAAGATCACACCACCTTGGCTTAGTTTCCTTTTATTCTTTGTCCTGCTCTTCATTTCCTTACCCAATTTCCCTGGGTGTGTATCTTGAATAAATCATTTACACACAAGCCATTGTTTCTGGGTCTCCTGGGAAACCCAGCCTAGGACAGAATATGTGTCAAGTACTTAGCACAGCCCAGAGCATGTAGTATGTGCTCATTAACAGTTTTGCTGTTCCAGTGATCATAGCTTCAAGATCATAGATCAAGCATCTGAAGGATGCTTCTCTTACTTGCCCCTCAATTTTAGCTTTAATTCTTGAATTATGAGAAGGGGGGAGAGTCAAAAACTCAAGGTCGGGGGTCAGTCTTGGATCTCACCCCTTTCTGCATCTCTTAAGAGCAACAGCCCTTACACCAGGTAGTCCCTGTTCCCACGGTGCCACAACATTCACAGCTGACCTTGGAGGTGCACCTGATATTAAAAAATTATTTTTAAAGCTTTGATGGAAGTTGGACAATTTAGGCCTCTAAACAAATCACTTCCAGTGTTTCCCAGTCCCACCCCCTAAAAATGAAAATCAAGTATCTATTGAGAGTTTGATGTGTAGGTATAAAAAACTCTTGTAATAAAATTAAAATATCAAACATTTTAATAGTCTTTGTTGTATACCAAAGCCTTTTCTTTTTCTTTTTCTTTCTTTTTTTTTTTTTAAGAGAGGGAGGGAGAGAAAGAACAAGGAGGAGGGAGCAGCAGAGGGAGAGGGAAAGAGAGAATCCTAAGCAGCCTCCACGCCCAGTGCAGAGCCTGACCCAGGGCTGGAGCCCATGACCCCGAGATCATGACCAGAGCTAAAATCAAGAGTAGATCACCCAACTGACTGAGCCACCCAGGTGTCCCCCAAAGCCTTTTCTAAGTGCCTCATGTACGTTAATTTAGCCTCCTCAACAATTCTCTGAAGTAAGTGCTTGGAGGCTAAGTAACTTGCCGGAGCTCACCCAGGCAGTAGGTGAAGGAGCTGGGGTTTGAAGTTGAGCCACGGGGCGCTGGAGTCCACGTCCTTCACTGTGAGGCTATTCCATCTCCCTGTCCTGGAATAGATAGGGTGTCTTATGGGAAAGCAGAGGGAGCAGTCGCATGTTCCCCGAGGGCCCGCCACATGGGAAAGTCCAATTGCCTAAAAGAATCCCAGCTGCCGCATGTGCGCACCGACACGCTCACACACACTCATTCACACGGGCCTTCCACCGAAGCCTGAAGTCACCTCTACCCAGTCAAGCTTCTAGGTCTCTGTTAGGGCTGCCGTCGCAAGGCAAATCCACCCATGATCACTCACAGCCCAGATGCACTCCTTGTATTGCATTACTCAGCAGTTCTCCAAGAAACTATAACCCAGCCTTTTCTAGATGGTTTCTCCCTTGTTGAAGGTGGAAAGTATGCTGCGGGATTCTGTGTGTTTCAGAAAGCCTTCAGGGGATGCCCAAAGGAGAGAGAAGGGAAGAACCACCAAGTGGTTTTCAAACAGTATTCCAGGGAGCCCAGGGGTTCCCTGGAGGTACTGCAAGGTCAAGCACCGAGGGACCAAGAGAAAGACCATGCAAGGGCAGTGCCAAGAGGGGTCCTTCTCCCCACCCTCTCTGTCTCTCTAGTTTCTCTATCTTTTTTTTTTTTAAAGATTTTATTTATTTATTTGACAGACAGAGATCACAAGTAGGCAGAGAGGCAGGCAGAGAGAGAGAGGAGGAAGCAGGCTCCCCGCTGAGCAGAGAGCCCGATGTGGGGCTCGATCCCAGGACTCTGAGATCATGACCTGAGCTGAAGGCAGAGGCTTTAACCCACTGAGCCACCAGGTGCCCCTAGTTTCTCTATCTTTAAATGATTGTACAGCTCAAACAACATTTGAAACCCCTTTTACAAGGGGAGAGGAAGGGAAACCCTCTCTGCACCCCACAGCCCACAGAGGGCATGCTGACTCCAAGACATTCCCACTTTCCTTCGCACTTCAGACCCTCATCTCACGTCCTGATGACGTGTGCTACATGGACCACAGCCCCTCCTGGAGGGCCTCTCTCTGTCACACTCCTGTGAGCCCATCCTGAGCCAGCTGGACATGAGCCCGGGGAGACTGTGTTTGCTCCTAGGTCATCCATGGTGACCTGTCCCTGGATCATTTTCCTGGGGCACGCATCCCCTTGCTCCTAAGGACGCATGGTAAGCTCAAGCCAGCAGAGTGGACCCGATGCGCCTGGTGAGACCTTGGGTGGGAGATCCTTAGGCGGCACTGGTTGCCACTCTTCCCTTATTACAGAGGAGCTTCTCCAAGCGCTGTCCCCAGGCAGCAGAATAGCATCACCTGGTAACTTGCTAGAATAGCAAATTCTCCGTCCCCACCCCAGACTACTGAATCCAGAACTTTGGAGTGAGCCCAGCCCAGTCTGGGTTTTGACAAGCTTTCCAGGGGTTTCTCCTATTTGTGAGAGTTTGAGCTCTCTGCTGTGGGCCACAGCAGTGGCTTTTTGGCTCTCCGTGCATCCCTCTGCAAAAACAGGACCCAGGCCTTGGAACTAAGAACAGTTCAGGTGGAGCCCATTGTGAACACATGTATTAGTATATTATGATTTGAGGAACTTGTTCAGACTGAATGCAGGTGTATGAAAACCCATGTGTTTCTCATTCCTGAAAATACCCTTGGAAACTTCTTGTCCATAGGTCTTGCAGAAAGGAAACACCAGACAGGTTTCCTTTTCGTTCTAAAAAAAAAAGAAAGTGGGCGCCTGGGTGGCTCAGTGGGTTAAAACCTCTGCCTCCGGCTCAGGTCATGATCTCAGGGTCCTGGGATCGAGCCGAGCATCAAGCTCTCTGCTCAGCAGGGAGCCCGCTTCCCCCTCTCTGCCTGCCTCTCTGCCTGCTTGTGATCTCTGTCTGTCAAATAAATAAATAAAACCTTAAAAAAAATAAATAAAAATAAAAAGCAAGCAAGCAGTAAGCCTGGGAACATTGAAAATTCACACAATGTCTTGGAGCCCCGAACCACCAAACAGGATGGGAGCCGAGTAAGCAGGGTTGGGGGAGTGTCCCTCTTTTCACCTGCCCGTGGGAAGTTCGAGCCATGTGATACTTGGAAAAGCTCATTTCCTTTTTTTTTTTTTTTTAAGATTTTATTATTTATTTGACAGACAGAGATCACAAGTAGGCAGAGGCAGGAGGAGAGAGAGGAGGAAGCAGGCTCCCTGCTTGAGCAGAGAGCCCCATGCGGGTCTCCATCCCAGGACCCTGGGATCATGACCCAAGCCAAAGGCAGAGGCTTTAACCCACTGAGCCACCCAGGCTCATTTCCTTTTTAAAGGAAATTCCTTCTCACTGGCAGACAGAGGTGACAAGAGACTTTGAGCTGTTCTGGTAGTGTGGGCTCTGGAGATGCTGTGAAGGGAATGATTCGTGGGGAAGCTCACTCCGCTCTGCATTTCTCTTTGCTCATTTTTCTAAACACAAAGCAAATCTTCTAAGAGACTGAATTTGGTTATCATCTTCCTTCTGCGGTGTCTGCAAACTTCCTTTGACTTTTTTTCTTCCCCCATGGAGGCTTCTTTCCGAAAGAGTGCAGTAATAACCCCGCCTTTCCCCCCTCCCACCGCCATGTCATTTCTGTGAAAACGTACTAGCTTATGCATGCATGATGGAGGGAAATCACTTTCAGAAAGATACCCGACCCGAAGCTTTGAGTCATGTTATTTTTATACACCAACAAAGAACAAATGCATTTCTCAATTATGAAACCCATCTGCCTTTCAAAGCGTGCAGTGGTGCAGCCAGACATTTGATCAGATTCTTAAATCATCTTGAAACAGTAGTTACCCCCTGCCCCACTGCACACTCGCTTGTGCAATATGATAGCATTGTATGTTTCGCTTTTTAAGTTAAACACGTTTTCCATTTATTCCAACTGGCACCAAAGTGAGTCTGAAACACCGAGGGTGGCAATAAGCAGGGGTAACAGCCCCTTGGGAAGAATCATCGCCAATGAACTTTAACATTCCAGTCACCAAACTGGAATCGGTTTTCCCTGGCTGAAAAAAATACGCCCCTCCGTCCTGGGAAGCATTCTGGGGATGGACCGTTAGCCCCACGTGGAGTCAGTCCTGTTCTCAGAACTCCGTAGCAGTGATGTCAAAAGACCAGAGGAGACTTTAGAAGCCACCTGTTATGGGTTGAATTGTATCCCTCCAAAAAATGTTGAAGTCCTAATCCTCTAGGACCTGTGAACATGGCCTTATTGGAAAATGGTGTCTTTCCAGATGACCAAGTTAAGATGGAGTTAGTCCCTACCCGCCAAGGGATGCCGAATATTGCCAGCAACCACCAGAAGACAGGGGAGGCATGGAGCAGATTCTCCCTCACAGCCCTCAGAGGGAACCAACTCTCCGACGCTCTGATCCTGGATGTCCAGCCTCCAGGAGTGTGAGATAATGAATTTCTGTTGGGTAAGCCCCCAGTCCATGGTACTTTGCTACAGTAGCCCCAGGAAATTAATACAACGCCTGCTCCACCCAAGCCTACGGGTGAGCCTCTGAGTCCAAGAGAGCCATGTCACTAGGTAGTTAGGGGACACCTGAGTCTCCTGAGAACCTGCCCTATATATAGCTCACCTTCTCTGAATTCTTGTAGCAACCTTACTGCCAAAGGAAATCGTTGTAGACCTTGCCTTGAGAGGTCCCTACAGCATCCCTCTCTAGGAGAGGTTTGTTTTTAAAGATTTATTTATTTATGGTGAGGGGGAGGAGAGGGAGAGAGAAACCTAAGCAGATGCCAGGCTGAGTGAAGAGCCTGACATGGGGCTCAATCCCATGACCCTGAGATCATGACCAGAGCCAAAACCAAGTCAGTCGCCTCACCCACTGCACCACCCAGGTGTCCCTAGAGGCTTGTTTTAAAATAGAATCTCCCAGTCAAGCACCAAGGGGCCAAGACTACAAAGGTGCCCAAGATTTCAACCTCTGTGTCAGCAGGGCTCCCTATGGCAAAGTTCGTGTAGCTAAGACATCAGGAAGCTTGAGCAGAAGAAAGGGAGGAGCCATGCTGGTTCATGAGGGGCTGAGAAGAAAAGGAAAAGGAAAAGGCTGACTCTCCAGCTTCTTCCCCCAGCCTCTGAGACGCGCCCCCTGGAAGACAAACAGAACACCTTGGGGTTACCTGGTGGCGTCCCCCTCTCTTGAGCGCCCTCTGGTGTTCTCAAGTGATGACAGCCGTCGTTCGTTCCCCCGTCTGAAAGGTGCCGGAAGTAAGTAGAACTTTCTACCTCTAGGACGCAGGAGGAGAACTTTGGGATAAGTCACTTGCTGTGTGTAGTATGTAACAAGCTTCCAAGGACAGCAGAGGTAGCAAATCTGAGCTCAGAGTTCAGACTGCCTACTCACGGCTCCCGGTGCTCTTTGCAACCTCAGATTTTGTCGTCTGTCCAAGCTCCACTCACCGTTCCTGTAACCTCACACCAGCCCAGTCGGAGCAAGAGGAATGAGAATCCGGTCCCACTCCTCTGGGCCCGTCTAGAGAGTTAGGATAATTTCTGAAGCTGTTTCTCAACCTTGGCCCGGTTGACATTTGCGCCTGATCATTCTGTGTGTGTGTGCATGGGTGTGTTTGTCCTGTGTCTTGTGGGATGCTGAGCCGTATCCTTGGCCTCCAGCCACTTGACACTGGGAGCACTTCCTTCCCGACTGAGAGTCAAAGATGTTTCCGGACTGAGCGCATGCTCCTTAAACTAAAAACAAACAAACAAACAAACAAGAAGTACCTTTCCCTCTGTGAAAATGGAGCCACCATTTCTGACTTTTGGATGTCATACATAACCTATTTTTTTATTTTTGGTAAATCTGATGCTAACTTATTGTGATACCAGTGGTCCAATGAACAAAACTTAATATTCCCATCTGTGGTATATATTTAATATACATATATTACATATAATATAAATATACGATATACATAGTGTTTTATGAATATTTAAGTTATTTAATATACATATATTTAACATTACAAAATCACTATTTATATTAAAAAATTATTTGCAAGGCCTTTGCCTTGTTCCAGAATACTCTTTCATATGTTTTCTTATTAAATTCTCAAGGAGGCTTATAGGCTGGGTTTATTTTCCTCTGTATTTCGAGTTTAGAGGGACTAAATCACCTGCTTGAAGTCACACGATGGGAAGAACTTGTGGTGATGGAGTCCATTTCCACCATCCAAAGCCACATTTGTGACACTTCACCAGCTGCCACCATGAGCTTGGCAAACGGCCATGGGGCCCAGTGTTTTCCCCTGTGACATTGGGACTATCTGGGATGACCATGAGGATTGTTGCAATCAATAATAAGTGGTATTGCAGTGCAAGTGTCCATTGATAGAAGAACAGATAAAGGAGAAGTGGTGTGTATACAGAATGGAATATTATGCAGCCATTAAAAAGAAGGATCTCTTGCCATTTGCAGCGACATGGATAGAGCTAGAGAGTATAATGCTGACTGAAATAAGTCAGTTAGAGGAAGACAAATACCATATGATTTCACTCCTACGTGGACTTTAAAAAACAAAACAAATGAGAAAAGGAGAAAAAAGAGAGAGAGAGAGACAAACCAAGAGCTAGACACCTAACTCCAGAGAACAAACCAATGGTCCCCAGAAGGAAGGTGATCGGGAGGGGTGAAATAAATAATGGGGATTACGAGTGTACTCTTGATGAGAACTTGATGAGTTCTCTTGATGAGCACTGAATAACAGAATTGTGATGAATCACCATCTTATATACCTGAAACTAATATAATGCTATATGTTACCTATGCTGGAATTTAAAAAATAAAAATAATAATTAATGACATTGGTAAAGAGAAGTAGCAGCCGTTATTTGAGGGCTTCCTCTGTACCAGGCACGGTGCTGAGCCCTGTCTCATGCTGTCCTTTCTACAGACCTGTTCTGAGGCAGGAATCATTACCAGCTTTCACAGCTTAGGAGATACAGATGCAAGAGGCTACCACCCTAACCAGGCCACAGACTGGCTGATGGGCAGGAAATCAGACTTCCCCATCCCACACCTAGTCACAGGTTCCCCAGCTCTTCTCCCTGGGGAAGAGGGGTTGGAGGCACTCTGTTTCCCTGGCTTTCCACGGGCAGCTGCAGACACCCAGTTCCCTTGCTAATAGCCACACATCATTTGAAGAACCTCAATTTCCATATTTGCTTTCTTCCCTCCAAATATCATACAATTACATCTATAATTATATGGTTTTTGCATTGTTTCTCTTAAGCCACTATATGGTGTCCTTAGTGTGAAAACGCAGTTCCAGGGCCAAAATAATTTTATTTCCCTGGATGATAAGCGTTGTATTGTAGGAATAATAGTAGGAATCACAGGAGCAGTGGCAACAACCACAGGGAAATTAATAGGGGTGGGAGGGATCTGCCTCTGGGATGAGGTGGATTCGAAGCTGGCAGGGAGTTTTGGTTAAAGGCTGACAGAGACTGTCTTGAGTTCTTGACGTACCTCCACACACTATAAATCATACCAGCCACGTGGGGGACAGAAACAGAGGCTTGACTGTGAATTTGTCTTTTAAATAAACTGTTCTTCATGTGTGAAGATATATTCCCCATCAGTGAGCTCTGCCCTGTGTGTGCTTTATCTACTGACTTGGTTTAAAAATTGACTAGGCATTAGAATCATTCTGAGAATCTGCCAAAAATGCAGCTCTTGGAGACCACCTCAAGGGGCTCTTAGCTGGGTCCCAAAAAACGGTTCTTGATTTTCCTAAACTGCTCTCATGGTTTTCATTTGCAAACACAGTTGGGAACCAATGTGGGCCCAAGATGGGCTACTTGAGCTATCTACCTTTGGACATCTTATCTAACCTGGCTAAGCCCTGGTTTCCCATTCTGTAAAGCAGGGATTGCATTAGTTTGCTAGGGCTACCATAATAAAATATCAAAACTGGGTGGGTTAAACAATGTAAATTTTTTTTTCTCACAGTCCTTCAGGACAGAAGTTCAAGATCAAGGTGTTGGCAGGGTTGGTTTCTTTCTGGGTCTCACTCCTTGGTTTGTGGACGGTCACCTTCTCCCTGTGTCCTCACCTGGCTTTTCGCTCTGTGTCCTAATCTCTTCTTGTAAGGACGCAAGTCATATTGGACGGGTGTCCGCCCTAATGACCTCACTGTAACTTGATTACCCCTTTAAAGACCCCGTCTCCAAATAGAGTCACATCCCAAGGTAATGGGGGTTCAGACTTCAACATAGGAATTTTGGAAAGGACACAGGGCAGCCCTTGTAATGTGCTCATTGTGAGGATTACATAAGATCAGGCACTTGAAGCCTTCGGGTGGGGGTGGGGGTTTGTATGCAAATCAGAAGATGCAGACTCTTATTTTCCGTTCCCTCCAATTTTGGTGGCACCATGTGGGAAAATTGCCTCTTAAGGCATGAGCGACACACAGGAAAACCGGACTTGTCTTTTAGGCGATAATCCCCTTAAAACATCTGGTCTGCCCCACCCCCATGCCGAGAGCGGGTGCAAATCCATCCGCCATGCAGTGGTGACCCTGAGCTCCGAGCAGCTGCAGTGGTGGAGCCGGGTTCCTGGAATCTGAGCTTAGCACTTAAGACCGAGTTTCTTTTCAAAAGAGCTGGAGGCTCAAACACTTGTTACCCTTAATCCTTTTTCAGAGGAAGGGGAGGCACTTTAATACGGCCACAAAGTCCCCACTGTGGATTTGCAGAGGGCTCTGGTAGATTTTCACACTCGTCCTCACCCGCCTCCCTGCCCTGCCAGGGACGGGAGGCAAGGCCAGCAACCCCACGCAAGGGGTCGCCTGACGGGGCAAAGAAGAGAGGCCAGTGCTCCATGGAGCCTGCAGGAGCGACCTGCCATGGGCCCAGTTCCTGCCCCTTGGGTGCCACCGGCTCTGAGAGGCCACTGCGTAGTGAAGTAACCAGCCTACACGGTGAGGGAACCTAGGTTCCGGATGCCCGCTGTTGCAAAGTTTGGGCGATGCATGGGTCCCTTTACTGCCTCATTACTGATTAGAGTGTTAAGGCAGAAGGAAGGGGGGATTCCTGGAGCCCCCAAAGCAGGCAGATGTGAAGTGTATAACCACAAAACTCAACCATCTGCACGATGGCCCCATCATCTGGAGTGGAACGAACAGCACCCTCTTGTCCACACCCCATGCGCTGGGGCCTGGAGTCTCCTTTCATAGAACCGGGTAGATAGAGCAGAACCTGGACGTGAGTTTGGAGAAGTGGGCAAGAAATAGTCCATCTCCGGGTCTCTAGTCCTTCATCTAGTTGGGTCAATTACCTCCATACTCACTCTTTTCCAGCTCTCAGGTGTCGTGGTTCCACAATTCCATCTATACCCAGACGAATGAGACTTGACCCTCTGCTTCAGCCCAGTTAGCAGTCAACCACAGAGGGTAACATTTGCTTTTGAAAGGAGAGACACAAAGAAAACAACGTGCTGTCCCAGGAAACCAAGCTTGAAGAACCATAACTCTGTCCAGAGTCGTGAGTATCCATGAGTTGTCTTGACTCACTCAGGGGAATAGCTCAGGACTGGTCCTTAGGACCAATCCTATGTTGTCTGATTCAGTAGGTTTCAGGTAAGGTCTGAGCATCTATATTTTTCACACACCAAGTAATTTGAAAGCACACCAAAGTGTGAATGCTGTTGCTTTAGACCATCTGCTGCTGGCCTGACCTCCTTGGTCTTGTCTTGTTCTAGACCTTGAACACCCTGATCTGAAAAAATTAATTACTGCCTTTATAAAGTGGAACAAACTAGCCTTTGTCTACGTCCCCCCATCAACAAAGCCTCACCAAGGTACAGCTCAAGATGATGGCCCAGGACACACAGAGTCTGAAAGCTCTGAAGCTCAGCAGGATGGGCAGCAGGATCTGCTGTGTGGTGGCTCTTGGGCCTGATTCTGCTTTGCACTGACTCCAACCTCTACCGTAGCTGAGACTCTGTGCCTCCCGCCGGGCATGGAGTGGGCACTCACTGCCTCCTTGGGGGTGGTGGTTATTTCATTAAATCCAAGTCTCCACATTTCTTCTTGCAACGAAATTCCCGGCACAGTGAGGCATTTACAGGCATTTCTGGGTGAAATTAGTTGTTCTCTGACAGCTTCTAAAATAAGGATTTTAGAAAAATACCCTCTAAGAAAGGATATATGCTAGAAAGCACCTGATTTTTTCTTTCTGTTTCATTTTTCTAAGAGCCCAGATAGCTTAATCAACCATGTATTCTTCAGCTCTTTATAGAGCACCTCGTCTGTGCCTTCTTCCATGCAGAGTGCTGGGGCACAGTGATGATCAAGGCCAGCGTGCCCCTGCCTGCCTGGAGCCCACAGATGCTGCCTCAGAGCCCAGCCTGGAGGGGACTAGGGCATGGAATGAGCCAACCCAGGCACACCTTGCGCAGGCCAGCACAGACAGAAGTCCCTGAGCTGAGTCCTTCTGAGCGTCTACCTTCCTAGCTGAGGACACTGGGGAAGAAGCATTGCCAGATAAATGCAGAAGCTTGGCTAAATGTGAATTTCTTTTTTTTTTTTTTTTAAGATTTTATTTATTCTTTTGACAGACAGAGATCACAAGTAGGCAGAGAGGCAGGCAGAGAGAGAGAGGAAGGGAAGCAGGCTCCCTGCTGAGCAGAGAACCCGATGTGGGGCTGGATCCCAGGACCCTGAGATCATGACCTGAGCGGAAGGCAGAGGCTTTAACCCATTGAGCCACACAGGCACCCCTAAATGTGAATTTCTGATAGTGAACAATTTTTTAGTTTGTATACCCCAATACTGCCTTGAGAACTAGGTATAATTATTACTATCCCTATTTTATGAATGAGGTAACTAAAGCACAGAGAGGTTAAGTGACTTGCCTAAGGTTACACAGTGGAAATGGGACTTAAACTCAGACAGTTCAGCACCAGGAACTTCACTTCATGGAGGTGGGTGTGATGCCCTCCAGCACCAATCTGTTGATCTAGATTCAGGGGTCTCCAGGAGAACTTGGTGTGTTCCCAAGGCCACCTCTACCACAAGTCCCCAAAAGGAAGAACCAGATTTGTTATTCACCATGCATTCCAGCACCCAGGATAGAGTCTGACTCATAGAAGACACTCAGTAAATATTTGTTAAATAACTGAGTGAAGGAATAATAAAAGTAATATGTTTTCTTTGCAGGAAACGTGGAAAATATAAGAAAGTATTTTTAAAAGATTTCTTTATTTGAGAGGGAGCGAGTGAGCTGGAGAAGGGACAAAGGGAGAGAGAGCTGAGCACCGAGCGTGATGTGGGATTCAGTCCCAGGACCCCGAGATCATAACCTGAGCTGAAATCAAGAATTGGACGTTTAACCAACTGAGGCACCCAGGCTGCCCATGAAAATGTATTTTTAAAAAGCCCAACTTTAATTTCAACAGCCAGAGAAGCCAGGATGAGTATCTTCTGGCCTCAGACGTTTTGAGTAGATACCTTTGTGGTCAGAGCCCTTGTCCTTGAAGTCCCGCACTTTCCCTCAGCCTCTCCTCCTTTTCCTCTGGAGGGTCTTCGCGGGTTCTTTCTCAGAAGAGGATGTCACACTCACTCACGCTGAGGTATAATTGCATGATAACAGCTGAAACTATTACCTTAACTAGGAAATTTATATTTTTAAGAAGACTTAAAATTTGCCAATGAGGGGCGCCTGGGTGGCTGAGTGGGTTAAAGCCTCTGCTTTCGGCTCAGGTCATGATCCCAGGGTTCTGGGATCAAGTCCCACATCGGGCTCTCTGCTCAGCAGGGAGCCTGCTTCCTCCTCTCTCTCTGCCTGCCTCTCTGCCTGCTTGTGATCTCTGTCTGTCAAATAAATAAATAAATAAAATCTTTAAAAAAAAAAAAAAACAACTTGCAGATGAAAAGATAAAGCAGCCAGCATTCCTCCTCTTCCCTCTCCTCCACCTGTGCTGTCCCAGAGTCCACTATACTCGGAGTTAATAGCTCTGAGGTCTGCACCCAACACTGTCACCGATCAGCCATGTTGTGACCTCGGGCAAGTCATTAACTCCTCTACCTGCCCTTCTGTCAGGTAAAGGAGGTTGAACTGGGAAATAAATTACCGATGTCCCACACTCCTCCACTTCGATTCATATAAATTGTACATATCTGTGATATTTATTTATTTAACATTTTACTGTGAAAAATTCAAACAAACTAGAAGTAGAGGAAATGACACACATTGCCTCTAGTTACTCTCCATCCGGGTACAAAAGCACCAATTCCTGGACTCTGGTTTCATTTATACCACCACCTGTTTCTCTTCAGGCACCCAGTTCATTTGAAGCAAATCCCAAATATCATACAGTTTCATATGTAAATATTTACCATAAACCTGTAAAAGATAAAGACTTTTTTTAAGCGATCTCTATGTGCCACCTGGGGCTTGAACTCCCAACCCTGAGATCCAGAGTCACATGCTCTATCAACCTGCCAGCCAGGTACCCCAAAGATAAGGACCCTTTATTTAAAGATGATTATAATTACTGAAAAATATGAAGAACAAATTCATTTCATCAAATGTAACCACAGAATGTGTGTGTATTTGTGTAGGTGTGTTCAGGATTTCCTTTTATTTTGCAGGGCTCCCAGAACCAAATTTACAAATTTCAACTGAGCTTTTCCTATACCGTCTGGGGCCAGTTGCAAGATCTGGTCTGTTCCCTTGTCCTCAGGTGGCACTTGAAAAAATAAAATAAACAATTTGGAGCAGGAGGCACTTGGCCCATTGCTCAGAAGGGCTCTGGACACCTTGCAAAAAGAAGGTGAGATGAACATCAAAGAGATCTTTGGGAAGCCGGTCCTTGTTCAGAAAGACTTCCTAGAGGAGGTAGGGCATGATCTAGGGCTTGAATTTAGGAGGAAGCGTGAAGCTCTGTAGGGAAAAGCAAAGGGAAATACTCAACTCCTTTGATTTCACAAACTAATTTCTGTGAGGCATCAGCTAGAGGCAGGATTCATCTCTTCTGCTTGCTACACTCGTGCTGAAATGTGCGTGCTGCTCTGAGATGTCATGTGTGTAGTTTAGAGGGGAGAAGACATAGAGAGGGAGACACAAAGCTGGAGAGACTCATCGAGAAGCAAACTGTCAATACGTGTTGAATAAACACTGGCAGAGAGTGGGGCCATGTTTGTGGGATGAATCTGAACAGTTTTCACGTGGTTAACGAAGCAAAGCGTCCCCTATTAAGGACAGATCGAGGATGGAGGCAGACGGTAGCATTGAGGGTGGCCCAATCTTCCACCCGGCTCTTTGCCAAGCAGTAGCCTGATGGTTTCTGCAAGTTTTCAAGCAAGTCTCATTCTCCTATACCCACTCTGTAACTCTGGGCCATTTATCTCTTCCCTTTATTTCAAAATGGTTTTATTTTAGTTTTATTTTAATCAAAGTTATAAATCCACAGAATTTAGAGAGTCAGATAGGTTCGAAAAGCTCACAACAAACAGCATTTCCTCAACTCTCCACTATTTCTTAATCCCAAGGCAATCACTTCCATTTTAACTGATTCTCTTGATATTTACATCTATGTGTCTGTAGGAATATGATCTTATTGCTATTTCATTGTTAAAAAGAGAGAGAGAGCATGAGCAGGGGGAGCAGCAGAGGGAGAAGGAGAAGCAGACTCCCCATTGAGCAGAGAGCCCGAAGCAGGGCTCAATCCCAGGACCCTGGGATCATGACCTGAACCGGAAATGGAGACTTAATCAACTGAGCCACTCAGGTGCTGCACCCAGGTGCTGCTGTTTCTTGGTGTTTGGTTTTTGGCACACACAACATGTATACACACACTCACATACTCGTGTGTACACACATACACATATACACACGGATGTGTTTCTCCATTCTCCCTGTACGGTTTCATTGAAATTTTGGAGATTAAGTGGAATGGGAAGTATAGGCTTCCAGTTATGGAATGATGAAGTCACAGGAATAAAAGATCTGGGGCGCCTGGGTGGCTCAGGGCGTTAAGCCTCTGCCTTCAGCTCAGATCATGATCTCAGGGTCCTGGGATCGAGCTCCGCCGCATTGGGCTCTCTGCTTGGCGGGGAGCCTGCTTCCCCCTCTCTCTCTGCCTGCCCCTCTGCCTACCTGTAATCTCTGTCAAATAAATAAATAAAATCTTTTTAAAAATAATAATAAATAAATAAAAGATCCAGCATAGGGAGGATAGTCAATGATACTGTAATAGCACAGTACTCGAGGCATAATGTATGGAGACATTGAATTACTAAGTTGCACACCAGAAACTAATGTAACATTGTGTGTCAACTATACTAAAAAAAAAATTGGGGGTGATTAATGTTAAAGCTTTTACATTATTTTAATTCTCTAAATGTTGTGAATAGCTAATTCCCAGATACTGTGTTTATTTTTCCATCCCTGAACAACTCACGCTCTTGCTAAAGTTAACAATTACTTTTTTTTTGTTTGTTTGGTTTGTTTTAATAACTTCTTCCTCACTTCTGCCCTCTTCTCAATGTGTTCACACAATAATTTTATCTTTCTGAAGAAGTACTTCCAGAACCTTCTGAACCCCTTATGTCTACTATGCAGCCATTTTATTAGAGGTAAATTCACCTCTCTTTTGTGCTGGAACCCCTTGTTTCCCAGACCCTGCGTCTTCCACTTTTGAAAATTCTACTTCTTTTTTTTATAAACAATAGCTCGGTAGACTCCTTATAAGGCCCTTGCATATATGAAAACATACTTATTACACCTTCACATTTGATTAATAGTTTTGTTAAGTATAGTATTCTACCTTTGGGAATATATGTGCCATATATATATATATATATATATATATATATATATATATATATATATACCAATTTTTTGGCATTGACTATTTTATATATATGTATGTGTGTGTGTGTGTGTGAATACACACACATACATATTTGAGATTTTGAAAAATTTCCCAATTGTCTTTTCTCATATTGTTGTTAAAAAGTCCAGTGCTGGGGCACTTGGGTAGCACAGTCTTTTGAGCATCTGACTCTTGATTTTGGCTCAGGTCATGATCTCATGGGTCTTGGGACCCGGCCCCATGTAGCACTCTGTGCTCAGTGGAGAGTCTGCTTGGGATTCTGTCCCTCTCCCTCTTTTTTTTTTTTTTTAAATATTTTATTTATTTATTTGACAGACAGAGATCACAAGTAGGCAGAGCAGCAGGCAGAGAGAGAGAGAGAGGAGGAAGCAGCCTCCCCACTGAGCAGAGAGCCCAATGCAGGGACGATCCCAGGACCCTGGGATCATGACCTGAGCCGAAGGCAGAGGCTTTAACCCACTGAGCTACCCAGGCAACCCCCTCTCCCTCTTCCTCTGCCCCTACCCCCCAGGATGAGTAAATAAATCTTAAAAAAAAAAAAAAGTCCAATGCTGTTCTGATTCTTGATCCTTCATATAAAGCTATTTTTTTTTTCTTTTTTCCCCCTTGGAAACATTTAATATCTGCTGGTTATCCCCAGTGTGAAGAAATTGCGCAATGATGTGTCTTGGTAAATCAATTTTCATCCACGGCGCTTGGATATAAATTATGAACTTCAGGAACTTAATATCTAGGAAGTTTTCATGCATTATTTATCTGGGAGATTTCCTCCCATTGTGTCTGGATCTGCTTCCCACATTTGGACTTCAGTGTTCTGGTGTGGTCCCGTCGTTTCGTCACTGCTTTTTTTCTCTTTGTGTTTTTGCTGTACATTCTCAGTGCTGTCCTTAGCTTTTTAAAATTTCTGCTCTTCCCAAGCACTCTTGTCTGTTCTCTGAATGCATTTTAAGATTTATTATTTGTTTTAGAGATTTTTTAAAATCTATCAATCTACCTGCCTATAAAGAGTAGGAGTCGGAGGAGGGGTACATGGAGAGGGAGAGAGATCCACTCTGAGCCTGATTCGGGCTCGATCTCACAATGTTGAGATCATAACCTGAGCCAAAATCAAGAGTCGGATGCTTAACTAACTGAGCCACCCAGGCACCCCTGAGAGAGAGAGAGAGAGAGAGAGCACATTCACGCAGGGGAGAGCAGCAAAGGGAGAGAGAGAATCCCAGGCAGACTCCCTGCTGAATGTAGAGCCTGACACAAGGCTCAATCGCGTCCCCAAGATCATCACCAGAGCGGAAATCAAGAGTCAGACATTCAATCAACTGAGCCACCCAGGCACTCCCTGAATGTTTTTTTTAAAATCAGAATTCTATTATTTTTTCCTCAGTTTTATTGAGAAAAGATGGACAGTTTAAGGTGTACAACAGAATAGAATCCTATTCTTATTTCATGGATGCACTATTTTCTCCTTACTCTCTGAGAATATTAATAATCATTCTTAAACTTTTCCTTCCCCCCATATAATTTCTATCACTTCTGTTGCTTCCAAGTTACTTCCCCCTCCTCTCTGGTTCTGCCTTTTCTGTTAGAGGCTGTTCTCAAATATGAACTGACCCTTAAATGTCTCTTCATGTTCATAAGTGGGGCACTAAAAGTTGATGCTCTGTGCTCATGCATAGGGTTTGGCAACAATGGGCTTTGGTTCAGTGATCTTCCTGGGCCATTTTTCTGGGAAACTTTGGATCTCAGTATCTTGAAATCTTTTCTCTTGCGTTGTTGGAAGAGCTGCGGTGAAACTTCTCATAATCTCTCATGTGGAAGTTATAACTCTTGCTACCACTATTCTGGAAACAAGATCAGGAAAATTGATGGAGATCTCAACATTCCAAATGTGAACATTTTTCTGACCTGACTTTACAGAACAGACGAAGACTGGAGATACAACTACTTCTTAGGAGGACTTTTAGTCGATCATTCTGCTAGTAGATCTACCTCTATTCCCACCTCAATAGGTCCCAAATGTCATCAGTTCCTGAGCAGGTGGGCTGCTTTTTGCTGTCCCCATTTGGGGCTTATGACTCCACTTTTTCAGCTCTGTCGCATCAGTTACCAAGCTTACATTTGCTTTCCAGCTTCCAATCTTTTTATTACCATCATCACTCCTGTTCTCTTCATCCTGTAGGTTTGTGTCTTCTCCAGAATATCTCCTCTGCTGCTGTTTTAGGAAGGTTTCAGGCGGGACTGGAGACTAAACCCAGTGTTCAACTTGCCGTCTTTGAATAGAAGTTCCCCTTCCTCCCATCCCCACTCAGTAAGTAGTCTTGGCTTTGGAAATTTTCTCTTCTTGTCTTCATCACAGTGACAATGAAGTATGCAAACCCAAACAAAACTGAAGTCCATTCCAATGTCCATTGTCATCTGATTAACTTTGCTTTAACATCTAAAGAAAACTTCTCTTCTCCACTTCACTAGTTTTAGATCATCTAATACAGCAACGAAGGCAAGGAAAAGGTAGGACTTAACTGGTTCTCCCCATTCCCTGGAAAACAACAGCAGCCAGGCAGGTCCAAGAACTGCTGATGTGTGGGAGTGATCTTGAAGCACATATACTGCCCCCTGGTGGGTGAGCTGGTACTGCTTTTAGGGTTCTCCAAGCTTTCCAAGATGGTGCTGTCTGAAGGGAAGTCCACTTACTATTGCCAGAGGTGACATTTGAACTCAGACCAGAGGAGAAGCGCTGGAAAGATGTTCTAAATTTAAAGCTCTTTTTCATTTTCTACCAATCACTACGCCCATGCCAGCATCAATCAGTACACCCACCGTGTGTGGCCTCGTAACTATCACCAGGAATTCAGCATTACGGAGGGAACAGCTATTTCCCCCAAATTCTAGGATGCCATCACCCTGCACAGAGGGAAAGTACAGGTTTTAAGAAAGAAGACGTGTCATTCCACATGAAAGTCATACCCAGTCATTTCATCCACGACCTGCTGTGTTATCCCAATATGGTGGCCACTAGCCAGGTGTGACTATTAAAATTTCAGCTGATTAAAATTAAAAATTCAGTTTTTCAGTCACTCCAGCCACATTTCAAGTGCTTAACATCCCTATGGGGCTATCCTATTGAACAGGCAGATAGAGAACATTTTTTTCTCTGCAGAAAGTTCTATTGGATAGCAGTGGTCTAGAGCTCCTAATGGTGCCAGGAACTTCCTTTGATTCTTACAGATTGAATTAATCACAGCCACATCTATGTTCCTGCAAGCCTTTGTTCCTTCCCCTGCCACCCTCTTTAACACAGTCTGGCTTGAAATGCAGTTAGTTAAATAATAGGCCTGTCTCTCCCACTTGACCATAGCTTATGAGGGCTGGGACCAAGCTTGTATCATTTGCCATTATTCCCAACACATACAGCAGAGACTAGCGAGCAGAAGTTCCTGAATAAATGTGAGTTGAATGAATGACTGAACTGTAAACTCCCTCAGGGCAGGAATGAAATGTTCTCATGTCTGTATTCCCTACGGTTCCTTGAGCAAAGAGGGACCTTCTTTCTGTTAGAGGTTTGCATGCTGCTACACCTGCCGGCCTTGGACCATACCTTAGCATCACTAAGACAAAAAGCCCAATTGCATGTCCCCCTAGTCCCCAAGCCCACAAGCTCCCCCTCACCTCTGTCCTTGCACATTATTACCTCCTGTGGCTTTGCCACATCCTACCCTATGTCTCTCTGCTTTGCAGCTCCTACCTTGCCTCTGTGAGGTCGGTCCGGTCATGCACAGCCCAACCCTCTGTATACACACTGCATACACTCACACGTGCAAACACGTGTGCACTCTGTGCTTGTCCTTCAACATCTTTTCTCCTCTGTCCTCACACCTGGAAGAGTGGTCTCCAGATGGTGGTGTGTGTATCCCCAGGAGCTCTCCATGATGATCCTCTGGAGTGCAGAGAAAAATATGTTTGGACTTCTGTTTTTTAAAAAAAAATCTCAATATTTAAAATTGCCTTATTCTGCCAAATAGTTTAATATGTCGGTAATATATTAGTGTAGTAATATATGCTTTCTAACAAAATAAATACACTATTTGGAGTATGAGCTAACTTATTTTTATTGATTGGAGTGTGTGCAAAAAACAGCATCTGCCCTAGCCTACATCGAGCCCTTCTACTTCCCGGTCTGGCCTCTCAAGGACCAGCAGGAGCCCCATCCTCCCTGCACACTCCAGTCTAGTCTGGCTCAGCAGGTTTCCCAGGAACAGACATAGAAGCCCTTACCAACTCCTGATGTCTTCAGTTTTTTAGTACACTTCGCGGTAGCACACCGGACTTGTTCTTGAATTCTTTGTTGTCAGGAACAAGCTTTATCTTGCTAACCAAATGGCAAATTGCATGAGCATCTTACACTTACATTGTACTGGAGACCCTCTTAGAATGGAACGTTGGAGAGAACATCCAGTCTAATCACATGTATATATAAAGAAACAGAGTCAGGGAGGTAAAGTGACCTGCTCAGGGACACCCAGGTACAGCCTGCCCCGATCATACACTGAGACCATGGATTTGGACAGAGGTAGCTTAACCAAAGTGGGAAGAACTCCCAAGGGTCTCCACCTCAACCCCATAAAAGTCGCTCAGAACGCCATGGTTATGGTTTCCTGCCTGCCTTTAGCTTGCCAGCCTGGGGAGGAACAGCACCTCCGTGAGGCTTGAAGAAAGTCTACACACAGAGAAGGTGTCAGCTGCTAACTTAACAAAAGATAAGAGCCAAGATCATGACCTTCTAATGGCAAACCAGCCTATTAGTTTAGCATTATGCGTGTCCAACGTCAGAGCCAGGCCTGGTAGAGATTTGATTTTTTATTATTCAGGAAGCCCCTTACTTGAAAATGAGAGAAACCTCTAGCGACTGCTGGAAATCCCTTCTTTTCAAATAATAAGAAGAATCTTCACCTAAGAAACTTGGCTCCCAGCTCTTTCACAATTCCTCTGTGCCCTTAACCTGGCTGAGCAGCAGAGCAGGCAAATGATTCGAACCTGTGGGCTTTAAAAAAAAAAAAAAAAAAGATGCCAATCAAATGTAAATGATGATCCCATTAAATAATGATTTTCATTAAAACTCAACAAAACACATTTCTCAGACTTTGTGATGAGCCCTGTGTCCAACTTCTGCTCTTAATTTTTTTAAACACTTAATTTGTGATATTCTGCGATCATTTTTAGGTTTGGGGGGGTTGGATTTTTTTTTTTTTTTTTTTTTTTTTTTTTTTGTGAAGTACTGACCAAAAAAATCTTGCTGCATTCAGTCTCCTGAGAATGTTGGGTCGAGTTTTTTGATCCCTGTGGCTCATTGATTTGCGGGCTGATGTAGTGCGAGGGGTCCTTATTAGTGGCGTCTGTCCCTGCTGTAATGTTTTTGTTATTTTTCCTCATTTGTTCACTCTGACATCATGTCATTACAGAATGGTGCTGTTCAGGCCCTGCCTGGGCTGTTCGTTAGCGTGTGTTTAATGAGCAGCTTAATTGAGCTGTCTAGTAGGCCACCTGTCGCCCTCCGGACTTATTAACATACTAATGGCCTGACATTGTATTTTCTGACAGGCAACAGGGCTTACTGATTTGATGTCTGGACATGAGGATTTTATGCAGGAATGAGAGCGGGCATTGGGAAGGAGGTTTAAAAAACGCAAATTAACTCTTTGGTATCTCTGTGTTTATGGCTCTCTGGTGGAAAAGAAAAAAAAAAAGTTCAACCCATGGCCGGCCAGGAAAGCATGTTCTGGGGAGGAAGGCTTACCCCCCACCCCTGCTGTGGTTCTCCGAGAGAAAGCAGGCTCCGCTTGAGAAGAGGAGTCTTCGTTTAGGTCACAGTATTATTGTTGGGAACTACTTCAAAGGGGAGATCTGCAGCCCCCCACCCCCGGGGGAAGTTTGGTGCCTAGACTGTTGTTCTCTGCTAAGCTCATGAAAAGCAGTGATGCTTTCTCAGAGAGGTGCTGTTGCCCCTGCCTTTTAAATCCCGCTGAGGACAGGATCAGGAACACTGGGCTCCAGGTGAGGGCCCTGGAGAGACGGCCAGAGCTCGCATGGATGCGTTGGCCAGGGACACTTGTTCTGTTTGTGTTTTACTTCTGTGTGGTTGCCTCTTCTCCCCTGGCCTCCCTTGCAGAGCTGGGAGGAAGACCGTCTGTCCTGGGAAATTTCTGGAGAGTGAGTCCAGAGAGTGGGACGTCACTCCCGCGGGGGCTGGATGTGGCTCTTCTCTCCTCTCTCCTTTTCTCCTGAGCCACCCCGCCCTCCTTCAATGCCTGTGCACGGAACAACTTCGCCCAGAGTCACAGAGTCATAAAGAAAAACCTCCTTTAAGATTTCCTTTAAGACCTCCTTTAAGACTAAGGGCTGAGCAGAGTGTGCCAAATCTCCAGGGCAGCTTGGAGGTGGGGCAGACACCCTTGTGGGAGAGCCCTGTCTGGGTGGCTGGGCTGGGTGGCAGAGACCCCCAGGCCCAAGGTTCCAGCCAAGTCAACCCAGGAGCTATGGAAGGCTGTCTCTGGGGAGAACCCCAGAAGGTGTTCTGGGTGTGACTGTCTGGAAGCAGCATTCCAGAACGCGGCCGTTGAACCTGCAGCTCCTGACCCTTCTTTATGGGAGGTCATCAGTGGTCTCCCCCTCCCGGGGTCTGAGCACAAGAATGTTGCCAGTGGACCAGTCACACTTCCTCTCCTTGCTTAGTACCCAGCCATGCGGGGAGGAGGAAGAGGAGGAGGAGGAAGGGGAAAAAAAGCAGAAACCCACATACTCTCTCTCCCTTCCCTTTCCTGTGCTGATGACGACGATGATAGCTTTAATTTTCATTTCTTCAGCCGAGCCTTTTGTAAACATGATTCCATCGAAGTTTTCTATCCCAGAATTTCTCAACTTCAGCACAACTGATGCTTTAAACCAGATCGTTCTTTGCTGTGGGGGACTGGTCCGGACATTGCAGTATGTTGCGGTGCCTCCCTAAACTCCACCCACCAGATGCCAGAAGCGAACCCCATCCTGACTGTGGCCATCAAAAATGTCTCTAGACTGAAGAACATAGGGGAAGGGAAGGAAAAATAAAATAAGTTGAAAACAGAGAGGAAGGCAAACTATAAGAGACTCTTAACTCTAGGAAACAAGCGGAGGGTTCCTGAAAGGGAGGTGGGTGGGGGATGGGGTAAGTGGGAGATGGGCATTAAGGAGGGCACGTGATGGAATGAGCACTGGGTGTGATGTGCAACTGATGAATCACTAGATTCGACCCCTGAAACTAATAATATACTGTATGTTGACAAAATTGAACTTAAATTTTTAAAAAATTGCCTCCAGACATTGCCAAATGTCATGGGGGGTGTTGCTCCCTGTTCAGAAACATTGTTCTAGAGGCAGTATATTGCCCCCAGTTGGTAGATGAGAAGCAAACAGAGTATAAAGGGGGGACTCATTCACAGCTAGGATGCAGGAGGCAGAGCAGGGTTCAAACCCAAGTCCGTCATATGCCATCTCCTGGATCCCTCCTTTGCGGGATCCTCTCTTGGTCATAATGAGAGTGGATCTAGCTGTGACCAGCGACGGGTCAGCTGTCTGAATCCAGGGCTGACCACTACACAGCTAATAGAGGTGAGTTGTTTTGCTAAGGGTTTTATACATTATCTCTTAAAATCTTCCCCATATCCCTTTGACATAAGTACTCTAATTCTTCTGTTTGAAAAGATGAGGAAACTGAGACTCAGAATAATTAAAGTGACATGTCCAAGGCCAATGTCACGTAGCCAGTAGGGGTGAGAGTCTCATCCAGGTGTCCCTGGTTTCAAAGAACATGTGTTTTCTGCTACAGCATCCAGAATCACAGCCATCTGCACCAAGAGTCCCCATCCTTAGGACCCATTCTCATATCTTGCAAAAAAGAAGGGGCATTTCCTTCTTTTATTTCCCTGACTGACCAGGATGCTGTGCCTGGTACATTCCCCAGAACCATGTGTGATGGTTCATTTTATGTGTTACCTTGACTGACCCAGGGAGACTAGACATTTGATCAAAATTGTTCTTAGCCTAGGGCACCAGGGTGGTGCAGTTGGCTAGGTGCCCACCTTGATTTCAGCTCAGGTCATGATGAGGCCGTGAGATCCAGGCCCACATCAGGTTTGGCGTGATGAGTCTACTTGAGATTCTCTCTCTCCCTCAACCCCTCCCACCCCTCCCACACTTATACTGTCTCTCTTCCTGTCTTTTTCCCAAACAAAAAAATCTTAAAAATGTTTTCAAAATTATTCTTGGTATGTCTGTGAGGGTAATCCTGGTGAGCTTAACGTTTGAATCAGTGGACTCAATAAAGTCTCTGCTGTTCCTAATGTGGGTGGGGGCATCCGGTTAGTTGAGGGTCTGAATAGAACAAAATGCTGAGCCTACTCCAAGTAAGAAAGAATTCCTCATGCCTCATGGCCTTTGAATTGAGACACTGCTTTTTCCAATGTTTTGGACTTGACCTGAAATATCAGATGTCCCCACGTCTCAAGCCTGTGGGCCTTCGGACTAGAACTACATTGTCAGCCTTCCTGGGCCTCAGCTTACCAGCCCACCCTACAGATCTTGATCTGTAATCACATGAGCTAATTCCTTATAGTAAATCTCTTTATATACATATACATACTCACACATATATACATATACATCCTATTGGTTCTGTGTCACGGGAGAACCCTGACTAATATGGCATTATGGTCAGCTTTTAGTCATGGTAACTTTTTATATCTCATATTTTCTTTCAACATTTGTTGAAAGATACTAGATACTGACTGACAGTATCTAGCTTTTTTTTTTTTTTAATGCAATCTGAGACTAATGATGTTAAACACTTCATAATGTTGTCTCTTCAGACAACTTATTCCTCTGTGCTACTTTCTGGGTAAATTCCTCCATTGTGATCTTCCATTTTGTCAACTCTCTCTTTAGTCATTCAATCTAGAGTTTCTCCTGCCCTATTAAGTTTTCTAAATTTCAGTGATATGCTACTTTACCTCCAGGATTTCTAAGTGGTTCCTTTTCATACCCATCTGTTCATTATCTGTTTCTGCCTGGCTCAAGTCCTTAATTTTTTTTATCTTTTTCATCTTTGTTACTTTTTCCTTTAACTATTGGAAGATAGCACATAATTTAAAAGTCTTTTTCAGATTGCACTATTATTTTTATTTTCTTTAAAGTGATTTCATTCCCTGACCTGATTTTGTTGATTTGGTGTGGCTGTCCAGAATTAGTTTATTTTTGTTTTGTTTCATTTTGTGATAGCTGTATTCACTGTTTCCTTTCAGGGGTGGAGGAGTGGGTTGTTGTTTTCACTTGCCCCCTATGATCTGTTCAGAACTACATCCTCTGGTGGGTTTTCAGAGTGTTCATCTTAAGGAGATAGGTGGGGATATCATAGTTGTAGTTACTGAGCCATTTGGTAAAATGCCCAGATTCTGGCTGCAAAACTTTGCCTTTCCTCATTTTAATAGGTGTGCATCCGCAATCTAGGCAGTGGTGGATAGAAACATGTTTTAGCATCTCTGTAAGGGAGAGCTATGCTCCATCCCTGGCTCCATCCCCTGCTTTGCATGATTTAGACTTTCAACCAATAAGCTCCCATCCAGCAAGCTGGTACCTTCAGTCTTATTTTATGTTTTGTGTTCCTGGATCATGGAGATGTCTTCTCTTTTGAGCATGGCAACTAAAAAAAAAAATCTATCATGACTCTGTGTTAGTGCCAATGGAAAGCTCAAATCACGAATCTTGATGGAGTTGAATATCCACTGCTGTATACGTGTCTTATCACCATTTTACAATATCATATAAAAAATCTCCCTACAGAGAAGGGTTGCCTGCTTGTTATCTTGGTTTACAAAATGCTCAGAAGTGTGGGCTGAGTCAGCCTGCTTGAGTTCAAATCCCAGATCTACTTCTTGCCAGTTGTGGATACTTTGGCCAAACTGTCTAAGGCTTTAAGCCTTATTTTCCTCAACATGAAATGTATCAGTAGTATAACATTCCAAGGTTGTTATGAGGATTAAATAAAATAATCCAAGCAAAAGCCCTTCCCACGGATTCTGGCACATGGTCAACCCTCAGTAAATGTCTGCTGTTATTACAGCATTTATCACCGCTTGGTTTGAATCAAATATCCAACTTCAGAGAATTATTTTTTCAAAAGTTTCCAGTGACCTGAAAGACAGAAGAAAGAAGTGCCAAAAAATATTTTAACTGCTCAGTTTTGTAAGGTGCTTTCATATCTGGTATCCATAGTCTCACAGTAAATCTGTGCTTTGTTTTTCCCATTCTGCAGTTGAAAAAATTGAACCACAGGATTAGGGCACACTTTTTTTTTTTTTTAAACTACTGCAAGATTTTGACTCACAGGAGGTACATGAATGAAAAGTCACACTCAGCTGACACCCTCGGGGGCACCAGCAGTATTGCTACTTCTCAGAAAAAGATTAGGAAGCAGCCCTAAGGAAATGCTGGTTTTTCCTTGGAAAGTGATACTCCCCATTTCCCAGATCTGTCCATGTTGTTATGCCATTGGTGGTCCTGGACACCTGAATTACACCCAGATATGTAGTCCACCTTTTATGCTGTGAAACTGAGAGGGTGTCTGCTTCCTCCTCCACATCCACTTCATGTCACCTCTACTCTGCTCTGGGTCCCACATCAGCATCAGTTACCTCCACAGACTCCCTTGCCCTCTGGTTCCTGGCTGGACTGGCCAATAGGCAGGGTGACCAGCCTTTGAGAAAGTCAACCTGGGACACAGCCATGTAAGACTAAACAATAATCACCGCCTATAGCAACATAACATATACTCAGATGTATACTTAGATACATGTGTGTTATTCCTCTAACATGAAAATATAAAAGATACAGGCACCTGTGTGGCTCAGTTGGTTGAGCAGCAGACCCTTGATTTCAGCTCAGGTCATGATCTCAGGGTCATTAGATCAAGCCATGCATCGGTGTCCATGCTCAGCAGGGAGTCTGCTCAAGGAATCTCTCTTTTTCCCTCTCCCTATGACCCCTACCCTGCTCATGCTCTCTCTTTCTCTCCCTCAAATAAATAAATAAATCCTTTTTAAAAAATAAAATATGAAAAATAAAAAGGTACATCAAAGGGAATATAATCAACAATGTTACAGTAGTGTTGTATGGTGACAGATGGTAGCTATGCTTGCCCTGAGCACAGGGTAACATACAGAGTTGTTGAACCACTGTGTTGTACACCTGAAGCTAATGTCACATTGTGTGTCCACTGTACTTCAACAACAACAAAAAAAGATAATAGGAGGAAAATATGAAAAATAAGTACCTGAAATTATATATTATTCTATATTACCAACTTTCCTGTTACATAAATGCTATTATTTAAATAAAACAGCAGCAGAACTAGTGAATTAGTAGTAATTAGTAGCAGGGCTAATTAAACAAATAGCATATGTGAGAAAATATAAAAATACTTTAAGTTTCTTTCTGTCCTCTAACACAGCAATTTATTTTAACTCCTTATTGGATGTTTAAGTTTTATAGGCTATATCAAGATAAATGACTGTAAGAACTTTAGAAGGAAAATATAAACACAATAGGGCTACTTCACTATTTATATTTAGTAAAATGTGGCAATAATATGTTTATTTCTGTCTAGTGATACAATAGACATATTTATTTATTTATTTATTTATTTTACACGATAGACATATTTTTATTCTTTCTATTTCCTCCTCTGCTAATTCTTCTCTGAACTACCTTCAGCTTTTAGGGCATCCTTTTTTCTTCTTGTATGGGGTGGTAAAGCTGAACATAGTCAAAAGAAAATTCACTTTTAACTTATAGCTCTTCCCTTAAAAAAAAAAAATTTATTTGAGACAGAGAGAGAAAGCATGTGCATGCACAAGCAGGGGGGGGGGGGGGCAAAGGGATAAGGAGAAGCAGACCCCTCCTTCTCCACTGAGCAGAGAGTCCAACTTGGGGCTTAATCCCAGGACCCAGGGATCATGACCTGAGCTGAAGGCAGATGCATAACCGACTGAGCCACCCAGGCACCTTTACAGCTCTTCTCTTATGAAGCCCACATCAGTCCAAGGTGATGACATTGAGCTGACTATCTTTTCAACAAAAGCATTTGGAAAGCTTCCTTACTGGCTGTGGAGGTTAATTTTATATGTTATTTTGCTGGGCTGTGGGGCCCAGTTTTCTGGAAAAATAGCAGTCTAGATGTTCCTCTGAAGCCATATTTTAGATGTGATTAACACTTATTATCTGTTGGCTTTGACTGAAGGTGAAGCAGGTGACCTTCTATAAGGTAGGTGGGCCTCATCCAATCAGCTGAAGGCCCTCAGAGCAAAGGCTGTTTTCCTAAGGAAGAAGGAATCTTCCTCAAGACAGCAACATGGAAACCTCTGCCTGAGTTTTCAGACTGTGGACCTTCCTCATGAATTTTGGATTCAAGTCTGAAATGTCATTCTTATCTGAGTTTCCAGCCGCCAGACCACCCCACAATTTACAGACTTGCCACAATCATGTGAGCCAATCCCTCAAAATCTTGTCTCTGTCTCTCTGTATATCTCTGTCTCTCCTCTGTTTCTACAGAGAGCTCTGATTAATAAACTATCAAGAGCAAGTTTTTAGACTTGCAAGAATTTGTTTCCAGCTCTCCAAACTGCTCACCCACTTTGTGCCCACAGGCTTGTTTTGGTAGGCCACTGATTTCTCATTCAGGAACTTTGCATCTATAAACTCACGATGTGGGTACTCACGTCCAAGACGCCCATCATTTTATATATTTGGAAGCACATTAGACGGTACAAGTTAAATCTCTCTTTCTCAGGAATAGTGGTTTTAAAACAGAAATCATTTTTTTAAATTTATTTTTTTATTTAATTTTTAAATTTTTAAATAAACATATAATGTATTTTTATCCCCAGGGGTACAGGTCTGTGAATCGCCAGGTTTAGCACAGAAATCATTTTAACTTAGGAAATTTTAAGTTGGTGTACAATTTACAGATAGAGAGTGTAAGTTACTGATTTAGTTAAAAGAAAGAGAGAGAAAATCCTGTTGCCCTTTTTTTAGAGGTTTTTTTTTTTATATTATTTAAGAGATTTTTAAAAAAGATTTTATTTATTTGAAAGAGACAGAGAGCAAGCATGGGTGGAGGGGTTGAGGGAGAGGGAGAAGCAGACTCCCCACTGAGCATGATGTGGAGCTCGATCATAGGACCCTGAGATCATGACCCAAGGCGGAAGCAGATGCTTAACCAACTGAGCCACCCAAGGGCCCCTTTTCAAGCGATTTTTTAAAAAGGTTTCAAAAGTCTTATTAAAAAATTAAGTTTTTTTTTAAAAGTATGAGCTTTTGTGACAACCCCCACATAACCTTGCACAACTCAAGGGCAGTCAGTTTGTCCTTTGCTAGGCTCCTTGTGGCCCCTTCAAAAACCAACGGACAGTTTTTGTTCAAGAGCATATTCATTGTTTTGTTCTCAGCCTTTTCTCTGTTCTCATCCTTAATGTCTTTCCAAATTAAAGAAGCACATTCTTCTTGTCCCAAACTTTGAATATAGGATTTTCCAACAGGCCAGCATCTTTCCCGTGGCAGGCAATAATGACATCCGTGTTGCAGGCACGGTGCCCAGAGGGTTGTCTCTTATCTAGTGGCAAGTCTCAGGAAGTGCTTCTACATATTTTGAGGAAACCAAACGTTGACTGTGAACGTCCATTACAAAAGCATCAATATCCCCAATAGGAAAATCACTTCCCCTAAATTCAGGACAATTAGCAGGGAAGATCTTTTCATTTTCTTTGGTAAGACAATTATAGACCAAAATGGACTCTTGCTGAAATGTACATTTGTATCATCAGCCAAATGTGCTGCTCGATTAACAAATTCCAGTGTCTATTAGGACAAAGGACTAATAATCTATATTTTCTCCATTTTTATAAAATGCTTCATGGAATTCAAGAAGATGATCTGAAACTCTGTTTTTTGAAATTCAAGCACCTAAGCGCCAGGGAGAACACTTTTTGGTTTGCTATCATTTGCCTCATCATTTGGCATACTGTAGAAAGCATGAATGTTGGTTAGAAATGAAAAAAAAATCATTTCTACCTTGTAATCTTGACCAACATATCTCTTACCAAAAATTTCCCTTTCTGTATACCTCTGTTTTGTGGGGGGAAAGTAGTGTGACAAGGGGCTAATGTCCACATACCATATTACTCAATGTTTCTGGCTTATTAGAAGAATGGATGGCCTGCTGACGTCTGAGGGACAGGGCTAGCTGAGAGATGACACACAGTGGGTCACAATACTATGTGCACCTGTGCCACACACCTTCTGAGGGAACCACTGTATGGGGCCATCTTCCCCTCAGCCAGAAGACATTGGGCTGGGAAGCGAGGCAGTGAGGGTGAGAGTATCCCTTCCACCGTTATACAGTGTAACCCTCTGAAGGGGTGTCTGCCTCCCTCCCATCTTGGAATTGGAGGGTTCAGAATTTTCAGTGCCCGTCATGGTCCATTTGATCTGTCGGCTTGGCCAAGCTAGCCCCATTATCTAATCAGATGCAAACCTAGGTGTTGCTGTGTATTTTGTGGATGGGATGAACATTTATAATCCGTTCACAGCAAGTAAAGATAATCCTCAGTAATCTGGGTGGGCCTGATCCAATCAGTTGAAAGGCCGTAAGGGCCCAGCTGAGGTTTCCCTGCAGGAGAGGAGACTCCCTGGGAATGGCAGCTTTTGTGCCTACCCAAGAATTCCAGGCTGCCCTTCCTGCTGGCCTGCCCTGTGGGGCTCACACCCAGTCAGCTTCCACACTCAGGCAGCTTGTTCCTTGCAGTAAATTTCTTCACGTTACAACCTATTTGCTCTGTTTTTTTGTTTTTTTGTTTTTTTTTCTGGTGGGATCCTGACTGATATGGTATCCAAGGGGGGAAATGATTCACCCTGGAAGTCAAGGCATGGCTGTTTTTTAGGGACACTCATGCCACCTAATCAACCATGAAGGGGATCCCTGTGTTGACCAGGGTGCCTGATTCCAACCCAATTCATTCCCATGAACCATGGGGCAGATCAGCTATTGGGGGATGCAGCTGCATGTGTGGTTCCCAGGACATTCACCAGGATACTTCTTAGCACTTCCTTGTCCAGTAGCCCCAGACAATGGAAAGAGAATCACCAAGGACTCAGATCCTTCTAGAATGAAGGTTCAGGTGATCCTTCTAAGTAAAGAACTCAACCTCGCTGAAGTTGGCATAGTATAAGGGGAAACACAGAAGGATGAGGAAGGGGGAACACAGAAGGGGGAACACAAGGGCAGCTATGGTTACCGTCACCACCTTGGATTTGTGATCTGCTACAAAAAAGAACCATGTCATGAATTAACCATTCTCCACCTTTCTTTTCCTCTTTACCTAATATGGAGAGCACTGATGGTAGCTAATGGTGGGAGTTTGGCTGAATTGATACCAACCCACAATGGTAAGTAACTGATGGAACTTCATGTGGTCCTATGTTGGGGCTGCACACTTTCCAAGTGGAGAGGATGAGAGTAAAAATTAGAGGCCAGAGGGTGTGACCTGTGCTAGATATCTCCTGTCTGTAACCCCCAACCCTGTTCCTCACCCCCATCTTTCTGCTCTGCATCCAGGATGCTAACCTGCGAGGACTGCATTGGGGTGGGGGGGGGATTCCACACTGACTTCCCAGGGTCATCAGTCAATGTCGCCAAAGGTGAGTGGGAGCTAGAGGTAGGAGGTCAGACCCTGTGTTCCCCCAGCCCCTCTCTGGGGAATTGCTGCAGGCTGGCCAAGTCCCTCCATCGACTGCGGTCAGATGTCACCCCCATGCTGCCCTGTCTCCATTCTGTGCCCTCAGGCCACTCTTGCCAGCCTAGATGGGAAGCACTTGTCCTTGTGGTGCCCTTCCCACAGCCCACACCTTGTCAGTTGGCCCCGATTGAATTTCCCCCCAAATACCACGATGTGTTTAGACAGTTTCTTGCACACACCGTGAATCATACAGAGTTACTTAAAGCTCGCCAAGGATTTCTCCAAAGATTTATCAAAGACTGGCAGACTGGGAAGGACTGAGACCACACTCCTTTCACAGATGAGACAAACTGAAGCTGCTAGGGGTGGGGTCATAAACCCCAGGTTATTTGGCCAAACAGAGGCCATCCTGACCTCCTGGTCCCTCCTTCCTTTGGCCTCTGTCTCTGTGAGTGACCCTTGAGCTAACCTGTGAGAAGAGCCCTTTGCAAGTTCTTCTGAGGAGAAGGAAGTGACCACAAAGGTGAAACCCAACAAGATGAAAGGCTGGGGGCGTGGAGCTGGGGAATGTTGGATGTCCAGGGATCACCAAATCACATAGGGACAACACTGTATAAGCAAAAATCAGCAGCCCATGTCAGCATGAAGCAGCTTTTGGGGCCCCACCCAGAGCATGACAGACAAAGTTTTTCTATTGCCCGCCCCCTCTTCAATCCATCTCTTTGTCCTTTCTTCCTTCCTCTGTCCCCACCAGCTGCCACTCAAATGCCTCATACTTAGGAACTCCTGGCCAGAGTCACCTAGTAAGTAGGGAGTTAACGGATTATTCTAGTGCGCTATCCAAGAGGTTTACAACAGGTGAGAGAACTCTCTTCAGTGTAGGTTTCCAGAAGGAATTATGAGGTGAGAGTGTGAAGAAGCAGCAGTTTCCCCAACTAGAACTGCCTTCTCCTTGTGGGCCAGGAGTGGGAAACTCACCGAGGGGACACCATAATCTCTAGGCTTGCGCCATTTCTTTGAATATTTAGTGGTAATAATCTTCCCCAATTCTTGGATAAAAGTTCCTGCAGGCCTCAGGAGCTGGACAGTCACTTTAAGTGACAAACACTGTTTCATTTCTGGTATTACAATGTCCATGTCCCAGATTGCTCCCAATCCCAGCCATGATGTTGGTCCTTCTCAATTTCAGCTCAAACCTGCTTCAGATGAACTGGGTTCATATCTTTTTTTTTTTTTAATATATTTTTTGAAGATTTTATGTATTTATTTGACAGACATAGATCACAAGTAGGCAGAGAGAGGGGAAGCAGACTCCCTGCTGAGCAGAGAGCCCGATGCAGGGCTGGATCCCAGGACCCCGAGATCATGACCCCAGTGGAAGTCAGAGGCTTAACCCACTGAGCCACCCAGCATGGTAAGGAGGAGGCCATAGGGGATTGCAAATGTCTTAGATGCTGGAGTCTTCTTTGTATTTCAGCCAATTCTTTATTTTTGTGTGTTACTTGCTTTGAAATAATTCCGAATTTACCGAAATGTTGCAATAGTATAAAAACAGCCAGAGCAGAAACAAATTTTAGCAAGACTGACCTATTAACATCTTGCTGCATTTCCTTAATCATCTGTTCCCTCTTCCTTCTTTTCCTCTCTTTCCCCTTCTCCCCGCTTCTATCACCCGAAATTCACCTTCCCCACCTTTTTTTTCCTAAACAGTGTGAGTTAGCTGCGGACATTAACCCCTTCACCCACAAACACGTCACTCTGTATTTCCCAAGAACATGGATATTCTCTGACATAAACACAGTAGTTGTCAATTTAAAAAACCCATATTAATGTAACACTATTATCTAATACATAGTCCATATTTAAAATTTGTCAATCATCCTAAGAAGGTTCTTTATGGAAATTATCCCCTGACCCAAACTCCAATCTTAATCATGTATTATATATCATTGCCATGTATCCTTTGTGTCTGTTAATCTGGAAAATTCCTCAGTATTTCTATAGCTTTCATGACATTAACATTTTTGAAGAGTGCAAGCCAGTTGCTCTGTAGGCTATGCCACAACCTGGGTTTGAGCTGAATAGGGTCAGGCTCTGCACTTTTGGTACACGTACAATCTAAGTAATGGGTGTCTTCCACCGTGTAGCATGTTGGGGGACACATGGCATCAGTGTGCTATATAAACAAAATTTTACATGAGTAATGTAATATACCAAAACTATTATAGTATACACTTTATATTTTTTTTACATTTTTAAAAATTTGAGTATAGTCAACACACAATGGCATGTTAGTTGCAGGTGTACGACCTAATGATTTAACTTCTCTATGTTTTATTGGCTTGCGAGTGTCGCTACCATCTGTCACCATATAATGCTATTATAACAGCATTGGCTGTATTCCTTAAGCTGCACCTTTTACTCCCATGACTTACTCATTCCATAACTGGAAGCCTGTATTGACCAGTGTAGTATATACTTTAAGTGGGTGTATGATATGGCATGTGAAGTATATCCCAATAAAACTGTTCAAAAGACAGGCACACACATAGTCACAGGTGCTAAGTTAATTTATCACACAGAGTGCAGCCATTATTGGCTAACATAGCCCATGGGCCCCCCCACCCCCAGCCAGGAAGACTGCCTTGAAGCAAGCCCTGCTCATGCTTTCATGTCCCTTGATGGGTCCAACAGTTTGAGGTGGAACTCCCCCCATTCCTCACATCATCTCATTTTACAGAAGAGTAAGAATGGGTATGTGATAAGAGTCAAGTCAGCTGTTGTCTGCTCAGCATGATCACAGAGCCCTGAGAAGCGTTTCTCTACAAATTGGTGATGTGAAAGAAAAACAGAAACAGTTCTCCCTTCAATCTTTAAAAAATTAAATTAGTGTGTTTTCATTACTTGAAATCGGAAACAACCACAATGAGATACAACCTTGTACCCATTAAGGTAGCTATTATCAAAAAAACAAAAAATCACCAGTGTTGGCGAGAATGTGGAGAGATTGGAAGCCCTATGTATTGTTGGCAGTAATGTAAAACGGTGCAGAACAATCTGGTGGATCTCAGAAAAACTAAACATAGAATACCACATGATCCAGTAATTCTACTTCTAGATTAATACTTAAAAGAATTGAAAGCAGAGACTCAAACAAATATTGATACACCTACATTCATAGCAGTATTATTCACAATAGCAAAAAGATTGAAACAATCCAAACGCCCATCAGTGGATAAAAGGATAAACAAAATGTCGTATATACTTAGAGTGGAGTATTATACAGCCTTTAAAGGGAAGGAAATTCTGACAGATGCTACAACGTGGATATACCTTGAAGACATTATGTTAATTAAATAGAATGTGTTAAACACAAAAGGACAAGTACGGTATTAATCCAGTTATAGGAGGTATCTAGAATAGTCATGGTCATATTCTACTTTGCCATAGAATATAGATTACTATATAGAGAATAGAGATTACCAGAGGCTTGAGAGATGGGGAATGCAGTTTGATTATTTAATGGGTACCAAGTGTCAACCTAAGAAGAAGAAAATTCTGAAGATGGATGGTGGTGTTGATTGCTCAACAATGTGAATATACTTATTGCTACTCAATTGTACATTTAAAAATGGTTAAAATGGTAAACTTTTGTTATACACAGCTTTCTGCAATAAAAAATGTAGAAATAAACACAAAACTAAAGGTTGCCAATATTTCTCTACCTAAAGTCAGTTGCTAACAGCAGCAATCAGAATCATTGCAAACTGGTTCTGGGAGAGACCTTGACAAACAAATTGACCATAAAGGGAAAAGTAATGGTCTTAAGAGAGGTAGAGAGTTTATAGATAGGGAGTCCCCTTTTACGATAGTATCATGACTGGTCCTGAAATGTGAAAAAGGGAAAAATTCTCAAGCAGGAAGATTCCCAAGTCTTGCTTGAGCAAAGTCTGGGAGTTAGGAAGTTGAGTCTATTTTCAAGAGTTTGATCAGAGGACGCAGTAAGTGTCACACTGTGAGTAAGAATAACTAGGGATCAAACTAGAGAAGAGAACATGAATTTAATAGAGTCCTAGAAGATATGACATGATCTCACTTGTGCATTAGTAAATTTAATGACTTCAAGCCTGTGTATATGTAGTTTTAAAATATAGTGTTCAGTAATAGTTTGTAAGGATAGGCATTTAAAAAAATACGTTGTTTATTTTCTAAAAATCAGTTTAAAATTTATGTTTTATTTCTAAGACCATATGCCCTCAGTGCAGAACATTACTCTTTGCTGTACATTACTACCACCTGTTGGCTGTACCTGTAATTGCAGGCAAAATATTCTGTGTGTGTGTTGCAGGGGGAGGTGGTATTGGAGGGTATGTGAAGGGTGAAGAGAAATATTCCAATAGTGAATTTATAAACCAAAATACATAACATAACAGCAGGTCAGCACAGGGGATTTTTTATTTTGACATGGGAAATTAAAATTGCAATATCATCACAACTGACCATAAATGGAAACACAGCTAGAGCAGAATGTATTAATTCTGGACTATAGAATATGCTTTTTATCTTTGTGAGGAGCAAGGGAGGAAATGCACAGTTCCCCTTATTATGAGACAGGTAGCTCCTTCTGGGATAACTTCACTCCAAATCGCACCTGTAAATAATGGGAAATAAAAATTGGCAAGAGAGACTGTCTATCTCCTTGCTAGATATCACCTGTTAGAAAATGGCATCCTTTCCACCCATTAAAAGAGATAACCAGCTATCCTAACATCCATATTTGTATTGTTCCAGTCTAGAAGAGGCACCGGGCACATATTTGCCGGCTATATAATATCCTCTACCCTCTCTTGCAGTTAACTGTGGCTGTCAGACTAGGTTCTTTTTTTTTTTTTTAACAATTTTATTTTTATTTTAGACAGAGAGAGAAAGAGCACAAGCAGAGGGAGCAGCAAGCAAAGGAAGAAGCAGGCTTCTTACTGAGCAAGGAACCTGATGTGGGACTCAATCCCAAGACCCTGGGATCATGACCTGAGTGGGAGACAGACACTTAGCCAAATGAGTCATGCAGACATCCCAGACTATGTTCTTTCTTGGGACACAAACAAAAAACGATGTTGCCACTTCCAGGCACACCCACAAAACCTTTTCACACATGTTCCTCCATGCTCTGCCCTTCCTCAAGCTGACCAAGAGGATGAACACCAGGAAGATGATGAACAAACTTGGAAGCCCCATGTTCAAGACAACAAAGTCATCAACAGCCTGAGTCCCAGCAAGACTCTATGGAGTAGAGTTGCCACTGACCAGACCCCTACCCCGACAACCACCTGAATAATAAAATATTTATTCCTTTAAAAAACGATTTTATTTATTTAATTGAGAGAGAAAGAAGGAGGTTGGAGGGACAAACAGACTCTGCACCCAGTACAGAACCTGACACAGAGTTCAATCCCTAACCCCAAGACCATGATCTGAGCTGAAATCAAGAGTCAGACACTCAACTCACTGAGCCACCCAAGTGCCCCAAAACATTTTATTCCTAACAGCACTGAATGTGGGGAGTTTTTTGTCACCATAGTTCAGACCACCTTTCCCCATCCTCTTTCAATGCCCCCACATATTCAGAAACTGGAAGCCTTGAAGTGCATTTCCCAGAATTTGTTCCACAAGGGAGCTAGATGCAAGTAGGTCCTGCCAATCAGATGCCCTTGTGCATGATTTGCATGTCAGAGGTGAGGCACCGCTCACTGTTCTTGCTATGGATATGGTGTCCAATGGGTACAGTCCACCAGAGGTAAGCATTGTGCCAGCCAGATTTCCTGCTCCACTCTGACATTGGCTTTGAGGACCAGCATGTTGTGATGTGATCTTGACGACTAGCGAATGCCTCCTGCCTTCCAGTTCTCTGGCCATTTTATACTAATGGAAGCACATTTCCTTATATTAAATACGTTTCTGCATTTCAGTGTCCTACACTGATACTGGCCCCCACTCCAGGGGGAGAGTAACATTTCTCATCTTTCTAATCAAGTTTACTATATTCACACTAATTCAGCCTTTTATTTTATTTGCCTTTCTCAGTCTCTTTCTCAGAGACTCATCATCTTCCCATCCATCTCCCTGGTTCAAACATTTGTCTCAGTTGTTAGTCAATATTATCCTCTGAGTCTTAGTTCCCACATCTGTAAAATGGGAAGAATAATTCCTGACCTGCGGAGTTAGGTTCTGAGGATATTATATATTATTAGGATATATTATTCTGAGGATAAAATGAGACAATATTGGATGGAAAAACCATGTGACAGATTGGCTTATGACATACTAGATCCACAACAAATGGGTTAAGTACTATTTCCGTGAATCAGTAGCGGAAGAAACTGCAGTACTTTTCTATTAATTGAAAGAAATTTATTTTTAGATGTATCAGTATAAATGCTATATCTCTGTATATATTTTTCGAAATATATGTACAGGAATACATATTGAGATCTAGGTATCTTAAGTATGCGTTGATTGCTTAAATGTGAAGTTTAAGTCATGACCCAAGTGTGCCCCTAATTATGTAAAACACCTTGAATCCTTCAATATTTGTTTTCTAAAAGTAATTCATTTTGCTGTAGCCAACAGTGACCAACTGAAAAACTTTTAAAATTCAGATAAGGTGTCTGCGCCCAAGCCCACGCTCTGATAAACAGCTACTCTCTCAGGAACTCTTGTGGCCCCTCTGAGTTTCGCTCTCATTCGTGCTGCATGAAGGGACCCTGCCAGCCTCCTTCCCTCTCTGTTCAAACAAACAATAGCCTGTGGAACAAGGAAGGAAATTCGTAGCAGGTGAAGGTTTAGTTTTAATGATGCAGAGACCAAATTGTTTTTAAATTTGAAATATATAAAAGACTCCAAGCCCCTTTAATTTCTCCTTTCTCACAATTATCCATTACAGTTTACCACATTCCTTACTTCAAATCACACAATCTTTGAAAGAAATTCATAAACTACCCTTTTGCACATATGTAGCATATTAGTAGCAGGAAAAATTGCTTTTCTTTCTGTGAGTTTTCCCCCCTCCGGGACATAAAAAGGAGGATGGTGAGGCAGTAGCCAGTGAAATGTTTGTATTTCCTGAGGGAAAGAAAACCTAGGCTAGAGAGGGTAAAAAACCGTAAGCTTGGTCATTTGTGTAGCAAAGGAGCTATCGGGCACGGATGAGTTGCTCAGATCAATACACCCAAGGCTGTTGCAAGTTCTCTTCATGTACTGCAGTCCTTGAATCAGAACACTTAATTGCTGTATAAAATGGCACTTTAACAAGATTCACCATCACCTTCCTGGAAATCTTCATGACAAAGGATTTGTGAAAACTTTTCTAAACAAACATGATCTTGCCAATATTCAGCTATATACAAAGAAGAAATGTCAACTTTCATATACACTCACTCCCCCTCTTTGAGATCTCTGTCCCACCAATATCCACAGGTGGCGTTGAGAATGGAAGGACCAGATATGAACAGGTGGGGGCCATAACAGGTGTATTAGTCAGGCTCAGTTACAAAAGCTGCTCAAAGGGTAGATACACTTGCTAGTTTAATAACTACTGCCCAGCTGCCCTCTAGGGGTTGTACCCATTTGCATGCCCACCAGCCCTAGCTAAGGATGTCTTGTTTCCTCCCAGCCTGCCAAGCAGAATGTACTACCAAACCGATGGAATTTTTTTATCAATCTGTTAAATGAAAAACACCTGACACCAAAGTTTCTGAAAATCTAGTGTATCACCAGATATTTCTTTTTCTCTGTCTTTTTGGGCTTCTTTTTTTTACCATGATAAAATATTCATAACATGAAAGTTACCGTTTTAATCATTTTTAAGTGTGAAATCCAATGGCACTAAGTGTGTTTACACTGTTGCACACCCATCGCCACCCCCCATCTCCAGAACGTATTCATCATCCCAAACTGAAACGTAGGCCAGTAAACACCAACTCCCCACCCCCGCCCCCTCCATCCCTTGTAACCTCTAGTCTACTTTCTGTCTCTATGAATTTGTCTATTCCATGTCTTCACATAAGTGGAGTCATACGGTATTTGTGTGTTTGTGTCTGGTCTCTTTCACTTAGCACGTTTTCGAGGCTCAAGAATGTTGTAGCACGTGTCAGAATTTCATTCCTTGTCAAAGCTGAGTTACACTCCGTTGTATGGAGAGACCACATTTGGTTTATCTGCTCTTCTGTCAATGGACACTTGGGTTGTCTCCAAACTCCTTTTGTGTCTATTTTGTCTATTATTGTGAACAGAGCTGCTATAAACATTGTATAAATATCCACTCAAGTCTTTGCTTTCAGTTCTTCTGGAGTGAAATTGCTGCATCACATGATAATTCTATGTTTAATTTTTTGAGGAACTGCTAGACTGTCTTCCACAGTGGCCACATCATATTGCTTCCATTAACTTAAATCCAAATAACTGATGTTTATACAGTCACTTAGAGCCTGCAAAGTGATCGCTCCTTAAAGAATCACAATCCTTGTGAAAATATTGCAAGGTGAGTGTTACTTCAAACCCCATTTTGTACATGGGTAAGTCAACATATGCAGGGAGTAGGATCCCAGAGACATAAGTGGGGTTTTCTTTCTTTCTTTTTTTTTTCCCCCCAAGTAAAGTAGGCTCTACACCCAGCATGGAGCCCAATGCAGAGCTTGAGCTCACAACTCAGAGATCAAGACCTGAGCTGAAATCAGGAGTCTGACACTTAACCAATTGAGCCACCCAGTGGCCCCTAAGTGGGGTTCTCAACAACAAAGAGCAGAACCTACTCCAGCTAGCTTATGGAGAAAAGCTTCTCATCAAAGTGTTCCATAGGGAGTTCACCATCTTTAGGAGGACCAGAAGATCGGGGGCCAAGAAACCCAGCCACACTGTGGAACAAAGATCCCACGACTGCCCCACCAGGCATACATAGACATAGCACTCACCATGGTAGACACTGGACTCAGGGTTTCTGTCACTGTCGTCCTCGCCAGAGTCACAGAGACACGGAGACAGAATTTGCTGTGATGCCTATTTCCTCGCGCCGCCTTACTCTGAGACCCATGTATGTGCACCTGCCACATGCAAATCAAAGCTCAGTGTTGGTGCTGCCTCTTCCAAGTTGTAGGCTTGAAAGCCTTTGTGTTATGTTTATTTCAATGGGCTGGTATCTAATTGACTTAAAGCAGTGTGAGGCTCCTATTTCTAAATTCTTTGCAGAGCCAAAGGCACATTCTTTAGATTATAATCAGTAGTGGTAAATCTGTACTTTGGATTCCTCATCCGTAAAATAGAGATAACAATCACTTATTCTTCCTAGTGTTCTTAAGAACAGTAAATGACGCCAAGTGCTCATCACAGAGCCTGGCACATGGAAGAGATTAATAACAGTTACCTACTACAAGTGTTGTGATTGAACTTTGTCTGGAGAAATAAAGTAGGGACCAATCTGAGCTGTGTTATCTGGGGTCCTAAATGAGATGTGACTATAATGAGACCCACTTTCTTTTATGATTCATAAACAGGCTCTGAAAGTAGTTTGGGGGTGCCCAAAGTGTCTGCACTGTGGCAATGCAATGGGGGAGTGTGTTTGGAGCTTCCCCGGGTGACCATAGACCAGAAAGTTAGCTGAGCAGGGCGAGTATGCTGTTGGCCGTGTGTGCTAACCAGCTCCTACATGAAGCACGCAAGTGGACACCTCCTTCTTTACTGCTCAGTCCTCGTGCCTTCTCTCTAGTTACTGCAGAGATAGAATTTCTGCAACATAGAGGGGTCTGTTACACACTTTCCCTGCATTGTTGAAAGCAGCTCCCTCCCACTGACCTGCCAGATGATGGTGCCCTGGGCAGTGACCTGACCCTCAGAACAGGTGAAAAGATCATCTCAGAAGACCCATGCAGATGTCTCCTGCTGTTGCTCATCCCCCCAAATCTTTAAGGGTCTCCGTGTTAACATATGTACTCTTAACTCAGCCCTTGTTCTGAAAAAGGCACTATGCTTTGCCAGGTAACTCGACTCCCTCTTCACACAAGGGTCAAGGCTCAGACCTGGCCAGCTTGGTGAACTCTGTCTGAGGTCAGGCCCTTACGGTGCAAGAAGGCGTCCATGAATGGGCATTATTGGGACCCCTGGGAGGAAACTTGCCCCTGAGAAGCTGCCCTCAGCATCTCCTAGGAGTCTGGTCCCATCTTCAGAGTGACCACTCCCCAGAACAGATGCTAGAGGGGAAAGGGCAGATGGCCTGACGTCACCCCTCTTCCCCATGGTCATCGCGTCTCGGAAGGACTCAAGAGCTGAGAAGCCCAAAGTTTGCTTTTACAGCTCTTAATCTTTACTGTCTGTTTCACAGATAGATGATTAATTGAAGGTCACTGATGGTGATAGATGATGGACAGATGGATAGTTATGTAGTGCAATGTAATAATAGTTGAATTTGTGTCATTCTTTTTTCCTCTCTTAATGCCTCATAATCTGTGAAACAATAGGTAGGCGATCAGTAAACAGCCGTTACTGTTACTGTCATGGTCATTTTTACTATTATGTATGTGCTATTCTTCTTTGAATAAATATTAATTGAGCACCTAATACATGCCAAGGAACCACGTACAGTCTGACTCCAATCCAACCGTCTGGACTTTGCTCGAATCACCACCTGCTGGGTGCCCTGAGGTCTCATCCCTGAATCACTCACCAATTCTCTACCCCCTGGAACTTGCCACTTTTCTCACCTCCTGCCACTCCCTCCGCCTAAAATAGCCTTTCTTTTTTGCCACCTGGTGGAGCTCACTGATACCTCGGGACCTCTGTCAAATGTCACCTCTTCTCTAAAGCCCACCCTGATTGTCTTCTTTTCTTTTAATACTTACCGAATTATATCCTAATTATTGGCCCACATGTGTGATTATCTCCCCAGACTGTAAGCTTCCCTCAGTCATGTTATTCTTTCTTCCCAGCGCAGGCCCTCCAAGAGGGTCTTTGACATATATGTGGTCCTCAGTTACTGTTTGGTGAATGAATGAGGATGTCAGCAGTGAGAGGAGATACCAAGAGGAGAATGAAGAGAGACCAGAAGACAAAGGTTGCCCACTTCCCAAATGCGTGTTGCATGTGCCTCCTTACCACGCAGGCACAAAGGCAATTTGCCCCCTCTTCACATGGGGCTTGACCCGCTTCCTTCAGCGCCTACTAGCTTTGAAATGCGTTGGTCTGGGTAATATTTTAGTTTTTCCCAGTGGCTGTGGATGATTTTTGTAGCGACAGACCACACCATGATGGGTCCATGAGCGCTCTGCATTCCTGTTTCTGGGGTGCTGGTCAACTAAGGAAACCAGACAGCATTCCATCTACAGTGGAGGAAGAGGAAACATGCAGGTTTAGAAAGGCTGATGAGCACTGACTCCCACCCACCAGCCTTTTTGTTGCCGAGCTTTTGGTCCATGTGGGTTTGTTCCTCTGCTTAGACTGTGAGATCCCTTGCTTTCCCAAAGACTAACAAGCAAACAGGCTGAAAACAGGTACATGGCCGGCTGACCCCCTGCCCCGGCTCGTCCTCCCCTGTATTGCCATCCCTTTGGCTCCATCTGAGACCGAGACCTTTGGGTGTTTGTGGCGACCCGTCTGCTCTGATCTTGCTGAGAAGCCATTAGTTAAACTTCTGTAAAAAGAGCAGCAACTTCCCTGTTAGAAGAACAGGAGTCGTTAAAACTTTCTCTCTGAAATGAGAGCAAATATCGGGTACAGAGATAGAAAAAGTTCTTCTGTGAAAAATGCTTATCAAATCCTGAGGAATGTTAAAATTTTCAAATGAAAAATACTCAGTGTTAACATCTCTTCCTCAACAGCTTGCCTCAAACATTTTTTTTTTTCCTGGTACTGTTGTTAATCACTCCTAGGGGTCCTTAAAAGGTGATGTGTGCAATTACTGAGCCAGCACATGTTCTAAAGATCCTATGGGGATTTGTAATAATGTCTGAATGTCTTGTCTTACCCACTACACACACACACACACACACACACACACACACACACGGTTTCATAAGGCCCTGAGGGAGACAGCTATTGCTTGGTCCACCCCAAGCTTCTACTTGTCTGGGGTTGCCCTTCATACCTTTAGGAGTCCCAAGGGATCCTCCATGTTCCTGCCTCCCCCCTCTGCCAGCCTCAGATGTCTGTACCTGGGTTGGTTCTTGACCCAACTGCACCAGTACCTCCCTGACCCAGAATGTGTAGAACTGAGACGCAGAGTGAGCTCTACAAGTCTTCATGGCCATGGCAATGGAACATGAGGCCCCAGTGCCATCAGGGATCATGTTTCCTCCATGAGGAAAACTACATTTTGCAGCTGCAGAGAAGGAAGACACGGAGACAAGAGGCAGAGAGATTCTTGGAACTTGTGGGGTCCCAGGAAGCAGTTGTTCCTAAAGTCAAGTTCTGTCCTTCCTTCTTGCGTCTCCATTGGGCAACAATTCCTTGGATTACGTGAGCCCTCCCAGGGTCCACTGTCCATTTTTATATGGCCAGAAATTTAAGAATTTACATTTCTTTAATGGTTGCATATAAAATATTTTGTGAAAATCATATGAAATCCAGAAAAGGTTTTATTGGGATATAGCCACACTCACTTGCTATGGCTGCCTTTGTGGTACAGTGGCTGAATGGAGTGCTTGTGATGAGCCCCCAAACCATGAAATAGTTACTCTTTGGTTCTTTACAGGGATAAACTAAAGAGGGATATGCTAAAGTCAGAAACAATGGAACATCTTTTAAGAAGCCATGAAATTAGATCAACTTTTAAAAATGTTACTCATGGAGCCGCCATTAGGGAAAACAGTATGGAGCCTCCTCAAAACATTAAAAATAGAACTAGTGATCTGGTCATTCTATATATCTGGGTACATATCTGAAGAATGAAATCACTGCCTCAAAGAAGCATCTGCAGAGACACCCTGTGTATTGCAGCATTAATGATCATAGCTAATGGAAAAGACCTCAATCCCCATTGACAGAAGGATGGATAAAGAAAATGTCACACACACACTCACAAAATCACATAATGGAATTTTTTCAGCTATAAAAGAAGAAAGAAATACTGTCACTTGAGACAACATAGAGGGAGCTAGAGACATTATGTGACGTGAAATAAGTCAGACAGAGAAAGACAAATAGTGCATGATCTCATTCACTTATGTGTGGAATCTAAAAACGTAGAACTCAGGGGGTCCCTGGGTGGCACACTTGGTAAGCATCTGACTTGATTTCAGCTCAGATGATGATCTCAGGATCATGAGATTGAACCCTGAGTCGGGCTCCTCACTGGACATGGAGCCTGCTTCAGATTCTCTCTCCCTCTCCCTTTGTTCCCCTCCACATCTCTCTTTCTCTCTCTAAAAAATTAAAAATAGGGATGCCTGGGTGGCTCAGTGGGTTAAAGTCTCTGCCTTCAGCTCAGGTCATGATCTCAGGGTTCTGGGATCGAGCCCTGCATCAGGCTTTCTGCTCAGCAGGGAGCCTGCTTCCTCCTCTCTCTCTCTGCCTGCCTCTCTGCCTACTCTGATCTGTCTTTCAGATAAATAAATAAAATTTTAAAAATAAAATAAAAAATTAAAAAATAATAATAAAACACTGGACTCAGAGATACAGAGAATTGGTGGTTGCCAGGGACAGGGAAAGGGTAGGGTGAGGGAAGTGGAGGAAGGTGTTGAAAAGGTACAAACTTCTGGGGCACGTGGGTGGCTCAGTCAGTTAAGTGTCTGCCTGGGTCCTGGGATCAAGCCCTGCATCAGGCTCCCCACTTAGTAGGGAGTCTGCTTCTCCCTTTGCCCTTCCCCCCCACCATGCTCTCTTTTCAAATAAACAACATCTTTTTTTAAAAAAAGGCATAGACTTCTGATTGTAAAATAAATGTTCTGGGGATGCGATGTATAGCATGGTGATTCCAGTTAATAACACTGGATTGTATATTTGAAATTTGCTAAGAGAGTAGTCTTAAACATTCTCTTCATAAGAAAAAAAATTTAACTATGTGAGATAATGGATACTAACTGGAAAACCTGTGGTGATCATTTGGTACATATATCAAATCATTACGTTGTCTACCTGAAATGAATACAACGTTATATGTCAGTTAGATCCCAAAGAAACTGGAGAAAACATCTTTGAAGTAGTCCTAGCTGCAGAAACCCTAGCAGCCATACCCTTGGAGTTCCAGAGGCAACTACTGTCCTTTAGAATAAAGAGGAGAAAGGGGACACAAAGAAGCCACTTTCAGCTTCCATACACATAGGAAGTCCTCAGTTGTTCTGGGGGGAGTCAAAAGTTATATGTAGATTTTCACCTGTGGAGGAGGAGGTCACTGCTCCTCACCCCTACATTGTTCTTTTGTACTTCTTAGTTCAAATGCTTAAAGTCCGCTTTAAAAATATTTGTCATATACACTTTTGGAATTTATGCTCTTGAAATGTCCTCAGATCCATTTTTTTTTTTTTTTTGAGGAGGAAGAAAAATAACATAGATATGAAGCCCTGCTCCCCTACAAAATGCACGTATTCATTAAGATCGTGGCCCTTCATAGAATAAGGACATGCCCACAGCGGATACTGAAATTTCCACCCTGTAACTTTGCACACGTCCTCAAAGCAGGTGAAAAACAAATATCTACCCTTGGTTACAAATGGGTCACTAGGCTGCAGTCAGCGGAACATTAGATGAAGACCAGATCTTCTCTTCCTGGCTCATTGTACGTCCTTCAGAAAATCACACAACCGCTGTGATGTTTTGCTCTGCTCTGTTTTGTTTTGTTGAAGGCAGGCTGCATTAAATCCTCTTCAAGGTCATTTCTGGCTCCAAGACTCTACCCCTGTGATTGTTATTTCCTTGTTACTCTGTGTTATTGGGGGGCGGCTTGCGCTTGCAGTAGGCATATGTGGGTGGAACATAATTACAGTTGTGGGGAGACAAAAAGCTGGTGAAGCCAGATTCTGTTCCAACCAACTGCAGCCAAACTGGTGCCCAGTACTTGCCCCCTCCGCTGTGGCATTTGTCTACCTGGAAAAAAATCTAGCTTTCAGAAATGATGCTGAATCCCACAGATGCTTGTCTCTGGGACTCATCAGGGGGACAAAGGTAGAACCACCCAGCGCTCATTAATCCACGTGGAAATAAAAAAGATTAAACAGCACAGACAATGTGACCACTGAGAAAATGACAGAAATAAAGATCATTACACGCATCTGGTTTTCCAGGGGGAAGGAACGGAGATAAAGCGTTAAGTCTTTAATAAGGCTAGAAATTAAAACCAGGATTAACGACAACAAGAAGCATTTATAAGAAGCTGTACATGACACTCCTGCTTGAGTTTGGCTGGCCTGATTTCCGGAACATTTTTTCTGTTGTTAATATTTATCATCAGCTTCTCTGGTTGAAAAAAAAATGGTCCCTGGCCATTGGTTTTAGATCCATAGCCTTTCTGTGGACACACTCAACCAGCTTACTGCTGCATTTCTTCCTTCCTTCCTTTCTTTCTTTCTTTCTTTCATTCTTTCTTTCTTTCTTTTTTGTTTTGTTTTTAATTTATTTATTTGACAGAGATCACAAGTAGGCAGAGAGGCAGGCAGAGAGAGAGAAAGGGAAGCAGGCTCCCCGCTGAGCAGGGACCCCCCCATGTGGGGCTTGATCACAGGACTCTGAGATCATGACCTGAGCCGAAGGCAGAGACTTTATCCCGCTGAGCCATCCAGGCGCCCGAGTGCTGCATTTCTTTCTATGTCATCACTTGGCACTGTTTCCATGAGGTTTCTGCAGAGATGGAAATTTCAATAAAGCTTTGAGGTCAGGCATCACTGTGATATACGGAGAACTTAGCCCCAGTGAGAGGTGACTGAGGGTCAGGTAATTTGGACCAGGGGAAGGGGAGGGGAGAACAGGCTCCCTCCCACATTCAGATTCTCCTGCCGGAGTCACAGTGGATATCCAGATATCCAGAAGGCTGTGTTAAAATGAAACTGTGCCACTTGGCTGACCGACCACTAATGGGTTGAAATGGGCCCCCAAAATATATGCTGAAGGCCTGGGGGTTTGGGGGGAGTTAAAAGTTACACCTGGATTTTCAACAGTGGAAGGGTCTGTGTTCCTCACCCCTGCATTATTCCAGGGTCAACTATAGCTCTTTTGCTACTTCTCTGTTCAAATGCTTGAAGTCCATTTGGGGTTCAGGCTGAGGATTCCCTCATACCACATACCGCAGAATGTGACCTTATTTAGAAATGTGGTCTTTACTGGGGTAAGGAAGTGAAAATGGGGTCATGAGGGTGGGCCCGAGTCCAAAGTAGTGCCCTGATGAAAAAAGGAGAATGTGGACACGGGTACATGTGCTCAGAGGAAGACCACGTGGAGAGACACGGCAGGATGCCACGTGAAGGCAGAGACGGCCATGATGGATCCACAAGCCAAGGAACACCAAAGGTTGATACCAAACCACCCAGTCTAAGAGAGCAGCTTCTCCCTCACAGCCCCCAGAAGCAAACAACACTGCCCACACCCGGATCTCAGACTTCCAGCCTCCAGAAGCGAGACAATAAATTGCTGCTTTTTCGTCACCTTATGTGTAGGTCTTTGTTACATCAGCCCTAGGAAACTAATACACCAACTCTTCAACCAAGTAGAAATTATTAGCGTCTCAGCTTTTGTTACTTAGCAAAGAACAGCATCTAACAGGGATGGAGGGGCCCCTGGGTGACTCAGTCATTTGAGTAAGTCTGACCCTTGGTTTCCGCTCAGGTCCTGATCTCAGGGTCGTAAGACCCACAGGGGCTCCGCACTCAGCACAGGGTGAGCTTGAAATTCTCTCTCCCTCTCCTTCTGCCCCGCCTCCCTGCCATACTCTCTCTCATGCACGCACTCTCTCTCAAATAAATAAATCCTAAAAAAATAAAATAAAGGAATGGAAAATGTGTCTGAGAGGGAAGATCTGGAAGATCCACAGGAGGGGTTGGTGCGAACAAAGGGCACATCTGAGGGTGTGTTGCCACAAAGGCCATAGAACCATAGGATCCCCAAAACCTAACCTAAGGGCACTGGAAGCCTCAGGAAGTTGGGGTTGGAGCCTGAACTGAAGGTCAGGAAGGTGTGAAAGGCAAACTCTCCTACATAGACTTCGCTGAGATTTTGAACACTAGGTTTTATCTATAACCTGAAATAACCAAATGGCCATGTATTATTAGTACATGTAAGAAGAAGCACAGGCTGGGCGGCTTAAACTGGAGGCTGGAGGTCCATGATCTGGGTGCAAGTAAAGTAGGTTTCGTCCTGAGGCCTCCTGTCTTGGCTTGCAGAAGGCCACCATCTCTGTGTGGGCTCACGTGCCCTCTTGTACATGCAGGATAGAGAAAAAGCTCTCTGGTGTCCTTCCTTAGGAGGACACCTGTCCATCAGAGAAGGGTCCCGCCTTTATGACTTCATTTAACCTTAATATTTCCTTGCTCCAAGTACAGCCACACTGGGGGTTAGGGTTTTGATATTTGAGGTTGGGGAATACAAGCATTCAGTCCAAAACAGGTAGGCGAGTTAAGTGTTTTCTTCTACCAAGTTAGATTAAGGGCTTAAGAGCAAGTTTATTTCCATTATAAAGAAATAAACTGAATTTCTCTATTTACATCTGAGTGTGTGACCAGTAAAGTCTTGGGCCTGGCAATAATAACATGTAACTATCATAAGTGTAGGTATCTTAAACCTAAATATGAATATATAAACTACTAGAGGATTTATATAAAATGTTAGCTTTGGAAAGCATTTGGAAATGGCCTGAGAGATGGTTTGCATTTTATTCTAGTCACATACCTGTTGTTTCATATTTAACCTGCATTTCCTTTATAATAAAAAAAAATCACTAAAAAAGAAGAGTTACTGTCATCCAATATCATGACTTGACACAAAGTAATAAAACATGATAAATATCTAATCTGGAAAGATTTGGGAAAATGAGTACTTTCATTCTTTGCTGGTAGAAATGTGAATTTTTCCAACCTTTGCAAAGGGTCATTTGGCAAATGTATGTATGTATGAAAAGTCTTAACATGTGTATACGCTCTGGCTTAACAACACCTCTTCTAGGAATTCCTTCTTTAAAGATTTGTCCCGGGGAAGGCGTGTCTCGCTGGCTCAGTGGGTTAAGTGTCTTCCTTCAGCTCAGGTCATGATCTCAGGATCCTGGGATTGAGCCCCACATCAAACTCCCTGCTCAGCGGAGTGCCTGCTTCTCCCTTTCCCCCTCCCTCTGTCTCTCCTCTCCACTTGTTCTCTTTCTCAAATAAATAAATAAATATCTTGGAAAAAAACAAAGATAATAAATATTTGTTCTAGGGAGCATAAAATCATGGGCAGAGACTCATACGGGGATACTCATGGCAGCTTTATTTCTATCAGTGAAATACTAGAAACACCTGACTGTCCTATGACAGGGAATTGATTAAAAGAATTAGGATATTCTATACTATGGCATACTATTCAGCCTTTAAAACTCAAGTTGTAGAAGCACATTTATGTTTACGATATATTGCTAACTAAACGATTATGCTGTAAAGCCGTAGGATTAATATTAGGCTGATTGGCCACAATGTTATTGCAAAACGAAACACCCCATTCTCCACGGCTGACCGAAAACAGTTACTGTTACCTTCATGGTGTGTAGATTGTCTGAAATCTGGCTGATCTCGGCTGGGCTCTGCTGGGGGGCTGTCCCTCAGGCTGGGGGCAGCGGGGTGAACTCTAAGCTGCAGGTGGGGTCCCTTTGTCTTCTATCACAGCAGGAACAGCAGCTCCCAGGGGCACATTCTGGAGCAAAATAAGCCTCACTCCACAACCACGCATAAAGCCTCTGCTCATTTCCACCCATCCTCTATCTCTGAAGCTTTAAAACAAACAAACAAACAAAAATATATACATGTGTAATATCTACCTCCTGATTTATCTGTTTATGAAAGAATCTTTCTCAATAAGAAATGGGTTTGGCATTGGTGACAAATTGGTGACAATTTGGTGACAGAAATATTGACTCTGGTTTCATCGAGAAGATGGGGGACTGGCAGGTCAACAACGTCATCGAGGAGACCAGCTCTTCTGTCATCCTGACCAAACATCCTTAGTGTGGCCTTCATCTTCAGGTCACAAGACACCCGATGCCCTGCAGGAATCTGTGGGCCTGCTCCCTGACCTTTTCATTTTTCACAATCATCAATTTTATTTACGTGGATTGATAGAGACTTCGCTTCTACCGTGGCGGGCACAGAGAACAGCTGAGAATTGCAGATTACCTTCCCCACCCCTTCTTCCTAAAAAGATACAAGTCTTCCAGGATTAATAATAAGAACTGTTGACTGACAGGTCATCTAATGGCACCCAGCACTTTTTACAGGTATCTGATGTCGATGTCTCCAAAGAGATGACCCAGCCCGTCTGCTTCCCCTTGAGGCCACAGCAGCAGCAACTACAATTTAATAATTGTGGTTATCACGGGGTTCGGCTGTAAGCAGTCCTTCCTTAAAAAATGAAACAAAACAAAAGGATAGATCCAATATGTTTGCAATTTTGTCCCTTGCTGGGAAGGGCCCAGTAAAATGCCTCTTGTGGCATAGCTGGAGCAGAGGAGAAACCCGTCAAAGGTGGGAGGCTGACGGGGGTACAGACACAGTATCTTCAAGCCATTTGGGCTTTCAAGTTAAGGGAGCTGATGGTAGGAGGTGTCTCCTTTGCAGAACTGCCAACTTTTTAGAGCTGCACAGAGACCTGGAGCTTGGGGAGGCAGTCCCTAATGCTACCAACTCTGGCATGGACTTGAATTTAGAATCAAGTTCAACTTGGTTTTTGCCCCAATGAGAATCATTATTCCCTAGTTTACTTTGGAAAAGAAAGTTTAAGTCCTCTAGGAACCCAAGGCATAGGATACAGTCTCGGCAGTGTATTGCTTATGTCTATAATCTGAGGGGGGGAAGAGCTGTTTCCATTTTCTGTTACTTGATGAATGCAAGAGCCAATTCCTGAAATACAAGTCTCTCTCTTTCCCTTTGTCTCTCTCTCTTCTGTGCTGACAGCACTACTTTGCAATGTAAAATGCCCACATCTTAAATCCACTGCTCTTTGAATTTTGACAAACGTGAACCCATATAGCTATCAGCCAGATCCAGAGCAAGATACAGAACATTTCCATCATCCCAGAATATTCCCGTGTGCCTTTTTTCTCTCAACCAGCACTATTTTCATCTCTATTCCCATAGATAACTTTTGCCTATTCTTAAACTTTGTGTTAATGGAATTGTAAAATATGTATTCTGTTGTGTTGGCTTCTTGTGCTCAACATAACATAACATTTTTCAGATTCATCCACAATTGCCTGTATTTGCTCCTTTGAACTGAAGAATAGAATTCCATTGTAAAAACATATCACCATTTGTTTATCCATTTTCCTGTTAGCGATTCCAGTTATTATAAATAGAGTCACCATGAACATTCTGAGACATATCTTTTGGGGGAATATGTGTTCAATTCTCTCTCTCTCTCTCTCTTTTTTTTTACAAACTGGGAGAGGAGAGGGAGAGGAAGAAGGAGAGAGAATCTTGAGCAGGCTCCATGCCCAGCACAGAGCCTGACATGGGGCTCAATTTCACGACCCTGAGATCATGACCTGAGCAGAAATCGAGGATTGGACACTTAACCGACTGAGCCACCCAGGCACCTGTACATGTTCATTTCTGTTGGGTATATATCCAGAATGGTTTTCTGGATCATAAGGTAGATACATGTTTAACTAAGATTATATTATTTTATATCTTCCACAAAGTATGTTGCCAACCCTTGATAACATCCGTCTTACAATTTTGGACTTATTCTGATGAGCATGTTACAGTGTCTCATTGTGGTTTTAATTTGCATTCCCTGTTGCCTAATGATGTCGAATGCCTTTTCATGTATTTATTGGCTGTTCAAGTTTATCTTGCTTTGCCAAGGGCTTATTAAAGATTTTTGTCCAGTTTTTATGGATTTTTTAAAAAAATTATTGATGGATAAGAATTCTTTATATATTCCAGAGAAAGTCCTTTGAGAAGTACGATCCTTGAATATTTCCTCCCACTCGGTAGCTTGACTTTTCTCTCATTTTTATTCTTTTGTGGGAAAATTATAAAAGTAAAACAGAATGGGATTTACCGGGGCAAAAATAGAGATGTATAGATTTTGAACATTTTCTGTGAAAGAGGAATCATGTAAGAGCTACAACAAAACCAATTCTATTTCTGTGAACCTAAAGCTTCTCTCAAAAGTAAAGTTTATGAACTTTGAAGAGAAGAAGAATGTGAAAAGCAAACAAACAGAAAGACAATTCTACTTGAAATAGAAAAGTGAGACCCAGAATAAACCCTGTCATCACTGTGACTGGGTGAATATAGAGGAACCTGGCTCTCTATTCTGTGCAGCAATGCTAGTCTTCAACAACTTACCATCAATACAAAAATCCTAAAATGCACATTTTTATCCTGGGGTTAAAAATCATCCTTTTATAACCCAGAAACCAAAATTAGGTATGAAATGTATAACCTGAGTTTGAGGAACAGAGGGAGGATCCCTGAGAAACTCTGTTTCATGTCACCTACATCTCACTGTCCCCTGTTCCTGTCTCAATTCCAGTCCCCACCCCCTCCAAGTACTTTGGCCTCTGAGTTGGCCCAGGGAACGGCTATGTGTGAGGGTGGACTCAGCCCAGGGCACCCTCTTGAGCTAAAGTGGGGTCCCATGTCCCATGATGGGGGACCCCAGCTGCACCAGAGCCTAACAACTGTCTCCCTAGAGTCTCTTTTCCCAGCATGCCTTCCTCTAGGTTTGCCTCAGAAGACAACTACCTAAAGATCAGTTTTTGCAGAGCCCCAAAATAACCAGCATCAGGAAACTAACTCTTCCTAAACTGACTGTCAGCAAACCACACATCCCACTGGGAATCAGGAAATCTTGGTTCCATAGCCAAAACTCTCCTCCAGCCTGCCCTGGAGTGGCACCTGCTCTCAGGTGACGCAGATCCAGAGCCTAACATCCCACATCCATCCCGCCAAGCATGTCCGTCTGCAGGCTCTGTGCAGTGGAGAAGGTAGCCTCTGCTCCTGGCCAAGCTCCCATTGCTGGTTCCTACAGCCTTTCCTGACTGTTAGTTCTGCGAGCTACTCCTGATTCCTCCCAATCAACCACCCCACCATACACAGCGCTTTGGTCTTCCTTATGGTCACTTCAGTTCAATTGGGGCACTTGAAACCAAAATAACCTTGGTCAGAAGATACCAAGATGTATAAGAGGTGGGAGACTCAAGTGTTGGCTGTGTCCCACGTGAAGCTTATGGGAGGACCTACCAAGGTAAACATGGGATGGCAAGCCAAGACCTCCCAACAAGCTGACCCACCCAGAGGTATAGGAGCAGGGAAGTATCTCCAAAGTACAGAGCTGGAGGAAGGCACCTTTGAAAACACAGTTTCGAACCGTGCAGTGGGGCTGGGAAGTGCGGGGTCCCAGACCCCCCTGAAGGACAGCACAAAGAGCTGCATGTTTCCAGATGTGTTGGGACAATGGAAACCAAAGAGTGAAGCCCTAGGCACAGGTTTTCCAAATGCAGAGTGAAGAGGGGTTTACTGGTTAGTCCACGTTTGCTCCAGCCTGTGGACCCACCAACAGCTCCTCTTTTCAGCTCTGGCTGTGGCTAGAGCTCCCCCACCTTCATGCTCCCTCCAGGCAGAGTCTTAGGTACTGAAGGTTCACCAATGAAAGGACCCGGCATCCCTGCCCTCAGGGAGTTCATACTGTATTTATGGAGCCTCTGAGGGAGCATCTATGGGCCCCTGAGCACTCTTGCAAGCTCTTCACCGATTCAGTCATTCAGTGCTCAGAGCTGCACCCTGCCTTGGTTGAAACAAGGCTCAGAGAGATGAGTTAAGTGGCCCGAGGGTGCCTAGTGGGCAAGTGGCAGAGGAAGGATGGTGCGGTCAGCCTTTTTCCAGGGCCCGATGCCTTGATTTCCGTCTAGATGGAATGGGCTCTGGGAGCTTATTTCCCCTCCTCCTCACCTGCACAAATTACTCACCTGGAACCCTTCTAGGCACCAGGGTCCAATGAGAAAGGAACCCTCAGACGGGTGAGAGGTGTGGCCGTGTTTGGTCTTGACCAGTAGGAGCTCTAAAGAAGGAGCCATGCATGCCACAGGATGTGGGCTCACAGGGACAAGGATTCCAGGAAGGACACCTCAACGACAGAGGCTGAGAGAGGGAAAGAGTGGGGTGGGAGTGAGGGGAGTATTTGGAGGGGAAGACAGGAGGTCTCAGGTGACTCAGACCAGCTCCTTGTAGTGAGGGTGGGGGAGAGGCCGAGAGGGGGTGACGAAGGGGGTCAGTGGGAAGTGGGTGGGAGGTAGTGGCAGGGTGTCCTGAGTCTGCCACCATGCCTGTCCCCTCTGAGCGAGGAAGGGAGGGAGGAAGAAAAGGGTGAAAAATGGTGGGACTGTTTATGAAAGACAGTGTTCTAGGAAAAAGTTTGGGCTTGCTGTTGTCAACGGGGAATCATTGATGGTTTAATCAGGGAGGTGGTAAGTGGTATTTGACCAAATCTGTGTTTCTGTGTTAGATAAATAGAGGTGATAGAGATAGATAGATACAGAGATAGATAGGGGGAGTGGAGGCAGGGAAGATGGAAACGGAGGTAGGGATGACACGGGTGTGGTGTGGGGACAGGGACATAAGGGGCATATATCCTCTCCCCTGGGGAGTCAGAGGTATAGAAGGGCAAGGGTGGGCAGAAGCAGGATTGCTTGTTACATTTCTCCTCCTGCAACCGCCCCAGAGCAGAGTCCCCCCAGAGCCGCCGGTCTGGTGGCTGGCGGCTGGTGGTGGCCCTAGGTGGCCGGAGGACATAGCAAGCAAGTACAGGGCTGCAACAGCCGCTTCCGCCATCAAATGCCTACCACCAGGCTCCAGATCAGAAGAACGCCCCCCACGCCCCCACCAGCGGACCTGCTGAGAATGTAGCTGCTAATCACCGCTGAAAAGGTCCCTCCCTGGAAATGAGGGGATTGTTTTCGTGTTTTGCCTTCAGCGGCCTCATCCACATCGGCCTCAGAGTCCAGCCCTCCCCGCGCCTGCCTTTTGGGTCCAAATGTCCTGAGGAGGGGACAGATTCCGCAGGTAGCTGCCTCCTCGCCCACAATGGCAGCCCAGGGGAGCCAGGCTCCCGCCGTGAGGGGCCGAGCCACCCTGGGAGGGAAATGACCAAGGTCAATGTTGGGGACGCAGCATCTGCAGCAAAGCCTCTGCCCCATTCTCCTCCTGTGGTCATTGTTACTTTCCACTGACCAGCTGCCTGCAGGCTCCGGGCAGAGACAAAATGGGTAACACAGCCGCCATTCACTGGAGATTAATGCCTGAAATGAGCCACACCTCTGAACAATTGCTTCCTCTAAGAGGGACAGCGCTGAATGGCCAGGGAGCCCCATTGATGGCTGCCATGAAAGAGGTGCAGGGAAAGAAAAGTCTCACCCCGCCCCTCAAACCTAGCTCTGAGTCTTCTTTCTCGTCCTCCTTTCCCCTTCTGACTGCCCATTTTGCCTACATCGCCCTAATCCAGAACCGTTCTTTTATGAACAGGGACCTGGGCAGCCCGCGCAGCAAGTTCGCGGATTTGCTACTGTAAGTCCCATCGCTGCGGCTGCGGGCTGATCGCATTAGTACCATTATCTCTGCAACTTTCCGACTTGACAATTAGTTACTATCATTCACACTGTGCAATCAGCTGTTAAATCCTCATTTATGCTCATTTGAATACGAATGTGCCGTTCAATAACACGTTAGATTGCCATGTTTACAAATATACTCCAGGTATTTGGAAATTTAGATTATGCGGAACAGACTGTTTAAGTTGCGCTCGGTGCCAGTTTAAACAACTTAAGCCCATTTACCAGCCACTTAGCAATTCTTTTCACATACCTCTGTTTCCCCGTCCTACCCTTCTCAACCCTAACTCAAATTTGCTCTTTTTTCGTTTGTTTGCGTGGTCGCTGCATTAAACTAATAATCTTCAAGATGGGACTTAATTAGCAGTCACCTCTATGTGGGCCTTCTTTTCTGACTCCTGCTGATCTAATTTCTCCCTCCTTTAGAGGCAGATGAAACAGTCAATGGGACGAATGCAGCTGCAGCGTTCCATATCAAATCCCCGAAAGCAAATGATGCATCCATAGCGCCGGAAGGGAAAGCAGAGCAAATTTTTGAACGTAGGTAAAACTTCAAAGAGCAGGATACATCTGATCATGAATTTCTGGAAGAAAAACGAGGGGTCCTGGCAAGCAGGGCTTCTCAAACTTGAACGTGCATTTGTGTCAGTTGGGGTTCCCGGTGACTCGTAGATGCTGGCACGCTGAGAGAGACTGAGGCTGAGATCCTGCGTATCTAACCACCTTCCAGGTGTTGCTAAAGCTGCTGCTGGACCAGGTACCACACTGAGCGGCCAGACTCAAACCCAGACGTCATGCATCCAACTTCAACTACTAACTTTATGCAAAGAACACGGTTTTCCATTGGAGATTTCAAAATCAAACTTGACAGTTCCACCTCTGGGTATCTATGCAAAAGGATTGAAAGCAGGGACTCGAACGGCTCATTATGCACCAATGTTTGTAACAGTGAAATTCTCAATAGCCAAGACGTGGAAGCAGCCCAAGTGTCCATCCATGGGTGAGTGGATAAACAAAATGTGGCTTCTACATACAATGGAATGTTATTCAGCCTTAAAAAGAAAGGAAGTTCTGACACATGCTACAACATGGATGAACCTGGAAGACATTATGTTAAGCGAAATGAGCCAGACATGAAAGAATAAATTCTGCAGGATTCTACTTCTAGGAAGTATCTAGAGTAATCGAATTCACAGAAACAGCAGTAAAATGTTGGAAGGAGGAAGAAATGGGAAATTGTTGAATGCATGTAGAATTTCAATTTTGCAAAAATGAGAAAGTTCTGGAAGTTGGTTGCACAAGAACGTGACCGTACTTAATACGACAGAACTATGCACTTAACAATGGTCATGATGGTAAATTGTGTTATGTGTATTTTACCGTAATTTAAATTTTTTTAATACATTGGGGGAAAAAATCATTCTTGGTTTTAGGGACCTCCTGAGTAAGGTTTACGCCTACCAAGAAATCTATATTTCTGCAGATTCATGCTCAATTCCTCAGTGAGCTGGTTAGGTTTCACTAGCCCAGATACCAGCCAGGAAAGAATCAATCAATTTTTCTTCCACACTCCTATGTCCTTTGATCAAGAGTCTATTCAGAATGCAATTATTGCATTCTGATCAATGTTCAAGTTCTGTGTGTGTCTCCATCTCCCTCTGCAATGGTGAGGTTTTGAGGGTGGTGGTTTGCCTAAGGAAATAGCAGATGCTGTTTGTTGCCACACCTTCAGACGCTTCTCTCCCCCATCCTGACACAAGCCTGATTTTGTTCAGGTGTCTTTCCTTTTCATCTTTGTCTCTATGCTTTAGAGGAAGCCACGGCCCAAGGACACGGACCAGGAGGAGTCGAAATCAATCATGATGACTCCATTCCCCTTGCCAATGACCGATTCCAACCTAGTTGCAGGTTAGATTTTGCGGCCGATGAGGTGTGAGGGAGTCCTGTGGAAAGGCTTCAGGGGAAGGTTGCTTCGCTTTTAAAAAGAGATACAGGAAGAGGTTGTTCCTCTGTTTACGAGGGATGCTGTCTGTCTGGTTGAGACACGTGGAATGAAGTTGACTCTCTGAACAGCAGCCTGCTGAAGCCGGCACCAGAAGGTGGCAGAGCCAAAGGAATCCAAAAAGATGGAGGCAGAGGCAGAGCCAGAGCCACCCTACCCTTGAATCTCTTGCCACGTCAAAGTCAGAGCGCTTCCTGGTTTGAGCTGATGGCGGAAGTTTTCATCTCTTGCAACCAAAACAAATTCAACCTATACCAGGACCTTATAGGTAGGAGATAGTCGTATATTTGATGGATTAAATTAAAGTAGGAAGGCTGGGCTGGTTCACTGCCTTAGAGGACTCCTCAGGCCATGTGACAACCATTCCCATGCAAAGCAACCTCCTGTGAGAAATGGTTTTTCCAACTAGAAAGATAACAGGGTGCTGTTTGCTCACTTACTTGTTTTAGTCACAGATTCTCCATGGGCTACTTTTCCGAGAAACCATTTAAAATGCCATCCCATTTATTTAAAGTTTCATTTGGTTTTACCTTTTGACAGACCTGTGTCTTACAAGAGGGAAATGGGAATGGATTTCATTCCCTTCAGGAATGGGTCATCATAATGGAGCATTTACGTGCCAGATGTCGTGCTCGCTTCATCCTCAGGTTCATTCTGTTCTCATCCCACTTTCTCAAATAAAGGAACCATGCAGAGAGCTTCATTCACCTACCCAAGACCACACAGCTAACCGTGTGCGGGGCTGGGATTTGAACCTGAGGAGTTGACTCCCATGGTTATGCTCTATGGTGACGCTTTGCATAGGTACCCTGTGGCTTTCCTTAGTTCAGATCGCTGCCATCCATTCCCTAGAGGATGGTCAGAAAAGCCTTAACACTATTAAAATTTCCTTAAAGCTCAGATCACGTTGGGGTACCTGGGTGGTTCTGTCAGTTGGGTGTCTGCCTTTGGCTCAGGTCATGAAACTGGGGTTCTGGGATTGAGCCCCGTGTTGGGCTCCCTGCTCATCGGGGAGCCTGCCTCTCCCCTTCCTTCCAGCTCATGCTCTCTCTTGCTATCTCTGTCTCTTTCTCTCAACTAAATAAGTAAAATGCAAAAAACACAAAACAAAACAAAACAAAAAGACCCTCAGATCATGTTAACCTCCAACTCAGTGCTCTTCAGTGGGTTCCCATGAATGTTCTAGACAGCATCCGAAGTGCTGACACCATTCACAAGGCTTGATCTGTGTTGGTCCTCACCCCACTGTCATCTCCAGCCCTGCTTCCCCCCCGCACCCCCCCACCCCCCCACCCCCCGGCAGCTCTGGCCACCATCAACATCTTTAACACATTCGGCCTTCTTTTGCACCTGTTATTCATTCTGCCTGAGTTCAGCACCTTCTAACCCGACACACACACACACACACACACACACACACACACACACACACACCCCTGCCGCCTGGAGAACTTCCACTCATCCTTCAAGTCTCAGCTGAACTATTTTACTTCCTTAGAGTGTTCTCTGCTGATCCATCTGTCTAATGTGTCCCCCGGTTATTCCCTTCCTGTCACCTTCGTCACAGCATTGCTCAGCATTTGTAGTTGCATTAGTCCCTGTGATTTTCTGCTTTGTCTCTCCCCTCCCCAAGGAGAGGGTCAGCTCCACGTGCGTGCTATCATGCCGCTGGTGTCTCCGCTGGATCCCGAGTGATGGGCACATCACAGCAAGAGTGCAGAAATACTCGGGGACAGGAGGGAGAAAGGAAGATGAATGGCTAAGATACAACCTGGAAGGTAGGGAGGTGAAACTGAGAGACGACTGGCCGGAAGGAGGGGACGGCGAGGCTCCGTGGGTGGCCGAGCATTTGAAAGCTTTTACCACAGTAATGTTCTCTGCCCAGATAACCAAGGGGCGTGGCCTCAGCAAGAGCTAGTTTTTTTCCTCCCCACCCCACCTCCCTCCCTTCCTTTTTTCCTTCTTTTTTTTTTTTTTTAAAGATTTTATTTATTTACTTGACAGACAGAGATCACAAGTAGGCAGAGAGGCAGGCAGAGAGAGGAGGAAGCAGGCTCCCCGCTGAGCAGAGAGCCCGATGTGGGGCTCGATCCCAGGACCCTGAGATCATGACCTGAGCTGAAAGCAGAGGCTTTAACCCACTGAGCCACCCAGGCGCCCCCTTTTTTCCTTCTTGCCTTCTTCCTTCCTTCCTCTCTCTCTCTCTCTTTATATATCTATTTTCCCTTTTTATTTTATTTTTTGAAAGATTTATTTATTTTATAGAGAGGCGAGCAAGTGTGAGCGGGGAAGGAGCAGAGGCAGAGGGAGAGAGAGAATCTGAAGCAGATTCCCTGCTGAGTGCGGAGACCAACACAAGCTGGGTCTCAGGACCCTGAGCCAAAATCTAGAGCCGCCGCTTAACCAGCTGAGACACCCAGGCATCCTCTGTTTTCCCTTTTTAACAAATCTCCCTAAAACAAAAGTAAATGACCAGCATTTAAAATGGAATCATCGGGCACCTGGGTGGCTCAGTGGGTTAAAGCCACTGCCTTCGGCTCAGGTCATGGTCTCAGGGTCCTGGGATCAAGCCCCACATCGGGCTCTCTGCTCAGCAGGGAGTCTGCTTCCCTCTCTCTCTGTCTGCCTCTCTGCCTACTTGTGATCTCTGTCAAATAAATAAATAAAATGTTAAAAAAAATAAAATGGAATCATCATTAAATTTTAAAAGTGAAGCTTGTGTGTTTGGTCCACAGGATATTTTTACCATTGTTTTACAGACAGCCATGGGGCTTTTCCTTCTTTCATTCTCTTTCCCTTCTCAAAAATGTATCAGTATATATTAAGTGGATGAGTCCTTATAATCCCCTCTGTATCTCAGGGCAATAATGTTCAGCAAACTAATATACTGGAACGAGGCATACAACTTTAAGAAAAGCAACTGCACAAATGGATGGATTTTTTTCCTTAAAGGATTAAATGGTGATAAAATTACAAGTTCATTTTCCCTTAAAGATTAAAAAATAACTAGTGAGAAAAATATAATGACATGAAAACATTTAAAGACGAGAGCCACTAAAACATAGAGCAATCTGTGACCAGCAATAGAATTTCTAGCACTTTAATTCATTTTAAAATAGACAAAATAAATTCACTCCAGAACAAAGCCAGCTACCTCTAAAATATGATTATACTCAATATATTGTTTTAAAATTTGTTTTTCAGAGCATCACATTATTTTTTTTTATATTTTATTTATTTATTTGACAGAGAGAGATCACAAGTAGGCAGAGAGGCAGGCAGAGAGAGAGGGGGAAGCAGGCTCCCTGCTGAGCAGAGAGCCCCATGCGGGGCTTGATCCCAGGACCCTGAGACCATGACCTGAGCTGAAGGCAGAGGCTTAACCACAGGTGCCCAGAGCATTGTATTATTATAACTAAGACAGTATTGACCAAGAAAATTCTAGCTATGCCACTAAGCTATATATTGTTTCCCCAGGTTTGAAAATACAAAATGTTGTACTCTAGAAAATGCCTTATTTATTTTGATTGTTTGTTTGAATCATTTTAAAATTCATTTTACTTAGAATGGTGATTCACCAGCGAATCACCTGGAGTGGTGATGAGACCAAAGACACGTAGGGAGAGAGAAGTAGGGAAGGAGGGAGAAGGGGAGAAAGGGAACCTGTGCATCCAAATTAACATTATCCTTCGATTGTGTTACCCTGAGATTACACACTCATTCTTCAGTACCTTCATTCCCAAATATTTGGCACTTCTGTTTGGCACTTTGTTTTTCCTGTAGCAGTTCTGCCTGGCAGGAGGAGCACAGGCTAGACCATCACTGGTACGTGCGCCTCACACATCATGATAAAGGTCTAAGCCTGGAAGAGTTTTAGAGGTTATCAAGTGTTTACCTTACAGACAGGAAACTGGGGGTCAGAGAGCTCAAGACACTTGACAAAGTCACAGAGATTTTATTTACTTAAAAATCAATGAGACGTGAGAAAGGGCTTTTCAATCACTACTACATTGACTTAGTCAGAGTATATCATTCTTTTTCATTGGATTTTCTCCTTCATTCATGCTAAAAATATGTACCCCGCGCTTTGTAGGTTCTGGGTGCTGCTGGAGATATTGCGATGAACAAACAGACAAAACACTCCACGCTTTCATGGAGTTCCCATTCCAGGGATTCAATTTGACTTAAATTCCTGGTTCTAGTTTCCATTTAGAGGTGGCTATTTTAACAATTTTCAGGAACCACCTAGCTGGAATCAAAGATGCTGCCCAAATTCTCTACTGACACAGTTCGGTGAATGTAGGAGTTAGAAATATGAGTCAACTCTTGATTACAAAGAAGAAGCAGTGTGCAGGCAAGTTTCATAGAGAGAAATAATTAAACCCCATGAAAACACAGTCCTCCAGCATAACATCCAGATTCAGCAGCCACATCTAAAAACACAGGGCAAGACTGCTGGAAATAAGAGAAAACCAAGCATTTTTAAAGGCTTTACATCCAAGAGAAGAGGACATTAAATTTTGGCAAAGATCCTGGCAGCTAGCAGAATGGAACCACGCACTGCCTGCAAGTGTTTAGCCCACAGCTGTTGGAAATGAAGAATGTCAAAATACCCAAACGCAAGAATCCATGCGCACACATCAAAGAAGCAAAGCTCCAGGGGACACCCCGTGTCGAGGTGGATGATTGCTGTCGCACCAGAGGAGAGGCAGGAAGGGGAGGTGCCGGACAACACAGAAGACGGACCAATCTTGAGATCACATCTACGACTTCAGCTGTCTTCATCCCTCCTACACCACCGTGGAAAGTTGTCCCAAACATGCAGAAATTCATTTACTAGGACCCAAAGTTTGTTGCTGTGACTTCATTCTACAAAAGGTGTGTCATTTACTCCATGATGAAATCATGAAAACTCAGGCCAGGTCCCTTTCCTCTTTTTCTGTTTTTTTTTTTTTTTCTTTTCTTTTCTTTTTTCTTTCTTTCCTTCTCTCTCTCTCTTTTCTTTTCTTTTCTTTCCTTGTTTTCCTTTTTCTTTTTCTTTTCTTTGAGAGAGAGTGGTGGGGAGGGGCAAAGGGAGAGAGAGAATCTCAAGCAGACTCCTGACTGAGTTTAGAGCCAAATCAGAGCTGGATCTCACAACCCTGAGATCATGACCCGAGCTGAGATCATGAGTAGGACACTTAACTGACTGAGCCACCCAGGTACCCTCTTTTTTAACCAAACAAGTGCTATGTACTGCACTGGTAGAAATAGTTCATTTTTAGCCCTCAAATTAACCTTATTTTAGAAAGAGAAAACATTGTTTATTTTGAGAAGCCAATGTTCTGAAATTTCATAAATCCCTGTAGCTATGGTTCTTTGGTTTAAGATGAAATATCACATTTCAATCACAAGAGAGTGGTGGCTTCACGAAGGGGGCAAACATTTGTGTAACCTTCTGGAGGACATTTTGAAGATGATGTCACTCAAAGCAGTATGATATTGGTACAAAACTACAGACATATAGATCAATGAAGATTAGTCACAACTCGGAGAAATGGTGGGTTCCCCCCCCCACTTTTCTATCTTTATGGAATTGAACAATGTTGGCTTTATAATTTCAAGAACTGTTGACTAAAAATAAAATAGAGTGAATCTCCACCACAGCTAGAGTGTGTGGCATGTGCCAAGGTACACCCTTACACATAAAAAGATGAAGGGAAGATGACAAAGCTGGAGAAAGCAGTGGATAGATTACCCAGAGGCCAAGTAAATCATAGGACATACAAAATATAAGGATTAAAGTTTCTGCCTTAGGTATGCAACCTGTTCAAATAATTCAAGAGACTTTTGAAAGCATGAGAAAGTAGGTCCCCAACATGTCTTACGCTGTTTAGGTAAGAAAAAGAAAGAGGGAGAAGGCAGCAGAGTTATTTTGCAAATTGCTGGGAGAACCTGAAGAGAACACAAGACAACCACAGTCTGCACAGTCTGAAGGCATGCAAGCTGCGGGTCGGGAGAGCCTGAATTTATACAGGTTGGTATCGCTTCCCAGCCACTGTGCACCCTGCCTAGAGAAACTCAGCTGGGAAGATTTGTATTATGGAATGCATCCCCAGAGGAAAGCTTAACCACATGTGTACAAACCTATATAGATCCATTGACCCAATCATTCCTCTTTAACCAGAGAAGTACTCAAAAATGTTTGCACGAAGATGCTCAGTTCAATGTTCTTTATAATATGAAGAAAATGGATACACCCTAATTGGCCCACAAAAAAAGGGCTTAGTTGGATAAATAAGGAGTACCTGAATAATGGACTCTGACACTACCTTTAAAAAGAATGTGCAGACCTGGAGTCAGGGATATGGAAAAAAAATCTTTGTAATATATTGTTGAGCAAACCACAGTTTATAAAATGGCATGTGTGGTGTGGCATCATTTGTACATATAAAACGTACAAATGCTAGGGAGACATCTGGAAGAATGGTCTCCAGTCTGTTGGTGGAGGATGTCTCTAGGTGGAGAATTTAGGAAAATGTCGGTTCCTTATTCTGCCCCGTGTAGCCTGAATGTTCTAGAAGAGCAGCTGTGGTCCCGGAAGGAGGGCTCCGGACCAGAGCTGCTGGGAAGTCCTGGGATACCCCAGGATGAGGATCCATGGAAGCCCCATGAATGGATTTGAGGGTGGCAGAAAGGCTTCAATGATGTGGAAGAAAAGAGGGAGCCAAAGCAGTTTATGGAAAGAGAAAGAACTGTGACCAAGCAGAATTTCCGGGTGATTAGACTGAATTCCCTGGGAGGCTGCACAGGATGGCGGGTCCTATTATTATTCATAGAATTCCTGCCATCATAGAACTCAGTGCGCCACTGGAACAGCCTGGCTAACTGGGATTTTTTTTTTTTTTTCTTTTTTCAGTTAGCTTGGGACCTGTGCAGGGAAAGGAAATACCAAAACTAACCCTCTGAAGAAACACCACTGTCTTTGGAGGTGGGACAGAAATTGGTCCACGCAGCATAGTAACTCATCAAGGTCCACTGTAGATTGAAAACTATCTTGAATGCTGTATTTTCGGCACTACGAGATAGAGTGAGTTTTTCTTTCTTAAAAAAGAGTTTGAATATCCCTGTAACTATTACACTCAGCTTTGAAGTCTTCATCGACCAAAGATGTGAGTAATTATCTGTTCGAAAGTAGACTAACTTAATAATGTAAAATTTTCTGGATGAGGAAAAGCTTCTGGGGGACTAATCACTCATGTGCCTGATTGAATGTTCTTTATAGAGTAGTTGGAGCTAGCAAAGAAATAAAAAACATTCCCCTTTTAAAGAATTTTCAATATTTCAATAACACAGTTTCCACCAACTAAGTTAAAGAGAAAAACCTGTATTCTAAAAATATAACCAAAATACATATTAAAAGGAAAATATCTACAAAATTATTACCCCCAAAGAGTTCCAATTTAAACGTCTAGGAAAGCAACATCGTAATTTCCAGAGGGTTCTCCTATTTGATCATTTTAGAATTTCACTGCCAAAAGAAATAAGAAGCAAAACCATAAGCAAAGCCAAGCTGTAACAAAAGGATTTTCAAACGTTGATCCTATTTAAACATTTTAGAACATCTCAAAGTCAAAAACAAGCATCTCTGCCCAAACCTAGCTGGAAAATGTTTGATGTTACAACACAGATTTTCTATCATGCACTTTGCGTTAACACAGAGATACAACTTAATACAATAAGCATGGCTTCTCCCATTTGGGATTCTTAGAACATAAGAAATGTAGCATGCGGGCTATTTACTTGGTTTGAATTAACAGCAATGTCCATATGGGATCCTATTAAGATCAAGTTATTCTACAACCATTTGCTGCTTGAAATTTTCCCATTCAGCAGAATCTATACATTGCTAATGTTAAAAATGAGAGGGGGTTTTTGGTGACCCCCCCCCCCAAAAAGTATTTGTGTAATCTTCAAAGTGTTTAATTTGTATTAAAGCTAAATCCAGAGGCTCTGAAACCTCAGGAGCTCTCGATGTGGATTTTTGTTCTGGTTCACACACCTTGAGACAAAGGCTCATAGTCAAGATGTGGAGGAAAAAGACGTTTTTTTGTGTGCAAGATGCGGGGCAAATTTATTCCCCGGGCAGCCTGGAATGGGCTTCAGAAAATGGATAGAGTGTCTTCTTGAAGAAAAGGCCTCTAAGTAAACTCGACTGCCATTCAAAAGATTTGCTCTGACACTTAACAAGTGGTGCAGGAAGAAAGGAAAATCTGTTGTCAGGTTTGGGGTGTTTATCAGCCCCCCTCGAGACACTTGACCTAATGCCGGGCCCCCCCCTAATCCGCTGATCTGCATGCCACGGCCTCGCGAGCCTCAGCCCGCAATGGCCAGTAAAATTGCCTGGAACACTTGTCCCAGCACACTGATCCCCCCACGCATTGTGTGCCGCTCACCTACTCCCCCGCCTCCCTCGCACCGTCCTCCTGCGGCTCCCCCTAAATTTAATTCTGCTCACAAATTGTGAAATAAGTTGTTTGGGCTGGATTTGTCGAGTGAATTGTCCCACTAATGAAACAGTCTGTTCATTATACAGTTGTAGGAGGGAAGATTTAGCGCTCCCATAGCCCGGGCCCCGGGCAGGTTAAGGTTTTTAGACTGACAGTTGACAAAAGAATGAATAGCTCTCTCCTGTCAAATCAGGCTTACAAACAGCTTGGCGTACAAGCAGTTACTGCTTGTGTGCATGCGGATTTAGGGTCCCCGCCTGCTAATGCCCCAGATTTGTAAGTACAAATTGGTTAGTCTTCAAACTGTTTGCGAAAGGAATAAAATGACCAAAAATTAGTTTGTTTTAGCCTTTTCCCCTCCCCTCCCTGCTCCTGCGAGTGAAACATTAAAAAGAAGAAGAAGAAGAAAAGGAAAAGGACAAAATAGGGTGTAGTGGTCTCATGGAATATTGTGGGGTTTTTGCTTAAGGCACCAAATTAAGCAGGACCATTGTTTGGCAGGAAACATTTTGTTCTGCTCGGGCACCCTGCTTCTTGGAAAGCAGCTGAAAATCTAACGGAATTAATTTAAGACGTGTGATTTTAAAAGGTAGAGCAGAGACACTGGAGGGGAAGATCAGAAACTTTCGTCTCTGTTTCATTTTAGTACCTGTTGCTTAAAACTGGTTATACCTCTCTTCTAACTGCGTTGATCTTTCAAAATGGGTCGTTTAGATTTCTGAATCTTTTCAAAGACAATTATGTGTAAATTAACTAAAGCCCATTTTATTTTCCTGTGGCAGCTGGAATGGTTCGATGAATAAGTTAAATTCCTGCAAAATCTTTGAGAGAGAATGCTGTACAGGAAGTCCGGTGAATATTTTTATCTCGTGATTTATCCTCATTTGGGTGATCGTTTTCAGTCTGGGATTGGGTTTAAAATCTCGTTGGTTCGTTATGACTACAGCAGAACAGTAGATGAGAGTAAGATGTAATTCCATCCCTCTATAAGAGAAACAAACAAAGAAAGGTAACAGACTAAGAATTTTTTCAGATTCAAGCTTGATCTAACACATTTGAATTGGAAACTCTCCCCTTGATCAGATACAGCCCGAGGCTGGCCAGCCTTGCAACAATAATTGGTTTCTTTCATATTTCAGGAAGTTCATTATCACATGTTTCCATGCACTGTAAAGGTCATTTTTTTCAAAAATCAGACTTTCTGGCAACTTTGCAAGCAGCGGTCGTGAGTTAGTTCAAACATTCCTTTAAACTTTTCCCTTATCGATGCCTAAATCTTTTACTGATATTTTGAAGCATTTAGAGTTTCCAAACTCTCTCTAAGTATAATTATATCTATACTCTCTCTAAGTATAATTATACCTCATAAATGTGCAAAGTCAGTGACAGTTGGCTATTGGGAATCTGAATAAAGCAAAAGCATTAGAGAGAACAGTGGGTCAGCCTTCTTTCCAGACATGGCGCGGTCCTTTTGAATGAATTCATCTAAGCCTGCAGAATATCTTGCACATGTGAGCCCTTAAGCCGAAACTGGTCATTCAGATCTGGGGACACGGGTAGCAGAGAAAATTGCAAACAGCTCAGCGACAACAAATTCTACCCCATGGCTGCCCATAGAAAGACCTCTTCCCCAGTTTCCAACTCTCCCTACCACTCCCAGAGCTTTGCAAACATTTTCCAGTAACATCCATCCCTTTTCCGTCAAACCTAAGATTTTTCTTTCCTACGTCATGACATTTCAGGACACTTCAAAGACAGAGTCCATGACTCATAAAGAGCTTTGGTCCAAGGAATGTATTGTTAAATGAAATATTTTTAAAGAGACAGGGGATTTCCCTGTGAATTTCATAAGGCAGCAACTACCTTATAATGGAAAGCCATCAGCAAATGCAGGACTTTCAGTGGTCAGTCACCTGCTTGGGCTGACTTCTCCTTAATAATGTGCTAAGATGGAAAAGAACCTAAGGAGGAGTGAGACCAAAGTTGACCCAAGTTCCATGCAAAGATTGAAGAAAAAGGAGTAAGTACCTGGGGCTACTTAAGGTCTTAGAAACAAAAGCTGCTAGCAGAAATATTTCTCAACAGCTAACGATAGACTGAAACACAGAACCTTTCTTCTCTAAAAAGGAAACCCAATGTTAACAACAGAAAGCCATGTAGTTAGCCGGGAGGGATGGGTGTCTTGTGTAGGTCTCTGTTGAAGGAAATGTTGTTGACCTATACGTACAGTTTTCTGTGGTAGCAAAGCGACTGTTCCAAGAGCTTCCCTGCCCTGTTGTGAAGTGGGAAGGATAGTACCTCATACTGTTGTCCAGTTGCACAGTCTTGGTTTTGCCTGGTCCAACAATCAAACAATATAAATAAAATCTGTATTACCTATCGATATACACTTGTTGAGGTTGCTGAGAACTCTCATTTAGAGAAGTAGAGAAATATTAGTGTCTTACAAGGCACTCAATACACCCAATGGAAAGCAGAGAGTCATGGGTATAACTTCATAAGCTAACCTGATGGGTAACTCTTACTTGCTGCTGCCTCACCAAGGGAGACTTATGTCACCATCTGTTACTTCTGGATGTCTACCTCCTTCATTTCACAGAGGAGGAAACCAAGGTTCAAATTCACAAAACTCAGGCATCCTGTCTAATAATGTTCTTCATGCACATTCATTTCAAAGGAAATGCTGTAGGTGCTATGACCTAATTCATCTTTTTGATGAATGATTCCTACTTTGTACAAAATGGGGCATTTGGATGAGTTCCGTGAGTCTTCTGAATTGACATTGTTTGGTTTCTTTCTGCCATTTAGGTACATTTATGGATCTGTAAGAGCTATTTTTACAAATTACTTACAGTGTCTATTTATTTTTTTTTTTTTCCACTGAAGGGCAGGGGTGGTGGTTATCGCTTTGTTACTTGTGAAGCAAGTAAATAAGATGAAACAAATCTATTTGTCACTTAAACTCTTTTGAAAATGTGACATCAAACATACATTTCCCACACACAAAAAATGCATTGACTTGAGAAAACAGTCCCTAATCATGGCCCCAGGGTAGAATGAAGGGTGAGCAAAAATGCCAGTTACAACAGATTGAGAAAACACAGGTTTTCTAAGATCCCAAGTTCCCCCAGAAACCTATAAAGGTTTTTGTTTTCTTCTTTGACCTTCCCCCTTCTGGGAAGGCTGCCAGACCAGCTTCCCTGCGAGCACCAGCTCAGTGTGAAGGAACAGAGGCTGAAACAACGACTCAGGGCTCAGGTTGGGACATCAGCAGCTTCTGGCTTGGGCTACGTTCACCTAGATCTGACAGATTTCTTCTAAAATGCAAGTATGACAAGTGTCACAGGTTGGCAGAGATTATCTTTTAGGGAGGGGATACAGAAAGGGAAAGCTAAAGCCCCCAAGACAAATTTCATTGTGGACCTCATACCAGCCCCGGGAAGATCTCTGTCACAGACGCAGCTCTTTCACTAACGATGGGGCCAGGGGATTAAATCCTAAGTCAAAAGGAATATAATGTAGGGGTTGAAAAGGAAAAGGAAAACAAAAGTCATGGAGACAGTGCCGAGGACATGGCTTGGAATTTTAGTGCAGCTCCAGAGAAGCTGTGTGATTTCGCTAGGCTAAGTTACTCAGCTAGTTGTGTCTTGGTTTCTTCAAGAATCAGGTGGGGCTGATCCCATCTACCAGGAGGCTAAAAGTAAGGATTAAAGGCATATACATAACACACAAGTAAGGTGCACTCGAGACAGATGCTATGGTTAATAAATGTTAACTGCGGGGCGCCTGGGTGGCTCAGTGGGTTGGGTGTCTGTCTTCAGCTCAGGTCATGATCTCAGGGTCCTGGGACGGAGCCCTGCATCGGGCTCTCTGCTCACTTCCTCTCACTGTCCCTCTGTGCTCGAGCTCTTTGTCTCTCAAAATGAATAAATAAAAAAATCTTTAAAAAAACCACAACAAATCAATGTTAACTGCTATTATTGCGTATTCTCAAGATCCCCCCCGTGTCTTGCTCTTCCAAGCACAGTCCCAGGACCGCAGTATCGACATCACTGCGTGGCTCGCAGTGCAGAATCCCAGACTCTGCTCAGAACTGCTGATTCAGAATCTGTTTCAGTAAGACACTCTGATGATTCATACGCACACTAAATGTTGAGGAATGCTGACAACGGAGTGCACCCTTCTTTCTACATTCTAAACTCACCCCTTGAGGCTTGGGGGCATGGGTGTAGGAGGGAATGGCTAGGATCCCCCCATTTGCCAGAACACTACCCAGCAGTGGGGGTTGTCCAGCTGGTTATCTGAAGAGTTTTATGATACATTAAATCTTCTAGACCTCACGGCAATTTGACCATTAAAGAAATAACTTTTTTGAAGGTAGCCCAAAACAAGCCAACTCAAGCGAATAATGGGATTAGCATGGTGATCTTGAAATCAGAGTTGTACCACGTGAACCCCTCTCCATCAATCAGGACCGCTGTCCTCACGGCTGATTATGGCACATTGTTTCATCAAATTAAACACCAAAGGGATGTTGTAAAGGCAACATATGGTCCTCTTTCAAAAGTAGTTAGCCTGGCATTGCACAAGAGGCCTCATCCAGCTCCCCGAAGCCTCCAACAACACACTGAGGGTATTTGCTTTGGCAAAACAATGCCTCGTAAGAGTGGTCACTTTTAATTACAGGCTTGCTGCTGTCGGAAACACAGCTAAGATGCGTGAGACGCAAAGGAGTAGCAGAATCAGGTTAGAAGGGGTAGATCAACTGTCCCTCTTGTTCTGAGAGAAAAAGTGGACAGAAACCTGTTCTCACTTCTGCAACTCAGATGGGTACCAAGCTCCCTGAAATCTATTTTTCTCCTCCTTTATGGCACAAAGCAGACTGGGGATTTGCTTTAGAATCAAGAAATAACCACATGTGTTTAAAAGGCTGAAAGAGGGGTGCCTGGGTGGCTCAGTGGTTTGGGCTGCTGCCTTCGGCTCGGGTCATGATCTCAGGGTCCTGGGATCGAGCCCCGCATCGGGCTCCCTGCTCCGCAGGAAGCCTGCTTCCCTCTCTCTCTCTCTCTCTCTCTGCCTGCCTCTCTGCCTACTTGTGATCTCTGTCTGTCAAATAAATAAATAAAATCTTTAAAAAAAAAATAAAATAAAAGGCTGAAAGAGAGAAGGTGTTTCTTTAAGGGTCAGGAGACACATAGGATTGTGTTTGGTGGAGGAAAGGACCAGCCCGAAGGCCGCTTGGGCAGAAGCCTCGTGGTTCTTGTTCATGGGAGGTAGTTTATGTGCCGCTGAAAGGTGAGAACAGCCCAAGACTGAATTTCAGGAGAAAAGTCATTAGGCAGCATTAGCAGCAATGTTTGGTTGTTATTTTGTATTTATGTGGTTGGCCTTTTCTCCAAGGAGCAGGAGCTCTCACCAAAGTGTAATTAGCAAACAGCAATCCTCACAGCATCCCTGCCGCTCACTGGAATGGTGTCAAAAGCACTCAGCCACCTTCCTCTCTCCCAGCTGCAACTCTTTCTGCCACCCTCCCCTCAAAGCGCCCTCACAGGAAGAAGGCTGAGCCAACCTGGGTGGAGGGGTTCCACCAAGATTGCCATAGGGCATGTCAAGTCATTCTGCCATATACCTTAAACTTCACAGAGCTGTACATCAGTTACATCCCAACAAAATCAGGCAAAATAGAAGATGACCATTGGGTACCTCCTACCCCCCGGTCCGTAGGTAGTGGTTGGTGGGATCTCACCATATAGCTGCACCAGTCCTAAGGGACAACCTAAAGCCCATAGCTGCTACTATGTCTGCTCAGAGGAAAACACAACCAAGCACGGAGTCATAGCCTGAAAAAAACTTTTTTTGTATTATTGAAAAACAAGATATGGATTTTTTTTTTTTAATTTTTAAAATAGGGGCATCTGGATGGCCCAATAGGTTAAGTGGCCAACTCTTGGTTTCAGCTCAGGTCATGATCTCAGGTTTGTGAGATCAAGCCTCACACTGGGCTCCACACTCAGTGGGGAGTCTGCTTGAGATTCTCTCTCCCTCTCTCTGCCTCTCCCTCTGCTCACACGTCTCTCTCTCTCTCTCTCTCAAAATAAATAAATCTTTAAAAACAAAAAAATAAAAATTTCAAAATATACCAAAGAGGAGAAAATGGAAAGTGAAAGTCTTAACCACTGACCATCCTTCTCCCTCTGTCCAAGGGCAACCGCTGTTACTGGTGTGTCACATATTTGGGAAAGGGTCCTAGATGTCCCAGTAGATACTAGAATCTCCTCTGCAATGCAGAGAATAAGCTAGAATGCTCCCACAACTTCACCCTGGTGGGACTATCTCACACATAACCTAGCCTTTGACCTTGGGCATTCAGAGGTTTGTGTTTTGTCCTAATTCATTATTTTTAACCCTGGGAGGATTATACAGTGTCATAGGGGTCCTCTTTTACCCATCATAAAATGGACATGATAAAACTCACCATCTTCCTACCAGGGAACCAAAAAAAAAAAAAAAAGGCACTAAATACCTAGGTATCCAGGACAATAAAACCCAGGAGAGTAGCAATTTGGGTGACCTCAAAATTCTACGTTGTTTTCCTCAACTGACTGTAACCTTGAACACTTCGAATAAGCGAAGTTATTGAAAAACAAGAGGTAAGGTTGTTATCTGTCAAAGAAGCTATTAATAAAGTAAAAAACATTCTTTTATTAAAAAAAAAAGACCTCATCTACTGAACTGAGTAAAATAATTCAGTGTGGAGCGATGTCATTATAAATAAGAGGGAAACCTCGTGTTTCTGCTGGAATAATGGGGGGCACATGCATCTTGGAGTGGAGAGGGCACCCTCTGTCACCAGGTTTAGGACACAACACAAATCCATGCCCCCCCCAACAATGGCGGGGACAGGACCTCCTGACCACGCGGCTCCTGGTGTAGGATTCGTGGGAGCTGGTGCCTGTGTATAGTCTTTGTCACTCAGCTCTAATCATGGATGTGCTTAACCAACTTAAGTGACCTTAATAAACCCGTAACCCTGGTGTTTGGGCCACTTTGGGATCTACTGCGGCTGAAGCGTAGCAAACAACCAACCTGCTGGGGGAAGGTGCTTCTCCTAACACCCCTGTGACAAGTTATTTTTTTGGTATCAATTTAAAGCCCAAACACTGATGCAATTTGGCCCTCTTTCGAGCTGGCCTTCATCAGCCTCTCTCTCCATTAATTAGTGTGAGCAGTAAGATGTTGCTAATGGCTACACATCTTGTAAACATGTTGGACTGGTCCTGCCCCTGAAGGCCCCATGCTCTTAAGTGATATCTCAGCTGGGGCTGGCAGAGCCAGTGTCCCCACTAGGGAACAGCCAAAAGGTGTGCAGGCTCCATTCAGAATCAAAACATCATGCTCCGAGAGCTCCCTTTTTGTTGTTGTTCCCATAGAGGTGACTGCCTTTTGGTAGGAAGGAAAGTCATAATGAGAAGGAGAAGAAAAATAAAAAGAGGAAGAGGAGCAGGAGCAGAAACTTGCACTTCCACTCACCAGGGAACATAGTGGATAAGGCTGAGTGGGACTGTGGAAATCCTGGTTTCTTCCCACTGGGGTGAACAGAGAAGTCAAGAACATCTGTGACTGTTCCTTAGTCTGCTGAGGTGGCTGGTCCGCTGGGTTTGTAGCTTGCTACCAAAGATAAAACCACAGCAGGGGCTGTTTAAAAACAGATTTGCTAAACAGCTTTTAGAGAGGAAACTTCTAAGCGAGAAGAAAGGATGAAGAGGTGAAGGCTGCATGGCTGCCATTTTGTTTGCTAACTTGGTGCTTGAATTCTGCTGTACGCATGTGCTCAGTTTCAGGGGCTGAGAGGCATATCTGGAAAAGTGATGGTGGAAACCAAGCTGAAAGGAAGCCCGGAATTGTTGAGGGTGGACTCCCCTAGTTTCCGTGAACTCTGACTGTTTTGGCACTGGAAGTTGGATGTCCAGGGAAACCCTATAGTCCTAGGCAAGCCAATATGGTTGGTCACTCTATCTAAAGTCACGGCTGTGCATGGTTGAGAGAGACCCCAAAGACCATCTCACCCAACTCCTCATCTTACATAAGAGGATGACTGAGGCCCACGGGGTCCATGAGGCACACAGCATAGGGCTGGATAAATGATGAATATGTCTATCATCTTGTCCTATGGGTAAAACCAACAGAGATTACCAAGTGCAAACATGGTACAAGACAAAGCACTGGCCACCGAGTGAGGTGACAGGGGTTCTAATCTTGGCTCTGCCACTAAATAGGAACCTCAGGTAAAGTAATCCCACCTGCTAACCACCTTCTAGCAACTAGTTCCTTAACCTGAATGATAGTCCTTTGAGGGAGGAGTCATATACCTGTTTAACAGGTGAGACAGAGAAATCAAGCAACTCGACCAATGTTCCAGTAAGAGGTGAGATCTGAAGGCAAATTCCTCTGACATCGAGACAGGCATTCTTCCCAGAATGTCCCACTGGTCTGAAACTGTGGGCAACTTCCAGTAGCCCATAGCTCCCACCAAATGATTCACCAATCAGGAGTGGCAGTTGGCAAAGGATTATTTTTTATTTGTGCAATACAGGTAGAGAAGTGCCCAATGATCATATACTAAGAACTGCCTACTTCCCAAGAAGGATTCAGATTAGCAGGATACATGTATTAACCTGAATTTTCTTTCCCTTTTTTCTTTGTGACAAATTCAGCATAGAGTTTTTTAAAAAGTTAAAGTCATCAGTTTCTTTACCTCCATCAGAATCAGAACTTTAACGTCATGAGGACAGGAATTTTGTTCACTGCTATAACTCCAGGGCAAACATGTTTGGCACATAATATGGCTTCAGTACATATCTGTTGAATGAAATAATGAGTGAGTGAATGAATGAATGAAATTTAAAAGGCAACATAAGAATGTTAAGTAATGGGGCGCCTGGGTGGCTCAGAGGGTTAAAGCCTCTGCCTTTGGCTCAGGTCATGATCCCAGGGTTCTGGGATCAAGCCCTGCATCAGGCTCTCTCCTTGGTGGGGAGCCTGCTTCTCTGCCTACTTGTGATCTCTCTCTGTCGAATAAATAAATAAAATCTTTAAAAAAAAAAAAAAGAATGTTAAGTAATTTTATTATATATTTTTATTTTATAATGTACTCCCGAGTTGATCACAAACCCCATAGAAATTGGGGATGTAAAGATGTATCTGCCAGAAAAAGTGGAACCAAAAAAATTATTGAATGAGATCTTAAATAGATGTATGTATCATTAATTTTTGTAAATTAAATACTCTTAGTTATACTAATGGAGCTTGCTATTTTTATTTATTTATTTATTTATTTGACAGACAGAAATCACAAGTAGGCAGAGAAGCAGGCAGAGGCGGGGGAGAGCAGGCTCCCTACCAAGCAAAGAGCCCAATGCAGGGCTCGATCCCAAGACCCTGAGCTGAAGGCAGAGACTTAACCTACTGAGCCACCCAGGCGCCCCAAGGAGCTTCCTATTTAAATAAACCAATGTGTATGTGTGTGTGTGTGTGTGTGTCTGTGTGGGTCTGTGTGTGTGTCTGTGTCTCTATGTCTCCTGTAATGAAACAAAGATTTTTTTTCAAAAAGGGGATAATGACCATAAATTAATTTTCTAAAAATACTTCAGGGTTAGTGTTAGATTTACTTCCAATGAAGGATTCTTTTATGGTCAAGTTCACTCCCATTCCCTTTGTTCACGTGGTAACACACATACATGTAAGGAGCATAAAACTGAATGGTGTTATATTTTATAATTATTTTTGTCTCTTACATATTTTTCAAATATCCATGGTCAAAACAATATTAAATAATCAGCATTCTCCAAGCTGATTTTTAAAATAAATCTGTAGGTCTCTTCTAAATGAGTAACATTATTTTAATTAAAAATGTCTACAAACATATGCAATCACATCTGCTTTCTTTGCGTACATGCTCTATTCAGCAGAATTCCGCTGATAGGACAGATGAAGTGGGAATGCAGCATTAGGCGTCTGGGATTTATGAGTCGAGCTTTCTACCACTTACCATATTCTAAATGGCAACACATCTTTAAACAATGTCTGTTTGACAGTGGAGGATAAATAAGAATAAATCGCATCGCTTCAAAAATGTTGTGAAAATTGCCTCGGCCCTTAAAACACATTTTAGATTAAAAAAAAAGAAAAAGTAAACTATTACAAAGAGTTCATCATAATAAAGCAACATGTCAGGTTTGATGGCAGGAGATCAGAAAGTAGGCTTAAAAGTAATATATGGTGTTTGGAGTTTACGTATAAACGTAATGGTCTGAGAAATAACTTTCTGAATGGATTGGATTGGATTGCCACTCTGTGTGCGATGTGCTATTAAGATAATGATGGAACATCTTCTTTCTTTCTGGACACGAGAGGTCTAGTACCATAAAGAATTGATTAAATCTGTGACTTTTTCAAGGCAAACAGTGCATAAAATACCCATACTACAACAAGGAAACGTATCTAAGCCAGGTTAACAGATGCATGAAACCATATGAACTCTGCTTCTTTTGGCTTAGTCTTTATGACTCCCTAGAACTGTGACTAATCCTCTTTATTTGAACAACTTCAAAGACTCTGATTTGACACACATGGCCCCCATACAACAAACTTTGTTCCCGTCAGCAGGTGTGTCTTCATGAAGAGTTGCCTGTTGTCCAAGCCACCCCTTCCATTTCTCCAACAGAAATCCACTGTGGGGCAGCCCACTGCCCAGAGGCAGAAGGAAGCCCAGTTTGCAGAGGCAAAGAAATCAATCTAACCTATCAGCAAACTTTTTTTGAAAGTGATCAATTTCATCCCACCATATTTACTTATAACAAACTTTGTGACCAGGCACCTTACTTAGTTATCTTGTCGTTTCTAACAGTTTTTAAATGGATGATCATGAGTTTTAGAAATATATAATAATATCAATGGCAAAAAATTCCTTCCTTGTATTTGTAGAGTTTTTTCTGTTTGTTTCTCTTATCGAGTGGCATTGGCTTATATTTCCAGAATAATAGTAAATAATAGTTTCCATGGTGATCAGTAGTCTCTGCTCTTTGATAATAGGAAAATGCTTTTAACATTTTACCATGAGGCATGGTGAAGGTTTTTCAATTAATATGTGTGTGTGTTTACATGTAAATTTATTGTGTTCAAGATCTAGTCCTAATCCAAACTTTTTAAATTAAAAAAATGACTGTTAAATTTTGACAAAAATCTCTTTTGGCCACCAAGAATATAATTGTGGGATTGCCCTATAACTGCATATAGTGAGGTTGGATGTCAGATTTCAAACTATCCTTGCATTCCTGTGATTGTTGTCCTTTAATAAACTCCTGAATTCTATATGCTAACATTTTCCTTCAGAATTGTACCTAAGGATATATAATATAAAGAATTAGTATTATCCCTCTCCTTACTGATAGTTCTATTCTCTTTGGCTCTGTAGGAAGGCGGGCTGTTAGTAATACCTTTAGAATTTAGAATTTATTTGCTGAAAGCAAGTAATAGTAAGAATAATTGTAGCTCACACTTAGATATCATGTGTTCTGTGACAGATGCTAGTCTAACAGTGGTGCATATTTTAGCATTTCCATCCATAGAGCAGCCCTGTGAGGAAAGCACCATTGTCCTCATTGTCACAGTCACCATCTCTGTTCTTTACATGAGGAAACAGAGCTTGAGTAACTGATTCAAGTTCACCCAGGTAGTAAATGACTAAGTCCAGGCAATCTGGCATGGGAGCATATGCTTTGAGTCTTCAAGTGCCTCATTTATTCAATCTGCAGTGTGTATTAACCGCAGGACTCTTCTTTTGAAGGTACTACACAATGCATTTGCCTTTAAAGAAGCAAATGAGTATTGTGATGGGTAGTTAGCACTAAGCAATGGGTCTAAAGTTTGTATCCCTTTCATCCAGGCGGCATTTCCAAAAAACTTTCTCCCCAACCTTCCAACACTTCTGTCCTCCCTGCCCCCGTGTGTCAGATGGAGGGAATATGAAATTTAGTCCAAGAGACTAGCTTAGTCTGATGGCATCCTGGCAGACCCGGAGTGGGGGGCCCCTGGAGGGCATGCCCTCAGAAACGAAGGAGAATGAAATATCCACATCAGTTTGATGGAGAGGCTGCTAGAGACGCCACCAGCCATAACGCGTCTTGTCTGGAGAAGCTAGAACTAGCTAGCCAGAGATGGGCCGCCAGACACAGTTGCTTGATCCGGAGAAGAATAAAACACGGGGAGAGAGGGGTTCTTCACATCCAGCGAGAAAACCGCCAAGTGCCAGCCTGAGGCAGAGTGTGAGGGGGGCAGTATCTGGGAGGTGGTCCTCAAACCATATGTGTTTCCCCTGTCTCAGAGCCCCCGTGGCATTTTTGAAGTGTTGGGCTTCGATTCCTTCTATTACCTGGTTTTAATTAACCTCCTGACACCCCTTGGTCTGGGTGGCAGGGTCAGCTGTGAGGGCGATGAATAGAAGGCACCCCTGTCCATATTTTTTGGAAGGAGCCTTGTGAATGGGCCTGATGAGCTGAGGCTGGGGGGCAGGAAGGGGGAAGGAATGTTTCCTCTTTAATCCGGGCGTTTAATCACTGGAGCCGAGGACAATGAAGGCTCCTCCAGCCTCCCAGAGCCTGATTCCATTTGGCAAGCCCAGCCCTCTTTTGTCAGCCCCACAAGGAGGTCCCGCCTCCCCGTGCTCCACACAAGATTGGCTTCACAAGTGTCATTGAGATGAAACAGCCAGGACGTGGGGCTTGGGGACCGCCAGGCCCAGCCTCTGGGACCAGCACGGACCCATCCTTCCCAGCCTTTGTTACTCTGTGGATCCATCATTCCGTGAAAGCTGTGTTTTCATTTCCAGACGATTTCATAGTTAGGGAGTTCTCGTACAGAGTGCAGCCCAGTGGGACCATTTTCTCTATTTTCTCTATATATCTTTTTCCCTGAAAGCTCTTTTTTTTTTTTTTAAAGATTTTATTTATTTATTTGACAGAGAGATCACTAGTAGGCAGAGAGGCAGGCAGAGAGAGAGAGAGGGAAACAGGCTCTCTGTTGAGCAGAGAGCCCAATGCGGGACTCCATCCCAGGACCCTGGGATCGTGACCTGAGCCAAAGGCAGAGGCTTAACCCACTGAGCCACCCAGACACCACCCCCTCAAAAAATATTTCTGATTCCACTAAAGGAGCTAAAGAGTAGCCACTGGCTCCTAGCGCTACAGAAGTATAAACACAGTGGTACTAAAATCCAAGGAAATCTTTCAATGCCTTCAAGATATTCCCGTCCAGTCTGTTAACTACTGTGCCTATCTAGTTCTACAAAATAATTGCAGCCAAGATGTGAATGGTGTTCTTTGTGGGGTTTCTAGTCAAGCATTTTTTAGTATTGCTGTGTTGCTTCCGTAATGATGATTTTAATGGTTAGGTGTGTTTTTTATCAAGTTCCTATAGTTCATCTTTACCCTTCTGCAGGAAAGATACATAAAGGGACATCGCACTAGGGGCAAGGCGGCCCCCGCCCTTTTTCCAGCCATGTGCTCTGGGTGCCTTAGCCACTCTGAACATGAGTCTCTTCATCTATGAAGGGAGGGTGACACGTGGTAGTTTCGGCTGGCAGGTTTCCAAATGTCCCATGCTAACAGCAAAGGCCGCAGGGAACATTTTCAGACACAGAGTGTGCACCTTCTTTTCAATTCTTTGCCCAGAAGAGAGTCCAAGGAATCTGACGACTGCATCAAACGTTACGAACACTTTTATGATGCGAGAGCTCAGGTCTGAAGTGCTACCTGATTCTCAAGAGTTGAACCAATTTTAACTGTAATGGGCTATGTGGATGGAGGCAGAGTCTTGCCAAGGCTTCCCCTGCACAGCAGATTTTCATTTTAAAGATCGGGGGTTGATTGATTTGAGAGTGCATCCAGGCAGGGGGAGGAGCCGAAGGGCAAAGAGAGGGAATGGAGGGAATGCCAGAGTGGAGCCCTGGGAGGGGCTCCGTCCCACGACCCTGAGAGCATGACTTGAGCTGAAACTGACCGCGCCACTCAGGTGCCCCACAGACTTTCATTTTAAAACACGGTGGGGCATCTGGGTGGCACAGTCGGTCGAGCAATTTTGGCTTCAGTTGTGTTTTCGGGGTCAGGAGGTCGAGCCCTGCATTGGGCTCCCTGCTCAGCACAGAGTCTGGTTGAGATTCTCTCCCCGTCTCCCTCTGCCCCTCCCTCTCGTGCTTTCTCTCTCAAATAAATAAATAAACCTTTAAAAAAAAAAAAAAAAGGTAGGGGCGCCTGGGTGGCTCAGTGGGTTAAAGCCTCTGCCTTCGACTCAAGTCATGATCCCAGAGTTGGGATTAAGCCCCACATTGGGCTCTCTGCTCAGCGGGGAGCCTGCTTTCTCCTCTCTCTCTGCCTGCCTCTCTGCCTCCTTGCAATCTCTCTCTGTCAAATATATAAATAAATAAAATCTTTAAAAAAAAAAAAAAGGTAGAACACGTTGGCCAATTATATAAGTTGCCACCATGTCTGCTGTTTGACTACTGGCGAAGTCTGAATTCTTCGTGAGTCCCCGTATGGAAAATTATTCCTCCGGTATGGGATTGCCGTTTGTCAGTAAGTGAGGTTTTATACAGTATTGAGACCATTTCTTGAAGAATGTAAATTCCCCAGTGTAGTGAGAAGGAGTATATCATGCAGAGCAATCCACTTGAGCTTTAAAATGTCCCTTACGTATAAAAATGTTTGCAGTGGGTGCCTGAGTGGCTCAGTCGGTTAAGTGTCTGTCTTCTGCTCAGGTCATGATCCCAGGGTCCTGGGATCGAGTTCCACATCGGGCTCCCTGCTCAGCAGGGAACCTGCTTCTCCCTCTCCCTCTGCCCCTCCCCCTGCTTGTGCTCTCTCACTTTGTCAAATGAATGAATAAAATGTTTATAAAAGGGGCTCCTGGGTGGCTCAGTTGATTAAGGAACTGCCTTTGGCTCAGGTCATGATCCTGGAGTCCCAGAATCGAGTTCCACATGGAGCTCCCTGCTCAGCGGGGAGTCCACTTCTCCTTCTGACCCTGCCCCCTCTCATGCTCTCTCTCTCTCGTTCTCTCTCTCAAATAAATAAATAAAATCTTTTTTTAAAAAGAAAACTTTTAAAAATTTAAAAAAGAGAGAGAGAGAGAGAAAGAAAATGTTTGCAAGATTCTGCAGTCAATGAGCTCTCAAAACCAAGATTCAACCTCCAGCTTCTTCCTTGACATGCGTCCCTCTGCCATGGTTTATCCAGAGGTGGTGCCCGACCCTGGGTCTTTGGTCCTTTTCTGTTGTGTGGGAGTTACCTCATGTAGAAGGCAAATGACAAATTTAGGGTCTGACATTTTACCTGTGAGAAACTGAGGCCTGGGGGGCAGGGGAGCTGCATATCAGCCACAGGATGAATCGACAAAGATTTATTAAGTGTTTTTAAGCACTCATTTAAACATGGTTCCTACTGTCAAAGGAAACAATAAGCCCAAACAATGACAGGAAACCATCACAGAACATGGAACATACTTGGAACTCCAGTGGTGTTGCCGCTCTGTGCCCGGGAGATCAGGAAATGAGGAGACTGTGTACTGGGGAGACTGGAACAAGCAGAAAGTCTTCAGAGAGGAGACACACTTCGCCCTGCCTGAGATCGATGACAGCAGAGCAGACGTGGGCCGCTGGTCCTCCGGAAGCATTTCGTGCCTGGTCACTGTGCTCAGCTGCCCCTGTCCATGAGGCAGGACATGGAGGGTGACAGAGACAGGATTTGGAAATAAATGCAATTCAGAAAACAAAGAGATAACCCTGACAAAGTCTAAAGATTATATTCTTATTATTGTAATGTATTATGATTGTAATATGTGAGTAATAGTTCAATGCTATCATATTTTAGTATGATGTTTTGATCACAATATCTGAGTATTTGTATTTTCCATAATATTTGAGTATGGCATTATAATTATAATGTGTGAATGTGGATGCTACAGTATAGTATTTGAATATGTATTGTAATGTGTGAATATTAGTACTATCAAACTACTTGAGTATAGTATTAATATTATAACATTAAAGCACTAACTAATATCTGAGTATAAGGATATTTAAGGATAGCATTATAATGATAAGATTTGGGTTACATCTTGTCTGACTTCACCCTGACATACTTGAGCCTCTGTCTCCATGCGTCTCCATTTCCTTGCCCACCAGGCTGGTGTAAGAAAAACGTGTGTTGAAAGATACGTTTGTAACCTTTACTTAATGCATTACCATTTACAAATCACTTCACTGTCCTCTCTCTTGATTGAGCTTTATGGACCCATTTTACAGATGAAAACACTGAGGTTCAAGGAGGTCATATGACTTGCCTAAGATCATTGGAACCAGGTTAAACCCTCCCTGAAGCTTACAAGTCTACATAAAATGGTATTTTATTTTGTATCTACTAAGAATGTGCCAAGCATGGTACCAGCCATGTTTCTCATGTTACCTCATGCAAGACTTCAGCCCCTCTGGGTAAGAGGTCAGTCCTGCTCAACCCTGTTTGTAGAAGGACACCAACACTGGGGTTCTGGGAGAGATGATCACCCAGGGAAGTACGTGCACAACCAGGGAGTTGAGGACAGAGCAGGATGAGCTGTCTGACCCCAAAGCTTCTGCTCACTTCCCAACACAACCAGCCTCCCTGGGAGATGAGAGATCCACATCTTAGACGAGTGACGCCCGCTTGCACGACCTGCCCGGGGAGAGTCACGAGGCTGCCGGCCCCACCTCAGGGAGGGGCACACACATACAAACACGATGCACGATCATGTATTAGTCTGTTGCTAAACAGATTTGATGCAAGGTTCTGTGTTTTTGTGGTTCGGCTTCTGACTATGGTGTACTTTGTAAAAGTCAAAGTAAAGTTAACAATTAACCAAGTAAGAAGTTGTCAAGTGAAAACGAAAAATATTCTCACCCTCTCTAAACATAGAAATTGTATTCTTCTTTTAAAATGTATGGTCTAATAGGAAGGATTTTGTCTTCTCACACAATTCCATATTAATTTGCATCGTTCCTTTCTTGGGAGATACAGTAACATTATGATCGTATTAATCATCTGAGCTAAATATAACATGCTTTGTTATTGATTTTTGTCTCATTCCTTAGCCCTGGTACAATTTTAGAAGGGCCACATTTGAATTAATGGTAATTGCAAATGACTCTAGGTAAACAAGGAATATTTCCAAAACCCCGAATCTTTTTATAAGATTTCTTTGTTTAAAAATTACAATTAAACTGCTAGTTCTCTCATATCCAAACAGATGTTATTAAGATGTCATTGGTAGTTACACGAGGAAATAGGAGGTCTATTAAATTAGCATCAGATTATACCAAGTTAATTTGAAACATACTTGTTATCAGTTTTCTTTTTTAAAATTTTTTAAGGTTTTATTTATTTATTTGACAGAGACACAGGGAAGTGCGTGCACAAGCAGGGGGAGTGGCAGGCAGAGGCAGAGGGAGAAGCAGGCTTCCTGCGTGGCAGGGATTGCAATGCGGGACTTGATCCCAGGATCCTGGGATCATGACCTGAGCTGAAGGCAGACGCTTCACCAACCGAGTCAACCAGGCACTCCATCAGTTTTCATTTCATTTACAGTTTGGTGGCTTTTTAAATTTGTGCTATTTCTCCACGTCTGTTACTACTTGAATCTTATGCAAAAAATAAATAAATAAAATGTCTGTTAAAACCAGAGATGAGGGGTGCCTGGGTGGCTCAGTCGGTGAAGCGTATGCCCTCAGCTCAGGTCATGATTCCCAGGGTCCTGGGACAGAGCCCTCACATTGGGCTCCCCTCTCAGTGGGGAGTCTGCTCCCTTTCCCTCTGCCTGTTTCTCCCTCTGCTTGTGCTCACTCTGTCAAATAAATAAATAGAATTTTTTTTTAAAAAGAGAAAGAGATGATTTTAAAATAAATGGAAACAATCATTTGTTGCATTAATTGCTTCATTCATAGAGCAAGTTGCAAAACACATTTTAATCTTGACCTGTGGATGATCAGCATCCTTTGAACATGGTAGAGATCAAGTTGCAGAATAAGTTTGCCCTGGGAAAAAGACATCGGGGCACAATTTTAAAAAACAAATCTCCTGCATTTGCAGCTCCAGGCAGGAAAGGACGACTGAGACAAGGACTCTGGCCTCTGCAACCACAAGGGGCGGCCCTTTGTGAGCTTTATTTAGTGGCCTCGCAAGTCCATTGAACAAGCACAGGAATATTTCTATTAACGGAGACAATTGATATCTTGGGTTTCCGAAACTTTTCCACTGTAGTTCAACAGCTATCAAATTACATAGAAAATAATAGTGACATTTTGCAAAGGAGGGTGGTTTTAGAGGCACACATTTTTTTTTTCAAGTGTGTGGTCATTTTTCACTGGCGGGCTTCAGTCTGCTAACGACTAAGGTTCTGAAGTAAAACATGGAAGCAAGTCTATCTGTGATCCTTTGCTCCCTGGAACCATACTGACGGCACTGGAGCATAACGCTGGCGACAAAAATAAAATTTGGGAGAGTTGCAGAAGCCCCTGGGGGAGAAATCAGAGCCCAGGGACAGGCCACCTCTCCGGGTGGGGCTCTAGCTCTGCCCACGGTTCATTAGGACATGGTGGCTTGGGGCCCCTTTCACCCATCTGCCAAGAGGTTCCCAGTTCGGCTCTCAAGATGGGAAGAGAGGGCCTGGAAGTCTGGTTGACCAGTGGACAAGGTTGACACCTCGGTTCACGCCACCCTTGGACTCCAGTAGGAAATGTACCTGTTTGTCTTGAATGCCCATGGCTTCCTCTTTTCTCATTCTTGGCACCTTTCTTCTTTCCAGCTGTTTGTGAAAGATCTGATACCTTCCTGTGTTTTAAGTAGTCAGTTTACCTCTTCTATTTAAATCTTTTTTTTTTTTTAAGATTTTTTATTTATTTACTTGAAAGAGAGAGAGCGAGCATGAGCAGGGGGACCAGCAGAGGGAGAGGGAGAAGCAGGCTCCCCTTGGAGCAGGGAAGCTGATGTGGGACTCGATCCCAGGACCCTGGGATCATGACCTGAGCCAAAGGCCAACACTTAACTGATGGAGCCACCAAGATGTCCTCTTCTGTTTAAATCTAAAACCCCTGTCTCCTAAGTGGATGGAAAGGGGGTTAAGCCACTGTCACCCAAGCAAGCATGGCAACACTGATGGGGGACCTAGAGCCACTCACTCTGGTGACCAGGCCTGCTCCACGCCCAGGTCTCAAAGCTATGGGGGCCTTATGGGGCCACCTGGTTTGGCCTTTAGCTCTCACCCAACCTTGAGGCAGGCAAGGCTCCCAGGCCTGGGGATGTCCTACGTTTGCCCCGTTGGTACGGGAGGTGGAGTGTCAGGCCCCCAGCCGCATCTCCTGGGTCAGTGAGCTCCTCCCTGTAGCGCGCTAGCCAGCAGTCTCTTCCCACGGACTTGTTGGCCCATGTGGAGGGAATGGAGAGAGTGGATTAAATGACCTCTGGGGCCTCTCAACTCTCCAGTTCTGTGGTTCTGACCAGCAAGATCTTAACTGTTCGGGTAAAGATTGTCTTTGGGTAGAGAACGCCACCTGGCTTCCCACCTCCTACACCATCCACACTCCCGTCTCTCAGCTAGAAAATGTCCGCCTTTTTTCCTCTCCAGCCCTTATGCCTTTTGTCTCCAAGTGCTACTGTGTCAAACTCTCAAGTCTTCAGCTTCTCCTCCCAGTTGCCCCACCTTCCACGCGCCTCCTAGCTCCTCCCCCAGCACCTCAGCTCTGCTCTCAGGAGCACTGATAGGAGACCATCCTAACCGGCCGGTCACAGCCCTGCTGCCCACCCCTCCCTACTGTGCTGGCCCCCGCCCCTGATCACCTGGGCTTCCACTATCCTCCCCAATTCCAGCCAACCTCGCCTTGGTCCCTCAGCTGGCCAGGCCACCCTCCGCTCACTCTGCCCAGCATCACTGGCACATTTCTGTTCTCGGCCAACCTTTCCACTTCTCCATTCCTTTCCAAGTGTTAGGGTCTTAACCGCGTCCCCCTGAAAAATCATAGGTTGACCTCCTAACCCCCCAGAGGCTCTAAGTATGCCTATATTTGGACAGAGTGTCTTTAAAGGGGTAATTAAGTTAAAAGAAGGTCATTAGTATGAGCCCTTATCCCATATGACTGGTGTCCTTATAAGAAGAGATTAGGACACAGACCAGACGGACACAGAGGAAAGGCCAGGTGAGAACACAGGGAGAAGGCAGCTGCTTACAAGCCAAGGAGGGAGTCCTCAGAAGAAATCAATTCTGCAACACCTTGATCCTGGACATCTAGTCTCCAGAACAGCGAGAAAATCATTTCTGTTAAGCCCCCCACGTGTGGTGCCATGCAGACTCATCGGCCAGGTCACCCATTCATTTATCGGGGGAGGGGGGCTCAGTTCGAGTCCTACATCCTCTGACTACACTTGCCCATCCTGTTCCCCTTTGCCTGTGTGTCATGATGGAGCCATGTAAGCTGAGCTGGGCGGGAAGGGAGGACAGGACAATGAGAAGCAGCAGTGACAAATTGGCAGGAACAAGGGACCATAGGTCCAGGTCGGATCAGACATCATGGGAGTTGAGTGTTCCAAAGATCAGAGGCAGCAGCCAAAGATCAGGAAGAGCAAGGAGCTGCAGGCTCTGGGAATGACTGACAGGGCGTCATGCCCAGCCGTGTGCTCGCCAACCAGCACTTACGAAATTGCATGTATGATCAGTCCCTCAGAGGGAGCTGTTAACAATTCTCTAATTATTCCACTTGTCCGGGCACCTCCAAGTTACCACGCTCACGACGCAGAACATAGAAGCCACCAGCTGGGCAAGGGAAAGGAGGTTTGCCAAAGGGCTCCTCTATTCAGGACTACAGGTTGAGGATGATTGCTGAAAAAGAGAAGTTTAGGGGGCACAAGAGGCTAATTTATATCCCAGTGATGGACACTTGGGAATACAACAGAGAAGAAAAACGCCCTCAGCAAGCTTACCAACTAGTGAGGGTTGGAAGTACTCCAGAGGCTCCCAAGGACAACACATAGCCCCACAGAAAAGCAAAGAGAACGCATGGCACATCCCTAGTCCAGCTTGCAAAAGTCTACATTAAATTCATTAAATACATTAAATGGGTCAAATAAGCATACATCCTTGATACAACGTAACTCTCTGCAGTCATCAAAAACCAAACCAAACCAAACCGAAACAAAACAAAACAAAAAACCCAAAAAACAAAAAAACCCTGAGATACCCTTGATGATAAGAAATTGACTTCAGAAAAGTAAAGAGAGGAACAGGTACATAACAGTTTGTGTAGTATGTTTCCATTGTGTAAGAATGGATACACACACGTGCGCACATGGCTCTTGTATATTAGAATAATTCTGGAGTCACACAAGGAACAGGAAGCACTGACTGAGCGAATACACAGGGGAAAGGAAAGACTGGGGAAGAGAACTTCTATTGTATTTTCTTTTTTACTATTTGCACTTTATCACACATATTACTTTTTCAATGAAAACAAACTAATTAATGGAAAGTAAATATTCATGCTTGGAGGGAATAAAGTCTATTGAACTTTCCTTCCTTCCTCCCTCCATCCCTACCTCTTTCTTCCTTCCTTTCAGTAAGCACCACACCTAGCATGGAGCTCAGTGTGGGGCTTGAACTCATAACCATGAGCTCAAGGCCTGAACTGAGATCAAGAGTTGGATGTGTAACCAACTGAGCCACCCAAGTGCCCCTTGAACTTTTCATCTCATACTGTATTCAAACCAAATTCCTGATGGCTTAAAACTGTTCAGTTCTAAAGTATTAAGGACATATTGCAATCACTAATGAAATAATTGATTCAGGCAAGAATTCTCCATGGACACTAAAGCCAGTGGGTAAGAGTTTGTTGGGGGAACAGGAGCATCACACAATCTCAAAGCATCACCCTACAGATTGATATTTAACTGCAGAAGAAAATGTAAACTGATCTCTGGGGGACAAAGAATGCATTCAAGCATAAAAACAAAAAACAAAAAACAAACGCACAGACAAAAAAACCCATCCACACTACACACACACACACACACACATAGAACAGGTCCCTCTGCTTACAAATTTATATTTTCTTTTCCATAGGAAAGTTCCACTGTAAGCCCAATAAAAGGCAACTTGCAAATTTGAAAAGTAACTACTATGACCAGTATAGCAAGTCATCGTATGTATTATATAAAAACCTACACAAACTGACTTGTTAAAAAAAATATAAAACAACAGGGCACCTTGGTGGCACAGGTGGTTGAGTGTTGGACCCTTGGTTTCCACTCAGGTCATGATCTCAGGGTCATGAGGTCGAGCCCCATGTTAGGCCCTGTGCTCAGTGCAGTCTGTTTGAGATTCTCTCTCCTTCTCTCTCTACCCTTCCCACTCGTGTTCTTTCTCTCTGTCTACTAAAATAAATAAATCTTTTTAAAAATTAGGACAGTAGGGAGTACATGGGTGGCTCAGTCTGTTAAATGTCTGTTTCTGGCTCAGGTCATCATCTCAGGGTCAGGAAGTCTGCTTTTCTCTCTCCCTCTGCCCCTCCACACTGCTTGTGCTCTCTTTCTCTCAAATAAATAAATTAAATTAAAAATATAGGACAATAGGGAATAGACAAAAGAAAAGTATATTTCACAGGGCAGATAGATGATAATAGGAACAATAAAAAAATTTAAAAAGACATCTCACCTTATTGTCCATCAAAGTAATGCCAAGTGAAATGGGGTTGTATGTTTTACTTTCCAAATTTAATTTAATTCCAAATTAAAATTTTAAAAGTAGGAGATACTTAAAGTGACACACACTGTCATTGAGACTGGTGGAAACATAGATCAGTTGGAGCGCCTGGGTGGCTCAGTGGGTTAAGCCTCTGCCTTCAGCTCAGGTCATGATCTCAGGGTCCTGGGATAGAGCCCTGCATCAGGTTCTCTGCTCAGCAGGGAGCCTGCTTCCCTTCCTCTCTCTCTGCCTGCCTCTCTGCCTACTTGTGATCTCTCTCTCTGTGTGTGTCAAATAAATACATAAAATCTTTAAAAAAAAACAAAAACAAAAAGATTCTCTCTTTCCCTTTGCCCTCCGCTCCACCCCCACCCACACCGGTAGCTCTCTCTTTGTAAAACAATCAAAATAAAAATCTTTAAAACCAAATGTGAAATGTTAGCAATGATTATCTCCATGTGGTGGGATTACACATTATTTTTTACATTACTTATTTTACTTATTTTTCAAACTTTTTATATTCATTTTGTAATAGGAGAAAGGTTTACATAACAAGAGTAACAACAAGATTAATACTAATACTTATTGGCCATTTCCTATGTGACTGTCCCCATGGCCATCACGTTACCTGTGTTACCTCCTTTATGATTAATCCTGTGTCATAGGGATTCTCATTACTTCCACTTTGCAGATAAAGAAAGGGAGGTCAGAAATCAAATGACTTCACAGGTTTGAAGAATTTCTATCGATAAAGGGAAATGCTTCCAATAACTAAAAATTATGACAATTTTCAGGAATGCACAGAGAAAACTATTGGCACTAAAATGTTAGCAGTGATTATCTCAGGAAATGGAATTTGGGGAGATTACAATGTTTTTCTTTGTGTTTGTATTTTGGATAATAACTACAGATTACCCAAATGATAGAGGAAAATGATAAAATGTAGTGATATTAATGGTTAATTTGGAAAACTAACCACCATATAAAATGTTAATTAGAAAACATATTTTTAGGTCCAAAGATTTGAAAATACAGCCCCTTCCTACATAGAGAGCTGACTGTATTATTTTTGATGTCCCAATACTTTTATTCAGTATTCAGAATATCTAATACTTCTTTGTACCTACCAAAGAGTTAGCATGATTTTTTTAACATGGACTTATCTCCATAATGTCTATTGATGGAAGTGGTGATACTAAAAGGAAGGTACTAGGAACAAAATGTTTGAATTAGGAGGCACAGTGACATGAGAAGGTAAGCATCTTGTAAGGTGCACTGAACCCGGAGTCCGTCTAAGACCTAAGACCTAACTCAGTCCTGCCTCTCATTTGGGTTCTTTCCAACACAATCGGGTGAAGAATGTACATCAAAGAGAAGGAAATCAAGACCCAATCTCAGATCTAAAGTTAGGTCGAAGACTATTTGCTCAGAAAAGCACCTGCTCCGCACTGTGTTTTCACGGAGATGTTTGCTGCAGTTGAGAGGCTCTCTCTTCTCTTCCCCCACTCACTGCCTTCCCTTCCCTCCTTCTAACTTGGTCGCCAGCCTCAGGGGACCACCGCCGCTCTCCTCCCTAGGTCCAAGAAGCCTGTACCACTTCTCATTTGTCTCCTGGAGTCAGCAGCACTACTGGGAGCCCTCCGGCACCCCCTAGGGGAGTCGGCTAGCTTGTCCGGGAGCCTGAACTCTGGTTTGGTTTGCAGAGAAACACTGCCATCTAGTGCAAGAAAAAACAGCGTTCCCATTTCTTTCTTTTTTTTTTTTTTTCCTTTTTTTTTTTTTTTAAACTTTTATAGCCTCTTTTTCTTTTCTTTTCAGCGTAACAGTATTCATTGTTTTTGCACCACCCCTAGTGCTCCATGCGATCTCTAATACCCACCACCTGGTTCCCCCAACCTCCCACGCCCGCCCCATCCCTTCAAATCCTTCGAATTGTTTTTCAGAGTCCATAGTCTCTCATGGTCCACCTCCCCTTCCAATTTCCCTCAACTCCCTTCTCCTCTCCTGGGTGTGACTGTGGATTGAATGTTGATAGTGCAATCCCACCTCTTTTGTTTGTTTGTTTGTTTTGAGATTTATTTATTTGAGAGAGAGAGGGAGCAGGGGGAAGGACAGAGGGAAAGGGAGAGAGAAATTTTAAGCTGACTCTGCACTGAGCTTGGAGCCTTAAACAGACCCTGAGATCAGGACCTGAGCCAAAACCAGGAGTCCGAGGCTTACCCCACTGCGCCACCCAGGCACCCCAATGCCATCTCACTTTTAAGCTGAATTACGTCTAATCTCTCCTAGAAAAAGTCCTAATCATCTTCTTTCCCTGTTAAATGTTGTACTTTGGTAAATTGAAGAAAATTTAATCAAGCACCACTTTCCTATGGAAATTACTAGAAATCTGAGCTAGACAGGAAAGAAAATGAGGAGAGAATAAAGGGATCTTTACTTCATGATCAATTTGCCATTTCCCTCATTTTTACTGGCACTCCCCCCTGTCCATGTACATACTATGATTTCTTTGTCAAAACTTCGCTTACTGGCCCCATGGGTTCAGAATACAGGGTGCGCATGTTAGCCAAACTTCCCGGTGTGGTATGCTAGATTAATGGTCTTGCTTTGGAAATAGGCTCTCAAGAAAACTTGTCTGCATGAAAATTGACAGCTTAAAAGTCAGATTCCATGGCTGAAGCTTCAAATTCTGCCTGAATTGCATCAAGAACACATCTTGCAACTTCAGAGAAGATGGTCTGAAAAGGAAATGCCCCCCTTTGCAATCAAGAAGAAACTGGCCAGCCTGTGCAGACCCATGAGCTACATGGGTCAGATTCACAACCTCTATGGGAAAATGGTCAAAGACCTGGGCAGAGAGATGGAGAGAAGCACCTGCCACTGTCCCTGGGAGGTCCTCTCATGAGAAGTGAGCTCCAGAAGGCTGGGTGGCCGCCTGCTGACCGAGAGAAAGCTCGAGGAGCTAAGAAGTGATCCCCGCACACACCTGCTGGCCAACATCAAATCCAACAACCCACCTTTCCCAAGGGGCCCTCTTGCTCCCACTGCTCCACCGGCCTCCCACAGGGATCTGGAAATGTCAGGGGGTCCCTGAGATCATCTGGCCCACCAGGAAGGAAGAAGATCACACCGTGAGGGCTCCAGGATCGAGGGTCACCTGCAGGTGTGACTCGGCTCCGGGCAGCGGGGTCCCCAACATTCACGACCATCTGCATGTGTTCCCTGCGTCCGCATCAGCCAATCCTCTAGAATTAAATGGTATAATTCTTGTATTTTGACCTAAAGAAGAGAGCCACCATGACTGGAGCTGTCACTGAAATCTGGCATGGATGTGGTCACAGCAGTGAAGACCGCTTCTGCCCAGCAGCGACTTTTCTAGGGACCATACTAAAACACATGAGCGGGCAGGAGAAGTCTGTAGGACTAATTTAATAGTTACCTGAACAAACTTTGACTCGTTTTTAAAAAACATTTAAAAAAAATCCTAAACAACAGCACCCCATTCCAACTTCATAATATTTGCATTAGATTATCCCTAAATTCATAGATTAAGAAAGTTTACATTTGGAACCAATTTTTAGATTTTCATATTTTTTAAAGCTTTTTGTTTTAAGACACTGTGTGTTGTTTAGATGTTTCTAAATTTGACCCAGTGAACAACTTTCCCTTGATGGCAAACACGCAAGTCCACGAAAGACAAAGCAGACACGGGGACTCTCAGCTGGTGGGTCAGAACCAGAGGATAGAATAAGATAAAGCTGCGACATTTTTTTTTTTTTTTAAAGACAGAAAGAAAATCATGCTGACACAGAAGATCCCTAACTCACAGACACACTGAAGGAGGAAGGGGGCTGATGGATGAGACAGTCCAACAAGAAATCTCTCATCGCTCGCGGTCAGAGGAAGAGTGTGCGGAAAGCGGGGTCCGGAGCTGCCGGCAGGGGTGGGGCGGGGAGAGTGAGTCTGGGGAGACCCCCAGCCGCTAGCTGCCCACCCTGGAAGCTATTTCCAGCCCTGGGGGCTTGGGCCCCCGAGGCCGGAGGGGAATGTGGTGTCGTCTGAGCTGTCATCCTGGAGGCAAAGCTGGGCAGGAACCCCAAACCGGCCCCCACCCTCTCCCCCAACCCTCTTCCCTCCTGTGTCCCCATTTACCCCTGGAGGAGCTGCACCACGCTCGGGGAAGGGGAGTCCGCAGCCTGGGGCACAAGGCAGGCCAGAGAAGGGCCCTGCGTGAATTTGGAGAAGGACCCGCAGACGGGAGTCTGTTCGGTGGATGTGTTCGGGGAAGAGGCCTGTGGGCGCCCGGAGCTCAAGTCCTGGCCAGAGGGAGGTCAGGTAAGAAAAGGGAAGCAGAGAGGTGGAAAGGCGGAGGACGGGGAGAATGGAGATGAGGAGAGCTCAAGGCCAGCTTGGAGGGGGTAGCGGGGCTGCCCCCCCTTCCTTCGGGAGGGACCTCCTGGCCACGGCCTCAGACAGGCCCGACCCACAACAGAAGCTCCTGGGCAGCGGCTCTGGGGCTGAGGCTGATGTCCTCCTCCACTGCTGGCCCTGGAGCCCCAGCCCAGGACCTGGGGGGCTGCACTCCGGAGGCCGGGAGGGCTGCCAGAGTGGATGCTTCCCGCCCCTTCACCTTCGGAAGCCTCTTACCTTTGTGCTGCGTGTAGTCGCTCCCACGTCGGGTCTCGCTCCGTGGCTGGACCAGCGTCCTCACCGCTGACCCTGCACAACCTGATAGCGAAGGGTCTGACTCCCGCCACCACCCCAGGCTGGCTGTGTGCCCTTGGCCAGGTCACCTATCCTTTCTGTGCTTCCGTTTCTCAAACGTGGGAATATGATTGTTCATCCGGAGTACCTGCGGAACACAGGTGGCGGGAGGTCCTGCCCTGATGCTGGGTTAGTACTTAGTGCCTGCGCCCAGCGGACCCCACGTGCCTGTTTGCCAACAGCCGGGATTTTCCTCTTGACCCAGTGGAGCTCCTGGTTGGCGAGAGGAGCCATTCACGGTGAGGCAGATGTGCGGGGTTCCAGCTGGCTGGTGGGGGTGCGGGAGGCACAGCCAGGCTGGCCTGGGCTGGTCCAACAGAGTGAGGTGGTGATGCCTGAGTTGGGTGCTCAGGGAGCCTGGGCGGGTCTGCAAGAGGTCACGGCAGCCACAGGGAAGCTGGTGTGGGCCCTGTGGCCACCATGATTCCCCCAGCAGTGGGACCTGGGCTTCTCCATTTGCCCTCCCTCAGGTCCTTAAGACTGTGGCAGGGCTGGAGCGTCTGGGTGGCTCAGTGGGTTAAGCATCTGACTTTGGCTCAAGTCATGATCTCCGGGTCCTGCATGGGGATGCCAGCTCAGCTGGTAGTCTGCTTCTCCCTCTGCCCCTCCCACCACTCATACTCTCACTTCCCCTCTCTCAAACAAATAATTTTTTTTTAATTTTTAAAAATTCTATCATCTAAGCTTTCAGTGAATCATCTTAAAATAAGGCAACAATCTAGTTTGCCACCTCCATTGACTCTTCCTTTCCTGAACAACATGTGATCTGTTTGAAATCACTCTATCCATAGAGCTTCTTTCAAAGTTGGAGTCAATCCTTTCAAACCCTGCCGCTGCTTTATCAACTCAGTTTGTAGAACATTCTCGACCTTTGGTGGTCATTTCAACAGTCTTTGCAGCATCTTCAGGAGTAGAGTCCATCTCAGGAAACCACTTTCTTTGCTCGTCCATAAGAAGCAACTCCTCATCTGGTCAAGGTCTGTCATGAGATGGCAGCAATCCAGTCCCATCTTCAAGCTCCCCTTCTATACTGGTTCTTTCCGTTTTCCGATCACATCTGCAGGCACTTCCTCCACGGAAGCCTTCAAACCCTCCAAGTCATCCGTGAGGGTGGGAATCAGCTTCTTCCCAACTCCTGCATGTGGATATTCTGACTTCTTTCCATGAATCATAAATGGATTCTTAATGGCATCTAGCACAGAGAATGCTTTCCAGAAGGTTTTCAATTTACTTTGCTCAGATCCATCAGAGGAATCAGTCTATGGAAGCTATAGCTGAATAAGAGGATTTGAAGGTCAAAATTACACGTTGATCCGTGTTCTGGAGAATGGATGTTGTGTTAGCAGGCATGAAAACGACATTTATTGTCCATCTCCAGCAGAGATGTAGGGTGGCCAGGTGCCCTGTCAATGAGCAAGTAACATTTTGAAAGGCAGCTTTTCTTAACAGTGGGCTTCAACTAGTCAGTAAGCCATGTTGTAGGCAGATGAGCTGTCATCCAGGCTTTGTTGTTCCATTCAGAGAGCACAGGGAGAGTATATATAGCATAATTCTTAAGGGCTGTAGAAATTTCAGAATGTAAGTGAGCATTGACTTTGACTGAAAGTCACTAGCTGCATTAGCCCCTAACAAAAGAGGCAGCCTGTCGTAAATAGAATCTTCTTCCATTGTAAGACGGTTTTGTTTACATTGAAAATCTGTTTGGCGTAGCCACCTTCCTTGGTGATCTGAGCTAGACTGGAGGTCTTGCTGCAGCTTCTACATCAGCACTGGCTGCTTCCCCTAGCACTTGATGGAATGGAGATGGCTTCTTTCCTTGAACTTCATGAACCCACCTCCACTAGCTTCAGGTTTTCCTTCTGCAGCTTCCTTACCTCACTCAGCCTTCACAGAATTGAAGCGGGTTGGGGCCTTGCTCTGGATCAGGCTTTGGTTTAAGGGAACATTATGGCTGGCTGTATCTTCTATCCAGACCATTCTGACTTCCTCATCAGCAATAGGACTCTTTTGCTTTTTTAAATGATCGTGTCTTCACTGAAGTAGCACTTTGAATTTCCTCGAAGAACTTTTTCTTTGTATTCACCACTTGGCTAACTGACACGAAAGCCCTAACTTTCGACCTGTCTGGGCTTTTGACATGCCTTCCTCATTACCCTGATCATTCTAGTTTTTTATTTGAAGTGAGAGATGTGTGACTCTTCCTTCTGCTTGAACACTTAGAGGCAATGGCAGGGTTATTAATTGGCCTAATGTCAACATTGTGTCTTAATGAATAGGCCCAAGGAAAGGGAGGAGGGCAAGGAACTGCCAGTAGGTGGGACAGTCAGAATACACAACATTTATACAACTAAGTTCCCCGGTCTCAAATGAGTACAGATTGTGACCACCTCAGAACAGTTACAGTGGTAACACCAAAGATTACTGATCAAAGATTGCCATAACAAATATAACAATAATGAAAAAAAAATTGAAATACTGAGATTTACCAACATGTGACACAGAGATAAGAAGTGAGAAAATGCTTCTGGAAAAAGCGGTGCCAATAGATTCACGAAACACAGGATTGCCACAAATACTCGATTTGTAAAAAATGCAATATCTGCAAAGCACACTAAAATGAGGTATGCCAATGGAAAAAAAAATAAAATGAGGTATGCCTATAAACATGGAGACCTAGATAAAGAAGAAAAAGGCTATAGAGATATCACACTCCCTGATTTCAAGCTCTATTACAAGGCTATAGTAATCAAAACAAAATGAAAAGGCTGGCTTCTAGATGGGAGAAAATACTTGCAAATTATGTATCTGGAAAGAAGTTAATCTCCAACATATATAAAGAACTCATACAACTCAGTAGCTTAAAAAAAATACAATTTTTAAATGAGCAGAAGTTCTAAGTAGATATTTTTCCAGAGACATACAGGTGACCAAAACATACATGAAAAGATGCTCAGCATCACTAATCATCAGTGAAAATGTAAGTCAAAAATCACGGTATCACCTCATGCCTGTCAGAATGACTATTATCAAAGAGACAAGAAATAACAAATGTTGACAAAGATGTAGAGAAAAGGGAGCCCTTGTGTCTTGTTGTTTGGAATGTAAATTGATGCAGCCACTGAGGAAATAGTATAGAGATTCCTCAAAAAATGAAAAATAGAATTATCTTATTATCCAGTAATTCCACTTCTTATGTATTTATCCAAAGAAAAATAAAACACTAACACAAAAATATATGTGCATCCCCATGTTCATTGCAGCATAATTTATAATATCAAAGATATGGAAACAAATTAAGTGTCCATCGACAGATGAATGGAGAAAGAAGCCATAACATATATATATGTGCAATGGAATACCATTGAACCATAGAAAAGAATAAAATCTTGCTACTTACAGTGACATGGATGGACCTTGAAAGCCTTATGCTAAGTGAAATAAATTAGAGAGAGACAAATATCATATGATCTCTCCCCCCTTAAATGTGGGATCTAAAAAAGCAAAAACAAAACTGATCTCAGAGATGGAACAAATTGGTGCTGACTGAGGTGGAGCGTGGGGTGGATGAAATTGGTGAAGGGGATCGAAAGATACAAGCTTCTAGTTTTAAAATAAGTCATAGGGATGTGATGTGCAACATGGTGACTAGAGTTAAAATACTGTATTGCACATTGTAAAGTTTGTAAGAGTAAATCTTAAAAATTCTCTTTTTAAGAAAAAAAATTTTGTTTAGTCATGGATATTAACTACACTTATTGTGGAGATCATTCTGCAATACATACAAATAGTCATTATGTTGTGCACCTGAAACTAATGTAACATTATATGTCAATTATATATCAATTTTTAACCATGGAGACCTATATTACATTCATCCAAAATTAGTTATAGATATATTAAAACCTCAAATGTGGAAAGCAAAACTTTAAAATGTTCAGAAGAGGGTGCCTGGGTAGCTCAGTTGGTAAGCCTTCAGCTCAGGTCATGATCCCAGGGTCCTGGGATCGAGCCCCACATTGGGTGGCTCCCTGCTCAGCAGGAAGCCTACTTCTCCCTCTCCACTCGCCCTGCTTGTGCTCCCTCTCTCGCTGTGACTCTGTCAAATAAAATCTTTTAAAATGAAATAAAATGTTTAGAAGAAAATATGAACATATCCTTATAACATCAGATTGGGAAGGGCTCTGGAGCTAGGCTGCCCGGGATCCAATCTGAGCTCCACAATTCACCAGCATTAAAGAACCTGGACAAGGTACTCCCTTTTCTCTAGTTTCCATATCTGAAAAATTAGAAGAATAATAGAAGAATTTGATGAAATCTCTTTCAGAATGCTCCCCTAATTTTTTTTGTAGGTCGTAACGGCAAAGTAGGAATCCAGATCAATCCAGTGGACAAGATGGAGAACTTTATCACATTTGGTTGTAATCCCATGTGTCTCCTCCCTTGAAAGTTACAAAAATTAGAAAATGATCTAATGCAGAAGGTTCCACCATGCACATCAGCCACCGGGCTGATCCTGACTTCAAAAGACAGCAGCCGTAAAGAGGGCTGTAACCTTAGCAGTCACTATGTTGCCAAATATAGCCAATAACATTTAAATCACATGAAGTTTGGTTCAAAATAAATATGTTTCTAATCTAAGTGTGTTTTTGTAGATCCTCACTGATGGTGACATTTTTGGCTTGGGAGGCCACTTGGAGTTTTCTCTCTAAAAAAGGCAGGGCCTTGAAAGACAGGCCTTGAGTTAGGAGGTGGGTGGCCAGAGAATCATATGAACCAAGCTGTCACAGAGAATTAACTACTTCTGACAAACCTCTATAAAAGAGACAGTAGAGAACAGGAATAGGAGGTTTAGATCATCTGTGTACAAACACAGCATTGTTTTTGTTTTTTTTTTTTTTGAAGAGTAATAACAGAACCTACCTCAAAGTGTTGTTGAGAGGATTATATGAGCAACGTGCATTAAGTGTTTAAAACGACCTGACACTTCTTACGTGCTTTACACGATGTTGTTGTTATTGGTTGCTGTTAGAGAAATAGCTACACCTGGTTACAAAGGCAAACGCTCTCAATTTGGCAAATCTATGCCTAACAAATTCCAAAATTTTTAGTAATGCAGGGAAGAAAGGCTGATCAATCCTGGAGGGTAATGAAAAAGAAAAAATAACAGAAAACCATAATAACGAAAGGACAAGAGTTCACGATGTTTTCATCAAAAAACGAACAAATGTGAGTCAAATTGCTCTATCAATCACTTCATTTAATCATTTCATCTTTGTACATCCTCCCCGCAAACTGTCTCCACCAAACTGAAGCTGTATGGGGTGTGTTTTGCCTTCTTTGTCTCTGCCGCACTCCCACACTCTGAAATGCGTGTACATCATGGGTGTTCAATAAAAATCAGTTGATCAAGAGACAGAATCTGCAAACTTGATGCTGCAAATATGCCCCAGATGATGTCTTCTTTATCTGGAGGCACGTTTTCTGGTAAGATGCCACAGAAATCAGAAACAGTGAAACAGAGATTCCTTAGAGATCCAGCACGCTTTGCAATAAGATGTTCTTTTATGCTCATCTTTTACAAGTTTTTTTGACTTCTTAGTTTTAAAAAAGCAGTTCTTCAACTCCATAGTACTTTTACATAATGTTTTTCAAACACCGACAAACTGCAATGCGCAGGCTTATGGTTCAGTTGCTAAAATCAGGAACATTATGTAGATATAATATTTTATGTTTTTGACACAGTAAGGGTGTGGCTTTTCTGTGCTAATTTTACTATGATACCATCCTTTTCATTAGAAAATTTATTATTGTCATTCTAAATGTATCAGCCAGTTGAACACATTTGCAGCATTGCCTACTTTTGCGAGGTGGTTTAAAATACCAAAGAATGGGTTTTTCAAAAAATCTGGGTTTTTCAAGAAACCTGGACCCTACATTTCATTTCTGACTAACCAATCATTTTGTCATCTAATGTTAGTAGGATTCCAAGGGTTTGTTAAAAAACATAATTTTGGACAAGTCACACATACACAAAAAAAATTTTTTTTTTATATAAGTGGGAGTTTAATCTGCAATGTTCTGGGTTTGCTATTTCCTCCCCAATATATTTTAAGGATATTATAACAGAGAACCAAGTCACAGATTTGAAGGTTCCAAGTAGAAGTAGGACAAGGTCGAATAAGGAATGCAGATGGCCTTTCTTGCCACTCTCTTGACTAGTTGGGCTTCCCTCCTACCAAGATAAGAAGCTGGGTCTTGTTACTGCTTTCCCCCTATCAGTGCCTGGTTTATAAATAAGTTAATCTCTTATTGATTCATGGATAGTACCTCTAACAGACATTATTTTTTTTGTCAATAGTCTGAAACTTCTAGTAGTGATAGGAGAAAGGGAGTGTGAGCGACCCCTCTAAAATAACAGTCTTTCGAACTACGGGTTAGTCAAGCCCTGGGACAGCTGGGTTCAAGGTCTTGGTTTGTGAGAATCAAGTTCACCAGTAGGTGGAGTACCTGGCCAGGTGGTTGGACGTGGGTGGCCGCAGGGAGGTTGAAGATGGAGAAGGTTGGCAGCTTAGCTATTCAGGGGTCTAAGCAGGTCAGGGGATGTTCATGGTCAAATCTGTGATTTGGTTCTCTGCTATAAATCCTTAAAATTTATTGGGGGAGGAAATAGCAAACCCAGAACATTACAGATCATTAAACTCCCACTTGTATAAAAAAATTAAAAAAAAAAAATTTTGTGTGTGTGTGTGACTTGTCCAAAATTGTTTCCTTTTTTTTTTTTTTACAAAAAAGATAGCTTAGTAGATACTTGGAAGTGAGTATTTAACTAGATACACAAGACTAACTGGAAATGTGGGACATAGTGAAGGATGGTAGCCCTGAGTGGAGCAGCCCTCCATAGTGAGTTCCATAGGCGCCCTCTCTTAGGCGATGGGGTCCCAATCTTTGTTGAACACCCTCATAGCTCCTTCTGGAAAAGGAATTTCAAAACAAGTCTTGCACGCTGCCTTCAACTCAGGTCATGATCCCAGGGTCCTCCTGGGATCGAGTCCCGCCTTGGGCTCTCTGCTCAGCAGGAGCCTGCTTCCCCCCCCTCGCCTGCCTCTCTGCCTACTTGTGATCTCTCTGTGTCAAATAAATAAATAAAATCTTAAAAAAAAAAAACAAAACAAGGTTTGCAGTATTTGGTGACCCATTTGCTGTATGGACCAAAGGAGAAGGAAAAATCAAAAATGTTTCTGTGGTTTGGGGTCTGAGGGACTAAGAGGAGATAAGTATGAGACAACAGAGTATTGCTAAGGACTATAAAAAAGAAGAGGGAAGATTTTTTTTTTCAATGTTTCTTTGGAGGACAAAAAAAGAGTCAATGTCCCCAAATTACCAAGAGACAGATTCAACCATATATAACAAACCACTTTACACAAAAGAGCTATCCAGAAATGAAAAAAGCTGCCATGTAAAGAGGGTAAGACCTTCATTTCTGGAGGCATTCTGGCTGAGGGGGGATTACCCAGTATTAAGAACATGGCCCTCCTGTGTTGAGTTGAATTACGCTGTGTTGAGTTTGTTCCCCATGTGGGGGTAAACTAAGGATAATTGAAACAGAGGATTGGAATTCATAAAGAAGAAATGTAAAAGAAGATCAGAAACAAGCAATGAGCTTTAGTGCTGAGAGGAAAAAGAAAAAAAGAGCCATAGGGAGAGAAAGAAATGATGTAATTAATAAGTAAACGCCAGAGGAAAAAAATCACAGAATCATGGATGAAAACAGAGAACTGAGGAAGGGTTCGCCTATAGTCAAGAACAACACAGAGCATACGTAGATTAAGGCCTAGAAAGAGTACCTTATAAAACCATTTAAGGGTCTCAAAACATCACTTTTGTATTTCAGGTATTCTAATTTTATGGAGACAAATATATACAAGAGAGGTCCTCAAAAAAGTGGTTTTGGTTTTTTTTTTAAACTCTCAGGATACATCCCTTAAAGCTATCAAGCTTTTACTTATTGGAGGAGGTAAAGATATTGATATAGAAGAAAGCCCTCTCAGGAAAGAGGAAGGGCTAGTTTTTAGTTCAAAGGAGGAAGAGTATTTTAGAATCTGGAAAGAAGAACAAAGGATGTGTCTTAGCCTGATTTCCCCAGAGAGATGAACATGACAAAAATATACATCTGCAAATATTTTGCTGGGGATGGTGATCCCAAGAAGCAGCAGTGAAGAAGAGTAAAGCACTGGGAAGTTCTCTTACTTGCATTGTTTGCCCACACAAGCTACCTAAGAGGCCATGGGATACGCGTCTCACACCACACGGTGAGATAGCCGGCAGAGTATGTCTATCAGCTTGCATCCTCTCTTGGTCAGAGAATACTCCATGAGGCATTCACTTCCCAGCACTTCCAGGTTGTGTTTATGAGGATGCCAGGGGTCGTCCGCCTAGTCCTGAGCCATAGTGCAAACAGAGAAGCCTTATAGAAGGCAAGAGGTGCTTGCGGTTCACCTTCATGTGCAACTGGTTGGACCCATGGCCGCACCGCTTACCATCGTGGTTACTGGAGCAGAAAACAAGTATGGCTGAAAGAATCCAAAGTGGTGTTTTGGTATTCCAAAACGTTTGTAGTTTAAGATGTGTGTTTTTGGGGATGCCTAGGTGGCTCAGTTTGTTAAGCAGCTGCCTTCCGCTTGGGTCGTGATCCCAGGGTCCTGGGATCGAGTCCCACATCTAGCTCCTGGCTCAGCAGAGAGCTTGCTTCTCCCTCTCACTCTTCCTGCTGCTCTGCCTACTTCTACTCTCCCTCTCTGTTAAATGAATAAATAAAGCCTTTTTAAAAAATTCTTCAAGACCTGTGTTTTTGTGAGCAGGGTGATGAGAAAACCCAGACCAGCTGACTGGTTTTTCTCAAGAAAATAAGATGCAAGGACCTCTTCCAAGAGCAAGGGTGCTGTGGTTGAAACATGAACGTTCAGTCCCAGTAGAGGAGGGTCATCAAAGAAAGCCATTGGGCAAGAGCAGACGGGAAGGATGACCAGTTGGTGCAGGTGTCCATTTGAAGTGAGCATTATGAACTTCTGGCTCTTCACATTTTCTCCATGAGTACCTGCACCCTCGAGCAGGAGCTGAGAAGGCAGACTTGGGTGGGGGGGAGGCAGCAATCCAGGGCTGGATGGTATGGCGGTACATCCTCCTGGGTGGGGAGTCATCAGCATGGTGGGGAGGGCAGCATGGAAACAGCTGATCAGAGTCAAGAGTGGGTGGAGTAGATAAAGTGAAGCCTGCACAGATGTTTCTGCGAGGGTAAAGCAGAGCAGGAGCGAGGGAAAGAAAGAACACAAAGGCAACATTGGCAGCTTGAACGTGGAACAGGGTCACACGCCAATGACAAGGTCTAGAGCACAATCAGAGCTCCCAGGTGAGGACAGGAGCCTGGGTATCCTGCAGTGAACTGAGGAATGTTCAGGTTGGCACAGAAGGAGTTGGGATGGTAAGGGAGGACTTGAGATGCATCCTGAAGTTGCCCAGGATGATGTAAACGCTAACAGAAGATACTGGTGTTGATTTGGAGGTGGTTAGCAAGTGGTAATAGAGACTTCGGATGATAATACCTGGAGAAAGACTATTGGAAAGAGTGGTGTTTGAGGCTTTGCTTTAAAAGAGACCAACATATTAATTAACAATCAAAGCAGTTGCTAAAGTTTGAAGACAAAGCACGATTTGCCTCCATGCAGAATTACAATTGGCTTTATTTCTGCAGGATAAGTTGGAGAGGTGTGTATCAGTATGCACTGAGTATCATCTGCATGTGCTCTCAGGAGTCTGCATTGCTCTTGTGGAAAAGAAAAAAGAAGAGGAGAGGAGAGAAGAGAAGAAAAATGAAAAGAAAGAAAAGCTTCAGGTAGTTTCTCGTGGCCATAAAATGTCTATGAGCAGGTAATGGTCTCTTTCTCCAGCAGACAGGGCAGTACAGAGCGGCTATGGGGATGTAGCAATGTCCTCAAGGTACTGGGCTGCTCCATATTCCTGCAATCTCTGTGTTCACACAGGAAGAAGCAGCAGAGGAGGCAGTGCTAGCAAACCACCACTCAGCTGGTATTGGCTAGAACTTGTCCCTGGTGTGTCATTCAGGGTTCAGGTTGGTTGCAGAGGACAGAGCCCACTCTAACTGATCTAAATAGAAAGGAGTTTCTGAAGACATACAGAGAGTTCTTGAATCATGGAGAGGGCTGAACTGACGGTAGGCTGAGTTCAGAAAGTCCCCGGGGGATTGAGCTATGGAGGGAGCTGCTGCCTCTTCCACAATCAGGAAGTTGCTGAAGTAAGAGGCCACCTTCTCCAGCCGGAAGCCAGGACCACAGACCTCAGCTCCAAGCCCTGACACATCTGCTACGACCAGGAAGCAAGTCGACCAGAAAGCTGTGCCCCCACAGTGCTTGCTCCCAGACGAGGCCAGTTCTGCTAAGGCCCGTGCCTGCAAGAAAGATGCCCAGAACTTTCTTCTCACTCCCGACCAGACTCAATTCCTAAACAAAACACTGTGGTCCTCTCTCCATGTGACTTAGTTCCAGATCAAGGAGATGTGATCAGTCAAACTTAAATCCTATCTGGAGCCGCAGCTGCCTTGGTAGTTGTAGACTCTTTAAGTATTTTGGTGGAAGCAGGCCCTGGAAAAGAAGGTCAGTGTGTCAAATTCCTGTACTTGGTCAGCTTTCCCTTCCTCTGTTCTCAGGGGGCTCTGCCCACACATGTCATCTCATTGAATCCCTACCTCAACCTTTCAATGAAGTATTGCTATCCTGTTTATAGATTAGGAAATCGAGGCTCACGGATTTTGAATAGCAATGTTCAAAAAGGTAGTAGAATCAAGATTTGAGCCAAAGCCCATGTTCCGCTATTCTCATATGGTAGCATTTATGTTTGCTTTGCCAAAACTAACCACTGGGAATAGTGGATTCTCTCTATTCTCAGTTCCCTTGCTCCTGGCTGTGGTTCACTGGCTTTCAAAGAGCTGAATAGGCTTAGTACTCTGCCATCTCCAAACCTTTGCTCTAGCAACATTCTTAATTGCTTGAGTTGCTTCGTCCTGTGGACTAAGACTTCAGATGACCTGGGCGTCAGGACTGAATGGGGTGAGAAAGGAGGAAGGCTTCATCCATCAGCTCACATTCTCTATTGGCCAAAGACTCACTCCATGAGACATTATTGCCCTTTCCCCTTACATCTCTCCACTCCAGATCGGATGCGGCCCCTCTACAAAGATGTGTCCAATCTTCCCGCCAACGTGTAGCTCTACCCTTCCTGCAACTCCCGTGTGTTTTCTTGTACTTCCCTTCAAACATTTCTCACCGTCAACTGAGATAAATACCCCTTCCAGATTATAGCTTGAAGATAAGAACTATGTCATTAATTCCTTTTGTCCCTTACAGCTCTTGGCACAGCACACGCATGTGGTAAGGGTTCCCTAGGTGAATAATAAATAAACAGAATGAACTTCCCTAATTCATTCAAGAGGGACTCTCTTTGTTAAAATAGTGGATAATCTATATCAGGGTAACACAGATCAACTGATTTTCCCTAGTGTTTTTAATTAGTGAGACCTTCCTCTATCACCACCACCTGATTTCTCCAGTATTTACTGACCCGTCATCAGTTAAGATACACAGAATATTTCTTACATGTTTATTTGCTTTGTGACTCTAAACATTTTTTTTTAAGATTTTATTTATTTATCAGAGGGAGAGAGGGGGAGAGAGCAAGCACAGGCAGACAGAATGGCAGGCAGAGGCAGAGGGAGAAGCAGGCTCCCGGCTGAGCAAGGAGCCCGATGTGGGACTCGATCCCAGGACGCTGGGATCATGACCTGAGCCGAAGGAAGCTGCTTAACCAACTGAGCCACCCAGGCGTCCCGGCTCTAAACATTTTTAAAAGTGCTTGAAAAAAGAGAGAGAGAGAACAGGACAACATCTTTGGAGTTGAAATGTGTTCATCTGCTCTTTGAAACAACCACAAGAGTGTTTTTCCCCTAGTTCAAGCATCTACATACATAACAATCCCTCAAGCCCAAAAGAATGAAACAAACCATGAAAACAAAAGCATCTAGGAATCTATGCTCTAAACTTAGCCCATTCCATTTCCTGCTAAAGTAGAACTTCTCCCACTACTGTCAGCCCTTCAGGGTCGGCATACAGCAGCACCCTGCCTAGTTTCTTCTGGAAACTTTCCATTGTCCAACCCTCAGAGTGGCCAGAACTCACCAAGGCAGGTTCTGTCCTGCTGTGTGGTTAATGAAGCTGGTGGGCCGGCAGCTTCCTCCTGGTTGCCATGAGAACGACCAGGGCCACTGGCCCTCTGAAAACGGAAAAGAACAGCAAGTGCAAGACCACACATTCCCTCCTGCCTTGCAGATTAAAACAGCTGTCAAGCCGGAGTGAAGAATCAGGCAGAGGTCTGCAAAGTGGAAAAGTGAGCCTCACGGTAGAACTCTGAGATGTAAGTACTTTGTCTGTTCTTTTTTGAAAAGCATGCCTAGCCGGGCAGACAGTTTTTCGTAGCTTCAGAATTTCTGCTGGCTGGCAGGCAAGTTCTGCGACCACATGAACAGCCACGGTGGGCGCCCCTTCTTCTCACAGAAATTACATTTCCTGAACAAAATGTACACTTAACGGGTACACTTTCAGCATGAAACGATTTTGTTTAGGCTTCTAGGCACATGAATTGTTCTTTACTGAGATTCTGCCTTTAAAAGGAAATGTTTTCAGTGTCTTCAGCAAAGAGTGAAATGGTCTTCTCATTTAGTCTCTAAGCAGATAAACTCACGTAGGCTAATATTATACAACAGATATCTCCGTGGAACCTGGGCTTGTTTCTATTTAAAAGATTTGGCTCTATTTCCCAGTCCCTCTTCAATGCAAAGTCGTAATTACACACGAGAGATGACCTCTTTGCCTTATCGTGATCCCACAGAAAACTGGGAACTTTCAAAACATCAGCTGATACTGTTCCTTTGCTCTGTTTCTATCTAACAGCATTACATTTATTGCTTTTTTGCACTGCTCAATGGGAAACACGGAAAGAGAAGAAGAATGCTTAGAGGAGCATTTTACTCGTGGATCGGTTAACTTAGTGAAAAATATGTGCCTTTATTTAAAAGTGAAAAAATACGATAAGTACTATAGTCAAAGGCAAGAGCACGGGGATTTTTTAGTCAAAACTAGGAGCCCTTACACAGTTCTGCATAAATGTTATTGTTTAATAAGCATGTTTTTTAACAGTTTTTTTTTTAGCAGTAAGTGTGTTGGCATGAACTGAGTAGAGGAAATGTTTCAGAAGAGTTTGTACATAATACTCTGTAAAAACCTGTCTTTAAAAACTACCAAAAATATCCAGCGTCGTGTGTTTGAAAAATTTTTTAATGAAAACAGGGATCTTTGGGAAGTTTTTAACTTTTATTTTTGGCCCAAATAATGCAATATGTTTGAAAAAAAGATATTTTCATAAAAACATTTTTTTTACAGAAACTGGGTATTTTCTGAAAATAATAGGTTCAATAAAGTATTTATGGAAAAGAGTGCTTTTTCACAGCTGACTTGGATTTCCCAATTTTCTCTTCCAAACCAGTGTTTGTATTGCTTAAAGCTAGTACACAATCAACTTTTTAAATTCAGTGTCCAGTTAGATCACGTCTCTGTGTTATTGGGGAGAACAGATAAGCCACATGGCTCATGGGCATATGATCGAGAGCACAGACATGGGTGTATGTGCCATGCTGGAGGGTCTGAACCCCAGTGTTCTAATCAGCTGAGCGTAGACCAAGTCATTCAAAGGAAAGTCTTGAGAAGTTCACAGTCATTGGGGAACAATTTCTCTTAACGCCATGTGTCAAAGAGAGAAGGCAGTAGCTACATATTTTAGTTAAGCCTTCCCATTGGCTCACTCTCTGAGTTAATCTGTGTCCTACATGCAGAAGCAGCATACAACTGATGTCCTTATTTTCAAATCTGATTTCTAAATATTCTTTTTTTTTAATTAAGATTTTACTTATTTATCTGAGAGAGAGAAAGCACTTGAGCGCACAAGCAGGGGGAGCAGCAGTGGGACAGGCAGAAGCAGATTCCCCATGGAAGGAAGCCCTGCGTGGGGCTGATCCCATGGTCCTAGGATCATGACCTGAGTCAAAGGCAGACCCTTAGCCGACTGAGCCACTCAGGTGCCCCTAAATGTTCATTTTAAAAAATGTTCCCAAAATGTTTATGTCTACTGGAACTCATTTCATTCATTTTGTTTCCTATGCCTCTAACATGAGTTTGCTATACACCCTTTATGTTAAAGGGCACAGAATCTAGTGATAGAATGTGAGGTATTAGAGTAGGAACATGAGTCTGGACTGGAAAATAACATTAGAATTTCCACCACGACTCCCTAGAACATACTTGGCTGCCTGAGTTCAAATCTTAGCCCTGTCTTTCAGGCTCTGTGACCTTGGGAAAGCTATTTAAGCTCTGTATTTCTCCATCTTCTGATATTAAAAATGGGCTCAAAATATCCACCTTTACTGTGACTGCAAGGATTAAATGATATAAAACATGTAAAAGTATTTTGAAGAGTACCTGGGACAAAGAAGCATTCATTAACTGTTATTATTAATCCATAAAGCATACGCATAGTTCCTAATTTCAGTCAACTTTCAACACCACGTATCTTCCACACCTCTTATTTGGAAGTACATTATCTGTTATCGGTGTTTCTATATTTAGCTGGTTTAGTCCTGGGAACACAGGGCTGAGGAGCTGTGTCGATGCAATAAAATGTTGATACAATAACATGTCTTCTCTACCCAGCAGCCCGAACTCTCATGGGAATCAAGAGTGTGTATATGGCCAATTAGGTTTGAGGTGCTTTGGATATTCTGTCAAGTTGAGCTATCAAGTAAGATGCTGGATACACAAGCATGAAGCTCAGGGAAGAGTGTGGGAACAGGTTCACCATCAGCATACAGACGATATTGAAGTCCATAGGTTAACATGCAGTCAACAAAAGAATGGTTGTACAAAAACAAAAAACTCCCACTTATTTTAGGGTTATTTTAGTGTTAGAAAAATTGTGCAGATGGCACAGAGACTCCCACTGGACCCACACTCCATCTCCCCTATTATTACGTCTCACGTATGTATGCTACATACACTTGTCACCATTAATGAACAGATATCAGTACATTATTATTATTAACTAATGTCCACATTTTATTCAGATTTCCTTAGAATGTCCTATTTCTGTTCCAGAATTACACATTACCTTTAGTCATCATTCCCAGGAGGCATTTAAAGACACAAGTCTTCAAGAAAGCAGCAAGGTTTGGGGCGCCTGGGTGGCTCAGTCAGTTGAGTGGCTGACTCTAGTTTTCTGTTCCAGTCGTGATCTCAGGGTCATGGGATCAAGTCCTGTGTCCAGCTCCACACTCAGCACAGTCGGCTTAGGATTCTCACTCTCTCTCCTAAAATAAATAATTTTTTTTTTTTTTTAAAGAAAGCAGCAAGGTTTAAATTGCTTTTGGTCCCAATATTTGTAACTAAAACCACTAAAGGAAAATTTAATTCTTAACTCTTCTAAAATCTAATTTTTGGAATAGTTGAATATAAGTGAAAGGAAAAAGCTTAAGTCTTACATTGTGGGGATATAGTTCAACGTACTTTATGGAGCTGTAATAATGTACAACACTAGGTGGAAGATCTTACTCCCTTTTTATTGTTCTGGAAGCAGGTAATTAAAACAGTAAAGGTTTACAAGACTTTTTCTTTTTTTCTTCCTCTCATCTCTTAGCAAAGGGATTACTCTGACTCATTTTCCTTGGCAACCTCACACTCATGTAATACAGGCCCAGTAATTGGAGTAAAGGTGTTCCACGCTAGTTTTACAAAACTAGATGCTTCGGTGTTCAGTTGTGGGGAGGTCTGCGATGTGGGCTATTAGAGTCCCTCAACTGAGAGCAATTAGGGCGATGGCTTCTAAAGCTCACAAATATCTGTGAGATCAATATCTCCTAACTCTGCTCACTCTTACTGGAAGGCCTGGGTGGATGGGTGTAGGGAGGTGGAAGGACAGGGATCTGGGGCCCTCCCTTGGGGCTCCTGGTCCCCGTTCCAAGTGAGTGTGTTTTGCTTTGTGTCCCCAACAGTTACAGGAAAGTTCCAAGGCAACTGCAAACCTAAATGGTCCTCAATGGCAAAGCCAAAGAGGTTGGCTTTGGGATTTTTGCAGATGTCACTCAATGGCTTCCAGGGAGACCCACAGGCATAGGAGAGCAGTGACCAGGGACATCCCCAGTCTGTCCTCCTGGAAGGGCCAAATGGTGCTGCCTGCTCCTCCTTCCTCACTGTGCTGGAGCTGTCCTGCACTCAGTGCAGAAGTGGGGAGAATGGCTCTGTCCCCAGGTCACTGTCCCACTTTGTCACCCAGAGAGGGACCATTTGTGCCCCACCGCTCAGAGTTCTTGAGAGAAGTCCAGGCAGCCTCTGCCTGCAGCTCCACTGGACTCAGCCCAAGGCATTAATTAGTCTGGGCTGAGGAGAGACAGGTGCCATCCTGTCCCTCCACTCATCCCTGCCCGAGGCCTTCACACATCATCGTCACGCTTCCTTCTTTCTTCCTTGACAGTTCCACACATGCAAATAACCGCTGGCTACAGGCCCCCCTCTGAATTCATGAGATGGGTCCAGATGCATCTGTTTAGGCTGGGCTGGGTCCAATTCAGCATGACTACTCTGGACAGTTTCGAGCCTGGTATTTCTGAAAACAAGTAATGGAGCTGAAGATCTAGTTACCCCCCAAACTTGTCAGTAATCCAGGCTAGTGAGAGGAGTAAGACATGAGAAACACCTAGCAAGTGCTGCAGGGCTGTAAACAGAGTTACCTGTGCATTTGGTCTGAAGGGTGTTTTGTCGCTTCCTTAAACCTCTGTCTTAGTTTCCTATTACTACATAACACAAGTCTACAAACGTGGTGACTTAAAACAAAAGAAATTTATTCTCTTCCATTTCTGGAAGTCAAAGTCCAAAACGAGTCTGTGCTAAAGTCAATGTGTCAATATGGCTGATTCCTTCTGGAGCTCCAGGGGAGAATCCGTTCCTTGTGTCTTCCAGCATCTGGAAGTGGCTGGGCTGGCGTTCCTCTGCTTATAGCCATATCACTCTGATCCCTACTTCTATGGTCACATTGCCTTTTTTCTTTCTGTCTCCTCCTATTTTCCTCTTAGAAGACCCTTATGATGACGCAGGGCTCACCCAGATACTCCTGGATCTCCCCATCTGTTCTGCAAAGTGCCTCTTGCTCTACAAATAGCATTTACAGGTACTAGGGATTAGGACATGTACCTCCAGTGGCCCTTATTCACCCTGCCCACCGCCTCCCCCGGCCCCCCACAGTATCTAGCAGGGATAAGAAGAGACCAGGAAGAACGTGTTTTGATCATTGTCTATACCCTACGGCTCCTTTAAACATTTTACACACATTTAAGTTAGAATGTGTAGAATTAGTAGAAATGGGAAATGGACGCTTATTTCCATTTACCAGATTATTTCACTAAGAATGTTGAGGCTTCCCATTCCCCAGAATTACAGAGGAATGTTTGTAAATCAGAGTTGTTTGTTACAAGAAAAATGGTGCAAAGAAGCATTTTTGCTTTATGTTGAATCTATTCTTTATTCAAATTTTTGATGTAAGGAGTGCATTGAATGAACCAGTAACTTTCTATTTCTTTGGGGTGACTTTTGGGATGCCTGGACAGAGCATGCTAATATATCCCTCTTATCATTATAATTCTGACTTTACAAAATATCATAGCTAATAATACTATGTATAACATAGTATACCTACTAGTAGTTAGCAGTACTCATGAGTAGCACTAATAGACTATATATATTTCCACATGCATCCTTCTCTACTCGTATTGTATCCTAGTGTGGTAGGAATTATCACCCCCATGTCATATTGAGAGAAATGGCTCAGAAAGTCATTTCTGGGTGGCCCACACTGTACTCCCTGTACAGTGAGTTGAACAGGAACCATCACAAAAATACTTTAAATTGTGTCCTCTTGAAATCCTAATTGCATGCTTGAGGCTAATTTTGTCTAAATGTCATCTCATGGAGACATGAACTTTGAGTTCCTCATTTTCTGGATGAGGAAATAAAGCAGATGACAGCAAACCGTTTAGCTCCTACTCTATAAATCCAACGAGATCCCAATCATCTCTGAATCACATTGAACTCAGCTTTGTGCCTCTCACAATGAACCATGTCACGCTCAATGACAGCGAAGTGGCTTTCACCAACAGAGACTGCCCAAAGCGGTGTCTCCAGAGGCAGACTCTGGGGAGGGCATGTGAACATTCAGTGGCTCATACCAGGGATAGGGGTGTGCTGTTGCGGAATGTGAAGAAGAAAGAAAAGACAACACTTATCACAGTTAAGAAAACTTTAAGGAGAGATCCAAATCAATGTGACTTTCAACATTGCAAACTTTGAAATAGTCAACATCAAAGCTATCACTCCTTTCTTTAATATCATCTTTCATAGTGTTTTATCTGTAACCTGCCTCCCGCGGTGCATTTGTGGGTCAGAGCCAAAGAAAAGAAAAATGCCCAAGATCTTTTTTCTCAAAGAGCTTCTCAAGGTCCTGCACCTAAAGGGTTCTCATGAGCATCTCATCCACATAATACAGGGGAGCCGGCACCTCCTCCTTGACCTGCCTGGGAAGGGTGATTGCACAGCTACGGATGAGTTGCCCTGGACCTGAGAACAGGAGATCTCTCGGTTCTAGGGTCCTCCAGAGGAGTCTCCATCCCACACTTCTCCCCTATTTCTTATTTAATCCTCGCCTTCTCTCTAACAAGGGACACGTAGGAATAAGGCTTAAAGTGCAAATACCCTTGAGCGAGAATGTGTTTATTTAAATGAAGGCTTAGCCATGTGCCATTAGAGCCTTGTATGAGAGTGGGTTTTTAACACCAGGCACCTGGATGAGCCCTGACCAAGGAATTAAGAGGAAGGCCCAGCAAGGGGACTCTGGGGATGGGAAAGCTGCTGTAGCCACTTCATAGTCTTGCCTGTCCCTTGTATTGCCAGCAGCTGGTCTCACTGCCAGCCTAATGAACCCACCAAGGGGCTCCTGACTCAGTGAACTCTGCCTTTTCTCTGGGCGGTCAGGGACAGAGTGGGCATCTTCAGGAGTGGAGTCCCAGGTAAGCCAGGTAGGATGCTAAGAAGGAAACCAGAAGCTTTTCCAGTGCTTCCCACTCTGGACCCCCTGCCTCCTACACCACATGTTCCTCCTGAGGCGTTCAGGCGGGTGTCCCGGCTGCCTGCCTGCAGGAGGGTAGGGGCTTTGTCTTCATCCCTCCTTCCCAAATCCCCCGCTCTTGGTCCACTCCACCCAGCCCCGGATTCCGGATACTGAAATAGATTTATCCGGAGAGCCTGGAGGGAGAAGTCGGCAAATGGAGAGAGGCAAACCTTCAAAGAAAATACAAGAGAAAAATGTTCTCTTACTTAGAACCCAGGGTGCTCTCTGTGTCTCTACTCCAATTTCATTTCTGCCCGGCACCGAAATGACCTTCCTCATACCTGGAACTAAAGAGGTCTGCCCTGCTTACGAACTTTCAGCGCCTCCTTTTTGCCTCCTTCAGGGGCCTCCTAAGGGAGTATTTGCATCCAAGGGAGTGTGCAAACCAGGCTAGCAGGGTAGAGCTGAAGGTCCTCCAACTTTCATTATTTTCCACCTCAAATTTTTAAAAAATCTACTGTGTATAGCTTACAATGTAGATGATATACAAATATGATATTTATAATGATTTTTTTAATAAATGAAAGGTTGTATCTATTGGGGAGGGGCTTTTAAAGTTTTTATTGATGAGGTGAGGATCAGAAGGGTTTGGAGAGAGGCGGCCTGGGTGACTCAGTCAGTTACGCATCCACTTTTGGTCCTGGGATCCCAGGGTCCTGGGATCAAGCCCCGCATCAGGCTCCTTGCTGGGTGGGGAGACTGCTTCTCCAACTGCCCCTCACCCCACTCTAGTGCTCTCTCTCTCAAATAAATAAATAAAAGGAAAAGAAACCTCTCTTCATTCTGAAAAAAAAAAAAAAAGAAGAAGAAGAAAGGAAAAAGGCAGGGGAGAGGGAGAAGAGGTAGGAGGAGGAGGAGGAAGAGAAGGAAGGGCCACAACAGTTTGGAGACTAAAACCCTGAGCCTGGCTGCAAGGTCCTGTCTACCCCTGCCCTGCCCTCCCTCCAGCCCCATGGGCTCCCAGATGTGCCAAGCACTCTAGTCTCTGGGATTTTTCTCAAGTGACCCTTCTATCTGCAGCCTTTCCCCTTCCCTCTCCCCACCCCATTCTCTGCATGGCCCTAATAACACCCCTTTTGGGAGACTTTCCTGGTCTTTCCGGCCAACACTTACTCTGTGTCTTTAATAAGCACCCACCAATCACATTGCCCCCTGCCCTATAATTAGTTGCTACTTGCTTGTTCTCAGAGTACATGCCAAGTTCCTGGGGCAACCCATTAGACCCCTGGGGTAAGTGAGGCCATCCTATTGCTCTCAGGGTTAGCAACAGTGGGAAGCTTTTTGATGAAATACACTTCAATAGTAAGGTGTAGCTCTCTCTTTGTGGGATATACCCCCAATTCTACATTGTCTCCTTTTCTGGAATTTCTCTCATTTTCGCCCCCTTGGAATCTTCAAGGAGATTTGCAGAAACACACTTTGAGAACTGCATTTGTGAAAGAGCCTAACCTAGCTCTCCAAGTTCTGGCTTCAAAGTGGATTTCTTGGGGTGCCTGGATCCTGGCTGTCTTCTGCCTTTTCTTCCTCTGTCTGCAGTGAAGATTTCTCTTTCGGACCATCTGTTTCTTGCTGGAGCATCTCCTTTGTGTCTGGTCTTTTTTCCCCAGCTTCTTCAGCTGAGTCTTTTCTCTTAGTGCCTTTCCACCTTTGAAATTAAAAGATCCCTTCTAATTTCAATTTAACCCATTTCTGAATTAAAAATCTGAAGTCACTCTTAGTTTTTAATTGCTGTTAGAAGTGGGGAATACCGCTATGCTGTTCCACAATAATATTTTTTCTCTTTTGCGTTGAGACTACAGAGTTCAAAACATCATTATTCAAGACATTTCAAATCTGTTTTGAGCAAATGGTCCAAATGGTATCCTCCCACCGACAGACACACTATCTCCTTACTAGTAATATCTTCTTATAAACAGAACTAGTGCAGTTTGAAACATTCCTTTTGGAGCCAAGGATAAACATTATCTAAACACTGGGTGTAATCCTAGACTGAGAAAGAATCTGTGTGGAATTTGTTTTGAAGTTACTGATGTCTATATCTGCTCAATTCAGAAATCTTTGCTTTCGTGCAGCTAATTGCTGGTATTAATTGCCGTTGAGATTTCTTCTGTGGCAATACAAAATGAATATTAGGACTGATTCTGAATCATTGCCCTGGTTTATCAACATGTTCAGTGCTTTAAAGGCTCAAAGACTTAATGATCATACATGGTTTTCCATATCTTGCCAGAGAAATTTGGGTGGATTGACACTACCTGTTGATCATGGTTGCATAAAGCCACGTATGACGTCTTACAACCTAGGCATGTCAGAAATCTCTAGTGCCCACCAATATGTAGGCTGTCCCAATATGTAGGCTGTCCTCTCCTCCTTTGGCACGGTGCTGGATTTCATTTCCAAGCTGTTTGCAGAGAGAGGTGCTACATGCCTGAGTTCTGGCCGATGAAATGTGAATGGAAAATCCTGCAGAGGATCCAAAGGCCTGGGAGAGGATAGAGCGAGGGAGGAAAGCTTGAGTCCCTGCATGACCACGTGGAGCAGAGCACACCCTCCCCACCCCCATGGCTCCTTAATGGCATTATGCTGCAACATGAGGGAGGAATCAACCTTTGCCCTAGCTTTACTATGTAGTTTTCCATTTATGGGCAAACTCCAGCACAACATCAGCAGAACAGCATAGACCCGTCACATTGCTAGGCTCCTGCCCATCGTAGGGGTGGGGAAGGGGATCATCTTGGGACATAGGAGGCAAATCCTAATGATAGAGCACACAAAGAGCTGGGATGCTGAGAAAATGATGTGTCAGGGCAAGTCAGAAGTTTCCACCCTACAGGACCCCTCAGCTCCCCTATCCCAAGAATATCCCCATAGTCCATCAATCTCTTGGTCCTACTTTTGATTTTTCCAAATTCTGATCACCCTATGCTAATTACATAGGTAACTTTTTTTCTTCTTTTTTTACTCGAGAACTACTGCCTTCCTCAGATACTACCTCTTCCATGAAGCTTATCATGATACCTTTCATTTCCAGGCAAAGTTAGTTGTAGACATAACACTCTATACAAAATGTTGTTATAGTGATTGTCACATCGTACTGTGATTATCGATTCAAGTGTCTCTTTACTGGGGAATAACCCCTTGAGGGAGATCTTATTGGCTTTCTTCTACGTTTCCTGCACAGAGGCTAGCACACAGCGAGGACTCAACAAAGGTTTATTGAATGAATAAAAAAAGATAGCTTACCAAATGTCAGTGTATTCGTTTCATTGCTTGTTATAGAAATCCAGTTCAGACTGGTTTGAGTGGGAAAAACAAAACAAAACAAAAAACCTGGTTCAAATATTTCAAAAATCAAGGAAGGATGTCAGACATGGCTTGATTTCAGTGCTCTAGAAGGTTTTTAGGAATCTCTCTCCATTTCGTGCCTGTTCTTCTCTGTGTTGGCTTCATTGTCAGGCAAGCTCACTCCTTCTGGAGACAAGATGGTCACCAGTAGATCCTGATTTCCCTTCTAACTAGATGAGCAACCCCCAGAGGAAAAATAGTTTCTTTCCCCATGATGGTCAAGGGCATAGCTAAGGGCAAGGACAGTGTGATGTATCTGTGCCCATTCTCCTAATTCCAGGCTGGAATCTGCCCACAAATGAATAAACACACAGTGAAACTCAGGTGTTCACAATCCACATTCAACAAATCTAAAAAACCAAGTGGTTTTTTACCCAGGATAAAACTGAAGGAGAAAAATGTCCAACAGCATCTTTTTGGAAACCCCATAAGCTTATTACCAGGAATATTTGTCCCACTCTGTACCCTATCAGGAGGCTTTCTTGTTTCAGCTTTCAAGTTCCCTGATATCCAAAAGCGGGGGGGGGGGGGGGTGTCACCCTGAGGTCCAGCCAGGGCCCTGACAGCAGGGGACAGGGGGTTGCTCACAAATCCCTTTTATGATCTCTAGCCCCACTCATTTCAGGAAATCATCATCCGTTTCTCTTCCCACCTCTTTTCTTCTTCCATGCATGTCTCTGAATGGTACCAGCATCTGGAATAATGAAGTTGGCACTTTTCTCACCAGGTTCCAGGCTGATGGGTAGAAACTTTTCCGCCTCCCTTTTCCCCTCCAGGCTGGGATCAGAGCAAGCCATTGGCATTGATGACAGCTTTCCTAGTTCTGGGATGAAAGGGTTACTGGGGTATGAAGACCTAGAAACCTCCAATGGAATCTAGGACAACTGATCATCTAAAATTATCTTGTAATTAATAAGTTACTGCTCCTTACTAAGTGGGGTAGTCACCACCACATTTTAAAACTATTTAAAACTGTTAAATCTTGTGTTCAGGAAGAATTCTGGCCCTAGGCATTTCTTAAAGACCTTTCTTTTATTACAAAATGAACCAATGAATACACTCTTTCAGAAAAGCCTGTGCCAACTTCAAAATAAACACAAAACACTATAAAGCACCTTATTCAGATCCCCAAATGGACTTTAACCTATCTCTCTGCTATGTTCTTATAACCACTGGTATGTTCAATAGGGTCTTTCTCAGTGCAGCCTCATTTGTCCTCCTCTTCTGCTTATAAGCTCTAGGAGGGCAAGGGTACGTCTTGTTCATCTTTATTTCTTTTGCTTGACCCTGGCACATGGCCCGTGCTGAACCCTACCTGACTCCTGCCTTTGCTTTCTCTCCCTCCCTATTGCTACGGCCCCTTTGGTCCTCATAGGTATGCCTGGAAGCAGAATCAAGTCCTTTTGAACACAAGTTCTAGAAGCTTGTTGTCTTCTGGGCTATGTCCCCAGGGCTAGCGAAGTGCCTGCCACCCAGTGAATGCCCAGTAAACATTTGCTGAATGAAGGAAGTGTGATGGCTGTGAACTAATGTCTTACCTTCTGTTCAGGTTTATTGGTTGAGCTTCGGGTTAGTCTCCCTGCACTCCAGCCACCAGCTGATGAACTTGTGCTCTCCATCTTCTACCTGACCCCGGCATTTTCAGCTTTGCCCTCTTGAACTTCCCTTTGCCTTGCTTTGCCACCTTGTGGCCTCAGCTTGCAACCTAAGTGGTGTATGTCTGCCTTGCTTCTTTCCTGCTGTCACATATTCAGCCTCTCAGACTGACCCGTGTATCCCTGCTCAGCACTTCCTGTAGGGGTCCTGTCACTAGCCGTGGACTCTCTAAGTCAGAGATCTCATTCCAAGTATTTTGCCATGCCCATGGTGCTTTGTACATGCAGATGAACTGAATTGTCTCGTTGGTCAGTTCAGAAGAACTGAATGGTATCTTTGGTCCTGCATCTTTTGGTCATCTGTCAGCTAACTCAGGGGAAATTATTTTTGCAAGACTGAAAACCTGGCACCCTACTTCATAACGTGTGTCTCATTCCTAGCTCACCATAAAAGAAGACCATGCATCTATTATATGCCAGGTACCAGGGCATTTTCCTCCAGATCGGACATTGGCGTTACTCCTAAAACCATGCATACGCTCCTACTTTATTTAGATCATTGATCTCTGCTAATATATTGCTTCGTTTTGGAGCCCTACACTAAGCTATTTGATAAAATCTGTTTATAACATTTGTTCCGGGGAAGGAGCAGATAAGCAAGTTCGTTGTGATTAATTGGTGTGTGATTAGTGTTTTCACTGTCTATGAACACAGTTAAAATCTAACACTTACATTTGTAGGAAAGCAGGAATGTATCAATGGATCTATAAACAGATTAATATGGGGGGGCATGCTTGTCTAGTTAGAAATTAAAGTTTATCATTAACTAAATGTTTCACTGGTATTCATGCTATGCTGTTTAACAGGTAGCACTTGGGGAGCTGAATCCAACACGGAAGTGTTTGTCTCCTGAATTCCAGGAAGTCCGATATTGAGGGGGAGGAGGGAATGTGCATGTTCCAGGGACTGCCAGGTACTCAGTCCACAAAAGACGTTTGGAGAATGTGCACAGTCAAAGCACTACAGATCCCTGCCCACGGACAGCAGGGTACGCCGGGGTCTCATCTCGGGCACCCTGTCTTGCTCGCTGTTGGTGTGTTAGTCTGTCAACAGACATCACAGGGAGTCTTATGTCTCAGATGAACAGATTGGCTGCTGTCTCTCATGGGGCTCTGAGAAAAGATAGTGTCTGCACTTGGGCTCCATGCATTGCCTGCCTTTGATAGAACTATGAGAGAGAGGAGGTTACCATGGGTTATCTCACGGGTTCCTTTTCTATCAATTGCATATCCCTTAAGTCATCTCAGCTCCCAACGTGGGGCTCAAACTCAGGAGCCCGAGATCAAGTGTCCCAGGCTCTACCGACTGAGCTGGCCAGGTGCCTATAAGCTATACATTTTTAAAGAGAGCCTGTGGTAACCAAGCTGCATATTTTCCTTTCAGGTGAGTTCCAGTGAACTGGCTCACGAAGGGGAAACACACGCTTGATGGCACACGCTGAGATCAGAATGGCACCACCTTCTGGGCACAGGGTCCTTCTGGCCGGCACGCTGGGCATCTTTGTTCTCCACTGCTTCACGGGAGGGCAGAAGAACAGCACGCTGATTTTCACCAAGGAAAACACCATCCGGAACTGCAGCTGCCCTGCAGATGTCCAGGACTGTGACTACAGTCTGGCCAACTTGATGTGCAGCTGTAGAACCGTCCTGCCTTTAGCCCTCCAGCAAACCAGCTACAGTGACCATCTGACCATCTGGTTCACAGATGCATCAGCCCTGGGCCTCCTGTTGAACTTCACGCTGGTCCGGGACCTGAAGCTTTCTCTGTGTGGCACCAACACTCTGCCCACCGACTACCTCGCTATCTGTGGTCTGAAGAGGCTTCGGGTCAACACCCAGGCCAAGTGCCTATCACCAGAGCAGAGCTCGCTCATGCTCAATGGTGGGGAAAGGGAACCCAGAGAGCAGCCCGTGTGGTTTCCCAGAGGCTGGCAAACATGTATGTACATCTCCTTCTTAGATCTGGCACTTTTCAACAGGAAATCATCATTAAAAGCATACAGTATTGAAAACGTTGCCAGCATTGCCAACAATTTTCCTTACTTTTCTTACTTTGAAACCTTCCCAATTTTAAGCAATGAAAGCTATGTCGTCACTTTCATTTACTAACGTTGTAACAGAGGCCAACCTTCAGGAACTTTGGCAAGCTATGGATAATTTGAACAAGAAAGCTGGGAACAAGCCCATGGGCATCCTTACCTACAACTTCACCTGTCTGCCCAGCCCCCATTCACCACAGAGCCACACATACACCAGCCCTCTCTGCTCTACTCTTTGCTCAACCATGGGAGTGATTTCAAAAAACAAAAAAGGAACAAAACTCAAAAAACCCCCAATCAACCAACCAAACAAAATGATCTGTGTCCAGAAAGTCTTGAGAGTAGCTGGGTCTGTGCCCCTGGGGGGTCTATGGGGGAAATGTCAGATCAGATATGGAGAAAGCAATACACACCAAGGACTGCTTAGCGGAACTGAGCATTGGGGATGACCACCAAGGAAGACATCTTCCTTCAAAACACTGCCTTCCTTTTATTCTGCTTCATTTTGATACAGTGACTGGAATTCCCCTAAGAGGAGAAGGATAGATTTCACAGGTTTTGGGACTGTGAGTTCCACACAATGATTAGGTTCTCCTAGACTCATATTTTCCAACATATTTTCCAAATACCTCTTAGACCGATACTTGCCAAGCATGTATGTGCTGAGAAAGGGGAGTTTTAAGAGTGGAACAGGTCAGGTTGGGGTGGGACCTTAGGACCAAAGGAGAGCATTAAGCTTAGAGGAATGTGATACAGAAATGAAAACCAGAGGACACAAAAATCAATGACATATATCTCAAAATTTTGCTTAGAGCAAGGCCTAAACGCAGGGAGTTTCTCTCTTACATCCCTTTTCTTTCATTCTTTTCTTTGACTACTTCTTTGTCCCCACCATACAACGTCACCTTTCTTCTCCCATTTTCCTCATCCTCTCCCTCCCCTTCCTCCTCCTGCTCCAGAAATAAGAATTTGGATTAATACCATTAGAACTGCATTTAACACCACCAGGGGCTAGCCTGGGAATGCAATAATCATTTATAATGTTATTCTTATGGGAAAAGATGCTCATATGACTAAAAGAAAATTAACCAAAGAACTTTTAGGGCTCAGTCCATTCGGATGTTTAACTGTAAAGTTAAGACACATTATATGACATGATTGATACAAAGTGGTCTGAGGTATTACAACAGAAGGAACCAAGGCAACATATTAAAAATAAATAAATAAAAAGGAAACTGATCTTAGTGTACCAAGAAAAATTTTCTTCACAGACTCAATTTACCACTGAGATACAATGTAAAGAATCCATGGCAATTATGATACAAATGTCCAAACTTAGAGTGCAAGGAACTAGAAACATAATTGCATTTATAATGTCATAAGGGTAAGAAAGAATTTTATTATAAAATAACAGGATGTCTTGGGGTTGATGATTTCAGATCACAATCAACACTTTTTTCTCTTACCCTTAACATAGGGTAACTGAAATAACCTGAAATATCGACATTTGCTTAATTGGTGGGGGAATTGGCCATTCAGGCTAATTAGCATGAGTCCATAATGTCAGTGTTTAAATCAGGCCAAAATTAAGACCAAAGTATGACTTTTAATAGAATAATGCAATGACCTCATTACTGATATTGTATTTGAGAGGTAAGTTTAAAGTGAGAGAAAAAGACAAGGAGAAAAAAAGGATTTGGAAAAAGGAAAGCAGGAATAATATAACTGAAAGAACAAAAAATAAATATATTTACTATCATTAGTTACTGAAAATACAAAAAACTGAATTTTAATGTATTTTTATTAATAAAGTACAAAATTAAATGATTTAGAAATTATGAGTACCTTAAGATGCATTATCTTGCTAGGACTTCTAATACTATGTTGAACAAGAGTGGTGAGAGTGGGCATCCTTGTCATGTTCCTGATCTCAACGGGAAGGCTGCAAGCTTTTTCCCATTGAGGATGATATTTGCTCTAGGTCTTTCATAGATAGATCTGATGAAGTTCAGGAATGTTCCCTCTATTCCTATACTTTGAAGCGTTTTAATCAGGAACGGATGCTGGATTTTGTCAAATGCTTTTTCTGCATCAATTGAGAGGACCATGTGGTTCTTCTCTCTTCTCATATTAATTTGTGTATCACATTGATTGATTTGCGAATGTTGAACCATCCTTGTAGCCCAGGGATGAATCCCACCTGCTCATGGTGGATAATCTTTTTAATGTGCTGTTGGATCCTGTTGGCTAGGATCTTGTTGAGAATCTTAGCATCCATATTCATCAGTGATATTGGTCTGAAATTCTCCTTTTTGGTAGGGTCTTTGCCTGGTTTGGGGATGAGGGTAATGCTGGTTTCATAGAAAGAGTCTGGAAGTTTTCCTTCTGCTTCAATTTTTTGAAACAGCTTCAGGAGAATAGGTATTATTTCTTCTTTGAAAGTTTGGTAGAATTCCCCAGGGAATCCGTCAGGCCCTGGGCTCTTGTTTTTTGGGAGGTTTTTGATCACTGTTTCAATCTCGTTACTAGATATCGGTCTGTTCAGGTTGTCAACTTCTTCCCGGTTCAATTTTGGGAGTTTATAGTTTTCCAAGAATGCATCCATTTCCTCTAGGTTGCTTAGCTTATTGGCATATAACTGTTGATAATAACTTCTGATTATTGTTTCTACTTCCTTGGTGTTAGTTGTGATCTCTCCCTTTTCATTCATAATTTTATTAATTTGGGCTTTCTCTCTTTTCTTTTGGATTAGTGTGGCCAATGGTTTATCGATCTTATTCTTTCAAAAAAAAAACCAGCTTCTAGTTTCATTGATACGTTCTACTATATCTCTGGTTTCTACCTCATTGATCTCAGCTCTGATCCTGATTATTTCCCTTCTTATGTGTGGAGTTGGTTTGATTTGTTGTTGATTCTCCAGTTCTTTAAGGTGTAGAGACAGCTGGTGTGTTCTGGATTTTTCCATTTTTTTTTGAGGGAGGCTTGGATGGCTATGTATTTCCCCCTTCGGACCGCCTTTGCTGTATCCCATAGGTTTTGGACCGAAGTGTCTTCATTCTCATTGGTTTCCATTAATTGTTTCAGTTCTTCTTTGATCTTCTGGTTGATCCAAGCATTCTTAAGCAAGGTGGTTTTTAGCTTCCAGGTGTTTGAGTTCCTTCTGAACTTTTCCTTGTGATTGAGCTCCAGTTTCAAAGTATTGTGATCTGAGAATATGCAGGGAATAATCTCAGTCTTTTGGTATCAGTGGAGTCCTGATTTGTGACCCAGTATGTGGTCTATTCTTGAGAAGGTTCCATGTGCACTTGAGAAGAATGAGTACTCTTGTTCAACATAGTATTAGAAGTCCTAGCAACAGCCATCAGACAACAAAGAGAAATAAAAGGTATCCAAATTGGCAATGAAGAAATAAAGCTCTCTCTCTTCGCAGATGACATGATTCTTTATATGGAAAACCCAAAAGACTCCACCCCCAAACTACTAGAACTCATATAGCAATTCAGTAACGTGGCAGGATACAAAGTCAATGTACAGAAATCACTGGCTTTCTTATACACTAACAATGAAAATACAGAAAGGGGAAATTAGAGAATCAATTCCATTTACTATAGTACCAAGAACCATAAGATACCTAGGAATAAACCTAACCAAAGAGGTAAAGGATCTGTACTTGAGGAACTACAGAACACTCATGAAAGAAATTGAAGAAGACACAAAAAGATAGAAGACCATTCCATGCTCTTGGATTGGAAGAATAAACATTGTTAAAATGTCTATACTGCCTAGAGCAATCTATACTTTTAATGCCATTCCGATCAAAATTCCACCGGTATTCTTCAAAGAGCTGGAGCAAATAATCCAAAAATTTGTATGGAATCAGAAGAGACCCCGAATCGTTAAGGAAATGTTGAAAAACAAAAATAAAACTGGCGGCATCACGTTACCTGATTTCAAGCTTTATTACAAAGCTGTGATCACCAAGACAGCATGGTACTGGCATAAAAACAGACACATAGACCAGTGGAACAGAGTAGAGAGCCCAGAGATGGACCCTCAACTCTATGGTCAAATAATCTTCGACAAAACAGGAAAAAATATACAGTGGAAAAAAAGACAGTTTCTTCAATAAATGGTGCTGGGAAAACTGGACAGCTATATGCAGAAGAATGAAACTCGACCATTCTCTTTCACCGTACACAAAGATAAACTCAAAATGGATAAAAGACCTCAACATGAGACAGGAATCCATCAGACTCCTAGAGGAGAACATAGGCAGTAATCTCTTCGATATCAGCCACAGCAACTTCTTTCAAGATATGTCTCCAAAGCAAAGGAAACAAAAGTGAAAATAAACTTTTGGGACTTCATCAAAATCAAAAGCTTCTGCACAGCAAAGGAAACAGTCAAGAAAACAAAGAGGCAACCCACGGAATGGGAGAAGATATTTGCAAATGACAGTATAGACAAAAGGTTAATATCCAGGATCTATAAAGAACTCCTCAAACTCAACACACACAAAACAGATAATCATATCAAAAAATGGACAGAAGATATGAACAGACACTTCTCCAATGAAGACATACAAATGGCTATCAGACACATGAAAAAATGTTCATCATCACTAGCCATCAGGGAGATTCAAATTAAAACCACATCGAAATATCACCTTACACCAGTTAGAATGGCCAAAATTAGCAAGACAGGAAACAACATGTGTTGGAGGGGATGTGGAGAAAGGGGAAGCCTCTTCCACTGTTGGTGGGAATGCAAGTTGGTGCAGCCTCTTTGGAGAACAGTGTGGAGATTCCTCAAGAAATTAAAAATAGAGGTTCCCTATGACCCTGCCAGCAATTGCACTACTGGGTATTTACCCCAAAGATACAGATGTAGTGAAAAGAAGGGCCATCTGTACCCCAATGTTTATAGCAGCAATGGCCACGGTCGCCAAACTGTGGAAAGAATCAAGATGCCCTTCAACGGACGAATGGATAAGGATAAGTGAAGAATGGATAAGGAAGATGTGGTCCATATACACTATGGAGTATGATGCCTCCATCAGAAAAGATGAATACCCAACTTTTGTAGTAACATGGACGGGACTGGAAGAGATTATGCTGAGTGAACTAAGTCAAGCAGAGAGAGTCAATTATCATATGGTTTCACTTATTTGTGGAGCATAACAAATAGCATGGAGGACATGGGGAGTTAGAGAGGAGAAGGGAGTTGGGGGAAATTGGAAGGGGAGGTGAACCATGAGAGACTATGGACTCTGAAAAACAATCTGAGGGGTTGAAGTGGTGGGGGGTGGGAGGTTGGGGGAACCAGGTGGTGGGTATTAGAGAGGGCATGGATTGCATGGAGCACTGGGTGTGCTACAAAAATAATGAATACTGTTATGCTGAAAATAAATAAAAGGGGGAAAAATATGCATTATCTTCCATTTGGTGGCTCTGAATAGTTTCAAAGCACTTTTACAGATGTTGTAAGTGATTCTTGTAAGAAATAATTATAGAACAATGGGACTTAAATCAATAGACAAGGAAAGTTAATTTAGTAATAAATCACTTGCCTGATTTATTTATGGCCTGAAAATGTGGTTCAGGATGCACTGACAGAGGATAAATAAGGAACAGAGAAAAATCCACAGAACATACATGGGGGAAAACGGCACTCAGTGCTCAGCAGAGGGTGAGGGTTGGGGTGGGGGACAGCAGGAGGCAGTGGGAATAGTGGCAAGCTGAGAGTATATACCCCACCTGAAGGGTCCACAGCAGCTCAGTTCTAGCTGAATGTCTCTGTGGGAGGATACAATGGGGCCAGATTTCATCCTTCAAAAAAAAATTAGGAATTTCATGAATTTTGTGTGAAATCTCACAATTTGTAAATGTTGGCACACTATTTTGCCTCTTTGTTTGTTTGTTGACTTCAGGATCACTGTGTGTCAGTGGTCCCCTTAAGCTTGGGGCTGGACATTAGTCACCTCTGATCAGTGGTGTGCTGGTAAAAGTTTCACCACCAGCTCTCAAAAAAAAAAATGCATGGATACATATGTACATGTACATAAATTTATTACAAATTTATTACAAACATAGTTTACAAAATGATAACAAAATATACTGTATTCCTTATTATAAACTGTATGTATGTAATTAATTCCCAAAGAATGCTGTAGGTGATTCTTGGCAAATTCTTATGTCCAAAGCTAACCCAGTATTGTGACTGATGAGTGAGTATAGTTCCTGGCATGAATGTTGGCTGGTATTTTTATTTACATTAGGAGTAAGAGGAAAATTAACAAATATTTTTGTGAGAATGGCATTTGCTAGTCAATGATGTAAGGATATTCTTTGCTGAATCAAATAATCTTTTTCAAATACTGGAGGAATACTTACTTACTTGGAGAACTATTCAGAATGCTAAGGCTATTGAAATGATACTTTAAAATTTAGCTTAGCCTGTATTATTAACATTTTCTCCAGCACACTCAACAAGACAACAAATCAAACCCTGTTATGTGTAGTGTTTCCAATGTTAGTGGTGTAAACACTGACATCATAACCAATTTAAAGCTACCAAGAGAAGCCATGAACAGAGTTGAGCAAAGATGCACAGTAGGACATGAGTAGATAGCATTTCTACCTACAGATGCAATAGGCACAAACCATCTCAACAGCACAAATAACAGTAAAATGCAGTAGAATAATGAAGAAGTAGTGAGTTTTGAGGATTATCTTTGGTGTTTTAATATAATAAATTATAAGTTTCTGTGATTTAATTTTTAATAATGACTATTTAACAACCAGCTTGCAAAATTTCTGGAAAGTTAATGGTCCACTCTGGTGAGTCAGGGCAAGAGAGTTCCAGTGCACCACGGACCAATAGGAAGAGATGCAGAAGGACTGGACTGAAGACAATGACCTCAGGGTTGTGGAAGATCACTTGCAGTATTTTTTAAAATACTTATTTATTATTTTATATATATATAGAGAGAGAAAGTGTGTATGTGTGCATGTGGATGTGCTCACAGGGGGTGGGGGGTGCACAGAGGGAGAGGCAGAAAAAGAATCTCCAAGCAGACTCCCTGCTGGGCATAGAGCCTGCCACTGGGCTCAATCTTAGGATTCTGAGATCATGACCTGAGCTGAAATAAGAGTCAGACGCCCAACTGACTGAGCCACCCAGGCACCCCCACTTGCAATATTGATATGCCTTATTTCCTCATTTTCAGAGCTACAGGTGGGAATTTTAGGAAATTTGCCCTCGTCTCCCAGGCAGTAGTTCACTCTTCAACATCTAGAGTCAGGATCCTAAGAGCCCTTGGATGGAGATTGGGGGTGGGGGGAGTGAGGAATCTAAGGCCTTACGAGAAAAAAAGAATTAGGGGTTAGAACTCTTGAGTGAACCTATGAAATGCTCCTGAAAGGAAGGAAGAACAGAAGAATCAAGAAAAGCTATTAAGAGCATTTTACACACATTAAATTAAAAATGGGAAAAGGGCAATCAATTTCCATTTCCCAGAGTTGCTCACTAATAACTTCAGGATCTTTCTCCAGAATCTACAGCGGACATTTGTAGATCTGATCTCATTTGTTACAGGAAAAATGACTCCAAAACAAAAAGTTGTTTTATGCTGAGTCCTTTTCTGTTCAAATTTTTAATGCATTTTAAATTTAGCGGAGTTTGTAGTCAAAGCTACAACTCAGAATGATACGCAAGTGTCATCAGGCTACCTAGGCTACCTGATGGGACCTCCAGGAAAGCACTGATGGGTGGAGGATGGCTGGCTCTGCAGAGAGCACAGTGTATCATAAAGTTTCACCAATTTAAGTGAAACAGGCACATCACCACACAGACGAATAAAAACTGTGGTAAGAACAGCTCAAAAACAGATTCTCCCATTTCAAAAAATCAGCACATGTTAAAAACAAAGTCACAAATTCATGGGAAAAGAAATCTAATAAATGGTGTGCAGAGGTTAAAAAAGGGAAAGAAATTTAATAAATGGTATGCAGAGGGGAAAAAAGATTAGAGGGATACACACTACAATATTAATGATACTGTATCTGGGTAATGACATTAAAAGTAATTTTCATCTTCTCCTTCTGGAGTATCTTGATTTCCTAAAGTCTTTTTTTTTTTTTTTGAACAAACATACAATCACTATTATAATAGGGAAAACCCTGTAAGACTATTTTTATATAAACAAATGCTGGAATAAGTGCTTACTATTTAATGCTACAGCCTGACCTCCTAACCAACATCATTACGTTAAGTAGGATAATAGTAAAATGAAGCTACAGATAACACTAAAATATGAGAAAGAAAAAGATTAACAATCTATTAAAAAAAACAGGGGAGTAAATAAACAGGCAATTCACATGAGATGACACTCAAATAGGCAATAACTGAATAAAAAATTGCTTCTACTAAGAGAACTAAGAGCAATGCAATAAGACACTGATAGTTCATCTATTCAAACTGGCAAAAGAAAAAAAAGCTACTTAATAAAAAGTTTGTCTTACTCATAGGCAAATAGATATTCTCATATAATGCTGGTGGGATAAAAAACTGGTGCAGCCATTTTTAAGTACAATTTGGTAATGTATCTTAAAACACACATAAGCTACTAGCTAATTCTACTTCTTTATATCTACCATAAGCACCTTCCCCCACAAATACACATATAGTAACTAATAGAAATTTATCTATCCATTCACCTAGGAAAAAAACACACTTTAAGAAAAATCACATTGTACAGCAATAAAAAAATGTTTTAAAAAGAAAAGAATGAATAATGCAGCTAATACTCATGAAATTGTCATCCAGAATTGACAAATGTGACCATTTTGTCATGTTTATTTAAAACATTTTTATTTTTTATTTAATTTTTTTAAATTTTTTTTTAAATTTATTTATTTTCAGCATAACAGTATCATTATTTTTTCACCACACCCAGTGCTCCATGCAATCCGTGCCCTCTATAATACCCACCACCTGGTACCCTGACCTCCCACCCCCCACCCCTTCAAAACCCTCAGATTGTTTTTCAGAGTCCATAGTCTCTCATGGTTCACCTCCCCTTCCAATTTACCCCAACCCCCTTCTCTCTAAGCAGAGAGAGTCAATTATCATATGGTTTCACTTATTTGTTTAAAACATTTTTAAACACAAGTTTATTTAAAACATTTTTAAACAAGAGATATAAAACAATATTAGTTTTTAAAACTGCAAATAAATTATGAATTTTACTTAGTAGGCTGCTTGTTGGTAGGAGTAGGCACAATTCTGAAAGTATTTCATGGGTATTATAGGATTGGGCAAAAGAGTAAATATATTGAAGGTTTGGGGGGACCCACAGTTCTAACGGGAGGAATATGAACTAAGGGAAGGAAAAGCAGCATCCTAGGTTTGGAACTAAAGGTATTACAAACTTATGATTTTTAACACATGCATGACTTAGCTTTATCCACAGAGAGACCCAAGAAGAAATGACAAAGAACACACTAATACCTAAATTTTGGTTTCTCCAAACCACTCCCCATTAAAACAAACAAACAACAACAACAACAAAATAGGTCCTTGAAGAAATGGCTGATTCCAGGGGATCAGGGCAGCAAAAGTATGAGCTGAGCTTGGAATATCTTTACTGTGACAGAAAGCAAGAAAATCTCAATAAATTGATGGGAACGAATCCAAAAAAAAAAATACAGGAGCCAGCCTGAAGGATTCCGCTGGCCATAAGAGGGACCATCTGAGCACCAGTATGATGAATTACAGAACGGTTTCCAACATATTGATCTGAAAAGATTCCAGGAGTTTGTACTATCACAAGAAAGAATACAGTGAGAAGGCACATTACCTCTGTAGTATTCTTGTTAAAACTGTTAAGTCTACATCTAATTCAAATCCAAATTAAGGCACAGTCTGCAAAAATAAAAATGGGGGGAAAAAACTCAAAAAGCTGGGCTGGACTCTAAAAATATCAATGTCATGAAAACTAAAAAAAAAAAAAAAAAAAAAAGGCAAGAGATTGATGGTGCTGTTCTAGAATAAAGGAGAGTAACCAGCTATGACAACTGAATGTAATACACAATCTTTACTGGACTCTGGACTGGAGAAAAACAACAGCTACAAAAGGCAGGAGAAAATGGATGTCCCAGTTCAAGCAGAGAGTGCATCATCTTTTTCCCCTGCTTTTTATTCTATTCAGGCCCTCAACAGATTGGATGATGCCCACCCAAACTGACAAGGGTGATCTTATCTCTTTGGGAGACACCCTCACAGACACACCCAGAAATCATGTTTTACCAGCATCCTTAGCCTAATCAAGAGGACACACAAAATTAACCATGACAGATAGGGGGAAAAGTTCATAGAATAAGCATCTCATTTCTCCAGTGAGGACAAATTGCTTCCCCTTAATGATGGGAAGGGTCTAGAATAATGAAAATGGCTGGTCCTGCCAGGGAATGTTTCATATTGGAGGATCAACACTGGTCTCAGCTGTTGACAGGTTGGGCCCTAAAGAGATCTGTTTTGATGAGAGGAAGTCCACATTGATGAATCCATGCAAAACCTTCATCCTTGTCCCTATGGCTACTTTGTTCAGAAGGCCACTGGTAAGCACTGGAGTACCTAGAGAAAGAAGTAGACTGGTATCCATAGAATGAGTCATCTGATCCACCCGATTATTGAGAGCACTCTTTTTGATGAGGGGACTTTGCAGTATTTACATAGACACAAGTATCTCCCTACTTATCCTTATTCTGAGTCTATTCATATCACTTGTGCCCACATCACCTTGTCTAATTCCTTCCAAGTTCCTGACCATTCACCCCGGCCTTTCTTGTTCTGGCCTCTGCAAGAAAATTAAACTATATAGAAAATGATTTCTTAATTCTCCTAAGATGGAACATACTTAGATGCATACAAGATAAGTTAACTCTAGATGCATAAGAACAACAACAAAATAAAAGATAAGCTAATTTGTTACATAAAATGGATGCCTTTAGGACATCAAGTCTAATTCTCTTGAGGCACCCCAGCTGAAAAGTGGAAATTAAGCCAAACCTTTAGTGACTATATAATGAGTCAGAATAGATCTGTTCTTCTAGCCATGCTTTTCCCCCAGCAAAGCAAGCACCTGGATGAACTGGGAGGATTTCCCCTTCATGGCTTCCTTCATGTCCACTCCTGACTGGGGCTATAGTGCTACAAAGCCCACTGTAGGCAGTGCCAGCACATCATGTAGAACCATATGTAAACTAGTCTTGAATTTTTTTCTTCCTTAACCAGTTGATCATCGAGAATACCTCAAAAAGTCATAGGTATTCCAAGGACAGGTAGCAATGCATCAAGAGTACAAGAGACAAAGCACAGGGAGATGTGTCTCCAAGACCCACCAGCATCCAAACCCATAGGTACTACTTGCACTAAATTCTAGAGGGCTATTTTGCATGCCCAACTTTATGTTTTAGGAGAATAGATAACTTTAGTTCATCAGGACAGCTAGATCACATGGTCACTTGATTTCCCATGGTTAGGCATTCAAGAGTCTATCTGGGCTTTGGGAAAGCCAGGAATAAAAGGAGACTACTTCTTTGTCACTTAGCTGAATTCAACTTCAATTTACCTCATTCAATTCAATTCAACTGCCTGGTCCATATTGGTCACAGGCCTGAGGTCATCCTTATCATGATAAAAATTAAAGCCACAGGGTTTAATTTAATCATCTAACAAGAGATTTTTAAAAATTGGTCCAAGATCAAACAACAAAGCGCTTGAATATTTAGTGATTACTTAACAGGAGATCCCCTAGAGGACTGGCAAGGTTAGTGAAAGAGGAGATAACGTGGGCCTGGGTGTTTCTGAAGCAGGGATAATCTGCTAAATGTTTGATAACTAGCTCTCCAGGAAGAAGAGATTTGACTTGAGGCATTTGCTGATTTCCATTTGCTTATTTCCATTTACCTTGGCCAGTTTCAAGCTACAATGTGACATCACTGAAGATGAAGTTGAGAAGAGATTGTATAATGAGCTCTTGTAAGCCCATATGAGTCAGCTCTAGCAGACCACTGAGAGGACAGTGTTTCAAGTAGGAGAGTGGGGTCAGTTAGTTTGAAGGTTGTTGATAGATCATATATAATGAACATAGAAGCAACCTCTGGATTTGCAAGAGGTAAGTCATTCAGTGGCCTTAAAAGGGGAGTGTTAGCAGAGTCATGGAGACAGAAGTCAGACTGGAGAGGTTTGAGGAATGAATGGAAGATGAAGATGTGCTGGCAGTGAGTAGAGACAAATGTATGAAGTTCAGTTGTGAAGGAGACCAGAGGAAAGAAGTTGGAGCCAGATGTCCAAGGAAGTTCTAGGAGGAACTTACTAAAGTAGACATGTGTGCTGACGGGAAGCAGAAGATAGAGGGGATGGCCAATAGAGTGAAGTCCTTAAAGAAAGAGAATGTGGTGCACACCTTGATAGATTGTTCTTAGATAGGAAGAAGGATTCTTTTTTGATTTACATGAGCATAAGTGATGAGCTGAACTTTTCAGCAAAGAGTTATGTAGTTATTAGTTGGGGACACATGAAGGGCTTTGAGGACAAGTGATGCACTAGTCTCGTGGTATGGGAGAGGAAATAACCAAGGACACAGATTAAAAGTCCTGGATAAATGTACTGAATCCCTCACATGCAGAAGGCTATTTCATCTCCTTTGTCATGGTTTCATTGGGGTGAAGGGAAAAAAGACTGCTAACAACTCTGTGATCATTCCTAGATCTTTAACAAAAACTCTATTTACCTCTTTAATATCTTACCTGCTTCTTTTTGCTTATTGGTTTGTTAAGAGCCACTAGGGTCTTCTTAAGTCGGTTTTGTGAAACATGTATTTTGCTAGAAAGTACATTTTCTGTAGAATTTCCTATGTCTTATTGTTGGGTTCCATATAACATTTTCTCATAATTAATTTGGCTCTTCCTTATCTCTGGTTTCAGGCTTGGATATCTTGACCACATCTTCTTTATCCATTCATCTCTTTTTTTTTTTTTTAAAGATTTTAAAATTTATTTGACAGACAGAGAGCACTAGTAGGCAGAGAGTCAGGCAGAGAGAGAGGAGGAAGCAGGCTCCCCGCCGAAGCAGAGAGCCCGATGTGGGACTCGATCCCAGGACCCCGGGATCACAACCTGAGCTGAAGGCAGTGGCTTAACCCACTGAGCCATCCAGGTGCCCTGATCCATTCATCTCTTCAAGGGCATCTAGGCTCCTTCCACAGTTTGGCTATTGTGGACATTGCTGCTATGATCACTGGGGTGCATAGGGCACTTCTTTTCACTACATCTGTATCTTTGGGGTAAATACCCAGTAGTACAATTGCTGAGTCATAGTGTAGCTCTATTTTTAACTTTTTGAGGAATATCCACACTGTTTTCCAAAGTGGCTGTACCAACTTGCCTTCTCATCAACAGTGTAAGAGGGTTCCCCTTTCTCCACAACCTCTTCAACATTTGTTGTTTCTTGTCTTGTCAATTTTTGTCATTCTAACTGGTGTAAGGTGGTATCTCAATGTGCTTTTAGTTTGAATTTCCCTGATGGCTAATGATGTTGAACACTTTTTTATGTGTCTGTTAGCCATTTGTATGTCTTCTTTGGAGAAGTGTCTGTCCATGTCTTCTGCCCATTTCCTGACTGGATTTTTTGGTTTTTGGGTGTTGATTTTGAGAAGTTCTTTATAGATCTTGGATACCATCCCTTTATCTTTAGTGTCATTTGCAAATATATTTTTCCATTCTGTGAGTTGTCTCTTTGTTTTGTTGACTGTTTTCTTTGCTGTGCAAAAGCTTTTAATCTTGATGAAGTCCCAAAAGTTCATTTTCTCTTTTGTTTCCCTGCCTTTGGAGATCTGTTTTGAAAGAAGTTTCTGCGGCCAATGTCGAAGAAATGGTTACTGCCTATGATCTCCTCTAGGATTTTGATGGATTCCTGTCTCACATTGAGGTCTTTCATCCATTTTGAGTTTATCTTTGTGTATGGTGTAAGACAATGGTGGAGTTTCATCCTTCTATATATAGCTGTCCAATTTTCCCAGCACCATTTATTGAAGAGACTGTCTTTTTTCCATTGAATATTTTTTCCTGCTTTGTTGAAGATTAGTTGACTATAGATCCATATATACAATGGGCTATTACTCAGCCATCAGAGAAGATGAATACCCAATATTTGCATCGACATGGTTGGAACTGGAGGAGATTATGCTGAGTGAAGTAAGTCAAACAGAAAAAGACAATCATCATATGGTTTCAGTTATTTGTGGAACATAAGGAATAGCATGGAGGACATTAGGAGAAGGAAGGGAACAATGAAGGGGGAACAATCAGAGGGGGAGCTGAATCATGAGAGACTATGGACTCCAGGAATCAAACTGAGAGTTTTAGAGGGGAGCAGAGTGGGGGGATGGGTGAGCCCAGTGATGCATATTAAGGAGGGCATGTATTGCCTGGAGCACCAGATGGTATATGCAAACAATGAATCATGGAACACTACATCAAAAACTAATGATGTACTATAGGTGAATAATATAATAAAAAATTATAAAAAATAAAGTAAATTAATGCAAAAAATAAAAATAAAAATAAAATCAGGCATGGGTTTTTCTTTATAATTTCATCCAGGAGGTAGTAACTGTAGTAACTGTAATCATCTTAAAGTGTTCTGCTTCAGTCCTAGAAATTCTTACATATTTAGTAAAGATAAGAATTTTTAAATGGTCATTGACACATGGGAAAAAATGAATCAAATTAAAATTTCTATGATTTTACATTTGTGATTCTTAGATGTAGTTGTACCCTATTGATTTCCTTATAAATTAATGGCAATTAGCAATCAATGTTTATTTACTTGTTTATTATGTCTCCAGCACCTGTCTATAGGTCTGGAAGGAGAAAGAACACATCTGTCTTATTTATTATGTTTCTATTGCCTCAAACAATGCCTAGAACATAACAGATGCTCAATAAGTTTCATTGAATAAATGGATAATAATAGAATTACCTGGTCTAAATGGCAGACGCATTTTTAAAATACTGAACAAGCCCAATATGTCCATGCAAGAAAATAAAATATTGTTTACTTTCATGACACTCTAAATTTGGATGAGAAGAAATTTCACTTTCTTTTTGTTGAAGAAACTGACATTTCAGAAAATGAAGGAATAGCCATTACAGTTGAATTGCCAAAACATTCTTTAAAGTTGAGTGTCTCTCTCCTGAAAATTCTAATGTGGCAAAAAAAAAAAAAAAAATTAACTTTTAAGAGACTGAATCTCTTAAATCTGGATTCCATCATTAATAACAATTTGATAGAAAAGATAATCTTATGGAAATAGATACAATGACTATATTTCAATAGAGTTTGAGGCAAAGAATTTAGAAATTTTCTAATATTTTTAATAGGACCACTCACATGCTCTGGATGGAACTACTTGTTTCTCTGTACTTGCAATAACTACAGACTTGCAAGATAAAGAGCTTTCTTCACTTTTGCTTGTGACTTAAATGCCAATGAACATACCCATATGGATATCTTAACAATAGAAAAAAAAAAAGAATGAAACAAAACTCCTCTCTAATAAACTACAGTAAAGCTGAAGAGTTTATTAAGTTGCTAAACTTAAAAAAAAAAAAAAAGCATAATCCCTGTCAAAATACTGCCAGCATTTTTCACAGAGCTAAAACAAACAATTCTAAAATTTGTATGGAACCAGAAGAGACCCCGAATAGACAAAGTAAAGTGGAAAAAGAAAAGCAAAGCTCAGGACATCACAATTCCAGACTTCAAGCTGTATTACAAAGCTGTCATCATCAAGACAGTAAGGTACTGGCACAAAAACAGACACACAGATCAATGCAACAGAATACAGAGCCCAGAAATGGACCCTCAACTCTAAGGTCAGCTTATCTTTGACAAAGCAGGAAAGAATATCCAGTGTAATAAGGAAGACAGTCTTTTCAACAAATGGTGTTGGGAAAATTAGGCAGCCACATAGGCAGAACTATGAAACTGGACCGCTTTCTTACACTATACACAAAAATGAATTAAAAATGTATGAAAGACCTAAATGTGAATCTGTCAAAATCCTAGAGGAGAACACAGGCAGGAGTCTCTTTGACCTCAGCCATAGCAACTTCTTACTGGACATGTCTCTGGAGGCAAGGGGAATAAAAGCAAAAACGAACTGTTGGGACTTCATCAAGATAAAGAGCTTCTGCACAGTGTATAAGCCTGATGATTCATAGACCTGTACAAAGAATATATTATATGTTAATAAAATAATTTTTAAAAAACCCATCTGCACAGCAAAGGAAACAAAAAAACTAAAAGGGAACCTACAGAATGGGAGAAAATATTTGCAAATGACATAATGGATAAAGAGCTAGTATCTAAAATCTATAAAGAACTTATCAAACTCAACACCCAAAAAACCCGAAAGAATCCAATCAAGAAATGGGCAAAAGACATGAATAGAAATTTCTCAAAAAAAAAAAAAAAAAAAAGACATACAAATAGCTAACAGACACATGAAAAAAATGCTCAACATCACTTATCATCAGGGAAATAAAAATGAAAACCACAATGAGATACCACCTCACACCAGTCAGAATGACTAAAATTAACAAGTCAGGAAGCAACAGGTGTTGGCGAGGATGCAGAGAAAGGGAAACCCTCTTACACTGTTGGGAATGTGAGCTGATGCAGCCACTCTGGAAAATAGTATGAAGTTTCCTTAAAAGGTTAAAAATAGAGGGGCCCCTGGGTGGCTCAGTGGGTTAAAGCGTCTGCCTTCAGCTCAGGTCATGATCCCAGAGTCCTGGGATCCAGCCCCACATCGGGCTCTCTGCTCAGCAGGGAGCCTACTTCCTCCTCTCTCTCTGCCTGCCTCTCTGCCTACTTGTGAATTTCTGTCTGTCAAATAAATAAATAAAATCTTTAAAAAAAAAAAAAAAGTTAAAAATAGAGTTATCCAGGAATTGTTCTACTGGGTATTTAACCCACAGATACAAACACAGTGATTCGAAAGGGCACATGTAGCACAATATTTATAGCAGCAATGTCCACAATAGCCAAACTATGCAAAGAGCTCAGACGTCCATGAACAGATGAATGGAGAGAGAAGGCGTGGTATATGTATATAACGGAATATGACTCAGTCATCAAAAAGAATGAAATGCTGCCATTTGCAACAATGTGAACAGAACTAGAGGGTATTGGGCTAAGCGAAGTAAGTCAAAGACAAAACCATATGATTTGACTTTAGGTGGATTTTAAGAAACAAAACCGATGAACATAGGGGAAGGGAAGAAAAAAATAAAATAAGATGAAAACAAAGAGGGAGGCAAACCTCTAAGAGACTCTTTTTTTTTTAAGATTTTATTTGTTTATTTGACAGACAGAGATGACAAGTAAACAGAGAGGCAGGCAGAGAGAGAGGGAAGCAGGCGCCCCACTGAGCAGAACGCCCAATGCGGGACTCGATTCCAGGACCCTGAGATCATGATCTGAGCCAAAGGCAGCGGCTTAACCCGCTGAGCCACCCAGGCGCCCTAAGAGACTCTTAATTATAGGAAACAAACTGAGGGTTGCTGGAGGGGCAGCGAGTAGAGGGATGGGGTAACTGGGTGATGGGATTTAAGGACAGCACTTGATGTAATGACCACCGGCTGTTAAATGCAATTGATAAATCACTAAAGTCTACCCCAAAACTACTACTACTCTATATGTGAACCAACTTGAATTTCAATCTTGAAAGAAAAAAAAAAGTTGTATAAATTGCACAGATAAAATTAATATTACTACAGAATTAAAATAACTTTTATTTTGCTAGAATTCTTTGGTCCTAGGGTTCTTTGATTCTAACTAATGGAAATGTGAAGTATTTAAAGCAGACACACCCACAAAATAAAACAAGCTCAACAGCAGCAAAACCAAAAAGAAATTTACTCTAAGGATTCTGGGGGCATCTCATGGAGCCCACAGATAGGAGTGCAGTCCTGCTTCAAGAAGCGTTGAGAACAAGAGCCAGGAAAGACCCAGGAACCCCACATGCTATTTTGTCTTTTGATTTTTAGCACATCTGCTTCATTCTTCTGCTACAGACTAGTTTTCTCAGCGTTTGAATTGACATGGTAATTTATGGCTTCCCTTGGGCTCCTGAGTTCATTGCAATTCTAAGCCATAAGCAGGGACTCATTGTCTTAGTTTCAAGTGCAAAATCTTGGGAGAATCTGATTGGCTTACCTTGGACCAAGAGCCCATCTTTGCCAATCAGTACTAAGTAACCTGGTTTCCAGCTATCATTGGGTGGAGAGCGCCTTTCTCTCTACTGGAGGCACTTCCTAAAGGCCAATGGGGAGCTATCTATTACTGCTTTAAGAATACATCTACTAGGGGTGCCTGGGTGGCTCAGTGGGTTAAGCCTCTGCCTCTGGCTCAGGCCACGATCTTAGAGTCCTAGGATTGAGCCCCCAGTGGTGTAGGGCTCTCTGATCAGCGGGGAGCCTGCTTCTCCCTCTCTCTGTGTGCCTGCTTGTGCTTGCTCTCTCTCTCTCTCTCTCTCTCTGTCAAGTTAAAAAAAAAAAAAAAAAAAAAAAAAAACCTCATCTACCCAGGAATTTATAACAAATGTATTGCAATCTTGTTTTGAGAATAAAGGAATGTAAGCTGTAGAAAACGTACTTTATATCAACAAAGGATGAAATATTTATCACTAATTAAATAAACAGATAATGTGCAGTACCATTCAGTCAACAATATTTATTACCAGTTGTGTACGAGGTGCCATAATAGGTGCTGTGAAGATAGCAGTGAACAAAACATCAAATCTCTTCTCCCATGAAGCTTACATTTTACTTTAAGATAATGCAGAACTGCCTTCAGCAAGGCAAGCTCTAAAGATATTTAAATAATTGAATGATTTTTCCAGAGTAGAATTATGGTTATGGTTATGGTTTTAGAAAATAAAGAAAAATCCCTAGATTGGGTATTCCTAGACTATGAGATTCACCTGCCAGATACAATTTTTAGGGCAACTCCTTTGGGTCCACTCCCTCCTCAGGAGTTTTGTACTATCACTTTGCTATCCCTTAATAAACCTTGCTTTAAAAAAATAAAAAACAAATAATAAAATTTCTAGGTAAAATAAAAAATTTAGGATTATTCATGGCTTTTACTTTTACTTTGCCAAAAACGAATGCAAACACACATACACACACTATCGTATAACATCATCATTGTTTCACGGAAGGAAAGAGATCTTAGTATCTTAATATGGAAAGAGAAAGACAATCGCAGAATAAACGAACATTCCCCCCCCCCCCCCCAGGAAAGGACATCTGGCTACTCTACACAGACAATTTACTGTTCTCATTTGGCAGCTGACTAGGGAAAACTTTTCACAGGTTCATAGACTTGCATTTCATAACCATTGTTCTAGACTACAGAGTCTAATACTGAGTCAGCAAACAAATCGAAACTGGTTTGCCTGTTTTATCTTAATTTATGGGTCAATTAATCCATTCAAACTCACAATTCAGTGGGAAAAAAAAATCAGAATTATTGCCTGGAAAAAATGACTTTTAAAAAGAACTGAACTAACTTACTGATTCAAACAAAATGACTGATGTAACAGTTCCATGTAAGCAGTTTCTGTTTTCCCAGAACACTAACCACCTTCCAATATTAAATGGTAATGACATACTATATGCAATAAACAAATTAGTCTGTTTAACACTTAAAGCACAAAAGCATTTTATAAAATCATCAGTTTGGATAATATATGGGCTGACAGGCAACCAAAGCAGCTAGTTCAGTTTTAGGAATTCAATTTCCACAAGATCTATAACCTCTATAAAAGGAACTTTGGCTTGCTTGCATAGCAAAACAACTTTCAAGTGTTTAACTTTGCCCTTTAATTATCTGAATAGGTAGACTGTCAAACTTATAAATATATTCATTGTTAATCACTATCTTGGCTGATGTTAAAATGACATGTCCTCCTTTCTATCGGTATTCAGCCACCATTTTTACAGTGGAAGATCTTTTTGAAATTTTAAGCCAAGATATTAACATATTCTCCTCTGGACCTTATGTTTGTTACCTCTAACCCTAATCATATTACTGCAAATCTGTCTCTTGGCTCAGGTGTCTAGAGGCTGATCAGGCACAATTTGAATCTTCTGTGATGGGAAGTGGAGTTCAATTTCACCAATGAAACACTGTCAGAATCAGAACTTAAATCAATGCTGAGTAGCCAGAATATAAGAACTTAGAGTAATGAGAACAGAATGAGAGTGAGATGTTGCTAACTTTTTCTATTAACTGGAAGAAAATGTTACAGAGGATGCTTTTAGTCTAGATCAACTTTCGAGTTTCCAAAAGTGGGTCCTGACTGGGCAGATCTCAAATTCAAACAAAGAAAGCCAGAGAAAATAAGGCAGATGTGAATGACATAGAAATTCTTGGTGGGCTTGGGATCTTCTGCTTCAACTTGGAACTTAAATCTTAAATGCAATTTTGACAGGATGGTGTGGACAAAAGGGCACTCTCATATTTGCTGGTAAGAGTACAAGTTAGCATGTTGTGCCCAAGTTTCGTACCCTGAGAGACCACCAAGGAGCCAACACCAATGCAATCACACGAGGGTTTATTCAGCAAGCTTAAGCTTGGGTCCAAGCATACCTGGCACAGTGGAGTAGGGACTTGAACCCTGAACCAGATTACAGTCAGAGTTTTTAAAGACAGAGTAGAGGTGGACTCAGCAGTTGATGACTGGGCCACGACTGCTCGCCCTATGTTCCTGTTTTTCTGGCATGATTTATTACAATATTAAGCTATCCTATTCCTGATTGGTCTTTGGTATGGCCTGTTGTTTTTGAAAACTTTGGTCAGTCTTCCTGGAACCAGGAGTCATTTACTGGTCACGGAGACCTAAGAAGGCTGCCGGAGCCAAGATGGCTGCACTTATGTCAAGGCTAGACTTGAGGTGGGTACAGCCTCGTTTTTCTTGGTCTCCACATTTCCCCCTCTCAAAGGAACCTAAGGAAGGACCCAATCATGGGTCCAAGCTGGCCTCAGTAACAAGGTCCAGTGGTTGGTACTGCTGTCTGAGTACCATGAGTTGAACTGTACTGACTCTGTCTTTGACAAAAGTAACTAACCTATTGATAATGCAGGGCCCGAAGGTAAGGAGGAGAAAGAGGATCTTGTGGGAAGGGGTCTGGACGGAAGTGATCATATGTACATTAGAGATGTTACTGGATGCAGATGATATGGTGGGTACTGGGGAGGGCGGCGGAGGGGGGATAGGAGTTATCTGAGTTTTGGACGGTGCTAATACAGGGTTTGGGCCTAGGTTAACCTGGTTATTCTGGGCCAAGAGTCTCAGGGTGAATAGTGTACGTGGGTCCTGATAACCAAGTCTTACTACATCATAGATTCTTAAGCCCCAAGTAAGTCCTACCTGCCACCTTGTATCTAGTTTGCCAGCTTCTGTGAATTTTAGGGTGATCAGATTACTGGTTTCAGAGTTCTGCGATGCGTGGTTTCTTTTAAGAGTAATTAAGTCATCTTTGTAGGGGGCCATCCACCAAATTTCGCCAGTGGAGACACAGCTCTGGCTGGCACAGTAAAAGTGAGAGAAGTCCCCACACTGTCTTGCCCAGTTTCCTGTAAGGTGTCCCGGGCAAACATAAAAATGCCCCTTGTATAGTTGGCTTCTCAATCCATGGAGATGGGTATTCCCAAGTATTTTTGTTAGGTCAAGAGTAAGGTCATGGAACCATGCCTGTTGTGGGGCAATTTTTGAAAGGGAATATACAACCTCTGCTGTAGAAACATGTATTACCTGCCATGTTAGGTTAAGTGGTTGGTGGGGATTGGCCCTGGCGTGAGGAGGACATAGCATAAGTAACATTAGTGGGGTAAGTGAGAACAGCGCAGTCTTAGCTTTAGGGGATTGTCCTTGTTGGGCTGACTTTTCCATTCTGGAACAAAGTCCTTGAGAACAGCGTGTGGGTCAGCTGGCTGGACGTGGGTGTAGTGGACCCAGGGAGTAATCCCGTCGACCTCAAGAGCGGTGGGAGTGGTCAGGATCACGATGTAGGGTCCCTTCCAGAGCGGTTGAAGTGTCTGGTGTTGGTGTCTCCGGAAGTACACCCAGTCACCCGGTCGATATGGATGAGGGTCCGGGGGTGGCCCAGTCTCGTAAAGGGCCCTCAGCTTAGGCCACACCTGTTCATGGGTTCATTGTAACATTTGGAGGGAGAAAAGGAGTCAGTGATCATCAAACTCAGCAAGCACCTCAGGTTTTAAATTGGGAATAATAGGTGGAGGAATACCGAACATGATCTCGAAGGGAGTAAGTCCCATCTTATATGGGGAGTTTCATACCCTATATAGGCCGAAGGGGAAGAGAGTCACCCAGTCCCCGCCAGTCTCCAGGGCTAATTTAGTGAAGGTCTACTTTAATGTTCTGTTCATCCTCTCTACCTGTCCTGAGCTTTGGGGTCTATATGCACAATGTAATTTCCAATCTGCCCCAAGTACTAGTGCCACTCCCTGTGTTACCTTAGAGAGGAATCCGGGTCTGTTGTCTGATCCAATCTTAACAGGAAAACCACACCTTGGTAGGATATCTTCCAGCAGTTTCTTGGTCACAGTCTGGGCTGTTTCATATTTGGTGGGAAATGCCTCTGTCCATCCTGAAAAAGTATCTGCAAACACTAGCAAATACCTGTATCCATATTTTCCAGGTTTTACCTCAGTGAAGTCCACGTCCCAGTAGGCTCCTGGGCGGTCCCCCGGGAGCTGGGTGCCAGGGTTAGATCCATGGGCGGTGGCATTAGTTCATTGTCATGCGTGGCAGCTTGCCACAATCTGTTTAATCTTTGATCGGGAGTCTTTGATGGTGATCTTTACATGTTGCACCAAGTCTTCCATTTTTTTGTTCCCATGTGGGTACTTTTATGCATTTTGGATAGGACTCACCATCCCAGTTCCTCTGGTAGGATTAATGCTGCAATCTGCAGCTCTCCACCAGCCATGTGAGCATTGTGTCCCGGGCAGACGCCTGACCCATTGTAAGTCTGCCTCAGTGTAATTGGGGTTGTCTGGCATGTCGGTGTTCCCAGATCAGGCAGTGTGGTCACTAAGACATGGTCCACTGAAAGAGCTGCCTCTTTTGCTTTTAAGTCAGCCAGTCGGTTTCTCCTGGCCACTGGCATATCTGCTTTTTGGTGTCCTGGACAATGGATAATGGCCAGTGCCTTAGGCAGCCAGAGGGCCCTCAGGAGCTCAAGGATTTCTACCTTGTTTTAAATAGTCTTTCCTTTTGCTGTTTAGAGCCCTCTTTCCCTATAAATGGCTCCATGAATACGGGCTGTGGCAAAGGCCTACCTGCTATCAGTTTAGATGTTTATCCGCTAGCCTGCTCCCATTGTTAGTGCCTTGGTTAGTGCAATCAGTCCATTGGGCAGATGTTGACCCAGGTACTGCTTGGAATTCCTACAGGTAAAAATGCAGATTGGAGCTCCCAGAAAGTATGCACGCAAACAGGAAAACGAGTGCACTCGCCAGCCATCGCAGGAACCTCCGGGTCGGGGTCCTGGGGGTCTCTCAGATCTCAGTGGAACCTCCAAATGTTGTGCCCAAGTTTTGTACCCAAGAGACCACCAAGGAGCCAATACTGATGCACTCACACGAGGGTTTATCCAGCAAGCTTAAGCTTGGGTCCAAGCATACCTGACACAGCGGAGTAGGGACTTGGACCCCGACCCAGATTACAGTCAGAGTTTCTAAAGGCGGAGTAGGGTGGACTCAGCAGTAGGTGATTGGGCCATGACTGCTGGCCCTATGTTCTTGTTTTTCTGGCATGATTTATTACAACGTTAAGCTATCCTATTCCTGATTTGTCTTTGTTTTTTTTTGTTTTCAAAACCTTTGGTCAGTCTTCCAGGAACCAGGGGTCATTTACCCATCACGGAGACCTAAGATGGCTGCAGGGGCCAAGATGGCTGCACTTCTGTCAAGGCTAGACTTGAGATAGGTACAGCCTTGTTTTTCTTGGCCTCCACAAGCATAGATTCTATAAAGCACAATTTAGAATTAGCAAAAATATAAATGCACACGTTTGGATCTAGTACTTCCAATTCTGTTTCATTCTCCAGGTGTGAAAAGCATTTTCCAAAGCTTTTCACTGTGGCATTGAATATTACAGCAAGATGGGAAATAACCTTAATATCAACTTTTATGGGGCTGGTTTAATAAATCATGGTACATTCCAACAATAGACCGGTAGGCCGCTGGGTAAAAGGAAAGCCAACTTTATGTATGGACATACACCGAACTCCAATTTACGTTCAACTAAAAACACAGTTTACATATGCATAAAAAGGTAATTCATAAAGATACACTTATTTGCTTTTATGTTCATGGAGTATCTCGGGGGGATTTTAATTCCTGCGTTACTGGAAAGCTTCTGGGGAGGGGTGGGCTCTTTTCACTACAGGAAGGCCCTTGGTAACCTTTTGGATTTTGAGACATGAAAACGAATTCACATATACGCCCGCACGTGCAGGAAAAGGCCTCAAGTCTGTTGATAGGAAGGGCAAGGCTGTGAGTTCGACCGCACGGTCCGGTACCGGAGGGGGCCTTGCCCGCTTGGACCGTGACGGCGGCGACGTCTGTGACGCAAGGCTGAAGTGCGCCACAACCAGTCCCACTCCGGCAAGCCCATGTCCCTTCCGTTTCTGAAATTAGCTGGGTTTCCGAACTGCTCGCAGACCTGGCATTCTTTCCCAAACGCTGAAACACTTTGGCTTTGCGCATAACCGAGAAAGGGGCCGACACACCAGGCCAGGTAACTAATTGATCATAAATGGGATTCAATGCTTTTCAAAGTGCTTTGCAGCTCCAAAGATACAGAAATACGAAGTGTGACCCAAGAGAATTCGTAATTATTACCACAGCACAAGTCAACTTGGTTTGGGGTAGACCATCCACCCTGGGACCCTATTTTGACTCTCCTAACCTGGTTTCTCTTTCTGGCTCCTCCCCCACCCCGTCCCTCTCTACTTTTCAACCCTCCTCCTCCCCCTCCCTTCTCTCCTCCTCCTCCCGCTCTCTTTGCCCCGCCCAGACCTTGGCGGGAGGTTTCCTCTCCTGACTGACTACTCTGCGTAAGAGCGGAAGACGCACTGCAGCACCGTGGGCCGCGGGTCAACCGAGCCTACTCTCTCCTCTCCGTCTCTATGATCCTCTTTGTGACCAGTCGGATTGCCCCGGATTCCCAGAGTTCCGTGCAAACAGTCCTCCACGCCGACAGAGGACAGCGCAAAAAGCTGACGTTCTCGCGAGAGGGACGGAGATCTCTCCACGTAGGGAGGGTGCGAGCGCATGCGCGCTCGTTGGTGCGCGGTAGACTGAGGGAAGACGGGACCCGGCTGGCGCCCCAGAGTGCGCGCGTGCGCCGTCGCGAGCTTGCCGCCGCCGGGGCCGCGGTGTGGGAGCGGGTGTGAGACCGCCGTGCGAGCCGCGGGAATGTTCCGAAAGGCCCGGCGAGTGAACGTGCGCAAGCGGAATGACTCGGAGGAGGAGGAGCGAGAGCGCGATGAGGAGCAGGAGCCGCCACCGTTGCTGCCGCCGCCGGGCACCGGCGAAGAACCGGGCTCTGGCGGCGGCGGCGGCGGCGACAGGGCCCCTGGGGGGGAGTCGCTGCAGGGCCCCGGGCTGCTGCCGCCTTCCGCGCTGACCCCAGGCTCCGGGGCTGAGGCCGGGGGCTGCTTCCCCGGCGGCGCGGAGCCCGGCAATGGGCTGAAGCCGCGCAAGAGGCCGCGAGAGAACAAAGAGGTACCCCGCGCCAGCCTGCTCAGCTTCCAGGACGAGGAGGAAGGTAACCGCCGCGCTTCGGACCCCAGACCCCAGCATCCCTACCCTGGGCCCCCACTTTTAGTCCCCGCATTCCCTGGACGCCCAGCCCCCGCAGCCCGGAACAGAGCCCCTTCGCGCCCGACCTGCTGCACATCTTTCCCCGCCTCCGGCCTTCTGCTCCTGGCGGAGGACGCGTTCCCGCGCCACCGCCAGCCTTTTCTTAACAACCGCCTCCTCCTCACCGTCCTCCTGTGCATTTCCTGCTCTGAGGGCCAGGAGCTCAGATCCGTCGTTCTGAGTTTGTCAAATGGGAATAAAGTGCCCCCTGTCCTGCTTTTTTCCTGGCGGGTGTGTTTCAGGGTGAACTTGAGTTGGATCCCCTGTCTGCTCGTGGCACGGTCTGAGTCCTCTGCAGGTCACTGTGTCCACGCCTCTGGGGGGATCTGTCCACACATCCTTGACCAAGAAGGCTGGGTTTGTAAAGAGGAATCCTAAATCTGGGGACAGAATCCCCGGAGCTGAAGCTCTGGCTGTGAGTGACCTTGGGCCAGCCCCTTGCAGACGCCGAGCCTCAATTTATCCATGAAAATAAGGGGTACAGATGTACCGCTTTCCTCGCATTGATTTTTGGACAATGAAGAGAGACGGCGTAATAGAGATTGAAAGCAATTTATCCAGTCGGGTGCAAGAGGCTAGGTTGCAGTGGATTTGGATTTCTGATTATATATGAGCCTTAAATCTAACTTCCCGAACAGTTGCATGTGTATGTAACCCAGTTAAGTGCATGTTACAAAAAAAGAGAGACTTTTGGATATCTCACTTGTATCTTGATGCAAGATTCTCTCATCTTTCCAGGAAGGCGGGCCTTTCTGTTTCTCTTTGGCCTTCTGTTATTTCTTATTTGTTTGAGAGGACCACCCCCAGATTTTTTTTTTTTTTATGATGATGCAGAAACTATTCGGTAAAGTGTTTGCATTTGACTTTAAAATTTTCAAATCAGAGACGGTGGATACTTACCAAAACTTAATTTTGAAAAGTGCTTTGCTCTCAGCTTAGTCTTGAAATATGTCATGTTGTGATGGTTATAGATTTACTCAGACTTGACAGCTCTCTTACCCAGCATCTTTTGACTTTGGATATTTTTTTTTCTTATAATAAAGTGATTAAGTGCTTTTTCAGTGTTTTTGTTTTTCTACTGAGGAAGACAATAGGACATAGGAAAATTTTGTGTAGTCACAAGTGCCTTTCAGAAAGTTTCAAATTTGCATTATATAGGTTAATTTATGAAGTGGACAACAGCTTTTGAGAGTCTGTGACAGATTTGGAATAATTTCAAATTATGTAATGCTTTGGGGTGTATGAGTATCCATTTGGTGAATGCAAAAAGCACATTAAGACCATATGAAAGTTAGATGGGAAGATACTGTCTGAAATGGTTGCTACAGACTTCATTTAATTTTTCTTAGAAAACGAAGAAGTTTTCAAAGTGAAGAAATCAAGTTACAGCAAAAAGATAGTAAAGTTACTTAAGAAAGAATATAAAGAAGATCTTGAAAAATCAAAGATTAAAACAGAACTCAACTCATCAACAGACAGTAAGTACCAAACTAATAGGATTCATTTGAAATAACAAAATGAAAGCTCTTTTCACAGGGATTGATTGTTTTTGCTGTATATATCATGAGTTTGTTCAGTTGATTCTGCTGTTGTCAAAGGTCCAGATTGAGTATTGATACAGTTCTGTTATTTAATTCTAATACAGGTAAATGCTATTTCTTACTCTCTCTCTTTCTTTCTTTCTTTCTTTCTTTCTTTCTTTCTTTCTTTCTTTTTTGTCAGGGGTGGGGGTAAGCACAAGTAGCGGGGAGAAGCAGGCTTCCCTGTTGAGCAAGGAGCCTGATGTGGGACCCGATCCCAGAAGCCTGGGATCATGACCTGAGCCGAAGGCAGATGCTTAACCAACTGAGCCACCCAGGCATCCCAGTAAATGCATTTTTTAAAAAGACAGAGTCCTTGCCATCGGAAAGTTTCTGCTGTAACACCTGAATCTTCCTCCAATTTTCCTGCTAGTGTTCAGACTGCTATTAACCAGAGAAAGGAAGTTTCCCACTTAAGCCTGAGACCCAGATTTATTCTGGTTTAAGATAGTATTGTGTAAGTTCCTGTACTTGGATTTTATAGAGACAGATGTTCAGTTCTTTGGTGGTATTTCCGCAGTTAGTTTAATTCTTGCAGAACTTTGAGGAACACCCTTGTTTTTGTTTTAAGATTTTATTTATTTCTCAGAGAGAGAGAGCACAAGCAGGCAGAGTGGCAGGTAGAGGCAGAGAGAGAAGCAGGCTCCCTGTGAGCAAGGAGCCCGATGCAGGACTTGAACCCAGGGCCCTGGGATCATGACCTGAGCCGAAGGCAGCTGCTCAACCAACTGAGCCACCCAGGTGTCCCTGAACACCCTTGTTTTAATGTTTCTTGATAATACTTTCTCATTCAGCAGCCCTATCAGATATGTGGATGACGACTCCTCAGTGTGAGGCTCCTGCCTACATTGTACAGACATTTCTCAACACCCTTTCACAACTGAAGCTTAACAGTTTTAAGACATTATTTGTCTTGGAGGGAAGTGGATCCATTATAATATCCTGTGGTCTGAGTTATTCTCATGTATATGTCTTAGGGCAACCTTTTTATTCTGTGGAATTAAGGATAGAATTATTATTTCATGGGTTCTCAGCCTCAGGCTTAATGTGAAAAAGTATGTCATTATATCTCAAATTTACAGTCTAATTTTGGAGACAGCATCACTTAAATGTATAATTGGACCCAGTGTTTGGCAAAATGTCCAACGAATGGTTTAAAGAGGAACTGCTTTTTTTTTTTTTTTTAGAGTCAGGAGAAGGAATGTCATATATAAAGTAGAATACGAAAGTGGATTTTTTTTTTTCCCAAAGATTTTATTTATTTATTTTTTTGGCAGAGAGAGATCACAAGTAGGCAGAGAGGCAGGCAGAGAGAGAGAGAGAGGAGGAAGCAGGCTCCCTGCCGAGCAGAGAGCCCGATGTAGGACTCGATCCCAAAACCCTGAGATCATTACCCGAGCTGAAGGCGGAGGCTTAACCCACTGAGCCACCCAGATGCCCCATGAAAGTGGATTTTTGATCATTTAAATTCCAAAAGATGGAAGAGGGAAGATGATGGGTGTATTACCATATTTTAAAGTGACTGAGTTAAGAGCAAGTACATCTGTCAGGTCAAAGTGGATGATTTATAGAGGAAGTAGAGGTTTAGGGTTAAAGGTACGTTGTTGACAGATTATGAAGGATGTTTAGTATCCAGTAAGGGGTTTAGAGTTGCTGTTGGGTGGCTTGCCAAGATGGTGACATGATAAATGCCTTTTGAAACTTTAACCTGGTATTAACATGCAGAATGGATTGGCACAAGGAGAGATTGGAGGCCTAAAACAGTTTTAAAATCAAGGGCCGGTTTTGATCCATTAATAGTGTGTTTAAAAAGGTCTTAGTTGAGTGACACTGAGGCTTTTCCTGACTCAATGGGAAATTTTGGATGAGTTAAAGCTGTTCACTTATGGGTGTGGGAGAAGAAAGAAAGGATTATTTGAAAGAAAGGATTATTTGAAAAACATTCCAAGGGAAAAATCGGGTAGGCTTGATATATACTTTAGCTGTTGGATTTAAAAGAAACAGACTCTGAACTTTTGTGACACAGTGACAGAGAAAAATGCTGTATTATATATAGAAATAGGGAAGGCAGGTAGGAAGAGGAGTATTTTTAGGGGAACCAATTATTTCAGAGTCTAGGAAACTGCTTTTTTTCCCAAATCTTTTGAAAACCCAACTGCATGCAATATAATAGCGCAGATAAGGTCAGGAGAATTGAGAAAGGAGCACTTAGAAATTGAAGCGAGTCTGGAATTTATGAGCTCTTCTGTGACCTGTGACCTTTGTCTGTGACAGAGACTTCTACCTTTAATAAGCGTACACACAGAGAAGAGGATTTACTAAATAAAATCATAAAGGCCAAAAAAGAGATAGGAAAAGTTTCGAGATGATGATGCTCATTTGTATGAAAAAGTACCAGAAAAGTCAGAAAGAAAGGACCAAGGAGAGGCCATAGGTAGTGTTGCTATTGTTTTTTTTCTGGAGGAGGGTGTTTGGCAGAAGAGACAAGTCTGCTAGCCAAGCTCTATCTGTTTGGATGAAGGAACATCTTTTGCTAAAGGGCTCAACAATACTGTATGAATTCGTTGTAGCTTCAGTCATTGGGTTAGCTGTTATGGGAGCTTGGACTGAAAGAAATCAAAGGCTATTTGCCCAGGTTGAGGCACAAGTTGGTGAAGTAGAAGGCAGCACACTGCTTTCTAGAAGTTTGTCAGAGAGAGAAGTAGAGGAGAGTCACCAGAGGGACCATTGGGATCAAAGAGAAGTTTTTTGATAAGGAGAAACCTGTGTTTGTAGACAGAAGAAAGACAAGGAAGAGCCTAATCAAGTTTAAGGTAAAGAGAATGTTCATGGGAATAAGTTTCCTGATTTGGTAGTAGAAGAAATTGAGGGTCCTTTGAGAGCCTAGAGAAAGGTTATTTAGTATCTCTTTACAAAGACATCTTGAAGGATAATAAATGTCCACTAACAAAAATTCAACTGTAACCACGTTGTGCACCTGTATGGGTTTGATCATAAAATGTATTTGCTTGGTCTTTTAAAATATGCAGAAATCATTATCTGAACATATATGACCTTTAACAGTTCTGTTAAAAGCCATTGATTTAGTTTGGGTTTAGAGTAGAAGGAAATGGGTTGTTTTTGATTCCCATCTAACCGTATCAGTCTGATAAGGTGAATTTTTAAATCTCACAGCATCAGAATGCACTTCAGAAGGAAGGCTTTGGCTAATGAGGTAGGATGGTAGATGAGGAAACTGGGGAGCCTAAGGCATAATGACCTAAATCTTAGTAAAGTATAAAGTGTTGTGGGGAAGTGGTATTATCCCTTCGATTACTATTGAGGGGAATGGAATATGGTTTGAAAAGAATAGAGAATCTTTGAAATGCTTTTTGGGAGTGGAATATAACTAGGGAAACAAGAGAAGAATATCATATTTAGAATAAACTTGTACTATTTCATTATATTCTTTGTGTCTGTTGTGTGCAAGGTTCAGTGCCCGAGGTGCAAAACACTTTGATTTTCTTGATTTTTGCCTGCAATTGACGGTGCAGTAGGATTATTTAGTTACAAGGATGTAAAGCACCGTACAGTTACAGTGATGCCTCCTGGACTGCAGTGGCAGGAAAGCAGTGTTACAACTCGTCTTGTGAAAGGCCTCAGAATTAGGGAGCATGCTGTCCATATGGTAGAATATGGCACTCCTGCAGCCCCCTTCCGGGTTTACATGTGGTGGTTTTTAGTGCCACCTGGTCTCTGACTTGCTTCGCTGTCTCAGTTCCAGGTTCCCGGAAAGAGAATTAGGTTGTCTCTGTTTTGGTCACAAAACATGCTTGAACATTCACTCACAGCAGTGGGGTCAGAGTTAGATTGTATAAACGTGGCTTTTGGGTCTTACCCCTTCAGGTGGTGGATGACAAATGGTTGTGAATGATGAAGATAATCCTGAAGTATTCATTACAGAGAGGTGTATGTGGTCCATAAACACTGTTCTTGATAGAAAGCTGCCTCAAAGGGGCTTAGAGTTTAATGAAATGCTGATACTAAGTGAAATAGTGCTTCAAAGAGGTATGAACAGTTACCAGTGGGAGTTTAGAGGAAGAAACAGTTAATTTTGATAAATTTAATAAAATTTTGATTAAATGAACTCAAACCGAAATTGAGCAGAACCGCCAATGTACCCCTTTGACTCCTGTATTACTTTTACTTCCCAATTAATGCCTATTATTGGATATTTCCTTTTCATACATTAGTGGTTTGACTTTTTTATAAATAATTAAAATAGTTTAAACTGAGACAAATTAAGCCTATAAACAAATAAAATAGTGCCTACTTAATCTATACATTCTATTTTAAATATATTTTAATAGCTTTTTTCACAAATGTAGGTGAACCACCTTTGGACAAATCAGGACATGTTAAGGACACCAGTCAAGAGGATGGGCTGATCATCAGTGAACACGGTGAAGATGAAATGGATATGGAAAGTGAGAAGGAGGAAGAAAAGCCGAAAGCTGGTGGAGCCTTTTCAAACGCTTTATCTTCTTTGAATGTTCTCCGTCCAGGTGTGTATTTGCAGATACTTTTCAGAAATGAAGGAAGCCCCCGAGGAGGGGCCATGTGGAAAGATGGTGAAAGAAGGCGTTAGCTAAGTGGCATTTCCTATGACGCTCCTGTTGGAAGCCCAGGTGTTTCCTTTTGCAAATAAAGTGAAAGAACTAGAAACTTCCCAGTTTTTCTAGGTTCATTCTCAGGCACTTTTGTTAATCAGAGCAAATGTGGGGCTTAAAGTAAATGGATAGATGGGACTAAAATTTTTTCTTTTTTTAATGTATTTCAGATTTAGACTTAAACTTAATTTTTAGAAATCTACTAAAAGCAAAAGTAATTGCTATTAGTGTTATGCCCCCACACTCTTCCTTTTACTTCTAAGAAATAGTTCACAAATCTCTTTACCGGGTGACCAGTTTCCCAATAAAAGTGTGTAGCGTGGGAGGAGCAGCGTAGTAAATTAAGATACGTTTATATGATGGGAAGTTCCAAAGCTATTAAAATAACATTAGACAAGTAACGAAGCATTAATTTTTACTATAGGTGAAAGGTCAGTTTGATTATGTAGTAGGTTATGCTTTATCTTGTCCATGAATATTGTTAGGCCTTTAAAAATTGTATTTATGCCGAACAACATGGAAAAAACATACTCTGCTTTAATATGAGGCAAAATTAAGTACAGAGTGATGTATTCGTGGGCACCGTTTTTATTGTTTGCTTTCTAGTTCAGTAATATGATTTGATTACTTTTATTTCTGAAAAATGAAAAAAAGTCACAGTTAAAGTTGCTGTGGTGGATTTTCCCTTCCCTTCTTTCTCATACGTATTGCCATTACATATATATATTTTAGTGTTCTTATAGCAACTTCTAGTTTCCATTTAACCTAAATTCAAAGTAAATTAGTTGGACTATAGGCACAGTTTGGGAAGGGGGCACCAGCAACTAACATTAGACCATCCCTACAACAGGGTTCTCTTGGTGAGAATATTTTACCCCTCATATTTTCAAGAAACTAGAAATGTTACGCCTTAATATCTCCGTCTTTCATAATCCTTGCCATATGTTTGCAGGAGAAATTCCCGATGCAGCTTTTATACATGCTGCAAGGAAGAAGCGTCAAATGGCCCGAGAATTAGGAGATTTCACTCCTCATGACAATGAGCCTGGTAAAGGCCGCCTTGTTAGAGAAGACGAGAATGATGCCAGCGATGATGAAGATGATGATGAGAAGCGCCGCATAGTTTTTTCTGTGAAGGAAAAGTCACAAAGACAAAAAATCGCTGAGGAAATAGGTAACTTGATTTAATAAGATAATAGGCCTGTTGCATTGCTGTTGAATATGATTTGCTATTAAATAGAGTCAAACAAAGTACCCACATTGACTTAACTATGTTTAATGTTTGAGGACTGTTTTTGCTTGGGTACAAGTGTCTTACTGGAATTTTTTTGAAGCCAAAGCACGGTTGTGATAGTGAATGTTTATTGAGCACTTCCTGAGTAGGCAGTGTTGTGTTACGGGGCACTTTACATGCATAAATTTATGTAATCAGCTTAACATTCTTTAGAGGCTTTCAGGTTTTGTTCTTCTCTTTGTCGATTTGATGTCAAGCTCACAGATTAGGAGACCCTCCTAAAGTTTTAAGATTATGTAATACTTATCCTTTTGCTTCAAGGGATACCCTTGGCTAAGACAAAGTCAGGAGTATCAAAGGAGAGGAGCTCATGATTGACGTTTTAGGGAGACTGAATGAATACCAGTGGTTTGCCTAATCTTTGCGAAGTGTCAGGATAGCATCTCTTCCCTCCCTGCTTTTCTGATATTTAATTTTCTTCACTGCCATGACTGCAGGCATCGAGGGGAGTGATGATGATGCCTTAGTAACTGGAGAACAAGATGAAGAGCTCAGCCGATGGGAACAGGAGCAAATAAGAAAAGGAATTAATATCCCTCAGGTAAGAGCTGCAGGATTTCACTTCAAAAATTAAAAAGTAAAGGGAAAACCTTTATTGCCTGTTTTGTTGAGTTAAAAACGTATTGCACCGTTGAACTGAATCTTTGACATTCATTCAACTAATGTAATTAAGAAAATCACATAACGTTAAATTCCAATAAGCTTTTAAAAGAAACTGTATTACTTTTTGCTTTTTATAGCCAGAATGATGGAAAAATTGGGGCCCCAATTTTTGGCTTAGAGGATTAAGCCTCTGCCTTTGGCTCAGTCATGATCTCAAAGTCCTGGGATCCAGCCCTATGTCGGGAACTCTGCTCAGCGGGGCCTGCTTCCCCCCTCTCTCTCTGCCTGCCTCTCTGCTACTTGTGATTTCTCTCTCTGTCAAATAAATAAATAAAATCTTAAAAAAAAAAAAAAGAAAAAGAATGATGGAAAGATTTCTGGTTTTGTACATCAGTGTTTCTCAGAGTGGCCCTTCAACCACTAGCAGCAGCTGGGAGTTTGTTAGAAATGGCAAATTCTCACCCTCTTGAGATCAGTGAATGAGAAAGGGGTGGGGGGGTGGCACAGCCGCCACTCCCAGGTCATCCTGATGCACACTGAACTTGAGAACCACTGTTCACATGAAATCTTTCTTTTCTGTAGAGCTTATTATTTCTGACTTTAGAAATTATTTTGTGGAAGATGGAGTTCTCTGTGATACAAAAACTTAAATGTAGATGAAAAGTCTATTCCTTAATAGTTATAACAATTTGCTTTATAGAATTAAGTAGAACAGTGGAAATGTTGCATAAATGTAAACTATTTTTGTTACCGGTGTTTTGACAGAATTTTGTGCATGTTTGGCTTACATTAAGAAAATAGGGTACTTAGATGGCATTCTCTAGTATCTGCTATCTATTTATTCTCTTCTTACAACAAGTCATTTGTTCTCTTCCATTGATAACATGGTGGCCTTGGATTATTCTTTATGTCCCTTTCAACTCTAAACTTCTTTGATATCATGTTTTCCTGAAAATTATTAGAAATGAGTCTAGTCAGGGTTTTGAAGCCGTGGGGAGTGGGAGGTTGGGGGAGCCAGGTGGTGGGTATTATGGAGGGTACGTATTGCATGGAGCACTGGGTGTGGTGCGTAAACAATGAATTCTGTTACACTGAAAAGAAATTTAAAAAAAGAAAGAAATGAATCTGGTCATCCCATTAGAGTTAGGATGTTCATCCGGCCCTACCTTTAATTGATTCTGAAGAGTTCTGCAACTATTTATTTTAATTAACATAGTATTTGGAAAATGGTATAATTTTTGCTGTTTTTTTTTTTTTTTTTTTAACCCCAATTCACATTTATCCCATTTCTTTTTCTAGGTTCAATCAAGTCAGCCCACTGAAGTGAATATGTACTACCAGAACACTTACCAGACGATGCCTTACGGTTCCTCCTATGGCATTCCTTATAGTTACACTGCCTACGGATCATCTGATGCCAAATCTCAAAAAACAGATAATACAGTCCCTTTCAAAACTCCCAGTAATGAGATGACTCCCGTTACTATTGATTTGGTAAAGAAACAGCTTAAAGACAGGTAGGGCAGATCAACTTCTTAAAGACCTGTCCTCTAGCTTTCTGTTCCCTCAGGCAACATGTAGTCTGGGGTAGCAGATGCAGAATATCGGCAAAGAAGATTCACTGGCCCATCTTCAAAAGCTAAACAGAAGATGACTTCATACTTTGTTCTGCTACCTTCTTGGATTACTTCTGTGGAAGCCTCGAAAAGTTATAAAAAATGCCACTCCATGATCTTGTTGAAGACAGTTCTGAGTTCGTACCTCTTGGACTCTGAAAAGTGTAGTCAAGATATGGGGGGAAAAGCAAAACAGATTTTGGTTAGCACACCAAATAACTTTATATGAAGTCTGTAAACTGCTTTTTTTTTCTTTTTCTTTTTCTTTTTCTTTTTGACAAAAAAGCAGTACAGATGAAAAGATGGCACTCCCAAATATTTTTAAATTCTAATAGTGGAACTAAGTGCATTATTATAATATTGCAAGAGTCCTGACAGCATAGATTTTTGGATGTAAATGTGTTATATTTATCCTTTTGTGTTCTTAAGGTTGGACTCCATGAAAGAACTGCACAAAACAAATCGACAGCAGCATGAGAAACATCTGCAAAGCCGAGTGGACTCTACCAGGGCTATTGAAAGATTAGAAGGGTCTTCTGGGGGTATTGGTGAACGGTATAAATTTTTGCAAGAAATGCGAGGGTATGTCCAAGACTTGCTTGAGTGTTTCAGTGAAAAGGTAAGAATGCAAAAATATTAATCTCTTTGACTAAGGCAAAATTAGGGAGGTCTAGACGACCTTGTTTAGATCTTTTCTGTATTTCTCACAAGTGTACACTGAACTGAGCTCTAGAAGTGATGAAAAGCCATGCTTCATTTCCTTCATTAGCAACACTCTATCTTGGGGGTGGCAAAACAGTGCCTTTGCTGAAAACAAAAAAGAGAAAGCGTATCTAAATAAGACTTTGGCAAGTTGTGCTTAATATACTGGTAGATTTGGCCTGCCCTGAAAAATTGGAATATAAGGGACTCTGGTGGAATTTTCTTTTTTACGGTTTAGGTCTAAACTTCTTTTTAAACTGTTTCTACAGATTATTCCAAATAGGCATGAAGTCGCAAAATTTTATTAGTTTTTTTTTTTCTTTTAACTCTAAATAAAGTTGGTCACCATTGCTGCTAAGAGTTTTTAATCTAAATAAGCCTATGCTTCGTGCATTTCAGGAACTATAACATTGGTCATAATTTCTTTGAAGGCCTCATTTCTTCCAAGTTTGTTTTTTGTTTCTTTGTATGCTAGTCACTTGGAGTAGTTTTTTGCATTCTACTATACTGGTTATTTGCATTTTTAAAATTAGCTGTACATAGGATCCTCTTCTCAAATGACCTCTTAATTGATTTTTCTTTTTTAAGATCAATGTATTTGGTGCATTGGTTTATTAAGCATTTGTAAACTTAAAGAAAAATTAACATCCTTGAATATCCTATCTCTAAACTTCCAAGTGATTTAGAATTAGAAGGCACATTTTCCCCTTTTTCTTGGCTGTGTGGGTTAGCATAGAATCTGTAAGCATAGTATGTTTGAAGGAGCATTTTGTCATCTCTTCTTATTACTTCAATACCCTAAAGCCAAAGACTCACAAAAGAACACTGCTAGCCTGTCTTCCTCCTGGGTCTTGATGGTTCTAGACAGTCTGTGGTCTGATGTAGGCTGAGATAGCATTCACCGGGTCTTATCTGTAGCATTTATCACATTCTTGTCTTACCACCTGATTTCTGGACAAGCAACTATAGTCTGAGCAATGATATCCCTTGTGGCAGATCACTGGCTTAGGGTGACAAGTGCAAAGGTGGGAAAAAACCTAGGTTTGACTCTGCAGGGGGCTAGAGTCAAGGTGGGAAGTAGACATAGGTGACAGACATAGGTGACACATAGGTGTCAGAGCTGGTGGTTGTGTCCTTCCTATTAATAAAGTCCTTTTGAGCCCAGCGGAAATGGTGGGAGTCTAACAACTTTTTGTGGCTGGAGAAAGGATCTTTGTCTTAAACCATACTTTGTAAGTGAGGTTTGTCCCTGTGGAGTTTTTTCCTGGAAGTAGATGAGCCTCTGCTTTAGAACTTGGTCAACTTAAATAGTTGTAACTGTAAGCTTAACTCTTAAAAATTGATGGTAATGTGATCAACTAGATTATGTCATTCTTGAACTAAAGAGACTACTAGAACGCCTAGTTCATATAATTTTTTAATTGCTGTTTTAGAAATAAGTAGTATATACTTTATTGATCGTGATCAGTTACCACGTTCCTAGAGAAATCACTTCAGATGTGCTAATGTGGTTTCAGAGTCACTTACAGGGTAGATAATCCTTTCTTTTAAGGATGAGTATTTTATTTCATTTTGACATTTTCATATGCATTGAGTTTTATTAAGAGACTGCTTCTAAGTTGATATTGTCATATATTGTCGCCTTGGAAATATTTAAGAATAATTAGATACATGTGAATATTCATTTTATACTATAAAAATTTGTTAAGGCCATAGGAAGATAATTTTTTTGTTTTTTTTTCTCTTTTGTTATGAAAGTTTAAGTAGTTTTGAATTGAGATTTTTTAATTATTTAAAGATCATTTTAACTTTCCATTGTTTTGTTTCCCTGTAGTGCATCTTCCCTCTTGTGTTCGTCACCTTAAATTTGGTCTTGAAATAAAATTAGTCAAGAACAGTTTTGAGTTTGGAGAGGGTAAAGAAATTGTCATGGTGCATACTCTTGAGACAAAATCAATAATGTTAAAAAACATGAGAGAGAGCTGAAAAATGTGTTTGAAGGTTTTTATTCTCAGAATTTTCTCAGCTTTGTTGAAAGGCATTCCAGTTACCGAAACAGAAAATTTACATTATCAGAATTTTTAACTGTAAATTGAATAACTCTGTCTGATGCAACCTTAGGTGTGTAGCTCTCACAGTAGAGGAATGTTAATAATCTCCAGGACTGAAAGAATGCACCTTAGATATATAGGTACATTTACTTTTCATCCTGTTTGGTGTGAAAAAAATAAGGGGGTGGAGAAGTGTAAGTCCAGTAATACAGCACTAAATGCTTAAAAAAAAAAAAAAAAAGTTACTCATTGTAAATTTTAAAGATAGAGCCTGTGGGCCCAGCTGTCTAAGATAATCAGTGCAGATTTGGGGACATTGTTGCCCATGGTGTGGCATATTAGAGATTAAAATAACTCCATCAGTTTGATCTTTCTGTGAACATTTGCTACTTTTTCAACAGAATCATGCAAGTGTATAAAATTGCTTTTATTACAGACATCTTTGAATTCCACCTACCTTTTTTTATTTTCCATTTGCAGTCTGTTCAGTTCAGGAAGCTGCTATAACACTTGGTGCCAGTGTTCCCAAACTCTAAATAATGTGTTTTCCATTTGCACTAACCATCAGGAAACTAGAATTTCTGGTTTCCTCAGGTATGTGTAGTGGTTGTTAGTGTTTTGTGAAAGTTTCATAGCATTTGGTTTATAAGATAAGATATTGATAAAGAAAGTTTTCTGTTTTTTTTTTTTTTCTTTTTAAGTGAGGTTTCCTTCTCTAAGCTTTTGTACTCTGTATGAACCGAGTGAATGCTTAGCTGTGGGTATTAACCTGGAAAAATTCATTGACTTTGTAAACTGATAACTCATGTGATGAATTTTATTATTTCATTACAAAATATAGAAAAATTTAAATATTTACTAGCTTTCTGAGTTTGAGATATTGATACTAGGTTAGTGAAAGCTGGAAATGTTGCCTCACTGCTGTAAGTGAATGCAGTTCAAGTTTAAGAATGTGTAGTAAAGCTACAGTGTAGTGTGACATTCCTACATTACTGTTAAGGTACTTGGCACGTACATGTGGCAGAGCAGTTTAAGTGTCCAGAATTGGGCAGTTAGCAGACTCCCATTCTTACCTGCTCATGGAGCCCTTGCCTTTTTTTTGGTACTGCACCGCAATAATGGTTTATTTTAAGCTACAGAAATTCTGAGGTAGATCATGCCGCTGGAAAACTAAAAATGGACTTTAAAAGACTTGCAAGTACTTTATTCTGAAAGAAAAGCACTACAGTTTTTGACATTTCTTTACTTGCTCTCTTTACTAATACTGAAGTGTTAAGTTTCCTAACCAAACTTTTACTCCAATAACTAGGCACTGGACATTATAACTGTATATATGGATTAAAAGAAGAGATGTTTCCCAAACATCGTAGAACTGAATTGCAGTTTGTGTCCCATTGGGAGTTCATGATTGTTCTGTCCATAGAGAGTACTTTTTCAGAAATCCGGAAATAGTGTGGAACCCTCAACTAAGTAAGCAACTGAGGAGTTTGGTGTTACGGAGTGTGTTGTATTTTTACAGGTGCCACTGATTAATGAACTTGAATCAGCAATACATCAGCTGTACAAACAGCGAGCTTCCCGCCTTGTCCAAAGACGACAAGATGATATTAAAGATGAATCTTCGGAGTTTTCAAGCCATTCAAGTCAGTCCATCTTGAAGGTTTTTATTATTCATTAAACAACCTTGTTTACTTAGTGCAGCCTAATTGAAAATTAGAGAGCTTAGCTTTTTTTTTTTTTTCTTTAAAGAAACACATTTCCTTGCTCTTGTGTCAGGTAGTTCTAAAAGTTACAGCAGCATGTCCTTGGATTGTGTTTAAGAAAATAGAGTGTTGCAAAGGAGTTCAAAAACGGGCACTGATATTCTATCAATCTTATTCTTCTGTGGACATATTTTTTCACTCTTCAGAGTATAGAGAAGATAAGAGCACTATTATATCTTAAAACCACTATCATTTGACCCCATTTGATCCCCCCCACCACCATTTTCATCCTGTTCATAGCACTGATACAAATGCTATTGTTGATCACAGTGAAAGATTCTGAGTTTGGGGACAAGGAAAATACTGAGAGGGGGTTTTAATGACATAACAAATGATACAGCTCCAAGATTAGGGGATTTTGAGCTTTACGTCTTGGAGAAAAGCAAATTTTTTTTTTTTTTTATTCTTTAGTTTGCCTTTTATACTGGGTTTGTTTGTTTTTTAATAAGTCTGTTGCCTCCAGTTCTTAAAATTTTAATGTAAAAATTCAAAAATTTGGTTTATATTCCTTCCATTAAGAGATGTGCTATGGAAAACCAAAATTAATTGGAAATCTCTCATTAAATAGTTTAGCTGAGATTCTTTAACCACAAGTTTTAAACCTTTTAATTCCATTTTTCCATTGTGCTCCATATTCTTGGGTGCTCTGCTAGGGATTTTCCCAGCCTGGATTTCATGTGGCTTCTTTTGTCATCTCTTTGTTCCCTGTGTCAGCAGTTCTAAATGAGGTGTACATAAGCATTACCTGTAATATTAATTTAAAATGCAGGTTTCTTGGTCCTGTCCCCAGAGATTTTTGCTAGGTCTTGGATGGTGACCAGTATCTTCTTGTTGAACAGTCCAAGGGCCTTAGTGTTACTCTTTTTGAAAACCTTGCTTTGTCACACAGGGTGTCCCCTAAATTAGATGTTGGATCTTTGAGAAGGCATCCTGTGTGCAGGATGGGTTTTGGACCATTGTAAAGAGGTGATAATATGGCCCTTGGAGCTGAGTGAGACTCAGACCTGAGACACATGAATGGCTTTGTCCTTTTTCTTTTGCCACACAAACTTAAATTGGTTTACTGCCGTATTGGGCACCTAGATGACTAACGCAGGCCTTCCAGATCAGTTTAGATCCTGGCAGAACCAGATTTCTGAGGCAGATTACAGGTAACCTATGAAAGGAAATTAATTCCTTTTTAAATTGAACGGTTTGTATGAGCTGTGCATCTCATCAAATACCTTTTCCTGCCTGTTATCTGTTCTTTATAATTTGAAGCTATTTATTTACATGATATTGGAAGTAAAGGTTGAATGATATATGTTAATTAGACTGAGAGTTGGAAAGAAATTGAAAAGTAATGAGAAAGAGAAAAATACTGCCTTGGAGGGGAATATTCATTGTTAAATGTTGGAGGAAAATTAAATAGGACACTGAAGTTAATTACTTCCATTTCTGATCTTTTTTTAAAGAAACCAAAAACCCTGCATTTCATCTGTTGAGATTTGTGAACTTCCCACAGTTACTGCATGTAGTTCTTAGGTGAAGGAGGCTATCCCTCGAGTCATCTACTCTCATATCTCCATAATATACTATAGAATCTTACAAACATTGAGATGTTTTAAGTATTTATTATAGCAGTGAACATTCCTAAAATATCTCTTGAATGAAGGATACCCCATAAAGAGACAGGAATCGTTTCTATAGTTTGGGACTTGAACTGATTGACCTGTGGTGTGTGAACTCTTTTGAGGTACAACAGGGGCATCTTTCTTGTTTATCGTGCTCATCTTGCTTTATAATTGCTGAACTCTGGAATGTCCTTCCTGATGTCAGAGTGATTTTGAAGTATGAACCAACAACTCAGAAAGTCAGCTTTTAAAAATAGTTGGGTCTCTGACAGTTCGGGTGCACTGAAATAGAGTGCTAATTGGGGGTTTGTTTTTTCCTCTTGCTGCTATTGGCGGCACATCTCTGATTTTGGGGAAGAAGAATCAAAAGCCTTAAATTGTGCCATTTATTTTATGTATGATTTTCCCTGCATCATGTCCCTTGGGTTGTTTGCATCTGTTACAGCCCCTGTCTTACAGACTGTCTTCATAAAATGTAGAAATGAGGGAAGTATTACAGGTATTGCCCCCACTCCTTCTCCTACCCTAATCAAGAGATTAGGGGACTATTCTCTGAAGAAAGAATGGGTCCAGAGAAAAGACCCTGAGACGCTAACATCTGGGAGCCCCCAGTGTAAGACTCTGTCTCAGGGACCGGATGGAGAGACCTTTTAGTTACCTCCCCCCTTTCTCCACAGCACTACCAATTTCATTCTTTTATATGAGGTGGTCACTGATCGTAGAAAGAGCAGCACACACAGTAGAACCAAAGGGACTGAGGAAACAAAGACAATGCAGGCAGCAAAAGAAAATATAAAAAAGATTTGCTATCCTTCGGAAGGTAATAGGAGGTGCCTACATGTGCGAAGTAGAGGATGCTACAGAAAGGAAGTATTCTCAGAATAAGAGCCATCTCTTAGGAATTAAAAAGATAGTAACGGAAATACAAATTTAAATAGGAAGGTTGGAAGCTAAGGCTAGAAAATTGTCCCAGAAAGTTAAAAAAAGAGAGAGAGAGGAAATAAGCAAAAAAAAGAAGGGAATTGTGCTTTGAAAGAATTTGTTTGAGAAAGCATAGGTTGGTTCTCTTAGATCCAGTTTTCATTCTATATGTTGATTCTGCCCTTTATTCTAGAAATACTAATAAGAATAAGTTTCTACACAGCAAAATCAGAATAAACAGGAAAACTTAGTAAACTCCTGAAACAAAGCTGTTTTCTCATCCTTCCTACCCATGTTTCTTTTCTGTTGTATCGTTCAATATATGGATGCTTAACTTCTTCCTTTAAAAGTAATCTGTTATTTTCCCTTTGCACAGGTAATTTTGATTTTTAATTTATTTGGTCATCATGATAGTGTCAACCAGTTAGTTCTGTTACAAGTAGATATAAAAATAAGTGATTAAGCCCAGTTGTTTTTGTGTAGGGTTATTGAACTCTCCATTTATTTTTCTACTCCTTTTCATGGGTACACAGCATAATACTGAGTTTTACTCTAAACTATAAAACTATCTGGTTTACCAGTTACCACAGAATCCTGTCGTTGAGATTAGCAAACAGTCTGTCATTATGGCTTATTCTGTGCAAACTCTTTCCTCAAGATTGTTGAAGGAAGGTTTTTAATTTTAACCATCGTTGTTTTACAGATAAAGCTCTGATGGCACCAAATCTTGATTCCTTTGGGCGAGATCGGGCACTGTATCAAGAGCATGCAAAACGTAGGATTGCAGAACGGGAGGCCAGGAGGTAATTTTAAAAATGCTTGCTGTTGCTCTGTTTGCAAAGGGAGGAATCTTTTATCTGGTTTGGGAACATGATGTTTGTTATTTAGGACTCGTCGGAGACAAGCCAGAGAGCAAACCGGTAAGATGGCAGATCACCTTGAAGGCCTTTCCAGTGATGATGAAGAAACTTCTACAGATATTACAAATTTCAATCTGGAAAAAGGTCAGACATTTATTTGGAAGTGAGATTCATTGCCACTTTGGTTTCTACTTGGGTGTGCTTTTTAACGTAAGATGGTGTGAAATTTTGTGGCCCCTGAATTGGAATCAGTCACTTTCTTCTTAATGGGAAAAACTTGCACCCATTTTCATTAACTGAATATAATGATAATGAGGTCTCAAAAGTAGTGATGACACCTGGTCACGGGCTTTATTTAGTGCTCGTGTCAGGCGAACGTGATAACCACTACACTATGGAAACTATTTAGTACTTGTGTAATAAGTGATATTACTCTTCAGAACCATAGAATTTTAAGTGACAAGAAAAAAAAAAAGTGTGTCCAATCACAAGAATAGCCCTAACGCATCCTGTCCTAGGAATGTAGAGCTGGGACAGGGGACACTCAACCCTGAAGTAAACTCCTGGTTTGGGGAGTTCTGAATAATTTCAACCAAGATGAGTAGTAAATACTGTTGTGTGCCAGGCGTTTCTGGAAGAGTCTTCAGAAGTTCTTCATTTCCCACCACTGGTTGTGATTATTTGGAATTCTGTTGGCTGCAAGCCATTTGGAACTTAGTTGAAGAAGTCTATTTTTCTTCCATTTTTTATACTGAATCTTTTTAAACAGAAATTAGAAAGAATAGCACAGTGATCACCCATGTACTTGTCACCCAGATTCAACAGTTCTTACCATCATTTAACCAAGTTTGCCTTAACTTTTTGAAGGATGTGTGTGTGTGTGTGTGTGCATGCGCGCGCGTGCGCATGTGTGTATTGTTGAACCATTTGAAAGTAGCCTGTAGACACCATGATACTTTAAACACTTGAGCATATTTAACTAAAAGTTCTTTATATTGTGTCTGTTTAGTAGCAGTTCCCCCAAAACAAAACTCTTGGGACTGTATTTGTGGATTATTCTGTGTTTTCCAAACCAGGATCCATACAAGAGTTCTTGCCCCACTTTTGGTGATTGCATTTTCCCCCTAGAATTAATGAATGTCCATGAGTACCTTACACATATACGCACCCCCATTGTTTGTTTAAGACATTAAGTTTTTGAAGAGACCAGGCCACTTATCTTGCTGAACTTCCTACATTCTAAATTCTAGATTTTTCTGTTTCCTCATAGTATTAATTTTTCCATTCACTATATTTCTGTGTAAGCTGCTGTTTAGGTCTGAAGACTTGATTAGACTTGATCACTGATCATGATGCACATCTGATATTTATACAGGGATTTGTGGACTGAAGAGCAGTTACGTCATGTAATTACTCTTGGTTAATATTCTGCTGTACCTGAAAACTGAACTGACTAGTTGGGGGACAAGTGGGATTTAACTAAACTCTGGGGACCGGAAATGGTACATATTAGAGCCATGCACATGAGCACTGCCTGTAGTCTGGTTTGCATAATAGACATTTGAAACCTAAACTTACTTATGTTTATGCTTTCTGTTAAGTTGTGATTAGTAATGATTTCTCTGTTAATGAGTTCACCTGATACTGAAGTTATGCTGAAAATACTGAATTGTGTTTTTTCTTCTACATGCTAAGTAACGGTTCTCTGTGGGATTTTTGTTGTTTTTATTTTTGTCTTTAGATCGCATTTCAAAGGAGTCCAGCAAGGTTTTTGAAGATGTCCTTGAAAGTTTCTATTCAATCGACTGTATTAAGTCCCAGTTTGAGGCATGGCGTTCAAAATACTATCTGTCCTACAAGGATGCTTACATCGGTCTTTGTTTGCCAAAGCTATTCAACCCCCTTATACGGCTGCAGCTTCTCACTTGGACTCCTCTTGAAGTGAGTGGCTTGTGTCACTAGTACAAAGCAACATAACATGGTACCTGGGTAATTTTAACCTCAAAGCTAGAGCGGAGGTTGGGCACAGGGCTGTAATACAAATTGTATAATGTCATCATCTTTACGCTCCCTTCCTTCTCAAGAGAGCCCTTTGTGACTTTCAAGTTCCACACAGTGCTTCTCTCAGTTAACTAAATTGACATGTAGTGATACTGAGATATGAACGTGAATGAATAGTCAGACCTTGGTCCTTTGATCCCAGAAAATCTTGGACCCTCTTCGGAAAGCTGGGTGAGGCAGATGTGAAATGAGGACCTGAACTGAGTCGGGGGTGATGGAAATTGGGAGAGTCAAATTGACAAACTTAGGAGGTGGAATCAAGAGGACCTGGTGGCCTGGTATATAAGGGTCCTATATATGTGTAGTGATCATGTTTAAGAGAGAGTTTTGGAGGTTACCTGCAGGTGGATGGAGCCATGGGCATGAGTGAGATTAGCTGTGTTGATTGTGTAGACTGTAAGGAGAAGAGGGCTGAGGTTGGAGCCCTGGAAACAACTGAAAAAACTGAACCATTTGGCCCCCAGCTGGCAGTTGTTCTTTGCCAGACCTTGTGGAGTTTCACCCTGTGCCTGTGTGTCTTAGTACACAGCAGAAGTCAAGGGGACCTGTGTGCATTTTGGAGTTCTTTTTCTCTTCTGCCCCACAGCTTCCAACTGTCTTGGCCTCCCTGAACTCCAGTGCTTGTCTCCACAACTAAGCGAGACTGCTCTGCCTGTGACCCCCCCACCCCACCCTGCTCCTCCCTCCCTCCAGGGGTTCACCTCATTTGATGCTCTCTCTTTGTGGGGGTTGGAGGGGGTGGTCATAGTCCTGTACTGCATGTATCCAGTGTCTGAAAATGGATGGTTCATGTAGTTTGTCTTTAGTTGTTTACGACTGAAGGTTAAATCCTGATCCTGAGTTCCTCTTAACCAGGGCTAGAGGCAGAAATCGCAAGCATTTTAAATGTTTCTCTTTTAATACTCTTTTTTTCTAGGCAAAATGTCGTGACTTTGAGAATATGCTATGGTTTGAATCTTTGCTGTTTTATGGCTGTGAAGAACGAGAGCAAGAGAAAGATGATGTAGACGTTGCGCTGCTGCCCACCATTGTGGAAAAGGTGATTCTTCCGAAACTAACAGGTAGAGATTTCTGAATTTGAACATTTAAACACATGAGTTTTCCAAATCTGTTTTTAACGAGAGCATATTCCCTCATGGAAGTTATATTACAAATGATAAAATAACCACTGGGTTCAGAGATGGCTAAAGGGTGGACATCTCTTAACCTAGGACTGGAGACCACTCAGGGTGGGCCTAGAGTTGGAGGCAGTAATTGATCCATAGATGAATTTTAGAAACTCTTAAGCACTACCTAAAGCAAAACCGAACACAGTTTTGGCAGGGGGAATATGTGTTTTCCTGGGGAGAAATTTCGTTACTTCCATCAATTTCTCAAAAAAGATTAGGAATCATTGGTATGGGAACCTATTCGAAATATTAAAAATGAGTTTCAAGTTTAATTAGGAATTCTGGATGCTGAGGCATATTCTAGGATATAGAAATCCTTTCTTCCCTGCCAATTTTAATAAATCACCGAGCAGCAGAGAATAGAATGAATCTATGTCCTCCCCACATTTGCCTAATCTTCAACGTTCCCACAGTTAAGAGGACAAAGAAGAGTGGACCTTATATCTAGAGAGAGAAAAAGTAAATCAGGATTGGCATTTGTAAATTGAGGACTGCTTGACAGCAGTCTAAGCAGTCTGCTGCGGTTTACTTCTGTGTCTCAACACATCCTACTTTTCTCTTCATAGTAATAGCTGAAAATATGTGGGACCCTTTTTCTACAACACAGACTTCAAGAATGGTTGGAATTACACTAAAATTAATAAATGGATATCCTTCAGTAGTGAATGCAGAAAACAAAAATACACAGGTAATTTAATGGTTTATTATCTGTGAAAGTTTTTTTTCCTTCCCTCTTCTTTCAAAAATGAGCAAGAGTTGGGGCATCTGGGTGGCTCAGCTAGTTAAGCGGCTGCCTTCAGCTCAGGTCATGATCTCAGGGTCCTGGGATCAAGCCCTGCATCCAGCTCCCTGCTTGGCAGGGAGTCTGCTTCTCCCTCTCCTTCTGCCTCTCCCCACTGCTCTTGCGCACGCGTACACTCTCTTTCTTACAAATAAAGTCTTTTTAAAAATTAAAAAATGAGCAAGAGTTGACGGAATGAGTGGTTATGTTCTAAGGCTTGCCAGAAAATCTGATTCCCTCAGGCCCTCTGGTCCTTTATAGCCCAAAATACATGAAATTTGAGATGATCGTTTTTAATTTTCAACTCTCTCTGGCAAGGGGATGTCATTACTCCAGGTAGCCCCTCATCTTTCTCACTTCCCCACTTCCCACTAATCAGAAATCCCTTTAAGAACTGTTTTGGGGGTTTTTTTTGGAAAAAGAAAAATGTAAAACTACTAGAATGGGTAACCGTTGATGATTTAACTGTTAAAATATTTGAACAGCATATAAAACAACTAGTTTTCTGGGGCGCCTGGGTGGCTCTGTGGGTTAAAGGTCTTAGGGTCCTGGGATCGAGCCCCGCATCAGGCTCTGCTCAGGAGGGAGACTACGTCCTCCTTTCTCTGTGCCTGCCTCTCTGCTTACTTGTGATCTCTGTCTGTCAAATAAATAAATCCTTAAAAACAAACAATTAGTTTTCAAACATCAGATTTTTGCTATCACTCTGTGCATTCTTAAGTAAGAATTTAAACACAGAAAGAGTGCTCTTTTTTTTTTTCCTTTTTTTTAAAGATTTCATTTATTTATTTGAGAGAAAGAGACAGAGAAGGCTTGAGTGAGGGCTGTAGAGGGAGGGGGAAAAGCAGCCTCTCCACTGAGCAAGGGGCCCAATGTAGGACTCAGTCCCAGGGCCTAGAGAGAGATCATGACCTGAGCCAAAGGCAGGCTCTTAACTGACTAAGCCATCCAGGCACCCTGGAAAAGGTGCTGTCCATTATCATTTTCATTTCACATTTTCCTTTTGAGAAAAATATTATGTGTTTGATTTTAAATCTTAGTGATATATATTTAGTAGCTGAAGGGTTCATAGATTTCTAAGTGGCTTCAGTGCCTGGTAGTTGAGTGCTGAACTGGGAGTAGTAAGTATTAAAGACCTTAATGCCTTCAAGTAAGGAAGGTAAAGAAAGTAGGAGAAGACTGTTGACTTGTAATTGAATACTGATTTAGATTAAAATTTAAGTTTTATTATAACTCTTATATAAGTGTGCTCTGTTTTTAATTCTTTAGGTGTACCTAAAAGCCCTCTTACTAAGAATGAGGAGAACTTTAGATGACGATGTTTTCATGCCCTTATATCCCAAAAAGTAAGTAACTCTCAGAACGTTAAAGATGATAATATTTTCCATTATCTTCCAGAGAAGGTTTCTTAAGTTCTAGAAAAACTAAAGGTAGCACAAAATACAAACCATATGTATTTAGCGTAAACCTGTAACCCAAAGAGACTAGCTCAGTGGAAAAATTGTTCTGTTAAGCAGACTAAAGCAAGTAACGCTCTTTGTTCTCCTTTTGTGTCTCTTAGTAAATTTCCATTTTCTTTTAAAACCTGTCTTCTGGAATATAATTATTTGAAAATTTGAAAAATTACTTAATTTCTTTTATTCAGCTATTTTACTTGTAGAAATCTTTTCCAGGAATCAGATGGCACTTAACATATAAAATATTTGCTCATGTTTCTCTTTTTTTCTTAGTGTCTTGGAAAATAAAAATTCTGGGCCTTACTTGTTTTTTCAACGACAGTTTTGGTCTTCAGTTAAGGTATGTGTCTCTAGGCTATCTAAAAGACTTCAGATTTTGTTTGACTCAGATATTTTGGAAGGCATTTTGCTCTTTAAGAAAATCTGTAGGCTTAGATAGACGTATGTATACAAACTCCATTTTACAAACTAATTTTATTCCAAAAGTTTATTCAGGTGTGATGTTTCCACACAAGAAAATATAATTGAATTCCAAAGCAAGGTCCAAACTAGCCAGCAAAATGCCTTGCTAAGCCACAGTTCTTTCTTTATTCAGCGAGTAGAATACCAGTTACTTTTCTAGGTTGGGGAATATAGCGTTGAATATGACAGAGGTGGAACCTTTGTGGAGTTTATAATCCAGCATTGTAGGCAGCAAACCAGTATTATCCCAGGTGTGGTGAATCCTGAAAGGAGAAATTCAAGGTAGAATCGAAGCATAGAATAAGGGCACAGAGACCTTGACTGGTGAGTCACAGAAGATTCCTGACTGCCCCGAGGAAGTGCTATTTGGATTATTAGACCAGAAGAGTGAGTAGGCTGGCCCTGAGGTAAGGAAGAGCAGCATACGCTAGACAAACTGAGAAAAGTCCAAGATGGCCAGACTTGGGTGGGGAGAGGAACTTCCCAGATGGTATAGGAGCTGTAATTTACATACAGACCTGTGTTCACTGTCCAGATCAAGATGCATAACACTTCTTCTGTCTCCCAAATTCCCCATGTCCCTTTGTAGTCAAGCCCACTGCTGCACCATGGCCACCCCTTTTTCTTGTCCTGTGGTTTTCTTTGTAAAGGTGCCTTATGAATGGAATTATTTAGTCTGGCTTCATTCACTTAACATAATTTTTTGAAATTCATCAGTGTTGTCATCTGTTACTGGTGGTTAAGCTCTTTTACTGCTAAGTAGTGTTCCTTTGTAAGGTAGATGATGCCACAAGTTGCTATATTTTTTTTTAATCCTTTCCCCAATTGAGGAATATTGGATTTTTTCCAGTTTGGAGTGATTATGAATTAAAGCTGCTGTAAGCATTTGCATAGTGGCTTTTTCTGGGTATGTGAGCTGACATTTCAGTTGGATAAATACTGGCGCAAATTTGGTTTTCATATCGACAATATATTAATGCTATCTAATTATACCTCATTTTCACCACATACCACACTTGGTATTGTCAGTTTTGGATTGATGTTTCTTTTGTTGTCTTTTTTTTTGGCGTCATTCTACTAGGTGTGTAGTGGTCTTGTTATAATGTCTTAATTTGTGTTTCTTTAAATGACTGACGATGTTGAGCATGTTTTCAATGTGTTTATTTGCTATATGTATATGTTCTCTAGTGAAGTATCTGTTTAAATCTTTTGCATTTTTTTTTAAAGATTTCTTTATTTGAGAGGCAGAGCAGGGGGTGGGGCAGAGAGAGAGGAAGAAACAGACTCCCTGTCCCTGCTGAGCAGGGAGCCAGCCTCAGGGATTCTAGGATCATTCATGACTTTAGCTGAAGGCAGATGCTTAACTGACTGAGCCACCGAGGTGCCCAAATCTTGCATTTTTAAAAATCGTCTTACTGAGCTTTGAGTTCTGTATTCTGGATACAAATTCTTCATATCAGGTGTATGGATTGTAGACTTTTGCTTTTCTCCTGTGTGGCTTGTCTTCATTCCCATAGTGTAGAAGTTCTTCATGTCGATGATGTCCGGTTTATCACTTCTTCCTGTCATGGGTTGTGCTTTGGGTGTCATACCTAAGAAATCTTTGCCTAACGCAAGGCCAGAGTTTTTCTCCTATCCTTTCATGTAGGTAGTTCATGGTTTCAGGTCCATGATCCATTTTGAGTTAATTTCTACCTAAGGTATGGGGCCCGGATTAAAATTCATTTGTTCCAGAACTGTTAATTGAAAAGGCCATCTTTTTTTTAATTTTTAAAATTTTTGTTTTAATTCCAGTATAGTTGACGTACAGCGTTGTATTAGTTTCAGGTGTACAGTATAGTGGTTCAGCCATTCTATGCATTGCTCAGTGCTCATCATGATGTATGCACTCCTTAATCCCCATCACCTGATTGACTCATCAGCCCGCTCTCCCCAGCCTTGCCTCTGGGGACCATCAGTTTGTTCGCTATAGTTAAGTCTGTTTCTCCGTTTGTCTCTCTCTCTCTCTTTTTTTTTTCCTTTGCTTGTTTGTTTTCCTGAATTCCACATGAGAAAAATCGTATTTGTCTTTCTCTGGCTGACTTAATTTTACTTAGTATTATACTCTGTAGCTCTATCCATATTGCAGATGGCAAGATTTCATTCTTAATGATGGCTGAATAATATTCTGGGGGTGGGGTGTGGATACACAACCAGATCTTCTTTGTCTACTCATCAATCTATGGACAGTTGAGTGCTTCCATAATTTGACTGTTATAAATAATGCTAAGGCTGTCTGTATTGAATTGCTTGTGTACCTTTCTTGAAAATTTAATATTGGTCATGAAAAGGACATTTACAAATTGCCGTTATCAAGATTACTCTGGCTGTTGTGTGGATAATGGATCAAAGCAGTGAAAATTTATTATGGATGTACTGTGTGCCAAGCACTGTGCCACACCCTTTATTGTTTATCTTGTTGAATTGTCACAGTAGCCTATAACTAGACACTATTATTCTCACTCTAGTCCTGTCATGGTAGGCACAGAATAACCAGCCCAGAGTCATTCCTTTGTTCGGTGTAGAAATGGGAGTCTAACTGAGGCCAGTCTGACTGATGAGATCTTCTCAGCTGGGGTCTGTGAAATAATCAATACCTAATGCCCCAAGTCCTCCACTGAGCGTAGTGAATTCTCTTTTCCCTGCATCTAGAATGGTACTTGCTGTACCATCTTTGGGAAAATTAAGGAAGGAGTCAAATTCTTTTCTGTAGGTTTAATTTCTCTCAGAGCCCTTGCTTGAGAAAGACTCCTCCAGAGCTAATGCTCATGATCACTGAGGGACTGTGAGGTTCAGTAGGTGATGATGGCAGCTTGGATTAGGGGGCGGCAACAGGGTCTGAGAGAAGTGAACACAGTAGATGGAGGTGGTCAAACAACTTGAGGGAGAGGTGAAGAATGACATCCAAATTTCTGACCTAATCAGTTGATTGGATAATGTTACCACGAACTGAACTGAGAAATACTGAGAAATTGGGAATTTTTATGGTGGGTGGGTTGAGAACTCCCATTTTATAATACTGGCTTCTGATTTGCATGTGTTGAGCTTGAGCAGTTGAAGTGACATAGCTCAGTTCAGGTTTGCGAGATCTGGTAAACATGCCGTGTTGTGGTCAAAAAGAGAATTCCATCTTCTTGTGGATGGCTGTAGGACTCGCTTAAGCATGATTTTGAATGAAGAACATTTATCGAAGGATCAGCGCTTGCCCAGCAATACTTGGTATCACAGTGGAAGATGTTGTGTTTTTGCACTGGCCTATAAAGTAGCCATTAGCCCTATGTGGCTATTTATGTCTTAGTTAATCTTAATTAATTAAAACTTAAAATTCATATCCTCAGTCATTTGAGGCAACTTTGGGACCCTTTAAAACTGTTAATTAGGGGGCACCTGAGTGGCTCAGTGGGTTAAAAGCCTCTGCCTTTGGCTCAGGTCATGATCTCAGGGTCCTGGGATCAAGCCCTGCATCGGGCTCTCAGCTCGGCAGGGAGCCTGCTTCCTCCTCTCTCTCTGCCTGCCTCTCTGCCTGCTTATGATCTCTGTCTGTCAAATAAATAAATAAATAAAATCTTTCAAAAAAAAAAAAAAAAACTGTTAATTAGTACTTCGGCAAAACATGGTCCAGTGTATTTCATAAGGTAGTTTTACTCCGTAACTGTTTTCTTTGACTTAATTTAGTTGCTTAACAATGCCTTCTAGAAACAGGTCTGATGTGTGTGGTTGCCAGAAGTGGGGAGTCCAGGGTTGGGGGATTAGGTGAAGGGGTCAAAAAGTACAGACTTCCAGTTACAAGGTAAAATAATTCTGTGTGTGTGTAATATACAACATAGTGACTATAGGTAGTAATAATGTGTTGTATATTTAAAGCTGGCGAGAGAATAGATCTTAAAAATTCTCATCACAAGGGAAAAAAATAGGTGAGGGATACTAACCTTACTGTGGTGATGATTTCACAACATATACTTAGATCAAATCAGTATATTGTATGCGTTATATAATGTTATATGTCAATTACATCTCATTATGAGGAAGAATAATTTTCTTTTCTCTTTCTAGCTATTAGGGAATTTTCTTCAGTGGTATGGCATTTTCTCGAATAAAACTCTTCAGGAATTGTCAATAGATGGTTTATTAAATAGATACATTCTCATGGCTTTTCAGAATTCAGAGTATGGAGATGACAGCATCAAAAAAGCCCAAAATGTGAGTTAAATGACATGTGTTGTAATTTTTAAAGCATGTAAATTAAAATGAATTGTATCCTTTGTTAGAAGAGAGATTTTAGAATTTTATGAAAAGTCCTTTGATTATGGACCTTGGTGTAATGTCGACAGTTTGTTTTTTTCCCAGGTAGTTCTGAACGCCCTCATCATTTTTTACATAAAAATGTGTACTGCAACATTTGTATCTGTCCTTCTGTATATCTATTATATCATTATTTTGGCAGGTAGTAATAAAAGTTATAATTTTAGAATAATAAATGTTTAATAGTTGGATGTATAGTCCCTTTCTCATTTAAGAAATAATTTTAATTTTATTTTGTTTTCTACTTTATGGGAGTTACAGAGCTTCATCTTTTTTATTACTATTATTTTTTAAAGATTTTTTTTTTTAAGATTTTATTTTTTTATTTGACAGAGACAGAGATCACAAGTAGGCAAAGAGGCAGGCAGAGAGAGAGAGGAGGAAGCAGGCTCCCTGCTGAGCAGAGAGCCCGATGCGGGGCTGGATCCCAGGACCCCGGGATCATGACCTGAGTCAAAGGCAGAGGCTTTAACTCACTGAGCCACCCAGGCGTCCCAAGATCTTATTTTTAAGTGATCTCTGTATCCAACATGGGGTTTGAACCTACCACCCTTAAATCAAGAGTCATATGTTCTACCAAGAGGTCCAGCCAGGCACTCCCAATTTCTCTTTTTAAAAAAATTTTTTGAAACAGAAAAGAAAATTTGCAAGTACAATACAAAGTATTTTTCCCCTCAACCATGTCAAAGTAATTTTGTAACATGGTACTCCTTAGCCCCAAATACTTTTATGTCTGTTCATATGTACATGGATGTTCTTACATATAATTACAATGTAACCATCAACATCATTGATCTGTTACTGACACCTAAGCTTTGAGACTATGGAGGTTTTGTCAGTTATGTCAATAATATCACATTCTTGGCGAAAGAAGTTCCCAGATCATTCTTGGCATTTAATTGTCATGTCTTCCTTAGTCTCCTTTAATCTGGAAGAGTATTTGTCTTTCCTTGACCTTTGCAAAACCTTGACATTTCTGAAGATGATGGGCTGAATATTTTGCAGAGTGTCCCTCAGTTTGGGTTTGTTGGATATTTTCATGATTGGATTCAGATTCTGCATCTTTGGCAGAAACTGTCCCAGATTTCATTTGATTCCCTTCAGATTGACCTCCGTGATCTTGTAACATGTCATCTCATTTTGGGGGAGCACTTTCTTGCTTTCTGGCGCATGATGTTCCGGGCTCATTTGCTTGGTTGACTCCAGCCCAGGAATCAGTCATTTCTCCAAGCACGCCTGGGTTCTTTAGTGGGGAGCCTTCTCTGCCCACTTGACTGAATCCTGCTAATACACTGCCCTCACCCTGTTGCAGTCAGCCTTGGCTTGCTTGGATTTTGTACCAGCCTCGTGCTCTGTTCTTGCCCTAAGCTGCTCCCCTGGTGCAGTGCTCTCTTGACCCCACTCTGGGCCAGCACGGGTGCCTCCTCACTAAATTGTTGGGGATGGGGAGGGGCTACAGTGTGATATTTATGCTGCACATGTTTTTATGTCAAAAGCTACTGATAAAAGGACAATTCAATTCCTTTAGGGCTTCCTGTAACACAGGAAAATGAAGCATTTGGTTATCAATTTTATGTCCCTAATTTACTTAAATATTGAAGGTTATTTATCTTTTGTTTTGAGTACCTATCTGTTGAAATTAAAAATACAGATATATTCAGGTTTATTTGTATAGTTAATATGGAAAGTCAGGTTTAAAAGAATATCCTGTCAAAGCTATTGGTTATGTATAGTTCAATAGCAGGCCTTCACATATAATCCTTGTTGTATAGGTTCAGCTTTTAGATACTTTATTTTGTTAATTTATGTCTGTCTTCTCCGTAGGTAATCAACTGTTTCCCAAAGCAGTGGTTCATGAACCTGAAAGGAGAAAGAACTATTTCTCAGTTAGAAAACTTCTGTCGGTACCTTGTACACTTAGCCGACACAATCTATAGAAACAGTATCGGGTGTTCCGATGTGGAAAAAAGAAATGCAAGGTAATTTTCTGTAATTGTTCAATGAAATGGTAATCTAGAGTCTTCAGTTTTTGTCACATTTAGTACTATTAAAATGTCTTAGAGTCATGTTTATATTTTACTTTAAACTGTGCATTGATTTAGTATTGGAAACCACCAAAAAGAACCATGATTTTTTCTTTTTTCAGTTTTACCTAATTTTTTTTTCAGTGTATTATTTATGAAGGGATTAGGAAGGACTTCTGATAAGCACCAGCTCTAAGGCAAATGAATGAACTGTGGTTTTCTAGGTCCCCTCCCTTCAAGAATTGGGGGAGATTTCAGGCTCTTAGAGTGTCATGTATCTTAATCTTTGGAGGTTCATTATACAGATGTAAACCCTCAGAAAGCTAGTCACTGAAACTTAAGTATATGAAAAGTTATTTGCCAGTTTTGGGACAATTGTGCTCTGTGTGGAGTTTTCCTTTATCCATATCATAGAATAAAGGTCATCACTCATGACTTTTGGGGAGCAGCTTGTACATACATTTTACCAGGGGTTGCAAGGAAAAAAAGAATAAATGAACCATTCTTCTTTTTTTTTTTTTTTTAAGTTTTATTTGATATATTCTTCCTAATGTCATAGTTTTCCTTTTTAGAATATACACCATTAGTCATATCCCTCTAACAAAACGTTTTTCTTTTTCCTCATTTCCCTTCCATGCAAAAACCTTATTTTCTTGAGAAAATTTGCTACCTCTTACAATAAAGTTAAAACCAAGTAGATAGTAAAGATTTTAGTGGTAAAATATTTTGTCAGGTAAATTTTGATTTATATTTTAACTTCATCCATAGCCTGGGTCATTTTGATTTATATATACTTAACTGTTTTTGTTGGGAAGTTAAATATCAACAAAGGGGATTCACTTTTCTACAGAAAAGAACTTCAGGGGCGCCTGGGTGGCTCAGTGGGTTAATGGCTCTGTCTTCAGCTCAGGTCATGATCTCAGGGTCCTGGGATCGAGTCCCGCATCGGGCTCTCTGCTCGGTGGGGAGCCTGCTTCCCCTCTCTCTCTCTGCCTGCCTCTCTGCCTACTTGGATCTCTGTCTGTCAAATAAATAAATAAAATCTTTAAAAAAAAAAAAAAAGGAACTTTTGTGATAAGCATCTGCTGTGTGCAGAGCCCATAAAGTAGGTTCCCTGTGGGTTACAAAATTTTGCAAATACAATCCTTCCCTAAAAGCTGCTTGCTACAGTTTTGCAGAGAAGAAACAGCTAATAATGTCACATTGTGTGCTGTTTCTCACCAGGGTTCCAACTGTTAAAACAGTCATTCTTTTTTTTTTTTTTTTTTTTTTTTTCAAGATTTTATTTAGTTGACAGAGCACAAGCAGGGCGAGTGGGAGAGGGAGAGGGAGAATGCAGGGCTTGATCCCAGGACCCCTGAGATCATGACATGAGCTGAAGGCAGACACTTAACCAGTTGAGCCACCCAGGTGCCCCTAAAACAGTCCTTCTTAAAGTGGTGCCTGGATCAGCAGTGTCCAGCATCACCTGGCAGCTTTGTTAGAAATGCAGATTCTCAGGCCCCACCCAGACCTACTGAATTTGAACTCCTGTGTGTAGTGCCTGGTGATCTGTGTTTCACCAACCCTCTAGGTAATTTTGATATATGCTGAAATTTGAGGCCTATTCAGAGTGACAGCTGGCTGGGGTGACAGAGGAAGCCAGCTTATCTTTCTTAGTGAATTTAGGAAGAGTGGAGATGATGCTGGATTGGGGATGAAACAGACAAACACATTTGTGTTCTAGATACGTTCTGAAAGACCTGGGACTCTGGTTTGGGAGGGAATGGGAGGCAGGGCTCTAAAGTAATTCAGCAATAGACTGCTTTCTTTTCTTTCTGGAAAATCATTCTGGAAATCATTGAATGATTTGGGAGGGAATGGGAGGCAGGGCTCTAAAGTAATTCAGCAATAGACTGCTTTCTTTTCTTTCTGGAAAATCATTCTGGAAATCATTGAATGAAATTTTGGGGTGTTTATATTTTGGAAAGTGGATACTTGGTTTCCAGGCTAGTCATTTAAACATATACAAGTTTTGTTTTATATGGATAAATTTATTTTATTTCTTTACGTGCTATGGCTTGCTTACCTGTCTTCTTTAAAAATATATGCTCGAAAAAATTGATTGCAAACCTCAGAAGTGGCCATAAAGTCAGTAACAAATTTTCCTTTGAAGGCTTTTGTATTAATTAATAAGATGTTGCCATTTTTTTTTCTTTTTTTAGGGAAAACATAAAACAGATAGTAAAACTCCTTGCAAGTGTTCGCGCTCTGGATCATGCTATGTCAGTTGCAAGTGACCACAATGTGAAAGAATTTAAGTCTTTGATTGAAGGAAAATAGACCCTATTTGCTTTAATACCATTCCCAGTGTATAAATTTTGTATATATGTAAAGTTTCTTAAACTGTAAAATACTGATTCTTGTTTTAATACAAAGAACATTAATATTCATTACTGTGTCCTTAAATGCAATTTCTTTGGAATGAATGGAACTCACATTATTTCTAGGAAGCCTATTCATGTTTTCCTTACTGCCTGTCATACTCTGTTTACAGAAGTATTTTATATGGTCATTCAGATTAACCCTCTCAGTTCATTGTTCTCTGTAAACGATGTGTGCAGTGTAAATTGTGTAATTATGCATATATATATATTTATACCACCATGGATTTAACTTTCACACTGGAAATTTGTGGTGTTTTTCTACAGAGTAAGCCTTTTCACAGCAGAAAATTATTCAGTAGTAAATTGTCTTAGGGAAATTACTACACTGTTGCAACAAAAGGGCTGGCAAGTGACTAAGTGTTCATTACCTTTCGGTTAGCAGTTGCTATCATTGTAGCTTTGCTGCCTTAAAATTGAGAGTCGGATGTGGACTTAGTCATTGGGTGAATGGAAACTTTTTTCCTTGAATCAGCGTTACGGTCAAATATGGGTTGAATATGAACTCTAAATAATATATGCAACATGGGTTTTTGAGGAGAACACAGAAGCTTAACTTTGGGAAATAAGAGCCCCACAAACCTCACTGCATGGTTTTGGGCTGAGTGTCCTATCTCATGATTTTACCCCCTGACCGGCTTACAAAAATACATGCATTTGAATTTTAGTAGTCTGTCATTTTATTTAAAATCCCACATATGTGAGTTATATATGCAATAAAGAATATGCCTTGCTGATTAGCTACACCCAGGCAATTTAATATCCTTGGTCTTCTATAATGTTTATACCATGTTGTAAATATTCAGAGAACTTGTTTTAAAGTTTATGCTTTCTGATTCTGTGATTTTCAAAAGAGGAACTTTTTGGAAATTAAGGACTATTGTTTGATAATTATATATGTAATTAAGCTTTAGCCAAGCATTAAATTAATTTTTAAATAGATCCTTTGTTGTATTTTGCTGGTGACTGATTTTAGAGCATTTCATATGACTCTAACATAGACTAGTAGTGTGAGTACCCTTGGCCAGGTCAAATAATATTTATAACGGTGTCGTGCACTCTTAAGTGCTTCATCAGTGTTATCTTTATTGTAGGAACTTTCCTTACTACTACATATTCATTCTGTTACACCGTAGTGGCCTACTAAATAGAATTCAAATGAGAATGTCAACAGAATAAGAAGATATAAACATGTATACAGAGGACATGCGCAACACGTGTGCCTTAAATTTGTGTTTCCAAGCCCATTCGACTGGTGATTTTTCCTGTGTCTACTTTTTAAGGACTTCTGCAGTAAGCTTGGAGACTTTATCCTGTGCAAGCCCTCAGGCTGTTTTGGTTTCAGGCATGGGTTTGAATACCACACAGGGACCTTGATGGAAGGTGAATTCAGCGTAGATGTGTGCATAAAACAAGTAGCTCTCCTATCTCAGCTGGAAGTTTTGTTCCTGAAATAGCCACAGTATGTCCTTTCTTACTAAGGGAATTGGCAAAAGATAGGGGGTGACATTTTAATAAAGCTAAAGGTTTGCTTCTTCAGTTTTTTCTTTTAGATCCGTCTTCTGAATTAACTCCAAAATAGGTGAGAGGAGTTTTTGAAAAGGAAAGCTATTTTATTGAGGCAATATAAACCACAGTCACAAAGACTGCTGGTGACATTATAGCACATGCTAGTGGAGCCCCACCCATGTCCCCCGAGGACCTGCTGGGGTCCTCCAGGCACTCGAAGTTCTGCCTGAGGGCTCTTTCTCAGCCTGTGCAACAGGCTGGACTGTCCACCAGATAATGTCCCAGAGAACAGCCCTCAGCCAAAGAAGGGAGTGGGAGGAGAAATAACCCTTGAGTTCTAGCCTTCTAGGGAGCTGTGGATGAGCTAGCATTAGATAATACAGCAGATCATTGAGGGGGAAAGGCGAAGGAGATGGAGGAAATGGGCTGGGAGAGCCCCACAGCTGTGAGATCATGAGGCAGGCATGACATCTGAAGCAAGCATGGGAAGATTTAAGTCTCAGATGCAAGACTAAGAAAGCTCAGCAAGGCTGATGGGAACTCCTCAACCCAGAGTTGCAGTTCTGAGTTAAGGTCTCCAGGAGCTGGCCTTGGTCTTCCCACCGCACTCAGTCATAGGTGCCCAGGGTCTCCTTGTGGGAGATTTGGGGAGGGGCAATTTCAGTTCTCCCATACCAACTTCTAATCTCTCCAGTATGTTCCTCGTCATCTCCCAGAGGGCTTCAGTTGACTTGAGTCATAGTTGCCTGTGGTGATGATAACATCCTCTCTTGGAACTGGCCCCCAGATTACATAACCTCACAGTGAGCACTTTCCTCATGAGAGAATGCTAAAATGTAAAGCCAGGTTTGTTGAGGTATAAATTATAAACAGTAAAGTTAACCCTCTTAAATTTAAGTGCATACAATTCCATGAGTTTTGACAAGTGCCTCATTTTGTTTTAAATGCTAATTTCAGGGGGGGATGCAGTAACAGGGTGATTGGCCATTAAGGAGGGCATGTGATATAATGAGCACTGGGTGTTATATACAACTCATGAATCACTGAACTCTACCTCTGAAATTAATAGTACATGATATGCTAATTGAATTTAAATTTTAAAAATGCTAATCTCCCTTGAAACCAAGAAAGCCTTCTAAAAATGGTCAGATGTAGAGCTGCAAAATGCAATGTTGTAGGCTGCTACATTGTAGTGGTTCTGTATTGTTACAAGAATCCATCTCTAGCATGGTAATGTCCATAGAGTAAAGGGACTCACTATTCACCAATTATAACAAGATTTTGGTCTGTCGTTACAAGTAAATGAAAATAAGAATTCACTAGTAAAATGACCCTTATTTTTCAACCGCAGGCCATGCGCTTATTTCATGACTAAAATGATCTATTTTGAAAGGATTTGGAAAAGTCCTGGCCTTCAGACAGCTCTAGGAATAAGAGTCCTGCTTACCAAAACCCCTTCCCCTCCAGTTCATTCTGAAGGAAGAAACAGCAATTCAAACCCAGAACCAAGAAACCTTCACCTTAATCTCCTTAGTTCAAAATCAAAGAAAAGCAGAAACAGGGAGAGCACCTGCTTCTAGAAGAGCCCAACATGCATGATTGACCCTCTGAGAAGGAGGGGTTTCCTGTGTGGCCTCAGACAGGCATGGTGGAAGTGATCTTAGGATAGGGGTGGGCATGTTTGGTTTCAGATTCCAATTCCACTTGAAACTGAGTAATTTTTAAAACAACTTCTCTTTCCTGGGTCTCAGCTGACATAAAAAACAACTCCCAAGGGACGCCTGGGTGGCTCAGTTGGTTAAGCAGCTGCCTTCGGCTCAGGTCGTGATCCCAGCGTCCTGGGATCGAGTCCCACATCGGGCCCCTTGCTCAGCAGGGAGCCTGCTTCTCCCTCTGCCTCTGCCTGCCATTCTGTCTGCCTGTGCTCGCTCTCTCCCCCTCTCTCTCTCTGAAAATCTTTAAAAAAAAGAAAAAAAAAAAAAACAACTCCCAAGCAAAGTATTCAATAATATCAACATCACTCCCGCAGCAATATCCTTCCATATGTTTTTCTGGTGCATACATCTGGCATTCCTTCAGGGCTGGAGAGGCTTTGTAACTGAATAGGCAAATAAGAAAATTTCCATTCCCACCCACTCCCATTTACTTCCTCCGTTGAATGCAGCCTCTAATTGAAATGGAGGGGGCTAGGGGGGAAGCAACCACAGTCCAGCAGAGACTCTTAATATAAGTTTAATTCTGAGGCTACTGTCAGTAACCACTACTAAGAGCAAAACGTTTTTCTAAGTAAATAGTACTAAATGAGAAACCCTCTCCAGTTCTCAGAACTCGATGTGTCTTTGCATATCTCCTTCTAGAAAAGAAAAGGTTCCTCTTCTAGTGAATGATAGCTGCTTCCGAAGTCCTGAAACCGGGGTGGGTCCAGCTTCTGTAAAATGGGTGAAGAAATGTTCTATCAAGCCACATGACAGGGCCCAGAGGGGGAAATGAGTTTGTGCAATACAACAAATTTAAATTCTGCTTTCGCTGCTAAAATAAAAGCAAGAAGAGGAAGAGGTAAAGAAAAAACGAGGGCAAGCAGAAACAGTTTCTCCAGGATTTCAATTCCTTGTGGCCCTCTTGGCTTTGACTTCATTCTCGTATTTAGGTCTATGAAGTGGAAAGAGAATGAGAAGGCCGTGGGACACACGACTATTAGCCACGTAGCATGACTGGTTGAAAAATGAGGAGAGGAGAGGCTCAGACGCCTTTCGGTTCAAGTCCACGCTGACGAAAGCTGTTCGCCATGCAGAGCCCGCCACAGCCGCCTCGGTACAGCCATGTTCCAGCTCGGCCTTGAGGTCCGGTTTGTGACTTCCGATCCTCCACCGTGTGTACAGCGGAGCACTCCTTCCCGTAGTGTTCCTGAGAGCTCTGGAACACTCCAGAAGAAAAGGCAGCCGAGGGAGTTGCTCCAAAGAGGGCCCTCGTGTTTCTCGTGCTACCTACCCAGATGCTCGGAACAGGACCTGGGCGCTGTTTGCGGGGAGACACCATGGACAGCTCTTCGGGCACCGCCCCGTCGGCCGGGCGTGCTCACGGCTGTCCCGAGCCCTCCCCCCCGCGCCCTCAGGTCGCTGGGGGCGGCAGGGGGTGATCCTGACACCCATCTCGGGCACATATCAGTACCCGGTCCCCAAAGCTTTTCCCCGGAGCCCCTCCCTGGCGCCCACGGGGAGGGCTGGTAAGCTCTGAAAAGCCCACGCGCGGGGCCCAGGGAGGCCGATCCTCCTCGTCCCCGGCTCCCCAGCGGTCCGACCCGTAGCTGCGACCTGGCCGACCCGCCGCCTGAGGCGAAGGTCGCTACACTGAGAGGCCGGTAAACAGCCTACGATTTCGGACCCGCAGGGAGCCTCGGAGTGGGCGGGGCCTGCCTCCTGGCGCCCCGCCTTTTCCCCCGGGGGGCGGTCCTTCCGCCCCCGGCCGCGGCGCAATGCGGAAGAGATGGCCCTCTGGAGCGGAAGTGACGTTCCCGGCGGCTGTGGCGGTGGCGGCTGCGGGAGAGGGAGGAGGAGGAGCCCGAGGAAGAGGTGAGCAAGCCGGCGGGGGGCGGGGAGCGGCCGCGGCCAGACCCACCGGCAGCCGGGCGCGCGGGCGGACGCTTCCTGAGCAGCCTCCCCGCCGCAGCCTGGGCGGGAACGGTGAGGGGCGACCGCGGGCAGCCCTGGCTCGGGAGGGCGGGCGGGGTTGTGAGGAGACTACGGGTCGTGCGGGGCGCTGCGTCGGGCGGGGGGCTGTGGTGACAGCGGCTGTCAGGCTGTCCGCGGGAGAGGAACCACGTCGGTCTGGGCGACGGGTCATCGCCTCTGGCGCATAATGGAGGGATTGGGCGGCCGGGCGGCTTCCTCCCCCTGGGAAGGAGCCGTTTTCCCGGGGGTCGGCTGTCCGGGACCCCCGAGGAGCCCCGGTCGGGTCCGTGTCGTGAGTCTTCCCGGGTGGCCATTCATATTTACGGGCTCGCGCCTCCGTCCCCGCAGCCGGCGGTGGCCTGCGGCTGGGCGGGAGGCAGCGTTAACCTGTGCCGCTTCCCTTGCCCTTCTCGGCCGCCCCCGGGAGAGCCGTTCGCGTCGGGTAATCCTTTCCCTCCTGCCCCTTAAGGAGCTTTGAAGCAGCCTCGTTAACCTTCCCTCCCACCTCCTCTCCTTCCCCGGCCAGGGAATGGCTTGAAGTTTCCGAATCTGTTCCCTTTCCGCGTAGTGACAAATCCAGAAGCAGGAAGCTGATAAACAAGTCCGAACGAAATACGCTCAAAAATCTTTCGTTTTTGGTAAACATGAAGTAAACGGGAAACTCATCTTAGCCAAACCGTTGGTGGACTTCAGAGTGATCAAACCTTAGGTTCCCTTGGGGTGAGAATTGGTAGCTTTTCCTCCGGCTTTTGGTCAAATTAAGTGACGGCTTATCTTTTGGAATAAACCATTCTCTCCCTGAGCTCCCCTTTTTTTTCCACCCCACCCCCCACCCAAACCTGGCAGGGAGGGACTTCGGGATGCCTTGCAGTCCTTGCTGCAGAAGGAGACGTTAGCTTCATTTGCTTTGCTTGGTTTTCGCAGGGCCGCCTCCGAAGAAAGGAGAATGGCGTTCAGCAAAGGATTTCGGATCTATCACAAATTGGATCCCCCACCTTTCAGTCTCATAGTGGAAACTAGGCATAAGGAGGAATGTCTCATGTTCGAGTCTGGGGCTGTAGCTGTGCTTTGTAAGTCCTCCGTCCTAGCCCAACTGACTGGGTCTCTGTTGTGATTTGAAACCATCCGATTCAACCATTCTCTAGAGAAGACCCCGGCAACCCCTTCGCTGTATTTCCTGAAGCAGATGATGTTTTTATTTTCTTTTGCATCAAACCTTATTTTAAACTTTCATTTTTTTTTCTGTCCCCTGCTGCAGGTTTCTTTTGGGGGTTCAGGGGGAAATGCACGTTTGGTTACAGGTTTTTGCTTTCTTGGGTTCTTTGGCTGTTTCTAAAAGAACATCTTACTTTCCAAAGAATTACCGTTAACAGTTTATATCATGTCACATAAACCCGTAAAGGCTTGCTTGACATTTTTACTGTAATGAATGGGATTTCTTATATATCAGTTACAGTAATGAACTATAAGAGTACTTATTTATTTGATATTTTTTGGAGTATCTTATGGTGAGGCCCTTCCATTTTTATTAAGAGAATTGTAAACTTCTAAAATGTCTTGAGATAATATGATTGATTTCACATCATTTAAAAAATTATCCTTGATAATTTGAAGAAAAGGACTGCTGCACCACAAGCAAAATAGTGGATTAGAATGGTTTAGGTTATTTTCTGGACAGATGGATGAAGTTAAAAATAAATATATTAATTTGAATATTAATTTTATTTCTTGATTTAAGATTTTGGCAGATAACTCCAGCTTGGAGTTATTTGAAATGTGATTGTGTTTTTAAGGGCTTTTTAGTAATAGCTACTTGTTTTTTGCCATTTTTTGCCTTGTTTAGCATCAGTTTAGCTACTGGTCATATTTTATAAATTAAAAATAGCATTTGACACTCATACTTACAGGGGTGCTTGGGTGGCGCAGTCAGTTAAGCAAAGCATTCAGCTCTTGATTTTGGCTCAGGTCATGGTCTCAGGGTGGTCGGATTGAGCCCTGCGTTGGACTCTGTGCTCAGCAGGGAGTCTGCTCAAGATTTTGTCTCCCTCTCTCACTCCTGCTTGTGTGCCGGGCTCGCCCGCTCGCTCTCTCAAACAAATAAGCCTCTTAAAAAAAAAGTCATACTTACAAATAAAAGGCTCTAGATATTTTAAACTGCTAACCTTTCTTCAGATTCAGTAAGTGAAGAGCACATAAGACCCTAACTTTTGCATACAGAATATTAACCTATTAAAATGTTAACCTGATCTTAATATTCTAAAAATAATAAAATTTTATCCTGACTGGGAAAAAAGGGTAGTGACATAATGGAAAAGCTTAAGCAGAGTGTAATGTATAAGAAATGTATATGGTTTTGGTACATATAGTAACATGGTTTGAGTGAGCAGGAAGAGCTATTTGTGTTCTAAGAAACAAGTATTAATAAGATGGGTTATACTTAGTATGGACTTAATTCAAACTGTTTTTTACATTTAAATAAACTGAAATATAATCTTGCTATAATATTAGTTTGCATAGTCTATTTTTTCATGCTACAAATACAGTTCTTATACTGATGAATTCTTAATTAAAAATATCTGGGGGGAAATGGTGTGGTTTAGTTGTGAAATATTTTTTAGCTGCTTGTGGGTTTTTTTGGTGATATTACCTGATTTTCTAATTTGTCTAAATTTTAAATGTTTCTTCAATTGTGGTTATTAGTAATAATAGGGAGTCACATGTTTACACAGTATGCATTACCCATAGCTATTAGGATTATTGCTGTATTTTACTCTTAGGAAACCTAAGGATAATCATACTTCCAAATGTCCAGCAGCTCTCTTTTATGCCAAATAATGGTTAAGAAGGCAAACTCCCTAAACCATCCGTTTTGGCATTATCATTTATTTTAAGGAAAAAATCCTAAAAATACTGTCTTAACATTTACTGATTATATTTATTTTCATTAGATTTAGACAGCATAAGCAGTTCTGTCAAGAGAAAAAGTTAAATATTGCCCTTTTCGGTAAAAGCATAAATGGATATATAATTTTGTGGGTATGTTGTTAGCTTTCCTATAATAAACTTCATGGTAATAACTTAAAATATGAATATTAAGAGCTAACAGACCTTTTTATAAATCGTTTGACTATAAAATTAATTTGACATTCATTTGGGAGCAGTATCAAGGTGCATATTGTGCTGTAGAGTGTTCATTTTTAAAAATCTCACATTTCTTAAATGCCTGTTTTATTCAGGGAGCAGTGTTTGGAAGGTACTGAGGTGTTCTTTTTCTCTTCAATAATCCCAGCCCTTTTAATCTCAATACATTATGCTTGTTAATCAGCAAGAAGAATCTTCTCAAATCATGTACAATGTTAAACCAAAGTAGAACCCCATTTTTCAGTAAGGTTAAGTTTAAAATCCTCAACCTGCCCATCCAGGTCTTCCATAACGTGGCCCCACCCTGTTCGTCCAGCATGGATGTTGGTCTCCTTTAAGGAAATTCTTGTGTCTCCTTAGTGCTTTCACAAGGTACCGGGTTTTTTTTTTCTCTCTTCATCATGCTGTTCCTGTGAACACCCTCTTCCTTCACGACTGCTAGAATGCTTTTCTCTGTCTTTCCAATCCAAGACTGTATTCTCTCTCAAGTCTTCTTCCTGAGGACCTGCCCCACTGCCCACTTCAATCTCACTCTTGTTCTTCCTTTTCTTCATTTGTCTAGCACTTAGTCCATACCCCAGGATAAATCCTTTTTAAGTGCTGGCTTTTGGTTCTCTACATGGTTATGTGCAGGTGTTCTTTTTGGAAGTAAATGGTAGAAGTGACCCTTGCAGGATTCAGTCATGCACCGAAAAGTTATGATTTCTACAGGCCCCACTTGTTCTGGCTTTAAAGTTGACAAAATGAGACATCTTAGGTAGTACATACCATTGAGGACTGACAGTCACTTATTTTTCTTGGTTTATACCAGAAGTGCAAGAGATACCCAACATAAAACCTTCTATTTTGTATGACTAGCACATATCAAAAAATAAGGTGCGAGTACAAACACAGTGAAAAGAATTTTAGATCATGGATCTTTGTAGAGCCTGAGCATCTACTAATCTCTTCTACAAATCTAGCCTGAGGAATCTGTCTGTATGTTGCTAGGCTTCTAAACTTAAATCAGTCATGATACAGTGACTTAATCAATTAGTGAGCCAGTGGTTTTCAGCCTTGGATGCGCATCGTAATCACTGGGTGGGGGGTTATAAATGCGGCTGCCTAGGCTCCAGCTCCCTAGAGATTCTGATGTAATTAGGTTGGGATGATCACTCTGAGCATAATTTATATAGGCCTTTCTAGGATAGATTATGGGATAACATTCTTAGCTTACAAATTTTATCCAAAGTAACCAAAGTTACTTGTTTTATCCAAGTAACACAAAGTAATTGTGTTCCATCAATTTTAATGCTATTGTTGACTGTTATTGGGCTAATGACTAGTTTTCTTGAAACTTCCGCCTGAACCAAGTGCTAATGGTCCCATAGCACTTTTGATACAGTGCTTTCAGGTTCTGTGGAACTTCTGTGTCTGGGCGCTGTACTTTTGAGGAAAAGACCCATGTAGTAATCTCTGTACGTCTAGTGCTTAGTACAGTGTTTTGCTCACTGAGGGAATAAATGGCTAAATTAGTGCCCTGGGTGGGTGGGGGAAGTAGTTGGGGAGGAAAATTAACCTAAACTAGCTTACAAAGTTGACAAAAATACAATATTCTATGTTCAAAATTACAGTACTCTTTTTAATAAAACTTATTTTTTTAATCTTTTAAAGAATTGCTATTTGACTGAACTGCTATAAAAGGCATTAAAAATTAGCAGTCCAGAAAACTGTTTAATTAAACTGAAATTTGATGTCTGTGGACATGTAGATGTGCAGTGTAGCAAGTGTGTTCTCTGTGGAACTAGTCTACTGTGTCTGGACCAGTGTAAGCAGCAAGTGTGATGGTCAGCAAGTTATAACACTACAGGTTGTGTTTCATTGGAAACAAATAGGAGATTTAAAAAGCCATCTGCCAGTTTTGTGTCAGGTTCAGTTTTCATCCTCTTTCTATAGTTACACACAAAAAGACGACAACAGAGGAAGGACAAGTAGCCAGTCTGACCAAACATGCATTAAACACACGAGCTGTCCCATAATTTTTCAACCCATCTCATGCTTCAGTAGAGGTAAATAATTTACTTCATAATTGTATCCTAAGTAGAAAATGAAGGGAAGGTCAACATGGGAAATGGAGGATAATCCAAAAACAGAAGTTATAGATCACCTGTCTTAAAGATGAGATGGGAGGTGCTGATATAAATTCCTAACTCTTAATATTAGAGCTTTTCAATATATGCTACTATGGAAGTAAGAACTAATTGCTTCTGTCTAGTGGAAAGATTATTTCAAGCTTTCCAACTCAGCCAGGACCCAAATCATGTACTTCCTAGACGGCAAGGCCGTATCACTATACTCTGGACCTAGTTTTACCACGTTGTTCATCTGAGTTTCTTCATTTACCTAATTTTTTCTTTATGGAAATATGAGCCATAAAACTATAGGACAACATTCTGGAGATCTTTGTTACAGAATGTGGATTACACTGACTTTTTTATGAAACTGCACATTGTAAGGAAGTAATAATAGTGAAATAATAGTTGCCATTTCCTGAAAGCTTCCTCTGCAAGTCACAACATTAAGCCAGAAGTTCCTAAACTTTATTGTTTCATGGTGTCTCATTAAGTTTTTCACAGCACCCCCAGGCCACAGCTCTGCTTGTTAAATAATTAGGTCCAAACGTTAATACGTCTGCTTTAACAACTCTAGTAGCTATTTAAAAAAATAATGCAAGTAAATGGAAAATAACTTATTTCCTTCATAAATAACCAGTTACTTACTAATGGGATATGCATGTACCTGTTGAGCATTGAATAGCTTTTTAAGCCTTAGAATCAGACTGGACAGCTCCGCCCTCATTTCCTGTTCCACATTGATTTTGGAGTGGTATTTGCTTTTTATCACCTCAACTGCTGAAAACCCAGCTTTACAAAGATATGGTATCATCAAGGGAATGTATTGCAGTCTAATGTGAAAACTCTGAACTACCTCAAGCCAATAGTTTGGGCAGTGCAACATCTGTTGAGTATCTCTATGCCTCTTTAAATTAAAAATCTCCTGCAGCTCTTATGGGAGGTTGTTGAAGTGTCCTGGAGTGTCTCGACCTGCAGTTGAGGGAGATGTGGTATTGGGCACCCTTGATTCCATTTAATTCTGTGGGTTGTGTTTTCATCTCCATTTCACAGATGTACAAACTGAGGCTTGAGAGAGAAAATAACTGCTCTGATGACCTAGTCTACCATTTGATTTTTTACTTTAATGATTGGGTTGCTGTGAGGGTGGTGGTTGTTATTCTGGGGGTCAAGGAATGAAGAGCAAAAACAAGGGAATGCCGCCAGCGGACTTTAAAGTTAAGAGTGAAATTGGTAGTATTTTCTAATGAGGGAAGTATTAAACTTGCTTTGTTTTTGCCTACAAACTTTAATATATTAGAGAGAACATGATTTGGTTTAGAGTTGGTCATTAAAAATATAAAGTTGCTTTGCTGAGCCAAGTTAAATGTCAGATTCTGAAATTTTGGATAACAAGTGTAGTAGGTGGTGATGACAAGCAGTGTGTATAGTTGTTGTTGTTGTTGTTGTTTTTAATTGCCAAATGCTGGCAGTCAGCATGATTGCCCTTTAGATTAAGTTGCAGTATCTTGTCTCTTTTTAAGAAAAAAAAAATTCAAGTTGAGGGAAGTGACTTTTTATAGTTGACTTTTTCTGCACAGAATGATGAAATTTAGACTTGTTACATATTACTTTGTGTTAGGTTTGCAAAAATTTGTTTCCCTTTTGTAAGTAATTTTTGGAATGTTCTATTTGATAGAACAGAAAGTAAACAGCAACTTAAATATCTATGCTTTAAAAAAAATTAACATTTCACTCCTGGGCCAGCTAGCAGAATTTGCTTGTTAACATAGAGCCAAATTAGTTCCTAAGTGCTAACAAAGCACTTAACTTTGCTATGAGAAAATAAAAGGCGAAGCACAGTGTGTCTTTCATTGAACAATAAAATCCCATTATGTGACTTTATTATATAATTTCAGGTCTACCAGGTGTTCTTACTTATCTTATAAAATATAACTAGTACAAGACTATAACGGGATTTTTTTGCTTCTGACCATGATGGTATACTAGGGACCCTCTCACTTTACATAACAAAGAATAAAATAAAGATAAAAATAAAGAAACAGTTTTCAGACTTTGAACAACAGGTGGCAGGAGGCACTGATCCTTGAGGGAAGGGAAACAAAGGCGTGAGCCTTACGATTGCTCTAGCTGATCACTCTGCTTATTACCTGGAGTGCTTCTGGGCTGCAGTAGCAGGGAGATGCACCCAGAGAAAGCCCGGCAGTCTCCCTGAGTTGAGGAGACAGAGTAGGGAATTTGTGGAAACCAAGGCAATGAGAATTCTCAGGACTAGAACCAAGGAGGAGGTAGCTACACAGAGAGTTTCAGAAATGTGCAGAGGGTTCCGCGTGAGATTTCAGCTGAGTACTGGTAACTGCTGGTGTGGAAGGAAACTACCCAAGGCAGGGAAAGTACCACCAAAAGCAGCAGGAAGAAAGTTTTCTGAACCTCACCTAGGACTGGGAGTATTTAAGTTGTCAGTAGCCAGAATGGAGAAATATTATGGAACTCTGGGAATTGGGTTGAATACTCAGAAGGGTATTCTGCTTCAGTAATGGGGCAGAGTAGCCCTAGACTAAACGCTTCTGTGGTGCTCTCTGACAAAGCTTAAAGCAAGACCCAAAGGGATCAGACTGTTTCCAAATAACCTAATTTCCAAAAAACTTCACTGTATCTTAGAACAAAGTTTAAGAATATAGGAATACAAAGTATATATCCATATAGCCAGTATTCAACTCTGTAACAAATTCACAATGTCTGGCATTCAATTAAAAATTGCCATACATGCAAAGAAACAGGAAAACACACCCCGTAATGAGGAGAAAAGTCAATCTGTAGAAAGAGATGTTAAAATTAATAAACAAGGAGGGACCCTTAGGTGGCTCAGTGAGTTAAGCATCTGACTCGATTTCAGCTCAGGTCATGATCTCAGGGTCATGAGATTGAGCCCCACACTGGGCTCTGCCCTGAATGTGGAATCTGTTTAAAATTCTCTCTCCCTCTCCCTCTGTCCCTCCCACCGGCTCACACGCATGCTCTCTCTCAAAAAACAAATGAATAAACAAGGACATCATAACAGCTATGGTAAATATACTCCATAAGTCCAAGGAGTAGAGGAAAGAATAAACACATTAAGGAGAGACATGGTGGGGGGCCCTAGGTGACTCAGTTGGTTGGTCATCTACCTTCTGCTCAGGTGGTGATCTCGGGGGTCCTGGGATTGGGCCTCGTGTCAAGTTCTGTGCTCAGGAAGGAGTCTGCTTCTCCCTCTTCCTCTGTGTTCTCTCTCTAATCATTAGTTAATTAATACAACAAATCTTAAATCAAATCTTAAAGAAACCTGAAAAATATGAAAGACCTAGATCAAATTGAAATAAAAATAACTTCTCTGAAATGAAAAAAAATACGCTGATAGGGATTAATAGATTAGACACTGCATAATAAACAATGAATATGAAGACATAATAATAGAAACTACTCAAAATGAAACACAGAGAAAAGACTAAAATCGATAAACAGAGCCATCAATGGGCTGGAAAACAACTTATGGCCAATATATATGGGTAATTGGAATCCTAGAAGGAGGGGGTAGAAGCAAAAAAAATGTTTGAAGAAATAACAGCTGACAGTTTTCCAAATTTGATGAAAACTATAAATCCACAGATCCAAGAAGCTAAATGAACCTCAAGCAGTAGAGGCACGAAGCAAACTATACCCAAACACATTATCAAATTGCTTAAAGCCAGTGATATGGAGAGAAATCTTAAAAACAGATCAAGAAAAAACACATATTGACTAAATATGAAAAGACATAATAGAAAAGACTGAAGAAAGAAGACATAGGAATAATGATAAATTTTTCTTCAGAAACAATCCAAGCCAGTGGATATAGAACGACGTCTTGAAAGCACAGAAAGACGAAGAAAACAAACCATACACCTAGAATTCTATGCCCAACCACAATTAAAATGACATAAAGACTTTTTCAGATACCCAAAAGCTGAAAAATATATAAGCCAAGTATAATGGGTAGCAGTTTAAATAGAATAGATTTCCTTTGCATCTAGTACCGACATTTTCAACAATTCTGAGGTGGTATAGTCTAAATCAATGAAAGTTTATCACTTAGTTACATTTAAACTGTGTTTTTGAAAGTAATGAAACAAAATTTAAGAAAATAAACTGTGCTTTTGAAAGAAACGAAATAGGGTAGCCTAGTGCATTTGGAGTAAGCCTTGTAATTAGCGTGCCAAAAGGAGGTACAGCTTTAAAAATTGAATATTATACTTTTATTGGTGACAATTTAAATCTGCTTGGGTTTTTTAATGGTTGAAAGTAAGAATTTGTGTTTTATTGTTTTCTACTAAAATAGAGTTTGCAAAGATAAGCCATTGTTATGTTACATAAGCATGTGTTCACACTAGAGTGCATTTCACAGCCGCTGAACTAGTTGCATTATTGTGAGTATATATGACATTTGGGGAGATGGATTAACTTGTTGGCCAATTGGACACTATTTAATTACTCTCTTCATTTAGGTTGAAACTTAGGTTCTTTGAATTCCTAGATGATACTGAGATAACTAAGGAAAGAAAGAGAGAGAAAGGAAGGGAGAAAAGAGAAGGGAAGGGAAGGAAAGGAAAGGGGAAAAAAAGGAAGGAAGGAAATATTTCTGATTGAATTATTGCCTTAAACATAAAATACTTCTTTTTTTTTTTTTAAAGATTTTATTTATTTATTTGTCAGAGAGCGAGCGAGATCGAGCACAGGCAGACAGAGTGGAAGGCAGAGTCAGAGGGAGAAGCAGGCTCCCTGCGGAGCAAGGAGCCCGATGTGGGACTCGATCCCAGGACACTGGGATCATGACCTGAGCCGAAGGCAGCTGCTTAACCAACTGAGCCACCCAGGCATCCCAAACATAAAATACTTCTATATACTGAATGTTATGCTTATTAAAATACTCACTTCCATTTTATAGTTTTCTTATATAACTTTAAATATAAAGTGCGTTTACTTACATAAACTAGCTCTTACCAATATTTATTTTGAGTTGTATCTCCACTAACACTAAGGTGGGTGGTATCTTATTACTGGCCGTTAGGGATGAAAGTCCCATCTCCCTATCTGGCCTTCTCTGACAACCTCCCGAACCTCATTTTATATAGTTTCATATTCTGTTCACTAGTAGACCATAGGATGGTGTAGTCTGTTGAGTACCTTACTGAAATGTAGGTAAATACAGTTTTGTAATCCTAAGAACCTTGTGTGAAATATAGGAAGAATGAATCTTATAATTAAGTAAATTCCTAGCTCATTAGTGGTCTGTCCTTGGTCAGCACTGGGCCCATGTCTTTTGCTTATTTTGTTGAATGATTTCATCATTCTCTTGGGGAATGGATGGAAAGTATATTTACCAGATTTGTGGATGTTGCAAAGCTGTGTGGGACTGATACAGAGCTGGGTAGAATAATTACTTATTTTGGATGACACAGTTGAAATCCAGCTTTTTCTATCAGAGAGAATGGATTGAAACCCAAAAAAGGAACATGCTCTTCCCCTTGCACTGGGTCAAACTGAGTTTTGTGTCCTTTCCTGATTGAATTGCTGTGGTTGTAGAAATATCATAAGTAATTTGCATTGGGCTGTTGATTAGCAAAATAAGGTAGAAATTACTATCATTGTCTGGGTTTTCATGATACCCTAACCTGAATGGGGACTACACAGTATGGAAAGGTTGGAATAGGTGGTCCTGGGTTAATAGTCACATTGATCTCTGCTCTCCTTCAGACCTGCTCTTCCTTCGGTCTCCCTTATCAGAGTGGATTGCAATCCATCCACCTTGTTGTTTAAACCAGAAGTTGAGAGTCATCCTCTATACTTCCTCCTCTCCAGCTTCACACATTCACTCAATTACCATGTCCAGTGTGCCCAACCTTCTAATTTCACTGAGAATCCATGCAAGTCACCATTTTAGCTGGTTCTGCTACTGTCTGGCCACTGTAGTGCCTTCCATGGATCATTCCTAGAGCCTCCTTAACTGATCTCCCTGTTTCCACTCCCCTCCCCCACTCTCCAGTCTGTTTAAAAATACAATTTAGATCATATTGTTTCCCTGTTTAAGCCCCTTTCATGGTTGACCACTTGGAACTTAAAATCCGAGCTCTTTAAGATGATCTGCATTATATCATTGAGTCTCTGCCTCCCTCTTCAGTCTTAAGACTATTTTGCCTCTTGGTTTCTGTGTTCCAGCCACTTTGGCCTTCTAGTTCTGAATGTACCCAATTATTTCTGATCTCAGATCCTTCACATATGCTGTTTCTTCTGCTCAGTATTTATTTAAAAATGTGTTTATGCATTTAGAAAAATACGTAAATCATAAATGTAGAATGCGATGAATTATTAGAATGAGCACATACATGTTACCACTGCCGGGTTGAGAAATAAACATTATTACTTGCTTTCCAGAAGATTCCCTCGCATTCCTCCCCAGTTATTCTCTCTGTTATGATTTGCAGAGATGATCACTGCCTGACTTCTTACATCATAGATTAGTTTTTTTTTTTTAATTTATTTATTTGACAGAGAGACAGTGAGAGAGAGCATGAGCGAGGAGAAGGTCAGAGGGAGAAGCAGACTCCCCGTGGAGCTGGGAGCCTGATGCAGGACTCGATCCGGGGACTCCGGGATCATGACCTGAGCCGAAGGCAGTCGCCCAACCAACTGAGCCACCCAGGCACCCCACATCATAGATTAGTTTTATCCAGTTTTTAACTTAACGTAAATGGAATCATTCAATATGTATTCTTTTGGGGCCGGCTTCTTTCTCTCAGTGTTCTGTCTGGGAGATCATCTGTGTTGTAGCAGGTGGCAAAAGTTTTCATTGTTGGGGCCCCTGGGTGGCTCAGTCGTTAAGCACCTGCCTTCAGCTCAGGTCATGATCCCAAGGTCCTGGGATTGAGCCCCATATCAGGCTCTCTGCTCACTGGGGAGCCTTGCTTCTCCCTCTCCAGCTCCCCTGCACTTGTGTTTCCTCTCTTGCTATCTCTCTCTGTCATAAATAAATAAAGTATTTTTTAAAAAAAAGTTTTCATTATGTGGTATTCCATGGTATAAGTATTCCAGTATTGGTTCTGTTGACATTTCCTTCTAATTCTTTCTTTTATGAATGATACTCGTATGAACATGCTTATAAATGTCTTTTGGTGCACATACATACACATTTCTGTTGGATGTGTTTTAGGAATGGGATTGCTGGGTCATAAAGTATTTGTATGTTGCATGGAATGTTTTTCCCTCCACTCTTCATTTGGCTAACTTCTTGTTTATTCTTCAGATTTCAACTTAAAGGGCACATCTGCAGGCAGGCCTATCCATTGCTGTCCCCCCAATAATTTTAAATTAGGTCTTCCTGTTGTACTCTGTCGTAACTCCATCATAGTACTTACTATCATTTATGATTTTGCATATATTACTTACATAATAGCTATCTTCCTATTAAAAGGTGTCAGAGCACCGGCTTTTTTTCTTTGTAGAACTTTGCCAGTGTCCTGGTACATGGTAAGCATTCAATAAATACTTGTTACGTAATGAGTGAAAGGTTACTATTATTTTGAAATGTTGCCAACATTGGGATTTGCTGTTTATACAGAACATCAATTTGGAGAGTTTAATGTCTTTCAACTGGAATTTTAATTTTTTAATTCTACAAAGAGAGCCTTTTCCTTTTAAAACAATTTTTCTTTTTATGTATGATAAAATGGAAAGTGGCTTTACTGCCAGGTAGTTACACAATCTTGGATGAATCACCTAAATTCTTAGTTTTTTCTTTTGAAAATGAGTGGCCTGTTTTGCACCGTCTCTAGGATCCTCTGACGAGAGGCTCTCTGGTACTACCCCAAAGTGATACCTGTATGCAAATAAGCCAACCACAAACTGCAGTGCTCGCAACCACAGGCAAATTGTGATTCTAGGAAGAGCATACTAATGTGTAATCTTGCTTTCACATTCTTAATGACTTTCTCTGGTTTGGTCTGGAGTATCAGCTGAAGAAAGACAGTTTGCAGGGCGCCTGGGTGGTTCAGTGGGTTAAGCCTCTGCCTTCAGCTCAGGTCATGATCTCAGGGTCCTGGGATCGAGTCCCGCATCGGGCTCTCTGCTCAGCGGGGAGCCTGCTTCCCCCTCTCTGTCTGCCTGCCTCTCTGCCTGCTTGTGGTCTTTCTCTGTGTGTCAAATGATGAATAAAATCTTAAAAAAAAAAAAAAAGACAGTTTGCTGCCCGTCTGGAAGGTTGGAGCCACAGCCGAATGTTGACATTGGGTTAGCAGGACCTTCATTAGGTAGCTTCATTGTTTAGTTTGAATTATTATTATTGTTATTTTAGGATCTTTTTTATTTATTTGAGAGAGAGTGGGAGAGAGCACAAGTGAGAGGGAGAAGCAGGCTCCCTGGGCTCGATCCCAGCACCCTGGAATCATGACCTGAGGGAAGGCAGCCACTTAGCTCACTGAGCCACCCAGGCACCCCTGTTTAGTTTGAATTTTTGTAATTGTCAAAAGTTAGAGAAATTTACATTTAAAATTAATCCTCAGTACCATTGGAGTTTAAAACAGATGACTTTGTAATCACCTGGGGATCCCAGATAATAAGTGAATTCTGTTTCTTTCTGCTCAGGTGGTAGAGTTGGCCGTGCAGGTCTGATCACCAGTTATCCTATGTTTAATAAACCTCTGTTTTAGAGTCACAGTCATGAGAACCAAGAAATAGGTATATGCTTGTGTTTTCATCTGACTTTCCAGAGATGAGCTTATGCTTCATTTTTTTTTTGCCTGATATTCTAATTTGAGAAGAGAATGTGTTACCAATAATGCTGAATAATACCGATGATGTCATATGATACAGTGCTATAAAAGCAAGTCACTCCAGCAAAGGAGGATGCTGAGAAACATGCTAGAGGACAATTAGTATATTAAGTTTTGATAAAGGCCAATTGATATATTTAGACTCTTGAGTGTTTTCTGTTGTCTCTAAATAGATCATCTCTGTAGCTTCTCTCTTCATTCCTTTCCTGTCGCTTTGGTAGGAAACGTAGGTTAGGTCTACGTTCAGTCATAATTTGTTCGGTTATAAGAACTTTGAAAGCAGCACAGAACTAAAATACTGAGTGAGTTAAGTTGTCCGAATTAAGGTGTGGATGTTACTACTGCATGGCTTAGTGTAGTTTTCAGTATTTCTCAACCTCTTCTGTGACGAGCCAGGGCCAGCTCGTTATTCTCCAAGGCTGTTTTCAACAGAGGAGGATACTAAAGCTAAGTGATTTAGGATGAATAAGGAAAACATTTATGGCAGAGTACAGCAGTATTTACCTTTCCCGGGGTCTTCATTCTCTAATTGCAGAGTCTTCCTTCCCAATTTATTATGTATTTATTATTGATGATTATATGATGGCCGGAGAGTAAGCTATGGGGTCATCCTTTTTTTCTTTTTTGGGGATTTTATTTATTGGAGAGAGGGAGAGAGAGAGCACATGCATGTTTATACAAGTAGGGGGAAGGGCAGAGGGAGGAGGAGAGAGACTCTCAAGCAGAATCCACACTGAGCATAGCGCAGACACAGGACTCAATCCCATGACCCTGAGATCATGACCTGAGCCAAAATCAAGAGTTGCATACTTCACCGCCACCCAGGCATGCCCTATGGGGTCATTCTACAGGCAGTAGGACTAACTGCTTCCTTTCAAATAATGAAAGTCCAGATGCCCATTGAGCTTTTGACGAGTGTACTTGTGGTCTAGGGTAATTGAAGGAAAGCACCTCCCAGATTGCTTAGAATTCCAGTAGCCTCCACTCTTACTAACTGTCCAGAGTTATCTTGTTTTCTCTTCTTTCTGAACTTACCCAGCATGCCAAAGAATATTGTCAGAATAAATTTTATCATTTGATTTTGGGAAGTATCAAACATTTATCAAAGAAGGGAGAGTAGTTTCACTGACTCCATATATCTGTCATCCAGCCTCAATGATTGTCAACTCATGGACCCTTGTGTTTATCTATATCCCTGTCCACTAGTTCCCCCTCCCCACTTATTTTAAAGTAAGTTCCAGATATCATGTAATTTCATCCATAAATATTTTTTATGAGAATAAGTGTTTATGGCACATGTTTTATTTTGCTTTAAATTCTGTTCTGTGACCTTATTCATATGTACATATTCACTAGGATTGGAATCAGAGAGCCTTCAGTTTAGCAGTTCTATGGATGCGTGGATATGTTGAAAAATGTAATTACTAGATTTATGCATAAGGTAGCTTTATGTCTCAGGAACTACATGTTCACATTAGATGGAAAGTTAAGAAGAAATTGAAGGCCTAGTGAATGGTAGTGTTGGGCATGATAAGAAAAGAGAGAAGAAGAGATTTTCTCCTTAAAATAAGCCCTTGAGGGAGTTAGGTACTCTTCTTCCCTGCGGTGTTAGAGCAGTAACTCTGGGGGTTGGGCTCTTCCTTACTTTACATGTTGAATAGGTGAGCTCAAGAGGTACAGGCCTCCTTACCTGAGCTGGGCTGCTCAAGGTCTGGATGGTGGTTAGAAATCAGTAACTTGTAAAAAAAGAAAAGTTTGTTTTTCCTAGCATCTTATTTACTAAACAACATGAACATGAACAGGAGAAAAAAAAAATGCAGAGCAGGCTGTTGCCCTCATTGAAAGCCCAGTAGACAACCTTGAAAGACAGCCCTGGCAAGTAGTAACCTGAACTTCGTATCACCGTATCCCCTGAACTCTCCCCCTGAACTCTCTCCTCTCATTCTTTCACTCTGTTTTCCTCGGGGCTCTCGACACATCCTACCATTGCATAAACTTCGCTAGTTTAAGCCCTGGTTAGGAATCATTTAACAAGGCCTGTCTTCCCATTCCCACCCTCACGCCACTAGAGGTACCGCCATAGAGATCACATTTGAACATTTCCAGATGTCACTGTGAGGAATTGTTAAACTTAGGGCATTCGGATGCTGGTAGTAAAGTTAAATGTTTATCTTTTTAAGTATTATTTTAAAACTCACAAAACATTCCCTTTTGTGCTATAGCTCCTGGATTTTTTGTCTATTAGATGAATACTTAATAGTCTTGGTGTTCAGCATCTGTGGTTAGGTTGGTATTGCGTTGAGATAAAAAGAAACGAGGGGCACCTGGGTGGGTCGGTTAAGTGTCTGACTCTTGATTTTGGCTCAGGTCATGGTCTCAGGATGGTGAGATGGAGCTGTAGGTTGGGCTCCCCCATCAGCAGGGAATCTGCTTGAGATTCTCTCTCTCCTTTTCTCTTTCCTTCTGCTCTTCCCACCCCAGCTTGTGTGCACACATCCACGCATGTGTGCATGAGTGTGCTCTCTCTCAAATAAATAAATCTTTAAAAAAAAAAAAGAAATGAGACAATTTCTGTTGCTATTCGTATTAAAGTGAATGAGATATAAAACAATGGGAAGAAAGATCTACTTCCAGCGTGATCAGGGAAAAACTTCAAGAAGGAAGAGGCATTTTAGTTAGGTATTGAAGGATGGGTGATATTTGGAAACACAAAAGATGACTAAAGGGTGTTCCAGATGGAAAGAACATTGTGAACAAAGGGAGAGGGAAAACAATGTGGGGCGCACAGAAGGAGCCACCCATTATTCCTTTTTTATTCATTTTGGCTGCAGTGTAGGATGCAAGGGGAAAGTATTAGGGAAAAGGAAAGATGGGGATGAGTGAGTGAACGATCTGTACATTCTGTGTTTTATCTAAAAGTTATACACATTATTTTAAAGTAGTATGGCTTTTTTATTTTAAATAATCTCTATAGTGGAAGATTCCCAGGTTATTTTCTAGAATTAAAAATTACCAGAGAAATAGGACAATAATTTAAGTCTCTCTCTCTTACAGCGTGTATTTCTCTATATTTCATGGAGTTTCATAAAATAAGGGGATCTTTTCCCCCATTAAAAAATGTATGGGGAGGGGGCACCTGGGTGGCTCAGTGGGTTAAAGCCTCTGCCTTCGGCTCAGGTCATGATCTCAGGGTTCTGGGATCCAGTCCCAAATCGGGCTTTCTGCCCGGCAGGGAGCCTGCTTCCTCCTCTCTCACCGCCTGCCTCTCTGCCTGTCAAATAAATAAATCAAATCTTAAAAAAAAAAAAAAGTGTATGGGGAGGGGATAACATAGTACTGTAAGAGTTTATCTTAGTACTATGTAGAGATAAAACCTTCTTAATTTAGGAAAGTGCATGTGTATTTTTAAAATTTATTTTTGATGATTACATTCAATTCTTTAAAAAAATTTGGAAACACTGTCAAAGGTACAGAAGAGCTGAAGTTCAGTGCAAGGAACTATTTTCTGAATTATTTCAGAATACCTTGCTGACATGATGTCCCATCACCCACAAATATTGTTACTTATTTCCTAGAAAGAATTGCTCCTTCATAACTACAATATAACCATCAAAAAAGTTTACATTGTACTTCTGTCTAATCTCAGACTCCATTCAAGCTCACCAGTTGTCCCAATGACTCATAATAACAAAAAGATATAGTTCAGATTTGTCATTTTATTAATTGTCATGCCGCTTTATTCCCTTTAAATCTGGAGAAGTTATTCAATCTTTGATGTTTATAACCTTAAAACTTCTGGAGATAAAGGCCAGTTGTTTTGCAGAGTGTACATCACTGTGAGTTTGTCTCATGGCTCCTCGTGCTCAGGTTGAGGTTCTGTATCAGCAGGAATATTACCAAAGTGGTGCTGTGTCCTTTCTGTGGTATCCTGTCAGGGGGCACACGATTTTGTCTTATCCCATTACCATTGGGTGTTCACTCTGATTCTTAGGTTAAGATGGTCCCTGGAAGACACCCTTCTCTTGTATAAAAAGTGTTTTGATGTCCGGTACTTCGAGAGCCTATAAACATCCCCATTACTCATCACACTTCTGGTTATGGCCTTTTTCGGTGTGCTGTAATCCTGTTCCTATTATAATTTGTTTTAAAGCTCAAATTGTTCCAGATTTCTCTAGTAGAAGCCCCTTCAAGCTGGCTTCTGTATTTTGATGGCACGTCTCCATTATTCTTCGAGCACTTTCTTTCTGGCACAAGAATATATTCCAGGCTTAACTTGTGCCGCCTTTGCCCTGTTACCAGCCATTTCTCCAAGGAGTCCTTAACAGTGGAGAATGGTATTAGAAAGCAAGATCTGGGTGCTGGCTGTGGTTATCACCATTGGAGTACTGCTGATCTCAGGCCCTGTCGATGGACAGAGCTAAGGAGAATATGTAATTGTGTGTGAATATGTATAAATGGTTATACACACCCACGTATATCCATGTTTTCAGTCCGTCTGGAAAACTACAAGTTCACACTGGTAATTCCAATTTCAGTCAAGGCGGAGTGCCCATTCTAGTTTTCTCTCTTCCCGTACTGCACTCTCATTCTCTGACAGTGAGGAACCTGGTCCCCGTTATCCTGATCCTTCCCCTCTATGACCAACCACTTTTCTGTTGCCTCTGCAGCCTCCTCCAACGTACTGGTGCCCCCCTCGGCCCATGGGCTCTCGCACCCTGCCTTGGGCTTCCCTGCAGTGCACCCTGCCCTCCCTGCCCTACCCAAGCGTCAACCTACCATACCAGGCAACTCCCAACATCCCTGGTGGACACCACCCTCCTCACCCCGCTCAGACTTATCCCAGCCTATCCCTCCCCCAAGTGGACGCCCTCTCTTCCTCTTCTTCAAATCCATGCACGGGACTGTTGTTCTTACTCTGCTTGGGCTCTGCCCGCCTACAAAAGACCTCCCTCAGTTCCACCCCAAGCCTTTGAAGCATGAAGCATTACAGTCTTTTACAGAAAAGATGTTTAGGAAGAATATGGTTTTCTCTTAGGGAATTGGAAGTGTCTGGAGTTAAAATTGCATATGGCTCTGAAATTTCATTGACAAACTCATTGAACATAAAATCTTTGAACTCCTGCTGAGCACCAGGCACTGAGCTAGGCCCCTAGGGATAGAGCAGTGAACTAGGCAAAAGCCCTTCCCTCCTGAAGCTGCGTTCTCTGACTCAGGCTGTTGAAGCTTAGGCAAGTTAGTAACAAATTGATAACCTCTCTAAGCCTGTTTCCTCATGTCAGAGGGAAATAGTTGTAATTTTGCCCATGGGGGTGTTGTGAAAATTGAATAATGTGTGTTCTGTCGTAATCACCACAGAAGCAGTATATAGATAGCTCAGCTGAAACGCCATTCATCACTCTAAAATTTCATTTAAGAGTTTGAGGAGAAAGCAAAAGAATTCCTTGGAAGGAAAGTGATATCTACTCTTCAAATTATTTCTCCTTTCCTTTAGCATACTTTTACGTAAGAATAAGCACTTCAGTTTAAATCGTATGCTTGTGTGTAGGCCTGTTTCCTGAGTCTTAGAATATAACATAAAAGTGTAAATGACACTTGTTGCCGTGTTTGAATCAGATAACAGTTTCATAGATGGGTCTTCATGGGGCCTGAGAGACATGACATATTCAGATATTTGGAGCACAGTTAATGAAAAGATCATTATTATATATTATTAGAAGAGAGACCATTTTGTTGCATGGTAATTTAAGTTATAAAATGACTTTTTTGTTGTTTTTAAGGGAGGGTAATGGCTTAATATTAAAATTCATTTTCTTTTTAATTTTACTGGTTGCTGGTATTTGAACCTAAATAATGATTTAGGTGCTGAAACGGATACATCTAGTAATATCTATATTACTGTATTAGTGGGGTTAAATACATAGAGCATGTAACCTCTAAAACTCTAATAATTTTCCCTGGAAGCCATGCCTTCTGTCATCAGAGATATAACAAGTCTCTAATATTTGCTTCATTTTTTAAAAAAAGATATCATTTATTTATTTGACAGAGAGAGACACAGCCAGAGAGGGAACAGAAGCAGGGGGAGCGGGAGAGAGAGAAGCAGGCTTCCCATGGAGCAGGGAGCCCGATGTGGAGCTCGATCCCATGACTCTAGGATCATGACCTGAGCCAAAGGCAGACACTTAGCAATTGAGCCATCCAGGCGCCCCTAATGTTTGCCTTAATGTATACAGTACTCTTAATGAGGGAGTGTTTAGGGACGGGCAGTCCTGATTTACTTTACAAAATATAATTAAAATTAATGTGACATTTTGTATATGTGTCGCTTGTCATTTAATGTTAGGAGTAACTGTTATTTAACTATATGGTGTAATCATAAAAAGAACTCTACAAATGCAGAATGAAATACAAATCCCCATAACTTTAATGGCTTAGGGAAATCTTACTCCCTAATTTCATTTGGGGTGCTTTGATAAAGGTAAAGGCCCACACTTAATGATCATGCTAGAGAATTATGACAGTATCTGCTAATTGAGTGATTAATTGAATAATTAGTTTTAGCGTGTTCTGCCAGCTAGCAGAACACAACTCACTCCAAGACAGAAATGGGTTAACTAAGAAGAAGTCTTATGAGTAGATGGTCTGAAAAGAGGTGAAGGAGGCAGGGAAGATGAGATGGTCTGTAGAACCCTGGAGAAGAGCTCTGGCGGAAAAGGAAAAGCTCTCTAATACAAAGAACTCAGAAGTATTCGGCAAAGCAGTAGGCAGAGAAGATAGCCCTTTTTTTGGCCATAAAGATTGACAGGAAGTGGGAAGGTCATAAGGATCTAATAATATGCTTTCTTTTCTTTTTTAAGATTTTATGTATTTATTTGAGAAAGAGTGGGCACTAGCTCGGGGGGGTACAGAGGGAGGAGAAGAAGCAGATTCCTCACTGAGCAGGTTGCTCAATGGAGCTCCACTCAGGGCTGGATCTTAGGACCCTGAGATCCTCACCTGAGCCAAAGGCAGACGCTTAACCTACTGAGCCACCCAGAGGCCCCATAACATGCTTTTCTAATGTGGAACACATACTATTGCTGAAATCTACTATAATTCTGTATAGGAGATGAATGAGGAAAGGAAAAGGGGGTATGGGGCAAGAGATGAGGGTAAATAAGGAGTGAACTAGTCAGCCAGGAGGTGAGTTGGCGGTGTGGAATAGAGAGTGGAAAGGGAGAACAGTAGAGAAGGAACAAAACAGAAGAGAAAGGAGAGAATGAGAAAGAGGATCATACCTTTCTGGATTTGGTGGACTTTAGAATTCTTTGGAATTGTCCGTTGAGATACAACGGTGGCTTATATTTCTTTGGAGTTTTGGGGTCAACTTTTTAGTAACTGTATTTGCTCTAGGAAGAGTTTTCCTTTAAAGATTCAGGATTTGTTTTTGTTTCTCAATAGAGTAACCACAACACCCTGACCTAGGGATATGATTCTGTGGGGGTATAATCAATGGCAAGATAACATCAACATTATGAAGAAATGAATCAAGACAAAGGCCAAACTGAAGATCTGTGTTCCTACGCTAAACTCTGTTGTCAAGTGTTGCCATTAGCTTTAATCATTTCAACATTTGTCATCTTCTGTGTTTCAAGCCCGATTCTAAATGTCAGGGATGACAGGATGCTTAGGACAGTGTTCCCTCCCACCTTCTAGGATCAGGCTGGTTAATGGGAAAGACAAGTGATGGGTCTATAGGAAATGTTTCGGCAGCATGGAGAGGGAGTTCTGTGAAAGAACTGTGCCTGTAGAGGTAAAGAGAGGTTTCCAGAAAGTGGCCTTGGGTGAAGTTTATTTAAGGTGAAGGTTAAGTGGAGCCTTGCAAGAGGAAAGTTAGAATTGTGCAAAGGTGCTGGGGTATAAAAGAGCACGTTTGGTTAATTAATGGGCCGTTTAATGTGATGAGAGCATAGAACGCAGGTTGTGGGAGTAATGAAAAATGAAGCAGAAGCAGAAAGAGAAGGTTGAGGCCAGATTCTGAAAGATTGTAGGTAAAAGGGTTGGATAATGTCCACTAGGGGTATGATAACCCAGGGTAGTGGTGGTAGTAAACATTGGCAAACATATCAGTGGACAAAGAAGAAGATTCAAAAACAACCTCCAAAACATGCAAGTATTATTCAGGGCAGTACTTCAGATCATTGGGAGAAGCTGGACTAATTCATCAATGGTGCTGGGACAAGTTGTTGACTCTTCAAGTAGGACATTTGAGTTACTAGTTGAGAAAATAGTTTATGTGATACATTTAGGTTAAGTATCAGATTCAGGGCCGTCTGGATGGCTCAGTTGATTGACTGTCCAACTCTTGATCTCAGCTCATGTCTTGATCTTAGGGTTGTGGATTCCAAGCCCTGCATTGGCCTCCATACTGGGTATGCAGCCTACTTAAAAAAAAAAAAAGAATCAGATTTCGATTTAGCAGCTTTTTTTTGAGACTCTGGCTTTATAGCTAAATAGAATCTAATGTTTCAGGCCATTTTTCTTACCCTGAAATTTTTTTTTTGTAGCATCTGCAGAAAAAGAGGCAATCAAGGGTACATACTCCAAAGTACTGGATGCATATGGACTCTTAGGTGTTTTACGATTAAATCTTGGTAAGTTCATTATTCAATATAATTCATCTTTTTCCATATTTTTAATTCTAAGGATTTGAGAGACTGTTTACATATAATTTCATACTCTGTATTTGAACTAAAAGCACGGTAACATCTTTTAAACCCTAATTACGCTAATCTTGGGAAAATGTTTGTTGGTTACAGAGGCATGCTACTTACTCAGGCTCTTGTGATTTTAAGTTCCAGAGACATTTGTCCTATTTAAACATTTAAGATCGGTATTTGTTGTCAAAAGAGAAAATCAGGGTATTGCCCTTTTTTGTTTGGTTTTGGTGCAGTGTTTTAGGAAAAGATGTCCTAGTGAGGACCATCCTGATTACTCTGGTTTATAGTGGAAAGGACATCTGCTTTGTATTTAAAAGATCTCAGCTTGAGTCTCTCTCTGCCACTTAGTGTCACCGAGCGCTGCAGAGTAACCTTTGTGATTACCAGTTTGTCTGTATAGCATGGCTGCAGGTGTGGCCCAAGGCCTGGTACCAGTCCGTGAACCATTTTGTTATTGGTCTGTGATGAGATAAGGAGCTTGCGCCATCATGCAAACCAACACGCAAACCAACACGTGGCTTCCATCACTGATAAAGTCTTACTAGGAAAAAAAAAAAAAGTCAGCCAAACTAAACAGTGAGGTAGTTGGTTTCCATTCTGGAACAAGCACCCTTCTCACTGTGACAGCTTATGAGCCATACTTTGAGGAGGGCTGGTGTGTAAAGTGGAGATTTGTCATTTGTTATGAATCTCTCGAATGTAAAAAGCACTGTCCCTAGATGCATAACTAATACTGTCTCAGGTATACCGTCACAGTCCATCAAGGTTTATTTTAATCCTGGTTTATGAAGGAGAATATCTCAGGTTGGTTATGTTAAGACACTGAACTTAGTCTAGATAGTGGTGGAGTGGTGGAGCCAAGATTCAGGGCCTTGTTTGCCTTCTCCAAGCCCACTGTCAGAGTACACCACCGCTGAATTTCGCCTTCCTGCTAATTTCATAGAATTTTTGTCAAAATGAGTGAAAAATCTCTGTGAAAGTTTTCGTAAACCAAATTGTTTTATAAGTTGTTAGCAGGGGCTTTCTGTTCATGTGTCAGCTCACACTGATATTTTTCCCATTTTTTTTTTCACTGTGCTATTTACAAAGAATTCCCACATTTATTGTCTTATCTGGATTTCCTGGCATTCATAAAAGAAAGATGGGGAAGATAACATATATGTATATATATATATATATATATATATATATATATATTTTTTTTTTTTTTTACTGGATAAATTTTGAATATCCCCAGATTTAGTAGAGGAATAATTTCATCAATGTGAGATACTCTGTTAATGTTTAAATGCTGCGTTATACTAAATGTGTTTAAACAAGGGTTTTTTTTTTCATCTTCTGCCAAAATCCAGTTGTAAATATAAACATGTCCATGACAGTTTAAAATAACCATGCTGTCAGATTTAAAAAGTTGGAGACATGACAAGAAAGTTGGGAGACACTGAATAATCTGAAAAATATTGGGACTTTTTAATCCAATTAATTCTTTGGTTTTTGCAGGTGATACCATGTTACATTACCTGGTCTTAGTCACCGGGTGTATGTCTGTTGGAAAAATTCAAGAATCTGAAGTTTTCCGAGTTACTTCCACTGAATTTATATCGCTACGAGTTGATTCTTCAGATGAGGATCGCATTTCAGAAGTGCGAAAAGTTTTGAATTCGGGAAACTTTTATTTTGCATGGTCTGCCTCTGGAATTAGTTTAGATCTGAGTCTTAATGCACATCGTAGCATGCAAGAACACACAACTGATAATAGATTTTTCTGGTGAGTTTGTGTTAAACATTTTTTTTCCCTTTGTAGTCATGTGCTTGCTGGGCAATAGTTTGATTTGGATCATAGTGTGTTCATCAGTTATTTCCAGAGACAGCAGCGACGGGCACTGCTGGTTGAGCACACCGCTCTTCCCTGCTCCAGAATCCAGTAGAGCGGGTCACACATCCAGTGCCAGCTTACTGAAGTTCTCATGGGACACAAGACCCATTTGCTCTTCTTGATCTAGACTGACCTTTCATTTCTGAAATATATTTAAGATACTTATGTTAAAATTAAGAATGAATTAGTTATAATAAAATTGCATTACCCATATTTACTCTTCTTAGTTTTGAGATCTAGTCTCCGGCAGAGACAAGACTGTTTCTCCAAGATAACATTGCCTTATTTTTAGTTTTAAAGGTTATAGGTAGATAAACTTGATTCAAGAGCAATAGACTATGAAGAAGTGGCATACTAGGATAAAGTTTTATACTATAATAAAGGAAGACTTAAGTAGGTAACAAATGTATTTCATTGTCATGTGTAAATGTGTTGTACTATAAGTACGCATGAAGGGTAGGCATATGTGACTCTAATCAGTACTGCTTTATTGCAGCTGACCAGATTTCTAGAATGGTGCTTCTCTTGTTCACAGCCAGCATTACTGTTGATTTTTTTCCTTGACATCACGTAGCAATTATATTTCTTTCTATTTCCATGTTGTAAGGCCAAAGTCCAGGACTCTCAGCTCTTGGGTCTCCCTTAGTAGGTCAGATCAAGGTGTTCCTCCTGTATATTTTCTTTCTCTCTCCCTTGTACCGTCTACCCATGGTCCTTGAGGAGCACATCGAGTCTGAACCATCGCTCTGGCTGTCCGTCCATCTGAGGGCTCAAAACCAACAACAATGTGAGGATAAGAAACTAATTTTAGCGGAAACTTTGTAGCTAATGTGGAACTTTTTTGGTGTGGCATAGTAGCAGAATGAAAAAAGACTCTGGTGCACTGTAGTCAGAGACTTGGAGCCCCACAAAGGAGGAGATGATGGCCGTGGCCTAGGGAAGGAAGGGTTGAGGGCAGCTGAGTGCAGAGAGCTCTGCTCATGTCAGCTCCATACTTTTCATGATGGAGGAGGCATAGAAATCCCTGAACATTTAAGGTGATACAGCTGGGCCAGGCAGCTGGCCTCACTTTTTTTCCCTCCTCTGCCCTGCTCATTCTTTGCCCAAATTCCTTAGATTAAGAGATAAAAGTTTTCCTGCCATAATTAGAATTTTAAGCAGGAGTGGATGCATTGGCTTAATGATCAGCAATTAAGCACATTTGTTAAGTTTAACCAGTAGGAATTATTTATTTAGTTAGTTCAATTAAGGATGGAGGTGGCAACAAGTTTAGGTCACAGATTGAGGGAGTTCATCTAGCAGGAGACAAGTAAGAGTCACCAAAAATGAGTTTTGATTTTTACACTTTTTGCAATTTTGCTAAGGATTGACATTCTTGAGCTTCACTTGGCATAGAAAAATGAAAGCTTTATGCATTAACTGTACCTACTCTCATAGCTTAGTAGAGCTGTTTCCCAGGATATGGCCACGTCAGTTTTGTCATCACAAACACCTATCTCAAAACCCAAGTCAGGTCATTCCACTGGAGATTTGAAGCTGCTGCCCGTTGAAAGTTGTTTTTAAATTTAAATAGAAATAAAACAGCAACACATTGACAGGAAAGAAAAATGACAGCCGATGGCAGAGGGAGAAACTCTACCAGCACGAACATATAGGATCCCACTTGTTTTTAGTGGGGGCAAGTACGTTGCCTAGATCTCTGCCGTGTCATGGGACTTGGTGTTGTGTCCGGATATGCTGGCCATGTTTGAACTTGGCCTCCGATCAACGCACGAAAACTGAAGTCGCATTTTGAAAATACATAATGGCCATTGGATTCAGTGTCAGCCCAGCAGTAATCTCACCACTCAGTTACATTATGCTTTCTTGCATGGACGGCTTACCAGAACTGCACATGGCCACTCTGTTTCACCTGTCCTGCAGCCTGTACCCTTCGGAGAAGGGCTGGGCAACAGCTGGTCTAGCAGTAGTGCTGTGTATTAATGACTAAGACAGCAAGATAGCGCAGAGTACTTAAGAAAAAATTTGCATAAAACAGAAGAGTTTTAAAACTCAAAGAACCAATCTTCAATATTATAGAAAATTGATTTTTATAATGCTTTGTTATCAGAAGAGACCAGCCAGAAAGTTTTCCTGTGTAGTATAGTTTCCTTGGTGATCCGTTGGTTGGGAAATTCCACGTGCTTTTTTTGGAGGACTAAGGTTCCTGTTGAGAGCCCAGTAGAGGCAGGCAGCAGGATGAGAAGGTGGCCAACCCAGCAGGACTCCAGCCCCTGTCCCTGCTTTAGCCATACCGGACTCTGCTTTGATGTGTTTCCTAATCACTGGGCTTCCTTGTGTTTGAGTAAAACTTTCTGCTCCAGAAAGGTTTGGAAACACGGCCCCCTCTGTTACCTAGAATGCTAAACTATTTGGAGTAATGGAAAACTCTAGACACGTATTGATATGGATGCTGCTAGTTCAGTTGGCTATTTAAATTAAAATTAAGTAGCTTTATTAAAGTGGAGCGTTAAGAGTAGAGCTTTATAAAGTGGTGTGGGGATATGCGTATGAAATCCGTTTTTTTGAAAAGTTAGTTTATGTATATATTATATAAGAAGTCAACAGAATGGGGCACAGATACTAAAAACATATAAAAGATAGGCTTCTTTTCTGTAGACCTACAGGTCATATGCCAAAAAATCGCATTATCTAGCCTTCTCTTCTGATTCCTAGTATAGTAAATGTAAATGAATTGATTTATTTGTAGGCCCTTTTAATTGAATAGCATTAAATTAATGTTTCAGGAGCATTGTTTTAATACTTATGCTATGTTATCTGGTATTCAGTAAGCTAATGAGTTATTTTTTTTCTGTTAGGAATCAGTCTTTGCACTTGCATCTCAAGCACTATGGTGTGAATTGTGATGACTGGCTATTACGCCTCATGTGTGGGGGAGTAGAAATCAGAACAATTTATGCTGCTCATAAGCAGGCAAAGGCTTGCCTCATTTCCAGACTCAGCTGTGAACGAGCTGGGACCAGGTTTAACGTCCGGGGAACAAATGATGACGGTCACGTCGCTAATTTTGTAGAAACAGAACAGGTATATAGTGTTTTATATTGCTTAATTCATGTATTAGATGAGAGGCCCAGAAAATAATAAAACCAGAGATCTTCATTTGATTCAGAACTCCTTTTCACATCTTTAATGTCATCTTGTAGTTGTTCTTGGCCTTAAGGAAGGCTTCTCTGAGACAAACTTATTTATAAACAAACTTAGGTATGGCTCTTCAAATGAGTAACAAGAATTTTACTAATTAGCATGCTGTTGTCAATGCTGTACATTTTGGTATTGAATTTTTAAAATCTTCAATTATAGAGCATGACAACTTAATAAAAATGTCTTAATAAAAAGACAACTTTTTTGTGAAATTAAATCAAACCCAGCTTTAAAAGTAGATATATATACCATCTAAAATTAAGTTATGGCATTTGCAGTCAGAGATAGACAAATACCGTATGTTTTCACTCATATGTGGAATTTGAGAAACAAAACGAATGAAGAAAAAAGAGACAAAACAAAAAAAAAAGACTCCTAAATACAGAGAACAAACAGGTGGTTGCCAGAGGGGGCAGGTGGCTGGGGGAAATAGATAAAAGGGGTCAAGATAACACTTACCTTGTTGAGCACTGAGAAATGTGTAGAGTTGTGGAATTTTTTTAAAATTACGACATTTTTGGCTCTGAAACTATAGAATTGAAATTCAGGCCACACCCCAAGCCTGACTCAGTTCTTCAAATTAGTTTTTGAAAAATATTAAAAAAAAAAACCTAAAAAAATTAAATATAAATGTAAGTGTGTAAAATATTGAGATTTAGAAGGCATTCCTTTTTAAAAGTTATGATACATATGCTTATGTTTTTACTCTTTTTTGGATAATATACAGCAAAACTATTACTTATTAAAAGAAAGTCAAACTTATTTAGTTGCCTCTTCTAGATATTTTGTTTGGACAATTAATTATATGCGAGAGTCTGGTCATAAGACAAAACTAGCAGGCAACAGATGTTAGTAAATTTGTCTTTGTTATGTAGAGGAAATAACTTTGTGGAAATATTTTATATCTGATTTTTCTCTGTAGGTTGTGTACTTAGATGACTCTGTTTCTTCTTTCATACAAATCCGGGGATCTGTTCCATTGTTCTGGGAGCAACCAGGGTTGCAGGTATCTGTGTAACATTGTTTTATCTTGTGTTTTTCTCTTGAATATTTTCCATGTTTTCTAAACTTTCAGGACAGTTCATTGGATAGTTCTGTTACTCAGTTTAGTAATATTAGATAGATTGACAAACGAGGGCTAAATATAAGAGTTCGTGGAATTGTCTTAGATATTTTTGATTTAATATTCTTTCAAATGTCCATAGAAATTAACTGCTGTATTTAATATGAAAATTGTAATGTTTCCATAGCACTTGATATTCATTGTTTCTTATTTACTGTCTCAGTATCTTAATAAATAATAATTTAGCCTCTTTAGTTAGAAGAATGTAGTTTTTAAAAAAAAGGCTTCTGAAACCAGATTTCTCAGTTTGGATACCTACTCTGCCACTACTAGCTGTATGATCTGGGGCAAGTGGTTTAACGCCTCTATGTCTCCGTTTGTTTATCTATAAAACAGGAAAAATAATACTATTAGTAGTTCCTGTGCATAGGGATGTAAGGATAAAATGAAAAGTACTAAGACCAATGCATGGTACCCACACGCAGCATGTGTGAGGGTTAGCTGTTGTTATCAATAATACATCTGCTATTGAAATTTACTTTATAATTTGTAGTAACCTGTTATCTTTAATATGTTCTCTGATTTGCTTTCTGATATTTTTAACTTTGTTGATGTAAACATCTAATCTTTAAAATATAAGATTTTTTTCCTGTAGGTTTGTACTATTAGATGGCCCATAATAGTGTGATTTTACATTTTTGTGTAGATTTTTTTTTAATTTAATTTTTTTATAAACATATAATGTATTTTTAGCCCCAGGGGTACAAGTCTGTGAATCACCAGGTTTACACACTTCATAGCACTCACCATAGCACATACCCTCCCCAATGTCCATAACCCCACCCCCCTACCTCCCCCCCTTCCCCTGGCAACCCTGTTTGTTTTGTGACAGTAAGAGTCTCTTAAGGTTTGTCTCCTTCCTGATCCCATTACATTTTATTTATATTCAAAAACCTTTAATCCCTAAAGTGTACATTATTTTCATTTTAGACTTCTAGTATGTATTGTCTAGCAAGTTTTATGCTTTAGCCTATAATACTGAGAAAATGGACAAAAAAAAATCTTGCCTCCTTTTAGTTCACAGCTAGATCTCTTACATTTTAGGATAGCTGGAGTGGAGAAAGATTGCAGACCACTTGAACCTTTGCAATACTGCAATTTATGTAAGACAGGCCAGGAATTAACAGGAATTGAAAGCAGTTACAATTCTTGAGTTCTTATAAAAAATTTTGACTTGGCATTTAGGGGTAACTTAAGTAGGTCTATCTCTCCCCAAGTCTCTTTTGGGAAAGAATCCCAACCCTCATTCACCTCTCCTAAGCCTCTGGGATCAGAGAAGGGTGTTTGGAATGTTTGCTTTAAGAACATTCCTAAAGCCTTGTTTTGAGGAATGTGAATTCTTTTGCTTAGAGACAGGGCAGTGTAAGAAATGGGGATAACCTATTTACGGGCCCTCTGTTAGCTGCTGTCTGTGATATTTTATTAGAAGCTCAGAAACATAGTGTTTGATTATTCAGTATGGTTGGATCTTGAATAGTTAAGTTACATTGAGTGATCCACCCTGGGTGAGGCTGTGTTCTGGGGCTGGCCCACATAGTCTATCTTGCCCATGTCATACTGTTTAAAAGCTGAAAGCTACAGATTTTTTTTTTTTTAAAGATTTTATTTATTTATTTGACAGAGAGAGATCACAAGTAGGCAGAGAGGCAGGCGGAGAGAGAGGAGGAAGCAGGCTCCCCGCTGAGCAGAGAGCCCGACGCGGGACTCGATCCCAGGACCCTGAGATCATGACCTGAGCGGAAGGCAGAGGCTTAACCCACTGAGCCACCCAGGCGCCCTGAAAGCTACAGATTTTAAAATCACGCATTTCTTGATATAGTAATTTTTAAGACAAGGCAATCCAACAACTCTGCTAAATTGTCATAGAGCTGGCCTTTTGTCCCAGTTATCAGTTATCTAGCTTAGTAGTTTTTAAAGTCAACCTTTTTTTGAACAGAAGTAGATTAGTTTCATAAGTATCTTTTACAGAAAAACATTTCCCCCCTCATTTTAAGAATAGGTAAGAAAGGAATGAAAATACTTCATCACTTTTTAAAAACTGAAAAATAGATATTTATTTTTAAATATATAAAATACAAAGTCCCCAAATTTATTTCCCCTTAAAAAACAAGCAAGAGCTTTTGATAGAGAGTGGTTGAAAATGATTGTTAGGTGTCCTTTGTATTCTCAGGACTGGAATTAATTTTAGGGTTCCTTGAAGTTTGTGTTACCTCGCGAGAGGCACGGACAGAGATTCCTTGGGACTTGTCCCTTCACTTGCCTCTTATCCCCACAGATAATTCCTCTGAGGCTTTTTTAATTGTGAGATTTTGAAGGATCCTCTGAGGTGATTTTAAAATAAAGATTCATGGTCTCAACTTCACATCAGCTGAAACAGAATCTCTTGAAATGTGACCAGAAATCTGTATTTTTAACCAAGTTCCCTACCATTCACATTTGAGAACTTCTGTGTACCTGATGTTATTCTGTTGACCTTGAAGCATCTCCAGCCCTGTCTGCTCTAACAGCCAGTCCTGAACCAGCATAGGTAGCCCTGTGATACTTAACCCAGCATCCTCCTAGGCCCTGGGACTCTCCCTTGCTTTCACTTCCCACTCTGGCATCCCAGTTCGGCTCTTCCTCATTGCTGGAAGACTCTCACGGTTTCCGGACTATCTCCTCCCAGCTCTCCGGTAGTGCTTCCCACTTACGTTATGTTATGCTCATCAGCTCTGTGAGGCGCACTTTTCTTCACGATCTGCTTTCCTCTACCTGTCCAACCAACTTCATGCCTTGCGTCTTCTAACAAGTATCTTCTCTCCCCAAATTAAAGTTTGCCGTCCTTCAGTAGAGTGCACCCAGGTCTCCTTAAATGGCTTCAGTCCCTCCTCCACACTGATCTCTTCATTAAATACTTAAGGTCCTCCGGTGTATATTATTCTATACTGAGTGCATACTGTATACTATTGACAGATTTAAGGACTACACTGATGATTCAGAGAGAGCTTATCATCTGTTTGGGGTGGGTAGACCTTTTACGGAACAGGTAAATGTCAATATAAATTAGTTTGAGGAATTACTAGGAGTTGTCCTAAGGTGTTACACAGATAAGAATGGTACTTTAAGTGGTGGCACACTCATGGATTTTACTTATGACTTCCTTTCTCAGAAGTTCTTTAACTTTTACAATTTAAACTGTTACTCTGACATTATATTATAGCTCTATTAGCCTTAAAGGATGGAAAGCCTCATCAGAGCTATGTCTCGTATAGTGCTGCACACTCAACTTTGGGTCTAATTGAAGTTAGAGAAATATGTAAACATGAAGCAGTAGTATTAATGGAAAATGATGTTCCATACCACCCAATTAAATTGTTTTTAAAAGATATTTTTGGTACAACCTTTTAAAAAATTGGATAAGTTTATGGCTATTTAAAACCTTACAACTTTCTGGAGTACTGCTTTTATCTCCATTAATATAAGAGCTCTTTTATTATAGAATTTTTTTTAGGCAGTTGTCCTAAAACCTAATTCAGTAATAAAACCAGTCTAGTTTAACCAATGTGTTACTAAGAGTTATGATGTATAGCTAGTTGTGTGTCAAAGACCAGAGTGATGGGGAACCATCACAACCATTGCCTGAAAAACAGTACTTGTATTTTTTTTTACCTTTTTGGCAGTTGGCAGTACTGTGCAAGATAAATATTAATCAGTAGAAAAATGCTGAGGCTTGGACCTTTATATAGTTGTAGGCAATTACCTGAGAGTACTCCAAAGAAAAGGTATCGACTTCTGCTGAGTTTTCTTCAGTCTAAAATGCTTCATGTCTTGGGGTACACATCTTTCAAATTTTAAAATTTTATAAAGACTATTAAGCACCATAAAATGAACTTGAATATAGGTGTGACATTAGGCAAATCATTTCTTATTGAAAAGAAAAAACATCAAAGAGAAAATACTGGTTATCAGGAGAGTCACTAGATTGTCTCACTTTCAGGAGAGAAGGATGTGTGATGAATGGATAATACTATTAATTCAAATTTCAAACTGGATGAGCATATTAGAGCTTATTTTCTGATTTTACTTGTTAAACTGTGTGACTGGTTTGGTAGCCCTCTTCCCATGCCCTTTCAAAGTCACTTTGTTCAAACTGGGGAGAATGAATTCTGGGGAACTTTGATACCAGAGCTTCTGAGGGAAATGTTTAAAAGTGAAGTTCAGGAAAATAATCTGCCGTCACTTTTATTTTTATTTTTACTTTTTTTTAGAGGATAGATTTTTTTTTTTTTTAAAGATTTTATTTATTTATTTGACAGAGAGAAATCACAAGTAGATGGAGAGGCAGGCAGAGAGAGAGAGAGGGAAGCAGGCTTCCTGCGGAGCAGAGAGCCCGATGCGGGCCTCGATCCCAGGACCCTGAGATCATGACCTGAGCCGAAGGCAGCGGCTTAACCCACTGAGCCACCCAGGCGCCCTAGATTTTTTTTTTTAAGATTTTATTTATTTACTTGACAGACAGAGATCACAAGTATGCAGAGAGACAGGTAGAGAGAGAGAGGAGGAAGCAGGCTCCCCGCTGAGCAGAGAGCCTGATGCTGGGCTCCATCCCGGGACCCTGGGATCATGACCTGAGCTGAAGGCAGAGGCTTTAACCCACTGAGTTGCCCAGGCGCCCCTGCTGTCACTTTTATATTTCTTCTTGGCATCTCTTATATATTTCTTAACTTTGTGTCATCTTTCTGCTACTCTCCTATGTGAGAAAAGAAAAACTGTAACAAAACAGGAAGGCGGATATTTTCCATCTTGTTTAATTTTCTTAACCCATATTTTCTGATTGTGTGTGACTGTGAGACTGACTTGGAAAGCCTGTTTTTCCAGGAACAGTGATTTTCTTTTTTAAGATTTTTATTTATTTATTTGACAGACAGAGATCACAAGTAGGCAGAGAGTCAGGCAGAGAGAGAGGAGGAAGCAGGCTCCCTGCTGAGCAGAGAGCCTGATGCGGGGCTCGATCCCAGGACCCTGGGATCATGACCTGAGCCGAAGGCAGAGGCTTTAACCCACTGAGCCACCCAGGCACCCCAGTGATTTTTTTTTTTTAATTTCATTTATATATTTGAGAAAGAGAGAGAGCATGAGAGGAGAGAGGTCAGAGGGAGAAGCAGACTCCCTGCCAAGACTCCAGGATCATGACCTGAGCCAAAGACAGTCGCTTAACCAACTGAGCCACCCAGGCACCCCAGGAACAGTGTTTTTTAATTTGTTGAATCTTGGGATGAAGGAGAAGTAATAGAGCATTTAGCATAACAAAGAAAAATATGTAGACATTGCATTTGTAGGCAGCTTGGAAGAGTAGAAATTTAGTTCAGGAGACCTGAATTCTTGTGTGAATCTTTTTTGTTTGTTTGTTTGTTTGTTTTAATTAGTTCTCTTGATCTGAGGGACAAGTTATTTCACTTGTCTACATTTCAATTTTTTTATTACCCAGATGGTAGTAATATGTTAACTTACACAGGCATGTAGTTTGAGCTTAAAACCAGGTAATGTATACAAAAGACCTCTTAAAAATATCTTTTGGGGGCACCTGGGTGGCTCAGTGGGTTGAAGCCTCTGCCTTTGGCTTAGGTCATGGTCTCAGGGTCCTGGGATTGAGCCCCATATCAGGCTCTCTACTTCAAGGGGAGCCTGCTTCCCCTTCTCTCTCTCTCTGCCTGCCTCTCTACCTACTTGTGATCTCTGTCTGGCAAATAAATAAATGAAATCTTTTTAAAAAAAATCTTTTGCAAGTAAAAATTGTTATTAGTTTATGAATGTTTCTTTTTTTTTTTAAGATTATTTATTTGACAGAGAGAGAGACAGCAGAGAGAGAGGGAACATAAGCAGGGGAGTGGGAGAGGCAGAAGCAGGCTTCCCGCTGAGCAGGGAGCCCAACAGGCATGTGGGGCTCATCCCAGGACCCTGGTATCATGACCTGAGCCAAAGTTTAACAACTGAGTCACCCAGGCACCCCTCTAGGTTTTGTTTGTTTTTTTTCTTTTTAATGAGGTCATGTTTTTAAAAATAAAAGAAAGGTTGAACTTGGCCTTTTTAAAAACAATAATATGAATGAAAATCAATTATTCAATGTACTATTTTTTATTCAACAAATGAATTACTACGTATTGTCTACATGTTGGCTTTTGGTATGATTAAATGTGTTTCTCTTGTAGGTGGGATCTCATCGTGTTCGTATGTCAAGGGGATTTGAAGCCAATGCCCCTGCTTTTGACAGGTAAAACTAATTATTTTTATATAATGGTATAAGTTTTGATATTGTTAAGCAACAAAACTAGTTATTATATTTTACTGATTCATTTCAGCTTGTTTTGGCTCAAAGTAAAATTTCTTCTGACTCCTAATTTAACCAGAAGAAAGTGATACCCAGTATTATGACTTCTGGGGTTGGTAGCACTGGGTTGTGGGTCTTGATCTCTTGGCCTCAAAACCACGTCTTTGAATATATGCTAATAGGGTAACCACTAGCCACATGTGGCTACTGAGTACTTGAAATATGGTTAGTCCAAATTGAGATGTACTGTAAGTGTTAAATAAATGCACACTAGATTTCAAAGACTCAGCACACAGCAGTTTCTTGCTAGACACGCCTCCAAAAGCAAGGGAAACAGAAGTGGAAATGAGAAAGAACTTACCAAACTCAGCACTCCAAAAACAAAAAATCTGGTTAAGAAATGGGCAGAAGACATGAACAGACATTTCTCCAAAGAAGACATCCAGAGGGCCAACAGACACATGAAAAAATGCTCAACGTCACTTGGTATTGGAGAAATACAAATCAAAACCACAATGAGATCCCACTCACAGTCAGAATGGCTAAAATTAATAAGTCAGGAGACAACAGGTATTGGTTGGGATGCAGAGAAAGGGGAACCCGCTTACATTGTTGGCAGGAATGCAAACAGATACAGCCACTCTGGAAAACAATATAGAGGTTCCTCAGAAAGTTAAAAATAGAACTACCCTATGACCCAGCAATTGACTACTAGGTATTTATCCAAAGGATACAAACATAATGATTCGAAGGGACACATGCACCCCATTGTTTATAGTAGCAACGTCCATAATAGTCAACTATGGAAAGAGCCCAGATGTCCATAGACTGATGAATGGGTAAAAAAAAGGTGGTGCATATACAATGGGCTATTACTCAGGTATCAAGAACAATGAAACCTTGCCGTTTGCAATGATGTTGATAGAACTAGAGTGTGTAATGCTAAGCAAAATAAGCCAGTCTGAGAAAGAGAAATACCATATGATTTCACTCTTATGTGGAATCTAAGAAACAAAACCAATGAACATCGGAAAAGGGAAGGAAAAATAAAATAAGATGAAAACAGAGAAGGAGGCAAACCATAAGAGACTCTTAACTCTAGGAAACAAGCGGAGGGTTCCTGGAGGGGAGATGGGTGGGTGGCCTATTTTTCATAAGATTAGAACCGTTAAGGAGTTCCTGGATACCCACGGAATATGTGCCGTCCTCACATATGAGGTGCAGCCCTCTGCCATAGCTGCCACCCCAAGCCGGATGGCTTGTGTTCTCCGTGCTTAGGTGGCACCAGCCACACAGAGCGAAGAGGGGCTGGGTGGGTCCAGCAGCTCCAGCACAGGTGGGAGTCTCAGCATTGATGGGTCAGAGGCATTAACTGAATTTTTGATAAATTCAGAGTTTTGAGAGGAATGAATTGGTCAATGAATTTGTATCCAGTTTTGCCAATTCTAGAAATTTAGGAAACCGTCTTATAGGTTCTATTTAATGGATTTCTGTTTGTTGAAGAAAAAATTAGTTTATCACTTATCACTTGACATATGTTTATTTCCTCTTTTTTTCTTTAATAGGCATTTTAGAACACTTAAGAATTTATATGGTAAACAAATAATAGTAAATTTGCTTGGATCTAAGGAAGGTGAACATATGCTAAGTAAGGCTTTCCAGGTAGGCATGAACATTTTTTCTTCTGTGCTGGCCCATGGACGTGTAGAAGATATTAAAAAATCGTATGATACAATAATGAAATTACTTCCTAGAAAAAGGCTGGGTACTTGTTGGAACCATTAACTCTTCGGGCTACTAAGAACCAGTTTTACATAATGTTGCTGAAATTGGGATTATGGAAAGCTTTCAAAGCAATTGATGCTGTTTTCTGAAATGTACTTATTTAGGCCGTGGAGAAGCAGAAGAATATCCTCCTCTCTAAAAAATGTTCATCTGTCACTGGTAAAAAGATACCAGGCAGTTTCCTCCTTCATCTGTTCATCGTCTTGCCTATTTCCTAGAAACCACAGTCATTGTTTTAAACCTATGAAATGGTGAATAACTCATTTGTATACACGCAAAGCTGTACCTTCTTGTATTGATGAAAGTTTGAGAATTTTAAGTAAAAAAGAACCCAAAGATATGTTCAACTTCTGAAGAAAAAATATTCCTCATAAACACTCATTGAATCAATAATTAATATAAATGATGGTGTTCCATAAGATTGTAAGCTCAAATCAAACAGAATAGTTAAGAGAACATTTTCTGAAGTTTAGTCTCATGAAGTCTGGAAGTGACTTAATTATTTGACTATTTTGTTTTTAAGCTTGTGAAATAAATGCTATTAGACAGATTATACTTTAGAAAATGACCTTTAAAACATTTGAATGAAAGTATCAAAAATGAATTTTTCAGTTTTTGATGGGTTTTGTCTTAAATCAGTTACTTTATTTTGAGATTCTGTAACAGATACAGATACTAAATTTATAAAAAATGAAGTGCTGGTGGTTTAATTTTCTAAATCAGATGAGAATATTATTTAACTTATCTGATGTTAATTATGTCACCTAATCTCTTGGGGACCATATGTGAGGTTTTACAAAAAAGATGTTACTGGATATCAGAAAGTAATTTTCCATTTTACTGCCAGCATCGATGCAAGCTTTGTGTGAGATCAGTGAGATTTCAAGGGACCGTGCCGAGGTTTAAATTTAAAATGTAAAGTCCCATTTTAACATTACTTGATAAGGTCGTATTTAGTTAACATTTAGATGAGTATTTGCCTTTTTACTTTCAGAGTCATTTGAAAGCTTCTGAACATGCTGCTGATATCCAGATGGTGAATTTTGACTATCATCAAATGGTTAAAGGAGGAAAGGCAGAAAAATTGCATAGTGTTCTTAAACCTCAAGTCCAAAAGTTTGTAGATTATGGATTTTTTTATTTCAATGGAAGTGAAGTTCAAAGGTTTGACTTCTCTGTTTCTCTTCTTTTTGAGTTGGGACTTTGCTATATTGTAAAAATTATTCTTAACAATGAGCTCTTAAATTTCCTTTTTTTATACCAAAGTTTATCATAAAATAAAGTATCTTTATGCTACTTGATTTTAGGCTTGTTTTTCTCTCTTTAGAATTGAACAAGTAGTAGTAACAAGAGCTTATATTATTGGGCACATATTTTGAGCCAGGCAGTGTATGTAGTCTTTACATGTACCTGTACCAGCAGTTGAAGGGATCAGTTCAGTTATTATCCCCATTAACCTTTGAGGAGATTGAGGCATAGACTATAATTTGCCCCAAATCAGATAGCTAAAAAGTGTTAGAGCTAGGATTTATCTGCCTGCAGACCTCATGCTATTATCAGTGAAACTATCTCACTTCTCCCTTAAAACTAATATTTTAATATATCTTGACTTCAGTAAGGACTATTAACTGCAAATAGAAGTAAAAGGCATAGTTTATGATCTGCTTTAGTATAATTTAAATCTTCAGTTTTTGATTATGTGGTAGAGGAGGAAAGTATGTACTGAAGAAATTAAGGTCAGAGTATGGGATGAGGTAGACTTCAGTGAACAAAGCTCAAACTTTTAGCTTTATCAATTTGTGCAATATTTAGTTTCAATGCCATAGAATTTCGCATAGGTCAGTAGAGATAACATCTTAGGTTAAAAACCTAAAATTTCTTCCATAAATATTTGATTATCTTTTATGTGTGAAGAGCTATGAGGTCATAAATTTGAATGCATATTTAGCTTCTGACTACTGGCCTAATTAAAAATAAGTGGGTGTAGATAAGTAGATATGTGATAAGGAGTATATGACAGAATGTTAACAGTTGTAGAATCTAGATGGTGGGTATATGGATGTTTGCTGTAAATTCTTTCATTTGTGGTGTGTGTGTGTGTGTGTGTGTAGTAATAAAAAGTTGGGAGTAAAAACTGGATGCTTAAAAAAAAAAGTGGATATTATATTTTAATCACCTTAATTGTTCTCATTTTGTTTTAGCTTTATTATTTGTGTTTCAAACTAGCTGTTAAACTTTACTGAATTTGTTGCAGATGCCAGAGTGGTACAGTTCGAACAAACTGCTTGGATTGTCTTGATAGAACAAATAGTGTGCAGGCATTCCTTGGCTTAGAGGTAAAAAAAAAAAAAAAAAAAAAAAAAAAGTTGAAATGTATGTATGTGACTTGTATCAAATACCTCTTTTTTTTTTAAGTTTTTTTAAATTTATTTTTTATTTTCAGCATAACAGTATTCATTATTTTTGCACCACACCCAGTGCTCCATGCAATCCGTGCCCTCTCTAATACCCACCACCTTGTAATCCGACCTCCTTTTAATGTTTTTGTAATATTTATGTTTCTCATTACTTTTCATAAAATGAAATTATGTTTCATTAAAGGTATTTCTTCTCTTATGGGTTTTTCCTCCCTCAAAATTCCTTTTCATTTAAATGTTCCCTTTACCTGTTTTAAATACTCTCTTTAGATAGCTGATGTTTCCCTGTGTTGTTCCTTAATTTTCCCTTTAAAAACTGCTATTTATACTATTCCAACAATTACTTCTTTTGTCTTCTGGAAGAAAAAAAATATATATATATACACACACACACATACATAATGTATGTATACATATTGGCCTTTGTTCTTTGTGTAGTTTCTTCAGAATTGGGGAGGATCCTTTTTCACGTCTATAGGGTTATATTTTTGACAGTCTGTAACCCAGTGCAATTTATATGGTGTTTTCAGATCAGTAGCTACAAAAAACAGGATCGATGAAAATGCAGTTGTTAGTGAGAATGAGAGTGAATTAGATTGAGCTTCTGTAACAAAGTCTTTGTTTAAAAGTTTTTTTTTTTTTCTTTACTACGTATCTGTAAATTCAGTCTAATATAGACATACTGGCAATGCTGAGCTTTCTAAGTCTTTCCTGTTATGCAACTGTAGGGGTCATAAGGCTGTGATGGGTCTTCATTTAGTTACACAGGAACTTAGCTTAGCTCTCAGATACTATAAAAACAAGAATAAGAAATAATGTGTTCTTAATTTTTTCCAGTTAATGATCTTAAATTTGGCCAGGACATTGGTTAATTAGTTACTTTGCAACTGAGGTTCTTTCTGTCTCAAAAATGAAAGCACAGTGTATAGATTTCTCTGCTACAGAAATGTATTCTTCACAGTAGCTAAATAATTTTTACTGTTTTGCCTTTTTATTAAACTCTCTGTCATTGAGTCTTATTATAATTTATGTAGAGAATATGACAGAGACGAGAAAAGTAAAAGCAGGGGTCTGGTTGTTTGAATGGCATTTATCACATGGTTTGGGTTTGTTTTGAGTTGTGTTTTCAAGTGATTGAATATGTTTACTTAGATTCTGAGAGTAAACTTACTGAAATACTTGAAAGTCTTCATTAAAAGTGTAGCAAATATTAGTTCTCAGAATCTGACTTAGCCCGTATCCACTGTTGGTAACTAGGTGAGAGAGTACTCCCTCGTATATAGCAATTGGTTGACTGGTTACAAAATTTACTGCTAGAGTAGGCCGAGCCAAACTAGAAGCTAAGACTAGTTTTCCCAAATTCCTTGAAAAGAGGGAGCTATAAATGATAGAGATGGTGCTGGAACCCAGTTTTGTTTTATTCTTCATGCTAACGAAGAACAGCTCTGTTATAAGTCCATAGGTAACAAATGAGCCTGGTTTAGTGTTTTTTAAAATATTATTTTAGTTTTTGATCTTTTTGTAAGTATGGATAATCATGATACAGATAAAAAGAAACATAAACAGGAAGGAGTTAAGTAAAAACGCAAGGCATAAAACACGATTGGATTCCAAATAAGACAAATGGACTGAGTAAAGATTATGCATTGCTTTGACTGACAGATTTAAAGGCCAAAGTTCCAAAGGCGAATGACTTCTAAACACGTTTATTGTTCCTGTGATGAAGGAATTGTGGTGGCCTGAAGACCTTGCATTCTTGCACGATGTATTCCCGTCAGCTCCCCTTAAAGGCATTACCAATATAGGTTTTATACATTAAACTGTCATGACTTTATTCAGAAATAAGACTAATTTATTTATTTTTGTGATAGTTCAAGAACAACTCTACTTTTTCATAATCTCGTGATTTTAATCACCCAAATGTGTAACACCCAATCCAAAAATTAGAGAAAATTAGTTATTTGTATCTCTATTTAGATAACCTATGCAGATATTTTTATGTGCTCCAATGCATGCTGTTGAATAGTTAGTTCTTTAAGTTTTAAACCAGTTTGATTTATAGAGACATTTTAATAAGGTTAATTTTACCATTTAACCAGAAAGGATATTGCTACATGGGAATATTAAGGTACTTGTAAGCTTCACTGTTGTGGTATTTACTTTAAAAATTGAAATGGTGGGATAGAGTATAGCCTAGTAAACCGGTAAAATTTCAGAATCCAGTGCCACATAGTCCTATAAACTGAATTTTTTGATTCTTGTAGTTCTTAAAAAGTCACATTACAATGTATCAATCAACATACTTATAAAAGTTTCTCTTTTGCCATTTTAGATGCTAGCAAAACAGCTGGAAGCTCTTGGCTTAGCTGAAAAGCCTCAGTTGGTGACTCGCTTTCAAGAAGTTTTTAGGTCGATGTGGTCCGTGAATGGTGATTCAATCAGTAAGATATACGCAGGGACCGGAGCTCTTGAAGGAAAGGCTAAGGTAGATCTAGATTTATCATAATGTTAAAAAGATCCTCATTTTCCTTTTAATAAGCTTTTAAATCATCTCTTTTAAAATTAATAGTTGGGGGCATCTGGGTGGCTCAGTTGATTAAGTGACCAACTCTTGGTTTCAGCTCAGGTCATAATCCATTGGGTCCTAAGATTGAGGACCACCCCCGTACCTCGCAGGCTCCACTCTCAATGGGGAGCCTGCTTGGGATTCTCTCCCACTACACCCCTCCCCTCCACTTGCTCTCATTTATAAATGAATGAATAAAGGAATGAATGAATGAATGACTAAAGGAATGAATGAATGTTGGGTTTTTTTAAGTATGTGTTTCAGAATTCTGTTTTATTATGCCGTTATGTCCTCTTTAACACTTCCTTTTGTAGGAGATACTAGTGGTTGGATGGAAGAGAGTTATTTCCCTAGGTTTGGGGGGTATTAATATGACATATTTAGTTGTTTAGGGATACAATCCAGTAGGCCTATGTATGTATTGCTCACACTTTTTTTTCATGATTTTCCCTTACCTACCTGTTTTACTTACTGTGTTGTTTATTTTGATTATAAAGATGATTTTTTTAAACCATAGTCATCCTACTGAAGGGTCCTGTCACATTTGGCTTTGTGTTCCCAGCCCTTGTAGTGCCTACTTTTTAATAGAATTGTGACAAATGGTGGATGGACGAACAAATCACTTGACTATTTATGCAATACTTCCTATGAGCCCAACACCTTTAGGGCTTGATTATTAAGTTTCTGTTCTTTTATTTATCTTACCTTGAAAAGGAGGCTATCAAAATGTACAAAAGAAGTGTGAGAGATGGGCTTACTTATAATTCTTGCCTCATCATTGCTTTATGTTGCTGGCCTTATCTACAGGCCACTTTCTCCTCTAGTGTTTGGCACTTATTAAGGGACTTATTCTATATGCTTAAACACTGCCTTTTAAAGCCTCCTGTTCTCAGTTGGATTTTAATAACATTTTAAATTTCTACAGTTCTTCAAATTACCTCAAGTACAGAAATAAGTAAGAAATAATTACATTCATCATCTCTAAGTCTTCTTTTAATTTCTAAGTCTTCTTCCTCTTCTATGTCTCATAAATGCGTGCCTCTCTCTCTTCAGAGGTATTGGCCTTACCTGCAAAGCTGCTTTTGTTCAGTTCACAGAATTGATTTTGTTGACATTTACAAGTATTTACTTCTTAAATGGGCCCTATTTTTGAAAACCTTAAATTGTTAAACCTCCTTTATTACTCTTTTAAAATAGATAATATCATTCTTACTGCTAAAGCTTAATTCTCTACAACCGTTGCTTAAAATATTCTGTTCTTCTGCCTTTTTGTTTCTGCAGTAACTGTGACAATATATATATACAGGTTACATATATTTTCAGTGGTCTTTTGTCTCTAACATAATAGAAATGAAATTTCACATATTAAATATACGAGTCTGAATTAAACTAAACTCTAACATCTGAACTGCTCTTTCTTTTCCTTTCTCTGGGTTCCTTTTGATTAATTGCCTGATAATGTGAATGGTGAGTGTCTTTTCAAATAATGTCATTTGTATGTGTTACCATGTGGAAGGAAATAATGTTTTAATTCTCAAATTACTGATATTTCTGTAAGGAATGAAAATTACATATTACAAACTGAAGCAGTTTTCTAAAAGGCAAGAGTTTGGGTTTGTTTTTGTTTACTTGTTTGTTTTAAGACATCAAAATCCGTAAGATCAAAAGAAATCTTTATGGTAACTAACATGCTTAAGTAAAATATGTGTTCATTAAAAGTTATAATCAGGAAATACAGGCTTCCAGTTATGGAATGAAAGCATCACAGGAATGAAAGGCACAGCATAGGGAATATAGTCCACGGTATTGTCATAACGTTTCATGGTGACAGATGGTAGCTACGCTGGCAGTGTGCCTAGTGTAACATAGAGAGTTACCTAATCACTGTGCTGAACACCTGAAACTAATGTAACAGTGTGTCTCAACTGTACTCAAAAAAGAAGTTAAAATCAGCTCTTGCACTAGAGGAATTGGCCTCAGTTTATCATTTTTATTATTTATATTTGCATAGGCAATAAAATGATCTAAGACCAACAAAATGACAAACTGTAGTTTGCATTTAATATTTATGAACTGGAATTATAAATTTCTTTTTAGACCAGTCCTTCATTCTTATCTTCAGTCTTAGTTTTGACTAATATTAAAGTTATTTAGGAGCAATTCCAAATTTAATTTTTTACCATTAACATACTTTGAAGTCTCAGAGCACATCCGTGCTCGATATCCTGGATCTCCTTCACCCCCATCCCATTCCCAGTTCTAAAAGTTACAGGGTAAGACTTAATTTTCTTGTTTTAAATAGGTACAATTCACTTAATTTCCTTTATAGTAAACAATTTTAAGCATTTACAGCTCTTGATAGCATTAGTGGGTGAGGTTGTGGTATTGAGATTTTTCCTTCTTTTTTCAGAGAGCTGTTATCCAAAAGGAAGAGAAACAATGAAATGTTGAGCCATTTTATTATGATGATTTGATATTCAAAATGGAATGATTAGGCCCTTTCAATTGCAGTAAAGTCATATAGAACTGATTTAAAGTTTCAAAGTGCCTACTGAGTTCAATTAACACTCTTTGGAACAAAAATCCATGCTGTTTTTTCCCCAACAGGCTGGAAAGTTAAAAGATGGTGCTCGTTCTGTTACTAGAACGATTCAGAATAACTTCTTTGACAGCTCCAAGCAAGAGGCCATAGATGTTTTACTGCTGGGAAATACTCTTAATAGTGATTTAGCTGACAAAGCTCGAGCACTTTTAACTACAGGAAGTTTGCGTGGTATGCATACTTACTTTATATTTTGATTACTTTATGTTATTTATATCCCTTCCAGAAGTCCAAGAAATAAATGTTAATTTATTTTCATCAATATTTTTTAGATTGAGTTGACTACAATAGTTTTGGGGAAAATTTCTATCCAAGTAGTTTTTAAAAATTGCATTCTCTAAAGAAGCTGAGCTCTTTTAGAATGTTTTTTATCATCAGTGGTATTACTGAGCTCTGAAATGAGGCTCATGCATGTTTTCTTTTATAGATATGATTGAGGGGGTAAATGGTTTAAGTATCGCTAACTTTGTATAAGGCAGGGTTTCATAGAATATTCAGCTACTACCTTTAATAGAATGTTCAATAACCTAATTATATAAGAAAACAAATGATTAATTGAGGAAAAAAAGTACCTTTATTGGTTATTTTACTAATTACTAACCCCAGATTTCTATAACTTGGTCTTACTATTGTTTGAACAAACATTAAATCATAATAATTTAGAATATTGCTTATTATAGGACACTTTAATATTGACATAAATATATGGTTTTCAGGGTAGCTTTTTATCTTTTACTGAGTCTTATTAAAATCAAAAGAATTTGAGCTCATGTCATTGAATATGTATTTAGTATCATGGGAAAACCCAATATTCATTATAGAACTTAATGAATTAACTTCCTTAATTCCATGGTTTTTTTTTTCATCTTAACTTTTAAATACTCTGAACATTTTTACTTTTTCCGTTATCCTCACACCAAACCTTTCAGTTTTCCCTGTATATGTAAGAGGAATTGTTCCTCATCAAATAATGCACTCTTGGATAATTACTTGGTCTAATAGGTCTAATAAGTCTAATAGGTCATCATGGACTAATAGGTCATCATGGATTCTTTCAGAATTCTCTGTGGCGCTGGGGGTAGTTGATTACCGTTAGCCCCTCAGATATCTGTTAACTAGGCTGGGGAACTGAGACCCTGCTAAAATTCTAGAAAACAAAGTCTGATCTTAGATACTGCTTTTAACTTCAGGCTTTCTTCCTGGCTCCCAGTGGTGGAGACTTGGCTGATTTGCATCTTACCATTTCTTTCCCCCGTGCCTACTTTGATATGGAGGCATTACTAAGCAACAGCTGAAAGTAAACAATTGAAGGAAAGAAGTGAGGTAGCTAAAAATTCCCAAACTTGATCATCACTTTTTTTTATTTCCCTGCACATTTTCTTGTGTGTCGAATAAGCCTAAAAAGATGTACAGTCAGTTCTGCGATAATGCATGTTCTGAGAATGGGAATTTGTTCCAACATGGATGCTCTGTGAGGGAACATTTTGGGCATAATGTCTGTTCTCCATTAGTTTACGTGTGGTTTCACGCAGCAGAACGTAGAAAGGTAGAAAGAAAGACACAAAACATACACTTAGGCATATACTTCAAACCTCTCTCTACCTCAGTTCCCCAGGTGTGGAACCCTGGAGTTGCCAATCCACCCCCTAGAATTGCCAATCCATGTATGACGTCTGATTCCTCAAAAACTTACTACTAATTACCTACTGTGGACTGTAAGCCTTACTGATAGCAGTCGATTAACACATTTTTTTGTATGTTATATGTATTACATACTGTATTCTTACAATAAAGTAAACTGGGAAAAAGAAAATATTAAGAAAATCACAAGGAAGAGAACATATATTTACGGTACTGTATTTAATGAAAAAAATTCACATGTTGAGTGGACCAGTGCAGTTCAGACCCATGTGTTCAAGGGTCACCTTACTCACAAGCTGCCACCTTCCTGTCGCCCACTTTGACAAGCAAACTTTAGGTCTTTGTCAACATGAAATGCCATATTTAAGGAGTATTCATATCTTTCAAGCTATTTAATGATATAAAACTATACTACTGGTTTTAATAGGTTTCCATCTTTTTTGGCATGTCACTCACTGTTGAAGATTCTGAGTGTTGTGTCCTAAGCTCATTTTCCCCCAAAGCTCTGTGGCTATGGGAATTTGTACAGTTTTGCACCGCATGCTGATTTTTTTGGAATGTATATGTTTTGTTATAATTAAACTGGTTGTACTTATCAGCTGAGTCTGAGAAAGAATACTAAAAGGTATATATTAGGGTAGTATCTTTCATGTGTTTAATATCCTCTAGCTCCTCAGGCTTTCAGACCCACAATTTCCCCGTGTGAGATGCACACACACAAAGCCACACACACGGGAGCAGTCTGAAAAGCAGGCTGAGAACCTCCTGATTATGAAACTCTGGACTTCACTGAGTCACTGCAAGATTTTTCTTAGATGCTAAGAGTTTGCCTCAGATATTGTCATTTTTTTTAATCTTTTAATCTTTGGTGTCCTGTAGCCATCAGAAAAAAATAAAGTCATCAAATCGAATTAAAAGAAAAAAGTGAGGCCATCTTAGAATGTATTGTCGTAACACTCTAGATTTTAATTGTAACTTGTTGTTTTACTAATGATTCTTTGTTTTCTTCTTGATGCATCCATAGTTTCTGAACAGACATTACAGTCAGGTACAGTATAGAAAACCAATCTGTAAATAAAAGCAAATTTTTTTTTATTTCTCTGAAGTTGATATTGTAAATAAATAAAGCTGTATAAATGGGAATTTCCTCTTATTTTGCCCTCAGATTCTAACAGGATAAATTGATATCTTGTTTTAATCTGAGAAGAAAAATTTCAAGGTCAAGAAAACCGAGTACCTCATTTAAAAGGAAATATGTCTTCCTGTAGCAAATGCTTAAATTAAATGTAGCTCATCTAGTTTTAATTTCATTTTTAAATTTCATTGAACAAACATTGTGTTCTTTCTTATACTCTTAATAAGCAAATGGGAAAACTCCAGACGAGATTATTTTGGGTTAATTTCAGAGTACTGTCTGTGATACTGATGACTACTTTGTAGCGTTTCTCATATATAATAATTGAAAAAAGCATAGGCTTATTTTCTCATACCGTGGAGGAAATATTTTCTGTAACCAGAAGACCTGCACTAAAATGTGATCTGAATTCTTTTAAAAAGCATGAAGATTGCTAACAAAGTTAGAGGAATTAAGTGATTAGGACCGTTTCCTGTTCCTATCAATCTCATGCCTGCCTTTTCTGGACAAGGTTTATGAACTTGTCCTTAAACATGAATCTGTGGCAGAAGGAACAAAAAAGGCTGAACCCTTGCCAGAAATTTAGCAGAAAAAGACATCATTTCTTCCCTTCACTTAAGATTTGGTACCACTGAAAATTTGTTTTGCTTAGTTACTGTTCAGAATGTTTTGAGAAATTATTGGTTATTTTTGTGAGAAGAATGGAAGAAGAGAACACTTGAATATATTTTTGAGTTATGTAATGAAATCCATTTTCTGAAATGATATGGCATTTAGGAATGGACATCTGTTTGAACGCAGACTCATTTCTTTCTGCACATTAAGGTGCCAACCAGTTAAGAATAAACTAGAAAATTTTTAAAATGTTTTATTCCATGTATAAACTGATTTGACTTTATTAGTTCACACAACATGGCAACATGTTTTCACACAATTCATTATTTGTCTTGCTGAGTATCTTAAGCTGCTGAATCATTACAGAACTTGTGTTTTGATATAGAATGGATCACAGACGCAGTCTTCATAATAATAACAACAGTGGCAATGATAAAGACCATAGAGACCAAAGACCAAAGACCAAAGGCATAGAGAATGATTGTCTAGGTAGGGCCAGATTTCAGTGAACCACACCAACAGACCAGAACAAATCATCTGCTTCCATTACCACCCAACACCTCCTACAAGTAATCAGATCAAATAGCAAGAGGGCTAGAAATCTGCACATCTGTCCCTGGGAACAGTGGGGGTGGGCCTTTATCTACAGCAGCTCCCTGGGGAGAGTCACTGGTCAAACTGTTTTCATTATAACGTTAAGATGTTATTTGCCTTTCTCACTGTCATTCATTCTCTCAGGAGTCTGCTATATCATAAAATAATTAATAATAATAATAAAATAAAATCATGTGGTAAAAGCTGAGAATCATTGTGATTTCCTTTTCCTCTCACCAATTGCCAATTAAGTGTTCATTCTCTGTTTTTAGATTGAGGTCTGTTAAGGTTCTAGCTACTTTAAATGCCGAGAATTTAATTTGATCAAACTGAAGTGTGATTTAGAAGGAAGAAAGATAGTAGTCAAAAATATGCAGGAAAGATGGGGCACCTGGGTGGCTCAGTGGGTTAAGCCGCTGCCTTCAGCTCAGGTCGTGATCCCAGAGTTCTGGGATCGAGTCCCACATCGGGCTCTCTGCTCGGCGGGGAGCCTGCTTCCTCCTCTCTCTCTCTGCCTGCCTCTCTGCCTACATGTAATCTCTCTCTGTCAAATAAATAATAAATAAAATCTTTAAAAAAATATGCAGGAAAGAGATTGAGAATCCAAATGTATTGAACATTCATTTAACAATGATTTACTGAGCACTTTCTATGGCACTCTTCTACTGACTGGAGATACTACAGTAAACGAAACAGACCAACCTTTCTGCCCTAGTGGAACTTCCACTCTTGAGAGGGGAGACAGACAGTTACAGTGTAAATAAATAAAACTCAGTTTGTAAATGTGATTAATGCTATAGAGAGAAATAAAACAAGGAAGGGACACGGAAGGTTAGGGACAGAATGCAAATTCTAATAAGATGGTCAGGAAAAGCCTCACTGGAACTTAGAGACCCGAAGGAGTCAAGGGGAAGAATGTTGCAGGCAGTGGAAACAGTCAAGTGCAGAGGCCTTGTGGTAGGAGCACGCTGGCCTCTTACTGAAACAGCAGGGAGTCAGTGGCTGAGCAGGGAGCCAATAGGGAAGAGGTAGCCAGTGAGGGCAGGATGGCAATGCGGGTTGTTTAGGGCCTTGTAGTCCATTGTTAAGGACTTTGGCTACTACTCCCAGTGAGATGGGAAGAATTTTGTAGTGACTTCAATCTCTGAATTCTCATTAGTATACATAGTTTGTGTTTTTGTCTGGGAGCTATTTTTCATCAAGCCACCTGTCAGTAGCTAGAATCTTAAATGTAAATGTTCTTAGATGTTTTTGTTTGGAAATAAGAAATAAGATTTATATTTTTACCAGCCTTTAAATGAAAGATATATGAAAATCAATGGCTATATTCCTAAAAATGTAGAGTCTCTAGTTTCATACGCTGTAAAACAATCTACTACTTCATTGAAACAGAACTTTTCTGCATGTTTTACATTGTTGCAATAATCCTGTAATAGCATTTTTACTGTGACAATTGTAGTAAATGTCAAATTTAAAAAAAAATCTTGTTGGTTACTGGCATCGTGCTGGGCTGTGCATGTGTCTTATGCTTGTTTGTGCTTATGATGATAATTATACTTCCCGTCCATCCTTTCTCAGATATAAAAATCAATTTCTGAAAGTGGTTTAATGCAGCTAAGATTCTGTTATGTGTTCTTTTCGATTAGCATCTTCCAAAGTACTCAAGAGCATGTGTGAGAATTTCTACAAGTATTCAAAGCCCAAGAAGATTCGAGTATGTGTCGGAACCTGGAACGTGAATGGTGGGAAGCAGTTTCGTAGCATAGCTTTTAAGAATCAGACACTCACCGACTGGCTTCTTGATGCACCCAAGTTAGCTGGCATCCAGGAGTTTCAAGGTCCGCTTTTTATAATATGGATTCACTTACTAAATCCTGACTGTGATTTATCAATCTATAAAGCAAATATAACGCATCATAATATGCGTTACTCTATAAAAGAAACTTGGATTTTTAAGTGTGAAGGCCAAACCTTTAAGGGTAACCACGCATATAAGAAAAACTGGTTCTTAATCTTTTAAACTGACACAAAGCAAGCTTATTTGTAATTGGTGATTTTTTAAGCCTAGTATGTTCCATTTTTTCAAATCTAGTTAGCTGTTTAGCTACTAAGGTAAGTATTGGGGTAGATTATGAAAAATCTTACAAAACTGGTTGTGACATTTGTTGGCACTTTATAACTTAACAGTACTGATTTTATCCTTGGAAAAACTTGGTTGTCATTAATAGCCCAAACCAAACACTGAGCTGAGGATGCTTTTTTAGATTTTTTTATTAGAATCGTGAATTTGAGGCTGCCTTCTTTTTTTTAAAAAGTCACTTCAAATTCCTTTTTCAAATGGTACACAGCCAGCAAGTAATATGTATAAGGCGAGGTGCATAGGAAGAAATGTGAGATACAGGTTTTCCTGTTTGTAGTTATCTGCAATCAGTTATATCTCAAACCCTGAGAGGTTTTCCCCCCGGATGTCTATTAAAATGCCCTTTTCACTTACACTGAACATAATTTGACATTGCAGTTGCCGTCATAGTAATAATAATAAAATAACAGCTAACACCACAATTCTGTAAGTACTGTACATTATTTCCCGTAACAGACCTACTACATAGACACTATTATTATTCTGATTTCTCAGATGAAGAAACCAAGACACAGCAGGGGAGGTGACCTGCCCAAGGGTGTGGTTACTAATGGCAAAACCAGAATTTGAATTCTGGCGATTTGGTTCTGGCGTCATTGTGCCACACTGTAGTTTATGTAAATTTGGGGGCAAGTTGTTTAGGTTCTCCACAGCCTCAGGATCTTGTCTGCAACTAAAGGACAAAAATAATCTGTCTTATAAAGTATGTGGTAAATGAGATGAGGCATGTATAATCCTTGCACATAATAGCAGTTAATAAAGAGTTTGATTTGTTTCCTTTCCCAGTTCATACTATTTATAGGCCCTTTCTAGCTACTTTTCTTCATTTCTGAATATTTGGGCCACCCAGATACCCCTGGGCTGCTTATCTCAGGTAGCTCCTGTTCTCTCGTCTTCCTTGTCTGTTGGGAGAGTGCTAATGGCTGAAACGGGGGGGGGGGGGGGGGGGGGGGGTACATCTTAACACCCGGATCTCCATTAATTTTCTTGGATTCTTCTACCAAGGAAATAGTAAAAAGGTCAAACCTCTAGTTTTCATATTTGAATGTGAAAAATCCCTCCTATTATCTCTAATTTGAGCTGATTTCTCAGCCTCTTTGTGCCTTTTCTGAAGAATCCCTTAACGTCCCCATCTTTTGTTCACTTAAGCCTTTGAGAAGTGGCTTGTTTCTCTGGTGCCCATAGTGCAGACTTTAGCAAGAATTCTTTCAAAATGATTTCTGGAAGGACTTAACGATCTTTAAGAATAACAGTCTTAAAGAAGCAAACTTCGGAGGCTGAATAGAAGATAAATTTAAAGTAATTTTGTCCCATTCGTTGTTTTTGCCTATAATTGGAATTTGGTTACACGTAAAACATACAAAAATGAAATTTTATGAGGTTTGGTGGTCTTAGTTGTGCTGGGTTTTTTTTTTTGGGGGGGTGCCATTTGATTAAGGCTACCTTTTAAAAGTTCGTTTTGGTTGCTTAATTGTAGATAAAAGAAGTAAGCCAACTGATATATTTGCAATTGGTTTTGAAGAAATGGTTGAGTTGAATGCTGGAAACATTGTGAATGCAAGGTAAGCCAATGAGGTAATTGTCTAGTTGAGGGACATGGAAGGCAGATAATTAAGTAGTTCTTACAAAGATAGATTGGGGTAATATATCTAAAGGTGTTTTGTTTGTTTTGTTTTTTTAAGATTGATTGATTTATTTAAGGGGCAGGGAGGGGCAGAGGGAAATGGAGAGAGAATCTTAAACAGACTCTGCACTGAGCACAGAGCCAGATGTGGGGCTCCATCTCACGACCCTGAGATCATGACCTGGGCCAAAACTGAGAGGCATCGCTTAATCAGCTGTGCCACCCAGGTGCCCCTTTGCACATCTTTTAAAATCTGATGACTTTTTTTTTTTTTAAGATTTTCAGAATAAATATAGGCATTTTTTTTTCTCAGCTGAAGTGATACTGCAGGCTCAGTTCTCAATCTGCACTAAAGCAAATACCACACTAAACATAGTCAAATGAATTTTTTGGCTTCCCGGTGCATTTAAGTTTGCACTATACTGTAAGTGTGCGATGGCATTATGTGTAACCAACAACATACACACCTGAATTAAAACATTCTTCTTTGCTAAAAAATGCTAATCATCTTCTGAGCTTTCTGCTAGTCTTAATCTTTGACCACAGGTCACCATAACAAATACAATAAAAATGAAAAATTTTGTGAGAATTATCAAAATGTGACACAGAAACAGGAAGTTAGCAAATGCTATTGGAAAAATTGCACTGATGGGCCTGCTTGACACAGGGTTGCCACAGACCTTCAATTTGTAGAAAACACAGTAGCTGGGAAGCACAATAAAGCAAGTCACAGTAAGACAAGGTGTGCTTGTATGTAGCGTGGTAGAAGTGAAATGGAAAATAAAGACAGGTAAAGGAGTGTGTGGAGTTGGGGGGGGGGTGCAATTTAAATAGAATGATCAGGTAGGGTGCACTGGGCCTGAGAAGCGAGCTGGATAAAGAGATGAAAGCCATCATTCTCTTCTCAGAACCCAAGCTGTGGTGGTAGGATTATGGTAGGTGGTAGAAGAGAATCCATGTGCTGGTTTGTGTTTTGGAGGTGCTGTGGCGGTGTTAGATTAGAATAAATGGGCGTGAGGTCGTACTCTGGCTTTCCGCTTATCATGTGTGGCCTGGAACTCTGAGAACACACTTTTTTGCTCCCTTTAGAGGTTCTTGGGGTGCTTTGGAGGTTCAAGCTTATTAATCTGAAAATCTATAAAGACCCAGGCATTTATGCTACCATCTTTGTATGAACTGTGTTTCAGACTAATGGAATAGTTGAGAAAAGTTCTTTAGAGAAGAATTCTAACTTAGGACAGTGCCTGTGGAATGCTGCGGTTACAAAATCAAAGCCGTGCAGCCCCTCATGAAGTAATGGCAGTGACCAATAAATGTGAAGACTCTAGCGGGATTAATGGGGACCTTTTCATTGTGAAGAGTTGATTAGATTGTCAGAGTCTGCACAGCAGATCTGCTATAACAGCACAGAGGTTTGGTGCTTCCCGCTTTGATGCAAGGGGGACTGCACTAGCCATGAGGTTATTTTTGCCAAAACAAATAAATCAATTTGAATGGGTTTCTTAAGCTTCTACGTTAACCAGTTTAAAGCAAATGCAAGAGTTAGAGGGACAAGTCAAAATCCTGTGAAGACACATCAGTCAAATCCAGGCTGTCAAACATTTTACTGACAAATGGCCCAACGTCTTTAAAAGATAAAATAGCATCAGAAAGGGGATGGAGTGGCGAGGGTTGAGAGACTATTAAAGATTCAGGAGCTGTAACAAGCAAATGCAGTGTGTGCACCGTACTTGGACCCTGTTTTATTTTAGTCTTTTTTGGATTTTATTGATTTGAGAGTAAGTGAGTGAGCTGGGAAAGGGGCATAGGGCGGGGGAGAGAATCTCAAGCAGACTCCACACTGAGCACAGAGCCTGATGTGGGGCTCCATCTCAGGATCCTGAGATCATGACCCAAGCCAAAACCAAGAGTCATTTGCTTAACCAACTAAGCCACCCAGGGGCCTCCCGGACCTTATTTTAAAGAAACCACCTGTGGGGGTGCCTAGGTGGCTCGGTGGGTTAAAGCCTCTGCCTTCAGCTCAGGTCATGATCCCAGGGTCCTGGGATGGAGCCCCGCATTGGGCTCTCTGCTCAGCAGGGAGCCTGCTTCCTCCTCTCTCTCTGCCTGCTTCTTTGTCTACTTGTGATCTCGGTCTGTCAAATAAATAAATAAAAATCTTAAGAAAAAAGAAACCAACTGTGAGGGGCGTCTGGATGGCTCAGTCCTTAAGCGTCTGCCTTCGGCTCTGGTCACAGTCCCAGAATCCTGGGATTGAGCCCCGCATCAGACTCCTTACTCAGCAAGGAACCTGCTTCTCCTCTCTCTGCCTACTTGTGTTCTCTCTATCTTTCTGTCAAGTAAATAAATTAAAAAACAAAACAAAACTGTGAGAAGACATTTTTTAGATAATTAGGAAAATTTAAATGTGAACTGAGTAGTATTAGATGGTATTAAGGAATTGTGTGATAAGGGCATTGTGATTATATAAAAATAAAACTGTCTATTGCATTAGATGATGCATTCTAAAGTACATATGAGTGAATGGCATTTGTTTTATATTTGGTTTAAAATATTCACACACACACGTAAATGAGGGTAGTTGAAAGAAAAAAGATTGGCAAAATGTTGATAACTGTTGAAGCTACCTTAGGTAATAGGTTTATGGTGCTTTCTCTTAGGGTTCTCTCTTTTTTGTGCATGTTTAAAGTTTTCCTTGGGAAGTTTTTAAAAGACATTCATTATAGTACAGAAAAATAAGAGAGGGGACGGAGTGTCTGGAAGCATGTACTTTTCTGTTCTAATGAGTACTAAAGTGTAAGTGAAGCTCACTCGTTTAGTCAGGACACTCAGGTTTCCTCCGTAAAGGGGTTCTGCACTTTGAAGTATGGTATTCTTTTGACCAAAATTTTTTTTTAAGATTTTATTTATTTATTTGACAGAGAGAGAGAGATCACAAGTAGCCAGAGAGGCAGGCGGGGCTGGGGGGGAAGCAGGCTCCCCACTGAGCAGAGAGCCCAATGTGGGGCCCGATCCCAGCACCCTGAGATCATGACCCAAGCCAAAGGTAGAGGGTTAACCCACTGAGCCACCCAGGCGCCCCAGGGATTTCTTTTTAAAAGCAACATAAAACCAGCCTACAGCAAGATTTCCATCAGTGTGGATTTCATGACTGTTTGGTAGTCTTATGAAATTTGGGTATAGAAAGATGTCATTGACAATTGCCTTGTAAAGTAGGCTGTATTGTCAATGTCTTTTAGAAGATTCCCTTTGTCATATTTTCTGCCAGCACAACAAACCAGAAGCTGTGGGCCGTGGAGCTGCAGAAGACCATCAGCAGAGACAACAAGTATGTGCTGCTGGCCTCGGAGCAGTTGGTGGGCGTGTGCCTGTTTGTTTTTATCAGACCACAGCATGCTCCTTTCATCAGGTCAGTGAACAGCGTCTCCCGAGGCTCCTTCCGACCATGGCGTGACAAGGAAAAGACCTGGCATGTTTGTTGTTTCAGAGAAAACACTTACTCCTGCATCTTGGTTTTCAGTGTGTTTTTGATAGAGTCACTAAGAGTTTTACCATACTGTTGCACAGCCTTGTCCTCAAACTGTAGTTTTATCTTTCTGTCGTAGACATTCCTAATTTCTGACATGCACAGAACTCTTGGTAGCTCCCCTCTTTGATTTAGAGTCTTCTGTTTTGAAGGGATGTCGCAGTCGATACTGTGAAGACTGGAATGGGAGGCGCCACTGGAAATAAGGGAGCAGTCGCGATACGAATGCTATTCCATACAACAAGCCTCTGCTTCGTCTGTAGCCACTTTGCTGCAGGACAATCACAAGTCAAAGAAAGAAATGAAGATTTTGTAGAAATAGCACGGAAGTTGAGTTTTCCTATGGTAAGCTCTTACTGCTTGTCCTTGAAGATGAAGCTTTGAAATATGTACTTTAATTTACCCCAAATTCTCTGTCAGTTTTTGAAAACATACGGTAGTTCCTAGGAACATCACCAGTGTTCACCTAAATTGAAGTTTCATGTGTTATTAGTCTTGGGTCACATAAATAGAGCCTGGCCAGGGGAAGGCAAGCATATCTGAGGCAAAGAAATAGTTGCAAAACATTTTTCAGATGGACTGTTGAGAATCTAAAATCCCTTCTCCTTGCCTTCAGGGAAGGATGCTGTTTTCCCATGACTACGTATTTTGGTGTGGTGATTTCAACTACCGCATTGATCTGCCTAATGAAGAAGTTAAAGAGCTGATAAGACAGCAAAATTGGGATTCTCTGATAGCAGGAGATCAGCTTATCAATCAAAAAAATGCTGGTCAGGTATATACATATTTAAGAAGATACTTGCATTGAGGAGAAGGGGAATCTTTTTTGTTATGAGACCTGCTTTCCTTTTTTTCTTTTCTTGAATCTCTTGGAGTGTCTCTCTCTCCCTCTCTTTCTTTCTTTCTTTTCTTTTCTTTTCTTTTTTTTTTTTTTTTTTGAGATGGGGAGAGAAGGCCAGGGGAGGGGAGGGGGGTCGGGGAACAGAGGGAAAGGGAGGGAGAAAATCCCAAGAAGGCTCCATACCCAGTATGGAACATTATGGCAGGGCTCGATCTCAGGGTGAGATCATAACCTGAGCCAAAATCAAGAGTCAGATGCTTAACCAACTGAGCTACCCAGGCACCCACCTTGGAGTCTCTTTATACTTAAAATACATGTCTCTAGTTTAACATATACAGAATTACCTTTTCTTAAAAAAATTTTGAAAAAAAAGAAAAAGAAGACTTGTAATAATTCCCAGGAGGAAAATATATTAAGGTCTCTGTAAGATTCACCTTCAAGTGGAAGAGTACACATTTTTGGTTTTTTCTTTTTCAAAAATAGTGAATTTGGAATCTTAGTTTTCAGAGCCCCTGTTTTTTGGCTTTAAGACCTTGTGGTAATCTGCTTTATTTATTCTTTGGTTTCTTATATCATCTGCCTTTCTAAAATTTATTTTTTAAAACTTACAACCACAAAATTTTGGAAGGTTAAAATAATTTTTTTTTTTTAAGTAAGAGGTAACTGAGACCGCTTAATATGCTGCCTTCATGATTATCTGACTTAGGTCTTACTTCCTCATTTGAGAATTAGATGTCAGACTATAGGATTTCTAAAATCCATTATAGTTGTAAGTGTTATAGCTCAAAGGTCTGGTAGAATTCCCTTCTTCATGTTTTTCACTTTGTATCATCAAAGGTCAAACAAGTGGCATGAACAGTCCTCGGTTATTTTTTCTCAACCTTTGTGCCATTCAGTAAAAGTATTCATCTGATGGACACAAATTTTGTGTGAATCTCCAGCATATAATAGACATTTAATGAATGGCTTGTCTGATTTTATATGTTTGTTTTAGATTTTTAGAGGATTTTTAGAAGGAAAAGTAACCTTTGCTCCAACATACAAATATGACTTGTTTTCGGACGACTATGACACCAGTGAAAAATGCCGCACCCCTGCCTGGACAGACCGTGTCCTCTGGAGAAGGAGGAAGTGGCCTTTTGATAGATCAGGTCGGGACATGGACTTCTTCATTTAAATGAGCTAATGCAAATTTTATGAGGAAGAAGAGACTGATGTAAATACCAAGGGAGGAGGGCTGCTTTTTTCAACCAGGTTTTCTAGAATAGAAGAAATAGAAAACAATTTAAAAAATATTCTCAGATTTGCTTATAATAATTTAATTTTTTAGTCTATTTTCTTTCAGTGACATAATTTCACATAGAAGCAAGGAAACATTTTTATGAAATTTTTGTGAGAATTTCAGTGGAGTGCTGATGAAGGTTTTTAATTTGAATAACTAATCTGGCTTGGAAATACTATGAACGGCTACTGGTCCATTGAATTACTTATGAAACACTGTGTATTCACAGATCTTTCAGTGATCTCAGAAATAAAGCCTTAATTTTGACTGAGTAAAGCATGAAATGATAATTTAACCAAAATACCCTTCTAACTTAAAGGTATTTAGACTTCCTGCTGCTGTACAGGTGTAGCAGATGAAGCTAGTAAAGCAGAGAAGCTTGCCCCTGGCTCACCATGATCTGTCATGCTCATATGGCTTCTCTTTGTCTGTATGTGTGTGTGTGTTTTATTCTGACTACAGCTGAAGATCTAGATCTTCTCAATGCTAGTTTTCAAGATGGAAGCAAAATCCTCTACACCTGGACTCCGGGCACTTTGCTGCACTACGGAAGAGCCGAGCTGAAGACCTCTGACCATAGGTTTAAACAGTCTTGGTATTTCTAATGGTTGAAATTTATTTGAAATACACCCCTTCTTAAACATTTCTAACACATCCATCTTCCTTTATGCCTTAAGGCCTGTCGTTGCCCTGATTGATATAGATATATTTGAAGTTGAAGCTGAAGAGAGGCAAAACATTTATAAAGAAGTAATTGCAGTTCAGGGTCCACCAGATGGTACAGTATTGGTCTCAATCAAAAGTTCTGTCCCAGAAAATAATTTTTTCGATGATGCTTTGATTGATGAGCTTCTGCAGCAGTTTACAAATTTTGGAGAAGTTATACTGATAAGGTGAGTAGAATATTTCACGTCCAAAAGCAACTCATGACTCCTGAATATTTTCTGTATTAGAAATTACCTTGTTATTGTTTGAATAGCATATGAATACAGTTGGTACTTGAATAATGGGGGAGTTAGGGACACTGATCATCCCCTACAGTCAAAAATCCACTTAGAAGTTTTGACTCCCCCAAAACTACTAATAGCCTACTGTGGACTGGAAGCCTTACCAATAATATCAACAGTCAGTTAACACAGATTTTATATATTATATGTCTTATATACTTAAAATAAGCTAGAAGAAAAACAATGTTACCGAAATCGTAAGGAAGAGAAGAGACATGTACAGTACTGTATTGGGAAAAATCCACGTAAGCGGACAACTGCAGTTCAAATCTGTGTTGTTCAAGGGTCAACTGTAGTTTTATTTCCAAACTATAGGAAGACCATACTATAGAAATGTTATTCAAAGAGTTTATAGGTTTTGAAACTGAATTCTTGTTAGAAAGTTTGAAGTTGAATAATAAAACGTTATGTGAACAATTGATGACAGAGATACGTGCACGTTTAGATGTGGTATCTTAAACTTCCCAAACAATCTAATATATAACAAAGCCCCATGGCAAAATGAAGCTGCGATCACTGTTTCATTTTTGTAAGGAGAGCTCGGAGTAGAGCAGAGTGACTTTTTCTCCCTCAGTTTAAGAAATTTCATGTTTTAAGTAGTTTTAAGTACATTTGATTTTCCAACTAATGGAGAAGCAGCACCTCCAGATGAACAGCCAGGAGTCATCCATTTCAGTCTTGGTTTTTGTCATTAACTTAACCATCTGCCTTTTGCAAAAGCAGATGCTTCTTCCCTTGTTTTAAAAAAATGTTCTCTTCCAAGTGTACAGCAGTTTTGAGAGACTGAATGATATGTATGTGTTTGAATTTCATAAGGAAGAGGTTTGTTTTCTTTCTGTGCTTTTCATCTCATTTAGGTACATTTTATAGCTGTTTGGTAGATAGATCTCTGTACTAGATGCTGGGGTAGAGCAGAGGAAAATTGAAGACTCGATTCCTACTTGTCATCTAGTTGGGAAGATGAGAATTGTGTAATGGCTTCCCTAGATCCTAAACAGTACTCCACAGACTGGAGATGGTGTGCTCTCTGTAGAGTGAGAAGCAGGCCAAGAAACCTAGAGTCCTTCCAGAAAGCAAATGAGCAACTAGGGAAGAAATTGCATTTATATATCCCTCAAATCTTTTAACAAAGATCCACCCCAAAGCTTTAAAATAAAACATTTCTAAACTCCTAAGGCACTAGAAAGTACATAGTGAAATCTCCACGTTTACAGATGACAGTAAGCTTTGCCAAGTACAGAAAGCCAAACTACCAGGAGCACAGTGTGGGCAGCATGTCCTCACGAGCAAATGTAGATTATGACACTGGGCTAGAGAGAATCCAAAGTGTACATTAAGGATGAAAGTCTCTGATACAGGAAAACAACCTATCTTTATAACCTGGTCTTGAAGAAATTTGGTATTAAATGGGAGCCAAAAACTCTCCCCAAAGTGCTTGGCATCACTTGAAAAAGTATTGGTAGGCGCCTGGGTAGCTTAGTCGGTTAGGCGTCAGCCTTTGGCTCAGATCAAGTCCCACATTGGGCTCTTTGCTCAGCAAGGAATCTGCTTCTCCTTCTGCCCCTTACCCCGCTCTTGTATGTGCTGTCTCTCTCTCACTTTCTCTCTCTCAAATAAATAAAATCTTAAAAAAAAAAAAAAAAGAAAGTATTGATAACAAACCAAGGTATTATTCTAACATTATAAAACTATGGGTTGTCTCCATACATGGAATATTCTAGTTGTTATACCTGCAGACAGCCAGGTTAGAATAGAGAGACAATGGAAGTAAACAAGGAGAGGACTGCTGTCACCAGCGAAGCTAAACTGACCACTACCTTTTGGTCTAGAATAATACAATTGTCAAGGAGTGACCGAAGTCTATTTGTAGACTTTATTTATAAATAAGAGATTTATAAAATTATTAATGAAATTTATTTATTAAATAAAAATTGTAGACTTTATTTGTAAATAAGAGATTCCCTGGAAATGTAACTAGAACAAATGTAGATACTTCTGTTAGTTGGGGGGAAAATCTAGAAGCTTTTGCCCTAGTTGGCGAAGATAGGAAGAGAATACAGCCTCTTCCTCTTGATATCCATAAGCCATGCTTTTGAATTCTAGGTTAAGTGTGTGTGTGTACATGTACATGTTTTCCCGTTTGAAAAATGTGCAAGGATTTCTGATCTTGATTTATATAATTGGAAGTAGTTCAATGTATAAAATTGTTCTGTAAGTAAGACAGGTAATGTTTTTGTTTTCCTCTTTTTTTAATGATAACAATATTAAGTATCAGTGATCATCTTATTCAGAACTTGTTCTAAAGTCCTTTTAATTTTTTTCCTTTTGGGGTTTCTTATTTCAAAATTACAAACTTAGAATCACTGAAGTTGCAAGAGAGTAGATGGCTGTTAGTAATAAAGAAAAGGACCATAATAAAGTAAAGTACCTTGGGGCCAGCCAGATGTATATATTCTAATGAAAACTCCCTATCTTATTTCTTGGTCAAAGAAAATTTGCTTCAGGGAAGTCTTTGAGACCATGAAAATACATAGTTCTGGACTGCAGGGCCAGGAGACTTGGAGTCTAGCCCTGTAACTCATTATCCTTATAAGGTCACTTTGAACAAGCCACTTATAACTTCTGGCCCTTTTTTTCCTTGTCAGTGAAATGAAGGATTAGATTAGCAGGGATCACAAACGGAGGTCCACAGGTCTGACTGCTTTATTAGCATAGTATTTGAAAGAAATTTGAATTTGAAGCTTTCCGAGGAAGAGTGCTCTCTCCAGGTCACCAGTGGCCCTACTGCTCTCCCTGTTTTGTTTTGTTTTTGTTTTTGTTTTTTACTTCCTGGCCTCTGTAGGCCTTTGTTAATAGTCATTGGGCTAGTCGTTGGGCTAGTTATATATAAGATATTGACTAATTTTTATGTTTTATTTTCCTCTTTCTTGAAGGTTTGTAGAAGATAAAATGTGGGTCACATTTTTGGAGGGAAGCTCTGCCTTGAGTGTTCTGAACCTAAACGGTAAAGAGGTAAGGCAGCATTTGTAGATTCGAAACCATTTTGAAATAAGGTATCCAAAGATTATGTTGTTATAGATAGGCTGCAAGATTATCTAAATGTATTTCCAGTGCAGGACTATAAAAGACCTTATGGTATGCTTTATTATTTATTATTTAGACTAGGTTTCTAACCAGCTAGGAATTATTTTGGTCCTCCCTAAAGATACTAACCATTAGTAACAGACTAAGAAGAAAACATGTTTATCACCTAACTAGATTTTTATTACATGGAAACTTTATTAATTGGGATAGATATTGTGGGTCATTCGTGGTAGGAAAGATTTATATCAGAGGAAGAAAATGCTTTATTTACAACTAAACAAGGGAGCAAGGTACTCTTGATTCTTAGGAACTGCTTTTATTGGCTTGGATCATGGTACCCAGATACTTCTTTCAGAGGTAGATAAAATAATTCCCATAGATAACAAATTCATCCCACTGAAATATTTTAGAAAGTTTTAGTTAGTGGAGGTATTTCTAACCTGTGACTTATAATGTTATTGATGGAGGAAATTTACATCAATGGCCTGGAATAGTTTTACTTCTATAAAGTGCTGTGTCTGTTTATTTTTTTCTGAATGCTTTGGACTGATCCTAAATTTCTAAGTATATGGTCATTAGAAGGAAGGACTAAAATCCAGACCTAATTTCTCCAACAGTGGGCACCTCATAAAGTCTTCCCTGAGATTGCTTTTCAGTCATATTACTTCAGTTTCCTTGGAGTAAAAGGACAGTTGCCACACATACATTGCTTTTGAAATAGGTTTTATATGCTCATTTTCCCTGATTGTAATAGTAATACACTCAAGTAAATCATGAAATACAGAAAAGTATAAAGAAAAATAATGAAGAATACTAATCCAACCATTACAAAACAGTTTCCCTTAACCTTCATAGATGCATGTGTATTAAAACCAATAGGGTTATACATACAGTTGTGTACATAGTAACACAAGCAGGATGTACATCTGTACATATGCACATGCACAAACGCAAATAAGATTGTGTTGTAAATGCTATTTTCTCACTACCTCTTCACTTCAGATGGTATCATGGACATTTTTCTGTATGAGGAATTATGTTTTTAAGGTCTGCATTAATTTCATTACATGGATAGATACGTAAATTTATTTAACAAACCCTTATTAATAACTAGATTGCTTCCAAATTTAATTATTAAAACCAATATTCCAGGAAAGTCCTCTACATGCTCTAATTTTGTGTGCTTGTCCTGTTTATTCCTGACCTTAGGATAAATTCCTAGATGTAAATTTGCTGTGTGAGAGAATATAGGCATATTATAATTTGATGCTTATTGCCTAAGTACTCTTCAGAAAGTATGGGTCTAATTATATTATGCCTCAGATTACCTAATGTCAACATCCTAATCAATATTGGGTAATTTGTAACTTGGACAACCTGAAAAACCAGAAGTGGTATGTCATTTCCGTTAGGATTTTCATCGCTGGTTATCTTAATGTATTGGTCATTGGTACTTTCTAAATAAGCTGCATATACCCTCAGCCTATTTTTCCCAGGGTATTTACTCATCTTCTGAAGCAGCCTTGGTGTAAAGTTCAGTCCCTTTGCATTTGGGCTGCAGATATTCCTACCTGTCAATCTTGTGACTTCATTGTATCTTAACTGTATGGAAATTGCTGATTTTTAAATTTAATTTTAGCTTTAGTTTCTTTAAAGCATGTCTTCATCCCATGAGGATATAAATATTTAAGAGTAACTCTCAACTTGGCGGTAGCTTACTCCCTTGCCGAGAATTTCTTTTGTCTTTCTCTGATAGTTTAATTTTCCTTGTTCACAGTTTTTCCCCTCCTTTTCAGCCCTGTCCCTTACCCTCAAGTCTAGTTACCTGTATTACGCTCTTAGAAAATACCCACTCTTAGCACCCTAAAAATATTTTGAAAATACTGTAAAAATTATGTTTATGGAAAGTATATAATATGTGTAATTTGTCCTTCTCAAAGTTAGACATTTCCAAACCTCTATTCTGTTGCCTTCGTTAATAATATTATTTCAGCCCCAAATCTTCTAGGATGTAGATCCTTAAGAGCTCTTGCATTCCAGGGAAGGAGCTAGGGAAAGTAGATAGCTGAAGTGGGGCAAACCTAAAAGATGACCTTCTTGAGAATGTTCTTTTTTTTTTTTAAGATATTTATTTATTCAAGAGAGAGAACACAAGCAGGGGAAGTGGGGGAGGGAGAAGCAGGCTTCCTGTAGAGCAGGGGGCTCGCTGTGGGGCTTGATGAGGGGCTTGATGTGGTGCTTGATGTGGGGCTTAATCCCAGGACCATGGGATCATGACCTGAGCCGAAGGCAGACTTTTTTTTTTTTTTTTAAATATTTTATTTATTCATTGGACAGACAGAGATCACAAGTAGGCAGAGAAGCAGGCAGAGAGAGGAGGAAGCAGGCTCCCCGCTGAGCAGAGAGCCCGATGTGGGGCTCAATCCCAGCACCCTGGGATCATGACCTGAGCCGAAGGCAGAGGCCTTAACCCACTGAGCCACCCAGGTGCCCCCGAAGGCAGACATTTAATGATGGAGCCACCCAGGCGCCCCTTGAGCGTGTTCTTTAAAGACCCATGAGGCCTATTACCAAGTTCTGAAATGGAATTGATTTGGTCTGATAAGCAAGTAAAGGATTATTAGTTTCTTAGGACACTGACTTCAAAGCTCAGCATGGGTGCTAAATGACTATAAGGGCACCTGGTTGCCTCAGTGGTTTAAGCCTCTGCCTTCAACTCTGGTCATGGTCTCAGGGCCCTGAGATGGAGCCCCATGTTGGTCTCTCTGCTCAGTGGAGAGCGCCTGCTTCCCCCTCTTTCTCTGCCTGCCTTTCTGCTTGCTTGTGATCTCTTTCTCTCTGTCAAATAAATCTTAAAAAAAAAAAAAAATGACTGTACTGGGGCTCCTGGGTGGCTCAGTCTGTAAGCGTCTGCCTTCAGCTCAGGTCATGATCCCAGGGTCCTGGGATCAAGCCTGCATCAGGCTCTCTGCTCAGCGGGAAGCCTGCTTCTGTCTCTTCCACTCTGCCTGCTTATGTTCGCTCTCTCACTGTGTCTCTCTGTCAAATAAATCTTCAAAAAAAAAAGGACTATACCATTCTGGCCAGCAGCTTTCAGTGTCTCCATCCGGTGCCTTCAAGGAATTCTCATGTCGATAGCACATTGAGCCGACCAAGATCTGTACCCACAAAGGGGCCAGCTGTCTTCACAGCATGTTAGGCACAGCCACACAGCTCCTTTGGAAATACCAGAAAAGTTCACTTATTTTATATACTCCAGAAGCTCTTTAAAGGAAGGAAGTTGAAACTGTGTAGGAGAGAGCTTAGGTTTTAGAAAGCAAGTTTGTTACATGGCATGGATTTTAAGGGACACTGTCTTTCTAGTGCACAGTCTCTGTTTGACCAAGGAGTCTTGTGGCTGTCTGCACGTTCTTTGAAACTATTTTTTGAATATGTCAACAGGACAGTGTGACTTAATTATAATGTGTTTGACTGTTGTAGATTATACTTTGGTCTAAAAGCTGCTCAAATTTATAGGAAAGGCAGAATGCCAAGTCGTCTCTTCTGTAATTGTTCCATGTAGGACCAATTACTTAATCTGTGGACCAGAATCAAAGGAAGTATCAAATTATGTGGCACAGTTTTCAGTGAATTTACATCTGACCAGGGAAAGACACTGGCTACAGCAAAAGAAACCTAATCTGTGTGCACTCCAGAAGAGAAGACCTTAGATTGAGCAACATGGGCTTTTATTTATTTATTTATTTATTTATTTATTTTTAAAAAATTTTTTTCCAGTCATTTTTTATATGTTTTTGTAATTTATTTTTTTAATTTTTATTTTTTATAAACATATAATATATTTTTATCCCCAAGGGTACAGGTCTGTGAATCACCAGGTTTACACACTTCACAGCACTCACCCCAGCACATACCCACCCCAGTGTCCATAACCCCACCCTCCTCTCCCAAACCCCCTCCCGAGCATCATGGGCTTTTAAGGGGAAAATCAGCGATGTTTAAGCCACTTAAAAATTCAGCATGTGTGAGGCAGTACATGTTGAATCGAGTCTAGCTGAATTAAGCCTAGACTTACTGCATAGTGTAACTAGCATAGTGTAACATAGCAGTCTCTTCATTCCAAAATAATTTTCATGCTAATGAATTTTTATTTTCCATCTCTTTTAATCAACTAGTTATTGGGTCGGACTATAACTATTACCCTAAAAAGTCCAGACTGGATCAAAAATTTGGAGGAAGAAATGAGTTTAGAGAAAATAAATGTTGCCTTGCCATCATCGACAAGCTCCACCCTGCTTGGAGAAGATGCGGAGGTCACAGCAGATTTCGATATGGAAGGTTTGTTTATGGAACACATGTACTTCTGTGCTTCTAGATAACTTTGTCCTTTCCCATCAGCACTTAGTCTTCAGGTTTTTCCATCTCTGTGTTCTTGTAACACACAGAGCAGAATTAATTAGATTTTGTTTTGCATTACATTGTCTGTTTTGCCTGTACCTAGACTTCAGGTAGCAAATGTATTTGCCATTCTTCCATTTCAGGGTTCAGAGCTTTACAAGTGTGAGTTTATGTCCTTCTGTGCTCAGAGCACAAATTGATAATTCTCATGTGTAGTTTGGTCCCACTAGTTGTGGTTAAGATAGAGAAGTAGAAGTTCAAAGTGGGTGTTCTAATAACAGAAAGGCATTCAGAGTTGTTACTACAAAAGAAGATACATTTCAAATCAATTTTAAAAAGATTCTCGAGGACGCTAGGAACACATGTATTTGAATGGACCCATACAAATGTGGCCATTTCAGATTTCACCTTTAGTTCCTAGTTACCTGGATAATAATTTCCTTAAATGTCATCAAGACGTGCCGGCGCTTTCTCATGCCATGTGCTGTGTTACTCAGGTATATTTCCCACGACAGCGCATCCCTTAGTTTATAAAACGAGCATATATCATACTGTGAGACCATGCACATTCCACAGAACATATTTAAGAGTTGAGCATCGTACAGGACATCTCCAGCTTTCACGTTCCTCTGTTCATTCCTTGACTTAGTCCATACATTTCTGTCCTACCTTGTATGTGCCTGTGCACACTGGGTGCTGAAAATGCCACAGATGTCTGACTTGTCGTTCCAGAATTCCTAGCTTGGCAGTGTTACCAGTGAGCTGGCAGTGACAGTCAGGTGACAGAGATACAGTCGTGAATGGCACTGCAGTAGTTCACGGGACGGGACGGTGGCCTACCTCGGATTTGGGAAGTAGGGCAAGTTTCCCAGAGAACTTGAAATTTGAACTGAGAGTCCGAAGTGGCTCGGTGCAAATCCGAGAAGGGGAGGTGGACAGGGTGATCCAGGAGGAAGGAAAGTGCAGGGACCGAAGAGGGAAAAGGCTCCGGCCTCGTCCGTAAGCAGGCTCATGAGGGAGTAACGAGAGAGGAAAGAAATCAAGCAGGGGAGCCGTGCGGGGTAGAAGATGAATTTGGTTTGGCTCATGTCGAGCTGAGGTATCTTTGGAGCCCCCGGGCTCCCATGGAGGCTGCGGGTGCGCGAGGCGGGTACTCTGCAGAGAGCTCTGGGCCCGCAGGACCACTCTAATGGCAGCTCAAGTCACGGGTTCGCCCTGGCTTGTCCAGAAGGACTGTATAGAGACGGGAGAAAACTGGTCCTGGGAATAAACAGAGAAACCCAGATTTTAAAGACAGGCAGAAGGCAGCTGCTCACAAAAGGAAATGGAAAAGAAACAACTAGCACTGTCCAAGAGGCAAGAGGTGGGCCTAAAAAACCAAAGAAGGAAATGGTAACAAGGAAGGCACAGTGAGCGGAGTCCTGTGTCTCAGACGGATGAGGAGACATGGGGGAAACTTGCCCTTTGGGTGTAATGACAGTGACGGAGGCTGTTGGTCACACTCAGGAGAGGACTTGCGGTGCAGCGAGGAAGCCAGATGGTGGTAAATTGAGGTGTGGCTAGAGGTGCAGAAGCGGGGAGTGTCTACAGACTCTTTAAAGAAGCTAAGCTGGGGGCTGGGGAGTGGGAGGGGGGTTGCACTTCGGAGACTGGGGTTCTAGGGAGCACTGCTCTCAAAGTGAGAAAGGCTTGGGAGTGCTTCGTGCCATGGGAAGGGCTGACGATGTTGGGGACCAGCTGGGCAGAAGGGGTGTTAGAGCAGGTCCCTGAGAAAACGGGATGGGCCGAACCACAAAGACCTGAGTGCAGCCTTGGGATTAGACTCTGGCTTGGCAGCAGGTTGTTGCGGGGGGGGCGGGGGTCCCATCTTAAGACTTCTCTTTCCTCTGAGAAGTGTTAAAAGTTGAGGTCATCTGCAGGAGTAGGGCAACCCACAGCGTCAGGAGAGTTGAGAAGTTTCCAGATAAAGCTCCTGAGAAGGAGTTGGGGGGCGGGGGGAGAGCGGCAGAGAGACAGTCATGAAATTACCAGGCAGCTTCGGGGTCCCAGAGGAGGCTGAAAACTGCAAATTTAATGTGAGCACAATGGCCAGCACCATGGGATTCTCTCCAGCGGCAGCCCTGGTGCCGTGACGGAAGTGATGCGGTGGGACAGAAGAAGGTGCCCCGGGGGTGGCCGAGCTGAAGTGCCGCTGAAGCCGAAGACAGATTCGGAGAAGCAGAATGGCACAGAGGGCTAAAAGGAGAGGGATCAAAGGCCTGGATCCTGATAAAGTCTCAAGAGGGAAGAGTCACTGCAGGAGAAAACTCAAAGGCTGGGAGCTAGGGTTGGAGTAATGTGTCAGAGCTAGTGCACCTGGGAGGGCTGTGTGTGTTTGGGTGGAAGAGAGCGTAAGGACAAGACCAAGGGTTTTCAGCTGTTGATGTGTCTTCTACATGGATTTTGATGTCACCCAGAGAGATGGTAGGACGCGACTATCCTGCTGCTCTCTGCTTAGTCCTTGACGCGTGGGTTCAAGTCACCGCCAGAGCAGGCTGGAGATTATGGCAGCAAGGGGATGTGGGAGCATTAACATAAATTCCTGCAGGCATAGCCTCAAAGAAGTAGCCCTTAGAGGTCAGGATTGGAGGTTTAATGTTCTGAAATCAGAATCAGGTTGCAAGGGGACCCTGACTCTCCTTTCCAACCCTGAGAAGGAGGGACATGGGGAGGCCCCAGGAGAGCACAGGGGAAGGAGCATGAAGAGACTTTCGGGGAAGGGCATGGAGCTGAGAGCCCGTCTGCCGTTAGGGCTGGGGCTGAGTTGAGGGCAGTGGGGAGGGAGCAGTTCCATGGAGAAAGTAGGAAGGTTTGGAAGGAGAGCAGTAAACTTTGGAGTCAGCCAATGCTGAGATCACTGCTCCTTGGAACACTGGAAGCTGTTGTGTCAGCGCCACTCCAGGTGTTGGTCTCCACGGGCATCCTGGTGCTCTGAGGTAGTCGCTCTCCTTAGTTACATGATCTATAAGGGTGTTTACACTAGTTCTAGTTCTGTACATGTGTTTTATATATGTCTCTGTGCTTAACCTCTACATGTTTGCAGTGTTATAATGAACCCCTTGAAAACAAACCTCTGAGATTGGTGAAAACAAACCTCTGAGAAAGTGAAAATGGTGCTAATTTTAATAACCTTGTTTCCTTAGGTGATGTTGATGACTACAGTGCTGAAGTTGAGGAAATTCTTCCCCAGCATCTCCAGCTGTCTTCAAGTTCTGGCCTTGGCACTTCGCCGAGCTCTTCGCCCCGGACCAGCCCCTGCCAGTCACCAACCATATCAGAGGGTCCCGTACCATCCCTTCCCGTAAGACCAAGTCGAGCACCATCGAGAACTCCGGGGCACCCAACTTTACAAAGTATGTATTTTCTTTCAAGTTTTCTGTGACTTGCCCTAGCTGATCTGTTTGATTTTAGATGGTCAAATCTCTGATGCCTTTGGATCTGTGTTTTCTGTGCATACAAAAGAGGAAACCTGTAGATGGTAAGCACTAAGTGGAAAGAAAACTCATCATCACTTTCATTAGATGTGGTTTTCATTAAACCTTTTTTTCTATGAGTTCAGGTTTATCCAGCTCTTAAAATTGTTGTTTTTCTATTAGAGTAAGCACTCAAAACCATCTGGGCTTAACTGTCTGTCTATATATATATAACCTAGACATAACCTATATTATGGTATGAAGCAAAAAGAGACAAAAAATTTTTTTGAATTCAAATTTAAGAGTCATTAATCCTTCAGAATTAGAAGATTTGTCCTGGAAGTTGTTATGTGGCATGACTAAATCACTGTTCTGTGCTTACCAACATCTCCAGAAGCTGTCCTGCATTTCGTAAATTTCTCCAGTTCTCCCATACCACTCTCAGAGGACTGGCTTCATTAGATTAGTTCAAGATAAGCCAAGGTGTAAAGAAAAGAAGAGACTCCTTTTTTCTTCTCTGTACGGGCCAGTAGACTGCAAATGACCTTATTCAACCAACGCTTTGTGCCCTCTTGATTGGGCCACTCAGTAAATCAGCTCCCAGCACCTGTGGTCTAGATAAGGCGTCACGTGGAGCAAGCATCATTGCTTCCGTGATACCAGAGGGGAATTTAATGGCAGAACTGCTTACATTATTGATAATAAAAATGCTTGTCAGTACGCTACAGTACAAAGGGAGAAAATGAGCAGAATTGAGAATTCATCATAGGTATTGGGAAGTACCATACCTTTGTGTTCACACCCACATGGAACCTGATCTTACCTCGTGTACTTCTTTAGGTTCTCCCCTTGACACTCTACCAGCAGCCCAGCAGCAGCAAAGAGATTCTCAGCCTCTAGAGCCCAAGAGGCCTCCTCCTCCCCGCCCGGTTGCCCCTCCTGCACGCCCTGCTCCCCCCCAGAGACCACCTCCTCCTTCAGGTAACAAATTGAGTTCCACTTCTGCTAGATTGAAAATCTTCCTCCATTTGATTTTAAAATGTTTTGCATGTCTTCAGACTTCGAGCTTCTGGATTTTACTGTTTTTCTATCATTATTGCTACTGCCTGAGCCTTTCTCTGAGGAACATGTAGGAGCAGTGGCACAGGTAGAAAGAGTGTCTCCCGACTAGATTTCTGTAATGGGTTTTTCTAGCTGCCCTCTTACCGGTATGCATGAAATGTTTGTTTTGCTTTTGCTAATTTGATGTAGTTGTACGAATTTCTGTAAAATATATAATTAGAACTGAAGAACATACATATACTTATTTGTAATAAAGTTTTATATATTTGCTTAAATATTCTTTTTAAGTGAGTATAGTGCCATTACTTAAGTTATTAAAAATATTTGCCTTAAATAATAGCTTTTTTATAGTACCAAGATACTAGTATGTAGATCCTACGTGATATTTAACATCATGAATACTGTAGTAAATCTTTGACATTTCAGTTCTTTATTTAATGTCCTTTCCTTTCTGCTGCATATTTTCTTATGAACTATAAGGGGCTAGGAGTCCTGCACCTGCTAGAAAAGAATTCGGAGGTAACCGTTTATATTTGTTACAATACATGCATCTTGGTTTATTCATCTTTTAGAGTTTGATCCCTGTAATGGAAAGACATTTTAGATTTGTTTGGTAAAAGCCAAAGTGAATGATATTTATACTTCAATTAAAAAAGAGCTCCAAACTTCCATTGTTTTCCTGTTAAGTAAAAGATCAGAGTTTAATTTTACTAATGAGCCAACCTGATACAGGCTTCCATTCTCCAGGTGGACATAGTTAAATTACCAAATACTGATAATGCTTTTTCTTAATAAATATAGTTAGGTTGGTTATATAGATTTAATTCCCCCAAATCACTTTAATTTCAAAAGAAATTCAGGTATAGTAAATATAGAACATTTTCCAAGTATTTGCTTAGTGATGCTCTAGTACTTTCCTTTTCTAGGAATTTAGCAAATCTAGTGATTAGCAAAATTTCCTAGCAATGCAAATTGAAGCTATGATTTTTTGAAATATATCTTTCATTTTGCATGGCTTTATCATAACTTGTCATAAAACTCATGCTTCGCTTTTTTTTAACATGAGAATGATTTTATTTTTTACAATAAGGAAATGTTTCTTAACAAATGGGTCTTTTTAAAAAAAGTATACTTTGGTTTACATGAAAATTTCTCACAAAAGTCAATTAAATGTGTGTATTTGATAAGTTCATTTAATCTAGCTCTCAGGAGAAGATGAGCCAAGTAATCATAGTTCCGTAGAAGAGCCTTTACAGATCCACTGTTACTACTGTTAAGGTGCACTCCCTATACGTGTGTGGTCATTCTGTTTCTACTCCGGCTGCCTAATGCCGTTGCTGACCGATTCACATGTTATCCCAGGCTGTCTCTGCTTATATTTTGATCTTAAGGACTTTGTATAAAAGCTCAATTATTTCCGCCTGATAGCTTCTGCAGAATGCTGCTGGACAATAACTTTTCCATCAAGTTACAAAAAAAAATTAATTGTCCCCATTTTAAACTCCTGCTTTTATTTATATTTTTATGATAACACCTAATTATCCTCTTCCTTCAATTAGGAAAGCAACCTGCAGAAAATAAATACATTTTTAAATGAATTTGTGAAAAGTTATATCAAACAACTTAAAATCTGACTTAGTTTTTAAAAACTGCTTCTTTTCATAATTCTTTTGTAAGCAATGTTTGCACCTTACTTTTTGAACCCTATAAACTAATAACTCCTTTAAGGCAGTAACTTAGAGAAAGTCATTACAGTACCTTTAGAGTTTTCTTAAAATAATGCATCAAAAACTAACTTCTAAAAAGCTAATATAGTCCCATAGAAATTTAAAATGAAATTGATCTGTGGTTTCTTTTTCCTTTTTGACTGTGAAATATTAGAGCTATTATTAGTGGTATAACTGAATATAATGAGATGATCATAAAGCCAAGGATTTCATTAAGAGATTTTAAAATTCCCTAGAGCTCGTAACCTGATGTAAAAAGAAAATTGTCATTGCCTTTCTATCCTGTTTGAGGAAGGGGAGGCCTGAGGTTTCGGCTAGGCTTCTGAAGTCACTTTGGTTTGTATTAATATCTTTGAAGAAGTTAAAGCAGTGAAAGAACCTTTTAGCAAAAGTCAGTTGGATGCAGGAATTGTTTTGTGTGCCTGCCTTTTGTTCTGTGCTGTGGGCCCTGAGCAATATACAGCTTCTGTTCTTTCTCTGAAAAGGTGTTGGAGCCCCTCCCAGTCCTGGGGCAGCTAGGCGAGAGATGGAAGGTAACAAGACTTCTGCATCACAGAAACAGACCTCTCATCTCACTGCTAAATGTCAGCCCCGCAGTGTGTTAAAGGCACACTAAATCTGTCCTTATTCTGCCCGTAAACCTTCCCCTCCTCCGTGTATGCCGTGTAACCTCGTACTTTCTCTATTCTCATTCCGTGTTGTGGATCGTTTCTAACGGGCTACCCAGTTAATTTCCCTGTGATTCTTACATTGTATTGCACTCTGTTTTGTATATATTTCATAGCTACTTAGGATGTGGAATTACTGTACAGTGTTATTTTAAGAAAAATGCCTTTCAAAATTATTTTCAGAGTAAGTCAAACATTTAGAAATGTACTATACCAACTCTGCAGTTTTAAAAATTAATAATTATCCTGAAACCCTATTAATTCAGGTCCAAGAATAAGTATTTCGTGGGTGATTTCAAATAACATAAATTTTTTATGTATAATGATGCTGAACTAAATTTGCTTAAAAGACCATTAAGACTAAAAGCCATTCATTAAGATTATAGTTATCAAAGGGCTGATGTATTTAATATGACAATTGCACTTGAATTTCCTTTAAAAAATATTAAATTTGAAATGCCACCCATAATAGTCCCCCATGCTCTTTTTGGCCCCCAGAGTGATTTATTTCATTTCGTTTGTCTAATATCTTTCTAGTGAATTTGAACTGCATATTAACACTGTCTTCCATAAGGCAAATACTTAATTGTGAGATGTGCCTGCCTTCTACTTTAATCAGAGGATTTTGTTGTAGAACTCTAAAATACCTCATCATAAGATTCCTTTATCCACAGTGATAGCTACCGCATGAAGCTCTAAAACAGGGTTGTTAGGAGTCCCTGATATAACCTAGAAAATGCTCTGTATGCTGGGGAGCAGAGGTAGTAGGGTCACATCTTGCCGCCATTCACACAAGCTGACCTTATGTTTTCAAGGTTCACAGGAGAGAACTCTGTTGGGAAGGTCACCTTAGAAGTCACCCTGTGAGTGAGAGATCAGACTGAGGGCTAAGTTGTCTCGCATGAATGTCACTCTGAGTATTCTAATTTTTCTCTCTTTTGGGGCATTTCCTTCAGGACAGATAGTAGCCTTCATCATTATCCAAAGCAGTGTACCTTTGGTTCCCATCTCATGCCCCCATCTGTGCTGGTAATGAAACAGAACAGCCAACTGATGTTACGCAGTGTTGCTTGATTGCTTACTTATGACTCGTTTCTTTTCCCCTTCATGCTTCAAAGCACCCAAAAGCCCTGGAACTACACGGAAAGATAATATAGGTAAAAACACTTGAATTTAGCTCCTTAACCTTAAAACTGGACCATGTAGACACTTGGGATAGAAGTACATGGGTTCTTATTTCTTTCTCTAAAAAAAACAACTTAAACACATGGTGTGATGTCTTTGTTTCAGGACGCAATCAGCCTTCTCCTCAGGCAGGACTCACAGGCCCAGGACCTGCTGGATACAGTGCAGCCAGACCGGTAGGCAACACCTAGCCTGAGGGCCAGTGGGTTTAGGGTCTGGGTTCTGGTTTGCTGTCAGTCAAGTGTGTTATCTCAGAAAACCACGTGTCAGGGCCTAGTTTCCTCAACTCTAAAATGAGGGAATGGCACTTGATGACCTCCAGGGTACCCTTTAAGGATAACATTAACTCTTCAAAGATAACAAACACCCAGAGAACAAATAATCCAATCAAGAAATGGGCAGAAGCCATGAACAGACATTTCTGCAAAGAAGACATCCGAATGGCTAACAGACACATGAAAATTGCTCAACATCACTCGGCCTCAGGGAAATACAAATCCAAACCACAGTGAGGTACCACCTCACACCAGTCAGAATGGCTAAAATTAACAAGTCAGAAAAAACAGATGTTGGTGAGGATACAGAGAAGGGGAACCCTCCTACACTGTTGGTGGGGATGCACGCTGGTGCAGCCACTCTGGAAAACAGTATGGAGGTTCTTCAGAAAGTTGAAAATAGAGCTACCCTATGAGCCAGCAATTGCACTACTACTGTTTACCCAGAAGATACAAATGTAGTAATCCGAAGGGGCATGTGCACCCCAGTTTTTAGAGCAACAATGTCATAATAGCCAAACTATGGAAAGAGCCAAGATGTCTGTCAACAGATGAATGGATAAAGAAGATGTTGCGTGGGGCGCCTGGGTGGCTCAGTGGTTTAAGCCGCTGCCTTCGGCTCAGGTCATGATCTCAGGGTCCTGGGATCGGGTCCCGCATCGGGCTCTCTGCTCAGCAGAGAGCCTGCTTCCCTCTCTCTCTCTCTGCCTGCCTCTCTATCTACTTGTGATTTCTCTCTGTCAAATAAATAAATAAATAAATAAAATCTTTAAAAACAAACAAACAAACAAACAAATAAATAAATAAAAGAAGATGTTGCATGCGCACGCGCGCGCGCGCACACACACACACACACACACACACACACACGCTGGAATACTATGTAGCCATCAAAAAGCCAGAATCTTGCCTTTTGCAACAACGTGTTTGGAACTAGAGGGTATCATGCTAAGCAAAATAAGTCAATCAGAGAAAGACAATTATCACGTGATCTCTCTGATATAAGAAATTTGAGAGGCAGAGTGGGGAGATCGTTCTGGGAAGGGAGGGGAAAATGAAATAAGTTGGAATCAGGAGGGAGACAAAGCATAAGAGACAAACTGAGGGTTGCTGGGGGGTGGAGGGGGAGGGATGGGGTGGCTGGGTGATGGACATTGGGGAGGGTATGTGCTGTGGTGAGGGCTGTGAATTGTGTAAGACTGATGATTCACAGACCTGTATCCCTGAAACAAATAAAACAAAACCCTCAGATTGTTTTTCAGAGTGCATAGTCTCTCATGGTGATTTGTTTTATTGCCATAGTATTAACTGACACTAAACCAAAGCTTTCTGTTTTACAGAAAAGTCTTTAGAAGTGTAGAAAAATTCATGGTGAATAAAGTTTTGTAAGAATTTTCCTTCCCTAAAATAAATAAATATATATATATATATATATATATATATATATATATATAAAAAATATATACAAACGCACACACACATACTTTATTATTTGAACAAAAGTGATGTCCTTCAGTAATTATGGTCCCTAAATAACTTAGAATCTCAAAGTTTATGAGATGGCAGTGTGTGTGGGCAGCTTTTTAAGCTTTTTAAGGCATTATCTGAGTAATTAATGAGGATAGAAAGTCATCCTTTGAGAGGAAGAATTTTATAGCCGGATCGCAAGGGAGAACATTTATGATAGGAGTCCGTGTACTAACTGGTTCTGAAGGTAGGAAGAGTCCAGGCGTGGATGGTGCCACAGGGCTTTTCCCTTCCCTGTAAATCTGGGGTTTTCTGTGTTTAGCCTTTGTTCTTGTACACACGAAATTACTCTAATATTTACCCAAATAAACATTTTCTCTGGGTTCTAACAAGTAAGTAATAAAAGAAGACGGAAACCAGAACCAGTGGCTTGTCCAGTGGTGCCTGGCACTGGATGGGGGCCCTTGCTTAGTTGTGGGACCCTGGAGCTGGAGCTCTCGGAGAAGAGCAGGGGCTGCTTCTGATGAAACCGCTTCTAATTCCTAGTAAGAAACGAGTAGAGCCTTTCTGAGACAGAAAGCTTTGTCTTCCCTGTTGTAGCTGTCTAGTTAACACCCACCCTAAAAGTCCTTTACCGCATATAATATTACACCCCGCATTAACGTGTCTGTGGCCGGGCGCCTGGGCTGAGTAAATGTCTCAAATGTTTTTTTTTTCCCCATTTTTAGACTGTTCCGCCCCGTGCTGGAGTGATCAGTGCCCCGCAGAGCCATGCTCGGGCATCTGCTGGCAGACTGACCCCTGAAGGCCAAAGCAAACCACCAGAAGTGGCGAAAGGTAGACCCCGTATTAGAAATTCTAGTTTCATTCTGAAATTTGTCACGTGCCCTTTTCCCTCCTCTCACCTTCCGCAACGTACTCAGGTCGGGATGCCCTTCCTTCTCCCGGCAGCAAGAAATGAGGCTGCTCGGTGGGGGAGCGGGGGACAAGAACACCCAACACCTCACAGCAGGAAGAACAGAATATGTTTTTCTAGAAAATACCTAACATCTGAAAATTCATTGCGTAGGGTCTGTTCTTCTTCCTGAACCGCTGAAGCCTCAGGCTGCCCTGCCTGTGCAGCCTTCTCCGCCCCCGCCTGGTCAGAAGCTGCAGGAGCCTCTTGTCCCTCTCGCGGCCCCTTCGCCTCAGTCTGCCGCCCAGCCCAACTTGGAAACGCCGCCTCAGCCACCCCCTCGCAGCAGGTCGTCCCACAGCTTGCCTTCGGAGCCTTCCTCACAACCACAGGTAAGGCCCGCGGATGAACAAGATCGCCCTAAAAAGCCTCTGGCGTAGTCTTCGCTGAGATCAGGGGTTCTCAGAGAGCAAGCTTGAAATCAGGGCCTGGAGGGCATTTCCAAGTGGTTCCCGGGCTGTTTTATCTTGTTAACATTTACAGTGTTTGTGACTTTTTCATTTTTTTAAATGCACATTTTACTTTGGATAGTTAATATATTAGGACGAACAGGAGTGTATTTTTCTCGTTGTTCACAGCTAGTATATTAGTTTGGGCTTTCACTTTCTGGAGCGAGATGCCTTACCATTTGGCAGTGTGGTGAATTTCCAGCAAGCAGAGAATAATCCTTTGGTTCCTCCAGCGGCAACTGGTAGTCCTTCTCTGTGGCGGAGTGGGCCCTGGGGTCCTCAGGTGTTTCCGGGTCAGTCATTGGACCAGTTTAGATGTTTTGTCTGTGTGCTCAATGACCAAGTAGAAACCATCCAAAGAATGAGGTCACCTCATTAGTGTTGCACAGAAAGCATTGCCATTGCCTTCGTGGGTGAAAATCAGAGGATCACAAGGACTTTTGCTCTACCGACCTGACTTCACACTGGAAAGACTTGTGGTGTGTACATACAGTTATTTTTATACAGGGGTCGTCATGCAAGTTAAATTGCTCTACTTTATTGGATGTGATTTTACTTTGTTATATAGATTCTGGTAAAATAGTTAAAATTCGTGCTTAGTAAGAACACTTTTTGTTGTCCAGCCTTACAATTTATTTTATCCCAAAGTTTTAACTTGAAAATGCCATCAAGGCCAAAGAAATGAGTAAAGCTTTAGAAGTCTGCTTTTAAACTTTGTGAAGATCTAAAACACACAAATAGTACACATTGGCAAATGCCCCTTAGGCACATTTATAAATAATAGTTTGTATCTATTTTTTCAGATATCTGGAGATGTCCAGCTAGTAGGCAGAAGTCAACAGCTTCTTGGGCTTCTATGTGGTGAAATACAGATATTAAAGTAAACATGGGTCTTAAAATGACTATTGCTAACACTCAGCTCTTTCCCAGACAGTTGGTCACCTTTGTAAAAACTCAAGAAGTATATGTAATTGAGAGAAATAAAATGTTCTCTTAAGCTGATGAATAGCATAAAGTATTCTACATTTTTTTAGTTCAGAAAATTGAGGACATTGGTGATATATAAAACACTGTAGAAATCCTTCAAACCACAAATGTCCACTATTCCTTTCTCTCTTCCAGCCCCCTTTTAGTGAGTCCTGAATTTTTCTTCTCATTTTCTTGTAAATGTGTACTCTTGATTTTTTTGGTTTTGTTTTGTTTTTATGTAATTGGAGGGCAGGGTGCCTGGGTGACTCAGTCGGTTGGGCACCAGACTCTTGATTTTGGCTTAGATCGTGACCTCATGTTCTTGAGATCCAGCCCCATCTCGGGCTCTGCACTCATGGGGAGGCTGCTTGAGGTTCTCTCCCTCTCTGTCAACCCCTTCCCCATGCACACACGCACACCCTCTCTTTCTCTCTCAAATAAGTAAATCTTAAAGAACAATTTTTTTTAACTTTATTGGAATACCCAAAGGAATGTTGAATAAACTTTTTTTAGATGTAATTGGAGAGCAAAAAACTTTCAAACTAGCCATCTTAGAGCTTTCTACTACTTTTTTAAGAGAGGAAGTGAGCCTCTATCTTATAGTAAAAGTGAACCTTAATTCCTAAGTCTGTAACGGTTTAAGTATTCTTAGACCAGTATGAACATAGATAGAGTACTCTGGAAAACTCGAGAAAGAGCCAACTGTTCAGTAAGATTGCAGTTTTCAGTAGAAAACAACACGGATGTACCATAGGGCGAATATTCCCATGACTACTGCATTATCATTTTCTTAGGTCATTTTCTGTTGTTTTGATTTCTGTTTTTCATCGGAATGGGTGTGGTGATTTGGTGGCAGACAGCATGTGCTTCCTGTGTGGCCTGGTAGAGAACATTCTCCTCGAATCTTGTATTATCCACTTCTTTGAAACTACCAAAGATGTTTGTTTTAAATTCTAAATATTCTTTTTACTTTAGTCATTGATACCAGATTCCTCCAAACATTACACACACACACTTTTCTCTCTTGGGGGAGCAGGGGGTCTTGTTTGTGTGCAGGCTTGTCTTCGGAAAGGATCACAGAGTGGTTCATTTCCTCCACGGAGAGGAGAGTGCTGGGGGTTGGGAAGGAAGGGAGGCATTGTACCTTCTCGTACCTCTTGGATTTTGAACCATAAAAATAATGCCTATTCAAAAAATATTAAATGCCTAAAATTTAAAAATCTCCCAGAGCTATAGGTTGAAAACGATAAGAATTTAAAATAGGATGTATCTGATATTTTGGTAATATGTGAAATCGTCTTAGAATTGAACACTTGGTAATTTTTACAAGTCTTTGTTATTAATTCTCCAAATCTACAAGGTATTTAAAACATAAAAACATACATGGCCCAGCTTTCCTTTTTATTATTATTTAAATGGTCTTTGACTCTATAATTTTCTACAGAGAAGATTTGTCCAATGCAGATGACTATATAACATGTACAAAATGTAGAAATGCCTTCCTTCTCTGCCTGACATCTGGCACCTTAGTCATCTGATTGTCATCTAAGAACTGGAAGTCAGGAAATTCAGCCAGAGATGAAGGAACAGCCTCACTGCTATACTGTAGTCCTGAGAGCTGACAGGGAGGGAAGACCACGGAAGAGACCATGTAGGAAATCTCTGGATCTAGTCAATACCTCCGACCTTCTTCTCTTAGTGCCAAAGCCAAGACACGTAGCCCTGACATCATCGAAAAAGTACTCGTTTAAATTCAGGAGTCTTCATGTTTAGTAATCAGGAAACTCTATTCACGTTTAATATACTTCAGAGTGGTGACTTCCTCAATTGTAAAAATGAGTTTTGATATTTTAAAATAAGGTAAGCTTTAGATATTGGGGAAGATTTGCTCAAAACTGTTTTTGAGACTGTATTAAAAAAAAATACTGCTGTGTTATGGAAAGATGATTTCATTTTTAAACAACAAAAATAGGCTCTGGTTTTTTATTTTGTTGTACCTTACCACGAATAAATTCTGAGGTGAATTAATGATAGTGTTATCATCCTTCTAAAAATTTGCTTAATATAGAATATGCCTGGATCCTGGTCATTTTGTTAAAATAAATACTGATTTTTCAATAGGGTAGTACCTTTACAAAGTACTTTTCTCTCATGGTGATAACCCCATGGGCTGTCTTGTGGCGTTGTCCTCTTCCTGGGCTGCCGTAACAAAAACGGGGTGGCTGAAATCACAGGAATGTGTGTTCTTAGAGCTCTGGAGGCTTGAAGTCTGAGATCAGGATACCAACACAGCTGGGTTCTGGTGAGGGTTCATTTCCCAGCTTGCAGACTGCTTCTCGCTGTGTGCTCACATGACCTTTCCTCGGGCCTTCCAGAGGGGGAGAGAGCCAGCTCTCTGACATGTCCTTTCATGAGGGCACAGATCCCTCACGAGTCCCCACCCTCCTGGCCTCAAATAACCCCAGTCACCCCCCAGAGGCCCCACTTCCGAATACCATCCCACTGAGAGTTAGGGCTTCGCCTTAGGACTTGGCAGCAGCAGGGGGACATTAGACTGCTTTTCTTAGAGATCCCAAAACCTATTTGGGATATTACTTTTGTAGGAACAAAATTTGAAAGTGGCTAGTCATCCGCCTCTGACAGAACTGAAGTTTGAGCCCGAATTTAAGGATACATTTTTTTAATGCAAAATTACAAAAGAAATTAGAGTTGTCTCTTGAACGCATGCTGTGACCTGCACATTTTGCCGCCCTCAGGTTCTGTGTATAATACAGACATAAAAGCATTTTGAAGACTGAATTGTTAGGGTTGCCGGTTGGTCTCAGATTGTCCTCCTAACGCTCTCCTTTGATGTCTGTGTTCCCTTTCTCAAAGCAGGAGCAAGCATCAGGGTAACAGGTATTGGACTCTTTCTCAATCTTATCTGTGCTTTTCATCTGTCTTAGCACATTAGATGTATGAATCTTTTGCTTCATACATCTAAAGTCTCACCCATTTTTAAAACCACCTGTCCACATTAATAAATTCTATTATCATACCATAAACGTGCTTTGTTTTCTTAATATTTCGAATTTTTAGGAACCATTTTAGTTCTTGTTAATGCTTTACCATTTTTTTGCTTTGTTTTTTTATGAAAATTAACAAAACTAAAAAGTATAACTCCAAGAAGGTAAGCTTTAGGTATTAGAAAGTCTGTTTGGCAAGACCAAATTGGGTCATGGTTTTAATAATGGCATAAGTACATAAATAGAAAATTCAACCTTTTTTCTTGGGTTTCTTTTGGGAATTGTTTTTTTCAAAGAATTTTACTAAAAGGATTATTTTTGGTAAGGAAGAACTGATGATTTAGAATGATAAAAGTTAATATTATAATAGGATTATTTTAAGGTCCTTCCAACACCTTTCTCTGTAAAGCTACCATCATTTTAAAAATGTTAATTCACAAATCCTGCTGAAATTATAACTTAATTCTAATACAGTGAATGGTGTTGTGGCTCTCATTGTAATTTCAAGTGTTATTGGGTAAAATGATCCTGCTTCTGTCAAATTATACTTAATATGTTTTGAAAACAAATTTTTTTGCATATAAAAATAAAGATATTTAAATGTAGAGCATTCACTTGCCAAGGGCCTGCTATTCTAAAGTGTTCAAAACATAAAATTCTCCTTTCTGTGTTGTGGACTGTTCATCTGTCATGGGAGAATTGGGTCCCAGACCCGACTGGGTACTGCCATTTTGTTGTATTAATCGTAATAATCCAGAGATTATTAGTAATATAGAGTTAATTGTAATTTTTTATGTCTCCAATAGATTTCTCTTAAGCAGATTTTCATATATAAATATGTTTACCTTTAATACACTTAGAATACAGTTTTGCATCTGTTAAATGTTTACTTTTGTACAAATTTATTACATATTAAGTTGAAGATAAACATGCTTGTTTATTCAATTATAAAGTATGTCCTAGGACAATTGAATAAAACAATCATATACTTGAAAGTTACTCACTTAATGAAATTACCCATGATTTCTTTATACAAATGAACAGCCTTCCCTATGGTTAAAGTAGCAAGTTACTGTTTCAAAATATGCAATTATGTTTTGGGGGAAGAACTGCTGTTCTCTTTTTCAGCGCAGTTCATGAACATTTAGTTATTTTGACTTCACAACTATCTGAATTCATTTCGGGTAGTGCTCCATTTTGTTACTTGCAGGGCTTGAGCTAAAATTCTCCCTCCCCTGCCCTTTCCAACAAGTTTGTCTTCTCTTTAAATACGGCATCAATATCCAAGTCATCTCTTTAGTTTCAATAATTAGGTACAGTTGTTATTTTTTTAAATTAAAATGAAGCCTCTGATGAGCTTATTTGCTGATAAGGCCAAGGTTCTCCTTCCCATAAGAAAGGTTGCCTTTGCTCAGGCTCATAGCTGCGCTCCACTTCCGCTGGTTTCTTTGTGAGCTAGGCACAGGGTGCACACCTGTTACGACCAAGAAGTAATTCGGAACACTCCTCCTCCCAGTTCACAGCCAACTCTGTCACGTAGAAAGGACTGTGTCGCACTCATCTCAGTTTTAGAGTACACCAAATAGAAAATGGGCTAACCCCCCTGCTTTTAAACGGTCACTGGGTATGACTATTAATAAGCACTTCTGTTTTGGAACATTTTATCGTAAGATGAAGAGGATCAACTGAGGAATATTGTCACATTGTTTGGTCTATGAAGGAGAACTTAAAAGGCAAAGAATGCTCAGAAAATTCTTTTTTCAAAATAGAAAAGATGTGTTGTCTTTAGCTTATGAATACAAATATACTAATAAAATCGATTTCATTTGTGAAGTTGAGTTTCCATAGTAACATTAACATTAAATGAAAATATATTTAAAAGAACAATGAAACCACATCATCATCATAGATCGGTGTTGGAAGCCTAATGTATAGATTTAGCGTAAGTTCTGGATATGGGTTTCTGAAGTTTGTGCTAACGTTTGATAGAACAGGGCATGAGCAAATGTCATTTGCTAATCCTGTACCTCCATTTTACCATATTAGGGCTTGCATGAACGGAACAGTCTCTTTTTAATTTCTTCGGGGTTTAAAAAATGTGTGTAAAAGGGTTTATTGAGAAGAGAGTTTTTAAAGAATAAGGTTTTAGTTGTTTCATCTTACCGAAACCACCAGAGTAACGAACTACACAAAGCTGTTTTTACTTTCAAGTTTGTATACTTGCCCCTCCAGAATGAATAATAATTGAGACAGGAAGCATAAGGGAGGTGTTAAAAACTATATATTACCTTTTTTTTTTTCCTGATTATTGAGTGCTGTCTTTTCAGGTAAAAGCAAATGGAGTCTCTGCTGTCAGACTGGAATCACCCTTAAAGAGTGACCCGTTTGAAGATCTGTCATTTAATGTGCTTGCTGTATCCAAGCCTCAGTTATCTGTTCAAACATCATCTCTTCTAACTCCAAACCCAAAGGGGTTGGTTCAGTTGCCTTCTGCAACACAAAGTAACATGACTACTTTGAGTTCTGTAAGTTGCATGCCTCCAATTCCAGCCCGGAGTAAATCCCAGGAAAATATGCGGTGTTCTCCAAACCCATTTGTTACTAGCTTGAGCAGCACAAATCCTTTTACGGACAGGACCGCCACTCCCGGAAACCCATTTAGAGCCGAGTCTCAAGAATCTGAGGCAACTTCATGGCTCTCCAAAGAAGAGCCTATTGCTAACAATCCTTTCCCTTCTCTGAAGCCTCTGGGTCGTACCAGTAGCAAGCCCGCATCTTCACTGGATGGTTTTAAGGACAGTTTTGATCTGCAGGGCCAGTCCACGGCAAAAATCAGCAACCCAAAAGGATGGGTAACCTTCGAGGAAGATGATGACTTTGGTGTGAAAGGGAAGTCAAAGTTAGCTTGTCCAGACTTACTGGATCACCAGCCGAGTTCACTTTCTGGCTCCAGCACGACCTTTGATGATGACTGGAATAAAGGGACAAATGTTCCTTTCTGTGCGTTGCCATCAAGAAGACCACCTCCACCTCCTGTCACTCTGCTCCCCCCTGCCACCACCCCTTCGGGAGCCCCTTTCACAACCTTGGCATCTAAAGCATCACCTACACTAGATTTTACAGAAAGATAAGGTTATGCAATAGAAAACAATTGTTTTTTTGTTTTGTTTTGTTTTGTTTGGGCAGGTTAGAGCCAAAAGAATTGGGCATTAGTTATTCATTATGTGCAATAAGTAATTGTTCAGTGCACTGATGTTGTCATAAAATACCACTATTTAATGTGTACAGAGTTGGAATATGTGTATATTGGAAATAAGGAAAAAAAAGTCCTTCTCATTAATACCTGGAGTTTTGGTGTGTTTCTGTTTGGATAAGTAAGAGAGAGTAGTAGCCACAAACAGTGCTCAAAACTACTTTGGAAAAAAAGTAGTCCTTATTCAGAAATTCTTTGCCAGTCTTCTCTGAAGAAACTCAAAAACCCCAAACTTCTAGCTGACATTTCTGCCAGCTCTTTTGTACTTGGAAACAATTGGTGTTTCCAAGTATTCACCAAAGAGCTATCAAAGTTATACTGAAACAGTTTTGAAAGGCGTGGCTTTAAAAAAAAGTGTGTGTATACACTACACACACACACACACACACACACACACACACACACACATACACACTTTTATAGAATTGTAAAACTCATAACTTAAATTCTAGGCTGTAACTCAGACCAGATTTTACCTAAAAGTTCTAACAGAATTCGCTTTTCAGTATTTCATTACCGAAAGGATGGCTATAAATGAAATTTGGACATTTCATTGACTTTCTTTCCAAACCTAGAATCTCACTACCAGATTGTCCTGCCATTCCGTCCTGCTCCTCTGAACACACACATCTTTGTTACTGCACTCCAGCACCCCCAAATGCTTCTCTCTGGGAGGGGGTTCTTGCAGCTGGAAGCAGTCGATTTTGTGGATGGACATTCCGGCCCTTACAAAAAAGCACTGTGGCCTTATCTGTCAGGAAGACACATACCTCCAAGTTTAATGAGAAATTTTAGAGCTAAACGCACTCCCCTCTCTCTGCACTAAGGTGTATGTCGCCCTTTTCCCTCCCACACTTCGTCTTTGCTGCTTTCACTCTGGAACTTCGTTAGCAGGAAGGCAGCAGTCCTCAGAATGCCTGGAATTGGGGATCTACTCAGAATGCTTGGAATTGGGGAATTGGAGTGTGTGCTCTGTCCCCTTGAGAGGCTCCGTGATGCTGCTTTACATCAATAGAGGCCACCCCTCAAATCACCTGTGGGTTTTGTCTCCTGCACTGCCAGTATGCAACTGATCCTGCTTTTATTAATTTTATGAAGTTCACAGAATTTTTACACAGTGTAGTATTTTGATACCATTCAGTAATCCCCAAAAGAAAACTCCTTGGGCAATAGTTGTTTTGTTGTTTAAGTTAAAATCATCTTTACCGGGTAAGACTTATATTAACGTTCCTTTTATATAAAGAGTTGTACATGTCCACCTAAATTCCATTGTCCACATTTAACCTTCAGAGAGGTGCATTGGGAGAATATCAGAAAATAGAATTCGGGCTAAGATTGTGTAAAATGGAGAAAAGCACAGCAAACTGAGTTGCACTCAAATATGTAAAGCAAATCTAGTAGGAAAAAAAGCACTTTTCTAAATGCTCAAATGTTATCAAAATACTATATTTATAGAAGTAATCCTCTCTCTGTTGACAGCCCAGATTTGCTGTTAGAAATAACTCTTGTGAGTTTTATATTGTGCTTTTTGAGGGTTCTAATCATTTCAGCAGTAGTATATTTTAAACAGCAGTATTACTATAAGCAGTGTGCTTCAGAATGTGAATTAACGTGTTGAAACTGTGGCTTTAACATCTATGTGATTAGTGTATATGGTATTTGCTCTCCCTTAGCAGAATTCATTATCTACTTCACTAGTGCAGATCGCGGTTCTGTGAGCAATGTTTCCTATTGAGTATAAACTACTGTCTACACTATACATATCAGGCAGCAGCTCAGCCTTTATCAGGAAAACTATATTTGGCATGTTGCTGAAAGGACACAGAGTTCTGAAAGTCAAAGGTATGCTGCAAATAACTAGCCATTATTCTGTGTTATTAAAATATTTACCAGTTCTGTTAAAAGCAGAGCAGACATTAGACACTAAGGATCTCTTCGTGAATTCTTTGTTCTCTATAGTAGATTGCTGTTTATATGTAAGAATTTTATTGCTTATGTGGCATACAATATTTATAACTATATACTTTATAGAAATACAGTATTAAAGTCAGTGGTATACCAACATTCTGTACATATCCTGTGAAATGTGCTGTCATATGAAATAAATATACGTGTCTTTACCATGCTGACTGCTTTGCTCAAGAGGGAAGAATTTTTCTCAGCCACTTTCTTTGAACTTTTCGTATCCAAGTTTAATGACAATTGGGGATTAACTCGCATTGTCAAATCAGGTTATTTTAATTCAAGACCCTGTTTCATCTGTTTCACTTCTCCATGTAATACTCTAGAAGTAAGAAGACATTCTGAGACTATAAATCATCATTAAGAAGTCCATGCACTTACTCTGTAAGAGAGGCCCTCATTCCAAGTCTTCTTGGCTTGAAAATAAGACTGAAGCCGGAACGATGATTTTTTTTACCCACAGCAAAAGAGACAAGTCGGGGGAGAAGGGAGATCAGCCCAAGGACAGCCAGGCGTAAGAGACTGACCCAAGAAGACCCAAGGCTGGTAGTTCTTCTGGGTATTGACTTTTTCAGTCCTATATGATTGCTATTCAAGACAGTAGCCTTGATTCTTTTTATTTTTTAAAAGATTTTATTTATTTTAAAGCAAGAGAGAGAGTGTGAGCATGGGGGAGGGTGGGGCAGAGGGAGAGAGAGAGAACCTCAGGCAGGTTCCCTGCTGAGCACGGAGAGCCCACTGGGGGATTCGATGACATGACTCTGAGATCATGACTTGAACCAAAACCAAGAGTCATATGCTTAACCAACTGAGCTACCCGGGCACCCCAACCTTGATTCTTAAATCACTGAATTATGTTCATTAACCTCTAAAAAGTTATAGAGAATGATAGGCTTTTATTTATTTTTTTAAGATTTTATTTTTTTGACAGAGATCACATTTAGGCAGAGAGGCAGGCAGAGAGAGAGAGGAAGCAGGCTCCCCGCCGAGCATAGAGCCTGATGTGGGGCTCGATCCCAGGACCCTGAGATCATGACCTGAGCCAAAGGCAGACACTTAACCCACTGAGCCACATGAGTGCCCCGAGAATGATAAGCTTTTAAAAAACTTTTGATTTTGATGATTGAGATGTATATATATGCAGTTGTAAGAAATAATACAGAGAGATCCCATGTGCTCTTTAAGCAGTCCCCCCCTCCCAATTCCCTGCATGGTAACATTTTATAAAACCATAGTGTAATACTACCACCAGGACCTTAACATTGATGCAGGACAGTTCCATCGCTGGGAAGGTCTTTTGTGTTGCCCTTTTCCCCCGCTGCCTTCCCATCCCTTCTCCCCTCACTTGTCCTTAACTCCCGGCAACAACAAATCTATTCTCCATTTTTATAATTTTGCCACTTCAAGAGTAGTATGTGACCTTTCAGGATTGACTTCTTTTACTCTGCATAATTCTCTGGAGATTCATCTAAATTGCATGTGTCAATAGTCCATTCTTTTTTTTTTTATGATTTCATTTATTTTGGAGAGAGAGCATTTATGTTAGAGCATGAGCAGGAGGAAGAGCAGAGGAAGAGGGAGAGAGAGAGAGAATTCCACGCAGACTCTGTGCTGAGGGCAGAGCCCAACACAGGGCTTGATCCCAGGACCCTGAGATCAAGACCAGAGCCGAAATCAAGCATCAGACACTTAGCTGACTGAGCCACCCAGGCACCCCTAGTCCACTTCTTTTTATCGCCAAGTGGCATTTCATGGTATGGATGTACCACGGCTGGTTTAACCACTCACTCGCCCATTGAAGGACTTCTGGGTTGTTCCCAGTTGGGCGCTATTATAAATAAAGCTGCTACAAATATTCCTCTGCAGATTTTTGGGTAAACATAAGTTTTCACTTCTCTGGGATAATGCCCAGGAGTACAACTGGTGGATCATAGCGTAGTAGCATGCTTGTATCTTAAAAAAAACTGCCAACCTGTTTCCCAGAATGGACTATTTTACATTCCCATCAGCAATGTATGAGTGAGCCAATTTCTCTGCGTACTTGCCAGCATTTGTGGTTTTTTGTTTTAGCCATTTTAGTGGAGGATATATCATTGTGGCTTTGTTTCCTTAAAAGCTGATCATGGGGGCGGTGCCTGAGTGGTTCAGTGGGTTAAGCATCTGCCTTTGGCTCAGGTCATGATCTCAGGGTCCTGGGATCAAGCCCCACATCAGGCTCTATGCTCGGCAGGGAGCCTGCTTCCCACCCCACGCCCCACGTCTGCCTGCCTCTCTGCCTACCTGTGATCTCTGTCTGTCAAATAAACAAACAAACAAAAAAAGCTGATTGTAGGGAACGTCTTTTCATGTGTTCATTTGCCACCTAATATCTTCTTTAGTGAAATATGTGTCTTTTGCCTATTTTCTAAATGGATTGGGGTTTTTTTTTTTTTACAATTGTGTTTTGAGGGTTGTCTATTCTGTATATTGGCCCTTTGTTAGCTATGTGCTTTGCAAATATTTCTTCCAATCTGTAACTTATCTTTTCATCCCCTTCACATGTAGCCTCAAGTCCACAAACTAACTATAGTAATGGTGATTGACACAGGATGACCAAACTCACAAAAAACTGATGTATAAATCAAAAATGCCTGTTCATTAGTTTTAGAAACATAAGTCTGACCACATCAAGATTTAGTGAACATGTGGAAGAATGGGAACTCATACACTGTTGTTGAGAAGAGTAGGTCAGCAAATTAATTCTAGAGAGCAACTTAACAATGTCCAGTAAGATTCATATACTCTATCTAAAGAAGTTTAACTTGTAGAGAAATTATAGTGCACATGGAGCAGGACATCCATTGTTTGTAATGGTACAAACCAGAAATACAATAACCACCAGCAGGGGAATGGAGTGACCTGTTCATGCAGTGGAATACAATACAGCAGTGAAAACAAGTGAAGGCAATATTAGTAAATCTAATGAAGTTAGAATAAAAAATTAGTAAATCATTATGGAACCAATGGCAAGTTATCAAATAACACACTATGAACCATTTATATAAAACTTATTATATAAAACTCTGTTCTTTAGTGAGCCATACATATGTTGATGGTAGAAAAATAGCCAATGGGAATGAGAAACTCAGGGTAGTATTTACCTGTAGAGAAGGGGAAGAAGAGAATGGAATCAGAGAGCGATATGTAGGAACTTTAACTGTATCTTTAATGTATTAGGGCTTTTAAAAAACTTTTTTCAATACACTAAAAATGTGTTCTTTTCTTCCCTGGCTGCCTGGTATCTAGCAGCACTCATGAATGACCTATTAATTATCTAGCCCTCAGCAGTCATCACTAATGGATTGCTTCATTAGATACAAATGGTCCAAGATACCCGTCACCATAGAAATGCAACAGTACCTAAAATATTCAGAGGAAAGTTGCCAAACTGCACAAGAACACACAAATCTCACGTTTTGTCTGAAAATTCAGAACCCACTGCCGTGGTGGCAAGACGAGATTTTGGAAAAATTTATGACCACCAGAAACACACTGAGAAAAAGCTACACCCAAAATTGTGAGACATGGCCTCTATGAGCAGAAAAAAACAAAAACAAACACAAGAAACCACCGACAGGAATATAATAAAAGAATAAAGTTTAGCAGGACTACAAAGGCAAAAATCAGTGCTGACAAAGATTAAAGGTACTTCAAGGGCTTGATCTGTGGAAATCTGGCAGATCTTCTACCAAATGATCAACAAACTACATATTTGAACAAAAGTGGATGGCCAGTACATGAGTTTTGCACACTTTTAATATTAAAAATTATACCCAGAGACCCTGAAATACAGGAGGAGTCTGTGGATAAATGGTTCTCACAAGGCACCATCGGCCAAGTCTGAAGCAGTCGTTGGCTCCATGAATACAGAATGTATTCAGGATAAACGAGGGATGAACTTCTGGCCAGCAGGGAGGGAAGAAACAGCGCCTGCTCAGTAAGCATCTGCTGGGCGGTGGGTCGCTGGACAGTTTGGGGACAGTCGCTCCGGCGGCAGCCGCTTGAGCCTCCCCGGATACCGACTCCGAATCAGCCCGCACACGGCGCCGCGGCCGCTCTCCCCAGCCCCGCGACGCTCAGACCCAGCACCCCGCGCGCACCTCCCGGAACTTCTGCAGACCGGAAACAGCGGGCAGGACTTCCGGAAGTGGTGACCGCGGGCGGCGGAAACCCCGCGGAGACTCGGAGCGGCCGTGGGCTCCTGCTGCGCGGCTCCGGTTCTGGACCTGCCCACCACCCCACCCAGTCCCGACCTAGCAGCAGCCTCCTCCCACCACCCATCTCCTCGGGTGGAACCCCGGGCCCAGGCGAGTCGCGGGGCGTTTTGCGCCCCCTTCCGGCGGCTTGGCTTCTGTGGGGGCGGTCGCCCAGACAACAGGCACTTCCGGGGGCGGGGCTCGGCTAGTCCCCACCCCCTTTGCCCTCCCCCCTCCGCTGCGGGGTGCCGGCCTGGACCGTGGCCCTCTCCGACTGCGTGGGTCGTTGCCCCGCAGCACCTGCTTCCGGGAACACATTGCCTGGACTCGCGCGCTGCGGCTTAACCATCTTACGCTTCCGGAGGCCCATGTGTTTCTTTGTTGCTCCTGGCAACAGCCACTTCCGGGAGCGAGTGCCCTCCCCACCCCGGTCCCGGTACCGCTGGAGCCCGAGCCGCGAGTTCCGTCTCCTCGCAGCGGTTAGTGCGCGGTCGCCGCTCGCCTGCGGCTTAAGGCCTCCCGGGCCTCCTCGCCGCCTCGGCGGGGTCTCCGCGGCCGCCATGGTTCTTCTGCACGTGAAACGGGGCGACGAGAGCCAGTTCCTGCTCCAGGCGCCGGGGAGCACGGAGCTGGAGGAGCTCACGGTGCGGGTGGCCCGGGTCTACAACGCGCGGCTCAAGGTGCAGCGCGTCTGCTCAGGTGAGGCCCGGCGGCGCGCGAGTCTGCGGCCCGGACCGTGGAGCCCGAGCCGGGGCGGGCCGGGGCGGGCCCGGGCGGGGAGGAGGAGCGGGTCCTCTGCCCTGGGGACGTGCGTCGGGAGCCGCGAGCCTTGCTCCGGCCGGCTGGCCTGGGGGTGCGGGGCAGGTCTGCTAAGTTGTGCTTAGACGTGCGGCTGGCGCTCTTGGCGGGGGGACGCCGGGGTCCCCCGGAGGTGCCTGAAGAGCCAGGGGACGAGCAGACGCCGGCACCCGGCGGGCGGGCGGGCGAGGCCGGGGGCTGGGCGCGGCGCCGCGGGGCCGGGAGTGAAATAGGCCCGGAGAGGGGATGACCCGCGGGCGCGCCACTCCGGGCCGCCGAGCAGGTGCCGTGCGGTTGTGCGGTGGGGGGGGCGGGACGGCCCCGGCCCTTTTCAGAAGGGAATTCGGGGGAGCCTGGGTGTCTCGGTTAAGCGTCCCACTGGATCTCAGCTCGGGTCTTGATCTCAGGGTTGTGTTCAAGCCCCGCATTTGGGCTCCACATTGGGCGTGGATTCTACTTTAAAGTAACTAAAAGGTGAATTCATTTCAAGGGGGTAAGCACCTGACTTAACGACGGGGCCCCGGGCGTGGGAAGACCGGCTGAGGGTCTTGCTCTTCCTGCCCTTCGCCAGGAAACAAGAGCCTTCTCCTCATATTACGGCGTTTGGTCGCTTTTGTCACCGATCGTTGCGGGGCTTGAACTCACAACCCTGAGATCAAGACCCGAGCTTGAACTCACAACCCTGAGATCGAGAGCGGCGCTGTCCGGGGGCTTTTTGCCGGGAGGGACGTGTTCCCTATTTGTGTGTCCAGTAAGGCACCCACTAGCGGAACACGACCCAGGATCTGTGTTTCTAATTACATATATATTTCTTAAAATATTTTATTTATTTATCTGAGAGAGAGAGCGTGCATGAGCAGGGGGAGGGGCAAAGGGAGAGGGAGAAGCAGACTCCCCGCTGAGCAGGGAGCTCCTGGGATCACGACCTGAGCTGAAGGCAGAGGCCCAACCGACCCAGCCACCCTGGCGTCCCTAATTGAATTTCATTTTAATTTAAATATAAAGAGTCAAGTGCAGCTAGTAGCTACCACGTTAGGACGTGAGCGTACTCCAGATGTGGTCCAGAATGTTACTGTTTCTGTAACTATATGATGTGATTTTTGTGCCATGGAGAACTCCTTAAGGGTTATGGTTTCTACCTTTGTGAGATAGACATAAAGTTCCTTAGTAAAATTTATTGATTTTAAAACAAGGTCAATATTACTTTTTTTTTTTTTTTTAATTAAAGCACTTGGGGAGAAAAGGGACTCCCAGTTTCATTTTCTATAATAAAATTACCAGTTGAAAACGTGGTGCCAGATGTTAATAGTCATGTTAGTGACTCATTCGTGTGTTCTCAAGCCCCCACTGAACTGATCCAGGCAGGCCCAGGTGCTGTGCTTTCAGGAGACAAGGGTGACTGAGACCAGCCCCTGCCCCCAGATATTTTGAGTCTGGTGGGGAGAGAGGCAGCAAAGACCCCATGAAGTTACAGCCTTTGTTTTGAGGTATCGTGTTATTACAGGCCGTTTAGTATCTTCCTACAGTGCTATGGGAAGACCTAGATCTGTGTACTTTTCTAGAGGAAGGAAGGAAGGGCAAGCAATTTTGCAAGGCTTAAATGTGGATTATTCAGAGTAAATGTATGTGGGACAGGAAATATATAAAGCCCTGCTTTTGAATAGGGACATGATACTAGAAAACCAGTCTCTTTCCATCTCTGTCCCTTGGGAAGGGTGTGCATTGCCTCACTTTCTCCCCACTGATCAGTTACCTAAATTATTTATGAAGCGGGTATTTAAAAACGCAAGGCCATGAAAGCCTCAGATGCTAGAGCTAGCTGTACATGAGGGAAGATGAGGATGTTGCTTCTCTGACCTACCTCACAAGGTGAAATTAAATAATCCATGTGAGCACACTTGGAAATTGTAACGCTGCCTGTGGATATGTGTTCAGAGTATCAGTGAATTTGAATTTGTGCCTCCTGAGGGCCAGGAAGTACAACACAGCCGAGGGTCAGAGCAGGGAAGTCCAGCGCTGCTGCCGGTGACCACAGTGAGCCCCTAAATTCTCCGTGCTGCTGTTAACGTAGGGCGTGTCTGTGATCATTTGTCAAAGGTCAAGGGCAGGCCTGGCACAAAGCAAGTGACTTCTAAGTGTTCGGTGAATAAAATAGGGACCCAACGGGCAAGATCCCTAAGCTCTAGGGAGCTTACATTTCAATGTGGGTAGAAAGCGTTGTAATGGTGATCATGATACATGTTGTCTAACTCTCTCTTATTTTGAAGAAATGGAAGAATTAGCAGAACATGGCATATTTCTCCCTCCCAATATGCAAGGACTGACCGACGACCAGATTGAAGAACTGAAGTTGAGGGACGAGTGGGGCGAGAAGTGTGTACCCAGCGGGGGCTCAGTATTTAAAAAGGATGATATTGGCCGAAGGAACGGGCAAGGTAATCCAGCTTGTATCTTCTGTGTGCATGCCTGAGTACAGCAGCAAGTGTGCAAGAGGCCCTTTCCGTGAAAACACAGGCCTCAGTTTTCTGGACAAACCGATGAAATGCTGCATTGTACACCTCAGTCCTTGCGGCAGATCCGGAGTGAGCTGGGCAGCGAGTGGACAGACGCATCGGCTGCTGTTTCTGCCTCCAGTGCTGCTGCTCTTAAATCTGGGAGCTGAACCACCTGAAGCTGCCGTATTTGTGGGTAACAGATGGCAGTTTCATGTGGTTCATCCTCATGATTTGCAGGGGAATCTTTGCAAAGCATCGAAGGTTCTGTTGTGCTATGGTTTGCAGGTAGTGAGACTCCATGAGAAAGAAGGAAGTCAGTGTCGGTCCTCGGGTCTCTGTTCTCAGGGAGGCGCGCCTCTCCGCGGCGTAGAGCAGAGCCCGCAGCTCAGAGCGTGTCCGAGCATTCCAAAGTGTCCCCCTGTAGCGAAGGCGCAATCGGGTGGAATTGCAAGGAGAAAAGATGCTGCCCCGCTCGGGGAGCTGGACCCTTTGAACTTGCAGGAAAAGCTCCACTGAAAAGACTCTAATTAAACAAACACCTAAGTATCGCTGTGCCCCTGAAACACTGTTAGGGGCCAAAGAAATACAAAAGTGTCCCTACGAGGACTTTTTTTTTTAAAGATTTTATTTATTTATTTGACAGAGATGACAGGCAGAGAGGCAGGCAGAGAGAGAGAGAAGGAAGCAGGCTCCCCGCTGAGCAGAGAGCCCGATGCGGGGCTCGATCCCAGGACCCTGGGATCATGACCTGAGCTGAAAGCAGAGGCTGTAACCCACTGAGCCACCCAGGTGCCCCTCCCTATGAGGACTTTACAGGCTCAAAAAAATTTTGTAAAAAAGTACTGAAGATAATAGGAATTTTTAGTATTATCTTCATTGAGTTTTAGCCTGGAAAATGGCTGACTGTCTTCTACATCTTTTCGTACATAGACTCATTGTTAGTTTGGAGAGATTCTTTGCTTTTTAAAAGGAACTACACCAATGAGAAAAATAATAGTATCTCGTAAGAACCGGTTCATGGTTCATGATTGGTCTTTCAACCGGCCTTGTCTTAAATTAGCCCTTTCTGTTCTAACACAGCTTTATGCATCTAGCATTTTCTTTTCTTTTCTTTTTTTTTTTTTTTTGAGAGAGAGAGGAGGAGGCAGTCTCCCTGCTGCGCAGAGAGCCCCATGTGGGGCTCGATCCCAGGACCCTGGTTTCATGACTGGAGCCGAAGGCAGAGGCTTTAACCCACTGAGCCACCCAGGTGCCCCTAGCATTTTCATCGTCTAATCTCTACTTTTCTTTGTTAAGAAATTAAGCTGTGAGAGAGTCTTCCGTGCCTTCTCCCAGCCAGCTCTCCGGCGCCCCTGGCCCAAGTTCCGTGCGGGTCCTTCTCTCGTCTCCCAGCTCCCCGACTCAGCCAGGGAGGGGTTAGCCCGTGGGAGAACGGTTTTAAAGATGGCCATCTCTCTCCCTCTTCCCTGTTTTATTTTCATAGCTCCAAATGAGAAAATGAAGCAAGTTTTAAAGAAGACTGTAGAAGAGGCCAAAGCGATAATATCGAAGGTTAGCTCTGGAAATGCTGCCCTAAAACCTGTTGTTTGGAATACCAGCTCCACGTCTGGCTTCCAGAGTTCTCGGTGGACGGGACTTTTCTTCTTTGTTACCCTCCCAGAGTCAAGGGAGAGCAGCAGGCTAGGGGCGGGGGGCCCTCGCTTTTCCTTTCCGTAAAGGTGACAGTGTCCTCCTGGCTTGCGCTGGGCAGACGGCAGACGCCGAGTGCAGGGCGGCGTGTGTAGGACAGCCGGGAGCCGGCGCCTGCGGGATGCTTCCAGAGCTTAGCAAAGAGAAACGGAAGCGCTGTGGCCCTGCCTTAGCTCTCTGGATGATTGATTGACCTAGTACGTGCGGATAGGAGTTACTTTTCTGTGGATCCTGGTGACAATACAAAAACTTGCCTGGACGGAGAAGCCGACGTCCTCCTGTTGGCAGATAGCGCGAATCTGGAGGAGGAGGACTTCAGGCTGTTGGAAGAGTTGGGTTTTCGGTCAGTTGTGCTGTTCATGCGTTGGCAGCTCCCATCCTTGCACACACACACCCCCCGCCCCCCGCCCAGGCCTTTACAGATGAAGTTCACAGTTTGGGGGGTCGGGGTTTGAGACCCTGGGCAAAACCACTGCTTCTGAACCCATGTCCCAGATTCTGCAAGCTCCAAACTCATCCTTTTTTTTTTTTTTTAAGATTTTATTTTATTTATTTATTTATTTATTTTTGTTAAAGATTTTATTTATTTATTTGACAGAGAGAGATCACAAGTAGGCAGGGAGGCAGACAGAGAGAGGAGGAAGCAGGCTTTCCGTGGAGCAGAGAGCCCAATGTGGGGCTTGATCCCAGGACCCTGGGATCATGACCTGAGCCGAAGGCAGAGGCTTTAACCCACTGAGCCACCCAGGCGCCCCTTTAAGATTTTATTTATTTATTTGACAGACAGAGATCACAAGTAGGCAGAGAGGCAGGCAGAGAGAGAGGAGGAAGCAGGTTCCCCGCTGAGCAGAGAGCCCGATGTGGACCCTGGGATCCTGACCTGAGCCTAAGGCTGAGGCTTTAACCCACTGAGCCACCCAGGTGCCCCTAACTCATGCTTTTTAAGTGTTTCAGGAAAGACTACCTTCTGTGCCTGTCAATACAGTCAAGGCTCTGTGAAGTCTTACAAGGAAGGCTTTGGTTCAGTCCCGCGTTTGGAAAATGCATTTGACCCCAGAATTTTTTTTTTTTCTAAGTATTGCTAATGATAATAACGATTAACACCTCGTCAAACTAGCACCGATCAGGACAAGTTAGGAAAACCGTCGCCTGGGCCCGGTCCTGCACCCTTCCCTCCCCACATGGTGTTCTGGGCGTTTTTTTCCCCTCTTCCCTCTGCCTGTGCATGAGTTTGTGTAGTTCTCTCCCAGCTTAGCGAGAGCGTCCGCGGCCTTCCGGTCCCCTGCTGCAGCGACGGGCCCCAGTTGCAGAGGCCCCGAGCAGCAGCCCAACTTCTCGCCCAGGGCCCTTTCCACGCCGCCGCCAGACCTGCAGTGCACGTCACTGTCTTGCACCAGGCCCTGCCTTGTGGGGGCAGTTAGCCCTGTGGGTCCGCACACCACAGGGCCACGGGGGAGGGTTCGAGTCCCGTGGCAGGAGGTTGGTCACATGGAGGTTGCTCTGTCCCCTTCCATGTGCCCTGGCCAGGGTTCACCGCCCTTGGCCTTTGGAGGAGCTTTTACAGAAAATGACTCTGGCACCCCGCCAGTTAGCATTGGTGGCGCGGGTGACACGCTCCCAGCAGAAGCCTTCCCTCCCGGGACCCCCGTATCTGAGTGCTCCCCTCACCGTTCCTCCGGCATGTGTCTGTCACGGGAAGGCCTGATGTGTGTAATGGAGATGGGGGTCAGGAAGCAATCCATGAGCCCCGGAGTCGGTGAGGCAGGACTGTCCCTCCGTTTCACAGAGGAGAACCTAGCTTTGGAGAGTTTCAGTCTGGCGCCCAGCGGACGGTCCTCCTGCCTCCCTCAGGCCACACATCCCACCTGCCCTCCTCACCCCTCTCTGGGGCCGGGGCGTCCGCGCCCCAGGACGCTGGATTTTCTCAGAAGCAAGGATCTTCCATCTTACTCATCTCCTACTCGGTGACAGTGTAACGCGCATATCCAGAACCGTCCCAGCTCAGATGTGAGCTGCGATGTGTCCCCGCTTAGTGCAGGACCTTCCGTCCTGCCCTGCCATGGGGTCCCCCGAACCCAACTTTCCGCACCACCTCACCCCCTTGGGCCACGGCGGCTCTCCGTGGGCAGCAGGCCCCGGGCTCTGAGGCTCCGAATGGCCCGTGTCCTGTCCCCTCTCCCTCTCCGTGGGCAGCTTCACTTCCTGCCTGGCGGAGACTCAGGGCTGTGGGGTAGGAGCCCTCACTTCTCTGTTTTCTTTTCCTCCCTCGTCCTTCCTGCAGACTCGGGATGACCAGCATCTCCCATCCCCCGAGCTCTCGCATTTCTGCTATTACCCCCACTGCAGCTTGTCTGGATCCCCCTTCTGGAAACCCAAGACGGGGGAAGTGCCCAGTCTCTCCCCTCCCATGGGCTGCGTCCACCCTGCTGCTGCCCTCGGGCCTCTTTCCTTCCCCGGAAATCAGTTCTCCGCAGCTTCACCCTCTCGGCACGTCGGCCTTTCCCTCCCAGGAACCTTCCTGAAGCCGAGGTGCTCTGGGTTTCTCAGGACCCCGCTTGTTTCCTTCCCCCACAGCAGACATCTACCCCGAATTTCTTGAGCGTGAATGATGAGATGTCTGGCCACATGATTTAACTCCTCTCCGGCCCCGGCCTCGACCTGGGGGTGATGGTGGGAGTGGGCTCTGGAAGTTCCAACCCTGTAATCCCAGTTTGGTCTCCCTGGGGTGGCCAGCCCCTCCCCGGACACGGACACGAGGTCCCACGTGGGTCACCTCGTCAGCATAAACTCGGGTGCAGTCCAGAGGGGCTCATGAATAACAACAGACATTCCTACCGCTCAGGAAATTCTGGGGATTTTGAAGTGCTGTGCCAGGACCAGGACAAGCAGATGTATTCCTCCGTGTATCACTCCTCCGTGTATCACTGCTCCCCTCGCGCTCCTCCCTGTTTCCGTCTCCACCCTGTCACCCACCCACCGGGCCGCCTCCCACCCCACCCCAGGTGTTTTCTGATCCCTGTGGGGGGTGCTGCCCAGTGTCCTCAGCCCCGCTCATGGTCTGCCTGCTGTGGGCGGGGGGAGCGATGCACAGACACCCCAGGAGTAGACAGTGGCTTTGGTAGCAAGTGCTGTTCGGGTCCTTTTTTTTTTTTTTTTAAGATTTTATTTATTTATTTGACAGAGATCAAAAGCAGGCAGAGAGGCAGGTGGAGAGAGAGAGGGGGAAACAGGCTCCCTGCCCTGCAGAGAGCCCGATTTGGGGCTCGATCCCAGGACCATGGGATCATGACCTGAGCCGAAGACAGAGGCTTTAACCCACTGAGCCACCCAGGCGCCCCAATTTGGGTCCTTTCTGTTGCTCTGGCAGCAGCTGGCGAGAGTCTTGTACGAGAGCCCGGAATGGATTAGCCCCGTTGTAAATAGTGATGCCTGTCCTTGGCCTTTTCAGAAACAGGTGGAAGCTGGAGTCTGCGTTACCACGGAGATGGTGAAAGACGCCTTGGACCAGCTTCGAGGGGCCGTGATGATTGTTTATCCCATGGGGCTGCCGCCCTACGATCCCATCCGGATGGAGTTTGAAAATAAGGAAGATCTGTCTGGAACCCAGGTATGCAGCTCTGGGCATTCTTTAAGGTGGGTCACGTCGGATTTGATCCTCCACCTCTGGACCTAGCATTTTGCTCCATGCGTGGGCTGGCCCTGTGCTTCCCGAGCTTCAGGGCAGAGTCCTGAGCTGAGAGAGGGACCCCAGAGTAGTGCTCCCGGGGGAGGGCAGATGGGACAGGTGTGAGGCTGCCCGTCAGGAGCAACTGAAAACCTTCCGTTTTCTTTGGCCACTGGGAAGCCAGAAACCCAGTTTGTCCCTGTTTCTACCCAAAATGTATTCGTCCCTTTGCATGGCATTTTGCGTTCTAGCCTTACCTTTTGCTTCATGTTATTTTCTTGCCTTTATGTTCCATTTTCCCTTGGTTTTCTCCCTGATTCCTTACGCTGTTGGGCAGCGTGTGTGGCTCTGAGCCGTCTTCAGCAGGTGGGCTGTGCGGAAGCAGACACACAGCCTCATTACGCCTGTACGTAAACCCCAGCAGGATTCCAGTGCTCTTTGCTGGCAGGGTCCTGCAGTTCCATCTGGGAAGGACCTTCTAGAGAAGGTGCAGAGGAGATCAGGCGCTCTCTGCTTCCCCAGAGCAAGAAGTCAGCTGAGTCGGGGCATGAATTAAAACTATCAGGGAAGGCATTCAAGTTAGCCAGGCTGGAGCGCCTGGCTGACGGCGTTGGTTAGTGTCCGACTCTTGATTTTGGCACAGGTCAGGATCCTCAGTGTCCTGAGATCGAGCCCCAGGTCAGGATCCACATGGGGCCTGCTTGGGATTCTCTCTCCCTCCCGCTCTCTCTCTTTGATTCTTAAAAAAAAAAAAATGAGCAAGGTCTTTGACTTGTTGGAGGGTTTGGTTTCCTCCTGTTGGGGGGAGAGGAGTTGGGGAGATGGAGGGTGGCCCCACACGGAACCTGCCCCACGCTGCTGGGGGGGCGTGGGCACCTGCCAGGCTCCGCGCACCGGGGTGGGATCACACACCGGGGGCCGCGTCCCAGCAGACTTAGAGCTGGTTTGACCGTGGCCGCAGGCAGGACTGAGTGTCATCGAAGAATCAGAGGCGCAACTGTGGTGGGCAGCCAAGGAGCTGAGGAGAACAAAGACGCTTTCTGACTACGTGGGCAAGAACGAAAAAACCAAAATCATCGTCAAGATTCAGCAAGTAAGTACTTTGGCTTTAACATGTCTCGAGTTTTTGTTCATTATTTTCCAACCGATAAAAATTTAGAGTAAACCTGACCTAACATCCTTGCTGCCAGTACTTTAATGCCAGTGGTCCAGGCTTAAAGGAAAACTGTCCCCTTTATGCACCAGCAAAACCTGGGAGAGAAAGTGGACTGATTGCCACCATCTGGAGTTTATTCGGGGGGCGGGGGCAGTGGATATGCCATGTTGATTTCAACTTTAGAAATGGGCTACAAGTAACTAAAAATGTTTCTTGAAATGAAAAATACAGCCTAGAGCACAGATCTCAAGTTTTCCAAGTACTGCTATTCAAAACAAGGAGGATGTGTCCAAGGCCTGTATGGGTGTGGGTAGTATAGAGCTAGCTGTGTGTCCGTAAGGTGCTCGGGTCACGTGCTCTGTCACAGCCATTTCTCTTTGATTTGGGGGAGCAGTGTCCCTCCCCTGCCCCACTGGACCTGCAGTGGCTGACGGGGGAATGGCCATGACAGATGGCACTGCGCGGCCTCTGGTCTCGGGTCCCCATGGGGGCCCCAGGCGAGGGGCTGCTGGAGTCCAGGCCTTCCTGTGGTGATCAGAATGGGTCCCCTGCGTAGCTGTGGGCAAAGGAGGCTGTCATCCACAGTCTGCTCCTCCCGCGTCTTTCAGAGGGGACAAGGCGCTCCAGCCCGGGAACCAGTGATCAGCAGTGAGGAGCAGAAACAGCTGATGCTGTACTATCACAGAAGACAAGAGGAGCTTAAGGTAGCGGGTCCACGGAAGGTTTTCCACAGAGCTGGGTCAGGGGTGTTCACCCCCTGGCCCCCAAGTGCTCAGGGCAGTTCTGGGGGGTGGCGAGCTCTGTAGGATGTGGGGAGGGGGTCTTGCTGGAGCTCCCGCCTCTCCTGGGCCACGGGGACCCTGTGGGGCATCCACCTGCATCCTCCTCTGGAAGCATCCTCCTGGGGAGGCTGGGAGTGGGACTTTGGACACGGGTTCTTTCTTCGATCTGTTGATGTTGCAAAACACTTTCCAGGAATGCCTTCCTGAGTAAAACATGTTTGTTTCCAGAAATTGGAAGAAAACGATGATGACTCCTGCTTAAATTCTCCATGGGCAGATAACACTGCTTTGAAGAGACATTTCCACGGAGTAAAAGACATCAAGTGGAGGCCAAGATGAAGTTCGCCGGCCACCGGTGCTGTCGGAAGTACTAGCTCGCCTTTCAGTACGCAAATAATACAAATTTAAAAGAATAATAGTAATATAGGGGTGCCTGCAGTCTTCTGTGAAAGATGTTGAATTTCTAGTTTTCCTAGTTTTTCTTTCCGTTTGAATGTTTAAAAGAAAAATTATTCAGGGTCTTAGAACTTAATAAATACATCCTCAGAAGAATTGGCCTAAATTATTTCTATTTCAGAACAGTATTTAGTATCTGAAATTTTCTTTGACTGAGCACTAACGATGGAATGAATGACAGACGTTTGTTTTTTCCGAATTTCTTTGTTTTCTGTTCTCACGGGGCTGAGGTCCAGAGGGAACAGAAGTGCCCCTGCTCCCCGGGAGCCCTGCGTGCGCCGCGCAGCTTGGCCGCTAGAGGCCGCTCGAGGCCGCCCGGCGGGGGAACCGCAGCCCCCAAGCACCCATCCCTCCCCGGCGTCGGTGACCGCCAGCCTCCAGGTAAAGTCCGCCTCCTCGCCGACGCCTGCCTGGCCTTGCTTTCTCGGCGTGCAGGCCACACCCGTGCTGGAAGCTGGCTCGCAAGCCCGTCTAGCCTGGCAGGGGAACCAGTCCTGTCATTTCTGGGCTCTTCCTGGAAACGAATGCAGGCGCTGGTCGCACACGGTTGTCCCCTGTGGGCTCAGCCTGCAGCTCTCCGGGTGCTCGGCTGCTCCCCAGGCTGACGACGGCGTCGGGCTCGGGGGCCACCGGCCATCCTGACCGGTCTTCTAGAACAGCTTGGGTTTGAAACCCCGCCCCCTCACCCCCACAGACCCTGGCACCTGAGTCCCGCTCCTCTCCCGGACTGCCTGGGCAGCCAGAGTGGCCTAGAAATCCTGGCCTGCCTGGCTGTTGGTCTGTGCCGTGCGGTCCCCCGCGCTGGAGGACCTGCGGGGAGCCGGCCTGAGGTAGAGCCGAGTGAGGGGTGCTTGCCCCGTCCGGGCCCTCCAGTGCCCCCCACACCTCTTCCCCCTGTAGCCGCGATGGGGGATCTCTGGCAGCAAGCGGGGGGGTGCGTGCGCTCTACCCGCCGAGGGGCAGGCTTTCCGGGGCGCAGGGCCGGCCACTGCCCCCTCTGCCCACCTCCAGCAGCAAGATTAGCCAAGATGCTGCCCACCCCCTGGGGAGAATTCCATCCGTGGCAGAGACTGGCCTCTCCAGTGCAGAAAGGACCTCGAACATTGCACGCAGGTTCTCCCAAAACCTGCAGCCTCCGCTCCCCACCTCCTCTCCTTCCCACCATCTCCAGTTTCACGGAGCTGCTGCCCAACCCTCCCCGCCCCCAGCAGGCTCCCCGGCTTCCTGCTGTTCCCGAGAGCTGTCTGCAGCCCCCCCCCCCCCGCCCCCCCGCACCTCTCCAGGGCGCCTTACACTTCTGCTTGATTGACAGGTTTTGTAAAGTCAAATCTGCATCTAATTTCCTTTTGGATTATAACTTTAAACGTTTCCATGAAGAGTGTTTGTGCTTGATGTGAAGTTTGCAATAAGATCCCATGATTTTATTCGAGGCGCGTCCTGCCTTTCACGATGTATAGTTTCTGTGCGTGGCATCGGAGCCAGACTTGCAAACAATGTTATCAGCCACACTGTCACAGAAGGTCTTTTTAAGAACAACTGTTTCTGTTTCCTTCGGAACTCTTATGGGCATAAATGCTTTAGTGGCCATGAGAGTTACTCTGTGGCTTTCCATAATCCGAAGTTAGGAGCCAAAGGGTCGCTCACTTTTCGGTATAGAAATTACTAGATTTGGGACAACTGGGTGGCTCAGTCGGTTAAGCATCTGCCTTTGGCTGGGGTCATGATCCCGGGGTCCCGGGCTCCAGCCCCACACTGGGCTCCCCGCACAGCAGAGAGCCTGCTTCTCCCTCTCCCTCTGCTGCTCCCCCTGCTTGTTCTCCCTCTCTCCCTCTCTGTCGAATAAATAAGTAATTTAAAAAATAAAATCTTAGAAAAATCACTAGATTTCTACGTCACACTCCACCTCTGTACTCACGTAAAAAGAACAATCCTCTGCCCTTTTCTGCTTCAGGACCCCCAGGCTTTCTCTGCTCCAAGCTGCCCCTTCGCAGCCGCCCCTGAGGAAAGGGGGCTGGCAGTCACTGGTGCCTGCGCTTGTGCCCACTGTGGCTGTGGCTGTGGCTGCACTCCCTGCGCGTCTCCCACTGAGGAGGCTGGTGGGGGTCTGAGGCAGCGACCTGAGTCATCCTTGGTCATATCGCTCGTGAGGGTGGAGCCAAGGGGCCATCCCCGGACTTGCTCAGGAATCCGTTCATCGCCAAGGCACCTGGGCCCATGGGAGGTTACAGACCAGCCTATGAACATGATCTTGCTGCTACCTTCTTGTTTTTTTAACCCATCTTTGGATTGCTATCAAAAGGAGACGAAGTGTCTATTGTCTGTGCGGCGCTAGTCTGGGCCCGTAGTTTTGTTCTTTCACGGAACCTGTGTTCTCACGTGGTTATTTCATGGAGACCAGGAATGCTAGTAATAAAATTTGACACCACCTAAAACCCTTTGGACTAGCAAACTGAAACCCCGGGCAGTATTTCTGTCACCGGATTACCTTGTTCCTTGGCAACTGCCCCGCAAAGAATGTGCCATTAAGCCTGAAATGAACAGCCACGAGCTTGGAGCGCTGCGGCGCCGCCCACCGTGGAACTCTCCTGGGAAGCCTCAGACACCACCCCACCCTGCTCTGACCGCCACGAGACCTGGAGTCGCCCCTCCTCGCTGCGGAACGCCCTCCTGGCCCACGTTCAAGGAGACGGTGGGACTCCTGGGAGAAGTTCAGCACGAGATGTCACAGTGATGGTGACCCGCCTTGGTGCCTACTATCTCCCAGAGGGCCACGCTAAGCGCTTTCCTCATGTTTTCTCACGTACACCTCACAACAGCCCCGTTAGGAAGAAACTAGGATTGTTGTCGTTTCACAAATAAGGAAACCGAGGCCCAGAAAGGTTCATTTGCCCAAGATCAATCATCTGAAGCCCCACCCGCTTGCCCCAGAGTCTGCGTTGGCTCTAGAGGCAGGCGTCCATTTACACCTGATGTGGCTACTCAAGCACCGGCCAGTAAGCCTCGTTGAGGTGCCTTACAGAGCGGGCACAGGGCAGCCTGCAATTATTTTCATGCCCTCGGCCAACAGCAAGGGGCCTGTGGGTCCTGAGACTGCTCTGGTTCACCTGCAGCTGAAGGGGACAGGTGCCCGAGCCCACCCCAGAGATGCTTTCAGCAAAGCAGAAGCTTGACGGCTCTCTGAAAACCACTGCCCCACACGATGAAAGGGAAAGCCTGGGGTTGTGTCCCGGCTGGAAGCCAGCGCACAGGATTCTGGGTCACAGCAGCATGGATAGATTCAGAAGCCAGGGGATAAACAGAGCCCCACGGGCTGGGTCCTGGCACATCCTTGTTTTGAACAGTTGGAATGCTATACATTCAGACCAAGAAAACAACAGGCTCGTTTGTGTTCCCGTTTCCACCACGAGGCAGGATCATCCTGAAATGCACAGTGTAAAAGCGCCAAAAAACCAACCCAAATCCCTGATCCCATAGTTGGCTGCGTTGGGTGGTGATGTTGCTCGGCGGCCGCAAACCCACAGCTGGGCCACTGTTTTCCCCTTACGCCTTCCCTGAGTATGCGTGGCACAGCAGCCCACGGTCCCTAACGCGTCCTACTGTTTTCCCTTGGCTCACGGAGAGGTCCCCAGGCTCCGGGCACCCTGGCAGCCACCATTGTAAGGCTGATGAACGTGAGGACACCCCAGTGCCCTTCCTTCTGTCCCTTCGTCTATAAGTTTATTCAGAAATAAGGCCAAGCTAAGTATGAGCGACACTGATGACAGGACTACGGTCTGATACACGCCCACGGGCCTCTTTCCCCCTCCCTGCCTGCCTGCGGCCCCCCAACGTCCACCACCCCCCACGTCCCCCACACACAGTGGGCAGACACAATAGCGGCATTATTCTTGTGGGTTCTCATGTCTTGTTATCCCATTTGCATTGTGCTGGAATGGATCCCACAGGCTCAGAGCAACTGTGGGTTTAGCGACAAATTTGCAAAATACAGAGTGCCCTCAGCTCCTTTCCCTCCAAATGCTGTGGTATGACTAAATCACTTATGTTGTAAAATAAAAGAGAGGAAGATAAAACAATCAAAGGCATTGATATGCAAAGCAAAACCGCAAACCGGAGGGCTGCTTTGAGTTTAACTACTAGACCTTCAGAAAATGAACTCAGCTCACAGGAGCAGATGTCCACCTTTTCTGGCAACTGTGTCCAGGCTGGAAAACTCTGGGCGTTTCTAGAGGCAATTTACATTGAACTGATGAGAGTTTCTGAGTGGGATAGCTCTTGATTTTGCCTGGAGAAGTAAATAAGATTTACATTATTGAATATAGGATATTAATAGCTTTATGCTATAGGAACGCCCCTGGCCCCTGTTGGCGAACATAGGTAGAAAAGCAATGTCACGAACTACAATTAGCAAAGCTGATTTGGCCTGTGAGAATTTCACCTAAGCTGTCTACACTGGAAGATTCGCCCTGAGCTGAGATAGAGGAGAAGGACAGGAAAGCTACTCGGCTGAAAGCATCGTGTTTGGAAAAAACAGAGCATTTCAGAGCGTGTGTATCCCTGTCCCTGCAGAAACACTTAGAAACCTAGACTGAGGTGCCAGGCATCTTTTCTGTCTTTCAAAGTGGACTACATTTCGGGGAATGCCTCAGAATGTACTGCCACGGTTAAAATATAAATTTAAATATTGAATAAGGTTGATTTTATATAACTTATAAAATCAAAAAGCTCTATTAGAGTGCTAACATGTTTGGGATTTGTAAAACCTTAAATTATATATATATATTTTTTAAAGTAAAATCTTCAAGTAAGGCGGGGGGCCTGGCTGGCTCAGTCAATAGAACATGCGATGCTTGATCTCAGGGTTGTGAGTTCGAGCCCCACATTGGGTGTGGAGCCTACTTAAAAAATCTTCAGGTAGGGAGCATTTCTTTAAAGGAGAGGCTGCTCTTTTTCCAAAAGAAGAAAGTTATTGTCACCAAAACCCCTTCCTGGGAACCCCACATTTAGCCCAGGCTCTCGGTGCCCCCACAGCAACCTGAGAAGGTAATGTCCGTGAGGCTGACAGCCAGCCTGCGGGTTTTCCCTCGGGAGCCAAAATTCAAATGTGTCTCACATACCACAGTTAACAAAGGCAGTATAGAAATATATTTTTTTAAATGATAGATTTAAATATTTGCAATGTATCATATTTTTCTCAGTTGAAGCATCGGTTACATAACACAACTTTCCAACTGTCCCCTCACTTCCCCCGCCCAAGTGAGGCTGAGACATGGCTTCTGTCTCTACTCCGGGATGTCCCTGCCCGGGACACACCATCCCCCGCTTGGACTGCTGCTCATCACACTAGCAGGGCAGGAGCTTGGGAGGCAGGGCACTGTTTTAGTCGGATTTTAGTGCCCCCCCCCACCCCCCAGAAGCAAGTATGGCGACACTTCCTAAAGACGATGTCAGTGAGGACACACGGAGGGACAGTGCCTTCTCTCTCCATCTGAGCGCGGCTTTGCCTTTACCCTCATGGATACAGGGAGCACTGGGCCGGGAGTCAGGGGACGCGGATGCTAATTCTTCACACGTTTGTGCCTCACGGTCAGTGACAAGGCTCTGCGGTCAGCACCGATTGGGGGCTGGTTTTGCCTGAGGGGTGCACCTGCTTCCACACACTCTGGCTGAAGGTGGGATTTCCCGGTGCAGGATGGAGATCGTGGTCAGGCTCTGGGCCTCACGGAGGGCCAGAGGTTTATGGCCCAGTGTGTGTGCCACTGTTACAGCCTGACTTGGGGCCTGTGGACTTCCTCAGAGAAGGCCACTCGCAAAGGCTTCTTGACTGGGGAGGCAGTCACACCATCCGAAGTTCATGTTAGGAGGGGAACCATGGGCAGAGTCGGGGAAATTCTGCTCCAACACAGAGCACACCCTAAGAGATCATCGAAGTTTTTAAGAGGACAAGCAGCATCATACTGAAGCCGCGCCACCCAGCACGGCTCCCAGTGTGGCACGCACATTCTTCCTCTTCTGGAAGGCTTCTACACGGTTTTGTGGGTCTCAAAAGGGCCACAGAAATTCTACCAAATAGAAGAGCTAGCAGCCTTTGTGCAAACCTGGCAGGTAAAGGAAAAAGGAAAAGAGAAGTGTCCCTGGGAAGCTTCTGGTGGGGCGTCTGGAGCTGGGTGTGTAGCCCCCACCCCAGCCCTACCCCAGGAATGTATCTCCCAACTGCGGGATGGGGTACCCTCCCCCTGAGAAAGTCTGGGGTCCTGGAGCCCCCTTTGGACCCTGCAACGTTCAACATGCTGCATGATAATTGTGCCTTTAGACCGTCCCTCCCTCCCGCTGAGTTCCGGTCCTGTCTTCCTAAGGCCCCTCACTGACCGCGCATCTGGGCATAGTCGCCTGTTAGACCCCACAGCCTTGCCCTCCTGGGATCAAGGCCCACATTGGGCACCTGCTTGGCAGGGAGCCTGCTTCTCCCTCTGCCCCTACTCCTGCTTGTGTTCCCTCTCTCGCTGTGTCTCTCTCTGTCAAATAAATAAATAAAGTCTTTACCAAAAAACCATCCTTCAGGGAGAGGGTATTATATTTTTTTATCATGAAAATTGAAATTTATTGGGAAAGCACAAAAAAACAAAAAAACAAAAAACAAAAAACCATGGTGAACTATCAAGTACCCCCCACTCAACTCCAAAAACTCAGAGCTTTGCGAATCAGTGCTTTGCACTCTGTCCTCCCAGTAGCCCACACTGAAGTCTTCTAAAGAAATTCTCAGTCATCACTTCACTTCATCTGTAACTTTTTTTTATAAAAAAAAGTTTTAACAGGGCCACCTGGGTGGCTCAGTTGGTTAAGCATCCGGCTCTTGATTTCTGCTCAGGTCATGATCTCGGGGTCAGGGGATCGAGCCCCATGTCAGGCTCTGTGCTCATTGCAAAGTCTGTTTGTCCCTCTCCCTCTGCAAACAGCAAAATCTGTTTGCTCCTGCCCCTGCTCATGCGCTGTCTCTCTCAAATCAATAAATAAAATCTTTAAAAAAAAGTTAGCAGCTTTGCACATAGAAGAATCACAAAGAAAACATCAAAAAAGACCCAAAACATAAATACTACAAACAATATTCTCTGATCATAGTGCAAACAAACTAGAAATTCACACTAACATCCCACCCACTGATAGGCCCTTCTTCCTGGAAATCAAACACATATATTAAGCTACTCTCTTGGGAGAAAAGAGATATTCCAAAGCTGTACAGTTTCTAGAAAATAATGATATGAAAGAGGAACAGAACAGACCTTCTGTGATTGCACTACAATAGGATCTAGAAGAATGTCTAGCACTAAATATCAGAAACCATAAACATAAAAGTCAATCAATTAAACATCTAAATAAAGAACTACCAGAAGATCGACAAAGTAAACAAAGAAAGCAGAAGGCAGGAATTAATGGAGGTCGAAGCAGAAATGTAATGAGTTGAAAAAGAATGCTAAATCATTAAAACTGATAATTTGAAAAATCAACAAAACTAGAAAACTATTAGCTGACATAACTAAAAATAAATAAATAAATAAATAATAACCACCCCCCCCCCCCATACACAAAGTAAGAAAGTGACAAGAGAAAAAGAATTAAACAGAAGAAGTTTTGAAAACGAGATGACAGGTCACTTCTGCCCGCTCCCACGTTCACGGCGATTCCCTTGCTGCTAGTTCAGGCCTGGCTGTGGGAGGTTTGTTCTGTTGGACGTTGACCTGACGACATTTCCTTTTATCTTCGCATTTCCCGCCCCTGGGCCCCGAGCATCTCCCCTTGTTGCAATGGTCAAGGCTCAAACTTTACACTGAAGCCTTGTGAGTGGTTGAGCCAGAGCTCGAGGCCAGGAGTCATCAGGTGTGCAAAGGGGCACTGCCCTGTGGGGCACGTGCTCGGCTTTGCACTTGGAGTCAGGGGACTGATTGAGGTTGCTTTGAATGTAGCCTCGCCCCCCAAAAGATATTTTGCACTAGTTTAAGCAAATAAATCTAAAAACTTGGATGGGATGGATACGCTTCTAGCAAAGTAAAGTGTACCAAAATCAACCCAAGCCGAGATAGAATGTATATGCAGAGAACTTTCATAGAACAAAGACAGAAAACTCAAAATCTGCACACACAAAAATCACCAAGGGACGCTAGGAAAACTTTAAAGACCAGTGAATCACAAAACTTCATGAACCACCCCAGAACACAGACAAGAAAGGAGAGCTTCTGAGTTACTTCTGTGGAGCTAATATAATATGAGAGCAGAACTGACAAAGACTGTCGCCTGTCACTCATAAATACCGATGCAAACATTTTTGAGTAAAAAAGAAGCAAAAAGAATCCCCGAGCATGCCAAAGATATTATGGCCAAATGGGTTTTATTTCCAGACATGGGAAACTGGGAGAGAAATCACATGATCATGGCTACAAACTCTAAGAAGACATTTGACAAAATTTAACTTCCTATTGATGCTCACTGTAAACTCACTGTAAACCGCAAACCCCTACATCCAGAGGATTTGCATCCTGCCACGTTTCTCTGGCGTCTTAGATATGCTTCCAGAAACACCCCTGGGATGGTTCTGTTCTTGGCAAGGTTGGATTTGAAGGATGAGGTTGAGGAGTTAAGTTCAGACAAGGAAGCAGGAGGAGGCCTCACTTGAGTAGCTCAAGGGGAGTCAAAACCCCACAGATCTCTTGAGGGAAGACCAAGGTGGTTTCCACCCCAACCAAGGGCCACAGCAGGTGGGGGGACAGCTCCAACCAGGGGGTTGCAGAGGAGCCCGGGGCACAGATGGCGGGAAACCCAAGAAGCCGGATGGCGGCGGGGACCACCTGAGCACGGCTTCAGATCAGAGCGTGAATTGGGACTCCAGGGTCACCGGCTCCAGCGGCCATAACAAAATGGCACCGAAGCAGGGGCTTAAACATTTATGTTCTCAACGGTTCTGGAGGCCCAGGGTCTGAGATCCAGGTGTCGGCTGAGGGGTTCCCCCTGCGGCCTCTCTCACTGGCTCGCCCCTGGCCACCTTCCCCCCCTGTCCACCCATCCCTGGGGTGTCTTCCTGTTCTGACAAGGACGAGGGTCCCGTTGGGTTAGAGCCCCGCCCTCAGCACCAGGGCTTTCTCCTGTTTGCACCGCAAATGCCGGACTTAAGATTTGATCACGGAGACGCCTACTTCCAAGGGGCCTCTCCGTACACACAGGGGGGCCGCGGGACGAGCTCCAGAGCCCCCTTCCCACCCGCTGGCCTACTTTGTTTTCGAGATCTGGGTTGACGTAGATGACTGACCATTGGCGCCTCTTGGTTTTTTTTCTCTTTCCACCCTTTAAATTCCCACTCTTGCATTTTATATTTATACTTATACTCTATGCAAATATATTTTTAAATATTATATATTTACATGATATATATTTATATAATACATGTATATATTTAAATTCCCGCTCTTATAATCACCCATAGAGAATGAACTCTCAAAACCCCAGCCTCTCCCCTCACCCCCACTAAAAGCAGATCCCCAGGCCTGTGCTCGACCTCGCTCACTTGCTCTCTCCCTGAGACCTCGCTGCGTGGTCCCCAGGGGCGATGTGAAAATTCCAGGTCCTGTAAGCAATAAACCTTTATTTCCAAGTTTTCCGATGAGCGCTGCCGAAAGACATCTTGCGATCGTAGTCTGAGCCACAAGGGCTTGTCCAACCACAGCACAGGTTGTTGATGGGCTGAGGAGACCGGCCCACCCCAGCGACCTCCATTTGATCTTATTTCCAAACGCACTCCCAGTCAAAGGTACTAGAAGGGTGGGGGTTTCCATGTCTGAATTCGGAGAGCGCACAGTTCAGCCCGCAGCAGGCTCTCTCATCTAAGATCTGCAAGATCTTGGGTAGTTTATTAACCCGACAAGCCTCAGTTTGCTGCTCTGTGCAATGGGTCTAACAGCATTGCCCACCTCGTCCACTAGGACAGCATGACCCACGCGGACCCAGGCTCCTCCTGGCTTTCCCGCGCCATCGCCGCCACCAGTGGCCTGCAGCTGTCTCCTTCGTGGTGCAAGATGGCTGTTGTGCCTTGGAGGACCGCACTTGTGTATCCGGCAGAAGGACGGAGGAGAGAGAAAAGGCAAGAGGCCACAGCGTGGGTGCCCCTGGTGTGTGCCCCTCCTACCCCCCCCCCAGGCGACTTTCCTTCGAGTCTCATCGTTGGGGACCGATTGCTTCATGCACGCCAGCTGGGAAGGAGGGCGGAGGGGTCAGTGTTTCAGCCGGGAAAACCGCCACCTTGGACGAAACTGGAGTTCTGCTGGTAAGGAGGAGAGGGGGCACAGACATCGGACATCTTCACGCTTGCCGTCCCCAACCTCCGGGCTGCCGAGGGTGCTGGTCTTGAAGCAAGACAAACCAGTAGGGGCAGTGATAGCATGGAACACGGTCTCTTATCCAACGCCCGAGGTCCACGGACAGCAGGTGTGCAAAACCGTGATTGCTGCATCAGTGGAAGGAAGGAGCACTGGATCCAGATCTGACCCGGTCAAAATCGAAATTTGGTGCCTCCCGGCATTTCTGACACTTTGACATGTGGGTCTCGCCCACCACAGAGGGAGGGGCCGATTCCCAGAGAGAGCCAACAACACAGCTGGGAGCCCACCTTTTCTAGGCAAAGCAGCCAGTCCAGAGCTCACGCCCCAACTGCCTCCTTTACTGGGTTCTGACACTCCAGGCCACTTGTCCCCTGTCCTAACCATGCCCGGGGACAGCCCTATACGCTGGTACCTGCTCGAGTTCCCCAAACCAGCCTGCAGACTACCTGCTCCCCTCACCCCCATACCTTCCTGCTAAACCATGGTGAAGGCTCTGGCCCGCCTTTCCCCTGACTTCCTCTGCCTCCTGCCCAGCCCCTCTGCTTCCCCGAGTGGCCCTGCGTGGCGCCTGGGTGTCCCCTCCTCCGGGGAACCAAGTCACAAGCTCCTCAGTGGTCGTTGTCTCCTGATCCAATGGCCTCACTGCCCCCTCGTCGTCGTAAAGCCTACCTTTTAAGGCAAGAGGATGGAAGAAAAGCATAGGAAGGCGTAGGCTGCTGGAGAACAGTGGTGCTCTGGGGGGTCCCGGCGAGATCGTGGGCCTCAGATCGGCTCGCTGCCTCTGCCCAGTGCTGAAGGGCACATCCTCTCCCTCAGGACGGGATTCGTGGGGGGATGCCTGCACACCTGTCCCTCCCCTGGCATTGGGGGTGGGGTGATTCTTGGATGCCATTCCCCACAGCGGGACCTGAGCCCTGCCCCACGGCCCCGCCCACACCCCCCCTCCTGGTCACATTGCTGGGGGCGGGGAGGGAAGCCTGCCCTGCAGTGACTAGACATTCTGCCTCCCAGAGCACAGCCTCTGTCTGAACCCATATTTGGGGAACCAAGGAGAAAAGATGCTGCTAAGTTTAGAATCTCAAAGCAGCGCTCACAGCCTGTGAACGCAGATGCGTTCTGGGCTGTTTTAATGAGAGGAAGTTTATATAAAGCTGTGGGAAATGTAGCACTTCCTTGGATACAAATGCAGCCCCGTTACGCAGTGTCTCAGGATTTTGTCTCAGTGACAGACATTCGATCCCTGGAGACCAGCTGACTCTCAAGAATATGTGTGAGCTGAGCGACATCGGAGGGGACAGAAGCCTGTTCTGGGCCGACCCGGGGGTCCTTGGATTTGGAGAACCACCTACTCCAGAGGAGTAGCTCCCCCAGAAGTGATCAAACTGGGGTTAGAGGTGAGGCTTCCATCTCACACCAGCTTATCTGCTGGGCTCCCCTGGGTGTCCCTCCCTGGGCTGCATCAAGGCAGGGGGCCAGCAGTGGAGAAGTGTAGAAGTCTCAAGGGGCCCCTCTATTTTTTAAGAAAGGGAGAGGGACGGAGGCAGGGGGGTTTCTGAGGTTCTTCTTCTAGGGATCCCAACCAAAGACATTCCCCAAACAGGTGCCTGAGGACAGAGGGAGAGAGAGAATCTTAAGCAGGCTCCACGCCCAGCACGGAGACTGACATGGGGCTCGATTCCACGACCCTGAGATCAAGACCTGAGCCAAAATCAAGAGTCAGATGTTCAACCACCTGGGATCTCCAGGCACCCCTCAAAGGGCTCCCGTAATCAAATATTATGCTCACTCTGGATCTACTGTCATTAAAATGCCAATGTTTAAAGAATTGTAATAAAGCACATCAGTCACTGAAAACTGTACTAAGTATCATTTGTTTTGGGTGACCGAGAAGGCGACGTGGGTCTTATTGTATGTATTGTATGTCGTGGTCTCCAGAGTGGACAGCCGCCATCATTTCTCTCCACTGCAGTTCTGTCTACATCCCGCCATGAGCCCCACATGTTGGGGGCATCTCTCGGGCTCCCCTTGACTTCACAGTTTGGTTCAAGCTCCTCATCTGGTGGGAAAGGCCAGGACTGGGTCACAGCAGGTGCTCAAACCCCATCCGCTGAGTGACCTGGGCCAGTTAGCCATTACTCAGTGCCGCACCTCGGTGACATGGAGAACTCCATCCTTCCCTTGAAGGATGTACCCCGTGGAACTGCCCGTCTTCCCTGTGGCCGTCACTGCTGAGGGTTCTGGACCTTCTTTGTTACAATTCAGTAGGATGACCATAACAAAGCCATCTACCGGCCTCCAAATAGTGATTCTTTCCCTTCCCTGAGTTGAAAAGCTGAACACAGGGCTACTAACTAAAACACCACATTCCTAGCCTTTATTACAGCTAGGGGGAGCCACAGGATCAAACCCTAGACAAGGACATTAAAGTAAAAGGAGGAGAGTAACCCTGGGACATCTCTGTTACCTGTCTGTCTGTCTGTCTTTCTATCTATCTATCCATCTGTCTGTTGGAGGGGGAGTGGAGGAGCAGAGCCCAGTGTGGAGCTTGACACAGGGCTCAATCTTACAACCCTGAGATTATGACCTGTGCTGAAATCAAGAGTCAGATGCTTAACTAACTGAGTCACGCAGGCACCCCTGGGGCATCTCTTTTAAAGTGACTGCTTCCTCTTCTCTTTTCTCCTTTCTGTCTCCCAGAAGGCATATGTAATGGCTGGACTCCAACAGTCATGTTGGACTATGAGATGACCTTGTAATAGAAAGCTACATGTGGCAGAGCAACAAGATAGAAGGAGCTTGGGTCGGGGCACCTGGATGGTGCAGTCAGTTAAGCATCCTGCTCTTGGCTTTGGTTCAGGTCATGATCTCAGGGTCGTGAGATTGAGCCCTGCCTTGGGCTTCATGCTCAGTGAAGAGTCTGCTTGAGACTCGTTCTCCCTCTCTCTCTGCCCCTCCCTGCTAAAATAAATAAATAAATCTAAAAAAAAAAAAAAAGAAAAGAAAAGAAAAAGGAGTCTGGGTCCGTGAGATCATGGGCCCCCATACAACTCAGGACTGCCTGTGTATGTTATTCTACTGGTTGAGATACTATTTCGGGCCTGGGCTACTTAGAGATGAACCCAGTGTAATTGGTGTGGTGATACTCAGGTTCTCTCACGGCAATTACGCCCCATTTCTGCAATGCCTAACAGTGTAAAGAAGAAAGAGCAAAATCAGAGTTGATAAAGTTGCCTAGGGCTGTGGACAATCCACAGGGGATTGAGGGACTGAGCCCATGCCTTGAGCCGGGATGTCAACAGCCTGAAGAGAGAAAAACCAGGGAACACTTCTGAGTGTCTTCCTGAGTTCCACTCTTTAAAGGAGAAATGAGCCAGAGGCTGTGGTGCCAGACCGTCCGATTGACAAATGTGGGAATCACTTATTGTTCCCGAATCAACATCTCATCTGGCAACCTTCTCTTTTTCCTCTACTGAGCACTTTCTGCTGGCCGTCTTGAAATGATCCATTGCCACTGCGAGCATCAGCCAACCCTTTAGCCCTGAGAGAGGAGCAAAGGATGAGGGGCTGATGGCCAAACGCTTCCTCTGGGGGGAGGTTAGGAAGGAATTCCTGAATCAAAGAAAAAGTCTTTGAAGCTCTGGAGTTGGGGCCTTGAACAGCACCCCTTATGCACCAAACCTGAGTCAGTTTAGGCATTTTTGGTGCTTTGGATGAAGACTAGGGACTATAGACTCGTGTTCAAATCCCGATGCAACCAACTGGCAGCTGTGAGATCTGAGCCAGTTAATTTAACTTTGTGGGCCTGAGTTTCCTCATTTGTAAAATGGGAATGATGGTAGTACTTACCTTCATGAGGTTGTTATGTAGATGAAACGAAATACTCCTTATAAAAGCATTTAGTAGGGGCGCCTGGGTGGCTCAGTGGGTTAAAGCCTCTGCCTTTGGCTCTGGTCATGATCTCAGGGTCCTGGAATCGAGCCCCGCATCGGGCTCTCTGCTCAGCGGGGAGCCTGCTTCCCCCTGCCCCTCTGCCTGCCTCTCTGCCTACTTGTGATTTCTATCAAATAAATAAATAAATAATCTTAAAAAACCATTTAGCGCATCACAGAGAAAGAGTTCCGAACATTCCTGTTACTATTCACAGCTTACGGAGACCTCATTTGAAGATAGTCAAACCCTTCAGAAGCCAAGTGGCAGCTGAGCTTTCCTGAATGTAGGGAAATGACGGACGAGGCATATCACCCCCTCGATCCTGAAACCTGGGTCTGGCTGGGGTCTCAGCATTCCTGCCACAAGGTTAAAGTTCAGTAGAAAGTTGTCGACTGAGGAACTTCACAAGAAGTGAAGTTTTTTGCTGTCCCTCTTATCTGCGTCCTGCCTTATCGACCTCGGAATACCTCTAAACCACCCACGGGCCCGGTCAGCTCCCACACGGCATTGTGTTTGGCAGATGTGTTTAGCAAAACCCCAACCATCGTTAGAACAACATTCCAGCTTAGCATGGTGGACAGAACCCCACAATCAAGGTCACGGGGAGAGGGCCAGACACCCCTGGTCCTGGAGCTTTTCTCTTCAACACCAGCATCAAGCCCACTGTCACCAGATCTCCGGTCCGCCCCCCATGCTCCCCTGCTTCCTGACTCATCGAGCAAACAGGAGACTGGCCAGTCTCAGAGATGCTGCACGTTGCCCCCGCCCCAACCACTGGGCACCTGTCCCCCATTTCAGGGACAAGCTGCCCAGGCTCCAGCCAAGGCCATCTTGGGCCTTGTTCATGTAGTTCCGTCTCCTGCAAGGACACACTGCTTCCAGCTTCCTCTCCCACAGCATCGTCCCATTCATAAATAAACATGGAGCAATTGTCCCCTCTTCAAACAAATCCTCTTGCTTCACATAATGAAATTGACCGTCAGAAGTTCTCCTCTGTTTTTTTGCTCCCTCAACTGAAATTTAAAATTTACAAATTAAAAAGTCATGTTTAAAGAATTCGCCAATCTATTGTTTTGTTCTGATGATTCTTCTGCATTCAGCAGCCTGTAAAAACTACCATATCCATGGTATTTCCGTAGCCATATCCATGGCTTTTAGGAACGTGTGGTTATTTCAACCTTAGGAAATAGTAACGGGATATAGTGTCTTAATAGGTCAAAGGGGAAAAAGCTTATTAATTCCATAAATACTATAAGGGCATTTGATAAATTGATACCCATTCTTGATAAAAGAAACAAAAACAGCTCTTGGTAACCCATGAAATGAAGGATACTTTCTCAGCGTGATAAGGAATAAAGAGCAGCTAATGTCATACTCAAGTCTGAGGTCTGTGAGCAACACTTGCCAAGTGTGTCCTCAGGAAAAACAGATCTGGTATTTTATGTAAAAAATGGTATCATGGTGTATGAGTTAGGGTAATGTAACAAACACCAACATTTCAGAGGTTTATTACCGTAGGAAGATATTTCTGCCTTGTGTAACAGTCCTATACGGATGTTTCTGGCGGGTGGACAGTATTGCTCTGTTTGGTGATTCAGGGGCTCAGCTTCCCTCCCTCCTGTGGTCTCTGGAGTTCCGTGGGACCTGGAAACTGGCTTCCAGCTGGCAAAAAAAAAAAAAAAAAAAAGAGGGGGTACACACCCTTTACTAAATTACTCTGAATGTGACACACTTCACTTCTGTTCACATTCTGTAGGCCTGAGCTAGACTTGGGACTTCACTTGTCTGCAGGATGCATGTGAGCCCAGGAGGGGAACGGGCAGCAGCCCCCAGAGGAGGAAACAGGGGCGGGCAATCTTGTTTGTAGCAGCGGGAGCGAGAAGTAGGACAATGGGATGGAGGGCATTCTACTAACAATCTATCCCATTTAACAAGATTGTGTACCCTTTGACCTCATAACCTCACTTCTAGCAATTTTTATTGTGGTTATATTCACAAATACATGTATTTACATTTTAAGGAAATATCTCATATATTGACTTCCCCTGGCTGTGGATTCAAATGACCACAAACTTGCTGACTTTGACAACAGAAATTTATTCTCTCTCAGTTCTGGAGGCCAGAAGTCCAAAATTAGCATCGGTGGACCTGCTGCAAGGGGTCGGCAGGGCCATGTGAAGGCTCTGGAGGGAATCCTTCTGCGCCTCTTGCAGCCTCTGGGGGCTGCTGGCATTCCAGCCCTTTCCTCCATCTCCATATCCCTTTCGCCATGTGTATGCTTTCTCTTCTGTATGTGTCCTTCTAAGTACGTTTGTGATCACACCCAGAGAAACCAGCACTCTCTCCCAGTCTCAAGAAGCCTAATCTAATCACACCCACAAGAACTTTCCCCCATATCGAGTAATATTCTCAGGTTCCAGGAAACAGGATCTCTTTGACATCTGGGTGGACACCACTCAGTCTGCCATGCTGGGCAACACTGTGATGATGAGACGCTGGTGACATCTTGAAAGTCCACCAAAAAAGACCGGATGAGTGAGCTACTGTCCACCTGCACAGTGGGATTCCCTGCAACCGTTAAGAGGAGAAAGGCCACAATCCATGTACTGACTCAGAGAAAAACTCAGGTATAAAACAGTGTCTGTACTCTTCTGTTTATTTCAAAAGAAAGAAATACACGTATGCTTATATATCAAAGAGCGTTTGTGGAAGGTTCGCTAGACACTGTTAGTAGTGGCCACGTGAGGTTCAAACTAGAGGGAGGCAGGGGTGGGATGGAGTCCTGCTTTCCCTGCAGGCTCTCTTGTACCTTTTGAAGTCCCTTCTTCCTAAAACACAGAACCAGCTGATACACAGTGATACACATACACCCATGATTCACAATGTAGCCAAAAGGTGGCAGGCAACAGAAATGCCCTCTGACAGATGACTGGATAAACAAAATGTGGTCTATGCAGACAATGGAATGTTGCTCAGCCTTGGAAGGCGGGGGACTTGGACACTTGCTACTTACACAGACGGACCCTAACCACATCATGCTCAGTGAAATAAGCCAGTCACAGAAGGACAAACATTGTACAATTCCACTCATGTGAGGTATTTATGGTAGTTGAAATCAGAGACAGAAAGCAGGATGGTCATTGTCAGGGACTGAGGAAGGGAGACTGTTTGATGTGGACGGAGTTCCAGTTTTGCAAGATGAGAAGAGTCCTGGAGATGGATGGTGGTGACGTTTGCACAACAATGGGAATATACTTTATGCCACCGAACTGTACACTAGAAAATGGTTAAAATGGCAAATTTCCCTGTCGTGTGTGTTTTAAAAGAAGGAAAAAAGTTTAAAACTCAGTTGTAGTAGTATGGTAAATAACATGGGAAGACAGTTGCAGCATTTGGTTGCCCAAAGAAAATTGCTTGCCAAAAATATGTAAATATGATCTCATTTACATAATAAATATATAAATGTCACATTAAAAAATCCTTTTTTTAAAAAAAAGATTTTATTTATTTATTTGATAGAGATCACAAGTAGGCAGAGAGGCAGGCAGAGAGAGAGAGAGGAGGAAGCAGGCTCCCCATGGAGGAGAGACCCCGATGTGGGGCTCGATCCCAGGACCCTGGGATCATGACCTAAGCCAAAGGCCAAGGCTTTAACCCACTGAGCCACCCAGGCGCCCCTAAATAATCCTTTCTTGACTTGCCGTCCTCTCTAACTATTGCCTCCCTTCAGTGCCATCCTTTACTGCTGTAGAGAGTTGTCCACACCTGCCGTCCCTCCCGTTTTCGCTTGAACCTGCTCTGGTGGGGCTCTTGTCCACAGTGTAGGAGAGAAGCCCTGCGTTGGGGTCAGTCACCTGCACAAGAGTCCTGCCTTGCTGGGCTTGGCCATCCCACCTGGAAATGTCGGGAAGCTCAGGGCTGGTTCAGTGCTCCTCTTCCCCTCACTCACTCCCCAGCACGGTTTCTGCAGCTCTGAGCAGGATAACGTCTGTGGGAGGGAGGACACGGTGCTCTGGTTGAGCATTGACGGCCGGTATTTGAAGGTGTTGATAGACACCCCCCCCCACCTCCACTCCCACCCCATGGAAGCATCTTGTGAGGTCCCCCTGTTAGGATCAGGGCAGGCTCAAAGGGTAACCATGCCGGGGCAGGAGAGTTTCAGCAGACCCCCATGAGTGGGAAGAGCCCCATGGAATAATATGGGAGCCTCAACAGGGTGAGGCCAATGGACTGAACCCTCTTGGAACCCCCGTTTGGCTGACCAGACCCCGAGGAGCCTGCTGGCTCTATAACCACCCGCTCCCCCCGCCCCACCGCCCAGAGTCACATTCCTGGGAGCACTGAATATGTCAACCTGACATTTGGCAGTTCAGCCATCCAAGAGCAGAAAAGGGCATTATTTGAGACTCAAAAGGTGTATTTTATCTTCACACACTTAACTTTCAAGACCCTGAATGAATTTTGTTGACATAACTATTCACCTTTGGGTTTCATCCAAGTAGGTGAAGTTTTAGTCCCCAAAAGCCTTTTCTCTTTCTTTCTTTAAAAAAAGAATATTAAAAGTGACTGAAAAGAAGGATTTAGAAATGAATGGCTATTTTTCAACATCTCTTATAAAATGCTATAATATTTCTTAGGAACACGGATTTAGGGAAAGTGAGATTTAGAACCCGGTGGCTGTTTATTGTGATCTGAGATTTCTATCCTTACTGGCCTCGGGATTCAACCCCGCACGGTCAGAAGGAGGGCAAGCGCAGGTGACCACCCATCCCAGTTGCCAGCCTGCACCCTGGTTTTAGCACTGAGAGTCCCGTGTTGCAGAAAACCCCTCCATCCCCACAAGGAACCGGGGTGGTTGGTCCTCCGAGTTGGGATTACTACAGATAAGAGAAGTGCTCATACAACCCCACTCAACCCAGCCCAGATGACCCAGCGTCCCTGTCAATTCAATGTCATCATGCCCCGTATCAAGAGGCAACATTGACATCAAGAACTGTATGCAATGCCAAGTGCAGGGATTTTAGAAGCCTCAAGATAAGGCCTTATGTCCCAGTCTGGTTCTAGCTAACCGAGAATCACCTGTCGCATTCAGGACAGATAGAGCAGTGAGTGGGAACCAGGGCAGAGCTGTGTGACAACAAAAGCTTCAGTGAGTCCCAGAATTAGACAGAGGACACAGGCCTCATGCTAGACAAGGGTAGGCAGCTGGACGGTAAGGACTCTGCCTTCATCATGTTAATATTCCTAGTGATGGCCTCCTTCCTGAGGAATGACCTCAACTAGTGATGGCCTCCTTCCAATGACCCAATGAATCAGTGGCTCTTGCACTGGACAGAACTGTCATGGCAAAGGCATGAAGAGGAGCGTGTGTATGCCCGCCTGGGGGAGAATGAGAGAGAGATGTCAGGAGGCAAGGCTGGTGCCCAGCATAACCAGCCTCCACAGTCCCCTCCAATCTTCTCCAGTGCTAAGCTTGGGGCAGGGAAATGCTGACTGCCACCGGTGGTCACCCTAGAGTGTGTCCTCATTCCCCTCCCCAACCCAGTCCTTTACCCACGTGTAAGTCCTGCCTGGTGTCTCCTGGACAATTATTTTGGAGACTGTCCAACCCTCACCTTCTCCTGCCTCCTGTGCCAGCCCCCGGCCCCTGAGGATCAGCAGGCATCCCGAGAGATCCCAGACACAAGCTGGTGTGGCTGCGTACCACTGACATACCATCCTTCACTGACCCTGCTACCCTGGTCTAGTTCGGAACTGAATCCCAAGAGTGCTCTGTGATCTCTCTTCTTCAGGCCACTTTGTGACCACCAGAAATGGAGATGTTCCAAGAGGATCTTCCCGAGTCCAACGGGGCCAGATTGCCTCATGGCAAGCCCCACGATGGGGCGGTTATGTTCGCTGAGTGTCTCTTCCACAGCTGGACTCCTTCCAGCCAGCTGCGTGCAGACACCTGCTTGTGAGAGCTAACTGTTAAACATTTCAGCAAGTCGCAAGCTGGTTGTTAAACACAGCCACCATTAAAGATTAAATCATGTCAGCTAACTGTTAAATAGATTAGGTTAGATGCAAAGGTGGTAACATCCAAATGTATCACTTCCTAGTCATTTCACCTTACTTTATCATTATCCATACTCTTGATGTAATTTACCCCTGCCGTGTCTGGGAGGGAAAAGCAGGATGGCGGGGTGCTGTGGGGTCTCTCTTCCCCACTGTGCCAGGGATCCTACACTGGCAGCTTGCGTTGGCCATAGAGGGAGTATTTATACCATGGACATCTACAAATGCTACAAATCAGGACTTTTTCTACCTGATCACTGGTTGTGTATCCCAGCCCAGCATGGTGCGTGGCACAGAACAGGGCTCAGCTGCTCACCCTTTGTAAGTAAACTTCCTGGAGTTATCCCAGCTTGAATGTCCCATCTGCTTCCTGCCGGTGACTAGTCATGCTTGGTCTACATTAGTTCCCCTTGAGCTGCTGCGGAATCAATCCGTATTAGCCTCCAGCGGCTGCTGTAACAAATTAACACAAACTGGATGGCTTAAAACAACAAATCCATTCTCTCACTGTTCTAGGAGCCAGAAGTCTGCAATCGAGGTGCTGGCAGGCCAAATCCCTCCAAAGGTTGATGGGGAGAACCCTTCCTTGCTTCTTGGCTCCCGGCAATCCTTGGCATTTCTTGGTTTATAAGTACAGCACTCCAGGGCCTGTCTCTGCCTTCACATGGCCTTTCTCCCCCTACGTACTTCTCTATATCTTCTTCTCTTCTCAGAAAGACCCCAGTCACTGGCGTCCCAACCCTAGAACCCACCCTAATCCAGTATGACCTCATCTTAATTAATTGTATCCACAAAGACCCTGTTTCCAAATAAGGTCACCTTCTGAGGTTCCAGGTGGTCAGGAGTGGAAGAAAGGGACACTGTTTATTTTTATTTTTCAAAGATTTTATTTTTATTTATTTGGCAGAGACAGAGCGAGCCAGAGAGCACAAGGAGGAAGGGGAATGGTAGAAGAAGATGCAGAGGGAGAAGCAGGCTCCCCGCCTAGCAGGGACCCTGACATGGGGCTCAGTCCCAGGACTCTGGGATCATGACCCGAGCCAAAAGCAGACGCTTAACTCTCTGAGCCACCCAGGCACCCCGAAGGGACACTGTTTAACTCACCACCAAATCCCTACAGTAGGAACCACAGGCAGTGCTTTCCCTCTCATGTGGTGAAGAAAAGTCTCAAAGACGGCTTGACGCCAATCATGACCAATGAACAAAAAGGCCCCTCACTGCAAATGTTTCTATTTTGCTTTTATGGTCGCTTCCTGGATAAGAGCAAATATTCTCTTATATTCACATCCTCAACCTTGTGGGTCTCTTCTTTTTTTCCCCCGGTTGCACCCATGTACACTCTTCCAGAAACGACACCATTCTCTAACCAGACTCGCACCTCTAAGGACGGCCCGTTCCCTGTGACCTCCCAGAAGCTAGAGTCCCCCCTTATTCTAACGACTACAGCCCTGGCTCAGTGCCCACACACATGCCACACCCACCTCGTGGCCCACCCCAAGAAGAGTTTCCCAAACACTGTTCACACAGAGAGAGACACTTTAACTTCTCCCAACCTGCTGTGATGATGATATCTCGTCTTTGTGGAGCACTTAGCAGGTGGCACGGCCATTGTCAATGGTCAAAGATGCCCTTTCTATGATCTCCTTCGATGCCTATTTCAGTCCTGGAGAAAGCCAGAAAGAGGCACGCTTTCAGATCCACAAACCTTTGTTTGGACTTTCAGGGGGTTTGTGGACCTCTGGAAGAGCCTCATGGTTTTCCTAAGAGTTCACAAACCCCAGGATTAGAAGTCCGGGAAAGGAGCACATTTCCTCAGGCCGGTGGCACGAACACCCAGCCGCAACGGACGCACAAGGGCTGGAAGCACAGGCGCACAGGACGGGGCAGCAAGGGACGAGGCCGGGAGATCCGGGCATCACACAGGGGAGCCCGTTGGTCAGCAGGGACTTGGGACAGGGCCCCAGACAGGTGGGACAGAGAGGGAAAACAAGGCTAAGGCTAAGGGAAGACAAGAGAGGCACCTAGGGTACAGAATTTAAGGACGTGTTCCCTTCCTCTCTGGGGAACCCCCTGGCCTTGAAGGAGGAGCCCAGCACAATCCCAGTACTGGGAAGTGGGCACGGGATGCGGATGAATCCCCAGGCACTGGGACACTGGGGCCCCGACAGGAAGCAGAAGGCACATTCACTTTGGAACCCTTCAGGAGGGCCTCTTTACAGAGGAGTGAACAGGAGAGAGGGAACCCCAGGGCACAGGGCGTTGCCTGGGCTTTAACAACGGGAGCAGGTACCAGGCCTGACAGATGAACATGACTGACGGGCCCAGAAGGACAGTGCCAACCTTCCTGGTGTGAAACAGAAGAGCCACGTGCTGCTGGCGAGGGGAACAGCTCTGGTCCACCCCCCCCCAACACTCCCATGACGTCCTGAGGCCCCAGCTTGAAAGGAGCCCAGGCTGAGTGGACCAGGTCTAAACCTCACTCCTTGGGCTGCCTTCCCTGGTTGCAGGTGAATCTCTAGCTCCGATCCCACTGCGGGCCCCCTCCCCAGCCTGCGCATGTGTGGTCTCCCAGTGAGGATCTGGAGTGATTCATCAGTTAATCGGTGCCGCCGTGCTGGGCTGGGGCTGTAGACGCTGCAACTCTTCAGGAGGGAATCCGCTTCCAAGACCAGGACCCCAGGATCAGACTCTGACCTCCATATGAGCTGTGCCTTCCCTCCTATGGAGAGCTGAGGTTCAGAGCAGAGGGTGACTTTCCTCTCTGAGCTGGTGGAGGGCCAGACTCCCTTAACCGAGTCGTGTGGATGGGTAGGGGTTGGAATTGAGCCCGGTTCAAATGTTCTCTTCAGGATGCTTTCCCTGGGGGGAGCCATCTCTCTACACCCCTCTCCTAGTGTGCGTTTTCTCTTCACAGTTGGGAGTTGTATTTTTTTATAGCGTCTGTTTGTGTAATGTCTGTCTCCCTGACCAGAACGTGGACTCCCTAAAGGCAGACACCACACTTTGATCACCACTGTGTTTCCAAGGCTTTCCACAGTGCCCTGGGCCAAGTACAGGACATTTGTAGAATGAATGAACCAAGAAGGAACTGACAGAAGGGTAGGTGGACACAGCCTCAGGCAAAGGAAGAAGGAATGAGAAAGAGGCCACCCTGTTCTGGGTCTGGGAGAGCAGGGGGCTTAGTACCTTTTGCAGAGCTGTGAGGCTTTCATACAATCTGGGAATGGCAGGTGCTTCCTGATCCAAAATTGGTCATGACAAAAATCTTTTGTCAGTTTAAATTAACATGGAGGTAAGCTTTGATCCCAGAGCCTAGAGGTGAAAAGTAGTCATGGAGGGATAGAGAAGTGGGGTGCAGGGGCAGGATTTACCCAAACCAGTCAGGGGTGCCCAACTTCTTCATCACCAGGACTCTTCTTGTTAATTTCCCCTCTTGTCCATAGACCCCACACCTTGAAAGTGTTAGTTCGGCAAATAATGTTAAAAGTAATCTACCTATTTGCATATTTTTTATTAACTAAAGCCATCTGTAACTCTTTGATTGCCTTTCTTATCAGTATGAGATCATTAGGTTGAGATCATTCTAGCCTAAAGCAAAGTAACTTGATATTTTCATTAACCATTATAGCCAGATGGTGGGTCCCTGTCTGATTTCCATTTAACTGTCCGGAAATAACCCCAGGTCAGCCATGGACAACAATTCTCTTACAATAAAGCAGCAACATTCTTTTCGGTCTCTCTCCTTGCTAGGCTCCTCAGGACTCATGATGTTAGAAACATAGAATGTAAATACACGTGCTTCTGGAATTAAGTGCTACGGGCCGAGCAGAGGAGGAGAGAGGGCGAAGAGGAAGTTCATACTTATAAATGTTGCATATGATGGGCTGAAAAAACTTCAGTGGGCTGGTGATTTCTAAATCTCTTTACAAGAGAGTAGAGACATTTCATTTTCTTTTCTCCTTTCCTCTAGTGCCAACCATTAAGCTGACTGGACATGGTGAGTCTCTGAGTTCCACTTGAGTCTTGACTTAGACCAGTAGAAATCTGGGGAAGAGCTACTAAGTCTTTGAGCTCATCATGTTAGGGTTAGGCCCCTTCAAGTTTTCAGGCCCTTGGTGACCACATGCTGGGCAAAGAAGTAAATAGAAACATAAAAGAGGGAGGTGGGAATGAAGCTATATTTGGAATAAGGAAGCGACATCAGATTGTAACTTGAATCCTCAGGAAGAAATAAAGACAATTAAAAATGGTAATTAAGAAGGTTAACACTTAAGAAAACTTGGTGAATGCATTTGTATTCTTTATTCCGTTAGTCCTTTTTTTTTTTTTTTAAGATTTCATTTATTTATTTGACAGAGAGATCACAAGTAGGCAGAGAGAGAGAGAGAGAGAGGAGGAAGCAGGCTCCCCACTGAGCAGAAAGCCCGATGTGGGACTTGACCCTAGGAGCCTGAGATCACGACCTGAGCTGAAGGCAGAGGCCCAACGCACTGAGCCACCCAGGCGCCCCTATTCCGTTAGTCTTTTAAAAGACTTAATTGTATATAAAGCAATGACCATAATACTGTATAGTTGGGTTTATAACATTACACTTAACAATATATTGTTGAGGGGCGCCTGGGTGACTCAGTGGGTTGAGCCGCTGCCTTCGGCTCAGGTCATGATCTCAGGGTCCTGGGATCAAGTCCCGCATCGGGCTCTCTGCTCAGCAGGGAGCCTGCTTCCTCCTCTTTCTCTCTCTGCCTGCTTCTCTGCCTACTTGTGATTTCTCTCTGTCAAATAATAAAATAAATAAAATCTTAAAAAAAAAAAACAACAATATATTGTTGAGTGTATATAGACGTGATATGGGTAACAATGATAGCACAGAAAGAGAGTAGGGGATGGAATTAATTTTCTGTAACCTTGTGGGGTTAAGTCAGTGTAAATATGAGGTGGATTGTGGTAAGTTAAGATGTGTATTGTGAGAAATACACAGGGAATGCATTAGGGAAAGCACGGGGTGGCTGGATGGCTCGGTCAGTCAATCCTCTGACACTTGATCTCAGCTCAAGTCTTGATCTCAGGTTATGAGTTCAAGGCCCACATTGGGCTCCATCCAGGGCATGGAATGGACTTAGAAAACAAAAACAAAAGTTAAATTCATTAAGGAAATGAAAGCTGTACAGTAGAAAATGTCCACTTAAGACAAGAGGTATGAAGGGGGAATAGAGTGACAAAGTAGTTAGAAGCTACAGAGAAAATGTAAAGGAAAGCAGAATGGCAGGCATCCAACAATATTAATAACACTAAACGGGAACGGATTAAACAATTTAACCAAAAGGCAGAGACTGACAGACTGGAAAAAAAAAATCTATGATCTAATTCTATACCGTCTGCAGGAGACACTTTTTATTCAATGATACAAAGATTAAAAGTAAGAGATGAAAAAAGATATACCATGCAAACCAAAACCATAACAAATGAGGTAACCTAGGTGAAATGAACAAAGACACAAACTACTAAAACTGACTCAAAAAGAAATAGGAAATCTGAATAGATTTTGGGTAAAGACATTGAGTTAGTGATTTAAGATTTCCACAAAAAGCCCAAGCCCGGGGGCACCTGGGTGGCTCAGTGGGTTAAGCCTCTGCCTTCAGCTCAGATCATGATCCCAGGGTCCTGGGATGGAGCCCAGCATCAGGCTCTCTGCTCAGCAGGGAGCCCGCCTCCTCCTCTCTCTCTTTCTCTCTGCCTGCCTCTCTGCCTACTTAGGATCTCTGTCAAAAAAATAAATAAAATCTTAAAAAAAAAAAAAAAAAGCCCAAGCCCAGAAGGGTTCAATGGTGAACAACACTGTATAATGCTGAGCTCAGTGCCTGGTACTGAGTAAGTACCCAAGAAAGGTCATCCTATATCATTATTATTTTTCTATCACATATTTTTCAAATGTTATGTTACACTTACCTACCATCTCTTGCTGGATTGTGAGCTTCCCAAGGGAAGGAATCTGTCTTATTCTTTATATTCCAAGTGTCCGGCTTGGTGCCTGGCTAATGTTCCAAGAGAGGTAGAGAGAAAATAATGCTTATTTATTTGAAAGAGAGAGAGTATGAGCAGGGAAGAGGGGCAGAGGGAGAGGGAGAAGCAGACTCTCTGCCAAGCAGGGAGCCTGATGCAGGGCTTGATCCCAGGACCCCAAGATCATGGCCTGAGCTGATGGCAGATGCTTAACTGACTAAGCCACCTAGGCACCCCAACAATTTAAGAATATTAAAAATTGCATTAAAAAATATTTTACTTATTTATTTGTCAGAGAGAGGGAGAGAGCACAAGCAAGGAAGCAGCAGGCAGAGAGAGAAGCAGACCCCCTGCTGAGCAAGGAGCCTGATGTGGGACATGATCCGAGGACTCTGGGGTCATGACCTCAGCCAAAGGCAGATGCTTAACTGAGCCACCTAGGTACTCCAACAATTTAAGATTATTTAAAAATTGCTTTGATGCTGGACAGGAAAGGCAATTATCCATCTGTCCAGGGCAAAACATTGCTTCCAGGGCCCACAAAGCTATCTCTCAGAGTCTGTCCTTGATGCTGGTGTGCATGTCACTGGTCCCATGCCATGTCAAGTGGTGGTGGCTATTTGGGGGGATGGGTGGATGCACATGTGAGGCCCTTCGCAGAGAGGAACAGGGGTGGGGTGTGAAGAGAAAGCTGGGCCAGGGGCCAAAGGCTGAGCTTCCCTTTACCTCCCCCTGCCCGATGCTGTGTGGCCACCTGTCTACACCAAACATTGAAGAGTTTGAGTACTTTAAGTTCGAATCTGGTCTTCAAGATTCTTATAAAGGTATATTTGTTAAAGTAGAAAAAGTTGCATATTTTTAAAAAAAGATTTTATTTATTTATTTGACAGAGACAGATCACAAGTAGGCAGAGAGAAAGAGAGAGAGGAAGCAGGCTCCCCACTGAGCAGAGAGCCCGATGCAGGGCTCAATCCCAGGATCCTGACATCATGACCAGAGCTGAAGGCAGAGGCTTAACGCACTGAGCCACCCAGGTGCCCCAAGAAGTTACATATTTTATGTAAGTTTTCTTCTTTGTCTTGATTTTAATATTTGGCTTTATGGTATGTGATTTCTTCTCTCAGACCCTGCAAATGTTAGGGACAGACCTACTGATTTCTACACATACATAGAAAAACCAGTCTTATTTTGAGTCTTTTACGTAAAAATCATGATGTATGTTTTTTATTTTGTTGTTCACAATTTACCCTTTTCACTTAATAATAGGACTTCAAGTATTTTTTGTGTCACTACATAGAGATCTATCTACTTCGTTTGAACACCCAATACAATGCATCCTTATTATTCTTTTCCCCAGAACAGCTGGAATTCTTCCCAAGACATCTTCAATAAGAAAAGAAGCTTTGCTCATGTGCACAGAGATGTAGGCAAGATGGATGTAACAGGAACCTCCACGGAGACAAGCCTGGCTTGTTCCCGCAACCCGCCCTCCGCTGACGGCACACACCTCACGCTCCCAGGGTCCGGAGGGTTTCCAGTCAGAGGTCAGTTTCTAAGGAAGGAAGTTTGGGAGCTCAGACCTGGGAGGCAACTCACTGGGTCTGCACATTCCTCATCGATTAGTAACACATTCTCTTGCTAGTTCATTGTGAGCGAGTCGGGAGCGCTTTCCTTTTTCTCTTTTAGTGAAGTCACGTCACGATTTTACACAAGCCTCTAATTGCAGCTCCCTCCCTTCCTCAGAAACTAATCGAGCATTTTCCAGGTCAGATTGGTGTTTAGTCATCTGGACATGAGTCCCCCTTCCTCTTGCCTTAATCTTTCCCAGGCTGGATTCTGTCTTTGAAACAATAGGAAATGACAAGGTCTATTTTTCTTTTCTTGAAAGGACTCAATCCATGGAGTCATGAGTTGGAACAGAGAAAGTACGGGGAATGCATATGTACCCCCAATAGGAAGTGACCAACTTTCCTCTCTTTGTTCTGCCGAGTCCTGTGGGCTGAGCTCACGATATCCCAGAGAGTTTGCTTAAAGGCAGGAAGGCGGCCTGGTCACCTCAAGATAAATTCGCAGTTGGATTTTCTGTTGGACCGCGCTGAAATGCAATTAGGCTGTGAGCAGTCTTCAAGCAAAGTTTGGAAACCTTTCGAAAAGGGGCTCCGTGAGAATAAGCTGTCGGGTGCTTGATACTAATTACATCTTAAAGCACCCACGTGAGTCCGTCACCAGGCTCGCTTTCTAAGCGTGTTGATTTTCATTTCTCCAAGAGAATTAAGCTGCCGTTTGTATTTTCCGCGATATTATAAGTAACTGAATAGTGATCAGTAAAATCAGGAGCAATTGCAGTTCCAAGAGTCAGAAGGCCAAGGTCTGAGGCCAGGCCCCGCCGGCTGTGGGTGGGCTGAAGAGACAAGTCCCTTCTCTGCACTGGGAGGTGGAAGGGGAGGGTGCTGCCCAGAGAAGGTGACGCCATCCTTACCGCCAGGTGTCAAACAAGTCCCATGGTCTGGAGCACAGACCCAGCCCCGGGTGTCCTGCACCTTTCGCCTGTTTTCCCACGGCCCGTCCCCGCTCTGGCTATTCTCCATTTCCAAACATGCGCTTCTGGCCCCCACCTCCTGGCCCATCACTGCTGCTCATCTCGGCTCCTCCCCACCCCTTGATTCACCTTTCAAAGTTCTGCTCCTTCTTTAAGGACCAGCCTGAGCACCTCCGCCATCCTCTCTTTGCTCCCACCCCTCCTGTTGTGATCACTTACTGTCATTCTTACTCCCTGTCTTGAGAAGCCAGGACATCCGAAGCGTAAAGGCAAGGGCCGGCTCTGTTCCTGGGTTCAGTGGAGGTGTGAGAAACTGAAGCAAGAGGAAGAGGAGGGACGGAAGGTTGTGGAGTCGTGGTGACCCTGCAGGGATGTCTGGAGAGTGGGGACAGGGTTCAAAGCCTGGCCTGACATTTCTCTGGACTGTTCCTAGGCGGTGCTGAGAGGTTGCTGGATGGGGGCGGGGGTGGCCCCTCTGCTAGGCAAGCCCCATTCTTTCCAAGGGACAGAGGAAGGGGAATTGGTAGCAGCCATGGTCCCCAAAGGAAGTGCTGGTGGCAGCAGCTGTCCCAGGATAAGTAGCCAGGGCAGGGGAGGTGGCCAGCGTGCCCGAGGCTGTGGCTCTGCAGTGGTGGGAGCTCACAACGGTTGGGCTGGAGCTCCAGCTGTGGGCTTGTGCATCAAGGCACACCAGGGCAACAGAGGCTTCAGGCCTGCAGGCCAGGGATGTTAAAGGGTCATCTCCAGAAGGTGAGCGGGGGTGGGGTAGGTGGTCCCCGGATCCCACATGTCTGTGCTTGGGATTTTGATCTGCTGACACCCGTGGTCAGTGAGGCTCAGGGAAACACATGTTCCATTCATTGCTGTGAGTTGGGCTCGTGTCTGTTTCTGAATGACCTACTAGTTCAGCATCGCCCAACAGAACAGTCCACACTGTCCAAGACAGTAGCCACGAGCCACATGGCTCCTGAGCACTTGAGAATATGACTGGTGTAACTGAAAAGCTGACTTTTATATTTCATCAACTGGTTCAAATTTAAACTTACGTAACCACGTGTGGCCAGTGGCTCCATACTGGACAGTATTGCCTTGGATGGTCCACACCTGCGATGCGATTAGACACCAGTTCCTTTACTCCCCAGGGAGCAAGCACATGCCCCCCCCCCTTCCCGGGAGGTGCCTGCTGATTTGAAATTCCTAAAAAGGATGTGGTGACCTCGGGTTATTAGCAGGCTTCCTGAATTCTCCCTTGTGTGGTTGATGTTATCATGGCTCTTTCTTGCCTTATTTCCAACTATAGACCAGTATGGCTTCCAGTCGGCAAGGCATTTAGTTGGAATATTTATTTAGGATTTAATCTCCTGGGCTACCGTCCAGTCTTGGGATGGAGTTTGGCCAACTCTGCACTGGTGGTCAGGCTTACAATGGGCTTCTTAAAACCCAATGACTATAGTTCCGGGTTCATAACTACCCTGCCAAAACCAGGCATGGCCTTTTAAGTCCATGCATGGAAGCCTTCACTGTGGGCTTGGGCAGAGAACCCAAGGAAGCTCTGGCCTGGACACTTTCCTCCGAGTCCTGCAGATAGTTGTTCCTCCTCTAGAAAGTCTTCTCGGTAGCAGGGTTGAAGGGGGTTGCCTGGTCCTCTCCCTCAGCAGCTTGGTCTTACTTTGCTCTTGAATTCTCTCAGATCCCCTAAGTGCTAAGTGACACGGCCTTGGCTGGACTGGATGCTGCCACTTAGGAGGAAGAGTAATTAATGATAAAAACTCACCTTCACTGTTCTTACTGGATGTGAAGCACGTGAAGCCGTCAATACCACTAGGAAGGAGGTGTTGTTATTATGGCCATTTTATAGATGAAGAAACTGAGGCACCCTGAGATCAAACTACAAATCAAAGTAGAAGCTGGGAGGCAAGAGGGCAGGAGGGAACCCCTGAATCTGGGACAGAGTCATGCCCACTATGGTTGGCCTCTGTGTTTCGGTGTCCAGGTGAGGGCAGGGAGTAGGGGGAAAGCTTCAGGGCAGCTGAGCTTTCCAGGAGGTCCCCAGTGGGCAGTGTGGGCAAGAGCACTCACTCCACTCCCCCGCCTGCCAGGGAGGACTCAGCCTCAGGCTTTGGTTCCCCAGGTAACCTGGAGCCTAAGCTGGTCTCTGGGGCCCACACAGAAGGCCAGGGGCAGAGTGAGAGGGAGCTCCCGTGAGGGTCCCCTTCCAAGACTTACCAGATATGAGGCTGGCTCTTTTCCTGGCAACACCTGATTGCGGGAAGGGTTCCTGATGACCCTTTGGGGCTGGTTCCTGCTGACACTGCTGGTGACGCTGAGCCCACGGTGTGGGCGGACAGGAGCCCCACGCACCCCACGCACCCCTGGGAAGTGGGGTCAGTTTCCCGAGATGGAGATTCTTGTGTGAGTGATTTGTTAAAAGCGTGCTCTCAGGAGAAATTCTCGTAAGAAATCACTCCATCCAGAATGAATGTGTCTCCCCCAAAACCATAAATCATTTGCAGAAATCCTAACCCCCAGATATGGTGGAATTAGGAGGGGAGGCCTTTGGGTGGTGATTAGGCCATGAGGATAGAGCTCTCGAAAATGGGATTTGTGCCCTTATGAAAGGGGCTCCAGAGAGTTCCCCTGGACCTTCCCCCGTGTGAGAAGGTGCTGGCCCTGAGCCAGGAAGGGGGCCCCACCCGACCATGCTGGCTCCCAGAGCGTGGAGCTCCAGCCTCCAGTACTGTGAGAAAGAAATTTCGTTGTTTCTATGCTGCCCACCTCTGGCATTTTGTTATAGCAGCCTGAGTAGACTAAGACAAAAATGATGAGGGCCCAGTTCTCTGCCGAAAAGGGCGACTGTGGGCTGCCTGGTGCAGGGATCTGGGCAGGCACAGCATTGTGCACTGCACATTTGTGGGCTCAGCTGTGGGACAGATTTCGGGGCTTCCCTGTGCTTGCTTGGGGCCAGGGTGTGTGCTGCTTCTCCCCAAAGTGGCCCCAAATGCTTGGCACCTACAACGTACCAGCGGTCCTGCTAAGAAGCTCCCTGAATCCAGGAGGGCCGAATTTTCTAGCAGGCAGCTCATGTCTGGAGAGTCAGTGTTTGCAGCAAGTAACCGAGGTAGTGACATGGGCAAACCTCCCACAGAGGGCTGGCTTCTTGTCATGGGACTTCTGGGACCCCACAGCTTGGAAACAGAGGGATGTCTGTTGCCCAGAGATGCACAAAGCCGAAGAGGGGCAGCCGTGTGTGTCCCACACTCGCTGGGTGACTTCCAATCCGGAGCTTTCTCCACCACCATGCTTCATCAGCAACCCTTCATCCAAATCTGGTCTGGTCCTCTTCCTCCTGGGCTCAGTGCCCATCCAAACACTTTCTCAGCAGGATCCTTCAGGCTCTGTCCATGAGAAGAACATGGCATTCTTCTGTGAGGCTCAGAAAATTCAAATAAACAGCTCACCACATTTGCACAGGCCAAAGATTGGCCCTCGCCTTTGTGGGCCTGCCCTCCAATACCTCCTCAGGGGTCCTGGGAGGAGTGTGCACATGTGTGAGGACTGGGAGTTGGGGAAGACTCAGATAATGGAAAACCCATTGTGACATTCAACACAAGCTTTACGACTGAGGTCCACGTGGGCAAAACTCTTTCGCCAACTGCAAAGTGAAAACCATCAGTGGCCATCTCTCTACAGTCCCAAGAAGACCATCATCAGAGGGACAGTGTTTACGTTCAGGGAGCCAGAGAAGATGGGCTGCTTGAAAGCTAGATACAGAGACAATGGGGACAGGCTGCTCCAAGAGCTGGGACAATACCAAAGTGTTCCTTGCTGGGCTCAGCGAACTGAAAGGACAAGGGTTCTCTCTGATCAGAACAAAATTCTCGTGAAAAAGTTAGACAATGAGGCCGTGTGTTCATTTCATTCCCCGCCATGACCTAGAAGAGATTTCTCTCTAATGACAGATTTAAGACATGTCACTCCCAGCCCTGTGGACCTCTCCCAGGACGCTATATTACAGAAGACTCAGTTACCTGGAAATCCCAAGGAGTTTTAGCCTCTGCCCAAACCATCACAACCTGTACACAGATACCTCTCTTGACCAAAATACCTAGTCTCCCACTTCTTGGGGGTCAGTGTAAGGGAGGTTCTTTTTTTTTTTTTTTTTAAGATTTTATTTATTTATTTATTTGTCAGAGATCACAAATAGGCAGAGAGGCAGGCAGAGAAAGAGATAAGAAAGCAGGCTTCTTGCTGAGCAGAGAGCCCGATGCTGGGCTCGATCCCGGAACCATGGGATCATGACCTGAGCCGAAGGCAGAGGCTTAACCCACTGAGCCACCCAGACACCCCAGGGAGGTTCATTTTGAAATTAGCAGAAGTAGAGGGTAAGAGAGGGGATGTCACTCTGACTCACCTCCCCCTCCCTTCCCTCTGTTGGGTAGAAACTATGGGATTTCTTGACAAGTCTGTGGCACTCAATTTGTGTGCAGACTCACTGTTGTTAAAATACGGCACCCAGGGGCACCCGGGTGGCTCAGTGAGTTAAAGCCTCTGCCTTAGGCTCAGGTCATGATCTCAGGGTCCTGGGATCGAGCCCCGCATCGGACTCTGTGCTCGGTGGGCACCCTGCTCCCCCACCATCCCGCCTGCCTCTCTGCCTGCTTGTGATCTCTGTCTGTCAAACAAACAAATAAAATCTTTAAATAAAATAAAATACGGCACAGGGATGTTTATAGCCGCATAGCCACGGCAGCCAAGAGTGGACACAACCCAGATGCATGAATGGACAGAAGGCAGTCTCTTCATACAATGGAGTATTACTCCGCCATGAGAAGGCATGGAGTGCTGACAAACACTACAACATGCACCAATCTTGAAGACATGATGCTAAGCGAAAGAAGCCAGCCACTAAAGGCTACATAGTCTGTGATTCCATTTATACGAACTTTTCAGAATAAGTAAAGCCAGACAAAAGGCAGATTGCTGGGGGTGGGGGTGCTGGAGGGAGGGAAGGATGAGGAGTGACACCTTAGGGTAGGGGCTTTTACTTTCAGGAGCTGAAACGGTTTGGAACTAGAATCTGTGGTTGCACAGCATGGTGAATATGCTGTATGTCATTGGGCGGTACACTTCGAGGTGGTTAGTTTTACTTCATGGGAATTTCAACTCTGCTATATGCTTAACATATGTCAAACCCTAATGCCTAATGGGATGGTGCTTAGAGCTGGGGCCTTCGGGAGAAATAAGAGAAGGCAAAGAGTTCATTCACAGCGGACATCTGAGATGGATATAACACCATCATTTTTATGCTCTGAGTCTGACTGGGACAAAGAAGAAAAAATCTTATTCCACTCCACAGCTATAAGCCTCCTGTCCACCAGGAGGAGCTGTCCAAAGGACCCCCTCACCAGTCTTCCCATTAGGAATCGGTTTCCTTACCTTTTTTCCCCCTTCTCCCCTGATGTGGTTTGAAAGGAAAATAACTCCATTGGATCAAAGGATTGCTGGGTGATCTGGTTGATCACTTTTACCACTAGAAGCTCTGCAGCTTTAAATTCTAAATCAGGAGTTGGCAAACTTTTTCTCTAAAGGGCAAGAGAGTATTTTAGGCCTTGTGGACCACACATTATTTACAAAATCAGGCAAATGCCTGCTCCCCATTTTTGTGAGCCAAGAAAGGTTTTTATATTTTAAAGTGATGGATAAAAAACAAAGAATAATATGCGACACATGAAAATGAAATTCAAATTCAAAATTCGAGTGTCTATCAATAAAGCTTTATTGAAACACAGCTCCGTTCGTTCACGATGGATTAGCTGTGGATGGCGACCTGTGAGCTGCAGTGGCAGAGTCGAGCAGTCATGGCATGAACCACAATGCCTAAAATATTATCTTGCCCCTAAAGAAAAACTTTGCTGACCCCTGTTCTAAACAAATAATGTGAGTGGTTAAAATCCATCACCAGACTCAGGCCTGCTGTCCTGTATGTCAGTCCACTTTTTTTTATGGGTGTAGGGGACCTCCTTTTTACTCATCTGTAAAATGGGGATGACAGCGCTATCTCATGAAGCTGTTGTGGGGATTAAATGACTTAATACAAGAAAAAGCAGCTAGAGCAGCCTGTGGCATTTTAAGCACTCAGTAGATGTGTTCTGTATGTTAATGCATAAAGATGAATGTAAATAAATACAGAAAACAGAGACTTCCCTCCTATTTTATTTTGAAATGTGCTGTAAACTGTTTGAAATGTCCCTTTAATGGCTTCTGGCTTCACCAGTATTGGATGACATGACAAATACTCCTTCATAGAAGGTACAAGTGAAACAGAACTGGAGGGGCATTTTGGATCCTTCCCTCTTCAGAAAGTGTGGTCACATGAAGACATGTCTCTTTCTCAGTAGAACTGGCCCATGTTTCTTGGGAGTGAAGTGTCCAAACCACTGTTCATCCATATTTCCTGGATGATTTGTTCCCTGCGCTCAATCCTTTCTGCCAGCTCTGCAGCCTCTATGGAACTGTAGACAGGATACGAAGTCCTACAGAACCCAGACCGTTCTCCTGGAAAATCAGAGTCAGAGGAGTCCTCCTCCCCGTCCTCATCCTCACTGTCTTCCTCAGCCTTGTCACTCTCTGGCACCAGATGTTCCCTCGCCAGCTGCAGCTCCCTGAAGTCCTTGGTGCAGGACACTTTGACGACCAAGGCGCACAATGTGAGTGCCAGACCAATGCAGATGCTGGACACGAACAGCAGCGCGGCTCTCTCTGGGTGGGCTGTGGGGGAAAGGACAAGTCAGGACCCAGGAAGAGCTGTCAGTCTTCACCAATCCAAAGTCCCACAGAAGCAGATGTCTGCCCAAACTGGCAGCTAAAGCAGAATGCCAGTGCCAGGCAGGATCTTGGAGACCATCCTCACCTAACTGATCCTGTGCTCTCCTTGGTTAAGGAAAAAAAAAAGTTTTTGAGCATATATAGTTAATATAGGTATGCACATGAGAGGACACATAGCAGGGGGACTCAGAAGCTGAGTGCAAACTCTGATCTGCTACTCATTAGCTGTGTGATTTTTGGCAAGTTACATAACCCCTCTGTGCTCCAGTTTCCCCCCTGTAAAATGGGGCTGATAACACCTTCCTGCTATATAGTTAATTCCAGTAACGCTCTTGGAACTTTCGCTGACACATAGTAAATGCTCAATAAAGCTGTTTACTATTGGGAGTAAATTATGAAACATTAACATATATAAAATATATATATATATACATACGAATGTAAGTACTAATAACAGTAGATGTTAACAAAACTTAATTTCTTTAGATTAAAAACTAAATATGAATAAAAGTTCTGGTACATTTTCCAATATCCAAATGATTGTAGGATAATAATAATATAAATACAAACAATGCTAATTTGTACTACATATTCTTGTCTAAATCTTTAATTGGTTTAATCCTTACATTAACCCTACGTAGAAAGGACTATCACTTTCCCCGTTTTTTAGTTATGTACCCTTGAGGGGTTAAGCATTCCCTCTTTGGGAAATAATAATCCAGCAAACTCCCTCAAAATATAAAACAGGAGCTGGCAGACTTTCTCTGGAAAGGATCAGGTACAGAGTACCTTAGGCTCTGTGGGTCGTACAGTGTGTGTGGCAACTATTCTACTCTGCCTTTTAGCACAAAAGCCTGCAAGAGTCTCTCCGCAATGGCCTAAAGCCTTTAAGGCCCTCTGACCCTCAGATCTCTGGTCTAGAGCCAGCACAAGCTCCAGTTCCAGCTTACCGGGTCCAAATAAGACACCGAGAGGCCAGGGCCAGGGTTCCACCACCTGGGGCCCTGCTGCTGTTGGGTGAAAGCACAAAGGAGACCGGACTCTGGTCCGACAGCACTTACGGATGCAATAATAACTTTCTGAGAGAACCAAAGATTAGAGACCGTGGGAACACAGCAGAATCCACACCTATGTGACAAGGCGGTGCTGATTTCCAGTCATGTTCCCTGACAGGGGATCGTGTAACTCTGACTTTGGAACGTGTTAGTATCCTTCTATTTCAGTGTGGGTTCGTCTGGTCGCCTAGGATTCCTTCCGTAGAGAACAATGATGCCTCCACATCTCAGGAGAAGCTCTGCTTCCTGACGTGTGACCCCAGCTACCCCAATTACCCCAGATACCCTAGCCCCGGACAGACCACAGCAAGCTCTTCCAGAGGGCTGAAGACAGAAGTAGAGGCAAGCGATGTAAATATTTGGGCACCAAAAGCATGCCTGCCAGCAGATGTGGGGCACACACAAGCAGATATCGGTGAAATGCTAGTTAGGTGAAGCGAGAGTCAGCTTCTGAGCAAGGTTGTCTAGATGAGGCTCCTTGGGCACAGTCTACTGGGGCCCAATGGCTAAGCCAGCTAATAAACTGCTTTCTTAAAACCTCCAACACACACACACACACACATACACACACCCTTTCTGTTTCTCTAATTTCAGAATTTTTCTATGGGCTTCTTCAAACCCATGATCTAGATTCTAGAATGATCAAGGTGTATACCGTTAGGAGAAGAGTAAAGTCCAAACATGCCTAAAACTATGTCCCAACCTCACTGTTGGGGAAGGGTTCATAGATCGGTTAAATGGCCAAAAAAGAAACCATTCATCAGGGACCCCTGGACATTCTCACGTCCGTTCCACCAATACCGTGCTCCAACATCCCAGGACAAGACCCTGGGTTTTGGTTTCCAGCTGACTTGTGCCCTGTGTGTATAGGACTGTGCCAATGTGTCAAAGCCACTTGCAGCTTGATCTGGGGGAAAGTCCTTTTGGAGTCACCCAATCTACAGAGTATAGGGTGGAATTTTCTAGAAGCTGCCCCCCTCACTCGCAGCTCCAGCTGCTCCTACTGGTGACTTCTCCTTCAAACAGGCCTCCTCCCTGTGCCTTTTGGGGATGGATGTGCCTAAACAACCCTCAATAAAACTAAATAAAGGTCACAACATCCTTACATTTCTTTAAAATTGAGGACCTAGAAATAGCAAATATGAGGTGGTAATAAGGAGCCGGACAGCTTGTGACACCACATGAAGATTCATCATCTGCTCATTTGTCAGTTACTAACTGAGCGTGTGTCCTGCGCCAGCCTCTCCTGGGCCCTGGGGCATGACAACAAGAGAAAAAACACCTGCTCCTATGATGCTTAAGGTTCAGCCGAGAGACGGGTGCTAATGAATAAATCCCTTGATTTCCGGGAGTAATGAGTGTACAAAATGGTAGACAAGGATGGAAGGGAGTAATTCAGATAACATCCGTCCTTCACCATCCTGAAGGCATCCTTCCTGCGCAGAGAAACCAGAGCAGAGGTCTTGTATCTGTTCAATCTGATCATGACTCAGCTGATATCCATGCTGTGGCCTCAGGCAAATGGCTCAGTTCCTCTGAACCTTCGCTTCCTTGTGTGCAGGATGGGGGATCAGAGTCCTCTCGTTCAGGGTCTTTGCTATGGACTAAATTGTGTCCCCCCCACCCCCAGACTCATGTGTTGGAGGCTTACCCCAAAATATGTGGTGATAGGACTTAGAAGGAAGTAATTAAGGTTGAATGAGGTCATTAAGGGTGGGGTCTTGATCCAACAGGATCCATGTCTTTATAAGAAGGGATGCCAGAGAACATTCTTTTTCTCTCTCCCTCTTACTCTCCTTTCCTCCCTCCCCTCCTTCCTCCTTCTCTCTTCCTCTCTCTCTCCCTTCCTCCATCAATCTCTCTCTCTCTTTCTTTCTCCCTCTCATTTGAGAAGGCAACTGTCTCCAAGCCGAGAAGAGAACTCTCACTAGAAACAGACTCTGCTAGTACCTTGACCTTGGACTTCCAGCCTCCAGAACTGTGAGAAAATGAATTTCGGCTGTTGAAGCTACCAGATGCCAGCCTAGTGTCTTGTCATGATGGCCGGAGCTGACCAACCCAGTTGTCGAGAGGAAGTGATGAGGCCCATCATGGCCACGGACCAGCGAGCAAAGTCATCATTGCCTCCAGTTAATCATTATTTCCCTGAAGGATTTTCATGATGCCTTTCCTCCCGGGGGCTCTCCAGGGACTTTGAAAATATGGGGATATTTTCGACAATAGAAATGCTTACATCTCTTAACTCTGATAACTGTGGCACAAGAGCTCTCGGGCCTCCACTGCTGGGGGACCAGGATATGCTTGGGAGCTGGGCGGAGCCCTGTTAGAAAGAGCAGTGGTCTTGGGAGGTGCAGAGCCTGGCAGAGAGAGAGCAGGTATGGGGGAACCAGAAGAACAGAATATTAACAATAGTTATGTTTAAGCTTTGAGACTACGGGCGAGTCCTATTTCTTGGTTCTTTCCTCTGTTTTCCACTTCAAGCACATTCTACTTCTATACGTAAGGGAGGGAAAGACCTCATACATGTTATTAGGAAGAGCCGGACGTGGAAGTGGGAGGGTGGTTTGGAGACAGAAGATTCTTAGAGGAAACTAACAAGCACACAACAAACATTCAGGAGGACGATGGATGCAGGAAGACGATGGAACACGAGGGACCCGTGCAGGATCCCAAGACTGTTCTCTGTATCTCCTGTGTTGGGTTGTTTCCTTCCAGCTTTATTTTCGTCTGAGGAAGGCTTACTTGAAAGAGCCCAGCCCTGGCAGGCCTTGAAGAGTAACGCTGTAATGCTGTATATTAATACGAATTTTACCAAAGGCCTCAGAGATCTGGGGCTTCCTGAACAGTCAGGGGGCACTGCTGATACTTGCAGAGTCTATATTTCAAAATACGGTCAACATAAGGTGAGCAGACGGGGGTGATGAGAGACGACAGGCACCATCCCCTCCCTGATGAGAGTTTCTGCTCTGCCAGGTAGGGAGGGCTGCCGAGTCCCACTGATCCTCGAGGGGAAGATTATCAGAGAGAACTTGGCAACTGTGAGAAGTAACATGGGGTGACTCAGGAAGGGACTCTGCCTTCACAGGGCTTGACCTGTTTTCTTTGCTAGGTGATCCTTTAACTCCATTTTTTTCCAGCCAGGAGTGGGATTCACTAATCCTCTGCCCTTCCCAGATTTTAGAGCTGGGGAACGCGCATTCCTCAGGTTCCTGCTTTTCAAAAATGGTAGATACTCACAGAGCCCAACTCCTGAACAGCGTGACTTTATCTGTTCACCTCCTCCCCACATGGTCCTCTTGTGGGTAGCCCGGATGGCCCTGCACCTGAGGCCAGGCCTCTGTGTATCCAAATCATAGCAAGATTGCAGGTGCTGAGCCAAACTTAAAGTCATTTTTCTTCAAGCTGAGTGTTGTAATTAAATGTTGCATCTGTTAGTGAGACTTCCGTAAAGCCGTTAGCATTCTAGGAAGCTTCGATTCATTGACCTACCTCTAATGTAAGCAAAGGCTGCCAGAGAGTTGCTAACAATAATGCCGTCTTTCCTCAGAACCCTCGGTTTGCTTGGGTCAAAGTTTATACCTGTTTCATAAAAAATTCAAAACCGATTAATCATAGCTGTTCACAGTACGCCTTCTGCTCCCAACCCAGGACTGCTATAATAAATAAAAAGTCATAGAAATCAAATAAGTGGGCCTCTGACTAAATTATAGAAGACCAAGCCAGGAGGAGCATTTACTAAATAGTCTGAAAATATTAAGTGATAAGAGGCATTTAGAAATTCTAAAATGTGCTGGTTCAAACTTCAGGAGCCACTCATCCACTCCAGTCCAGAAGGGGACAATGGATTTTCCCATTCATCCTTCCTCTGGGAGGCTTAATAATGGCTTATCTAATCACAGAGCTGCTGTCTGCACTGTTGACCATAGATAAGAAGGGAGGGAGGTTAGGGAGGGAGATTGTGTGGGGCTACTTTTTTGGAAATGTCAGCAAAATGCAGGGCAGGTCTGGTTTCAGATGCCTGGTTACATTGTTGTGATACAGCTTAGGGAGCTCGTGATGTGCAGCCTCAGAGCTTTGGGGACCCTATGGGATGTCAGACAGGTCGGAGGAAGGGTGGCACAGAGCTCTCGGGTCAAACTGCTGGGGGGTCTCCACTGCTGGGGGACCAGGACACAATGGGGTCCGGGGGAGCCCTGTTAGAAAGAGCAGTGGGGTTGGGAGATGCAAAGCCTGGCAGAGAGAGAGAGCAGGTATGGGGGAACTAGAAGAACAGAACATTAACAATACTTATGTTTAAGCTTTGAGTCTAGGGGCAAGTTCTTTTTCTTGCTACTTTCCTGTTTTCCACGTCAGGCATACTTTACTTTTATACTTAAGCAAAAGACCTCACAAATGTAATAAAAGTAATGCAAAACAAACTTTGAACACACCAAGTATAATATCTTAGATGTTCTGCAGAAACTTTGCAGTTTCCATCAGAAGCCCCAAGAATCTGATTCCATTTTAGACTTGATAAGAAAACGAAAGTGTTCACCCCCTCCTGCTCACAACAGCCCAGTGAAAACCCAAGGGCAGAGGGGGCATGTGCTGGAAACCCTCAGGTCCAGCTTGGTTCCTGGTTCGGGTCATCTTTCCAACAAGCTCATCATAGAATCCAGGAACCCCAAATTTGTTTCTGAGCCGATCTCTTTTTTTCAAGTGATATTTCACTTGCGAAATAAGAGGGGGATAGAAGGAAGATTTAATCCACTTATAATTTGTAAAAGAAAACAAGATATTGGCCACCATTTGCAATCCACTGAGACAACATTGCCATTGTCAGAGCTGGGAACTCCAGCTCACCTCCTGACATACCCTTTCATTCCAACCAGTGTGCAACCGACTATGGTCACATGGGGCTGTTTACCTTTACTTAAAGAGAAATGCTGGTAGTAAGCCATAAAAATTACCATGTTCACCATCTTTCTGCTTCAAAGAAGGTTTTACGTTAGCGACGGCTGGATCAATCGCTGAGAGTATGTTCTTGGGAACTAAAAGCCAGAAAATAAATATTTTAAAAACTTTGTACACTTAATATAATTTTTTAACTGCCATGTGGATAAGTTACCAAAAAAAATCCATTTTTAAATCAATACATAAATTACTCAGTCTACTTGCGGAGACACTCACATACCTATACCAATGGTACCAATGTGACCATCAAATGTCCCAGAAAGGTAAATTTTGGAGAACAAGTAAACAAGCTATGGTGTATATACCCAACAGAATAGTTAGCCATAACAAAAACCAAAGTCCTAACATCTGCTACAACCTGGGTGGGCCTCAAAAACCTGATGACCAGCCAAAGGAGCCAGACACAATAGACGACACATGGTATGATCCCATTAATAGGAAATATCCAGAACAGGTGAATGCACAGAGATAGAAAGTAAGTTCTATTACGTTACCTTACCAAGGATCAGGGGTGGACATGGGAACTGACTGCAAACAGGTGTCAGGGAACTTTGGGGATCATGGACACGTTTTAAAATTGGAGCACGGTGATTGTCATGCGGCTAGCTGTGTAAATTTACTAGAACTCCTTGAATCGTTTTTGCTTAAAATGGGTGAATCTTAGGGGCGCCTGGGTGGCTCAGATGCTTAAGCATCTGCCTTCGGCTCAGGTCTTGATCCCAGTCCTGGGATCAAGTCCCATGTCGGGCTCCCTGCTGAGTGGGAAGCTTGATATTAAAAAAAAAAAAGGGGGGGGTGATTCTTAGAGCATGGAAATCACAGCTCAATAACACTGATAATTTTGGGGACACCGGGGTGACACAGTTGGTGGAGTCCTGACTCTTGGTATGGGCTCAGGTTATCTCAGGGTCACGAGATCGAGCCCCCATCGGGGTCGGAGCTTGGGATTCATTCCCCCTCTGGTCTTCCCCCTCACTCATGATCTCTTTCTCTCTCTCTCTCTCTCTCTCTCTAAAAAAAAAAAAAAATTAAAAACAACACTGCAGCTCTGAACATGAACTTCCCTTCCATGTAGTGAAGCAGAATGTCTGCAATTGACTCAGAATCCACCACAGACCTCTTTCCCTGGTTCCAACTCTGCTTTTCACCTACCGCTCTGAGTCCTTGCCTCCTTAATGAGCCTGAAGGGAATTCTAAGACTGCACGCAAGAACAAAAGAATGCGGCTCTAAGTATTTTAAGGGAAGGAGGAACACGAGAGGAGAGCAGTATAACAGACTGTGTTGGAAGGTGGTCAGAGATTCTGCAGAACTAACTCTCAGAATAAACCATCCCATCTCAAGACGCCCCAGGGAGAGCGGACAGGATGGTAGCGCGCAGAGGGCCAAGCAAGGATTCCGAAGGCCAAGGGCGCCGCAGCCGGCCAGGAGAAGGGAGAGGAAACCAAATATTTTTGCTGCAGAATATTGCTTATTTTTGTTTGTTCTTTGGCTCAGCTGGTATCTGGGAGAAGTGGCAACAGGAAATAGAAGGGAGCCAACATAAACTGTGCAAGTTCAACTGCACTGATTTATTTATTTTTTTTTAAAGAGCTGGTAAGACATCTTCCACAGCAAGAACAGCTCATTTTCTTTCTCAAAGTGTTTAACTAAATTCTTTTAGGGATGTCCCAGGACCGACAACCAGAGAGCATTCCTCAATTGTGCTTTTTTTCTGTGCGCAGGACACCCTGGCGCCTTGGTGCCCATTGGCAGTGAGAGTCACATCCAGGGCTGTAAGGTGATGATGACAGGAGGCAGTGCAGGCTGTCCAAGCACCCTGAGGAGGGCCCCTCGGCTGATGGAGGGCACGCCGCTGATTCTGGGAGCGGAGGAGTGCCCCAGATTGCTGAAACGTGTTGCAACAAAATGCTTTCTGATGAAACAACCTCTTGGTCATGCTGCACCCTGAGAATTTTGCCCCTGATTCCTTGGCAGGAGTAAGTCCTCCCTACCAGGAGTGGCATGTCTTGGACATCTGTCTCTTGGCTTGTTGTCAAGACACAGCCTTAGCCAGGGGGCTCACTGCAAATGCAAGAGGTTTTACGGTTCGGGAAGGAGTAAGAGCTCAGACAGGAAGGACAGTCTAGACGAGCTTTGCGGAACCACCAGGCCCTTATAAGACATTAAACTGCCGTGTGTGGTACAGGCTCACATCAGGAAACTTGCCCATTTCCTACATGAAAATGGCCCTGCTAGTGGGAGACTCTTTAGGAACTTGAAAATAACAGGTGTCGATGCACCTGTCGGATTCTTGCGTGTCCTTGTTTCAAGAATGAAGATGGCGTGGGGTGAGACTTACATACGGCTGCCCTTCAAACCTGCCTCTCTCCATTTTAGATACATCGTAAAAACACCAGCACACCATTCTTCATGGAGCTCTTAATACATCGGACCCTGGGCTCACGTTTAAACAGTGCGTCTTGTGCAGGGTCCCCGGTGCCCCGTGAAGCTGTGTATCATTCCCATTCCTGCAGATGGGACAACTGAGGCTCCGAGATGACCATCCCCCTCGGAAGGGGTAGCGTCTCAATGCCTGGTCTTGTGCACCGGTGTCCTTGATCTTTCCCTGATGCTGTGCTGTCCGGGGAAGCCTCTGGAAGCTGGATAAAGGATTATAAAGATGGCAAAATGATTTCCGCCTGGACAATCCCTGTGAGTCTGTTTAGGGAAAACCACAGAACACAATTCGCTAATTTTGGGCAGGGTACCCACTTCGACTTCTTTTCTTCCCCCCCTGAATAAATCTTCTGTGTCAAGGTTGGGTCAGGGCAGACTTTAAGAAAGAAGTCTCCAGAAGTCGAACTTAGGGCTCAAAAAGATTCTGCGTGTCAGAGACAAACACGGTATCTCTACTTAACTTGCCCTCCTGCTCAGTAGGAGCAAAGACTGCATCAGCGCCGGTAAATCCAGGCACACCCCTATCTTGCTGTCCCCAAACCCTGCATCACCTACTCCTCCCACCCCTAATTCTAGCATTTTCTATCCCTCCTGCCCCCAATCCTAATAACCCCCCTTCCCCACTGCCCCCTAATCCTGGCACCTACTCCCCTTGCCCCTAATCTTGGTGCCACCATCCCGCCTGTCCCCAAATCCTGGCACCTGCCTGCCTGCCCCAGCTTCTGGGAGGAGCTGTGAGGGCCCTAGGCGGAGGTCCACACGTCTCTCTTGCCTCTCAGGCCTTATCGGTGTGGGAATGCTGGCTGTGCCTCTGTCCCGGTGACCCTTGAGTGCTAGTGGCTACGGACACGGAGACGAGTCCTCCCTGCACATGTGAGGGGGACAGTGGCTGAGTTTTCCAGGTCTGGCTTCTCCCATGAGGAGGAAAATCTGAAATCCAGCATGATCAAGAAGTGAGGCTAATGGTTAAACTCGGAGGGAACACAGAGAGGGACCTCATTTAGCAATGCACTAATGAATACCGGAGGAAAGCATCCCAGCCCCATCAAAGTGCTCTGGGCTGAGTGGTCTGCCATTAGCCAGATGTGCTGCCTACAGTTCCAAGAGCAGAAGGCCCGCAGCCTGAAACATACCCCAGGGCTCCACAGAGAGGTGAAATTCTCTGCCCAGCCTAAACCCCACAGGGAAGAGAGCCGGGATTAAATGAAGCTCTATAAAATAGGGAGGAGTGTTCTTTTTAAAATGCAAATTGATTATGTCCCCTGAGACAGCTTGCCAGGGGCTCCCCGCCCTTGGGTAAAAGCCTAGCCTAAACTCCCATCCCCTGGAAAGACCTACGTTCACTGGAGAGAGTAGGTCTCTCCAGTTTTACTGCGGTGCTCACCTCATCCCTTTGCCTGTGCTGTTCCTTCTGCCTGCCTTCCCTCCCCCCACCTTCAGTTTCCTGACTCCTACACAACCGGTCTCACTTGCCTCTAATGCCACCTCCCCCAGGAAGCCCTCCTGGTCCCTCAAGTCTCCGAGCAGAGATCATACTGCTCACTCTCATTTCCCTACCCACTGGCAAGGGGTGTAGTCAGGGTTCCTAAGGGTGAGACATCTCTGCCCCACTGCCTGGGTCATGTTGGAGATGGGTGGCCTGTGTTTCTATAGAAATGAGGGTCCAGGGCTTGATGTTTAGTACTTGTCCCTAATGCCCCTCTTCCCTCCCCTCCATGGAGTGGGGTGTCCTGACCTCTGTGTGGGCACAGCAAGGTCTCTGGGTGGAAGAGCAAATCCGGGTCAGACGCTGCAGTAGGAAGCAGAGTATTAGAACAGACGTCTCTGGGGTGATCTTTCCTGAGCCTCTTATGTAAGAGCATCTTGACTTGGGGGTTTGGCCGGGCACCTCCCTAGGAAGCCATGTCTATAATCACATCACATGGTCTCTGCCCAGGGCTGATCAAGGGAGGAGGGCTACCTGACCCCAGCCGGGCCAATTAAATATCTTTTTGTTAGAAATTTGGAATTAAGATTTCAGACTGCAGGTCTCCATAATCATTGGAAACAGGACATAAAAATCACTGAGGCTGTGGGGGTGGCCATGTGCCATCCAGCAGGCTCACGGGGAGGCTGGGTGCGGGAGGAGAAAGATCGAGAGTAAGAGAGAGAATAAGGGAGCAGAAGTGCCAGGAGAAGCAGAGAAGAGGGATGCCAGAGGTTTACCATGACCTTGGAGCTTCAGGCTGAAGCCTTGCTTCTGTGCCCTGGCTCCCATGGCCTGACCCTACCCCCCTCCACCTCCTTTTGGCTTAAATCAGCTCACACTGGCTCTTACACTCACATCCCAAGAGTGCTAACTAAGACTGATTTGCTTGGAAACGAATTATTGACAACCTCGGACTTCATATCAACTTCCACATCGGTTGGGAGACATTTTTTAAAAATGTAAAACCCTGCATTCCCATTTGGTGACCTATAAAATATTCAGACATTACAAATCATTTTTTAATGATTCAGGTTGCAGAGTAAAGAGCCATCTGGCAGGGGGTGGAGGAGAGTATATATTTTTTTCAAAGATTTTATCTATTTATTTGACAGACAGAGATTACAAGTAGGCAAAGAGAGGCAGGCAGAGAGAGAGAGAGGAGGAAGCAGGCTCTCCGTGGAGCAGAGAGCCCGATGCGGGGCTTGATCCCAGGACCGTGGGATCATGGCCTGAGCCTAAAGCAGAGGCTTTAACCCACTGAGCCACCCAGGCGCCCCTAAGGGGGAGAGTATATTTTTAAAATGCCAACCACTTAGAAGGTGATTAGAAAGCATCCACGGGGGTTGGGGGCGCGGATAGGCACGAACTTGCCTCACAGTCCCAGGCACCCGCCCCCTCTTTGGAATAAGTCCTGGGGCCACACTGTTGGACAAAGGGGCGTTGTCCTAGGGGGATGGGAGAACACTGTCAACGCCCCATTTCCTCCACAGCCCCACACCCAAAACCAAGTTGCAAGCCCTCTTCCTGACCTCAGCCTTCAGTCCTCAACTGACACTTCCCGGTGCTTCCGTCTGCCATCCTCAACCTCACCCCGACCCCTCCACTGACCCTCCCACTCCCCCTTCTTCCCGAAGCCCCTCCTAGCTGCAGCTCGGATTCCTCTATCCACCACTGTGATCACTCAGCTGGGGGCACCCCGACGCTCCCCCTTCCTTGTCATTGACCAGTGAGCCTCGAGGACCCCTCAGGCAGCTGGCCGCACTGGGAAGAACCATACCAGCAGGCGGACCAGTGTCCCCGAGAACTCTGGCAGTAGCCTCCGCCCCCCGCAGCCCTTCCTTTATACCTTCTCTTGTCTTCTCAAACCCCCTTCCCTTCCCGGTCCTCGGGGCTGAGGACCTCATCTCGTGCCAGAGAAGACAGGCCCCGAGACTGAACAGCAACTCCCCCCCCCCACTCCCGGAGCTTCCCGTCCCGCCGGAGCTTCCCGGCCCGCCGGAGCTTCCCGTCCCGCCGGAGCTTCCCGTCCCGCTGTGACAAGGGAAACATCCTTCACCCCCCGTCCCTCTGCCTCCTCTGGGTGCCCCCAGTCTTTCCCCCAGGCAGGTGTCCTCAGCATCTCCTGCATCTTCCCGCTTTCCAAACCTTTCTCAGATCCATCTGGGTTTTTTGTTGGTTTGTTTTAAAGATTTTAGTTATTTATCAAATCCATCCGGTTGTTACTCGCTCTTGTTCCAGCTGGCGCCCACCCCCAGCCCACTCCGGCTCACTCCCCACCCCACGCCCCACAGACTGGTCTCTTAAAAGTCCAGTCATCACGGCGGTCTGACTCCCCCACCGCGAGCCCTCCACTGGCACCTTCCCCCAGGACCCCACAGGACCGGGTCCTGGCTGCTCCTGGGCGATTTCACGCCACCTTGACCTCACCAGCTCTGCGCACCTCCCCCCAACTCGGGACTTGGCATGGGCTGCCTGGATTTCCCTGGCGGATTTACCTGCTCGTTTGTTAAGTGGCCCTCTCTAGCCCTCCACTGATAATGCCAAGGACAAGAACCATACTCCCTTTTTTTTTTTTTTTAACTACCCAATTCTTGGCACCAGGTGCCACAGACGCTGAGCACATGCCCTCAGTGCACTGAATGAATGGACGTGGGAGAAGCAGCTTGAACCCGAGCAGGACCTCGAGGCCCCAAGAGCCCACCTTCTCTCCACTAAGAAAAGCCTCCACCCTGGGAGCTGGGAGCTCCTCCTTGAAGGCACAGCAGGAAATTCACCTCGTTTGCAGGCTACCCTCCTTCAACACTCAGCTGGAGAGGCCAGACGCTCCTAGACCTGCAGGGTGCTCTGTGTGGCTTCTTGGAGGAACCCCAGGGCTGCTCCGGCATGGGAGCAGGAATATCACATTCCCTGCAGTGCACGTGTGGCTGCTGTTAGCTTGGAAATGCATTCATGCCGCCACCTTATTGTACCAATTACAGCTTTGACACCGCAGAGGACATGTTTAGCTCAGCATATAAAAGGCTGGGGAATGCACTGAAATATTATTAGATCACAAAAAGGATGATTAGATCACAGCATGGATGAACCTTGCAAACACGCTAGGCAAAGAGGCGCCAATCACGAAAAACAGAACAAAACAATAAAGTAAACCCTTACATCCTGCATGATGCCATTTATATGAGAGGTACAAGAGGCAAATCCATCAAGGCAGAAAGTAGATCGGTGGTGGCCTGGGGTGGGGCAGCGGGGGTGCGTTGGAGGGGGTGACAGTTAAGGGGGCAGAGTTTCTTTGGGGGATAATGAGAATGTTCATAAGTTAATTGTGGTGATGGTTGCATGATTCTGTGAACAAAATTAAATCCCGAGAATAAACTAAAATTCTAAAACCACTGATTCGTGTGCCTTAGGAGGAGAACCAGATGACCTGTGAATTATATCTCATTCAAGCTGTTACACAAAGAACAAGGTGGGGAGATCTGGCGGGAGAAGGGGTTTCCAGGAGCACACACATCGGGTTTTGCAGATACGGTTCTCTTTGTGCTCCCTTGGCTCCCACGATCATTTCAAAACGAATGGTCCCCGTGTCAGGCTGACAAACCAGAAACCCGCCCTACCCTCCGAGAATCAGTACTGCCCTTTCACTTTCAGGCAGCTCTGTAAAATTGGACTCTAATGGACCAGGCGTTGCATTTTCTTGTTTGAAGATGCTGGGAAAACCAAGTCTGCTGTCATGTAACACTTTTAATTGTTTTCGGGTGAGCATTTGATCTGTTGACTCACCGCGGTGGGTATGCAGATAATACGGCTGTTGGCGGCATAGAGAGTTAGTCATTTAGAGCCTAAAACCAAGACTGCAAGGGTAAGCGGGAGCCAAACAATACTTCTGCGAACTTGCGTCATATACCCATAAATTTCAGAGCCTCCTAAGCGCCCCGATTAGAATCACTCTTCTCCCATGTGCTTGCACTTCCTGTCCTCTTCCCACTTGTGGCCGATCTGATCGCTGAAAGTGCTTTCAAAACGAACTGTGACCAAAGAACTTGTATTGCTTATTTAATGTGAACATCCTAGACAGGAATAAAGGATGAAAAAAAAGTACTCTGGAATATCTGGGGTGACAACACTGTTTCAGGAGTAACATTGTTTGGTTTGTTGCACGAAAACGCCTTTTCCCACGATCACCACCTCCCAAAGACGTGGGTCTTAGAGCAGGTTAGGGGGGGTGTATATTCTTACCACAGGCATAGGTGACAGTGAGGTATTTTTTCACTCTTGGCGGACAGGGGCTCCCGAAATGGTGATCGTTGACCATGATTTTGCATCTCTGCTTCCCGTAGCACCTCCTGGATAATACTTGCAAAGCCCAGTAAGACAGGCAGTCTGAAAGGCAGGGAACACCAACAAGAATTTCAGGTTGCATCTGTATCTGGCTAACCACGGGGCTTTTGCTATTTTCTGTTAAGGAAAAACTCTGAGCTGGATTTCAAGTTCATGGACATAGTTTCTCGGAAAATTTTCTGTCTCGTTAATGTCCCCGGGATGCTTTGCCATGTAAGTCATATGGGCTAAGTCCTCTATAGGCAGAGCGGGCTTCTGGACAGGTGCTAGCAGGGCCGTGAGCTTGCTGTGATGCTCTGGTCTTACTGTCTTGAAATTCTTACATATTTTGGAGCAAGGGGTCCTACATTTTCATTTTGTACCAATCCCCGCAAATAATGTAACTGGCCTTGTAAATATGTAAAACGCTGAATGAAGACTATTTCTTTTATGCCCCTTACCACGCCTTGAAATACTTCATTTGCTTTTTTTTTTTTTTTTTTAAGAAAGAGTGGGCAGGGAAGTGGTACAGAAGGAGAGGAAGAGAGAGAGTCTCTCTTTTTCTTTTTTAAGATTTTTTTTTTAATTTATTAGAGAGAGAGCATGAGACAGAGCATGAGCAAGGGGAGGAGCCAAGGGAGAGGGAGAAACAGGTTTCCCGCTGAGCCAGGAGCCTGACGCCGGGCTCGATCCTAGGGCCCTGGGATCATGACCTGAGTTCAGAAGCAGACGCTTAACTGACTGAGCCACCCAGGTGCCCTGAGGAAGAGAGAGAATCTTAAGCAGGATCCCCACTCAGAGCAGAGCTAGATATGGGGCTTGATTTCAAGACCCTGAGATCGTGACCTGAAATCAAGAGTCAGACCCTTAACCAACTGAGCCCCCCCGGCACCCGTATTTGTCTACTTTGAGAAGGCGTCTCCCCTGCATGAACACAAGCTCCGAGAGGACAGCGACTCTTTCTGTCTGGTTTGTCATCAATGCCCACATCCTGGCCCAGTGTAGAAACCCAGTAAATAACTGAAGAATGGATGAATGAAATGAACTAAATAAACACGAGGATAGGTTCTTCAGCACCTGGCACAACGCCAACACAATTATTCAATATGAATTTCACACGTATAGAGGTGAGGTGCAGAGGCGCTAAGTGCTGTAAAAGAAACAAGTCAGAAGAAGTCTACCTTGCTTTCACAGAGTGTGCTGGAGCTGCAGACAAAACCCACACGTGGGACCTGATGTTCAGCCACGTGAAACAGGACGTGAGTGTCGCCAGTGCAAGACGAGGACGGGGGTGCTAGGGTCCGTGTCGGGAGAGAGGAGTGTGGACCTTCACGGTGATGACGGGCTCGCTGGGGTTAGAGAGACTTGGTCACGGGAGAAGGTGTATAACGGGGTAGAAACGAGCAAGACAGAAAGGCATAAACACCAAAGTAGCGTCACTTAAGGGGAGTCCAGGGGGCTGACCGTGAGCTGGAATAGTGGTGTGTGGACGGGGAAGCCACAGAGAACGAGCAGGGAAAAGGAACCTGGAGAGAGACTGAGTTTGCCTGTGAACGCTTAGCCAAAGGCAGACTTTATTCTGCTAGTGACACGCAGCCTAGAGAAATGGCCTCGTGCTGTTGTCCTTTAGGGACAGTGTATGGGAAGCCCCGGGAGCAGAAGGGAACCAAACTCAGCTTGGAAGCAATTTTAATAATACATACGGGGTGGGGTGCCAGGGGGCTCAGTTGGTTGAGTTTCTGACTCTTGGTTTTTGGCTCTGGTCGTGATCTCAGAGTCCTAAGACTGAGCCCAGTGTGGGGCTCCGTGCTCAGCGGGAGTTTGCGGGAGATTTTCTCTCTCTTTCTCCCTCTGCCCCTCCCCCACCAAATAAATAAATAGATAAATAAAATCTTTAAAAATAATACATATGGGGAGGAATTTAGAACTTGGAGAGCAGAGAACAGAGGAGAGAATTTTAGAGTCCTTACAAAGTTCCGTTCACTTACAACAACAGCTAACATGACAGGCTGTTCTCAACACTTGCCTGTCAACTGACAGGCAAGCTTTGCTGGGACACAGGTTGTTCATCATATATGTAATATGTTACAGTAAGTTATATATAATAGTTTGCTTATATGATATATAAATCAGGGAAATACAGATTAAGACCATGATGAAAATAATATTTTGCACTTTATAGATCAGCAAAACTTAAGACTGACTATCCCAAGTGTTGAAGAAGATACAGATCAATGGAAACTCTTGAGCACAGCTGAGAGAGTGTAAACTGTGGAGCATACACCGGCATCTTTTAAGTTGACACATTTCACATCTTGGGACTCAGCCGTTTCATTTCCAAAAGTCTATAGGGTCCCCTAGCCTTTCCCTAAACCCTTCAGAATTCACAGTCAAGAGATCCGAGAAAGGGATGTACGATTTCTGCATTGGGAAGAGGTAACGGTCTGAATTATGAAATTTTTCTTAGAAGTCTGATGTAACTATTGTTTATTCTGTTACAAAGGAAATATGTGTTTGTAGTTGAAAACTCAAAAATCACAGATAAGCCAAAACTAGAAAAATAAAAATGTCTATAAATCCGGGAAAAAAACAAAACAAAACAAAACAATCAATCTTTAAGGAAACTCCTTCCACCACTTTTCTGTGTGGGAAGGTCCTTCCCCCTCAGTGGTGTCATATACTTATCACTTTGTAGGCTACTTTTTCCCATTTAGTATATCTGCAAAATTTTAACGTGAACATAATTTTAAAGAATTGCATAGTTTTTCGTTGTACGAATGTGCCAGCTCTCTTTACAATACCCAATGCAATCATTGTTCAGATGATTTCCGGTTTTGAACATTAGAAGCAGTTCGGTGTGGGGCACCTGGGTGACTCAGTCAGTTAGGCATCCGACTCTTGATTTTGGCTTGTATCCTGATCCCAGGGTTCTGAAGTGGAGCCCACGCTCAGTGGGGAGACCATTGGAGGGTCTCTCTCTCCTTCTGCCTCTCCCCCGCCCAAACTCGTGCTCTCTTTCTCTCAAATAAATAAATAGAAACAGTTCTTTGTGGAACATCCTTAGAGCTAAATATTTGCACATGAGCACGATAGTTTCCACAGGAATTCCTGGAAGTACATTGCTTTGTCAAAGACTGCTTAAAATATTAAGGCTTTTGATACACACCGCCCAACTGTTACCCAGAAAATTTCTGATTCATACTCCCGGCGGAATTGTATGACTGCCCTAGAAACCTTATATTTTCTTAGGATGTGTGCCTGACTATATTCTTTCAGGCTAACGGAGGAAGGAAAAAGAAACCCTTTTCATCTATAAGCCCACAACCCTCTTTGACCCAGGAGGTCTTTCGGTGAGCGTGATTTAGAGAGGTGTGCTTCTGCACTCTTAGAGTTCGCTGGAAGCAAAAGAGTTTATCTTGGTCAGAGTGAAACCCACAGTGTGTTTTCAGGAAGAGGCCCAAGGTAATTCAGGTCTGACTTAGGTCTGACCATATCCTTGTTGACACTGAGCTCTGGGCTGTTTCCAGGACTTTTTTCGCAAGTGATTATCTCCCTCTCAGGCTGATTTTATTTGCACCCTCTCTTCCTGGCAATTCATCCTCCGCCCCCAACCCATCTGATAACATGATATTCCACCCTTTAATTTTTTTTTTTTAAGCTATTGTTCAACACTGAAACTGAAGTTAATTAATCTTTACAACGTCTGTTTATTTGGATAATTAGGCTGCTCTTGGCAGCACGGGTCCCCTGGCACCTTAATCTTTGGCTGGAAAGTCGAGGTCCACCCACACTTGGCCTTGGGATGGCCTTAGCCCAGACCTTGAGGCCCACTGGGTGGTTTCTAAGGAAACAGCAGGATCCCTGGAGCCCACCCAGAAAACGTAACTGCAGCAGGAAATGACACGTCACAATGGATGCCCAGCCAGGAGACCTTCCCGAAGTTCATGCCCAGGTCTGTGGGAAGGCTCACCCTGCCCTGTGTTAAGATGTAGTTTCACTGGTGTTCATGTGGGACCAACAGCGATCAGTCACTTTCACACACTCCTTTCCCTTCCACTTGACAAGACATAGATTCTGATAGAACCGACCTGCTGGAAGCTCTTTCAGGCATGTCTTTGAAGGGTCAGCACCCTCAAGACAAGACTGCAGATATAACTTTGTTTGAATTCATGTGGCCAAAAGATACCACTTTTTTGAAGATGGCTTCACAGCTAGCTTAGTCATTGGTCTTTCATATCTTCCCCTTTATTTCATAGTTCAGGGTTATTGCAAAGTATTAGTTTCCTACAGCTGCTGTAACAAGTACCACCCCTTGGGAGCTTAAACAGCAGAAGTGTATTTCCATTCCGTTCTGGAAGCCAGAAGCCTGAGATGACAGTAGGGTTGTACCTTCTGAGGCCTCTCTCTGTGGCTTGCAGATGGCAAGACCATGTGTCCTCACATGGTCTTCCTCTGTGTATGTCTGTGTCCTAACCTCCTCTTCTTATAAGGACACAAGTTATATTGGATTAGCACCCATCGGACCTTAATCTGACTTAAACACCTCTTTAAAGACCCTCTCCTTAAATGCAGTTGCATTTTGGGGTGCTGGGGTTTAGGACTTTAGCCTATAAAATTTAGGGACACAGAACTCAGCCCCTAACAGCCTTCAAGATGATCCGTAGTCATCACCAGCTCTGGAACTCATAGCCCTTGTGTACCCTCCTCCCACAGTGAATCAGAGCCAGTCCACGTGACCCCTATCTCCGCCAACAACAATACCGATTCAATCTGCCATATAAGAGACCCACCTTGGAAGCTCAGCCTTCAGGTGACTGTCACCCCAGCCAGGGTCCCATCTGAGACCTCGCCAGAACATGTGCAACCCTAAGTCATAAACACCACCCAAACCACTCCAGAATTCCTGCTTCGTAGAAACTGTGAGGGAATAAATATTTGTTTATATTTTAAGCTATTAAATTTCAGGGTATGTTGCCACAGCAACAGAAAACAAGTGCATATTTTCATACTTAAAAGTGAGTTTCTGGCATACAAAGAGTTCCTCAAAATGTGGGTGAACTTCGAGCATAAGTTGAGAGGACCTTGAGGAAAGTGTTAATGAGAGTCGAAGGCCTTGAGGAGAAGCCCAGCGTTGGTTAGCTTTGCACCCAGAGGCCAAGTGCATCTCAGAGTAGAACTTCCCAACTTCAAAGTAAATGAGCGCAAGTATGCTGGATATTTCCCTCAGGCCCCCCGATGCCCCCCAGCTATTGGATTTGGAGTTGGGCAGTGCCGTCCTTCACACCACTGTGCCATGCAAATAGAATTTTCTGAAGGAAAAGGCTGGGAAGCACAGTCCAAGGTCATCGTGTAGCATGTAGCCAATGCCTCACCATGGCCATGCCTGTCTGGTGCATTCCAGACGGGACCAGCTTAGGGCACTGTGCACAGAATGGAGGCTCTGCTCGCTCTCCTTCAGGTGGGGTCTCAGAGCCTTTGCTGCAGACAGGAATGAGGGCCCTTATATCTTTTGGGATGTCTGGCATGAGCTCGGGTCCCACTAGGGTAGGTACCGTCAGTCAGGCCAAGGGCAGCCCTGAAGCAGCTCATGGGATTGTGATGATGTCACACATGACAGTCGGGTGTGAGGTTATGTGCAGATGCCCTGACCCCCACCAGGGATGTCCTCCTCCCCAATGCCATGAAGCCCCTTCCTCTTGATCCCATCCGACGGGGTACAAAGCACACAGAATCAAAAAAGCAACAAACCAGCCTTTAACAAAACCAAACTGTAAGTCCAGGAAAAAATATACTGTGGGGCGGAGACGGGCAGCAGGAAAAAGCATGTCAAGGATTAACATCTTTTCTCTGTCATGTTAAAATTTATGGAAAAAAAAAAAAGGGTCCCACCAGGGGGAAAAAAAAAAGGACAAAGGCTAGAGAGATAGTGGGAGCGAGTGTAAATACAAGAGCCACAAAAACATGGGAAATGTTCAAAGCCATTCATAGACAAAGAAAGGCAAATAAGAAGACTGTTTTACATCTATTAAATTGGAACCACAAAGAAAAATCATACATGCCTCTACCAGAGTTGCAAGGAAACCCAGGAGTGTACGTCGCTGTTTACACACATGAATTGGAACACGAAGTTTTTGGAAAGAAGTCTGGGGATACACTTAAAGAATTGTAAACATGCCCACACCCTCTTTCAGTATAAAACTTCTGGGAATTTATCCCAAGGAAACAACCCGGAGGAAAGAAAATGCTACGAGCACAAGTTCATCATACACCACTTAGCATATTTGAAGATCAGAAGCAGTAAAATACGCCAGCCACTGAGGTATGGTTAATTACGTGCTATGCTACATCCCTTCAACAAGATATGAAGAAATGACTGGCATTGTTGGCATTTGGTTGGACATGTGGGAGACCACCCAGGGTATAAAGTTACATTTCAAATGTATGAATCAAATGGATGAATCAAATGTATCAAGTGAATCAAATGTATCTTAGAATACATTTGAATTAGAATTGCCATTATGTAAAAACAGTCCTACGCTCAGACATCAGGACTTGGAGGAGACCCTGAGAAGGCAAAAGCTTCTCATTTGATGGGTAACATTTATGGCTGCACTGTCTTCTTATATCCCTTAAATGTCCTTAGGGCTCTGGTGCAGGACACTAACAGGGATCCCACTAGTCACCTTTAGGAAAGAACTGGAAATGACCTCTCCGTATTTGGGAACAAAAGCCCAGCTCAGCAGTGCTTCCTGACCTCGCTGGGGCCCAGCCGGCTCTCACCACGCTTGTTGCCCGGGAGGCACGGAGGCTGGAGAATTCTCGGTTCCACCAGACGGCGGCTTATCCCCGAGGAAAGGTACACCCATCACCTTCCAGAGGCCGCGGTGAGGCCTGACCACCCGGCCCTAGATGGTCATCCCACCAAGCTCATGTCAGGTCCCAGGGTTGAGAATGAATTTTTCTCTTCTTCAAAGCGAATGTGGCCAAGCCATAGTAACTTAGTAACTGGCAGCCCAGGGACCGGATGTGGCCCGGAGGCATGTTTTGTTTGGCTCACACAGTGTTTTAAAAGTTGGAACATTTCACATTAAAAGAAAAAGAAAAAAAAGAGTCCAGATTTCCAGCATCTCATGAGGGGTTGGAAGCCATGACGACACCAGGTCGGCACCTGTGGGAGCCCTGTGTGGACACTTCCCTTAGGAGGGGCTCTGATTCATTCACGCACGTCAGGGTTCACGCGGACACCCACTCTGGGCCAGTGCACAGCTCGGGATGCTGGGAATTCTGCGGGGAGCAGACAGACACCGTCTCTACGAGCGCTCGCCCTCCCCTGGGGAAAGAGCCCCGAGGCAGGTAAGTGATGGTTTCCGTGATATGAAGACACTCCAACAGGGGTGCCGCTTGGCACTGCAGAGACTAGGTCCCACGCTGGCAGGGAGCCCCGGGAACCCCGTCTGAGAAGGACGCCTGACTTGATTCCTGCATGGTGGGGTGAGAACATTCCAGGCCAAGGGAAGAGCTTGTGCAAAGACCCCAGGCTATGAGTGAGTGTGCAGTGCCCCATCCACGGTTTGTAAGGGAAAGGAGGACACACCCGCAGGTGGGAGAACGGGTGGATTCTAATCACGGCGCACAGGTGCTGTGATCCGACTTATTTTAATAATCTCTCTCCGGCTGCTAAGTGAGGAAGGGACTGAGGGAGGGAATCAGGGAGAAGGGAGGCTGAGCAGCCAGTCTGGTCTGGGTGGTCCAGGTTAGAGATGCCCAGAAGCGGGGAGCAGAGCTGCCGGTGAGAGGTACTCAGTGCGGGCGAGTCAGCAGGAGGCGGCTGGGCAAAGGGCGGGTAATGGTAAAGTGTTCACAGGAGAGGGATGAAAGGGGGCTCGGGGGGCAGAACACGCTCAGCACAGGTTGAAACCTTATGGAGAGTCTCCCTGGGGCCGAGGAGGGAATGAGTTTTCAGCACTCGGCGAGATGGGGAGATACGTCAGCACGGGCAGCCAGTGGTCTGTACGCACACGTGCAAGGGTCTGGCCTTGATGTTGACCTGGAAGGCAGGCACAGTCCAGGCCTCCGCGTGAGGCTGGGGGTGAGCGGAGGATGAGAAGCCCCCCCAAGGGCCTCTCCTCTTCCCTGCAAGCCTCTCCCCTGCAGAGCACAGGGGCAGGACGCCCTCCGGCATTTGGCAGCCGTTCCTGAATGCAGAGAGCAGCCTGTCCCTCAGCCTTACGCGTAGTCCCCGGGCAAGGGACAGGAGCCCTTGACCTTGAGGGATACGAGGGGATGGGGGCGGGACGAGCAGGTCGTTTCTGCCGGGAGACTTTGCCGGGGCTCAGATGTTTCAAACTGAACCCCTGAGCAAGGGGCATGGTCTTCCATTCAGAGACCTTTCCCGCATCCACAAGGGTTATTCGTGGCACGGGCACAGCTGGCTGACCGAAGGATTCCTCGAAGTCTCTATGGAAACCTGTGCTTTAGCCATGATGTCTGCTAACATCTTCTTTGGCTGGTTACGTTTCCCTCTCAGCCCCACTCCCAGCTTCCCAGGAACCTAAGGCAGTGCGACCCATGGTACATAAATCAGCCTGCGTACCTGTCCGTCTGCTTCGATGACCGACTTCTGCTCAAAACAACGGCTGAAACTGTTGGGGCTTAGGGCCGCCTCCCCAAACACAGGTGGCTCAGTTAGATTTCACAAGCTTGAGAAATGGGCCGCCCCACCCCAGTATCAAGAAGGAGAGCCCCTTTTTTGCAGAAATAGGTCAGATCACCAAGGGCCCCTTACCCAGCCGAGGAGACCAGATCATAAGAAGTGTCCTTGCAGGATGTTTGGAAGAACAGGGATCACACTGGCCCTTTAGAAGGATGCCTCTGGCCACCTGGGGGTGAGGGGAAGGCCAGCCAGGGAGCAGGGAGACTGCAATGACCAGGCAGTGGTCCCTGAGCTGATGCAGTAGTGGGACCAAGGCAGGAGTGGGTGAAGATGTTGTGAAAACACGCAAGGGTTACATGCGAGGGAGACTGGAGTGTCAGGAACTCCCAGGTCATTCACCAGGGTGTGGGGCGTGGGGTGGTGCCAGGACATACAATGGGAAGCCACGCCCACAAGGACCTCACTGCCCCATTTGGCAGCCAAGCCCGTTAAATAGGAATCCTTTGCCCAGAGCTAATCAAGTGCCGCTAGATGCCCACTTCGGCCTCTCTTTGCCCTTAGAGGACCCTCTGCCATCAGCCGCCGAGGGGCCTTTCTTCCCAGAACACTGGGCTGGGGGCCTTGGCGGGGGCGGGGGCGCATGTTCCTCTTGAACTGGTTTTTGTTCTCTCTCTAGTCTTGCGTGAGAGTTTGCCTGGACAGTCAGTCACTTTATGTTCTCCACCGCCTGCCTCCCAGATCTGAGACATTGGTTTTATACGAATTTCTTTTTAAAATTAATGTTTAATTTCACATGTGAATATAGCAGTTTAATACATTTTGGAGCTCATTTTATTTTCATTTTTTATTATTATTTTTTTAATTTAAATTCAATTGGCCAACGTATAGGACATCATTAGTTTTGGGGGTAGTGTTTAATGATTTATTAGTTGCATGTAACACCCAGTGCTCATCACATCATGTGCCCTCCTTGGAGCTCACTTTAGATTTTGATGAATCAAGTGCAGCTCTCTGTGCTATGTCCCCTTGGGGCCTGTTCTCCTGGGTAATATGGAGGGTAGAGATCAGGTTGCTTCTCTGCTGGAGACTGGGATATACGATGGTTAATTTTATGTCTCAGTTCAGCGATGCTATGATGAATCACCAGTCTAGATGTGGTCGTGAAGATATTTTAAAGATAGGACTAACATTTCATATGCAAAGTAGACTCTGAGTAAAGCAGATTATTCTTCCTGATGGGGGTGGGCCTCAACCAATCAGTTGAAGGCCTGAAGGGCAAAGACAGGTTTTCTGAAAAATGAATTTCCCTCCAGGCTGCAGCACAGAAAATCTGCCTGCTTCCAGCCTACCATCCCACAGAATTCAGACTCAAGACTGAACACCAAGTCTTACCTGGGTTCCCAGACTGCCAACCCACTGTTCAGGTTTGGGATCTGCCAAGCACCACCACTATGTAAGCCAATTCCTTAGCATCAATCTCTCCAAATGTATGCATGTCTGTCCTGTTGGTTCTGTTTCTCTGGGAAGCCCTGACTAATCATAACATCGGGTGACTTCGATGGAGGCAGCTTCCAGCCCCACATCCCGGCCATCACCTCTTGGCTCTAGACTGCAGATCCCTAAGAAGAATGGCTCCCTGAGCTTGCTACAACCCTACACAACCAGTTACGGTCCAGGCTCTTCTCCCTACCCAAACGCCATCCCCAGGTATCTGCAGGTCTCCTCCTTTAAGTCTCTGCTCAGCATACCAGTGACCCTGCAATGCCGGGCCTCTCTGAAGCACACCCCAGCCTCCCCTATTTCCCTTCCACAGTGTGCTTTACCCCTTAGCACTTGAGTGCACCTGAAATACAACAAGTGAACTCCTTTCATTTGCTCATTCTCTCACGACCACTTTGTGCACAGCTGGAAATTCCATGAGGTTCCATGAAGACCCTGTGTTGGTCACTGACGACTCCTCCACCCATAGAACAGGACCCTGCATACAGTCGGTACTCAATAACTACTTGATGTGAAACGACTAAACGATGGACAAATTTGGGAATGTGGGGCAGAAGGAGGTGGCACCCCTGGGGTGGTTCCTCCCTGCCCTTGGCTTTCCCTCTAATCCAGGTACTGGCCAGAGTCCCAATCCCCTTGGCACCGAATGAGATAGCCCCATGAAGCCACATACCAAAGGGGGGGAGCCGCTCTGCTTCGGAGGCGCAGGTGTCCCTCTCCTGGGTCCTCCTGCCGTAGCTTGCAGAGTAGATGTTGAGAAACTTGGAAGGGTGACAGTGCAGTTTCAGCTCTTGGTCTTCACATACGGTTTTGTTTTTTAATTCATCTGAAGCAGAAAAAAAATTAACGGCACCATCAGCTTCTCTCAGGAGGAATCGGGGAGTTCTGCCCAACCCCTGGCCACTCATCCACCCCCTGGAGCTGCTTCCTGGGAAGGCCAGTGGGAACAGCCCCACGGGGGGTGGGGTCTGACCCTGGAATAAGAGCCCTCTGCAGGAAGAGGTGGGAATGACAGGAAGAGGAAGGCAGAGGAGACAGGGGCCAAGTATAGGGGAAGACAGGGCTCACTGGCCACGTTGGGCTCGGTTTGGGGATGGGCCTGGCCATAAAGGATCTCTCTCTCTCTCTCCACTTGAGGTCACACATTCCTTAATGGAAGGGAGCCTTTCCTCAAATGTTGACTTAGACCCACATGAGTAAAGATCAGGAATTACCTGATTGCAGATTAAACTTCAGGAGAGAGCCCAATTAAACCTCACCACCAGATTTCCTAACATCCTAGCACCCCCATTTCCATATATAAAAGGAGAGAGGTTGTAAAAGCAAATGATTTCCTTGGCTGGGAGAGGGAAAGAACAGGGCATGTGTCTTATGAAGAGTCCCTTTTTCCTGCCCCCAGTCTGGTGATCCAGGAGCAAACGAGGCTTGGCTGCTGTGGTCTGTGCTACTTATAACAACCCACACCAGGTTTGTTCCCAAAGAATTTAGGGAAAGGTCTGTGCATCTGTGTCATTCACCAACCACAGAAACATTTCTCTTTGCAATGTCACACAGCATTCACATTGTACATGCACTGCTGATGAAAATATAGTTGATTGTTTTTTTTAAAAGACCATACTGGAAAAGCATTCCATTAATAACCTCGTTTCATGATGATTTGGTTTTTAAAAGCAATCATTGTTAACACTCCAGACACCAAGGATCAGGTATTGTATGACTCTATTTTGTTGAGATCTCCAGAAAGGCAAACCCATAGAGACAGAATGTAGGTGAGTGGTTCTATTGGGGCTGAGGTTTGGGATCAAAGGGAAACAACAACAATGAACACAGGACATTTTTGAGATGATGAAAATGTTCTACAGCTGGACCGTGGTGATGGTGGCATGACTTAGCCCATTTGCTGAAAATCACTGAATGGCACACTTACAATCAGTGAAATTTATGCTATGTAAATCGTACTTCAATAAAGATATTTCAAAAATTACAAAAGCTACTATTTACTGAGCTCCTCCTCTGGATTAAGCCCTGTTCTAAGATCTTTAAATGTATCAGTGAATCTAATCTTCAGAACAACTCTCTTGGAAACCCCCTCTTCATATCCTTGGTGTGTTGTTTTTTGGATTTTTAGACGCTGCAGCAGTGATTCGTATATTCTGGATGCTAACTTTCCTCTATTAGGTATTACAAGTATCTTTTCCTAGTCTGCCACTTCCCTTAAACTTTGCAAAATCAAAACAAAGCAAAACACAAAGGAGACTATGGTCATTTGTTTGCACGTGTGGGTCTCCTCTCCTCACCTCCCCAACATTTTGTAAGGGAAAAAAAAAAGATCCTGTATTATTACTCCTAGATTTTTCTACTTTGAAATGGCAACTGCAGAGCAAATGGGAACATTTTGGAGCCAAACAAGCCAACAGGAGCTAAATCGTAGGAGCTACTCGGGCTGCCGTGGACTGTCTGGGATGGGGAAGAAGAAAGTGTCAAGAGGAAAGAAAAATAGCAGCCCCCATATCTACTCTCCCACGACTATCCCTCCCAATGCTACCCCTCCTATGGCCATTCCTCATGACCACCCCCCATGACCATCTCCATGACCATCCCCCATGACCACCCCGATGACCACTCCCACTGTGACCAACCCCCAAAGACCACGCCCCATGACCACCCTGATGACCTTCCTTCATGACCACCCTCCGTGGCCATTTTCCATTCCCACCCCTATGACCAATCCTCATGACCACCCCGATGACCACGACCACCATGGCCACCCCTAAAGACTATCCCCCATGACCACCCCCCATGACCACTCCCCAACCCCCACTTTCACTTCTCTGACTCATGTTTTTGGATGGAAGGTGCAGGCCATTCCCACCCAGATCCCTCATACAACTCAAGCAAAAGTTTTTCGACCTGTGGTTTGAGGCCTATTCTATTCTATTCTATTCAGGATATCAGTTTAGTCATTTGTGACCTGCAATTTAAAAAAAACAAAGAAGAGTTTAGAAAGCATCAAAGTGCATCATGCAAACAAGGAATAACACTATTTTATAATTAAAAAAAAATCTTTTGAGTTGTGTGTGTGTTGCGCTGGGCCAAAATGTAAAATTTTTCCTTACTATGCCTTGTAATCAAACCAATCTGAAATCACCCCCCAAGAAGCCTTCCAGGAAGTCAGAAGGGGTAAACACTAGGGCAACGGTGGCCTGGCCATGGGACTTCATATCCTGGCATCGCTGATGCTCAAGCCCCAAACTTAAAACACGGAAGAAAATAATCCCCAAATGTAAAGTCTACCTTTTTCTGTAATGTGTGAATTCCCATGCCTTTCTACACCAAGAGGAGAAGAACAGTGAGGAAATCTCACTTCAGACTGAGATTGGAAATTCAGGATCTCAGTACACTATCAGTTGATAAATTGTGGCACAGTCCCTTAATCTGTGGTGATGGAACACTCAAGATTAATGAAAGGCATGAAACAGAAACCGGGTTGCTGATGCTTGTGGTTGAACACACGAGGAAATAACAGAGGAGGGAAAATCTAAGTGGTGACGAAGCGATGTCTAGAATGCCCTTCACCCGGTCGCTGGACTTAAAGCCAACAAAAGCTTTGTTTTCTTTTGCTAAACAGAAAAGACACTGAGTCTGACCCTGACATCGGAGGGTTTGATTCTGGTGAGTCACATCCGCACTGGGGTGAGGTTTTCAGTGTTTTTGGCGAGTAAATGCTAAATCCCACCAACACCAAAATACTGCCTTACTTCAAAGGCCCAGAATGAACGATGGCCTTTGATGCAGAACAGAGGGCGCGGGGTAGACACACCAAGAGAACCCAAGCCCCCATCTGCCTGGGAGAATACTGAAGAATGTTAAGAATGCCTTCCAGGGGCAAAGCTCGCCAAAAAGGATGAAAACCAAGCCTAATCTAGCAAATTGGAAGCTTTCCTTTTCAACAGGATTGACTTTTCTTTTCTTTTTTTCTTTTCCTTTCTTTTCCTTCCTCCCTCCCTTCTCCTTCTATGCCTTTCCTTCCTCAACCCCTTCCTTCCTCCCTTTCTCAGAATTTTTAAAAATTAGAAGAGATTTTTCAAGGCTTGTCTTGATGTGTACTTCTCAGCCACCGCCTCTCGGAAGTACTAAGGCCCATGCACTAAAGGTCGTCTCCACGCGGGCCAGACTCACCCAGAGAAACACAACACCCGTACTCTAAGGCCTCTGGTGATACTGTCCCCAGACTACGGGCCAATCATCTCCTGGAATGGAGGGGCCTGTGAGTGTCACATTACAAGCTTGGGGTTAGCCTGTGTGATGTTGAGTCACTGGGTTCCTTAGGAATGTGCTGATTCACTGTCACCTAAGAGCGACGCTTCTGGGTCCTAAAAACAATGAGACCGCTACAAATTGCTACTTTGGGTAGAGAAAGAGAATTTGTTTTAGAGCTGGGTGAGAGTGCTCGATGGCCTCAAATTAGACAAGGTGGGGTGGGGCAGAGGTGGGGGGGTGGGGAGCCTTCCAGAAGCTTCCTCATGGGTGTGGATGGGGAGAGTGACAGGAGCCCGGGCAGAAGAACCGCCAGGACTCTTCTTCAAGGACAACAGTAGCAAGACCCCCCCCCCCCAATTCTGCCAAGCAGGGGCTAGGCGGGTCCTCCTTAATAACACAGATATGCACCTGCATATCCGCAGGGCCCTTCAAAGCCGGTGGGCAGCGTCACCTGTGCGATCACTGATGTTCCTTAGGACGGTCACGCATGGTGATGTTCTCAACACAGAGATTTAGTCACTTCTAATGTGTGTGTGTGTTGTTGTTGTTTTTTTTTAAATTCTCTACAAGCAGTATGTCCTGCTCTTGCCCACACCTGGGACAGACCCCAGCCCAGCCCCCAACACCTGTGTCTCACTGCCTTCCAGTTACTCCCATCCTCAGCAAGGACCACTTTAATCTGCCCCCTGGAATGACGGTCGCTGGTCCCTGAGGGCACCCGCATGACAAGCCCAGGCTCAGCCTCTTACAAGCCGCACTGTAGTTTTCGTCTACACAGCACTGTACTCACACACTCCTTACCCCCGTGCAGGCAGTACATTATCCTCACTTGACATTTGATTCATGAAGCCAGCGTCCCTGTAAAACAGCTCCCAGACCAGCCAACAGGCCAGCCCCGGTAGGCGGTGTTGGCCCAGCTCCCCGGCGTAAAGGCTCCCACGGTGGCAGGTTTCACTGCCCACAGGCAGGGCCGGGGAGAGATGCACATAGTTGGCACTTGGGATGAGGGCTGGGTCCCCGCAGCCCCGGGTGCAGCCGGATACCCCCTCGAACAGTCAGTGTCACGTTCGGGCTGGCACCAGAGACAAAGGGCCTTGGGGCTAGGAGGGTGGCAGAAAAAGAGTCTGGAGCATGTGGGGGCCCTTCTCTTCCTCCTTCCCCACTCACAGCAGCAGCAGGGGCGTCTCCTAACCTGCAGGACCTCGGGTCACCGATGTCTCCGTTACCCAAAGTCCTCTGGTCCAAACGGCTGCGTCCCCTTTCAACTCAAGTTGAAATCCTAATGCCCAACTTGACGGTGTTAGGGGGTGGGGCCTTTGGGAGGGGCTTAGGTCACGAGGGGATTAGTGTCCTTCATGAGAGAGACCCCAGAGAGATTTCTCATCCCTTCTGCCAAGGTAGTTAGAGCAAAAAGACAACCACAGGTGGAGGAAAGGGGCCCTTGGCAGATACCAAATCGGCCAGCACCTCGATCTTGGTCTTCACAGCCCCCAGAACAACAAGAAATGAACTTCTGTTGATTATAAGCCTTCCGGTTTACAGCATTTTGTTACACTAGCTCGAACAGACTAAGACACAAGGGCTCTGCCCCTAATCTATTACCACACAGGCCAACCAGAGGCCATTTTAAAACCACGCCCACACACCATCCCTGTTTAAAGAAAGAATCCACCTCCTTCCTTGGCCATCAGGGCCCCGGGGATCCTGCAATGGCTCCCCGGCCGGTGCTCCTGCTTGCCCCCCCACTGCTTCTTCTGGCCACAGGCTTCCACGGGGAGCGCTCCTTCTATGCTCGCCCCTCAACCCGCCGTCCTCAGCCCCACCATCACCTGCCAGGAATGCCTTCTCTGCACCCCTGCTGGGATCAACTCCCCCAGATGGACCTGCCCAGTACCAAGACAGCAGGGCTCCCGCTGAGATGTTTTTTAGACAGGTCTGGTCTTTCCCGAGAAAGGTGACGGTTGCTAGAAACTAAAGGACAACAAGGAAGCAGCTGTGTGAAGATGCAGTAAATGGTGCTACACGAGGGAAGGTTGGGAGCTGTCCCACACGGAACCCCATCCAAGAAACTTCTGCAAAACCCGAGAGCAGTCTTCCCACCCAGCAGCTGGCCTGACACCTGTGCACAGCAGAGGCTCCACAAGTGTTTTGCTGAAACAAAATCAGCGATCAGACCTACTTGCTCGGTGTGGGAATAAGGCTGTGGTCCGGCACTGACTAGAGTCAAAGTTCTGCCAATCTCACGAGGGCCTTTTTACCTCTTTTAGAGGCTGGTCCTCTAAAAGGACCTTTTGATTACAAAAAACTTCCAAAGTATAGAAAATGTGAGAGAATATCACAATAGACGGGCATATTCCCACCACCCAGATTCTCCAATCCTTGACATTGTGAACAAGGGTCACTTTAAAAGGGGGTTGTCTTCCCCACCACGGAAGGAAGACGAGGACAGCTGCTGTGGAGACTTAGCCATGGGAAGGACATGACTGAGGACACAGAGATCTAGAAGGGATGTGTCCGAGTGAGGCAGGAGTTGCCATGACTTCCTGACTTCCTGGGGAGACGCTGGTCGGAGTGCAACGTTGGGGTCTGCTTTGGGTCTTCGTGATCACGAGTATGTGTGCGACAGTGTCTATGCATGTGACAGCATACACAGGCGTGCTATTGTGTATGTACAAGCCACTGTGCGTACCCTATAAGGGTGTGGTGGTGTGTATGTGTGTCTGAGCGTGAACGTGCGTTTGAACACCCAGTATGGGGGACGAGCCAGAGGGGCCATTCAGAGGTGTCCGCACCCCAGCAAGGAAAGGGTTAAAGACGCAAAGCTGGATATTTGCTGAGAGGATCTCCTGCTTTCTCTGCAAGTGCGCACTGGAGACCACACACGACACGCGTGTGACCCGAAGCCTCACCGACCCCCGGCACCCTGGCTGCCAATGGGAAGCTGCTGGGCTCCAGAGGCAGAAACCCACAGAGAACAAAAGAAAAAAACCCAAAAACGATGTGTTGGGATGGCCATGTATATAATTCTTTAGTGAAACGCTGTTGCTTTCTTTTCAACAAGTTTTTTCAAGGATTCCTGGGAGGCTCTAACACTGCCGTTGCCTGTGGCCTCTCTCGGGCTGACCCGCCATGCCCCTAAGTGTGACCTGCGCCCCAGAAAGCCGTTCCTTTTGTCTGGCAATGGGTTGATCACAAAACTAACATGCATTACAGGTGATACAAGTCAACAGAGAGAGAAAGGCGAGAATCAGAGTGGAGGAGGTTTCTCCCCCCAGAGACCTTTCCAATTTCTTTCTCCTTGAGGAAGAGACACTGGGTACGGAGCCCCTGCTTTAGTGAAAACAAAGAGGCGAGTTCATAGAGATCTGGAAGCAGGGGCCTGGGGGCAGCTGTGCCCTCTCGTGAGAGCAAGGGGTCCCGCAGCTGGCGGTGGGCTTCCTCTGAAAAGGAGAAGTGGCTCTTCGTTTGGGGGGAAGCAATTACAGCCTCTTGCCACCCCTGATAGCTGTAGCACGGTACAACTGGGGTTTCCATACCAAGAAGGATTTTTTAAACTCAGGGGTTTGTAAGAATGCACGTGGATATATGGGTGCGCGCGCACACACACACACACACACACACACACACACAAATACACATAAACTATTACAAAAACAGGTAGGACATCTCTATTAACAAGTCTCTAAGCGGGACTATCACCCTCTGGCCGAGATCCCCCGTGAGGGCTGTGACTGAAACAGGGAAGCCACACCCGAAACACACTGTGCCCCTCAGACGTTACTTACTAGGTTGGCATTTAAAGGAGACCAGGAGGTATTTACTGCTTCCTGGACAAAGGTCAGGTCCGAAAACACGGCTATTGACCAGGAGGTGGCAGGCCCGCTGGTTCTGGCATTCATCCAGCACCTTCTAAAAGGAGGGGGTAGAAAAGGGATAGGCTTGAAAACCACACACAGTGCCTGGGAGATCCCACCCCCGGGCAGCTCTCGGCTCCGTCTGTCCGGCCTGGGTGTCCACCCAAAGAACCTTCGAGCTGCGCTGAGCTGGGTCTAAGCCGAGAGCTCACGTACGGGGGTGATCAGGTCTGCTCCCCGTCTCCCTGTCCTTCCCAGAACAAGACACCTGACCCACCCGTGGCAGACCCCATCGGAAGACCAGCCCCCCCATCTGTCTCCGCTGGAAGTGCGGTGCACGGTTTCGGCAAAAGTTCCGCATCACGGAGACCCCAGGAAACGTGGGCAGGATCTGAGAAGCTCAGAGAGCGGGTGAGACAGGCCTCGGAGGCCCCCGCCGCCAGGAGGGCTGCGAGAGCGCTGTGGGGGTCAGGAATCACAGTCAGAGCTCTCCAGCCGCAGAAAACAGCCGGGCACAGACCACAGAGAACTACTCAGTGTTTGGGGGATGCCTTGGACACCCAACCCAAACACGGGCCAACTGATAAAAACTGAAAAGCAGATTCCCAGCCTTGCCAACGTCAAGGGCACAGGACCCACGTGTTCCCTTTGGAGCAATTTTCTCTGTGGAATGCTCAGGCATTGCTGGTGAGCATTGGGCTTAGACGTTTTCCCTCAACTGTCTCTTGCTCTCAATTTTTTTCCGGGCAGCTCACTCCTTTGTGAATGAACCTGGTCCAGGGAAGCTCGCCGAGGACCGTTCACGGGGTCCCAGAGGAGCCTAGCACCTCGCTGCCCCTCTTCCATTTCCAAACGGAGCCCACGACAGTCACAGAAGACTTCCACTCGGGGTCTGTTTAAAGGACACCAAGTCCGGCGAACATTTCCCAAGAATTTACTTATTCCCATTGGACTGAGTTTGGCGCCGTCACGAGGCTGTCTGAGTCACCGTGCTCTCCTAGTAGCTCATGGCGCAGCTCCGTGGGGAAGGCCGGCCCTACCAGGTAGTCCCTCAAGGGGTCCAGCGGACGTGTATGAAATCAGAAAACACGTCCAGGGGAAACGCTGGGGACCCTCAGATGACGGGACACGTTCTCGTGGCCGAGGGTCATCATGAAATGACTCAGCCCCGGGGGTCTCCAGTGTCCGTATCACAGCCACAGCACGGGACTCAAGGCAGGACTGTTCCCGAACTGTGTCCTGGCTAAAAACCGCATTGGGGGGGACCTTCCTGGTGACCCTCAGCCATGGGCCAGATCCGCTGAGGGGCTTCTGGGTGGACGTTGATACCTGTTGTCTCCCACATTGGGCACCCTCCCTCCGAGGGAGAGGAAGCCCCTTGCCACAGCTCCGAGGCCCCAGTCAAAAGACACGACATAGAGTCTCTCTTGATCTCCGGATGAAAGAGCAGCGCACGGGGACGCCTCTGGCAGACAAACCTTCTGCACAACATCAGAACCGGGTTCACAAATGCTAACTTGTCTGCTTGGCTCTGGAAACATCCTCTTCCCCCGGGCCTGCCTGGCAGAGCCAGGCACCCATGCTGGGCGGGGAGGGCGGCGCCTGTGCGTGGGAGCTCAGGGTGCCAGGAGGTCGCTCCGTCACAGAACAGGCACCCCCGCCCCATTGGCACCGGCCAGTGCTCGTCTTATGCCCCTGGGAGAGCAGCAGATGGCCCGGGCGCCAGGGCAGGGTGGGCAGGGAAGTTGGGTAAGGACTGGGCACAGGCCACGAGGGCTACAGAATGTGGTGGGGGACACACGGAAAGTCACTTCGTCTCCAGAAACAACATGTGGCCTCTGGGAAGTCACTCAGACACATTCTTTTGGCTACTCAGCAGGTACCTTTACCAACCACATGACTGCCCAGATACTAAGATGCTTGGAATGGAAGCAACAAGTGGTGGGAGAAATAAAAAAAATCCTTACATTACCATACTATCTGGGCTTCTCTTTGGGCCTTAGGGAGAGCTAGCTTATGCTAATTCCATTATTCCTTAGTCTTCCTCAACAATTTATTTTCGCCCACATTTCCTGTGGCTGAAAAAAATCAAAGAGCCAGGAGGAGTCTAAAATCCCCACTGAAATATTGGCTCTGGCCTCCTCCTATACCAGATCTTTCCCTTAATGCCAACAAGAAAGAAAGAAAGAAAGAAAGAAAGAAAGAAAGAAAGAAAGAAAGAAAGAAAGGGGTTAGGTGCTCTCTGCAAATTCCTGGTACTCTCCAACAGAACAACAAATCAGCAGAGGCTGCCCAAAGTAGCTTAAAACCAGAATAACGTCCTCATCTACAACTGGAGAAGACCATTTTGTGAAGAACCACCGTGACTGAGGTTTCCCTTCCTCCAGTGCTTCTCTGAGAAGTTGATATGACCTTGGCCGTCAGCCTCACGGGGACCTGTGGTTCCCACTAAAGCATCCCCAGCTTTCCCTCTCTGCTGGGGGATCCCCAGGAAGGGTGGTCCCAGAGGTCAAAGCCCAACTGGACTGTACTTGGCTTTACCGCAGTAGGGACTATGCCTCTGGATTAAGTCATGCTGCACGTGCGCTAAGGGGGCTCTCCAGGAAGGAGGAATTCCATTGAGACTTGTCTGGTGACGAATCCTTTTGAGAAGCAAATAGCTCACCCGTGAAATTGATGATTCGTATGAACTGAGGTTTTCGTGGATCAGGTTTGCTGTGAGTGAACTACGTAATCACAAGCATCTATACAGAGAAAGAGAGAGAGTGATGGGGAGAGGGCGGGCGGGAGGAGGAGAAGGGGGAAGAGAGAACCGTTGCATCATCTTAAAGCATCTACAAAGGGCGGTACCTGCAATGTGGTGGGAGCCACACAGGCCACGTGGTCTTCCCTCTGGGAGGCAGGCTGCTGGGCACTACACATTTGATAATCTTGCCCATAAAATGCCGATTGGACACTTATCGTAGAATGCCGAGGGCACTGTAGATTCAAATGGTCCCCATCACAGGCATAGGCGGTGTGGTTTTGCAGGAGTTTGGTTAGATAACCTGGAAAATATTCAGCTGGGTTACTAGAGGCCCAGGAACTCACCCCTCCTTCCCAGCTTTCTGAAAAGGAGGACCTCGGCTCCCCCCAGAGAAGGGGTTGGTCAGTAGGAAGATGGGGGACGGAGCTTCCTTAGCAGCTCCCAGGGAGAAGACCCCAAAGCGGGCTCGAGGTGAAGCTGAAGGAGAGGGTGCCAATTTTCCCATCTGGGTTGTAAACCTTGGGTCTGGAATGGCCCATAGGAAGGCTCAGAAGTCTCGGTCCCTTTGGGATGGTCCAGGAGCCAAGAAATCCTGAACCATTTCTACGCAGCTGGAAAAAATTCCCAAGTGGGTATCCCTTGGACATGGAGATGCCTGTCCCTGAAGAGATTTGGGTTCTCTGATCTCCCTCTAGCTAGGCCGTGCCTTCCCGGAAGGACAGGATGCCATTTTATTTTGGGGTGATCACTCCTGGGCCCTGGAAAGAAAAGCAAGGCAGGGTAGCCTGCACAAGCTAAGGGCCTGCTCTGAAGGGAGGGGAAGGGGTGGATGGTGGGGCTCTGTCACCGGTTGAACGATGTCCCACCACAAGTTCATGTTCACTGGGAACCTCAGGTGCCCCCTTATTTGGAAATAGGATCCTTGCAGTTGTGATTAGTTAAGATGAGGTCATAATGGAGCAGGCTGGTCCTTGACGGGTGTGATGATGTCCTTACAGGAAGAGAAGAGACAGAGGGAAGACAGCCGTGTAAAGGCTGGAGTCATCTAAAAGCCAAGGAACCCCAGGATTGCTAGCAGCCGCCATGAGCTGGAAAAGGCAAGGAAATGTTCTTCTGTAGAACCTTCCGGAGGCAGCCTGGCCCTGGCACACCTTTATCTGAGGCTCCTCACCTCCAGAGCTCTCGGGGAGTGAATTTCTGCTGTTTTCAGCCATCCCAGCCTGCAGTTCTTTGTTACAGCAGCCCTGAAAAAACCAACACAAGCTCCTCATCCCAGGGTCCCGGGCCACTTCTCATGCAGGCTGGACAAGCTACAGAGCCTTGGGCTGTGAGGAGCTGTGTGCGTGGCCTGGCAGGTTCTGGCGGCATGGACCCCTTCTCAGAAAGGAGGAAGGAAGGTTCATCTGAAATGTAGATTCCTTTCCTCCTTCTCACACCTCATGAGGTCAGTTGCAAGGCAGCTGGGAAGAGAGCCAGGGACTTTCTGGTGAGGTGTGTGGGAGCCAGCTTTGGCAGCCCGTGGCCTCTGAGCGGGTGGAGGGGTTGCCGAGGAAGGCAGTTTCAGAACTCCCCTATTCCCACACAGACGGCCTGCGCTGAAGTCCTCCCTGACGAACTTTCAAAATCCTCTCTGACCATGGTTTTCTGCAAAGGGCACCCACTGCAGCTCCCTGACCTTGCCCGGAAGTCACAGTGAAAGGGACTGTGACATCTGCCATAGGATGGTCACACTTGCCCACTTGAAGACGAAGAGTGGGAGTGCCCACTCTACATGTAACCCAGACCCGAGGTCTCTCACCGCAACTCCCTTTTTCCTTCCCACCCTTGAAAGAAGAAGGCAAGAAGTCAGCTACCCTGAGTTGGTTTCCCTGGGAAAAGCCGACCCTAGCTCAAGCAGCAGAACTGACATCAGGCCCTGGGGCTGTAAGTCAGGGTCCTGCTTGTTGGAACGATGTCCTCACTCTCAACGTGCTCCCTGCCAGCCACTGAGAGAGGCTGGGCAGAGACCCCTAGGTGGTCCAATGGCAGGTCAGCAACTTCCTGCAGGACACACGGGCGGACCTTGATAAAGCCATGAGTTGCGAAAGTTCCAGCCTCCTTTATGAGTCACACCAGGATCTCAGAGTCGCCCGGATGCTGCCCCAGGCCAGCACCCACCCCAAAACTCCCCAGGCTGGTACCCCCACCCCTGGACCTCTTCAAACTCATCAATAAAACTTTCTCGTCCATCCATTACCACATCCTTCACCAGGACCACGCCGGGTGACCCGCCGACTAAGATGTTAAATTAATCCTGGGAGCATGACTTCGGCTTCATGGCTTGTCCAACAGTCTAGTCTACTCTAACTAGATGAAGGAAATGAGAAGGCTGTGGGGGTGTCAGAGGCACAAGACTGAAGGGGCCTGGGTCCCAGATTCAGGGACAAGATTCTCTGAGCTTTCTCCACAATCTGTTACATGGGTGGAAAAGAAACTTGTGCTGTTTGGGCCATTGTTTTTCTTCTATTTGTCATGCAGTCTGTCCCCTGTGAGCAGAACTTGATCTCCCCGGGGTCATTTACATCAAAACATGACTGAGTGCATTGCAGTGACCTGAGCCCCACTGTGCGCCATACTGGTATTCTGAGAGCGACGTTCTGGAGGCAGAAGCTCACTGCAGAGAATGGCCTCTGGAGGCCTCCCGGGCCCTTCTGCCAGTGTGTCAGTTCTAACACCAGGAAGTACAAAGAAGATAGCCCGCCAGTAAAATCTGCCCTAGAGTCAGTCCAGTTCCTATGTGTTTGTCCAGACAATGGAATATTATTCAGCACTAAAACAAAAGCAGCTATGAAGCTGCAAAAAAGACACAGAGGAAATGTCGATGCATATTATTAAGTGAAAGAAGCCAGTCTGAAAAGGCTACAGACCGTACAAGTCCAGCGACATGACATTGTGGAAAAGGCAAAACTATGGCGATGGTGAAAAAAAGGACAAGGGTGGTCAGAGGATTGGGGGAAGGGAGGGATGAGCAGGGGGAGCACGGAGGACTTCAGGGCAAGAGAACTAGTCTGCACAATCCTTTGGGGATGGACACAAGTCATGACACATTGTCAAAACCTACAGAACACACAGCACCAAGAGGGAGCCCACGGTAAACTATGGACTTTGGTTCATGTTATGATGTGTCAATGCAGGTTCATCCATTGTAATACATCTACCACTCTGATGGGGAATGTTGATAGCAGGGGTGGAGCAGGGGGGCAGGCGGGCAGGGGGGAGGCTGTGCCTGCATAGGGACTACAGGTATTTGGGAATTTTCTGTATCTTCCATTCAATTTTGTCATGCACCTAAAACTATTCGACAAATGAAAGTCTATTTAAAAGAAAAAAATTAAAACCACCAGGCTTCCCCAGAAGAGTGTTACCTTTGGGAGGAGAGGGGTTCATGACAGGGAGGGGACAGGAGGATGAGCTGGCAAAACTTTTTTTCGATCCGAAGGGTAGATACATGTTTTACTTTGTGAAAGTTCACCTAGCTACACGTTTGTGATAGGTGCATTTTTGGTGGGTAAATAAAACTGTTTAGAAAAAAACCCTTTGGGGCGCCTGGGTGGCTCAGTGGGTTAAGCCGCTGCCTTCAGCTCAGGTCATGATCCCAGTGTCCTGGGATCGAGTCCCACATCCGGCTCTCTGCTCAGCGGGGAGCCTGCTTCCTCCTCTCTCTCTGCCTGCCTCTCCGTCTACTTGTGATTTCTGTCTGTCAAATAAATAAATAAAATCTTTAAAAAAAAAAAAAAAGAAAAAAACCCTTTACCTACAGTTATCTGACCAAAGCTTTTTAACCAATGAAGAAAGTCCAGACACTATGCAGCCTATGGAGGATTGATAGGTCAAGGGCAGTGGTGGGAGCATGTTCTACAGCTGATCACATCCACGCCAGGTGTACGCTAGAGTAATGGTGGAAGATGCCCTCATGAAGACGGGCCACTTGCCCTCACACCTCAGGGTGCTTCCCACACCTCATTCTGATTGGCCCACAATGTCAGAAGCTGCTAAGACGTCAGGAAGAAGGACAAATTGGAACTACCCCTGGTTTTCAGCAACACAGACAACGTCAAGAACCTTTTGAGAGACACTTGGGATGGTGAGTCGGGACACTAGCCAGGTTGGAAAATGTTGAAAAGCAAGTAGAAATTGAGGAAATCCCAGATGGCTCTTGAGGTAGACAGAATAGTGCCCTCCCACCGATGTCCCCAGATCCCCATCCCTAGAGCCTAGAAACATGTTTCTTTTCATTGTAAAAGGGACTCTGAGGTGGTGATTAAGTTAGAAATCTGGAAAGGCGGGGGGCGCCTGGGTGGCTCAGTGGATTAGCCTCTGCCTTCAGCTCAGGTCATGATCTCAGGGTCCTACTTGTAATCTCTGTCTCTCTCTCTCTCTCGGTCAAATAAATAAATAAATCTTAAAAAAAAAAAAAAAGAAATCTGGGACTCTGAGGTTGTGATTCAGTTAGAAATCTGGAAATGGGAAGGTGATCCTGGAGGATCTGAAAGGCTCCATATAGTTACCAAGGTCCTCCTAAAAAGGTCAAAGTTGATAAAAAGATGTGGCAGTGGAACCAGAGGTGGGAGTGACGCAGCCATGAGCCCAAGAATGTAGGTGGTTTCCAGAAAATGAAAAAGGCAAGGGAACCCTGATTTTAGACCTCTGATTTCCAGAGCTGTAAGAAAATAAACCTCTGCTGTTTTGAGCCACCAAGTGTGTGGTGATCTGTCACAGCAGCCCTAGGAAACAGCACAGTTTATACAGACGACTCTTGCGACATCTTGGTAAAGATGAGAAGAGACACGGGGCTAAAGTTATAAGAACTGATGTCTGGGATCAGATTTTTAAGTAACTATGATCGAGTTAAAGCTAGGAGAGACCTAGCTTTGCATCTCTGTGTGTAAATACATATGTAGATGAGCCCTATGTCATTTGTAAATTATATTTTTTACTGTAAGTTGATGTTGAACACATTCAAAAGTGCTCTTAGCAAGATGGTGGTTGCAATATTGGAGTGTGGGCTCCAAGCTAGGAAATGAGTACTGGGGAGGCCCAAGGGAATCGAGGTGTGCTGAGACCCAACAAGGTGAGATTGGGTGCAACTACCCCAGCAGGCTGGAGAGGTAAGATCTTGTGCCCCAAGTGATTTCAAGGTGGAACAGTTGCAGACAATGGAAATGTCCAAGAGATGGCCATGGAAGAGAGTGTGAGAAGTGGATGGAAAGGAAGGTTGCTGGAAATGAGGGTGACCTCTGGAACAGGCATCTCCCTGGATAAAGGCAGGAGCTGGGATGGAGCAGGAGCCGTCCGCCAAGGTTGACCTCTAACAAGAGGCAGATGACAGAAGACCCTCTCCCAATCTTTCAAGTGTGCTGTGAGCACACACTCTTTCCATTGTGTCGGGCAAAGTCAATACATTACTTAGTGTTTTAGTCCATTCAAGCTGCTGTAACAAGTCACCACAGATCAGTGGCTTATAAACAACGGAGTGTCATTTCTCATAGTTCTAGAGGCAGAAAGCCCAAGATCAAGGTACCAGCATGATTGCATTTTAGTTAGGTCCCTCTTCCTGGTTCAGAGCTAGGGCCATCTTGCCTTGTTCTCACATGGCACAGGGGCTAGGGAACTCTGTGGCACATCTTTTATAAGACATTATGGGATGAGGGAATCTCATTCATAAAGACCCCACCCCAATGACCTAATCACCTAATAGCATCATCTTTGGGGGTTAGGATCTCAGCCTACGAACTTTGGAGGGACTCCAAAATTCAGACTAACATTTAGACTCCAGCGCTTAGCACACCTTGGTTTCTTGGCTGCTTCAAATGAGATCCATTTTAAAGAATGACTATCAGTGTAGCTTCCTGTTCATGGTTCTCTCTCAATCGAACGCTGCATCATGCTGGATCAGTCAAAAATGCTTTATTTCTTATTAGGCTCAGCCAGAGCTCTGGGTCACACTTTATATGTGTGGGCCAGTATTTCCTGCCCTGAAGGACGGCAGAAGAGCAAACTGATAAGAAATCAGTCCTTAAAGCCTGGCTTGGCCTGGAAATGCTCTGTGGATCCCTTTAAAAAAAATATTTCATTCATTAATTCATTCTGTGGATCCTTGTTTGCGTCACATGGTTGAGGGGCCAAGGTGCAACTTATGTTTAACTCCAAGATCCTCTCCTGATGAATCCCCACTCTGTGTACCAGCAGAAGTTCCCACAGCAATGGCTTTGGCTAGGACTTTCTTCAAAGATCATCTTGAAAGGCCTGGTTAGATTGGGCAGATCTTAGAATAGTTTAGATAAAGGCTTTTATGTTTTCCTTTTTTAAAATGTATATGGATAGAGGCACCTGGGTGGCTCAGTGGGTTAAATCCTCTGCCTTCGGCTCAGGTCATGATCCCAGGGTCCTGAGATCGAGCCCTGAATCGGGCTCTCTGCTCAGCAGGGAGCCTGCTTCCTCCTTTCTGCCTGCCTCTCTGCCTACTTGTGATCTCTGTCTGTCAACTAAATAAATAAATAATAAATAAATAAATAACATGTGGCTGGATATTTCATGTGGAAGGAGTCTTCCTAAGAGTGACAGCAGCTCTCCTCTGTCTTCAGAAAGACAAGGGGAAGTCGCTCTTAAGATTCTCGTCCCCATCACCTTTACAAGGAAAATCCATTTATCCAGAAATATTCCAGTGACCTGAGAATGACCAGAATGTAAATGACTGATTTTCAAAGAATCATGGATGTGTCCCCCGAAGTGTTCTACGAGAGGAAGAAACATTATGCAGGGGAGAAAGGAGGTGTTATAGCAAAATGAGCTTGGGGTGTATGGGTTAAAGCAAGGCAAACACAGTTCTTTCCCTGTAGGACTTCTGATACGCCAATGTGTACAGCAGCTGTCAAACATCAAAAACGAGAGGTAGATTCCCTCACTCATAATTGACCAACCCTCCCTTCTTATTCTTTTGCATGAATCATCTGAGTGTTATTGTTAAGCACATCATTCTTTTTTTAAGATTTATTTATTTGAAAGAGAGCACAGCAGGAGGGGAAGAGGGAGAGGGAGGGAGAGAATCCCAAGCAGACTCCATACTGAGCATGGATCCTGATGTGGGGCTCGATCTTACGACCCTGAGTTCATGGCCCTGAGGTCACAACCTGAGCCAAAAACCAACTGTCAGGTGTTTAACTGACTGCACCACCCAGGCTTCCCCGAGCACATCATTCTTTTTTTTTTTTTTTAAAGATTTTATTTATTTGTCAGAGACAGAGGGAGAGAGAGCGAGCAAGCACAGGCAGACAGAGAGGCAGGCAGAGGCAGAGGGAGAAGCAGGCTCCCTGCCGAGCAAGGAGCCCGATGTGGGACTCGATCCCAGGACCCTGGGATCATGACCTGAGCCGAAGGGAGCTGCTTAACCAACTGAGCCACCCAGCCAAGCCCATCATTCTTAAGGAAACAGAGTTTCATATACCACAGTCAGTGCTGACAGCTGCATTTAAGTTGCATGATTGCAGAAGGCACTTCAGAATCCCATATGGTTTCAGAATCATCCTGCAGTGTTGGGGGACAGGGAGGAGGGGCTCAGAGCAGAGAATGAGATGCCCAAGCACAGGGCTCATAGTGGGATTAAGGTGTGTGACTGCCACCCCCTCTCAGCATTGGTGTCCTCGTGTTTTATGGTGACGATCAAATGATATAACAGCCCAGCATTTTTATCAGCCATAACCCACAGCACCAGCTGAGGGGATTGTTATTGTGCTGCAAACATTGAAGAACACAGATTTACACACAACTCTTTGGTGGCTTGCAAATCAAACCGTATTCCCTGTCAGCCTTGTCTGCTCTGAGCAGTGATGGTAAGACAATCAATTCAGAGGCAAGTACATAGCCCAGTAGCTACCCTAATGGTCCAGAAATGTGACTGCTCAGCTTGAGGAGAAAGGATAATTTTCCTTCCTTTCTTTCTTCTTTCCTCCTTTCCTCCCTCCCTTCTTCCTTCCCTTACTTTCTACCTCTTCCTCTCTTCTTCTTCTCTCTTTCCTTTTTCAAAATAATTAAGGTTTATGGGACACCTGGCTGGCTCGGTCAGTGGAGCATGAGATTCTTGATCTCGTGGCTCAAAGCCCGAGCCCCACATGAGGTGTAAAGATTACTCAAAAACAAAACCTTTAAAGAATAATTAAGGTTTACAATATTACTAAGATTTAGAACAGGCCAAAGAAGCTGCATATTCTTCCTCCTTTCCTTTCTGAAGTCAGAGCCCCTCCGCGAGAGTCCAGGTTTCCCAGGGGCTGATGCTGAGTCACTCTAAGCACAGGATACAAGTACATCAGCTGCTGGCCCAACATCCGTATGCTAAAGTCTCCTAATCACGAGAGGCCAATTTCCCCATCTTCCTTCTGGGAAGAGAGTGGAATTCAATTCTGCTGGCCCTGCTACCCTCCTCCACTTACTTAATAGAGCAGAACCCTCCAATCCATTAATGCTTTAGATAAGAGACAACACCCTTTTATTCACAAATATTCAAAGGTGTTTCTACATGTTTGAAGTTCTTTTCCAGAAAAGGTTTTTTTTTTTTTTTTCTTTTGTGTTTGTGAGTGTGTTTAGAGAATTGGCAAAAGCAGGAACAAGGGGGCAGTCCATGAGGCTTTAGGGCAGTGAGTCAGAGTCTTGAAGAGTGCAGGAAAGGCCCCACAATGGATGAAGGGCTCATGACTGGGCACCACACACCCAAGAGCGTTAAGATCAAAAAGTAAAGTCACTTTAAGTCGTTTCTCTAGGCCCAGGTTTGCACAGGAAAGTTGAACCTGGAGGTTAATTATGAAGACAACAAGAGCCATCAGTGTGTGTCTTGGGTGTTTGAGGGGGAATCAGAAAGGCTAGGGACCTCCAAAGGTAGCTCTCTGAACTTAAGTGATGAGCTTAGATCCTGGTCCCAAAAGAGAATAGAGCAAGACAGAAGGTGAACTGAGGGTCTAGATGGGGTAGGGACCATATATTTTCTCCTGAGCATGGGGGAGGGGCATATTTCCCACTCCCACTTACCATCGTGTGGGCCAGTGGAACGTTCTGGCCAATGGAAAAGCAGCAGAAGTGATGTTTGTCACTTTCAGATCTGGCCCTTGAGATTGTGTGACCTCTACTCCCTCTCTCCCCATCCGCTGTCACATATGGAAGACAGAAGGGACCCAGAAAAGATGGGGGAGGCACAAGATGGAAGGTATCGGGTCCCTGAATGACCGCATGGAGCATAGACTTCCCCTTTTTCCAATTACACTGGAGCACAGCACGAGTAAGAACTAATCCTTTATTTCGTTAGTCCCCTAAGATTTGGAAATTGTTTATTTTAGCAGCTAGACTACTTGGTCTAATACTCCAGCATTTTCTCAATTGGTATTATGTTAAGTAGAAAGCTGGCAGGGCTTTGAGAAGTACCAAAAACTTTCACCAAACACACCTCATTGGCTTGTGATGTGTATTGTTGACACCATTCCACACGGCCTCCAGTTCTCATCTGGGAAGTCATCTGAGTTAAGACCTTGCTACAATCAAAGTGACTTAAATTACTAACGAGTTAAAAGGGACTAGAGGTCTCATGAGTTAGTCACCACACTCCACAATGCCACTGACTTTTAAAAACTGCATTAGCAAAAGTGGAGAGAAGAGACTAGTAGGCTTGGATGGAATGTTCTCAGACAGGCAGTATACTTGTTTCTATGTACTGATGGGTGTGGGAAAGGGTGTGGGGCTGTGCACACATGGGGTGGTGTGTGTTCTCCACTCCAGAGAGTGCTGGGCCTGGATCAGAAGCTCCAAAGCACAGAGGTGGTGGCCCCAGGCTACGACAAGAGGAATTCAGGCTCTGAACCTGCTCACATCAGATGCTTCCTTGAGGATGTTGAGTAGAACCTCTTTAGACCTTAGCTCTAAAACCAGAGAGTTATGCACACTTTAGAGGGTTGATGCCCAAGTAATGAGAGTCAGCATAAGTAGGTCACCTTATATTGTTGTCAACATGTCATTTCTCTTCCCAGAGGAGAGCGTGCGTGTACCAGAAGGAAAAGAGACAGTCCAATCTCTGGAAGAGAGACCCCAAAGAAGGCAAAGACAAGGAGTACTCCAAATCCATTTCTTCCCAACTCCATCTTGGTTTGGTCTTGGGACAAAGACATCTGGTAAAAGAGTAGAAAGTGTTTGCTTTCATAGTCTATAAAATTGCCCCCAAGGAGGAGCTCAACAATTGATTCTCATGCCATCAATTACTGGTCCTCAGGTTTCAGGGTGCTGTGGAAGCATTTTTGGCAGAAATGAGTGCAACAATCCCTGAAAAGGACCAGCTAAGTGCTAATTTGGGTAAATTTGCTGGCTTCTGATAAGCCACTTCTCAGCCTACAAATTCTTGAAATCCAGTCTCTGACAATTTTTTTCTCAACAAAGTGAGCGATTCTCTTTGAGAACAACACTGCTTGGTTTTCTTAAAACCAACTAAAGTACTATTTTCAAAAACATCGAACCTACAAACTTCCCTTGTTTGCTATTGTTCCAAGAGCATTTAGAGGAATCTCAAATTGTATTGATTAAAATGTTCTCAAATTTCTAATCAGATATGGGAAAAAATTAAATCTGGAAGCTGACTGCAAACTTTTGTTGAGGAAATTGACAATGTTCCCTGGCTCGCTCGGTGACTTTTCTGCTTTGAGAAATAACATCCTGTGTCTTACAGGAGAGCCACATGGCACCCAGTCACCAGCTTCTACATACACAGACACTTTCGCGTTGTCCTGGGACTTGGAATTCTTGTTTCCACTGTTAGTTTCTGGGAGTCACTTACCCAAGTATCTTCTATCTTATTATTTTCTCTCCTAATTTCCCCTTGTTTTCTTTTTCTACACACCTACCCTGTGATTTATCAAGCCCCAGACTTTCCCCTTTAGAATCATATACATATTTTTAAGTGGATTTTTCTGTGTGGAAAGGACCATGACCTAGTCACATTCAAACACATCGATAAAAGCCTCATGCCTTTGCTTATGTACTCCAACTAACCCACAATAAAGGCACTTGCCTTCAAGTCCTCTTTCTCTCAGCTCCCCACCGGCTTGGTTGAGCTGCTCCCTGGGCACTGCTCCCATGTGGCTCCCTGTGGGGCCGCGATGCCTTTTTCCTGGAAGACCCGTGAGTATAATAAATCCTTTAATTTCATATGCCTTCCCAAATATAATTTCCATGACCATGATGGAGTGATCCCTGGAGAACTTACTCCTGAGTTTACAACACAGTAATATACTATATTATATATACATATATGCATACATATAGCATATATAGACAATAATACACGTACATATTTATATACATATACACAGAGAGAGAAGGGTACAAATCAGCTGATTAAAAATGACTCCAAGCATGCTGTGTTGGACTTGAATTATAATCTTATGTTTACATTCACTATTTTATTTTGAACAGGTCTGGTAGGAGCTCCTTCCTGCTTTCCACCAAAGGTTTCGCATCCTACAAAAAGGAACGCCTTGTTTGGAAACCAGGAACTAAACCCAGAAAGTTATCCAATGAGCGACCGTCTGGATTAGATTAGTGTGAAGGGAACAGGATGGACCCCCACTGGCCTCAAGCACCGGAATAGTTTTCCTTTTCTTTGGGGTGTAGAGGAACCCCCAAACGACAGAGCTCCTTGCTGATTAAGGCAGGGGACTGCAGTGCATTTGATAACTTAATGCAACTCTTTAACCAGCACTTGAAACTCAGATATGAAATCTACACTTGATCTTTCCTGCTCCGAATTGGCCAAATTAGCGGCTCTATCCCCAGGGACAACAAAAGGCTCTCAGAAATACTCAGGGAAGCTGACCAACCAGAACGCCCTGCACAACCCAGCCCACAGCCGGCTGTGGGGATGGACAGGTGCTGCCTCCCTGCCGCCTGGTAAAGAGCCTTTCAACTTCAGATTGCCTAGCCCCGGTCTGCCCACTGCCGAAATGTGTAGGATGATCAAGGGACGTGGGATCCGTTCAAGGGCGAGGGGAAGACTCCAGGGCATGCATTTTGTGCTTCATTCAGTTAATTGGAAAATTATAGAGTGATTTCACTGCTTGAAATAATGAAATTTTTTTTCCCCCCCTCACACCTTAGAAGTGATGGTGTTTGGTGAGTAGCACTGTAAACCTCAGAAAGCCATTTGGAAGGTTGTAACGATTAGATGTAGAAGCAAAACAGGTTTGCTGTTTGGGTTGGTTGGTGAATGGGTTTGGTTCCCTGGAACAAAACCAGAGCAGGCAAGTTTCTAAAAGTTGAAACAAACGTAAACAGCGTATCTCAGACGCTGCGTTTGGGAACAGGCTGGGTGACCCCTCTGCCCTTTACAGCCTCCTCACTGGACCAGTGGAGGATCTCAGATGGATCCTTTGGCTTCCCCTTTCTTTTGCCTTAGAATTAGGGGAGGTAACCATATTTCTCCCTTTGTATTTCACAGACACAGGGGAGGCTGGACAATTGTAAAGAAATACGGGCGCCCACACAGTAATTGGGCTCGCCTGGCCTTGCTCTTGGTATTTATCCTTAATTGAGTCCCTGGCACGCTCCCCCCTCCACTCCCCCTCCCTGGGGCAGGTTTAAAACTTCCCCAGCAGGCTCCAGCACCAGACCGCCCTGGGGGCCCACACTTCCTTAATTCCACCAGGAGCTGCTTATTCACTCTTCTGTCTCCCTCCTTTGCATATATTTTTTTTCTGACTGTCCTCATCTTGGTATGCTTTGCTCTTCTTAATCTGTTACCTAATTTTGTAAACAATCATTTAGGCACCTGCTGAGTGATGACGCCTCTCACTTTTGAGCCCCATCTGGTCTCCTTTATTCTCTACCCACCCCCAGAGTCCTTCCCTAGTTGTTGGCTCCTAGTCTTCTGGATGGTTAGGTTGAAGAAAAATCTGACTCTGGTCTGTGGTATAGGCAGCCGATCCTCATTATTCACAGATTCCATATTTGCAAATTCACCTACACACTAACATTTATTTGTAACTCCCAGAATAACAGTTGCAGCACTTCCCCAGCTCAAAACGTTTTTGTCCCCAACAGGCACCATCCCAGCTGAGGAAGCACGAGGTGACACTTTGCCTTCTGGGTTTAGTTCTCTTATCAAAAACAAGTGTCCTAGGGGTGCCTGGGTGCCTCAGTGGGTTAAGCCTCTGCCTGTGGCTCAGGTCATGATCTCGGGGTCCTGGGATCAAGCCCCGCATCGGGATCTTTGCTCAGCGGGGAGCCTGCTTCCGCCTCTCTCTCTGCCTGCCTCTCTGCCTACTTGTGATCTCTGTCTGTCAAATAAGTGAACAAAATCTTTAAAACAAAAACAAAAACACACAAGTGTCCTGGGGCACCTGGGTGGCTCAGTCCATTAAACATCTACCTTCAGCTCAGGTCATGATCCCAGGGTCCTGGGATCGAGTTCCGCATCGGGCTCCTTGTTCAGTGGGGGTCTCCTTCACCCTCTTCCTCTGCCTGCCCCTCCCCCTGCTTTTGCATGCTCTCTCTCTCTCACACACACACACAAATAAATGAATCAATCTTATACATGAGATACAGTAAATTTGTATATCCACGTGATTGCTAGCCTCCCAAGCGGTTCCTGTTCATGTATAATTCAAACATGCAGAATCACTTTCTGGGATTGCCTTCAGAGCATATCTCAGTGTGGCAGGACTTTGTCTTTGATTTCTAAAAGAATATAATTATATTCATTCCTGCTGTTTTTATAAAAATCTTCAACCTTTTAAAAAAAATCCTTGTCATCTCCTGGCTCTTATGACCCTGATACCGGCTCTCAGAGATGCCAGGGAAGTGTTTTTCTTCTGGCTGTGCAAAGAGGTGGCACAGCCAGCTGGTAATGGGGCCAGAATAAGGCTTCACTCCAATTCCTGGTCCGGAATCTCTTCTCCGGGTCCAAGGGACTCCCCACTAACCCTGAATCCAGGACTCTGAATGAAAGAAGAACTGCTTGCCACTTCTCCCTCTACACTTTGTTGTGGTATTATGCTTAATGCTGGGGTAGAGGAAGCACAGGGATTGTTTAAAACACCGGGGGCAGAAAGAGGGGCAATAAACCCAGCAGGTGACAGAAGGCTTCCAAGTGGGAGGTGACACCTGCAGAGAGAGCAGGAACCAACCAAGTGAACATAAGCCTCAGGCACCAGGGGCAGATGTGCGAAGGCTCAGAGGGCTTGTGGAGACATTCTGCACAGCCGACCAGCGACCAGCGTGCAGGGTATGAGGTCAAGGGCAAAGGCTGGAGAAGGAAGCGGTGCCTTGCTAATGAGTCTGAACTTCCACCTCAAGGCAGACGGGAGCTACCGCGGACTTGGATGCAAAGGAGTGATGCTGGTCAGATCTATAGTTCAGAGAAATCCTTCTAGAAGTCTGTGCTAGATGGATTGGAGAGACCCATGATGAAATTAGGGTGGTTGCAATCCTGCCGGGGAGCATTAATGCAAGTCTTGGAGATGGGGTGAGAACAGCTGAGACCAGAGTCAACATCACGGGTGCACGACCCGAGCATTGAGTACAGCCCCACGCTCAGAAGGGCTCCCCACTTGGTTTAACACTCCACTGTCGCCATCTTGAAATTCTTCATAATTTAACCTTTAAACTTGTGTTTTGTAAGCGAAGCTTCGTAGGGCAATGGGGCACATACGTGGGCAAAGGAGCCACACTATGAGCTGCCACCGTGCCTTTGCGCCTCGTTCTCAGGGTGATTGAAATGCCCTGAGCATAGAATTCTGGTGGACCCACGATGGTGATGCACCCAGGAAACCCAAGGGGAGCATCAGAAAGGCATACGCCACCTAGGACGGTAAACAGAGATGCGGACAGCAAGCAGGGAGCCACCACAGCATCGGCGAGAATCAGAATTGGCTTTGAACCAAGAACGAGGCAAGGGTGCTGGGAGAATGAGGAACGGCCAGGGAGCCCCGTCACATGCATCCTTCTTTGTGTTACCTCCTGTGTGAGCCCACCGCCTGTGCTGGAAATGAGGACGGGGAAGGGACGGGAAAGTAGGGGGGCCTTTCGATCCTTCCTCCTGCATCCATATGACAAAGGTAGAGAGTGGTAATGACTGCAGTGCATGAGCGCGGTAGGAGTTGGGTCATTTCTGTAATCCCATAGATACTCTCAGTGCTCCTAGATCTGCGCTTAAAACTGGCATCACCTGCGGCACCTAGGGGGCTCAGATGGTTGAGTGTCTGACTCTCGGTTTCGGCTCAGATCACGATCTCAGGGTTGTAAGATCGAGCCCCATATCGGGCTCCACGCTCAGTGCAGAGTCTGCTGGAGACGCCCTCTCTCCCTCTACCCCTCTCCACCTAGCTGTCTCTCTAAAAATAAATAAACCTTTAAAAAAAACCTCCCTCACCCCACATGAAGATGAACAGCAAATCCATGCTAATAACTTCAAATGCTCATTTTCTTTCCTCAGGACAGCGTGGAGAGCAAATACAAACACCAGGACAAGTTAGGAGAGAGACCACAGAAGGAAGGAGAAGACGTCCTCTTTCAGTGCCTTTAGCACATCCCCCTTGATTTCTGAGCAAGGGGCCCCCGTGTTCATTTTGCACCAGGCCCTGCAAATTATGCAGCTTGTCCAGACTGAGACGACAGTGATTTTGGTCCTAGATTGAGTGGGAGCAGGTGACAAGGGAAGCAGAGCCTGGGGGGGGGGGGGTGGAAATGTGGCATGAGGGACAGGGAAGACATGATGATGAGTCCAGGCTTGGAACTGGTGGTACGTCCATCCAGGAAACTCAGCTCTGGAATGCAGGCTCTGCGGGTCTTTCCGCAGCACCCGTGGGCATCCGGCGGAAGGCCCCGGAGCGGACACTCCTGGAGGGTCCCTGGAGGTGGTGGCTGACGCCACAGGTAATGGCTGGTAGAAGAACCGTGGGCAGGGGCCAGTGGTTGGGGGTGGGGGGAAGGGGGCATGCAGACATTCAAGAATTCAAGAGGTGAGGCAACAAAGAAGGCTCCAGAAAGGAGTCTGACAGAAAGGGCCACAGAAGGAAGGGAAAGGCTCAGGGTGGCTGTGGGGGAGGGGCAAATATTAGAGAGTTGACCCAAGTGCGGTTCTGTTAGCTCGAGTGGCTGTGAGCCAAGTGCCCAGTCTCTCCTTGCCTCAGGAAGGCACATATACAATGAGGGTCATGAGAAGTGATCCCAGAAGTGATCGCTTATGAGGAGTGCTCAGGAAGTGCTCCCAGCTTCTGGTCCTTCCTCGACCTGTGGGGGCATCACTGTAACCTTCACATGGGATTCTCCTTGCTCATGTCGCTACCTCCGGATTTCCTCTTTCCAAGGACACTGGTCATATTAGATCGCCTCCCCCCCACCCCCATAACCTTGTCTTAACTCCATTACTTCCACAAAGACTCTCTACCAGGGAGGTCCCGTTCTGAGGTAGCAGGGTTAGGACTCGGACACATCTTCCCAGGGGCAGGGACGAGAGGACATGATTCAGCCCCCGAGTGCTCTCCCCAGAGTCAACGCTACACAAACATTCTCCTTTACCATAATTGCTTCCATTTGTTCTTGTTCTATTCAAAGTTATGAGGAAGAGACCAACGAGGGGCAGCTTGAGTTTGGGGAACCCACACGTGTTGTGGCCACGATCTCCATGACAACGTGACGTCTCTCGAGCAGCACGCAGCTGCCCGGGGAAGGTAAATATGTGAAACAAGGAGGGGGAACAAAGAAAAAGGAACGGCACATTCTGGTAATGAGCCAAAGACAACCCTGGGCAGAAACACTCACAACAAAGCAGAGAGGGAAGGTCACTCACTGTCGTGGCTCACCCAGCGCTGCCCAGGGGGACAGGGACATAGGTGGACAGAAATAAACACCAGCCCCTCTCGACTTCAGGCGATACACTGTTCTCTACAGGTGCATAGAAGGAAAACCAGATTTTGATAATTTATTTAAATAAATAATAGGTGTAATCTGCGGAGTAAAAAGGTCTTCTGAGCCAGCTGCCAAGTGAAGCACTTCTACTAACCAAGTGCTGATGTTCTTAGAAACGGTGAGAGTCCCCGCATCTGATCTCGCGATAAGCAACAGGTAGTAACAGAGTGAGTCACTGGAGGTGTCAAGCTGGGTATCACCTTCCTAGAAGGTATTTCTGGGACGAATCTTGAAGTCGTCAACCCCAAAGGAAAAGACAGATGGAGCCGGGAGGTGAGTTAAAGCTTAGAAAGCGAGTGAGTGGCACTCTGACGTCGGCAGGGGTTTGGGAAGGGAATCGTGGAAGTCATCTGTGGGGCAACAGGGCGGCTCTCAGCAAAGCCAGGGGCAAGCAGTCTCTCCTCTGTGCCTCCCCCCCAATCCAACCCCCCCTCCCTGCCCCATGCTGTCCTATCACCTCATCCCAACGCCAGGAGACACACCGCCTTCTCTAGAGCTCTTCCCCTTGGCAAAGCTCCAGGTTCCAGAACCTTTCCATCTTCCCCTTCTCCTGCTCTAAGACCTGCTTATCCTGCACGGAAGACCCCCACAGCTTTGCTAGACACACTGCCCATGGAAAGGATCCAGGAACCCGTGTGAGTATGGCTGACGCGGGCATGTGTAATCTACAAGAGCGCCACGCCCACCTCCACCGGACATCAAAGCTCACTCCGGAATCGTGAGTGACTGGACACCACATTCCTCCCTGTGTGATGCCCTAGGAGCACAAGGTCACAGTGGTGACGGTCCAGCACAAATGCATGCGAATAAAACCAAGAGGAAACATCAGACAGATCCAAACTCAGGACATCCTATAACGGAACTGTCTTGGAATCTTCCCAAACGTTAGCATCGGGATAGATTAAGACTGAAGGACTGTTCTCAGGTCGCAAGGACACTAAAGAGACGTGACAGCTGAAAAGAGCAGTGAGCCGGGATTTTCTTTTGCTCTAACGTACGTTACGGGGATGACCAGTGAAACCCGAATGAGTCTGTAGATTAGAAAACAGTATTTCGTCGGGTTAATCTCCTGATTTTGATCGCTGTTCTCGGTTAGGTAAGTCCCTGTTCCTGTGGGACACACAGAAGGGTTTAGGAGTAAAGGACATCTTGCTTGTGACATAGAAAGGAATAAAACAACTGTGATAAAATGGCAACATTTGGGGAATCTGAGTGAAGAACGTAAAAGAAGGCCCTGTCCCATTCTCGCAAATGTTCTGTGTCTGGAAAAATAACAATAAGGAATTAACATTTAATAAACACACGGATTAAAAAGTGTGCAGTGCTTCCCCATCGGTCTCAGCCTTGGCTATACATCAGAGACATCTCAGGAGATTTAAAAATATTGATGCCCAGGTTCCAGCCCAAAGATGCGCATTCATTCAGCCTGGGGCGAAGCTCCAGACATTCGTACATCAGAAAAGCGCCCCCCGGGTGACGCTAGCAGCCCAGAGGAATGACCAACAGCCTGTGGTATTGTCAGATGGGGGTGTGTGGGCTCTGAGCTGAGGTTCCTCTGAGCCCCCTCAGCTCTGCGTGCCCTGAGAGCTGATCCTGGGAGCAACATGGTGATCCAAAACCAGAGCAGGGTCCTGGGTGCAGTCTTGGTCCTGCCACCAATAAGCTGGGAAGCATCCTGGCCAGTCCCTTACTGGTGCCCGACCTGCATTCTCTCCCTTCTGGATGAGACTTGACCAACAGCTGCCTCGAGGCAAAATGATTCAATGACACTCGCCTCTCTGGGCCCCAGTGACCTGAGGTGGGTTTACCCAAATCCTTGCGACATCCAGGTGGCAGGAAAAGAAATGGGTAAGGAGGGTTGACCGACTTCTGGCATTGCTGGCAGGTTCCATCACAGTTTTCATGACTCCCTGCCAGCTCCCCACCCCCTTCGCAAGGACTGGAGTCTGAGAGGGTTCTCAGGAAAGGTGCTGGAGGAGGTAAGAGGACACTAGTCCTCCACCAAGTGACAGGGAGCAAGCGGGGGAGGCCGGGCTCCCAAAGGACAACTGGGCACCCGACACCAGCCCTTTCATGAGGCAGGCCGGACTGAGGCTCTGTGGGAAGAAGGTGCTAAGAAAGGCCTGAGGTTCTGTCCTGATCCCAGATCTCAACCTCTGCCCTGCTCTAGACCCGCGCCCTTCTAATACTGCTCTGCTCAGGATGGCGGCCCTGGCCACACACGGCTACCGAGCACTTGAGACGTCGAGGGTCAGAACTGAGATGTGCTATGTCATAGGCACATCAGATTTCCAAGTGTTTAGGAGCCAAAAAGAACTGTGAAAGTTTCATTAACAATTTTGAACGTATTGGGGCGTCTGGGTGTTTCCGTCGGTTAAGCATCTGCCTTCAGCTCAGGCCATGATCTCAGGGTCCTAGGAGAGAGCCTCAAGGTCAGCGGGTGGGTGGGTTCAGCAGGGAGTCTGCTTCTCCCTCTCTCTCTGCCTCTCCCCCTGCTTGGGCTCGCTCTTGTGTGCTCTCACACTCTCTCTCAAATAAATAAATGTAGGAAAAAAATTTTGGTAATACATTTACTAAAGTTGAAATGATGATGCTTTGGATACTTTGGGTTAAAAACAATTTACTACAGAAATTCATTTCACTTCTTTCTCTCACTATTTCCAATGTGGCTACTAGAATATTTAGAATTACATGTGGGTATCGCACCATACTTGTCTTGCACAGCTCTGTTCTGACATCTCTGTATTGTCCTTTGCAACGGGTCACCCTGGTAGAATTATACGATGGTCTAAAGGAGGAAGGGTTTGGTACGTGATAGCGTCAGCCCCAGACCCCAAAAGCCACGCAGTGAGAACCGCTAAAACTTTTCCCTGCAGTTCTCAGGATTCAGTGATTCTAGCCGATTCGCCCGCACAGTCCACTGAAGCACAGATACTGTCAGGTAATGTCCATTCCTCGCAGAGGCTTGAACTACAAATTGATAATTATATTAATTTACGTCCTAACACTCAACACTGTGATTTTAGCCCAATCTATGAGACTGAACCACAAACATCTGGCATTCTTTTTTTAATTTGACACCTTAAAGTAAAGCTTTCTATTAATTCATTGGATCTTGTGCACGCCCGCTCATGCTTTAGCTTCTTACAGAAAGAGAAGATGTAGGTGCTAAAGATAAATAGTACAGAGAAGACTCAAGTCTGCATTCCAGAAGGTTCCACAAGATTCCAGGGAACCCTTCCATTTGGGTTTGGTTTGCATGTCACTGACCGACTGCCTTCGAAGGATAAGAGTCCCTTCGCTTCTATGTGCATGTGTTTTAGCTACACGGACAGCAGTAATTAATTAAGACATTCCCTCTGCTCAAGACTTCCTCACACTCACAGGCCTCGGGCCATGGAGTGCTGAGGTGGGTGCATCTGTGTTCTGTTTCCAGAGATGGATCTTCTTCTCCATGGTCTGATTTTATCCTGGACTCAGTCTGGTACAATCCATGTTGTGTATAAAGTCTCCATGTTTAAAAATGAAAACAAACAAACAAACAAAAAACCCTTAAATTTAGTAAGTTTTCGGGTCCCTAAGTCCCGAAGGGACTTTTCTGGAAACCAGCAAGAAAAAAACAGAGACTTTTTGCTGAGGTCTGGTGGTTCTGGGTATAGGACCCAAGTGACTGATATGGACACAAAGTCATTCCCATAACATGGATGGGAATGCTTGAGAACGTTGTGAGAAACTTTCCCAGCTCAGAAAATTACAACCTATTCATTGTTCAGGTGAATCTTGGGGCTGAATATGACACTTTGGTTCTGTCTTTTTTTTTTTTTTTTTTTTTACATATAGTATATGATCCCTATGGCCAAGAGAAGGCAGGGACAGAGAGAATGAAACATGTCCTCTATGTTAAAATACATATGTATTTTTTTATAAAAATTACTATTCATTGTTTAGTGTCCTGGGAAGGAAACAACTAGGAAAAAGCTTTTTCCTAATAGTTTTCCTGCTTATTTTTGTAACATCAATATCCAGAAGTAAATATCAAATGCATGAGGCATTTGGGAAAACCAATAATGACTCTAGACTTACATTTCAAAAATTGTATTGAAAAAAAGAAAAGTAAGATCTTGTAAGAGGATACTCTGAAAAAAATACACATATGCCCATAAAGAGTTAGGTGGATAGTCAAAATCTTTCACATATATAAGTATGTACAGGTGTGTCTATGTATATATAAACACAAATCTGTTTTTACTTTCATTGCAAGAAGCCATATTCATTTAAAAAACATACCGGTCTTTGCTTCAGAACATGATGCCTTTTTATAAAAAGGGTGTCAAGGGGAGGGGCTTTGATTTTCATACGTGAACGGATTCTCAAAAACTCTAGTTCTACCGCAACCAACAGGTAGGAAAGAGGAAAAAGCAAAGCCCTCCCGTTGGACGGTGTTCTTACATCACCCACTTGAAAATTAAATCTGAAACAGAGTTCTGACAGGCCTGCTATTTTCTTCAGTGCCAACAGCTACACAATAGACCTTTTTTTTTTTTTTTTTTTTTTTTTTTTGGACAAAGCTCTTAAAATGCCTGGAGATTCAGATGTACTGAGTCACCAAACTGTACAAATACAGCACACCCATTCCTGCTGGGGTCCCGTTCACCCTTTCGGAAACTCTACCACATCTTCTGTGTTTGGCAGAAGGAAAGATATTTTCATTTGAGTTCCGACCTGTCTGAAAGAGGAGCGACTGGGAGGGTCAGGTCTGAAAGTGGGTGACCTTTGATCTGGTGGCCTCTGAGCCGCAGTGACAGTTGTCATTTCAGAAAGATCTGCTGGTGTTCCTCCTACCCCACGTGGGCGCTGCTGCGGTGCTCAGCCCCACGTCCACATGGCTTCACGTGCTCCCGGCTAAGGGTATGACATTCAGCACCAGCACTGAGCAGTGTTGCTCTGGAATAACACTGCTCACCCAATTAGTGCTCTTAGAAACATCTCGAAACACTGTAACACATTGTAACAGGCAGCACAGAGACGTGGACACAATGTTTCACAGACACGTCCTTTGGGTATGAATGTGCCAAGAGCCTCCTGAACCGGGTGGGCAGTGGAGGGTGGCATGAAGGTAGCGCTGGGAGAGAGAGGGGGCAGGGGTGGGGGGGGAGGAAAGGAGGAGGAGGCAGTGGGAGGTGCCGAGGAAAAGCAGTTTTCACGACTTTCACTCTCTCTTTTAAAAATTCAAATCAGACTGTGCCCCCCGCCCCCCATGATTGCTCCGCTGAGTTGTGAAATAATTGGGAGGCGCTGCAAACGCATCCCCGTACTGCGAGTGAGCAGCCGACTTCAAGTCCGAACACCTCCCCCGAGTGATATTGAATTTGACAGTAATGATAGCCAATGTGTGAGCTGGAAATCAGGAGGGCAGAAGGGCCAGGGGCATAGGCAAGTTCTCTAGAGGAAAGGGGTAGGGTGGGGAGCCACGGGCCCCAGGAGGGACCCTCACAGCGCCTGGATGTCCATTTCCTTGGCTTTCAAGAACTGGACTCTTCTTGGTGGCTGCAGGAAGCAAGCTGGCCTTGAAGAAGAGTGCCAAACAGGTGTTTCTAGGATTTCCAGACTCACCTTCGGTTACTATGAATTTTCCCCACCCTTATCAGATTCTGAATGTGTAGAAAATAAAATGGGGTCATGCCAGCTGGTGCAGCCCCGTGTTCCTCAAGTCCAGCATGAGGACGGGGTCGTTCCTTGTAGGGGGCGCTGTCTGAGTGTCCTGGGAAGTTTAGTAACATCCCTGGCTCCCATCACTAGATGCGGGTAGCACCACTAGTTGTGGCAAATAAAATTACCTCCAGACATTGCCAAGTATCCCTGGGAGGGAGGGGATGAAATCTCCCTGGACCAAGAGCTGCTGGTTTAGAGGAGACATTAGGGCAAGCTGAGTGTTCACCAGGTAAAGACAGTCATCTACTAGAAGGACCAGATGGCATTGGGGGTCAAGGTTGACAACCCCAGATAACATGCCTGAACCAACCAGAGACAAACTCAGAAGTCTGAGACGGGCAGGCCTTTCAGCTCAAAGCACTGATGCACGGCTATAGGGAGTCATGACTATTTAAAGAGAATTCTGGAGAGGGGGCGCCTGGGTGGCTCAGTCTGCTAAGCATCTGACTCTTGATTTCGGCTCAGGTCATGATCCCAGGGTCCTGAGATCGAGCCCAGTGTTTAAGATTCTCTCTCTCCCTCTTGAGATTCTTAAAATTCTCTTCCTTCCTCTCCCTCCATCACTTCCCCCCCTTTCTAGATAGACAGACAGATAGATGCATAGATGGATAGACAGATAGACAAACAGATAGACAGACGGAATTATGGAGAAATAAAATCCTGGGGATCTAGCTTTAAAAAAAAAAAAAAAAAAAAGTAAATCAGAAGACAGGCGCTCACACTTGAACTCCAGGAGTTAAAGACGCAGAACAATCACTCGAGACTTGCCCAGCGGAATTCTCCACAGCATGCCATAACCAGTTCCACAGAGTGGGTCCTATAGCTCTGGGCCATTGAGACCACTTTTCATCCTGAGGCTGCAGACGGGGCTGTCTTTGCATTCTGTCTCACCTGCCCAAAAAGCACCTGCTATCTCTGGAAGGTGTGTTGTGTGGTTCAGGCCTTGGAGAATGAAGGAAGGAGTCTTTAAAAACACCTACCCCTTAATGTCACTACCAAATTGACAAAAAGAAGTGTATAAGTCTGATCTGGGGTTGAGGTACATTATTTTTTCCCAGTAGAAAAGGGCCTATAAAATGGTACGCATTCCCTAAAGCATATCTCTCAAAAGCCGTACAAGCTGGCCTTCTCAATGAGATGGTGTCTTCTCATTTCCACCTGCTTCCCAACAAACAGGCAGAGGGGACAGGGCTGGGGACCCAGATCTCTTCTGTCCCACAGGACACTAGGATGATTTATGATTTCTACACCTGAGAACTTCAGATGCTGGTGCACATAAAAAGAGTGAAAAATCTTCTGAGCCCAGAGAAAGAAAGGAAGAACTTGGTGGCACAGTGCTCTTCCCAGACCCTGAAACGCTGCTCTGTAGGCTGTCACGAGTGTGCATCACACTGGCTCTTGCAGACAAAAAGGGTTATTTTATCCAGATTATTCCCCCACGTTGCAGGGGAAAAGGGACTCATTTGTAATCATCAAAGGAATGCTGACAGACTTGAAACGGGATTACATTCTATTATACTCATCCGAATTAAAGATTTGTTTTGGAGATCATTCTTAGGTTTCCTTCTCCCTGCTCCTCCGACCCCAAATGAGGCGATTTGTATTCACGAGACATCTGAGGCAGACATGAAATCAGACAGTTTGCAAACATACATTTCAGATTCAGTGGCCTGAGTTTTGAATTTAAATGTTGCCTGGTTCTCTGTGTGTGGAAAACTTGGCCCTCTGGTCAAAACTAACCCCAAACATCACTTCATTCCCTAGCTTATAAATCCAGGAGAAGTTCAGTTTGGTGGGGAGAGGGGAGCCTGAGTGAGCAAGTGGTATAGGATTTCTGGATACCTGTATCCAGAAATACAGGTATGGAAATGAAAAATTTATGCCCAGGCAGAATTGTCTGGTAGGTTCAAGAGCACACAGCTAAATCCTCAGTTCCATGCTCTGCGGTGTGGGTACCATTTGGAGAATGCCACCTGCCGAATCTACCATTCACCCTTCAAGCTATTTGTTCCTTTCTGTGCATGAACCCACTGAAGGAAGCTTCCCCAGGACAGGGCTGACTCTTTAGCGTAGCTCTGTGTCATACCTCACACAGCATCTGGTACTGGAAAGACTTGCACATTTCCTGTTCTTTGACAGAAAACTCCTGTTGTATAGTCACTGTGGAACTGATGGCCACGTGGGCACCAAGCTTGGGTACCTCAGACTGGAAGTCCTAAGACAGTGGAAGAGCTCAATTGAGTAAAAAATCTGTCCCTTGGCTTTGGCTGCCCAAAGGACAAGATATATTTGAGAAATCTCTCTCCAGGCAAGAAGATGGCACTCTCCAAGAAGGAAGACAGAGCAAGGTATATAGGTAAAGTGCCAACCTTTGTACCAATTTTTTTCTTTATAACTCAGTCCTTCCTTCTAGACTCAGTGTCCTTCTCCACAAAGTACATCCTCTGGGAGTTCTGATAATACTTCTTTCAGTAAGTGTTTATCAGTGGTAAACACAGCCTGATTTCATGCTCTTCTTTTTTTAATTTACGTTTTATAATCTCTACACTCTGTCTTGATAGTTTAGCTGGGTATATAGTTCTGCTCTGACAACTTGTTCTGTTCTGTTTTGTTCTGTTTTGTTTTTCCAAAACCTGGAAAAATATTTCCTTGGCTTCTGGATTTCACTATTGTTGTTGCAAAGACTTTATAGATGACATTTTCTCTCTTTCTCTTTCTCTGATTTTTTCCAAGACTGTCACTTTTGTCTTAGTATTTTATAGTTTAAATATGATAGGTATATTTTTATTTTTATTTATCTTGCTTGGGATGCTTCAATCTGAATCTTTCATTAATTCCTGAAAACAGATTCTAAGATATTATCACTTTGAGTGTTGCCACTCCCTCATTTCCCTACTCTCTCTGGAATACTGATCCAATGTGTGTTGAACCTTCATTCCATCCTCCATGTCTTACGAACTTGTTTCCATGTTTTCCATGTCTTCACCTTTTTTGCTGCATTCTAGATAATTTCCCCAGCTTTATGTTCCAGTTCATTGTTTCTCTCTTCAGCAATATATGATCTATCCATTAAGCTTTAATTTCAATGAATACATTTTCATTAGTATAGTAGTATTAGTAGAGCTAACAGATATATTTTCTTCTTTTTCAAATATTTATAGCCTTTCATTCTTTAGTCATGTTTTAGACTTGCTCTTTTATTTGTTCTTCTGTTTTAGTTCTCCTCTGTTATTTATTAAAAACTCTATTCTTTTTACTGCTGACTGTTGCTCAGAGAATGTAATTTCGGATTGTGTGTTCATAATCAGCAATATTTTATCAGTTGGAATCTTCTGGAGCTTGTGATGATGTCTTTATGCAGGGAGGATGTGTGTGTGTGTGTGTGTGTGTGTGTGTGTGTGTGTGTGTGTGTGTGTTTTGCCAAGTATCCTGAGGCACAACAAATCTTGGACAATTTTGTTAGATTCTCAAATGAGGTTTCTTGGTAAAGATAATGTGAGCTTAAAACCCAGACTCTTGAAAAGGCAGACTTGTGATTACATATTCTTGAGGGAGATTAATTTTTTTCTCCGAACCTTAGCCCAGGCTGAGACAAGTTTTCTTGCTGGTTTTCTTTGCAAGAAAACTGATTTGTTTCTCATCCACTTTTTAAATGAATGTTTAACCCTTCCAGGTCCCAGTTTTATAGGGATCAACTTCTCACTTTACGTTGGTCTAATGCCACATCTCTTGCCTTCATGCATCTGTTAAATACTGGTTGTAAAGATGATCAGAAGGTCCCAGTGTAACCACAGGGGCAGTGCCAGCTAACTTCTCCAGGTCTCTGATCCCTCTTCATGTTTGTTCCCTGCGTATCCCCTATATATAGTCACTCAAACATTTAAAGGATGTCTGTTATATTTCACTCAGCAGCTCTAGATGTTTTGCTGGAGAAATAATTACAGATCAACAGTTCTATCATATTTCCAGAAATGGATTACAGATCTTATTCTGTATTCAGTTCCTTGGGACTGTATAGTAAAACCTTTAGACAGGACGTGGCATGGACAATACCTTTATAGGTATTTTCCACATATCCTGGCAAAAACTTGGGTCTGGTGGATTAGGAGACAAACATTACAGAAATGGCATTGCTTTAAACTACTGTATTTGGTTTTGTATTAGAGGAGCTGCCTGGGTTCAAATCTCCCTAAATTACTTCACTTTCCTTTGCATCAGTTTCTTCAATTTATTATCATAGCATCCATTTCACAGATGGTGAGGATCAAATGGGATATTAAACATAAAGTTCTTAGAACAGTGTCTGGCACATGGTGCTGTAATGTGCTTGATACACTAATAGAATTTTCAACTCACTAACTTCTCTCACTTGTGCTAAGGCAAGCCACACCAGCTGGACCAGAGTCTTAAATGAGATGGTGCACACATCGGGGTCAGCTAATGGGTTCCAGAATTAGGCACCCCCAGCGAGGAGGAGAGACTCAGAGAACAGACTAGAGTCACGTGGTCAGCCACCCTTCCCCTCTGAGATAGTCCTTCTAAATTCTGGCGACCAAATACTAAAATCTTGGTGACTGCAGGGTTTGTATTGCTAAGAAAAGCTGTTTCCTTCCAGAATGATAAAAACACACCAGCCTCATTAGAATAATGACTTTGTATCATAAAACTTCAGAAAGCCCTCACCTCAGCTTTTAGGTCCATTACTTAGCTGGAATGACAAGCATATGGATTTTGGAAACCAGTTAGTTGGTTCAAATCCTGCCTCTCAATTTTACTAGCAGGCGTAGAGCTGGGATAGGCAGCAAGATAGGGAGCAGGGATAGGTAATGGGAGAGCATAGTACCCCCAAGTGGTGCCTTTTCAAGAATTTTAAAGATGTCAACAGGTTGCCTAAGACCAGTGACCTCCAAATCCATAATATCATGAACGCCATTAGCAGAAAAATTTTGGGACTACATCTCCAATAGATGTACAAACTGTGTACTGTTCAAATGTGGATTTTTATGTCACTTTTTTTTTTTTAAGATTGAAAAGAAGCCAGTATGAATGAACAGAAGTTTTTCCTCCGACATCTGCTGGATCACCTCGTGTGCAGCCACTTTGGATGGACTGGGTGGAAGAGGTACTGAAGGGCAGAATGGGGCAAGGTCAGTCTACTCAGTGGGCAACTGATGCAGCTGTGATCACTCCATGAACTATCTAGAAAGTGTAGGCAGACTGTGACACCTGCCCCCCTCCCCGGCTTGCTCCCCACCCAGCACCCACACAAGCCAAGCCACCCCCTCCCCCAGGTTCATGACAGAGTCTTCCTCTGCTCTGTGTCCCAGCCGGGTGGTCTTGTGCAGGTCAGCAAACGCCTCTGGGGCTTGGTTCCCATCTGGAAAGTGAGGCTAATGTTCACTTCATGGGGCTGCGATGAGTTGGAAATCAGATAACACAGTGTTCAATTAACTTTTACTCCCTGCCTTTCTGTCCCTTCCCCGAAACTGCTGTTAGGCTGCCCTTTCCAATAAAGTGCCTGCGAGAGCAGAGTCATCAATAATGGAGTCACTCGCAAGCCCAGACTCCTCTTCCCTGCTAGGGAAAGAGCCAGCAGAACACTTTTCAAATGTAGTTACTTCCCATGGAAACGGACTAGCAGTTTCAGATGCCTCTCTTCATCTCTCTTCTTCTGTGACAGCTGGGCAACCCCTTCAGACATTGGGCTTGTTTTTCTTTGGTTATGAGCCGGCTTTTCATCCCATAAAATCGGTGACAAGTAAAGACAGTCCCTGAATAAAAGGGCGATGTGACTAAGGCACGAGCAAATGCTGAACTCTGTATGTGTGTGCTGGGGTGCAGAGACATATGAGTGGCTGGGAAAATACAGTCCCAGTCTCCCTGGTAGGGAGCCTTGGGGGAGGGGTAGAGAGACACCCAGTCACGCCTGCACACCCTGAATGAACCCATGCACGTGGGAGGTAGTCCTGCCCTCTGAACATAAGAGCAGTGGTTCTCAACTCTGGCTGTCCTGAGTTGCCTGGGAGCTTTCAAAATGATGCCAGTGCCTGGCGCCCCCCCCCCCAAGACTGGTTACGCGAGAAGCCCTGGGGTGCTGATTGAGCCTCCCCACATTTGTTCAGACTGAAGCCATTCTCCTGTGCTGCCAGGGTGGAGAGCCACTGCTTATCTGAGCAGAACAGGAAGGTTCGTTCTCTCCTAAATGAACAACTGTGTCCCCTCCATCAGGACTTGGTTCCCACCCCTGAGGCTTCAAGAGCGATTGACTTACCATTTTTCTACATTCCGAAATTCTTGGCCAGTGAAATAAGGAGCTAGGATTGGGTTTATTTGCTGGGCTGCAAATGATCTGGTAACAAACACCACTTCTTGTTGGCTTGGGTTACTGGTTTGCTTCGGGAGGGAGCAGGACATCGGCCCAGACAACCCCTTCCATCTTCGAGGTCTGGGGACAGTTTGGTACGAGGAAGACCTTAAAGGCTGTCCTGCTCTTCTGGTGTCTCATTTCCCTTCCCTTCTGCTTCCCACATTCACCATTGTGTGCCCCAGGGTGAAACCAAATGTGTGGACATTGGCTTATGCCTACTCTGTAGAAAGTGTAGAGTTTTCTAGGACTCCGAGTGGGAACTAGAACAATTTTCCACCCCTTCCCTCCCTCCATCCCTCTCAACAAGCCCATCAACCTCTCTGAACTTCTTTGAGAAGAAAGAAAAGGAAGAAAGAGGGTCCACAAGGAGACAAGCGCTGCTGCTGCTGGCCTTCAGCAGAGAGACATGGGGAGAAAAGTCACCAAGAAAAAACAAAATGAACAAGACCTGAGAAACCGAACTCAGCAAAATAAGTCTGAGAGACACACTGGAACATGGCTCTTCAAAGCAGGACAAAATGTGGAAGTTCCTTTGCTTTCTATGGCCGGAAACCAAGACGGCATCCCTCCTGCCTCTCGGCCCTCATCCCTGCCTTCTTCTTTGCACAAAGATGATGCTGACATTACACTTCTGTTTGAAAAAAAAAAAAAAATCAATGATCAATTTGGACCTCTCTGGCCAAATCCCTGATTTGGGAATGAAGTAAAAAAAAAAAAAAAAAAAAAAAAAACAGAACTCCATCCCAAGAAGGAAAACCTTTGAAAGCCAAGTGTATTTGAGTATGGGATTAAGGATCATAGGCACTGGTTTTGCATGAACTGTTCTGTCTTCCTGGGATATGTTTTTAATGCAGTGATGATAGCCTTCCAGTGGCTGCTGGCAGCATCTCAGTATCTCCAGGGATGAGAGGGAAGGGGGTGTTTGGGAAGCCTTTTTCCCAGCAGGCTTGGAGGTGATTAGCACAAGTCACGAGCGTGGAGGGGGAGGAGGAGGCCACCATGCAGCCCCTGGCTTATTAAGAGTGAGATCTGATGCTGGAATCCTCAAAGCAAAAAAAAAAAAAAAAAAAAAAAAAAAAAAAAAAAAAAAATCAATGACCCAGGAAAACTACACCAGCTGACAGCCCCAGGAAAAGGCTCAAGGAAGAGTTGCAAAGAAGAGAAAGGCTTAAGTAACTTTCCAAAACTCTGCTCTGTTAATCTGGGAGGCCCTATACTGTACACACAATGGCTGGGACCCCTGACATTCTGGTACTTTCTTTCATGTGGAAACACCATCCTTCTTCCATCCCCTACTTCCCGGGGCAAAGGGCTCCCCCCCCCCCCCCCCGCAAACCTCCCAGCTTCAGTTTTTGATGTTTCCCTTGTTTAGAGGAAACAAGTACTATCTGCATTGTCAAAGGTTGCTCCCCAGTGCTGGGCAATTCTTGTAAGGCTCTGTGGGGAAACGGGGGGCACTATCTCCTTACAGACCTCTGGTTTCTAATGCCTCCCAGTTCGTAAAAAAGAGCAGGACCACCTGTCCCCAGGAAAGCAAGCATCAGGGTTTTTAAGGCCCCCAGGGTGCCGGGTGGAGGGGATTTTGGAATTACATGATGAGTATCCACTGCTTTGCCTAAAGCAGTCGAATGAACCCTCAGATGGTCACCTCTGGAGCTTGGGGATTTTTCTCAATGCTGTATATCACAGAGTTAGGGGGTCCTTAAAGGTTTCGAGTCAAACCAATCAACTTCAAAAGACTCTATCTTTCTCTCTGAGCCTTCTCTAATGTTTCCCTGATGCCACACAATATAGCATTTAGATTTAAACCTGAACGTGTCTGTGCTTTGGGAGGATGTAATATTTTTTTTCTTTCTTCTCCCAAAAAGGCTTCCTGACACTCTCATCCTAGCCCTCAGATCCCTGAGGAGAAAGGCTGATCAGAATTAAAATGGAGGCTGTTTGTGGACAACTTGGCCAAATCACCATTTCCCAGCAGTGCAGGGAGTTTTAAACCCTGGAATTCAGGTTCACACCGAAAGCAGAAGGAAATACCTCTTTTTATCATTTACTGTCATTTAGAAGAACATGTATCAAAATATCCATTTCGCTTAGGATGTGGCATCCCTATTGGATAGCCCCAACACGCCTTCTAGAATGGTCGCTACATACAGATAATTCCAAACTTGGGTGGTAACCTACAGACAGCAGCAAACACTGCAACTGTTTCACTAAAGAAACAAACCCCAAGTGTCTATAATCTGTGAAAACAATCTAATGGTTACACTGCAATTTACCTAAAGCAATATTTGCTCAGTTGCAGTGATGTCACTGGAAAAAAAAAATGTTTGTCAGCTTTCAATGCTTTCTCCACAATATTCAGAGCTAGAGGGTGGCAGATTCAGGACTGCTTTCCATAGCTTAAATCAGCAAATACGGAACTTTTCTAACAGCCAAGAGAGTTCTGTTACCAAAAAAAAAAAAAAAAAAAAAAAAAAAAAAGTCAATAGCACTTGAAAAGCATTTCCCTAGGACATTTACTGCAGCATTCTGACCCCACAGTGTTCAATTTTAAGGACCACAGTTTGCTTGCCAAATAGGCATATCTTGGCTCCCTTTGCTAGGTAGAAACACTGCCTTGATATTAAATATTCAAAGCAAAGAACCTCTGACCTAAGGGCTCTCAGCTAACAATGACATTCTCTGTAAGTAAACTAGAAACCCAGCTCAGCTCCTGGTTTGCCAGTGTTCTCTGCCACGTACCAATCTACTGCAGAGCAGGGGGAGAAGTGACTCCATTTACCATGATTAGATTGCAAAGGACCCTGCCCGCAAAAGCTCGGGCTTGGCAGAAGATCCCTGGAGAAGGGGGTGAGTGGGGTTCAGAGTTGCCCCCTGGGCTGGGCAGGGGCTGGGAAAGGGTGAAGGCCTCCAACTTCACCAGAGGGAGACCCAGGTCTGTTAAGCAAGTGCAGCGGTAAAACAAGAATGTGGCTCCTCCAGCCATCATCAACCCAGAAACTTCTCTCACTTCGTGGAGCCACACCTACTACCCCAGAACTGAGATCAGCTACGGGAGCTTTGGTGTGAGTTTCTCTCCCCAAAGGAAAGCCTCACCGCTTACTGGGAGGAGGGAGTCATTATTTTATGTAAAGGAGACTGGGACTGGAGGGGGAAGTGGGGCGCTGGTACCTTTTGGCGGTAAAGTCAAGACCCTCCCCCACGCCCAGTCTCTGTTCTGCAAACTTCTGCTCATCTGGCACACGGACCTGCCGGCCGGCTGCCCTCCCTGCCTGCCGGCGCAGACTTCAGGTCAGACGTCCCTCGGGCTAGTCTCCATACATGGGCACCCGGGAGGCTGGCTGGGGCGCACCCGGACCATGCGCGTGGCAAACCAAGTGCAACTCCGCGGACCAGCACGTGTAATGTACAGCGCTGGGCGCGGCTCCGGGTTTAGGAGCCTCCAGGGGACACGTATCCGTCAGAGTCGGGTCCCTGATGCCAGGAGCCGATGATGGGAAATTGACGAGGTAAACAGCAGGGCGAGAAACTCCCAATAGGTTACCCACCCTTCCTTGGGGAGGGGAGGACCTCCTGTGCCATCACTCCACACGCAGCCACCTCTATGCCAAAGGCTCACACCAGGCAAGAAAACTGGCTATAAGCGTGCCTCAACATCAATCCAACCCGGCTGTGCCCCCTTGGGTGGCTGCCGCCAGCCGAGGGCTCACCTGGGCGCACTGTGGCGCCGGGGGCGCAAGGCGAGGGAGGTTGCTTCTTACCGGAGAAGTCCGTGAGCGCTGCGATCTCTTTGGAACAGACCAGGACAGTGCAGTAGAAGAGGCGCAGGAGCTGCCCGGGAGGTTCTACCTGCCTGCGGGGTCCGGGATGCTGCGCGGGCTGCGGCGCGGGCGGCGGGCGCGCGTGTCCAGGCAGAAGCATGGTGCCCGGCGCGACCTAGAGCGGGCGCGGGCCCGGGGCGCGAAGGGGGTCCCTGGGCAGAGGGCAGCGTCACATGGCGGGGCGAGTCGTTGGCCTGCGGCTCCGCGGCCCCCCGCCACCTCCCGGCTCAGGCTGCCAGAGCCTTTTCCCAGCGCAGGCCAGCCCCGGCTCCCCAGCAAAGGGGAGGGGGCGGAGAAGTGGGGCGGGGCGAGGAGCCCCGGGAAGGATCCGCGTAGTTTCCCCGAGAGGAAATCTCCGCTGCCTCCCCGCGAGAGGAAACGAGGGGGGCCGAAGGGAAAGTGCAGCCTTCGCGCGCCGGGCGGCTGCGGGGGCCGGTCCCTGGCGAGCTGCCCGCCTCGGAGGGCGCCCCCAACAGCGCACCAAGGACCGCGCAACTTGAGCGCCTTTCACTCCTGGGTCCCCGCCCCGGAGACGGCCCGGCACCCCTGGCCCGGCCCGCGCTGGCCCGGCGCCAGCCTCGCCCTGGCTGCGGGAGGAGCGCGGCCGGTGCCCGTGACGCACTTTGGAGCCAGCGCCGCGCGTTGAGCCCAAGAGCCCCCGGGGCCGGGCGGAGGTAGGGGCCGTGGGAAGGTGGGGTCCTGGAGGTGTAGGACCCCAGCACTGACGTCCCTGCGACCTGCGTCGCTCCTCGTGTAGAATCACCAAGCACGCAGTTACCCCATTTCACGGAGGAAGAGACTGAGGCCCCGAGCTTTGCCCAAGCTAACGCAGCCAGGACGGGAAGGAGAAGGGTTTGGGGAGGGGATTTCAAAGCGGGTCAGATGGCTCCAGGGCCGGTTTCTTTCTTCTTTCTCTTCCTACGTTTCCTTTGGGTACTGGTTGTCCAGCAGCGCTCGGAGGATTTGACACTGGCCCGGCATAAATAGCACCGAGCGCTAATAATTGGGCTTTGTTTTAAAATGGGCCACCGCATCTTTCTAAACCTCTCAATTACGCGCGGTGTGACCTAGGCCCAGCCCGTGGGCGAGGAGCGGACTACGTGGCCGGGGCTCGGGGACACAGAGGACAAATGCGTGGGAGCGCGTGGGGGCTCGTAGCTGAGCTCGGGGTGCGGGAACCTGGGGGCCCCAGCGACCCAAACCCCGCGGACTGCGCGAGCGTCCCGGCCGGGCGGCGCCGGCGGCAGGGAGGAGGGCTGGGCCGGCGGGCGCTCGGCACAAAGTGTTCCCGAACACCGCGGGGAGGCCCTGCCAAGTTCTCCGCGGGCCTGACGCGGAAACGTAGATAATGAGGCCCAAGGGCGGGACCAGGCGCACTGCCCCAGCCGGCTCCCAACGGCACTGCCAGCGCCGCACAGTGCGGCGGCCGGGAGGCTTGGGGACAGGAAAACCCGGACGCGCCGATCTACCTGTGGGAACGTCGAGGAGATGCGCCGCAAGGATCCAGGAGGGCTCCAGCAGGCGCTCCGTCGGAGGAACTGGTATTTCTGTCCCCTTCCTCCCAGTCTGGAGGTAGGGTGGCAAGGGCTAAACCTCAATCCTTGTTCAGTGGGACCCATTCTACCGGGCACAGTGAATACTCAAGCTTGGGGCGCTTGGGTGGTGCAGTGGGTTAAGCCTCTTCCTTTGGCTCAGGTCATGATCTCAGGGTCCTGGGAGCCTGCTTCCCACTCTCTCTGCCTGCTTCTCTGCCTACTTGTGATCTCTGTCTGTCAAATAAATAAATAAAATCTTTTTAAAAAATACTCAACCTTCTCCGGGCACCTGGCCAGCTCAGTTGGTAGAACGTGCAACTCTTGATCTCCAGGTTATGAGTTCCGCCCCATGTTGGTTTGTAGAGAATATTAATTTTTTTAATCTTAAAAAAAAAAACAAAACCCTCAACCTTCTCAATAACTTTTGGACATAAGTATTAGTATGCACTTTCTAGATTGGGGAAACTGAGGCTGGGAATGTAGGTAAGGATGCCTAGCACTAGGAGCCACTGAGTAAGTAAGTATTGGTTGCTCAAAACTCGGGTCCCGGGTGTAGCTGGGGTCCCAGCCATTCACTTCTCTGGTTTCAGTATGAAATGGTAAGTGCTAGGGGATGTGCAGTCAGGGAAACTGGCTCCCACATGGTTGGGGGCCGGAGGGGGCCTCCTGCTAAGGTTGTGTAGGCATGAACTTGTTTCCAGGTGCCAGTGTGGGCTCTGTTGCTGACCATGCACACCCATGGTTTCCTTCTCTATAAAGTCTCAGGCTTGCGACCCTTTAATTAGTTAATACACGTGACCAGGACAAGGTCTGAAGCTGGTAAATGCTTGGTCAGTATTAGTCATTATTGGGCACCTGGGTGGTTCAGTCGTTAAGCCTCTGCCTCCAGCTCAAGTCATGATCCCAGGGTCCTGGGATCGAGCCCCGCATCGGGCTCCCTGCTCAGCGGGGAGCCTGTTTCCTCCTCTCTCTCTCTGCCTGCCTCTCTGCCTACTTGTGCTCACTGCTCAGCGGGAAGCCTGCTTCTCTCTCTCCCTCTCGCCCTGCTTGTGTTCTCTCTCTCTCTCGCTATCTCTCTCTGTCAAATAAATAAAATCTTTCTAAAAATATTAGTCATTAATACAGACAGGAGGACAGTGACTGGAGAATCATAAACTAAAAGGGGACACAGAGCAGAAGAGAGGGGGAGCTGAGTGATAGTAAAAATTGTTTTATTGGCTTATAGTTGACATACTATGTTTTGTTATTTTCAGGTGCACAACATAGCGATGGGACAATTCTCTGTATTACCAAATGCTTGTCACAATAAGTATAGTCCCATCTGTCACCACATGTTGTCACAGTATTATTGACTATATTCCCCATACTGTCCTTTTCATCTCCACGACTGATTTATTTTATAACTGGAAGTCTATACCTTTTATTTATTTTTTAAAAGATTTTATTTAGGGACACCTGGGTGGCTCAGTGGGTTAAGCCTCTGCCTTCAGCTCAGGTCATGATCTCAGGGTCCTGGGATCTAGCCCCGCATAGGGCTCCCTGCCCTGATACCCTCTCTCTCTCTTAGCCTACCTCTGCCTACTTGTGATCTCTGTCTGTCAAATAAATAAATAAAATTTTTTTAAAAAGATTTTATTTATTTATTTGACACAGAGAGAGAGAGAGCACACAAGCCGGGGGCGCAGCCCGCAGAGGGAGAAGCAGGCTCCCCGCTGAGCAAGGAGCCCACTGTGGGACTCCATCCCAGGTTCCAGGGATCGTGACCTGAACTGAAGGCAGACACCCTGCTGACTGAGCCACCCAGTCATCCCAAGTTTGTACCTTTTAATCCCCTTCACCTACTTCCCTCATCCTCTCAGCCCCCTCCCTTCTGGCCGCCACGAATTTGTTCTCCGTATTTATGAGTCTGTTTCTGATTTTTAGTTTGTTCATTTGTTATTTTGTTTTGTTTTTAAGGCAAGATGGATAGGAAAGATGGGAACAGTTTGCCAAGAAAAAGCTAGCCAAACCTAGGTGTTTGGGAGGGTGAACATTGTAGAGAAAGGCACCTGTGGGGCACCTGGGTGTCTCAGTCCGTTTAAGCATCTGACTCTTGATCTCAGCTCAGGTCTCCATCTCAGGGTCTTGAGTTCAAGCCCTGCTTTGGAGCCTACTTAAAATAAAAAAGAAGTCTAGAGCAGGCAGGGCAGAAATCAAAGGGTGGGACATGCTGATGTGGAGAGGTTGGCAGCCAGCGCTCAGGGATCCAGAGACTTTGGTGAGCACTTGCATCCTTACCCTAAGTCCTTGGGAGCGTTCCTATCTTTATCCTAAGCCACCAAAAGGTTGTTAGGAGATGAGTGAGGCGATCAGGTGTGTGTTGGTGAAAGACTGGCCTGGCCGCTGAGTGTCCCTGGACTGGAGGGGTCAAATATGGGTCCAGGATTTTGTCCCCAAAAGAAGTGAAAGCAGGGACTCAAACAGACACTTGTCAGACAATATTTTCTGCAGCATTTTCCACAAGAGCCCAAAGGTAGAAGCAGCCCCAGTACCCATTGGCAGATGAGTAGATGAACAAAATGTGGACTAGTATTCAGCCATAAAAAGGAATGATTTCTGATTCCTCCAAACGTTGTACAAGGTGAGACAAGCCAGACACAAGATGATAAACACGTATGATTCCACTTACATGAACTATCTAGAAAAGGCAAATTCATGGAAATGAAAAGTGAATTGGAGGTTACTAAAAGAAGGGAGAATGGAGAATTAGTGCCTAATGGGTCCAGAGCTGTTGTTTGTGGTAATGAAAAAGTTCTGGAAATAGATAGTGGAGATGGTTGCCCAACATGGTGAAAGTAATTAACACCACTGAATTGTACCCTTAAAATGGCAAATTCTATAGGTTTTTACAACTTCAGAAAATTTATAATGTAGTATTCATTTCCTGAAGGTCATTTCCTGTCCATAGAGTTTTTATGGTGCCCCAGAGTTGAGGTGTTTGACTATAATATTTAGAGAGGGGGGAATGAGGGCATAGCAGTAAGTGGTTTTCCTTTGTTGGGGACCCAAAGGGACTTGGAAGTGTGGGGTCCAGAAGAGGAATGACCTTTCCCACCAAGTCCGGCAAGAGGGCTCCTGAAATGTCACTCTTCACAGCGGCCCTTTGAGACAGGTACTACCTAGGATCCAGCTACATCATTCTCACTGGCCTAGTGCAACATAAAAACTTGGGGTTTCTTGTCCAAAAATTATGAAGAATTTCAAGAGAGCGACAGCAGAGCCTGTGAGCCAAGTGTGGGCTCTTCGAGCATGTGGTCTGGAGCAACGGCAAAGCTCACGTCCCCGTGAAGCTGGCCGTGATGCTACGATTGTCTCTAGACCTCAGACGTGGAAACTGACCACACGAACTCCTGCACATCATTTGGGACAGAATCTGAAGCTTTCTTAAACAACAAAGACAAAGAAATCCGGGTTGGCTGCTGGTATGGAGTAAAAGCGTTCTTTTCTGTGGGGTGGCACCATTGTGTGGTCCTTGCACACAGGTGTGAGAAGTGCCTCTGTACTGGCCACCCCCATTCTGTGTAAGAAACATCCTTTGCAGGACATGGTTAATCCCATGCTTTTCCCCCTCCCCCGTCCTCTTTTGAAGCAATCCTGTCCATTCTTTCCAGCTCTAAGGGACATGCCTCTTCGCCTCCATTTTTGAGACCCTGACTCCTTCCCTTTCCGCAGAGCCAAGCCTGTATTGGAGGCTGTGTTTTGTGCTGCGTGCTCGGACTCCAGCCCTGCACCTCACCTCTGTCTCCTACGCCATCCAGGTAAAGTTCTGGCCTTTCAGCGAAGACAGGCGGCAGCCATTCTCAGAAGACACAAGCCACCGTTTGTCAGCCTCAAAGAAACCAACCTTTCAGCCCATGAGAGTGAAGCCGAATGTTGTCCAGAGCTAAAAAGGCTTATTTTTAGAAAGCAACAAACGGTGGTTTGTTTATAGAGCTGGCACCAAAGAGCGACATCAAAAGCAAAAAGCCTGCTCACTGAGGACTGAAGGCTGGGGAGGCACTAGGAAGGTTGTGTGGGGGATGTTGGCCCTGAAGGCTACGGAAGGAGGACTGTAAGAATATGCCGACTGATGTCTGTACGGCAGTCCGTCCAAGGTCAAAGGCATCAACAGCAATAGTGTCCACTCTGCCACACGCAGAAGCATTTGACCTCCCTGCCCTCAGTTTCCGCACATGCAAAATGAAAAGCTTGGGCTGTAAAGTCCGTTTTGGGCTCCAAAAGCCCATGACCTATTTAAATTAGATGTAGGATTTCAGGAAATTGGGCTAAATCTATATGAGTCCTTGACCTTCCTTGATGTTTTCTCAAATGCATTGTTTCATTCATTTCTGTATAGACTACCAGTCTGTTTCAATGCCAACCATATTTTTTCTCTTTCTAAAAGAAGAATGCAATGCAAGCAAGCTTCTGGGGGTTCTTGGAGCACAGGGAATGACTGAATTCTGAGCCATGGGAGATTCCAGAGTGAAAATTCCCAGAGCTCTGTTTCTGAAAGCGAGCACACGCTTCCATGTCAAGACTAGAAGGTGCTGGGTCCCCACAGAAGCTCTAAGGTTGCTCCCTGCTGCCTTCAGCAGACACTGCAGGAAGCTGGGTCTGCCTGAGAGAGACCCGAGTTTGCACCAGAGACCCCCACCCTCCTCCCCACCCTCTTGTCTTCTTGTCCCTTCCCTGCTGGGGCTCGGGCACGCTTCCTACCCAGAGCTCTGCTATCAGAAAGGAAAGCATGCTGATGGAAGGAAGCTCTGTACTATGTTGGGAAGAAGCATGCATAGCTCTGAAAACCAAGCTTGCCCTGCAGGCTGGCAGAGCGTAGGGCAAAGGCTAGTTGTATGGGTCCCACGGTCCGACCTCAGGCACAGCTGTTCGAATCCCAGCTCTTATGTGTGGATAGTGGTGCCGTTTAGAGCTAATATAGCCAAAAGACTAGTCAGAGTAGAAGCCTCATCGGTGGGAGCCATGAAAAGAAATATAGCCATTTCGTGGGAGAGTTAGTGTATTATTTTTATTAAGCCTAAGACAGTGTTTGATTTCCATTTGAACCACTGGGACTGTCCCTGTGACCAAATACACTTTCCTTTCTTAGGTAAGGATGAAAGTAGTTTCCAACGTGTCCATCTCAATGACAGTGGCCCTGGTCCCCTCGTGGGACACTGGAATGGGTTTTAATACCATATTTTGTTTTCTTTCTCCTGTGAACTGGCTAGAACATCGTCTCTGATCCTGGTTTTTGAATATTCTTCTTTTCTCCCCACCTCTTTTCCACTTTGTCAGTCTCCTCAGAGCTGGCTCACCTCCTCCCCCTCTCCCTCGGCCCAGAATGGTCCCTGTCCCCCAACCCACGGTGATACACCCGAGTTCTTGACACCTGGCTTTCCTCCAAAATGGCAGCCAAACCCGACGCCAACCTCCAGAACTTTTTCATCTTGCAAAACTGAAACTCTGTCGCCATTAAACACGAGCTGTCCAGTCACCCGTCCTTCCAGGACCTCACGAACACTATTCTACTTTCTGTCTTTATGAGTTTGACTACCTTACGTGCCCGTGTAGCTGTCCTTTTGTGGCTGGCCTGTTTCACGTAGCATAACGTCCTCAAGATGCATCCGTGTTGTGGCACGTGTCAGAGTCTCCTTCTTTTTCAAGGCCGAGTAACATTCCGCCCGTTGTATGTACGCATTACCTTACCCCCTCTAGGGACTTCGTCTCTCTCCTAAAGAAGAAAAGGGAATGGTCACGCACATGCCCAGATGGTTTCCCTTTGGTCAGCAGCGGTAAAAACCCTTCATCAAAAGCCTCAGGAAGGTGAGCGCTCGGGACCCAGGACTGTTGCAGAGGCGCTGGGGAAGGGAAACACTACAGCTTCCCAAGGTCCAGCTCCTGCACACCAGGCCAGGAGATGCCACGAGGATCTATCAAATGGCGCCCTCTGTAGGTGAGAATCTCAACTTAGGTCAGTAATAGTGACAGGAGCCCATGAATTCCAAAAATAATTTTTTATTGTGGTCAAATATGTATAAGGTAAAATTTACCATTCTAGCCATTTTTAAGCACAGACTTAAGTGGTCTTCAGTACACCTGTATGGTTATGCAACCATTCCGTCCATCCACCTCCAGAACTTTGTCATCCTCAAAAACACGTTAAGCACTAACCCCCCATTTCCCCTCCCCTCGGTCCCTGGCAAGCACCATTCTACATTCCGTGTCTATGACTTTGTCGACTCTCGGTACCTCCCATGAGTGGAATCATACAGTATTTGTCCTTTTGTAACTGGCTTATTTCACTTAGGATAGTGTCCTCAACATTCAGCTATGCCGTAGCAGGTGTCAGAATGTCCCTCCTTCCTGATGTTGAACAATATTCCATTGAGTGGATATATCACATTTCGTTTATCCCGCCGTCTATCCATGGATACTTGGGTCCCTTTCATCTCTTGGTTATGGCGAATAATGTCACTATGAATACAGGTGTACGCCAAAAAAAATTTTTTTTAAATTTAAATGGTCATTCCCAAGAGAGAGTGTACCAAAAGGAAAAAAAAAATTCAAAGTCCGTTGTTAGGAATGCAGGATCAACAAAAGTGAGTTCCGATTAAGGACACAGAGCAGAGGTCGCAGAACTTGGCTCATGGTGCCCTTAATGCCTCATTGGTTTTTCACAGAACCCCTGTGTCAAAACAAAAACAAGAACAAAAGCCTGAACTGCTCTGTTGATTAAATAGCTAGAGCCAAACTCAATAAAAAGTATTTATGCTCCAACAATTTATTGTTTGGGAGACAGTACGTGTTTATTGAAAGGAAGTATTTTAAATGTATTCTTATGTAACTGGTGTAGGAGAGATGTTAGGGTTTGAAGCCGACAGCCAGGAAGAATTCTTGAGATGTCTTTGATGCAAAAAGATGGTTTTATGAAAGCATGGGGACAGGACCTGCGGGCAGAAAGAGCTGCACTGGGGTCATGTGGAGTGGCCCCTGATATACTTGCAAGTTGGGAGGGGCTTAGGGAGAGCCTAAGTCTCTGAGGAATTTTGGAAACAAGCAATACAGCCTAATGTTGAAGCCATGAGCTACCTTGAGTTAGTAGTTTGCAACAGATGTCAGGAATTGCTGTACTTCCTTTAACTTATAAAAATATTCCAACTCGTGAGTCTCCTGTGGCGTTCTCAGTCCTTTGGAACCCCAGTTTGGGAACTGCAAACCCAGAGGATTCCAATACAGTGAAGACCTCCCCTTGCTAGTTCAAGGGTTCCATGAGTGGTTCCCACCTGACTCTCCAGCTGACCTTGATTGCACGCACACCAGCCCCTGTGCTGTTTCTGGAGCTCTCTGATCACCCTCCGGCCTCAGGGCCTTTGCATTTTCTGTAGCTCCTACCTAGAATGTTCTTTCTTCATGGGTTGTCCTGGTTCTTCTCCCTAATCTTTCAGCATCTGCCCTTCTCCGTCTACGTGAATCACCATGACCCACTATAGGTATCTTCAGAGCACTCATGGCGACTAGCTTGCCATTCTATCCATCTTCCTGCACTCTGGGTGATTTGCCCAAAATAAGCCCCTCTGAAAATACAGTTAGGTTGGAAATTAGTGATCCAGGAATGAGGATGACATTACATCCCTAGATGGCATTGGGGATGTAATTCAATGTTAACAAATGCAAAAAGAGGTAAACTGAAACATAAAGACGAATGACAGTAAAGGAAATAATGCCAATAGGCAACATTGTCACAATTTAAACCAGCAAGCCAGGGATGCTCTGAGAGGGGGTGTGAGCGGAGGAGAGGACAGTGTTGCAGCACTGAGCTGCTGGGAGACTTGAAAATCCCGAAGCCTGCTGGGCATGTGAAGAAATGCCTCCACCTCCTGAGGGAGGAAGCACAAAATCACATTGCTAAGGGCATACATACCAGGGCCGGGAGGGATTTGTGGCCATATTCTGCAATCTACCGCACCATCTTTTTCCTTTTGCTTTTTGGTGCCCCTTATTCTGTGACAGATTTTTGGTCCAGTTGTTTCCATTAAAGAGAGCTGATTCTAGGGGTTCGTGAGTGACTCAGTTGATTAAGTGTCTGCCTTTGGCTCAAGTCATGATCCCAGCATCAGGCAGGCTCCCTGCCCAGTGAGGAGCTTGCTTCTCCCTTGCCCTCTGCCTGCCACTCTGCCTACTTGTGCTCTCTCTCTCTGTGTCAAGCAAATAGGTGAAATCTTAAAAAATAAAAAAAAAGTAGTGATTGTAAAAACTACTTAAAACTCCCTCTCCTTCTCCTGCTCTCTCTCTCATACACACACACACACACACACACACACACACACACACACACACGGTCCACAAAAGTCTCCCTTCCTTCTAGAGGTTTTATGGTACATTATTATCACTAAACAGTCTTCTACAATTAAATTTAAATGGCTAATTGAGACCATTCTTCCGCCACTGACTAGGACAGGGGTGGGGCAGTGTTGTGTAAGTATTCGGGGATAGTATTTATTTAGCCTCCCGAGTGTTCTGGGCAGATTTGATGACCTTAACCAGTTCCTGTAGCCTTCTTGGCCACTGCTCCTATGACACCCACAACAACTCTCTGTCTCGCGTCAGGAACAGCAAAATAACACAGAGGAGGATAGTCAGAGAAATGCTCAACCCACATGGGTTTGTCAGCAACTATATTAACAATGGCTGCATCACCAGATTTCGAGAAAGTGGGACCATCTTCCAGCTTCCCGCCCCGCCTGCCCCCCACCCACTCTGACAGCAATCAATCTCTTTCAGCCCAGCACACTTGGCAAGCAGTGTGAGCTGTGTGAGATTCCAGCACAGGTGCATAGCCAGCACTGATTTGGTCTGGATGGTTCTGGATAATCCCCTGAACCATGCAACCAGCTGCTTACCTTGGTGGGTCATTTTTGCTCTCACCAGACAGGTTGCCATGATGAACATTTTTGACGGGGGCATTCTTGGCATTGAAGTCCACGGTGTCCTCAGGAAAAGCTGGAGAGTCTCTCAGGACTTCATGGTACATTTCAACACGCTTGACTTCAGTTATAATGTTGACTGGAGCAAAGGTGACCATCACGCCAGGTCTGAGAACACCAGGCGCCACTTGGCCCACAGGGACAGTACCAATACCTCTATTTTGTGGATGTCCTAGAGGGCCAGACCAAAGGGCTTGCCGGTTGGATGAGACGTGGCAGAATGTCATGCGGATTTTCACGTAGCATGGTCCCACTGGCATTGCAATCTTTATGGGTGACTTTCCATCCCTCGAACCAAGGCGTGCTAGCACTTCGCTCCAGCACGTTGTCACCATTCCAACCAGAAATTGGCACAAAATGCTACTGTGTCGGGGTTGTAGCCAACTTTTTAAAATGTAGGTGCTGACTTCCTTAACGATTTCCACATACCTCTTCTGGCTGAAGAAATTCCTCTTGTTAATATCAGTAATTAGTTGTTTCATGCCCAGTGTACGAGCCAGAGGGTATTCTCCTGGGTCTGCCCATTCTCGGAGATACCTGCTTCAAAGTCACCGACGCCAGCAGCAACAATTAGGACAGTACAGTCAGCTTGAGAGGTGCTATGATCACGTTTTTGATAAAGCCTCCATGTCCTGGGGCATCAATGCTGGTCACGTAATACTTGCTGGTCTCCAATTTCCACGGAGAGATATCAATGGTGATACCAGCTTATTGTTCAACTTTAAGCATACCCAAGCCCCAGGGCATCCTTGAAGGGCCCCTTTCCCATCTCAGAAGCCTCTCTTTAATTCTTCAATGCTTCTCTTGTGGATCCTACCTCACGTGTCGATCAGATGACTGGTAGGGTGGACTTGCCTGATCTATGTGTCTAGTGATGATGGTGTTGATAGGAACCTTTTCTGTCCCATCTGGCTTAGCTTCAGCAGTGGTTTTCACAACACCCATGTTCTGATGGCAAACCCATCGCAAAATAGCGGTGCCATGTTTCTTGTGTGTCAAGTTGCTATATAGGCAGAGATCTTCATTTCAAATAAACTTTTTAGGATGGAATATTCCAGACTTACAGAAAAGTAAAAAAGAGAGGGATTCTGTACATCATCACCCAGTTTCCTGTAATATCTGTACTTTGCATGCTTATATGGTACATTTGTTAAAACTAAGAAATCTCATTGGTACTCTGTTACTAAGTAAAGCCCAGGCTGGATTCGCAGTTCACCAGCTTTTGCCCTGAGGTCCTTTTTCTGTTCCAGGATCCAGTCCAGGGTATTGAAGTGCTTTGTATTGTCATGTCTCCCCTGTCTTAACTGATCTGTGACAGTTTCCAAGTCTTTCTTTGTTTGTCATGATCTTGACAGTTTTAAGGTAGAGGTGATGTATTTTTTTAGACTGTCCTTCAATTTGGGTTTGTCTGACATCTTTCGCGTGATTGGGCTGAGGTTAAGGGTTTGGGGAAAGGATACTACAAAGGTGATGTCCTTCTCATTTATCACATCAAGGGTACATGATAGCAATGGAACTTATCACTGGTGATGTTAAACTTGACCACTCAGTTAAGGTAGTGTTGGCCATGTTTCTCCACTATGACTCACCAATTTCCCTCTATCCTAATCTAATCTTTGGGAGTTATGCACTAAGTCTCCACTGGTGGGGCTGTGTGTATGAATTAAGCTCCATTTCTTGGAGCAGGGAATACCTACACATATTATTTGGATGATTTTTGTAAGAAAAATTTGTAAGGAAACTTACTTTGTAAGGAAGATTTTCTCCCCCATTTCTTTATTCGATCATTTTTTATATCAGTATAGACTTAGGTATATTTGTTTTATACCATAGATGATAATCTAATACTATGTTCATTATTTTGTCACTTAGATTATTCCACTAGGAATTATTTCAGGTTGGTTCCTGTGTCCCTTTGGTTTATTCCTTCCCTCCCCTCCATTTTTTCCTCCTGTGTTTTGTACTTTATGATGCTATGAGATGCTCCAGGCTCATTTCATGTGCTCTCTCTCCCAGCCATAGAATCAGCCACTTCTCCAGGGAGTCCTGGTTCCTTTTATTTGCTAATGATATTAAAAACCAAGATCAGGGGCACCTGGGTGGCTCAGTTGGTTGAGCATCTGCCTTTGGCTCAGGTCGTGATCCTGGGGTCCTGGAATCCAGTCCCATGTCAGGCTCCCTGCTCGATGCTGGGGTAGGGGGTGAAAGGTATCTGCTTCTCCCTCTGCCCCTCCCCCTCATGCGCGTGCATGTGCACATGTGTACACCCTCTCTCTCCCTCTCTCTCTTGCAAAAATAAATAAAATCTTTAAAACAAAAACAAAAACAAAAAACAAGATCTGGGCACCAGGTGTGGTAATTACTACTGGAGTGCCCCTACATTTAGGTCCCATCAGTGAAGAGAGCTAAGAAATGTATGCATATGTACCAACCAACTGAGGTAGAATACATGTGTTCACGTACATCTGTATCTATTCATTTCTGTTCATACTCAGCTAAACATGAGATCATACTGATGTCTCTAATTCCAATCCAGTCCCACAGGGTTCTTTCTACCCCAGCCTTCCTGGTTGTATGTAACTTTCCTCTCCAACAGTGGGAAGCCTGGCCCACATTATCCCCCGTCCATTTACGTATTTGTTCAACCCCAGGTTGTGCATAAAGCAGTCTGGGAGTTGTTAATCTATACTGCCATAACATGGCTCTTTGAGTCTGTGTTCTGCTCCCCTGGGCTATTTGTCAGGTCTCTTACCATCACCAGTGTGATCTGATCATTAAAACCTTGAAAATGTCTTCGTGCATGATAAGGAAGACCCTATTATTCTTTTTGACTTAATCATTCACAGACTTTTATTTCTCTATACAAAGTTATCAGGATTTTTTGAGTTTCTTAATTTTGACTGAAATGGCAGAGGTTTTATAGCTTGATTTAGGAAGAGTTAAAGATTTACAATGTGAAGACATGCTTCTGTAAACATAATATGGCTCTTCATTCAGTTAGATGGTCTTTCACAGTGTTCTCCTTGACCATGCTGTGCAGTATTTTTTAGTTTAATTCTGAGATAATTCTGTGGTTTTCGCCCTCTTTGTGAATGGTGTCCTGTTTTCTACTAGGGTTTTTTTTATTTTTTAATAAGAGACAATTTTTATTTATTTGTCATTTAAATTCAATTAATTCGTATGTAGTGTCTTACTAGTTTCAGAGGTAGAGTTTAGTGATTCATCTACTATACTTTTCAATAGCTATTGCTAAAATAGAGGGGATGACACTGAGGTGGTAATTTGATCTCACTTCTGACAACCTTGTGCAACTCTAGTGTTTCTGTTGAATTTTCTAAGTAGATGACAGTTTTATCTCTGTTAATTCTTTCATATTTTTGTGGTTGTTGTTCTTACCTCATCTCATTACCCAAGACCTTTAGTAACAGAGAGCAGCGCAGATCATGGGCATCCCCGTCTTTTCTATTGTTCTCAGTCACAGTTCAAGTGTACCAACAGTTTTTCTATTACACATGATGGTTGCTGCAGGCTTACTGTACATATAGTGATTATCAAGTTAAGGAAGATTTTTCTATTCCTAGTTTTATGGGGATTTAAAAAATCATAGAGATTTTTTTCAAATGTATTTTTTAAAAGATTTTATTTAGTTATTTCAGAGAAAGAGAGAACACGAGTGGGAAGTGGGAGGTAGGGAAAGAGGGAGAGGGAGAAGCAGTCTCCTCAATGAGTGGGGAGCCCGGCACAGGGCTCAATCTCAGGACCCCAGGATCATGACCTGAGCCAAAGGCAGATGCCTAACCGACTGAGTCACCCAAGCACCCCTTGAATGTTTTTTCCATCTGTTGAGATAATAATTGGCTTTTCTGCTTTAATTCATTAATGTGGTAAATGACATAGAGCCATCCTTGTATTTCTTGTTTTTTAAGAACAGGGTTGGTTCCGGTTAGCTAATATTTTATTTAAACACATTTATGTCCCTAAGGGAAATAAGCCCATCATTTTCTTACTTTGTATTATCTTTAGCTAGTTTTGCATTTAAGTTGTATTAGCCTCATACAAGATGTTAGGATGCTTTCCTTCTCTCTTGTTTTATGGACCAAACTGAGTAAAATAGAGATTATCTGTTTCCTAAAAGATTGCTACCATTTACCTGAAAAATCTTCTGTACCTTGAGAAAAATTAGATTATCATGTGATTTTATTCAATGTCATTTAATTTAATTTAATTCTTTTATTTATTTATTCATTTTATTTAATATCATTTTCCTTTATTTAATGTCATTTAATTTAGTTTAATTAATTCTATTGAAACTTTCTGGTGCCTTTTGTGCCAATTTTGGTATTTTTGACCTTTTCCAGAAATATATCTGTTCCTTTTTGTTTTGAAAGTTTTTGAGAATAGTTGTTTATAATTTTTTTATTATTTAAAATCCTCCCATGGTTTGTTTACTTAACCTAAAAAACAAGAACAGGCCACCTGGGTGGTTCAGTGGGTTAAAGCCTCTGTCTTCCACTCAGGTCATGGTCCCAGGGTCCTGGGATCGAGCCTCGAGTCAAGCTCTCTGCTCGCGGGGAGCCTGCTTCCTCCTCTCTCTCACTCTCTGCCTGCCTCTCTGCCTCCTTGTGATCTCTGTCTGTCAAATAAATAAATAAATAGATAGATTAAAAACTTAAAAAAAAAAAAAAACAAGAACAAACGGCTTTTGGAGTCTGGATATTCTTTAGCTGTTGTTGTTACTGTTGTTTTTTCATTCTCTTTGTAATCGATTTCCCTCCTTGTTTTTGCTTCTTTTCCCTTCTTATTTCTTTGGCTTGTTTCTGTTCTACTTTTTCCAGTTCTTGGAAAAAGTTCGTGATCTGAACATGCATTATTAATTATTAGCTCATTTGTTTTCAATTGTTCTTGATTTCTGATAAAAGTATTTTAAGCTATAAATTTTCCTTCTAGCACTATGCCCCACAGACTTTGATGTATAAAGTTTTCATTTTGCTACATTCCAAATCTTTCATAACTTCTCATATGCTTCCCAAGGATTACTTAGTAAAAGTTCCCTCCCACACCCCCAGCCTTATGGGGTTTTAAAAAACCTATCCTCTTATTATCGAGGTTACATTTTATTGCTTGGTGTTCAGAGGACATGGTCTGTAAATGTTGATTTTTTTTTTTTTTTTTTTTTAGTTTATTGGGACCTCCTTTTTAGCCTAGAATGTGGTCAATTTTTATGACTTCCATATTATTTCAAAAGAACACATATTAGGTATAAAGTTCTATTACTACCTATCAATTTGAGTGCGTTGTGATTCAAATTTTCTATATTTTCTCGTATTTCTGTGTAATGATAAGATGGTAGGCTGGTCTTCATAATATCTTTAAAGTTTATCATTTGATATTTTACCGTCTAAATTGGGTATGAATTTTGCTACATTTTGCTGTTCGAAGAATAGGGCTGTTAATTCAATAACCTAGTACTTTGAGTGGTCTGGTCTAAGACCCTTGTCACCAACATATTTATTGAGGACTTGACTCTTGTATGTATTGTCCTGGTAGAATCAGTGCATCCTTCCTGGATTTGGAAGTCTATTTTTAAAAACTGAGTCATGTCCCCCAATTACAAAATGTAACATATGGGATGACGGCTGGAGTTCACACGCAAATTCATGCACCAGGGTCAGAAGCTCCTCTCCTCCTGGCCCATGCCCTCTTCGTGTCCCCCCACCCGCACTCGCATTCCCATTCGATGTCACAACTACTAGACGTTCGTTTTGGAGGTTGAGATCTCCAGGTGTCCTCTTTTAAGGTATAAAAATATTTTCACAAGTTGGTTACAAATTGCTATTATTCTCCAACTTTTAATGGTGAATGTATCAGATTTCTCTGTTTTCCGGTGGTTGGCTAGAGATACTTTTCTAGGGAAAAGGTTATGGAGGAAGGACAGGGATGAAGGTGGACTAGCACCGGGAGGGAGCCGGAAAAAGGAATACTAGAGAGGGGCGTTTTCCAAGGAGACGACCTCTGGGCGAGCAGCTGGGGCTTTAGGAAGACGGGGGTGGGGGTGGGGGGGGGGGGGTGGGGGGGTGGGGGGGGTGGCAAGCAGCAAGAAGGTGCTGGGCAGACAGCCATGGGGAAGCGGGCAAGCAGAGCCTGGACTTGGGAGATTCAAGAAGACAAACTTCATATATATCAGTTTTTTATCAAGACGAGCTCATTTATACCATATTGGACAGGAGGGCAACATCTTCTACTTTTCTTCAATTTTGCTTTAGAAAAGAAAAGAAGGCAAATTTTATGCTCCTGTTTTCTTCTCTGCTTCATTGTCATTTCAGTAAGAAGCCCCCAGTGATAAAACCTGGATCATACTAATGTGACGTGTCTATTTGTCAAATAATTCATTTGCAATTAGCAGAAGGCTCTTGAATATATCACCTTGGGCTCATGGCTGAATTCTTTATTGCTGTTGAACTTACCAGATGTGTCATGTTCTCGGTGATACTTTAAGTCCCTTGTGGGTAGGTATACTGTGTTACACTTTTTTTTTTCAATCTATTACAGCTGGTTGTATCGTGCAAAGCACACAGCAAATATTGGTGGATATTGGTGTTTTGTTGACTTGAATTGAGAAACTCTAGGTTTACTTACCTTTTCTAGCTTATGTACATGGTGTCCTTCACCTGAGACAAAGTGGCTGTCTTTGAAAAAATACTTCATTTTGCTCACTGCTAAGCAAGCTGATGATGGAACTGTCTTGATCTCATAAGGACTGCACCAAAACACTCATCACCAAAGAGAAAAAAACTTGCATCAGAATGAAGAAATTCCATATCTCTCCTCTCTATGTGAATGCATTAGCAAGCTTTTAGCCAGATGAAATAATACAGGGTAAGCTATCTTGATAACTTTTTCTTGTGTACAGCAATGTCTACTGTTCACCTTCTGAGTGTCTGCAATAAACATGCTTTAATATGAACTTAATAGTGGCTCTGATTCAGTTTCTCCTTTTACCCCTTTCCAGAATTTGAAATTAAACTTCTAAGATTGAAATAGAAGACACACACACACTCACACACACACACACACACACACACACACCCCAGTTGTGAGTAAGAAGTGTTGTGACTAGAGATGAATTGGTTGGCTGTTAGAGGTTGGACGCTTCCATTGGCTAATTCACTACAGTCCAGGGGCCAGTTCACAAGGTTGTAGACTCAAAATCCTACAGCCTGAGGCTTTTTGATCCAAGAGACAAACTTTTAGAATAGGCTGAACATTAACCAAGACATTTACTTATTCAATAAATATTTATTGAACCTTATGATGTACCACATCTGTCCTAGGTAGTGAGAGTAGCACACAGAACTTTGTTTTGTGCCATTATAGAGTGTATGTTTTAATAAAGGAGCTTGACAAACAAGTGAATATCTAAGACCACTGCTGGTATTAAAGGTAATAAAGGAAAACAGAAGAGGATAAGAAAAAGGGGAGATGTGGATAGGAAGAGCGCACATGAGATGAAAGTATGAGTCATGCGAGGTCCGGGCAGAGTTTTAGGGAAAGCAGCAAGTGCAAAGACTCCAGCCTAGTACATCATGAAAACAGTGGTGTTTATCATCAGTAGACTAGAATGTTCTTTGGGGCAAGTAATGCCCTTTCCTTCCATGCAGGCCTTTAATACAGAAAGCCATGTCACTACCTGGAGGTTGTTCGGTAAGCCTGGTATCTGAACGTGGGGTTAGCTAACTGGTGGCAATAATTCACAGCGTCAGGCTGGTCTGAAGCATCTAGCCATGTTCCTGAGCCATGGCTCACCAGGCATATCTCTGGATAAGGCTGGATTGGACTGGGACAACCTTTTCTTTTTTTTTTTTTTTTTTTTTTTTTTTTTTTTGCTTTTAAACTGAGGACAGTAACTGTAGTTAGAATAAACTGGATGAGTGTTTCCAACACTTATTAGCTGGGTAATACTGGCACGCTCCCTCACCCTCTCTTAGTCTTTGTAAAGAGAGACGATGATTTGCCCAAGGTCACACAGGCAGAAACTGAATATAGGGCTTCTGATTGTTTTATCTCTTTCCCTGCTGCCTCTTTGGGTCACCCTGGTTGCAAACAAAGTTGGTGGTTGGCAATTAACCACAGAAGAGCACCAATGCAGACAATTAAGAGTTAAGTCTCTCTTTATTGATTAGAGTGTTGCCCTTTACAGCTTGAATTTTGAGCATATCGTTGTCTATTAATACCGCCACATCAGCTCAAATCTGCCATTCGGACTCCATCTGACTTGCCCACAACACAGGCATTTCCACGGGTTCCCTCACCTTGCGGGGTTTGAGGTTCAGGGTCAACACGGGGGCTTTTTCTGTTAGAGATTCTAAATCCCAACAGGCCGCAGCAGGCCACACTAATGGATGTTCATTACACTTCTGTTTATAGAATACAGGACCCTATTACCTCAGACTAGGAGACAACCTCATGGAGAATTCCAGGAATCACCAAGTCACTCAATTAATGAGCTGGTTCATGATTTATTTAAACACATAACCAAGTATTGATGAAACCATATTAAGAAATGGGCCAGTCTGTTTTTACTCATTCATTTAAACCTCTATTTTATTGCAAAGCATTTAATACGGCTCTCAAGTCATCGACAGCTGACAAAACACGGGGCTTTATTTCCCATCAAAGCAGTTTTTCATACACTGCATCACTTTCTCAGCTAGGGCGGGGGTGGGGCGCCGGGGGACAGCCCCGGAGACTAGGTAGGGCTGGATCTGCCGGCTCCACTTCAAGGATGGGAACTTGGATGTGGAAGCCGCTGTCCTGTCCAAGAAGGGTTTTCCAGAAGTTAAGCGTCCCCCGCACCTGCTTGCCGGAAGGGTTCACGTCCTCCCACCCATTTGAGGAAGACTGGGATGGAGGCCATTGTGGGGCTGCACCCCATCAGACAACCCATCTGGTTCGTGCTGTGACACAGGGTGCGGTCGGAGTTAGGGGCACCCGCACGGCCCTCGGCACGGGTGCGCGAGGGAGGATCTTCCGCCCTAGACCGCCCGGTACCTAGCCAGGGGCATCCACCCTCCCGGCCAACTCGCAGGGCCTCACATGGGCAAAGCATCCAATCCCACTGCGTGTCAAGAAGTGTTTCTGCCGGCAGCGTCAGGGCGCCCTCAGGTCAAGAACTGGTCCTGGTGTGCAGCCGCGACGCCCGGGAGCTCTCGCCCTCGGGGAATGGAGGGCCCCCGGGGCTCTACCTGCCGAGAACCCTCGGGGGGCTGCGGGGGCTGGAGGCTCCTCCTCACCGCGGCCGGGTGGGAGTGCCAGGGGGTGTCCGCTCGTCCTAGGAAGCGAGCCAGCCGGCGGAGACTCCGAAACGGGCGAAACCTGGGAGCTCAGAGGCTGCGTCACCTCCACCTCCCCTACAGCGAACCCGCTTCCGGCTTTCCCTCAGGCCACGCCCCTTCCCGCCCCTCCCCGCCCCAGTACCCGCCCCGCCCCGCCCCAGTACCCGCCCCTTCCGCCTGTCTCGGCCCTTGCGTCCCCGCCCCTGACACCGCCCCCCTCGTAAGGCCCGCCTCTTCCGGCGCACGTGTGGACAGGGACCCCGGGAGGCGCTGCCTCGTTTTCCGCGCGTCCCTTGCCGGGTCGCGGTGTGTGTGGATCGCGGTGCGCCGCTGCGCTCTCGGCCATGGGGGTCCCCAAGAGGAAGGCCCCGAGCGGCCAGGACGGCGCGGGTCCCCGCTTGGGCGCAGCCAAGCGGGCCCGCTCCGAAGAGCTCACGGGCGTGCGCTTCAAGGCTCAGCTGCGGGACCCGAAGGGCGCCGAGCCGGGTGAGTGCGGGGCCAGCCGGGGCGGGGAGCACGTGCGAGCGAGGCGGGTCCCGGCCGCGGCCCTGTGCGAGGCTCAGCCTTCCCATGTGCAGCTGTTCCCATGTGCTCCTGGTTTGCAGACGGGAAAACCGAGGCCGCGGCGCTCGGGCCTCCTGAGTCCCGGGGGCCGGGGCCGCTGTAGGGCCGCGCGCTGCAGGTACTTCCTTACCCTGGGCTGTCAGGGACGGCCAGAGGCCGCCTTGCTCGGTTGTGACAGTTCCACGCGTCTACACGCCTCCCGTGGCCAGGCAGCATCCCCCAGCAGGCCCTAAGACTTTTCTCATTGCAGTTGTCTGGGAGGCAAATACCGTCACCCAACGGACGGCCCTTAAAACTGCTTACCGAGTCGCAACTGTGAGTCAGCTCGGGGCTGCTCAGTGAGGCCGTTTGCTACTTCTCCGGCCGTCAGCGCTGTTTTCAGTAGCTTTGGCCGTCCAGCTCTCACGCCGATCTGATGACACGAAGTAAAGCTACTGCCTGAAGCCCCACAAGGACTTGTCAGTTGACCAGGATCGGACTAGCGACCATGATGGAGCCGATTCTGTAATTTCGCATTCTGAAAAGTGTGATCACCCTTCTTCACAGCTTCTTGTAATCCATTAGGAAGTAATGTAGGTTAGGAGGGACTAAAAGTGCAATCGAATATGCCAGTATGGGGAGACACTGGTACTCCGTCAGAATAAGACAGTAAGCCTGTCTCTCAGGTTAAGCTGATGGCCAGAGTAGCCCCAGTTAATGACTTGTCTTCCGTACATTTTGCTTTTAAACATTTGATGTCTGCAACGGGCAGCCAGTGCTATGAAGATGATACCTGCTTTAGCTCAGAATTCTACATTTCATTCATTTATTTATTCATTATTTACTAGGGGCTGTTATTTGCTGGGTAGAGATAAAATGATGAGTAAAAAGTCAGACAGGTGCTTCAGTTATGGAGTATATGAGTAGTGCAGTAGGGAAGATGGATGTCAGTCAATAAAATCACATAGGAAGGGGCGCCTGGGTGGCTCAGTGGGTTAGGCCCCTGCCTTCAGCTCAGGTTGTGATCTTGGAGTCCTGGGATCGATCCCTGCGTCTGGCTGTCTGCTCAGCGGGGAACCTGCCCCCCCCCCCCCCGCCTGCCTCTGCCTGCTTGTGATCTCTCTCTCTCTGTCAATAAATAGAATCTTTAAAAAAAAAAAAATCACATAGGAAGAGCTCTAAGTACCAGTCCTCCAACCTGGTGTCTTTGGGCCTCAGATCTAATCGGGGAGATCAAAGAAGTCTTCCCAGAGGCAGTGGCTTTTCAGTGGAGTTGTAGGATGGGGTAGGAACAGGGATTGGAACTTTTGTGGCAGAAGAAAGAGCACACTTAATTATTTAAAAGATTGTATTCGTGTACATATTCATCATTTTGCTCAGAGAGCTCCGTGGCCTTCGGTTGCTTCATTTGAATAGGTTTCCCAAGGAAACTCAGGTGACAGGAGATGGGTACAGAAGAAGTAGTTGGAAGATGGGGCAAAACTGAAGTCAGAGGGGGACAGGTGGTGAATCCTTTGAATGAGGGTGTGTTGCATTCATCTTTGAACCTGGTCTCTATCTTGGATTCTCTTTCCCTGTTGATATGTTCTCATAACTTCCTATGATGAGATCTCCTGTTGGAAAGATCAGAAAAGAGGAATTGACAGATGTCAGGGTTTTGTTTGCATCCATTGTTATTTTTGTGTTGTTCTTTTCCCAGCTTTATTGAGATATTATTGACATAACTGATGGAAGTTTAAGGTATACAGTAGGCTGCTGACACCCGTATACTGTGAAATGATTACCACAATAAGCTTAGTCAACACCTCCATCCCCTCACATAATTACTGTTTTTTGTGTGCGATAGCATTCAAGATCTACACTCTGAATAACTTCCTAGTGTATGATACAGTACTGTTAATTATAGTCGCCATGCTGTACAGTAGATCCCCAGAACTTACTCATCTTACTATTTTTTTAAGTAAGCTCTACCCCCAATGTGGGGCTCAAACTCACAGCCCCGAGATTAAAAGTCATATGCTCTACCTACTGAATCAGCCAGGTGCCCCAGAACTTAACTCATCTTATAGCTGGAAGTTTGAACCCTTTGACTCAGCCCCTGGCAACTACCGTTCTGCTCTCTTTTTCTTTTTCTTTCTTTCTTTTTTTTTTAAGATTTTATTTGTCAGTTTCAGAGTGAGAGAGAGAACCAGCACAAGGAGGGGCAGAGGGCGAGGTAGAAACACCCCACTGAGCAAGGAGCCCAGCGTGGGGCTTGATCCCAGGACCCTGGGACCATGACCTGAGCTGAAGGCAGATGCTTAACCGACTGAGCCACCTACGTGCCCTTCTGCTGGCTTTTTCTATGAGTTTGGCTCTTTTAGGTTCCCCATATAGGTAGAACATCCAGCATCTGTTTTTCTCTAAGTTATTTTGCTCAGTGCTCGCAAAGGTCCCTACGTGTTGCAAAAGGCAGAATTTCCCCCCTTTTCAGGGTGAATAACATTCCATTGTAAGTAGATCTACATATAGATCTAGATATTCCACATTTTCTTGATCTCTTCTCTGATTTTACCCCCATGGGGTAGGAAGAGAACTTCAGGGTTAGATTGGTCAAGACCCAGAGGGTGCCCGGAAGCGGATGGGTGGCAGGTTCAGGGAGGATCACTGCATCGAGAAGGGTTGCGCTCTAAAGCAGTTGCCTGTTCCCTCCCTGGGGATAGAGAAGAGGCCGGGTCCGAGCCCTCGCCGTCCCCCTCTCCAGTCTCCACATCGCTGCTGTGTTCTCCCTCCCGGTAAGGGGCAGTTCCAGTCGCCTGGATGCTCCTGCCGGGGTCCGCCTCTGGCTTGTGATTGTTGCTCAGGAGATGGTCCTTGTTAAATTGGAGCATTCTTCTTATTTCAGCCTTGGAAGCGTTTGTCGCTGCTGCCAAGAAGCTGCCGCAAGAAGACGCGTATGACGTTGTGGAAGGCTACATCAAGATTTCTGTCGAGTGTGCCGAGATGTTCCAGCTCCTGAGTGGGGAGAAGCGACCAGAAAGTGAAGTAGGTTCTTCCTTACCTGGCTTGCTGAAGAGGAGAAAAGTTCATGCCACTATTGTGTTAAGCTTGAGGGAGAGAGATGTGATAGAAATTTCTAGGACGTTTCCAGCTTTCTAGAGAAGACAGTGCTCTGTGCCTGTGCTGTAGGAATACATTCAGTTTTGCACCATGACTTTGTAAAGCATTTTAATGGAAAGCTCTCCCTTCTTATTGGTGAATGATACCAGGAGGAAGGATCCTAGATTCTTACTCCAAATGCATTTGGTTTTGACATTGTTTGTTTTTAAGTTATCTCTACACCCAACGTGGGGCTCAAACTGGCAGCCCCAAGATCAGGAGTCGCACGCTGTACCGACTGAGCGGGTCAGGTACCCCCTTGATGTGATTTGCTTTAACAAAGAGGGAATAGAAACTGTGTGTCGTGGGTGCAGACACATACTGAGTTGACTGTGGTTTTCTGGTTCCAAAGAGGTTCAAAATTTGGGATGTTTATGGACTTGTTACAATCTCAGTGTTATTGCTGTAAGGCTGTAGACCTGAATATCCCCAAAGTGGTGAGTCCTGGCCATGAGTAGAAATTTTGTCTTTTCATTTCATTTGGCATAATTGTAAGCAAGTCTCTGTTTAGCTGGACTGTGGGAGCTAGACTGATTGCAGAGCCCGGGGTCTTCAGAGCCGCCCGCTAAGCTGCCACCTTCCCGCCTCTGGCTCAGGGTCTGTTGAAGGTTTTAAAGTGTCTATGGCTAAGACAAGAGGAACATAGGTACCGAGGCAAAAAACAAAGGAACTGATTGGTATGTGTTTCAATTCTGTCTTTGCAGATGCTACTAATATTCCAGGTTTTCGAGGCCATCCTGTTGCGGACAGCAAGCGACCTTTCCCATTTTCACGTTGTGGGGACCAACATCGTGAAGAAGCTGATGAACAATCACATGAAGCTCATCTGCGAGTCCCTGTATGCCTCGGGCTACAGGTAAGTTGCCCTTCTGCGGCAGGACTGGCCATGGGCGCGGTCTGCGTTCAGCTGTCCCGGAGTGCACTTGACCTTCCCTCCACTCGGAAAGCAGAGCTGAGCGGTTCCTGAGGCCCTCGGGGCGGTGGCTCTTCCCCTGCTGCCCCTGTCGACTGGCCCCTCGCTGTCGCCGACTCCTCCTGTGCGTCCGTCTCCCTTCTACCCTGCTGTCCCCTTGCTGTCGTGGGAACCCGTGATTGCAGACATTCCATTGCCCGTCCTTCTGCCCGGTGGTTCTCTGTGGTGATCTCTCGCTCCCTCTCCACTTTAGGACTCTGCAGTGAGCAGGCGTCATCTCCGGAAGTCCTTGTTTCGTCACCTCCCCCGTCCACTGTCCCTTTCTGTCTGCTGGTTTGTGGACAGAAGTGTCTGTAGGTCTGTTTGTGCAACTGGACATTTGACATAATACTCCATGTCTGTCCGTTGACTGTCTGCTTCTGTTCACTCGAATAAAAGGGGCGTACAGGTGGGGTCCTTGACTGTTCAAGAAGGTGTAGTTTTCCACCATCTAGAACAGTGCCTGGAGTGTGGTGGGTGTGCAGTAAGCCACGGATGCCGGGTGGCCATGGAATGGAAAGGCTGCGGAGAGCTTGCTGTTGGAGATGCACACTGCAGAGAAGTCTTCCCCTGCACCCTGCCTTTGCGGGGATGAGCCACGGGGCACCCGGTTATAGGACGATTTGCTGCAGAGAGAAACCGCCATCTTCTTTGTGTCATATTTTGTATTCTTGGATTCTTGTCAGCCAGCTTTTAAGCTTTATTTGGAGATTTTGTTAAATTGTGTCTTTTTGGTTTTGTTTTTTTAAAGCACGTCTGCATGTCTCTTTCCTTTCTCTTTCTGGCTTGGACATGGCAGACCCCACAACCAGGAGCACAGCTGATTTTGTGCTTCTGCTGTCTCTAATATGCCTGATTTCCTTGTCCCTCTGCAGGATGGCTCGAGCCTGCCTGAACCTGATGGCTGCCATGGTGACCCAGGGTCCCGAGGCTGCCAGGGACGTCTGCAGCCATTTTGATCTGAATAAAAAGACCTTGTACACCCTGGCGTCCAAGAGGGATTCCAAGGTGAGGAGTTCTGAGCATCTCGTACCTCCTGGGTATTTCTTTTTCCCTTTGGAGGGTCACAGTGGTTTGTTTGTCGTCCTTTCTCTGGCCTTGGTCCCCACGTGGGTGGAGTAGGAGGCCAGTGTGTGCAGAAATGTATGGCAGAGCCTGAACGACAGGGACATCTGAGGACAGTGTCTCTGGGGGCTCAGCCTTGCTGTGCTTGGCCCGTGAGCGTTTTCACGGAGTAAAGGAAATCATCTCCATGTGCTTTGTGGCGTGGACCCTGTGGGGCATCCCAGTCCTGTTCCTATTCTGTTCACTTCGGAGAAATCCCTTGAAAGTTTAAACCAGTGACATCATCCAAAAGGACATTTATAACTTTTTAATGTTTCCCGCATCTCCCGTCAGTAAGTCTGATGACTGGGTGCTAGAATTTGCCAAAGAGAATGGAGGTGGGAATGGTTTTCAGGAGAGCTGTTAACAAAAGAAGTTTCTGGGTAGCTCCAGAAGTTCCACTTGGGTTTGGAAAGCACAAGTTTGAGGACTCGGAAGCTGGAGGGAGGGGCCGCGTGCCAGCTGCAGGTTGTCTCAGGCCTCGCTGCTGGCCCCCTTTCCCACCCCCCCTTCCTCAGCACAGACTGCAGACCGACAGCCAGCCGACCGACAGCCAGCCTGTCTGCTGAGGTGGAGAAGCCTGCTAGCGTGATTTACTCCTGCACCCTGTCTTGTCTCTCCCCAGGCAGTTAGTAAGTTTCCACTCTGCCAGGCCCTAGACTGGAAGTGAATCCTCGTGACGCCGGGTGACTTTCCTGGCTTTGTGAGGCTGTGAGGCCTGGAGTTAGGGTTTTCCCGGCACGACAAATAAGGTGTTCTTCTGAGGAAAAAATTCCAGGTCTTAGTGTCTCATGGATACTCGTCTTTATTATCAGGAGTTATTTACACACTATGGGTGTGTCAACAGATTCCGTTCTTTGAGGAACGGCTGCTGACAGTTAAATGCGTTCCTCATAAAAAGAATTTGCGTGCTGTTTGCACACTAGGGCAGATGTCATGGGTCTTTGGTCTCACTTGGCAGTCGGCCTGCCAGTACTTATCCATCCGATTCCCCTTCCGCTTCCACCCCGTCTCTCTTGACCTCAGCCAGCTCAGCCCCGCAAGTAAAATATGTCAGGACCCCGACCACCCACGTCGGAGTCACAACGAGGGAAGGAGCACCGGCTGTAGGCTGTGCGGGCCTGCTTCACCGCAAGGTCCTCTTGGCAAGTTGTATATTACGTCTCCTTGGTCTGTAAAATGGGAATTATTGTCAGGACGAAAGTATTTTTACTTTAGGGTGTACATTAAATATTTCATTGTTGGGAATATTTATTTATTTATTTATTTTAAAGATTTTATTTATTTGATAGAGGTCACAAGTAGGCAGAGAGGCAGGCAGAGAGAGGGGAGGAAGCAGGCTCCCCAGTGAGCAGAGAGCCCGTTGTGGGGCTCGATCCCAGGACCCTAAGATCATGACCTGAGCCGAGGGCAGAGGCTTAACCCAGTGAGCCACCCAGGTGCCCCGGGAATGATTTTTAGACAATGTCCCATTCGTTAGGGACATTAAAAACTAGCGGCACAGAGAACCCCCACATACCCGTCGTCCAGCTGCAGACACAGTTACCTCTGCCATGTGTTGGTTGGTTTGGGGGGCAGTCGAGGCAGTCAGAGCAGATCCCACACGAGAACCGTATTCCCTCATGCGTGTTTCAGTGTGGGTCTCTAACAGAAAGCGACCTTCTAAAACACAAAACCACAGTACCATCCCCATACCGGATACCATTCATCACTGTTAATATCTCCAAAGGCCCAGCTCGGTCTCAGTTTTCCCCCCAACTCCCTGTCTTTAGACTTCGTCGTTCAAATCGGGATCCAAACAAGGGCTACATACTGTGTTTCGTGGGTCTGTTTCTTTTTAAATTTTTTCATATCATTGAGTTTTCTGTCCCCACACCCCCCAGCTTTTTTTTTTTTTCATTCCGTTTAGTTTTTGAAGGAGCTGATTGATATCTAGGATCTTTTTTTTAATAAGTGTGTTTTAACATTTTAGAGGGAATTATTAAAGCCTCAAGAAGAGAGAGGATTATGGTTCTTTTTCATGCAGCCAAAGAAAGCACTGTTTATACTGTTTGCCAAAGAGCAGTTTTACCAAATATGTTTTGGTCTATTTTAGACCGTTGTTTTGCAGAACAAGCCGTAAAGACTTCAGGATGCTTTCTTCCTGGATAATAGCACTGTGAAGTCACGGGGTAGGAATGAGGAGTAGGCGTGTGACCCTCTTGCCTTTGATGGAGCTTGCTGGAGATGGAGGGTGGAGGCCCAGGGGACAGTGAGGGGCTGTCTGGCCCGGAGGAGGGGGAGGAGGCATGGCCGTGGCTGCTTGGAGTGCGGCAGGTGCTCTGTCTTGAGGTCTTGGTTTGTTCACAGTGTCAGGAACCTGAAATTTGGGGTTGGCTGGGATACCGGAGGTGAGGACTGCATTTCATGTCAGTTCAAAATACATTGCTGGAGGGACCCTCGAGGACATCTAATCCCAACTGCTATGTACAAGCAGGATAGAAAGATCTCAAATGGCACATAACTGGGACCTGCATTCCAGAGCCCTGACTTCTAGTACTTAAGTGGACAGGGAAAAAAAAAAAGCAAAAACAAACAAAACCCCAAACTTGTGGAACCTTTCTAACTAGCTAGCAAAGCACAGAACCTAATTTAATCTTACTGGCAAGTTTTGGCATCTCCCCATTCTTCTGAAACACGAGGCATACATAGATCAGGACAGCAGGTTAACTGCTCGAATTAATTGACCTGTTTCTTTCAAGGAGGTGACATCTGGATAGCTTGGGAGCAGTGGTTACTTTAAGCTTCTGGAGAACAGAGATGGTATCTTAGTCATCTTTGTGTCCTGTCTGGGCCTGAGATCATGGCATCTTGAATATAATTGGTGTTTGAACAACATTGTATTGGTGAGTTTTTAAAGGCTTTGAAACGCTGCTGGTATTCTGAGGAAATGCAGCTCATTTTCAAGACTTTAGTGACCACTGTACCCAAACTCTGTATTGTGAGGAGGTCCACAGGGGAAATCCCCAGAGTGGGGACAATAGTTTTGAGTTCTTGGTGTATTTGGAACAAGCCAGCGTCAGTCTGATGGGCCTTGCTGAAATACTGTGGGGCGTGGACAGAGGTAGGGACCCATGAGTACCGTCTGTGTGCGAGGCCTCCGTCCGCATGTGGCAGAGTGTGGGTCCCATGGCCTTTCTCTTCTCCCTGAAAATCATACACCTGACAAAATGAGAGAGAATTAATTAAATACTTACATGGAAGCCTAAGTGCTTCCAAGTGTGGTCTTGCATCTTGACAACAAGCGAAGTGTAAATGGCCTGGAAGCTCCGAGAAGAAAGCACTTCTCTATAGTCCGACGTAAAGTTGGGCGTGAAGCAGTATGTTTTTACAGTTGTTTCATACTTTCTGATTCTAGTACATACTCACTTAGTAGCTGTGGGACCTTGAATGAGTTTTTAAAACCTCTGTTTCCTCATCTGTGAAATGGGTGTAGAAGGCATCTCCCCTTCAAGCTGTTGTAAGGAGTAAATGAAGTCACAGATGTCAGCCTTTGATTTGGTATCTGACATACAGTAAGTGCTCAGTAAATGACATGGGTCTCGTCCTCCTCACCACCACCACTACACTGCCACGACTAACCAGGATGGAACGATCTCGAAGGCAGACTTCTTAATCTTTTCCAGGCATCCAGGGCAGTCATTCTCCGTGGTATTAACTTATTTCTTGGCAGCAAATTAAGGTATCTTTGAAATAACTAAAGTGGGGAGGAGAGTATGTTTGAAGCAGTGGCGGACCCCAGTGTCTGAGCTGGTGCTGGTACCGCGGATGAGCAGCGCGCCTGACCGTCCAGCAGGGTGGAAAACATGATGAGACACAGTGCGTCTTAAAATTACTGGGAGGGGGAGTTGATCGGATGGCCCCCGCCACTTCCCTTGAAGTGTTGGGAAGTGGTCACGGCTGGTGGCCCCTCCTTAAGGATGCCCACTGGCCTGGGTCACAGCTACATCCTGCGGGACCCTGCAGATGGCCGTCCGGGGAAGGCCACACTGGGTTTGTAATACGGCAGCATGTGGGCTTTGGTGTTTGGTGTGAATTTATACTACCTGATAAAACCCAGACACCACCTCACTGGCGTCAGCAAAAGCAGCACTGGTCTTTCCATTGGCTCTGGATTTTCAAAAATGTGTGTGTGATTTCACTGGCAAGTGAAGTCGATGGGATCTAGATGGGCTGAGAATCTTCTGCTCTATACCAAAGTGGTCCATAAACCACAAGTGGTCATGTATGCCGGGGGCAGGGAACACAACTATACTTAAGCATACTTCTGTGTGTATTAAGCAGTGAGCCATTATGCTGTTGCTTTTAAGCATAGTGGAGGAATATCGGTATTTCAGATAGACATCTCAGTAAATTTGTTTCTGTACTTTCGGCCCATTTCTTGACGTTTATCTTTTTTGACAGAGGGAGAAGGGGGAGGAGCAGGGGGCAGAGAGAGAATCTTAAGCAGCTGCCATGCCCGGGGGTGGGGAACCCAGTGGAGGGCTGCATCTCACGACCCTGAGATCGGGACCTGAGCCCAAATCAAGAGTCTGATGCTTAACCCACTGAGCCTCCCAGGCGCCCCAAACTTCTGTATTGAGAAACTTCTTGAAAGAGCCGGAAAAGTAGACCAGAAGGTGGAGGGAAAAGAGCAAAAGAAAAAAAAAACGCAGGTTCCCGCGGAGAGGTGACTGCTGGTTTTTACGCTTGTATTTATTTGTTTGAGAGAGAGGGTGTGTGTGCGAGCACACAGAGGGAGAGGGAGAGGGGGAAGAAGACCCCTCTCTGAGCAGGGGGCCCGATGTGGGACTCGATCCCAGGACTCCGGGATCATGACCCAAGCCGAAAGCAGACGCTTAACCGACTGGGCCACTCCTGGTTTTAGACTCTGAGCCTTTTGATGGCACCAGCCTGGAGGCCTCTCTGCCACGGGGATGGGAAGGGCGCGTGAGCCGCCAAGTCCCTGCTTCCTCGGGGGAGGGCATGTGGATACACGAGTGACTGGCGGTCTCCTTCGTCCCCTAGGGCATGCACGACGTCCGGCTGGCCTACATTCAGTTCGCTCTTTCCTTTCTCATCGCCGGCGACGACAGCACGGTAGTGCAGGTGCTGGAGTTGAAAGGTACGTGCGCCTCTTTGTCTCGTAGCAAAGCCCGATTGCGACTGGTTTCGGGAAGTCTCCCGCAAAGCGTTTTTCCCAGGTTGGAAAGCCCAGGTTGCGGCTTTTGCAGTCGCTGCGCGCACGAGTTTGAAGGGTGCACGTGTGGCGAAGCTTCTGTCAGTGCGGCTCGGAGTGGCCCAGGGACTCCTGCTCTGCGCTCTGGAATGCCAAGTGATGTCCTAACAAAGGAGGGATGCAGGCTTCAGAGAATCCCCCACACGAAGGAGGCTTTCTGGCTCCAGACCCTGCACAGATCCATAGCCTGGCTGCCTGGCTTTCTTTAGTAACTGCGTTTGAAGAACTAAAGGTTAATGACTTCAGGAGCTTTGCCGTGTGTTACCAGCACATCGCTAACAGAGCTAAAGAGTTCCAGCTGTGCCGCTTTCTGGTGGCTGTCCCCCTAGAGCCAGGCTGTTAGGGCCACTTGCATTTTATCCAGAGCTTCCGAAAGACAGAGTGGCAGCCCTAGCCCGCAGTTAGCACACGGCCGTCGTTCCGCACGATCCCCCGGGCTCGAGCCTTGTCTGCAGGTGGGGGGCTGTCCCTGCGGAGCTCTGGGAGCTGTTGGAGGAACGGCGTGATCCCTGTGGCCCCGTGCGGTCAGATCTCCAGCCTTCCCTCACCTCCCCAAGGGTGGGAGACCTGAGCTGTCCCCAGGTGACTGCCGGGGACCATTTAAGAATAGGGCGTGGGTGCTGGTCACCTTCTATGTCGTCAGCCCTGATCGGTGCAGGGAGTCGCATTGCCCTGGGGAAGCAGCCCCGTGGACGAGTCACCTTTCCTGCTTGTGGCCGGCTCCTGCCAGGGCTCGAAGTTCTGCAGAATTCCCCTGAGGCCTCCCTGCCGTCTAGCCTTAAAGGATGGTGATTTGGGCTTATTCCCGGACCCTGCTAATGGGGCAGGGATGCGCTTCGGTTCGTGTTTTGGCGACGCACTCTGGCCAAAGACATCAGAACTTTAAAAAGGTTCGATCAGCCATTTCATGCCTAGTCGCTTCTCCTGAGGGAGGAATGACGGAGGCGAGTAGAGGTTTTCTTGGGGCCGAAGTTAGCCGGAACGTGGACTTCTGACTGTCCGCCGGCAAAGGACTGAGTGCGCGAACTGACGACTAGTGCTGACGTGAAAGCAGCAGTTAAAACTGGGGTAGAAATACGCTTCCTGACGCCAGCCTTTAAACAGTATGTGATTGGATATGAACTCAGTTGTGAAATCGTCGAGTATCCCATTTTAATAAAAACATGAATGCAGCAGGTTCTAGCAGAAGGTTAACAGTTAACTAGTAGCCCGGATATTAACAGTGTTAACCTCGGGGTAGCAGAGTGATGGTTCCCTGCAGATTTCATTCTTTCAGTTTGTCTGGTATTTTCCAATTTTTCTTCTTTCGAGAATGACTTTGCTTTTGTAGAAAGTCAGTGTGCCCACTGAGCACCAGTGGAACAAGTGAAATTATAACTGTTTGGATGTTTCTGCCCAGTGTGACCAGCATGTTAGTGCCTGGTGTCCGGCTATGGTGGCTGAGTCCTTGGGGATCCAGAAGTAGCAAAAGAAAGCCAACAGATTATCCCGAATTCTGCCCCCAGTCAATAAAATGATTTAAAATACAGCTGATTAAGTCTAAGCAAAGGGAGAGACATTTAGCAAAATTGTGATCGTGGCATACACTCAAATGGTTCATACAGAATTAATTTTATTTAACTTAATATGAGAAAAGGAAAGTAAAACACCAGAACTTCTGAACTTTTTTAATGATTCTATCATTGTTTTACCTACGGATACTAATTTCCTATGTCATGAAGTGGTTATCCTACTGTGAACTTGTAGAATTGAAAAAAACACAAAACCTTAAAAAAAAGGAGGGGAAGAAAATAGCATGTGTGCTGTACCATCTTAAGAAGTAGTGTTCTTGCATCTGTTCTCATGTTCAAAATATTTTTGAGTTTAATGCATTGAACTTTTTACTTGCAGAATTTATTCCTTGCATTTTTAGCTCAGGCATCAAGGAAGACAGGATTTCTACTATCAATATTTTGTTATCCACGCTGAAAACAAAGGTACAACGTGTTTTTACTCTGTGTTCCTATTGTTGGTCTGCTCCCGTATTTGGCAGGACCCTAGGGCTGTAATGGTTTAGAACACAGGGGTGGTTGTATAGGTGGAATGGAAGATTGTGTCTTAAGGCTGCCATATCATCCCATCAGGAGAAAACCTGTTGCTCACTCTTTCACGGGAAGCCGTTGGATTAATTGTGAGCTGTAAATTACAGCTGTTTTTCATTTACACACCTACCAAAATGTCATTTTGAATTACTTTGCATTTTCTGCCTCTTACAAGCATCTTGTAGGAATTTTAAAACCGGCTGAATCTCTGTCTTCCGTACGGAATCAACTTAAGTGATCATTTAGAAAAAGTCTATGACCCTCCCAACAGAAAAAGTTGTGAAAGCCACAAACTGGCAGTCCACATAAAAACAGTTAATCGGCATAGTATGTTTAATACTGTGGTTCTCAGCTGGGAGTGGTTTTGTGACACCACCCCCCTCCCCTGCCATGGGACATTTGGAAGGGACTGGAAAGATTTTGGGTCGTCATGGCTGGAGAAGTCCGGGGGCATCTAGTGGGTGGAGGCCAGGGATGCCGCTCGGCCTCCTACAGTGCCCAAGAGAGTCCCCTACACCAGTTATTAGGACTGAAACATCATTAGTGCTGAGGTTGAGAATCCAGGAGATACGGGTTTTTTTCACCTGTCAAGTTAGCCTTGATCTTTTATAACAGATTCGGTGCTAGCAGAGATGCATTGAATCAGGTACTCTCCTGGAGGAAGTGTCAGAACAGGTCTGGCCGAATGTACCAGAGGTCTTAAAAATGTTCCCAGACTTGGGGGTGGTGGGAGGTTCCCTGAGAACCACCCAGGAAGCAAATCTGAAACACACCCAGGCCACATCCCCAGAGGTTCTGGGAGTGGGTGTGGGGTGGAGCTGAGAACGGGTGCCCCATTTCCAAGCCTGTGATCAGGGATGCAGGGAAGACTCTGTACAGAGATGCTGATGACGGCCAGAGTAGAAACAGCCTAATGGTCCCCACCCCAGGGAATGGTGGAATTAGGGTTGTTCATGGGCATTTTAGCCCTCCCGAAAGAGGTTCTAAAGGATTTTTTTATAATGCGGGAAAAGCTCATGCTATATAAGTAAAAGTAGGCAGGAAACTATAAGTATAGTCTCAAAGAGGCAAAAAACCTAAACCAGACGGTACGTACGCACACGTAGTGCATGTTGCAGGGTGGGGGGGAGGCGCGGAAAGGAGACGAACCGCCATGCCCACCGTGCGTGGCCCAGGATGGTTCGAAGGTTGTTGAGTTTTGTTTTTCATGTTTCTCCCCTTTTTTTGGTCACACATTTTGCCATAGGCCTGCATGATTTTTGTAACAATGAGACACAAGGAACACTCTTAAAAATCAAGTTCCGTGGGGCACCTGGGTGGCTCAGTGGGTTAAAGCCTCTGCCTTCAGCTCAGGTCATGATCTCAGGGTTCTAGGATCGAGCCCCACATCGGGCTCTCTGCTCAGCAGGGAGCCTGCCTCCCTTCCTCTCTCTCTGCCTGCCTCTCTGCCTACTTGTGATCTCTGTCTGTCAGGTAAATAAATAAAATCTTAAAAAAAAAAAAAAATCAAGTTCCTTGAAATTGATTGGTTTTATTGTTTTCAGGTAGTTCACAATAAAAATATCACCAAAACCCAGAAGGTGCGGTTCTTTACCGGGCAGTTCCTGACCCACATAGCAGCTCTCTACAGCTGGAACGGGACTGTTGATGTGAGCCTGGACAATGTCGAGGTACTGTCCTGTTGGGTTTGAGGTGACCTCGCCGTTAGCGTGTGGTCCTCACAGCTGGCGGTTGAGGGATCTACCGCCTTAAAAAAAAGGCCTCCTGTCTGATCTGTTTCTCTTGGCTTATAGTTCTGTGAATTCTCCACTTAGGTGAAATATGATTTTTTAAGTTTTTTTTTTTTTTATAAGAATTTATTCTCTAATCTCTGAGGTATTATGATATTATCCCTTAAAGAGGAGAAACTCTTTCTCCCTTTGGTTGAATGACATGCTGGTCTTACTCCTTGCGGGGCCGCCCAGTCCGTGTGTGCTGTTGCTCTAGGGTCTCTTCCTCCTCTCACTGGCATCCTCTTTTCCTTCTTTTCCTTCTTTCCATACCAGCTTTTGGAATTTCAAGGCCTGTTGGTTTCACTTCAGGATCCCGAGTGTCTAGGAAAACCCCAATTTCCTCACCCCCTGACATGTGTAATTTATTTTGTAATCGTTACTCAAGTGTCGAATTAGACCAGTTGATCTCAAGTTGACCCGAGGCCCATGTACCTTTTAATCTTGCTCATTTCAGTTTTCCTCAGGGTGTTTCTGAACGTGACCTTGGCCAGAGTGGTGAGCGCTCAGACTTCCTGTGAACTTTAGAGTAATTTACCTCTCAAGGGCCCTGTGTTTTACCTCCTTTTATCTCTCTGACTTGCCCACGTCCTCTTGTTTTGAACATGTTTTGTATGCTCTGTGACCAGGAAGCCTCGGAGGCTTCATAAAAACACTCCCAAATGTGGAATTTTATTCAAAAGAACAAGAGAAATTAAGTCATTCTTAAGCTCATTTAAAAATACAGGTTTAAACTTGCCCCCCTTAAGAGTATTTTTTAATCTTTTTTTTTTCCTTAATGGTTCTCCTTTATAGGTGAGGACATTCAAATTCAAGTTTAGGGAGACCAGCCCTGTGCAGTCAAAAATCCGTGTATGACCTCTGACTCCCCACCAGAAACTCAACTACTAAGCCTTACCCATAACATAAACAGTGGATCCACACATATTTTGTATGTTAACGTGTATTATATACTGTATTGTTTTGCTAGAGTAAGCTGAAGAAAAGTAAATATTAGGGAAATCATAAGAGAAAATACATTTATAATACTGTGCTGTGTTTGAGGCCAGCGGTCCACAGAAGCGCAACTGTGCAGTTCAAACCTGTGTTGTTCAAAGGTCAACCGTATTTATTTCTTACTCGTCCCCAGTATCACAGCACACAAGCAAAGAGAAGCTTAAAAAAATGATTTTGTAACTGAAGTATATGCTGTAAAGAGAGACTTTTTAATAACAGGGACCGATGCTGGCCTGCCCTGCTCTCGCTAAGCCATCAGGGAGCTCAGCTGTGCCCTGCACAATTTGCTCCTGCCTGTGGGGTGGCGGGGGGTTGGGGGGGTGGGTCATTGCTGTCCTGCCAGACGCATGGGGCAGCTGTAAAGACGGAATGAGAACCCACATTGCCAAGTGCTTGGAAACAATAAGAAATGACACGAAATGTCTGGTTATCTGTGCTTCCTTGTTCCAGCAACTCCCTGTTTGTCCAGCTTGAAAAGGAAATATTTTCTTTTTCAGTTTATTTAGAACAAAAACAGTTCATCCATTTCTTTCAAACCCCCCCACCCCCCACCTCTGGCAACCGCCAGTCTGTTCTCTGTATCAGCTCGTTTGCTTTTTTCTTTAATTTCTTGTTTATTTAATTTATTATTTCTTTCTAGAGTCCTTGTATTAAGAGGTTTTTTTTTAAATCTTGATTTGTGCTTGAATGATACCAAGTGTTTAAAATGTTAGCTCTAAGTCGTCAGGTGTGTGGGATTGTCCAGATTTTACTCTGTAGTTGTTGCCGAGGCTTATGAACTTGAGCTTGTCATTGAGTTTTTTAAAAAAAAACCCTTGCAGGCTTCTGCTGAGGATGCGGGGAAAACCATGGTGAGGGAGCTTGTTCACTCATTCCTGATGGATCTGTGCTGTTCTCTCAAGCACGGTATTAATTTTTATGACGCATCTCTCGGCACCCTCGGCAGGTAAGGCGGGGCCCTGGTGAACCCCAAGTGCGTGTCCCTCAGCAGTCGTCACGTTCGTCCGTGACTCCCCTGGGGACGTCTTTGGAATGATGGGATGGTGGTGGCTCACAACTGAGGAGCTCCTCTTAGGGATGAACATTTGGAGACCCAGAAAGCGGCTGCTCTATACTACCCTCGGGGCGCAGGGCTCAGGGTAGCTGTTGACTTAGACACCGACTAGGGCTGTCTCACCCAGCGAGGGGCTGCGGGTTTCGCTCAACACTGTGGCGTTGGCGGGGTCTGAGGATAAGTCCTAACAGCCGCCTCCCCAGAGAGGGTGGGCCGCTCCGCAGGCTTCAGCGTGGTCCTGAGGTGGTAGCCACCGTTACCCCCTTTTAGCGGGTAAGGGCAATGGGCACAGAGAGGTCGGGTCATTCAGCTTGGGAGTGGCCGAGTTCAGATTGAAGCCCAGGGAATCTGGTTCCAAGCCCAACCTGGTAACAGCAAAATAGTCCTTCCTCTCCTCAGAAACAGCTGCTAGTGAGCAAGGTTTTCACATTCGGTTTTTTACACTTTGTTTCATGTTGCACAATGACGGTGACATTTCATGAGTGAGGAAATGAAGTCCACAGCTGGTGGATTATGTCCTTTTAGACTTTCTTTTAGTCTCACTATAATACGTATCTGTTGCTAGATTTAATAACCAAAATAGCCTACCGTCGGATTTATCAACCTGCTTTTTTCCCATCGACAGTAAAAGTATTGGGTATGTTTTCTGGTCATTGTGAATAGCCTTATTTTTTCTTTTCACCTCTGTAACATTTTATGGTTTGGTTTAGTTTCACCCAGGCAAGAAATGACTGATTTCTTCAGAATAGGATAATACGGTGAAAATTTCCCTCTCCTTGTGACTTGTTTTGATTCTGAGGTTATTATGAATTAACTTGCCACATCATTTTTTTTCTTTTAACCTCATTTTATGATAGTGTACCTTTTCTCTCATCATCAAAAATCAGCTCACTTGCCTGCTAAAAGGTAACAGCAGATAATGCGATGCCTCAAACACATGTGTTTCTCCCCTTAAGTAGGACCCATAAAATAGACCATCATTTGATGAGCATATAGGAGTCAACTTGTGGCATGTAGGTCCGTTCAAATAAGTTCTGGATTATGTCAGTTCTTTGAAGCCAGGGGCCAAAGCAAATGTTTGCCCCAGGGGAGAGGAAGGGAATTCTGCTTGTGGGGATGTGGGCGGAAAGCTTTGAGGAAACTGAAGTGTGTGGTTCCCCCCATAGTTGCTAAGGCTCGTGCCCTCACTCCAGTCAGGGCTCCTTGCACATGTCGCCGCCTCCGAGAGGCCTTCCCTGGCAGCCTTTAAATTTCCACTGTCACTGTCCTTCTGCCTGGCTCTTGCTTTTGACGGTGACGTCCAGCCACCTTGCACATTTATTTATTTACTTGTTCGTCACCCAGTAGACGAGCATCAGTGAGAACAAGAGGCTGGTCTGTCCAGGACAGTGCCCAGCACACAGTGGGTGTTTGGAATTCTGTTTGGAATTCTGGTGTAATCAGGGCTTAGTAAACTTCTTCTCTAAGGGAAAGAGAGTAAGTATTCAGGCTTGGTGTGCCATTCAGTCTGCATCGTGACCACTCAGCTGTGCCATCAGAGTACCCGTGCGGCTGTGGACATAAATGGGTGTAACTGTTCCAATAAAGTTTTATTTATAAAGACAGAGGGTGGACCGTAATTTGCCAGCCCCTGGCATGGAGGTTAAGAGAATAGATTCTGGAGTTAGCTCTGAGACCTCCACAGTACTTCTCGCCGCCTCTGTTGCCTCATCTGTAAAATGGAAACAAAACTGGCATCCACCTCAGAGGGAGGTAGAGTATGGTGACTGCCAGGAGCGGTGGCCGGCAAGGGTTGCACGCTGTGGCAATAGCGGTGTCATTCATTTGATGACATTGTTGACTGAAATAATGTGGATGTGTGTAGTATTTGTAGTGCACTTTGTAGAATTAGCGTTGTGTTCATTTGGCAGCATGCAGCATGTACTGTTTTGCTTATGAAATTTTCATATTAAGAATTATACTTTTTTTTTTTTCAAGATTTTATTTATCAGAGAGAAAGAAAGAGCATGCACAGGCATGAGCAGGGGCAGGGAGAGGGGCAGAGAAAGAAGCAGGCTCCCCGCCGAGCAGAGAACCCAATGCAGGACTCGATCCCAGGACCCTGGGATCAAGACCTGAGCTGAAGGCAGACTTGTAACCGACCGAGCCACCCAGGCACCACAAGAATTTTGAGCTTTTTGAAGGATAGGTTTCTGATCAAAATTATACTCTGATTCAATTTTTTAAAATTTTTTTGTTGTATGTAAAGCTGCATATTTTATCTTAGTTTTGGTTTATAAGGGAGTACACAACAGTGAGGATCCTAGAAGCTATCAGCATGGCATGCTTTATGGTAAATTCTCAGATTTTTTGGATTTTATGACTTCCCAGGGAAAGTTTTAATGTCCATGGGTTTTCCTGGTTTTTCTTTTTATGATTTTTACTTTTGAAAACTGCCTACTTTGGGACAAGTTTTTAATATTTTTATACAGTAGGTTTTGTTCCCTGTATTATCTTCCTGCACCTATTACGTAAAAGCATGGGAATTTGAAATAAGTTAGAAACAGAGGAGGCAGAAAATCTGTGGAAAAACCTTGTGCCATTTTGTCTTGTTTTAGAAATAATTTTGTGGCACTATGGACTTGGGGCAGCTAATGAGCACCTCATGTAAAAAAAATCTTTTCAGAAGAAAAACACATCCTCTGTATTTTTTATACTTCATACTCCCAGGTATATTAATTTACCTACGTGCTTTTTCATGTGCCGTAGGAGGAGAGAGGTCTGTAAAATTTCACAGGGAAATTCTGGGAGTGGATTCCTCCCTGCGGGTCTGACCGTCTCTTTACACTGGCCTTGACCGCTGGGCAGACTGGTAGGTGGGTGGGGTAGAGAGAGAGGGCATTTCTTCCTCCTTGAAAGTCAAATGGCACTGGCGGGCGGGAAGGAGAGATGGCGAACAGGACAAAGTGGAGACTTTCTGAGCCACTCAGCAATAGAGGGGTGAAATTCCAGCGCTTTGTTGGAGAGCGAGTGACCCCCCCCCCCAGGCCATGAAAACTTTGTGTCTCGAGGGCGAGTCACACATGCAATTTGCCCGTCACTTGAGTTACAGCTGTGTCTCCCGAGGGCGATTTCGAGGAGCTGCTTATCACCCTGAGCTCTCAGCGCCCTGTGAGAGTTCCCTGCAGACCTTCCTCTCCTGTTCTTCTCCGACAGAGGCGGGAACCTGACCCTCCTGCACTTCCTGCTGGGTCTGAAGACCGCCGCGGACGACGAGCTGGTGGCCGAGCTCGTGGTGAGCATCCTCAGGGTGTGCCCGGACTTGCTGAACAAGTACTTCAAGGAAGTCACGTTTTCCTTTCTCCCGAGAGCGAAGTCCACGTGGTCCAATAACATCAAACTACTGAACAAGGTGACAGCCCGGCTGCCGTGGAGGGGGTTAGGTGGTGGGCCGGGCGTCAGCAGCAGGGATGGGGGTCGAGGGGAGGTGGCTGGGGGGTCGGGGGAGAGTGAAATGCCCATGAACTTTAGGACAGAGAACTCCTTCAGCCTTTCTTCGGGGGGTAGTTTAGATCGTGTCAGGGTGGGGTTCTGGTTCTCTGAGGACATTCTGCTTTTAACGGAGCTGAGTTTGGAGGTGGATGCCTTTTGAATCTATTAAGCTGAATTCCTTTCCTTCATCCAGATTTTTTTATTTTTTATTTTTAAGACTTTATTTATTTGACAGAAAGAAAGATCACAAGCAGGCAGAAAGGCAGGCAGAGAGGGAGAAGCAGGCTCCCTGCTGAGCAGAGAGCCCAATGTGGGGCTCAATCCCAGGACCCTGAGATCATGATCTGAGCTGAAACCAAGGGTCGGCCGCTTAATCAGCCGAGCCACCCAGGCTCCCCTGTTAAGGTCCTTCTAGTCTCAGACCTTGGCTTCCTTTTACCCACCACAGTGGGAGTACCTGCTGCACATTCTTTGGCAGTACTGCCAGGCTCAGTTAAGCTCTGATCTGTGGTCTGCTTCATGATGAAATATCTAGGATTGTTTTCTTGTGCCTCGACCTGGGCATGGCATTATCCATAAAACAAGCTTTTTTTCAAGTATTCCCTCTTATCTCTCAGGTGTGTGTGCATACAATCCCTATGTGTATCTTGGGATGAGAAGAAGGCATTTTGCCCTCATTCTGGGGAAGGTAGCCTTGTGGCCACGACCCCTCTGGGGAGGTCCTATGGTGCTGGTCTCCCCAGGGAAGGGCGGGGGCAAGTGCCTGGCCTTCGCAGGCCTGGGTGCGAGTCCTTGCTTCACTGCTCCCTAGGCGTTTGCCCCTGGGAAATCACTTAACCTTATTGACGTCCAATTTTGTCATGCAGTAAATTTTTTATTTTAGTGTAAAATATCCCTACCTCAAAGGGTTGTCATGAAGTATTGAAAAGATGATGTAATCTGTCAGGTGCCCGTCGAGTGCAGTAGCTGGTGAGGAACACGATTGTTAGTTCCGGCAGTGACTTACTTGCCATCAGAGGTTTTAAGGGGCTCCCCAGGCTGCAGGCTGGGCTCTGCTCTGAAGGTCATTGCCCTGGTAACAAACAGTCTCGTGACCTGACTTTTCTCTAATAAGTAGATTTAGGGGTTAATCTTCCGGACCCTGTTCCTCGGCCGGCCTTGGACCTTTATCACTGCAATCGTTTCATTGGAACAGCTTCACTGTGGGGTGCCTACGGTTACCCGCCGCTCTGAAACGGAACCTGCACCACCTCATTCTCTGTTCTCTTGTTCATAGATCTATGAGGCTCAGCCGGACATTTCCCGGGCTTTTCAGACCAGAGAGTTCATCCCCTTGCCTCGGCTCCTGGCCATGGTGATGGTGACCACCGTGCCCCTGGTGTGCAATAAGATCATGTTCACCCAGGCGTTAAATGTAAGTGATTGCCTTTCTTCTGGAACTTTCTCCTGTTCACCGCACTGGCTTTTCTGGGGATCATTCTGAGAATGCCTGCCCGGATTTACTGGATGGTGTTTTGTCAGTGAGCCTCAGGCTTTCCATGTGCACTTACCTGGGCAAGGCGACCTGGAGCCTGAGGAACATTCCAGCCAGGAACTTTCCAGCTAGGCACTGGAACCTGAGGAACATCCCAGCTGCTGATTTTACTGCTCCAGCACAGAGCCAGGACCACAGCCCCCCGCATGGCTCCCTGCACCTGCCCGAGGGTGGGAGCCTGTTGGACTCAGACACAGGGCAGTGTGTCCAGCTGCTGTCCACTGTCATGTAAGAAAGTATTAGTTAAGGATCTGTGCATGGGGCAGGACTGAAATTGGCCTGGCAGATCCTGTCTTTTGTGGTGAAAGTGAATAGTGTTAAAATTTCTGGGGAATGTTAACTTGGAGGATCCGCTGTTTTAGGCTGTCCTCTTGGGAGGACAAGTTCATGGAAAAAATCGGGCACGTTCACAGAAAAATTAAGTTCCCTGTCATTATATGTTATAAAGGTCCCGAAGTCCCTGCAGAAGCTGCATTCTGAGGGGCGCATGCATCTTTCAGCACAGCTCCGAGGCCTTAAGTAAACTGCTGCGAACTGTTGGCACACGTGGGTCGTGGGCTCTGCCAGGCCCTCCTGTTCCCAGGTTGCCTCAAGTCTTAGCTGGAGGAGGCAGACTGTGGCGTCTGTGGGGCAGGAGGAGTCCCCACCTTGCAGGCTGGCTGGGTTGTCGCATGGACACAGGGGGACCAGGGTCTGCCATGGTGAGTCACACAGGAACAAGGGAGCCCCGGCAGTGATGGGCAGTCGGCGCAGAGTGGCGAGGACTCCCGGGGAGAGTATGCAGTGGGGCTCGGCATTTCTGATGCCTGTCCGGGGTCTGTGCTGAGAGTGGGCTGGGGGCGAGGAACAGTGAGGAGGCCGGTGTGGGCCAGGCAGAAGGGCCTTCTCTTCTGGGTGCCAAATCATAATAACCACAGGGAGGACCCAGCTCACTTGTGCACCTGGGAGGCACAGACTGTTCGATCTCGAGGGGCTGTTAAGGAAACCACTGAAGGGTGGATGTCAGATGCGGCCGCTTTCTGGGTGGAAGACCGGGTCGCCTGTGGCCGTGTCCCTGCCCCCTGGGAGCGGCTCCCGCAGGCAATCTGGGATGGAAGGCCGGCCGCTCCTTCTCAGACGGACTGTCGTTTCAGGACCGCGGAGGGAGCCCCCGGGGTGTCTGTCCCCCAGGTGGGGTGGCTGCTGGTGGAGGAGGGGACATCCTTTCTGTCTGTCAGTGCCGCCATCCCGTGCAGGGGCACGGCTTTGTCTTGTCCTCGGTGGCCCTTCCTGACTGTGACGGGGTGGGGGGGGGGCAGCGACTTGGGCGTGATGACTGTGGACTCCGTGTGTGTGTTCCACGTTTGTGTTTTCTTTATGGTATTATCCGGAATTTTATAGTAGCATAATTTCTGATTTCAGAATCACCAAGAAAAGAGCTTATTTTAGAAACTGGAGAGAAATCATTGGGAGGCAGCGTGGGCCCATGAACCCCTGTTTGGGCCCTGCCTTTGAAGCGATTGTGGGGAGGGAGTCATTGCTGGCCTAGGGCACTGCAGGTCGTGCTCCTTTTGGGTCCAGCGTACATGTGAAATGAGCCCCCAGCTGATTAGAAGGCAGGGGGAAGGGGGTGTCGTGGTTTTGTCACCAGCCTGTCAGTCCATGGTGCGTCCCAGCCTGTGCTGCGCCTGAGGTGTGCCTGGGCCTAAAGGACTTGGCCCCGGGCCGGCTGGGGACTGCGTCTCTTGGGAAGTATCCTCGTTTTGGTAATAGCTCAGGTTCTTGAATTTTATTCTGTCTGTGCAGTGAGTGAGGATTCAGCTCAGTCTCCTGGGTGTCGTTCTGAACCCCAGTGGAGAGGCTGGTTGTTGTGGGCCTAGGTTGCAGGCTCCACGCTTCCCAAGCCTGGAGGTGGCTTTTCCTACTCAGGACATGGGGCCTTTTCTTGTCACTGGGGCACCTGACATGGAGAGCTCTTCCAGGGCCTGGTGGGGTTCTGCTGAGAGAGGAACTCTTCCTGACCATCTGCGTGAGCTCGGTGGCTATCGGGAAAGACCTACCGAACACAGACGGGGAAACAGAACTGAAAATAACTATCAGATTTTCCTTGCAGTTGCCATCTCCTTAGCCACTGCTGAGGCAAGGTCTGCAGGAGGTCAGGAGGTCTGGGTCCCCAGGCTGCCCGGCTCGTGCAGCTCTCCCTGCCAGCGACCCCAGGAGAGGCAAGGGCCAGCCAGACCCAGGGCTTGAGAGGTCTGTGTCCGCCAGTGCCGCCTCCACACGTGTGGATTTACCTCTTTTTCTTCCCAGTTGGACAGCAAATCGGTGAAACACACTGCTTTCTCTCTTATTTCCGTCATTTTGAAAAGAGCACTGAAAACCATCAACCACTGCCTGGAAAAAGAGGTGTGGCAAGGGTCAGGTGTGTACACGGCCGCGCTGATGGAGGAATTCGTGCGGCTCTTCAGAGAAGCTCTGAGCAAGGTAGGCATGGTCGCAGCGGTGGCCGTTCTGGATGAGGTTCTGGAGCCTTCCTTGCAGCCGTCACAGGCAAGCACACCAGGGCAAGAGACAGTCCCAGGAGCACGGAGGCTGGGTGTGAAATGCAGTGCCGTGGAGGGTTCGGGTGCTCCTGGGACCTCCAGGCTCCTAGGAAGTGGATGGTTCTTCCCTCCCCAGCTGCCACGCGCACATTGGACTGGGGCCCGGAGTGGGGGTGGCCGGGAGGTCCCTCGTATGTCTTCCTCCCCAGGGCCTCTTCTAGTAAGGGCAGTCCTCATCTGCAGACGGGGCTCCCGCCCCAAAGGAGCCAAGGTCATGCTGGGCGGGGCCTGAAAGCTGGTTTCCTTTTCCCAGTGTCCTGCTCAGGCAAATGAATTTTGGGGTTTTATTGTAAATATGGGTGCTTGTTTTTCCACCAAGTCCTTGCCATACAGTCGCGGGAGTCAGCACAGGGCAGAACTCACAGAGGATGTGGGCCTGTGTCCCTCCCACACCCCGTCTCTTACACACTCACACGCACCCACACGTGCTCGAATCCTCCCTTTGTTTCCGCTTCTCATTAGTAGGTCCATTTCATTTGTTTTCGTCCCTTGTTGAATGGGACTATTTTTTTGTTTGTTTGTTTTCCCTTTTAGATTTTACCAGACCTCAACACCATCGTGTGGGTCTGGCAGTCCCTTCGAAAGCAGGACGCGAAACAGGATGACGAGAAAGCAAAGAGGAAGGACGGCCGGACTCCGGCCACCTGTGTGGCTCCCGAGTGCGGTGAGCATTGTGGGGCTCTGCTGTGTGCCGACGGGGGGTACGGGCAGCCGGGGACACCGCCTGCCTGCAGGTGCTTTCAAGGGATCTGTTGGAAATGCGCCCAAGCTTTATTCGAGGACCGTGACTCTCTAGAGACTGGAATGGTGGGTGCCATGTACTCTGGCCTTTCCATGTGGGGGTAGGGGCGCTCATTTGCTCTGCAGATAGAAGTGGGCTACACAGTCCCCCCAGTAATGAGACACATCGACTCAGACCTTGTCATTAGCCTGCCAGGCAGTGGGTCTCGTATCTTGTCTCTGGGCTTCTCAGTCCTTATGGTGGCCCTGAGCGGGGAGGTGCTGCTGTGTCCCCATTGTTCATCGAGGGCACCCGAGCACAGAGAGTCAGAGCAGCTGTGACCTGTCTCGGGTCACAGCACCGACATCAGGACTTAAGTCCAGTCTGTTTGGATGGTCTTGACCACGCTGGCTTCATAGGGATCCGTCTGCAGCCTCTGCGTTCGGCCTGGGGTTGACTGCAGTGGGTCACGGGTGCCTCGAAGGCTGATGAAGGACAAAGAACAAGTATGTTTCTTTCTTTAACGTGTCTGATCTTGGTTCAGATGATGCGGAAACCATTCTTCTGAAGGCCGCTCTGCTCCAGGTCCTGTGCCTTTACCAGAAGGTGGTCCCACATGTGGTCATGCAGTACAACTTTGACTTCAGCAAGCTCCTGAAAGGTACGTCCCCCGAGACCGCAGGCACTCCTCCGCTGGGGGTGTTGTGGGTGGGGGGGGTTGCAGGAAGGAAACCCAGCTAAGCCAGAGCAGAGCCCCGGAGCTGGGGCCAGGAGAGCTCGTGGGCAGCTTCACCGGCATGCCTGAGCCCCCAGTCTGGTTGTGTGTGTTTAGACTAATATATTTTAAAGATTTTATTTATTTATTTGGTAGACAGAGATCACAAGTAGGCAGAGAGGCAGGCAGAGAGAGAGGAGGAAGCAGGCTCCCTGCTGAGGCCCTATCCCTGATGCAGGGCCCTATCCCAGGATGCTGGGATCATGACCTGAGCCGAAGGTAGAGGCTTTAACCCCCTGAGCCACCCAGGTTCCCTGGACTAATGTATTTTAAATAGTCGGTCTTCCTTAAGTAAACATGAGATGAACACTTAGCAGCAGGTGGAGACCGGAGAAGGCAGGCAGCCCGAGCTGTCTGCTGGGGAGGAGGACAAATCCGATCGTGTGACGTTAAGTCTGAAGCTTCTTTTCAAAGGAGCAGGGGTGCAGGGATCAGAGGGTACCTGATGTAGTGAGCACTGGCTGTTATGGAAGACTGATGAATCACTGGCCTCTGCCTCTAAAGCCAATAGCACATTAAGTGTTAATTGAATTTAAATAAAAATAAATCAATTAATTAAAAAAAAGGAACTGAGAGCCACTGAGAAGGGATGTCCCATCTGCACAGAGGCACTTCTGACATCACTGACTCACGTTCTCCCCAGTGAGGCAGGTTCAAACCGCATCTTGTAAAAGTAACGTTATGCTTGCCTGGTCACGTTTCCTTGATGGAAAAGTTTGTCTAATAAAATCGATTTCGTAATTGGGCCTACCGAAGAACGCTTGCAGAAATATCATTCCTGGGATTTATATAAGCTATTGGAATAATCCTGATGAGAAACTATAATTAACTTCTTAATTGTTTGAAGGCAAAAGGTTCTCTCTGCTGTGGGAGTATGGAATTGACCATGTACTGTTTAGTACTGTGTCGTTCCCAAGCGAAGAGAAACCCAGACTGCAGGGCCGAGGATAAGGACCCAGGCTGGGGCTCCGGTGGCCACAGGGTGCTTCTGACATCTCTGCGATCTGGGGCATGAGGGCTGCGCTTCAGGCTGTAGGGAGGGGTCAGTGGGGGCCAGTGGGCTGCTCGGGGCAGGTGGGAGTTCAGGCTCTTTGCTGAAGGTTTGGCCACAGTGTGGGGCCGGGGGGAGGCAGGCAGAAGAGTGGGCCTGGGACAAGGGGAGCTCCTTCTTATCTCTGCCAGGGGAGCTCCTTCTCTAGTCCCCCTGGACCAGGGCATCAGGGGCTGGGCACCTTCCTCCGCGGGACTTCCTGTCTGCGTTCCTCTCTCCTGCCCACAGGCGTCATCTCCGAGCAGGGCCTCCGAGACCCGGTGCCCCCCATTCTGCAGCATCACATTCTCAAAGTGGCTCTGGAGCTGCCTGCCAGCAAGTTTTTATGGTTAAAGGCACAGGTAGGAAGCAGAGAGTTCCCACCATCTGTTAACTACCTCGCAGGCATGCTGGTGTTTTGGCCTGGAAATTGCTGACTGGATCAGAACCTGACTGTTGGTTTCCAAGACAGCATTCATGCATCCCTTCTCAGACGCATTCAGAGCAGAGGCCAGGGCCTGATGGTGAACCAGGAGGCTTTGGAGTCTCTGCTTTTGCAAAATAGGGTGTTTTCGTGTGTCCTGACTGAAGCGGTATCATTGCTGGTTCTTGGGAGTTTGGTTTTTTTATTTTTTTATTATTATTATTTTGCTTTTTTTAATATTGAAGGCTTTACCTTTTGCTTACTATTTTAAAACCTTTTTGGAAATAAATAAAATACATTTCTTCTCCTTTGTCCTTATCCTGGAAGAAGGTAAGACAGAGATACAGGAATAGACACCAAGCTAGGAAAGGATTGAGGCTGACGGAAGAATCGGTAAAAATTGTTGGCATTTTTTTCTGCCTTTAAGAATGTCTTCTAGAGCTTTCTGGAGAATATAACTTTGAATCAAAGCGAACTCAAGGTGTGGCAGATACTTAATCTGTGTATTTAAGCACAGGATGCCTTTGGCTTCTATCCGAAGGAGAAATGACCAGGGGAAAACTAAACATTGTCAGAATGTGATTCTCAGTAGCTCAGATCGCTGGTGTTTCAGTGACTTAGATCTTACTTAAAATCTTATGGAACCAATAGGGTGGCAATGGATGTGGGCATTTTTACGTGTTGTATTTCTGCAAAGGCCTGAGAATGTGGGGAGTACTGGGGTCTGTGCCTTTCCCCAGGTCCTCTCCTGAGGTTCACGGGCATCGTAGTTGAGGTTTGACACATGTGCTCCCTGTGTCCACCCCTTATAGCACTTAAAGACGGGGCAGCCGGGGCACCTGTGCAGGGTGCCAGCCGTAGTCGGAGGACCCAGGACTGGCCCCAGGCCATGTCGCCTACAGCCCAGCTCTCAGTCTCAGCACCTCACTGCGAGGTCACTGCCATGGACCCCAGAGAGGTGACTGGTCAGGGGTGTCGTTGAGTTGTTCACCTCAGCTGAACAGGGCCAACGGGATCCTGATGATTTATTTGGAAAGTGAACAGAGGGAGGCCTCTTAACTTCACAAGAACTGGTGTTCAACTGTTAACTTATGTTCAGTGTGCCATCTTCTGCCTGCAAGGTGCTGTCTGCTGGGCTTCGCGAACACCAAGCCCTTCACGTGTTCGGGGTCACCATCATTGCCAGGGGCTGCAGGGACACCCCAGCCAGACAGCCTTGATGGCACTGGGACCAGGGATCTGGAGCCGCATTCTCCGCTGAGATGCGCATTTGAAGCTCAGAAGCCTTTGCGAGAGGCTAAGTTGTGTCTAAAGGGTCGGTTGTGCCCACGCCGGCATCGTGCTGAAATGCAGCTGGCCCAGCTGCTGGTCAGGGGTTTCGTTGAGGTCCTGAGGCTCCCCAGTCTAAGATCCCAGCAGTCTTGCCAGCTCGCGGTTACAGTGAGAGGAGGTCAGAGGCCTGGGAGCACGGGGCGGGGGGAGGGGGGGCACGCATGGCGTGCGGTACCTGTTTGCTCTGTGTCCTGAGGCCGTTGCAGTGTTGATCACGTGCCGCTCTTCAAACTCCAGGAAGGGCCCGATGCAGACATTGTCGGAGGAGAGCGGTCAGTATTTTACTTACTGATGAAAATGTTCGTGACCAGCAGCCACCTGCAGCTCAAGTCATCCACCAGACTCCTGATTATAAAGGTGAGGCTGTTCTACCAGTCCCTGATTCTGAGGGCATTTTCACTCTTTGTTATGGAAGGTACTTGGTAAACAGTTGTTGATTGAAGGGTGTATCAGGGCCTCTTTCAATTTAAAAATGGGAGGTTATTTGACAATTGTAATTTATGATGTCTCAACCCAGCTGCGTTCCCGAGAGGTAGCACGGCAAAGTGGGAAATGCAGGCTTTGAGGTTCTGTTCCCAGATCTGAGTCTTGGTTCTGCTCCTTCCTGGGTGGCACTGGACAGGTCCCTCAGCCTCTCTGGACGTGGTGTTCCCGTAATGAACGGGAATGATGAAATGGTCAGATTGCAGGGGAGAGGACTTGTGATCATGCTGTAGGGCGTGTGGACTCAATAAATGGATTTCTGGCCCTTCGGGGAACTGTTCAAATAGACGATCCCTCTTGCTTCTCCCAGCCTTCTCCGGGGCTCAGCTGTCCTGACCTCCTCGGTCACCCACAGCACGGGTGTCAGAGTCAGTGGAAGGGACAGAGAGTTGGACTGTCAGCTTCTCAGTCTTGGTACTCACTTGGTGTAGCTGTAGGAAATCGCATTCCTTGTTTCTGCTGTCCAGCGGACGTCTCATGGGTGCTATAGAATTCCTGATGGTTTTTCGGATGCAGAGATTCTTCCTTTATTTGAGGGGCCGATTGTCTTGCTGCCTTATAACCTTCTCACCTGAGCTGCTCGAACAACGAGAATGTCTGGGTCTTGACCTCTGCTAGTTGCCATTTCCCTGTAGGCCTGCTCTTGACCCCAGCCTGATTTCGTGATCGCTGACTGCACACAGGCGGGATTGGCACCATTGGGTCTCCCTTCGGGGCAGGGCTCGTGCACTGGGACTGCTCAGACGCTCAGTCTGTGGCATCAGGCCATTTGGGGACATCACTTAATCCCCCTGATTCAAGATCCTGCCCCTTAACACATTCTGTTCTCTTAGAAATGCTGGTGCTCCTTGCCCCAGGTCTGAGGCTTCAGGGGCCACACTGTGGTGACGTGATGTGACGCAACGCGACGCGATCTGACGCGACCCAGTGTGATATGAGCGGTGTGTCGCCTTGGAGAATTTCATGCAGGCTGATGGTGGGCTGCTGTCATGCATGTCTACCTTTGTGAAAATCCGGATAGAAAAACCAGACTCCTAAGTAGCAGCTGGAGGCTTTTTTCTTTTTATTATTTAGGAGTTGACGGAAAGGAATAGGAGACAGCAAGACCAGAGATGGGGTGATCGCTCACAGGGCGCGGGATGATGTCTCTTCCTTGTTTCCCTCAACCTCGGGAGTGCTGCTTTCAAAGAGTGGCTTTTGGAGTAGGGCTGCACATGAGACTTTGACCCCTCTGTGCCCTTGGGTCTCCTTGGGCTCCCACAGAGCGCAGCCTCCGTTCTGCCCCCTACCCACCAACGCCGCCCCCCGGGGTCTGCTTCCTGACAGATTCTGCGGGACACGGGGGTGTTCGAGCACACCTGGAGGGAGCTGGAGCTGTGGCTGGAGCACCTAGAGGACACCGCGGAGGAGAAACGAGAGACCGTGATTCAGTTTTTGGAACGGGTAGGCACCTATTTCCGGTGTTTGAGGAGCACATTAGTAAATATGCCAATTGCACTTTAGTATAATTAAGGCATTTTTGATGCCCTGGTGCCGAATGCCCTGTTTCTGGCTTACTTCCTAATTCTGCTGAGATGTCAGAATTCGCTTCGTTGTCAAAACTGTAAAATGGGACTGTATTACCGTGTACTATTTTAGTTTCCTTTTGAGGATCTGCTTTTGGACAGAGAATAGTGGTATGCTTAGCGTGATATTAAAAGCAATGGTTTATACTAAATGGAATTTTTTTTTTTAATTCTATAACACAAAGTTAAAAAAAACTTTGGGGAAACATTATTGTTCTTATGGAGGACTGCTGACATGTTAACTCTTTCCTTATTTTACTGGTAAGATTTTTTGGGCATATTTGTATTTCATTTGTGACCATCTCAGTGTTTTCTGCTTGACTCTTCAATGCCCAGGTTTTGCTGACGTTGGTGGCGAATCCCTATTCCTACACAGACAAAGCCTCTGACTTTGTCCAGGAAGCCAGCACGCTGCAGGCCACTGGGACGAAGCAGGATGCCGACGATGTCAGCATTCCCGTCTCTCACATCGACGGTAGGCGCCCCTGCCTCTGTGCTCCTCGGGCTTCCGAAGATCGAGCCACTGTGGCCAGTTAGTGATGAAAATGAGAAGCGCATTCGTGTCTTAATGCAGAGTGCACACACCTGTTTCTTTGAGTCAGCGATCAGCCTGCTCTGGAAATGAAAATAGCCTTATTCGCTCGTAGAACAAGGAGTAGGTACAGAGTCTGTTTGCTGGGTAATTTTTGTTTGTGCAGTGTTCCTCTGTGCCAGATGCTGATCTCAGCTCTTCATAAATCTACCTCCTGCAACCTTGTGACGCACCCTACAGGGCAGGTGTCCTTATCCTCATTTTGTACAGTGATAAGGCAGCCGAGACACAGAGAGGTTAGGTAATTAGCTGAAGTCACACAGCTAGTACCTAGGAAAGTCAGGGTTTTAATCCAGTCATTGGCTCTGGTCTACGCTTCAACCCTTACCCTTTTTGCTTCTCAGATTTTCCTTTGTTTGCCTGAATATCCGGGTTAAGGTTTGGGAGCTTGTCTGTGTCACTTGAGGAAACTTCAGTCTCTTACCACCTGAGCTGGAGAGCCTGCATTTTGTCTGGCAAAGATCTCAAGATTTCATAGGCGATGTCCCGACCGGTTTAGAATCAGCCTTCATGTTAAGCTTTTTCCCCCAGAAACATTTAGCTTTTATCAAACGTGCTCCCTTCCTGTGGAGCTCTTTGCAGTGGGTTCCTTTCGGGGGCTCTTGGCCTTGGTTTGACTCTCCCTTTTCTGACTCAGATGTTCTGGACATGGTGGACGTCCTGGTGGAGGGCAGTGAAGGCTTGGACGAGGAAATTGGATTCTTACTGAATGAAGACATGATCCTACTCACGTTCCCATTCAGTGCTGTGGTGCCCGCTGCCCTGGAAGCCAGGAATAAGTTGCTCCTCGGGACGGAAAGTGAAACAGGTACCTGTGTGTCGTCGGGATACCCTGGGTATGTCGTCCGGCTGGGTCTCTTGGGGTAGGTGCTGTGAGTCCAGGGGCTCCGGGAGTAATTGCTGAAACTCCAAGGCAACAAGATTCAGACCCACCAACGTGATAGCTTCCTGGTCTCTAGAGCTAAACATGTAGGGATAAGAATCCAGGGGCTGGCTGGACTTGCGGAGAGTGGTCATTTGAGGATAAATCCATAGTCATTTGCATGGCCGCAGAGAGCCCTGCTACAACACTCATGTTTTCTCTTCATCGTTTATTCTTATCATGATGCTAGGCTACAAGTCCTTCATACTTGGTGGAAATTGCTGGAACTAAGAACCAAGGAAGTACTCACAGATCATAATGGTGTCCTTAGTCAGGCTTGCTCACGCTTTGCTGCAGGAACAAATAAGCCCTGACACGTCGTGGTTTAACAAGGAAAGGTGTTCTTCTAGACCTTGGCGTAGTCCAGCACAGGTCACGTTGCTCTCTTGGGTGATTGTCCTCTGGGAGGTAGCTCAGGGACCCAGGCCACTCCCATCTGGTAGCTGTGCCATCTCAACATGCATCTGAGGTCAGTGTGGAAGAGGAAGAGAGAGTGGGCAGTGAGGCAGAGGCTGTTCTGTCCAGGTCTGGAAGTAGTGACATCAGTCACATGGTCACAGCCTCCCCACAGGGGAGGCCCGTGTGCCAAGGACGGGAAATCAGTTGGGGAGCACCGAGCGAGTCCTGGCCTCCGTGGCTTCTGCACCACTGCTTCTGCACCTGCGTCTGCACTTCCAGGCCTTGGGACCAGAAGCCTGAGTGCGTGTGTCACACATTCAACGGGACGGGGCCTGGGTGTGCTCTGCAGTGATAGCATCTGCCTTTCTGGCGTGCATTTTGCGGGTCTCGTATACGTGTGGGAGTTGGTGTGATTGATGGGTCACAGAAGGGTGGTCCCAGCAGCCACGCTCACATGTCTCACTCCCCTTCAGGAGAGAGCGTCGTGGCGTACCTGACGGCAGTGCTGACAGACCTCCTCCACACCCAGAGAGACCCTCTGGCTCTGTGTCTGCTGCTTCAGGCTTACGACAAGTTGGAGCCTCCAGTTCCGTCTTGCGGTCATCAGCTGGCCCGGTTCCACGGGTACTACAGCCGCTGGATCCCGGAGCCCGCCCGAGAGGCCTTGGTGAGCTGCAGCCTCGCTGCTCCCACGGAGGCCAGGCCTTGGCCTGTGAAACCCCGAGGTGTCATCCGTGGGCCACGCTGGCTGTGCCCCCGCCGGATGGCTGTCCGGCTGCTCGGTTTCCAGGGAGGAGCTTGTTAACCTTCTGGTCTCCCTGCACGAGAGAAGGAGCTCAGGGCACCACGGCGGCCCAGCGGCTATATGGGTGGATGGCTACCCACATACCCATGGGTGTGTCAGGGATGCAGGGACTGAGTTTCCCGCGAGCTGCATGGCCGCCTTGTCACTGTGCCAGCTTGGGTCAGGAGGGAGGTTGTCTTTTCCCCTCCCAGTTTCCCCTACCAGGTATGGTATGCCTGGGTCCTAGCTTGCCTCGGCGGGCCTTAGCACGCCCCTCAGCCATGCGGGCTCAGCTGTCAGCCCGGGCCGTGGCGGCCCCCAGTAGTCTCCATTCTGTGAAGACTGGGAAAGTGGAAACAAAGAATTTTCTTTCTTTATGTGGGGACTACATTTTTGTTTGTTTGTTTGTCTGTTTTTTAAATTTATTTATTTGTCAGAGATCACAAGTAGGCAGAGAGGCAGGCAGAGAGAGAGGAGGAAGCAGGCTCCCCACTGAGCAGAGAGCCCGATGCGGGACTCTATCCCAGGACCCTGGGGTCATGACCTGACCCAAAGGCAGAGGCTTAACCCACTGAGCCACCCAGGCGCCCCAGGGGGACTACATTTTTGTAATGGGTGCTGTAGGTCTGGCCCCAGTGCAGACTATTTATGAACGTTGGGGGGCCTGGGGAGCAGTTAAGTGTGGCGTGCATTTTTTTTTATACACTGAGTTTTTAGCTGTTCTTGAAAAAGGCAGCTCAGGGCCTCCTTGCCTTGTGGTATCTGTAGCCATGTCTATGGTGGTTGCACATTTCCGTTCATCAGGGCCCGCTGCTAGGGGGTACGATCGCCTTTCAAGTCACTTAATCCTCACAGCAACTCCGAGGATGTCAGGACTTACTGGCCTTATTATACACATGGGGAAACTGAGGCACAGTGATTCTGTCACGAGGCAGCAGTGGGGGCAGGGTCAGGATTCCGGCCAGGCAGTGGACTCCAGCATCCACCCCCTTCCCAGCCGATGTCACCTTTCTCTGGGGGCTAGGCTGTGCTTCAGACTGGGGGGTGGCTGGTCAGAGCTCAGGGGACGTGTCGCAGTTCAGGGCTGCACCTCCTGGGTGCTCGAAGGAAGGTGTCCCCTCTCTGTCGAGTAGTCAGCAGTGCTTCTCACGCTCCAGGGGGCGTCAGATGTGGTCTCTGGGCTCCTCCCTGAGGGTGTTCGGTTCACAGGTCTACCGCGGGATCCGGGGGTTGGCCTCTCTCTGTGGTTCCGAGCAGTGTGGCTGTCGGTCCCGGGACCGTGCCAGGACGTCTGCTGGTTTCCGGACACACAGCCTCGCTTCACTGGCCTAGGAAGTGGAGTGTGTGGAGTCACGGTAGTACAAGGTGCCTGAGGGTCACCAAAAAAGGCAGAGTGATTGTCATAGAAGAAATCAACAACTTCGGTTTGAGGTAGAACTCCAGAAATTTGTCTTCATTCTGTCCACTGTCTTGTTAGTCTCCCAACAAGGTACTCTGCCCCGGGCTGCTGGGGAGCCAGCAGGACTCTGGAAGGCTGGGGCTTACCGAGCCGGCTCCTGCACGGACCTCCCACTTCCCTGCCACTTTCACAGTGACTCTGCTTTTTAAGATGTTATTTATTTATGTATTTGAGAGTGAGAGAGCGAGCATGAGCGAGGCGAGGGGCAGAGGGAGAGGCACTCTCCCCACTGAGCGCAGAGCCTGATGCGGGGCTCGAGATCAGGACCTGAGCCGACATCACGAGTCAGGTGCTTGGCCGCACAGTGCCTCTTCTGAGTGAAATGTCTGTTGCATGCAGCTCCAGACACACGTTCCCCCGCATGTGAACGCCTTCCCCATCCAGTGCCTTCGTGTTTACGCCCTCTAGGGACAAACGAGTGACTGAACACTGCGGCTTAATTGACTGAAATAAAACAGCATGCAGTCCCATATTTTTTAGTATTGGGACGTGATTGGGAAGTGTCCCCTTGTTGTGAACGTCACCCTGTACCTCTCTTAGCTGACCGTGTACCTTTTTCTTCTGTGGTTGTCTGTGTTTCCTCCTCTCCGGGCTTTTGCTGCCTCCCCAAGCCCCTTCAGATGCCAGGCAGCCTCGCCCCCCGGGGTCCTCCCGCCGCCTCCTTCGCCGCCCTGCTGCAGACGGCCTACGAGAGCCAGGGCGCGCTCCTGGACGAGCAGGTCCAGGCACAGCTGCGGGCCGCCCTCCCGCACGTCCCGATGCCCCGGCTCCTGCGCTCGGCCAAACACCTGCTGCTCTACCTCCGGAGCACCGTGGAGAACTTCGGCCAGGTCAGCGCCGCTCCCCTTTCCCGCAAACCCCACGTGTCCCCACATCTCTGCCTCCAGAACAGCCCCCTTGGAGTTGGGTCCAGACCGCTTGGCGGTGTTGGGGGAGTCTCACTGTCACCCTGTTGCTCACGAGGAGACTTCATGACGTGGCATACACAGGGCCGTGAGGTCCCCCCGCAGCTGGGGAGTCTTGGCTGCTAGTTCATGGCCTGCCCCTCTCTCCCGGACTGCTGTTTTTTCCTGGAGCAGACATGCAGAGGTGGGTTTTCTGCAGGCCTCAGTAGCCTCACAGAATCTGGCCCCCTCAGCACAGCTGTCCCCCCCCCAGACAGCTGCAGACCGGGAGCCGCCATGGCCGACCCTGCTGCTAGGGCCGCCGCCCATCAGGCCGGCCTCTCCCCACAGCGGACTGGATCAGTGCACGGCCAGACCCACCGTCTTTCATAAGTTGTAATTTTGTCCTTCACTGGTGAGCTTTCTGTTCCCAATGTGGTTTACAGAGTTGCGGTGTGGGTTTCCCTCACCTTGGTCAGGATAAACCCCCATGCTTCAGCAAGGTTCGGGGGCACATCTTACTGGGAGAGGAATTTGAGGTTCTTGGTGTTTTATGAGGAGTTGCCACTCGAGCCTGTTTCTCTCCTTGTTTCTGGTCACGTGGGGACGGGGTAGTCACGGTCATGGTGACTTCGAGGCTTTTCCTGGCCCCTGAGCAATCGTGCGGCTCTCGTCCTCACAGCTGGGCCGAAGCGCAGGCCCTGCCGTCCTGCAGCTCCTCCTGGACCTCCTCCGGCGCCTGGTCGTCCACTGTGTGCAGCTGGATGCACAGAACCAGCAGAAGTGTGAGGCTGCCCAGGCCGAATCCGACCTCTTTTTGGACATGGAGTGCGTGGCCTCGCTGGAGCTGGCCGGTGACAAGGTACTGTTGCTGTCCTGCTGTGGGTCTTGTTAGCCTGTGCCTGTCGCATCTTGGACCCTGGCCCTCCCTTTCCTTCTGATCCAACATGAGGACATGTTCGTTGTAGATAAATAAGGACAGAACACTGCAAAAGAGACACTGTACTCCCCAACTTAGCCCCTGACCCCTAACTCCTGCGCCTGCAGAGAAGCACGGTATGACGTGGTGTGCAGCTTTCCAGTCGCCTTCCCTCCGAGCAGTTGCCCTCACACCGGGCAATGTGAGCATCTTGAGAAACTGGGAACGTTCTCCTTTGGAGCAGTAGCGGCCCGGGTCGAACGAAGGCTGGGCGGTGGGTGCGGCCGGCCCGGTAGCTCCAGAGCGGGAGCTCATGGCTTCAGGAAGCAGCCTCCCCCCTGCTGGGGACCCCCAGGCCGCCGCTGATGGGCCAGGGTGTGTCTTTCTCTCACCACCCTCTGTGTTCGCTGTTTCACTGAGCTTGGGAAGCAGCCGCACTCTTCACGCCACGCTTCTCACGGATGGCCTCGTCTGATCTCTTTGGTCACTCTGAGTGCTGGGATTAGTGTTCCCCATGGCGGTTTAGAACGACTGGATCAGATTATCCTGTCACCCGGCAGGGGCACGCAGCCGCTTTCCGCTGGGTGGTCTGAACACAGCGGGGGTCAGAGCTGGTCCCCCGGGGGTCGCTCAGGGCTCAGCCTCTACCTGCATGTGACCTTCAGTTCCTGCACCTGGGCTCACCCAGCTGCTTGATCCCCATCTGCCATTCCCAGATGTGGGGTCTCTCGCATGCCGTGACCCCGCTGCTCCTGGGATGCCCGTGTCCCTCAGTCAGACCGTCGTCAGAGGGCAGGGCCGCTAAGCAGGAGCCAGGTGACCGGCCTTCAGCACACTGGGCGTTGCTGCGTAGCCAAGCCCCGTTGTATGGTTGATCCGTTTGTTCAGGCTGAATTGGTCAGCCCCTGCCGGTGTGGGTGGGGCACCAGCCCGGTCTCCATCAGCGTCACAGTCGCCCTGGGGGCTGGGGGTTGTGCTGGTGGGATGCACTGCTGTCAGGATACAGCTTTGACTGGGCTTGGGTTGGGGTGCTGTGGGATGGCCCTGAGAGGAGCGGGAGAGCTCGGGCTCGTGGATAGAAGGGCTCAGGGATGCTGTTGTCCGCCCTCCATCCTACAGCGGGCTGGCCCTGGGCCGTGTGTGAGGTCTGTGCCTTGTCGCTGTATTTCAGACGCTGGAGGAGGTGCTCATGGCCATCCTCAGACACCCCACGCTGGAGGGCTGGTTCCTGGCCCTGGAGCAACAGGCCATCCCGCCACACGCCCTCAGCCCTGTCCTTGTGAAACTCCTGGCGGCCCACCTCAGCGCCGGGGTCCTGCAGCTGCTGCTGGTCAGCGCCCCGGTCCTCCAGCGCACGGGTCAGCGGGGCCTGCTGGCCAAGTACTCCGAGGCCATCACTCAGAGCGTGCTGAAGGAGCTGCGACACAGGAGGACAGGCTCGGCTACAGCGCTGCCGAAGACGCTCCCGCAGCTGGAGGCCCTGCAGGGGCTGCATCCCTACATGGAGGGTGCCCAGCTCCGAGAGGTCACCCTGGCCCTGCTGAGCCTGCCTGAGGCCCAGCTGGTGGCCCAGCGGCTCCCGAAGTCTCCGGGGAAGGAGAGACACCTGAATGCGCTCGGCAAGACCCTGGTCCAGCTGTTGGCCAGCAGCCCCCAGGACCCGCTGCAGAGCAGCGAGCTCCTTTGGGCCTCTGAGTTTGTGAGAGGCCTGGGGGCTCTGCTCCCCGCGCTGGCCGTGGACGAGCTAGACGCTGTGTTGCTGCACACCCTGCAGAGAGAGCCCGCGCTGGCCCCCGCCGTCGGGGTCGACGTGCTCGACTACTGCCTGGCCCGGCGGACGCAGGCGGCCCTCGGCGTCGCCACCCTGCTCCTGTCGCTGAGCTGCACCCACGTCCTGCGCTTCGAGCTGTGGTGCGCGCGGCCCGGCGCGGGGCTCTGCCTGCAGGAGCGCCTGGACGACTTCCTCCCGCTCCTCGACGCCTACCTCCGGGCCAGGACGCAGGGACGCTTCGCACGCCCGGCGGGAGGTACGGGAGCTGTGGGCTTTGGGCAGCCGGCGGTGCTAAGGCAGAGGGCCGTTTCTGACCTGGAACTTCCATGTTTGGGGTTTGGGTGAAGTTCTCTCCTCCCCAGACACTGACCCAGCCCTGGAGATGGAGAGACAGGAGACATTCGCACTCACCGCCCCACATCTCAGCCTGTGGTGTGAGGTGCTACCCCCACGCTCCCGTCCACCCCAAGTCCCCCATGGGAAGCCAGGGCGGGCTGGGTCGAGGAAGGTCCTCCCCGGGGCAAGGGAGGCATTCGGGGTGACCTCCCTTTGTCCTGTTCCTTGTCCTCACCAGCAGTGGTGACAGTGATGCTGAGTGGAGGCGGCTTGGGCCCAGCCCCCGTCTTCCACCTGCAGGCTTTCGGGGCTGAGGCACTTTTTATTCACCTGAAATTACTTCATTTTTTTTTTTTATTGTGTATATGAATAATTGTTCACTTATTGCTTTCCCTCAGGGTGTCATGACTTCATAGCAGCAATGACAGATGGTTTTTAAAAGTCACAGAACCTGCTTTTATCAGTGATTCCTCTTTTTTCTTTTAAGATTTATTTACTTGAGGGGCATGTGGAGGGGGAGCGAGAGGGAGGGGCAGAGAGAGCGGGAGAGAGAGAATGTCCAGCGACTCCACACTGAGCAGGGAGCCCGGCGGAGGGCTCGATCTCACAACCCAGGAGATCGCAACCTGAGCTGAACCCAACAGTTGGATGCTTACCCAACTGAGCCACCCAAGTGCCCCCTTTAGTCAGTGACTCTTGGGGCACTTCTGACGTGCCTCTCCCGTTCCCATGCCTTTGAGGCACGAGTCCTGAGTGAGTCCTGAACTTTGGTCCTCAGAGTCCCATGCCCAGCTTGGAGCTAGGCCTATGCTCAGGGCCGTGTCGGAGGGTTGACTGCCAGAGGACCAGTGACGTGCTGGGCAGCGTTTAACCAACTGGCCTTTGCGTTTGCCTGTCTCTTTGGCATCTGTGCTTCTGCCCTGGCCAGCCTCAAGCTACGAGCGTGAACCCAGCCAGTCACAAGTTCCTGAAAGTTAGCCGTGGGCTCTGTGAGCTGGTACATGCTGGTCCCAGACACAGCAGCATGTGACGGTTTCTCCTTTTTGTCTCTGCCTAGTGTCCTCTGCTGTCATTCCTGTCTTGAGGAAGGCTGTGTGGAGACGGCTGCAGACCAGGCTTCTCAGCACAGAGGGGCCCCCAGCGTCCGGGCTGCATCAGGAGGTCCTGGCCCAGCTGGTCCCGTTTGCAAAAGCCAAGGACCTTGCTGTCCTCGTGGACCATTTGCCCAACTTGCTGCAGACTCCAGGCAGGCACGAGAGGTAGGAAGGCTTGCGTCCATCTCTGCTTCACTTTTCCCAGTAGTTTGTTTTGTTTTGTTTTTTTTGAAGATTTTATTTATTTGACAGAGATCACAAGTAGGCAGAGAGGCAGGCAGAGAGAGGAGGAAGCAGGCTCCCCGCTGAGCAGAGAGCCCAATGTGGGGCTCAGTCCCTGGACCCTGGGATCACGACCTGAGCCGAAGGCAGAGGCTTTAACCCACTGAGCCACCCAGGCGCCGCATCCCAGTAGTTTTTATAAACTAGTGAAAAGTTGCCGCACTGCTGTCATGCCCATCGATGAGAAGGCGCCTCCTCCAGGAAGTCTTCCTCCAGCCATCCTGCCTGGAGCGAGCCCATCTCCATGAGTGGATGGCTGGGTCTGACGCCCTGAGAGCAGCAGTTCTCAACCGGGGGTGATTTTGCTCCCCTCCTGGGGACAGTTGGCCACGTCTGACATTTTTTATTATCACAACTCAGTGGGTGGGCAGTAGGGGTGGTTGTCACTTCTGGCATCTAGAGGGTAGAACAATGGCCAGGGCAGCCAGGGACTCCGGTGCTTGGGTGCTGCGGGGCAGTGGGACTCAGGGCACCTGTCCCAGGTGGCCCACTGTAATGTGAGGGACACTTAAGCTGGAGGCAAGTAGGCCATGCCCCTGACTCTGCACCTTTTGTCCCCTGCTGCAGTTGGAGTGTGGCCGACTCTGTGTCGGCAGTGCTGGAGGGGTCGGCCGGAGAGCTGCGTGCCTGGAGGACGGCTCTGTTGGAGTCCTGTGTGAAATGGCTGATTGCGTCTTTCAGTGGGGGCCAGCACGACCACGACAGCGCCCGGGATCAGGAGCGGCAGATGCTGCTGAGGTTCCGTGAGCTGCTGGTAGGTGTCTTTCCTTTCCGTGGAGAGCCTGACTGCACTTAGAAGGGGAAGAGTGGAATAGACAGCAGAGTTCACGGCCGTGCTCCCAGAACTAGCGGGAGATGAGCACGGTCAAGTCCGAGAGGCAAAGCGGCAGCTGGGGGAGGCCCCGGGACCGTGCACTGCCTTCTTCCGTGAACAGATGTGGGATTTCGTTAAGCACGCTTCACTTCTACTGAAACGGTTTATGGGTTTTTTTTTCTTACTTAGTCTGTTAATAAGATGACTTACATTAATTGGCTTTTGGTGGTTAAATGAACTTCACATTCCCGGCATACACCTGCTTGATGGCAGTGTATTACGGTTTTTCCATATTATTGGATTTGATATTTTATTAAGATATTTTAATATCTTTTATTGGTGATATTTTATTAAGAATTTTTATTATTTTATTAAGAATTTTATTAAGATTTTATTTTTGATGGTGATATTTTATTAAGAATTTTTCCTTCTGTGTGCATGATTTCATTTTCTGGCAGTTGTTCTTTGTCAGGTTTTAGGATCGGGTAACACAGCCCTGAGAATGAGTTGGGAAGTTTCATTCCAGGTTTTGTATTTCCTGTGAGCATTTTGAAGCATTGCTTTCCTGTCTTCTGGCATACGTTGTTCTCGATAAGTCTGTCATTCTTAACCTTTGTTCCCCTCCCTTAGGATCTTTTTTTTAACGTTTTTTAAAGCAACGTGATCGTGATGTGCCTTCGAGTAGTTTTAAGATTCTTATGATTGGGGTTTCCGGGTCTTCTTGCCACTGTGAGTCTAGAGCTGTCATAATATTTGGAAATAGTCAGCTCTTATTTGTGGTCATTATTCCCTTCTATTGAAGCATTCTTTTAAAAAGAATTCTTTATTTTTTTGCACAGGAATAACATCTTGAAGCATATGAATTATTCCTCAGTGCATGATATAAAATTACACTAAAACTCATAAGGTCTGTGACTTGTGTTTGAAGTCTGGACCCAAATTTAAAAAATAATCCTCAGGAAAATAACCCCAGGTGACAGTAATGTGATAAATAGATTCATAGATTATAGATCAAGCAGTTTGCTTACCTTGTATCAAGAGACTTCGTAACCCGTATCTCAGCCTTAATTCCTTGTTACAGGTTTGTGCATTCAAGGTTTCTAGAAGCCCAAATATGGCAGAACGAGGGGGGCACATGGAACAGCCCAGCCTGTATTGTGAAATACAGCTCCGTGTGTGTGTGTGTGTGTGTGAAATACAGGCTGTTAAGCGTGGGGTTTAGTGTTAACAAATGCACATAGACCTTGTGCCCACACTCCTGTCAGAGATTTTCATCATCCCACGAAGTTCCCTCCCTCCAGAGCACCCAGCCCTCTGGTTTCACTGGGCGCCATATTTGGAGATTTTCTCTACCTCAGGGACTGTGGGCCAGCACCGGCCCTGCCCGTGGGGCAAAGGTCTTCCCCTGGGGAGAGGTGCTGTCCGGTATGTAAGCCATGTGTGTCTGGCCCTGTGTGTGACGTAGGCCACAAGCGCCTTCTGAATTGGTGGACAAAGGGAAAGGTAACAGGGCTGTCAGGATTTTTTTTCCTGCTATTTGGTGACCATAGACACGCTAATGAAATGACAGAGCTACTCACAGAAGTAATAAAACAGCTTAGAAAAAAATCCAAGAAAGAAACAGCTGTGTGCTTTTGTGGCTTGCTTAGGTCACCGAATTCCGTGTTTCCTGGACGGCTCTCATTTAAGCTCTGTATTTTCAATTTTAAATTAATTGGAGATGACCCCTGAATATTTCTTGCTTCTTTAATTCACAGAGTTCTCTTAACGAAGTTGATCCTGGTGATTGGCAGAAATTCGTGAAGACTGGACTCAAGTGAGTCCATTTGCTCTGTCGGGGTGATTCAGCGTGGGCGTGAGCGTGCGACACTGAGCCCACGGGGTGTCTCATCCGCATGGCATCTGGGGACCACGCGGCGCTCCCGGTTCACAGATGACGGGGTGTGGGATGCCGGTGCGGCTGGACGATTTGCCCACTGACATGGAGCTGGCTTCTGGAGATGATGACAGAGGAGGCCTTTTAATTTTTAGAAACCAGAAGTGTGCAGAGAATACTAGAGCAGCGCCCAGTTTGAATAATGCCGACAGCTTCCTGTGTTTGTCCCGATCCTCCTCCCTCCCCACAAAGCGTCACTCTCCTGAGGTCAGGCTTGTCACTGCCGTGGGTGTTTTCCTACCTTGGTTGCACGCCGGCCTGTCTCTAAGCAGTAGTGACATTATTTTAGTTGGCTTCACTTCCTGTACCAATGTGTCTATCACTTATGTGGGTTTTTTTTTTTTTTTGCGCTCAAGTGCTTTTGAGTTCCCCAAGCTGATACACACAGATCTCAGCCCATTTGTTTTCGCTGCGCGGTGGGGCCTAGTTCTGCCGTCAGCCCCCGCCCGTGGACATCTTCCTCTCTCCCCGTCCCTCCCATGCCCGCAGTGAAGGCTGTGCACCCCCTCGTGCCTCGTGCCCGGTTTTCTCAGGGAGGGGCGCTCGCTGGTGGGGAGTGTGGCCACAGCTTCGGCTTTACTAGATTTTTCACTCGCTGTCTGCAGTTTCCGAGCTCCCCTAGTGCGCGTTTTCCTCACATCCTCACTCACACTTGATACGGTCAGACTCTTCGGTTTCCAGCAGTCAGGTAGTCACGAAACTTCCTCGTTGTGCCCCTGATTTTCTCTTCCCTGATGAGTCACCACGTTGAAACAGAAAAATACTGTCCCAGAGGAGAGAAAGACGTGAAGGCAGGTCACAGATCGATGACCCCCGAGGATTACCATCATGAAATGGTGACATTTCTCCCAGGCTTTGGCTAATGTGTATTTCTAGAATGCCCCCTGTACATTAAGTGATTCTTAATGTCAGTGAGTCCCACCTGACAGAAAAGCTGCTTTGTTCGAGAGCAGGATGCTCTCATGTCTTCGGTGGGTTCTGAGGGGTTTAAGGCCGAGGAGGCCTCTGAAGCCCCGGATGGGGTTTCCCAGTCGCTGGACGTGAGGAAGGAGGGAGGCTGCCGTGGCAGGGTGGGCTGAGTGGTCTTGGTTCAGGTGCAGCGAATCTGCCTCCTGGCACTTCAGTCAAATAGGAGGTTGGTTTGGTGTTCGCACTGCAGGAAAATGAACGCATCCTGTCCCTGTTTTCAGAAGTGCCCCCTGCCGCACGTGGAGGGCTAGGAGGGTGACCAAGCGAGTGTCCAACAGTGACCGTAGTGGGATCAGCATGGGTCGATGGGTGTGCGCTGTAGAATTTTCACCTTTACGGTGTGGTAGAAATTTATCTTTGGAAAATGCCGAGAAAAAGGTTTTTTATTGTCTCCTGTGAAATAAAACTCCCCTATATGAAGCTCTTCCCCCCCGCACCCCCGATGCTTGCCTCCTAGATTTCGGTATCAGGACCACGCATTTTTGAAGGCCCTCCACGCTGCCATACAGCACCTGTATCTTCCAGAAAACTCCGTGTGCGCGAAGCTCATCCAGCTCCCCGTGGTCCACATGATGCTCACGCAGCACTCTCTGTTTTTGCCGACTCTGCTGAAATCTGAAGAAGAGGAAAACCCAGACAATCAAGTAAAAGGTGACCCCCCCTTCCCCCACCGTCCCATTTCAGAAACAGATTTTATTTCTTGATTTGTGGCGCTCGCTGTGCACCAAGATTTACCACCGATGCGTTTTCCGAGCTAAGGAAGCGTTACCAGAATGGCGTTAGGGTATTTTGTTTCTCTCAAATCCAAGCTCAAGAAGTGTTTCCTCTGACATCGGGCCAAGCAGCAAATACAGACTTCTCTTCAAAGTCTGTTCTGGCTTCTAGAAGTCACGTTTCAGGTCTTAATGTTCATGCCACGGGCAAGTGTTAAAATCTGGGAATTGGGGGAAGTTCATTGTGGGTCTGCCCTAAGAGAAGCTGTTTAGTTGTGTGAAATGCTTTAATCAGAAGATTGAAACTTTCCTCAAGGGTGAAGAGTTTGAACGTCCCAGTTAACAGTTCCCTGCCAGGAAGCTGTCAGAAAGGCCAGGTTCTGGAAGCTCTGCCCCAGCTCAGTAGGGTTTATTTTAGCGCCCGTGACCCCGAGTTTGGTGTAGGCTGCGGGAGAGGTCAGAGGAGATGGTCCGAAGGGTCCTGTCCCCTTGAAGCCACGCTCTACTTAGAGACAACATGAACCTGCTCAGGCCGGTAGACGTCCCCACGGTCGGTCTGTGACCACGGCTAACTGAAGAGAGCCGACCCCCGAGTTGCTGGAATGCGGGTAGGAAAAGCACGAAGGCCCCGCCGTTTATTTCGGCAGGAGTAGAGCTGCAGAGGTTGCCAGCACAGTCTCGGAGCTGCTTAAGCTTGAAAATCTTTGGCGGCTTCAGGTGTGGGAGGGGGAGCGAAGAGAGCAGTGACAGCCTTGCCGAAGCCCTGGGGAGAGACATGGTGGTGAAGACAGGCTGCTTTTAAGAAGGGAAAGAGAGGAGGCAGCTCAGGCCAGAGACCGATATTGTTCAGAGAAGGCATTTCAAAAGCATTTAAATGTTCCCGAGACGCTTCCTCTTCTACTTCTCTTCTCGCGCGCACATCCCCTTGCGCTGCTGCACAGTTCAGTCTTGTTTCCTTCCAGAAGCGCTGGTGGATCTGATGTCCGTGGTGGTGAAGATGTGTCCCTCTGTCTGTGAAAGCAGTCACTTTGCGGTGCTCCTTGGGGCCTATGGTGCCACTCTCAGCGTCCTGGGTAAGGGTGTGGGGCCTGGGTGGTATGGCCAGGGAGTGTGGGGACCAGGCAAGTGTTGTAACTAGAGGGTGTGACCAGGGAGTGTGACGGCACCAGGCAGGCCCTGTGACTGGGGAGTGTGAAGGGACCAGGCCGTGTGACCGGGCAGTGTGAGGGGACCAGGCCGTGTGACTTGGGAGCATGAGATCAGGCGGTGTGACAGGATGGGAGGACCATGTGACGGTTCAGCTTTCTAAATGGGCCTTGGTTTGGCTTCTAGATCAGAAGATTTTACTTCTCCTCCGGGCGTATGAACAGAATGACCTCAGCCTCGTGAACTTCAGGTGAGGTTGGGCCTGGAGGGGCCAGTGGCAGCCTTTGAAGGCGCCGTCCTGAGACTTGGGGAGCATGTTCCGACAGCAAGCTCCCCAGGTTTTCTCTCGTACCTTTGTGGTTCTCGGGGAGAGCTCGATGGAGGGCGCTCCCTTCCGTCATACCCCGGCTCCCGCGGAAGGCCTGGCCTCACGCTCTAAGGATGGTCCGTGGCCATCCCTGAAGGAGCAGGCCTGAGTGAGGGGCCCACGTGGTGCTCTGTGGGCGTTTAGCAGGCAGCCCTCACGCCAGCACACTGTGCCCGCTCGACCGATGGATCCGGGGGGTCTGCTGCTTGTCCGCTTCCCCTACCCGCCAGAGAACAGCCCCCTGAAATAGCTAATTTATTTTGTGACTCGAATGACTCCTGCTGCCCTGTGCAGAAATGAGTGTGTGTTTGGAGTTCAGTTTAGAAGTCTTCGTTAAGTAGATGTTCACTGAGCGCTTGCTGTTTGACAAGCGCTGGGCCCAGCGCTGTTGGGAACACCTAGAGGCGTAAGACACGGTCCTGCCGTGTCTGTTAAGGGGAACAGTGACTGTGAACGTAACTCTTCCGTAATTGGCGTTTGGTGGCATGACCCAGCTGTCGGGAGCTTGTGGGAGTACCGTCTCCCAAGGGGGCATCAGGGAAAGCTCCGTGACCCGTTTGGCACTGGAGGGATTTGATGGACGTGAGGGGTCGGTGGAGGAGCCTGGGGACACCACGTGGAAGGACCAGGGTCACCATGGCGGGGAGTTGAGAAAGTCAGCACGTTCCTGGGAATGGTGAGCAGCTGAGCTTGTGTGCATCACGAGACAAGCAGAGGGAAGAGGTAGCGGGGAGGCCAGACAGCCTGGCTGGTCGGGACTGTAAGGATCAGACTGAAAGACTCTCATTTCCATCCAGGAGAGAGACAGCTGATAGACCTTTGGGGGCAGAGAAGTGCTCCCCGTCAGAGCCGGGCTCTGGCGGAGCACCTTCGCCAGTGGGGAGGTGGGTGGGCGGGAGTGGGGGGAAAAGGAGGAGGAAGGGGAGGCGATCTCCGGGGCCGCCGCAGTGGGTGTTGGTGCTAACGGCTTGAGGCGTTTACATGGTAGACTCGAGGCAGCGACGGCCAAGGCCGTTGGGTCAGGCCTGCGGGGCTGGTGGCCGCCTGTGACTCGGGAGGGGTTTGAATCCGGAAGCCTCACGGAGCAGCCGGGATTCTCCAGCTGTGGCCCGGCATCTGGACACTGGAGCCAGACTTCCCTGCTTGGCATTGCAGCTCTGCCACCGACCAGCTGGGCAAGTGGCCAGCTGAGCAACCTCCTTAATCCTCCCGGGATCGCTTCCCCCGTTTGCAAAATGGGGATAATGATGGTACCCCCGTCCTGGGGTTGTCCCACAGATACAGTGGGACTAGTAGATGGAAGAGCTTCGAGTAAGCTCCGTGCAGGTGTCCTCCCCCCACAGTCACCCGCCCCCATCCCTGCTAGCCTCTCCGCCACGCGCACCTCCCCCTTTGTTAGGGGGACTAGATGGCGGCGCTCTCGTCCCGTGCTCCAGGCAGTGCCTGGCGTGTGCTGGCTGCTTGGCAGAGCTACCCTTGCTGGCCATTGTCCCCGTCGTGCATTCTGTCCCGGGGGAGGTGTGACCCGTCTTTGTCATCCCACCTGGCTCTAGAGTCCTGCTGTGGGGCCCTGCGGCGGTGGAGCATCACAAGACGTGCCGGAGCCTGGGCAAGTCACTGTGGCAGCAGCCGAGCGTCGGGGACATCCTCCGCCTGCTGGATCGGGACCGCATGATGAAGACCATCCTCCACTTCCCCCAGAAGCGGAAGCTGCTGCCCCCCGAGGTGCGGGGCTGGGGGCAGAGCCAGCGGGGGGCATTCTCAGCAGCAGTGGGTGCTTTCCTGCTCGCCCTGCTGGGGAGTCCGTTGGCCCCCTCGGCTTCAGCATCCTGTGAAACACACGCGCTCTTTCTCTTATGGGCTGTTGACATCGTGTTCCGTACAGTTCCAGCTGTACACAGAGGGACCGAGACAGGGCTGTCGTACACCTGTCACTCCGCTTCAGCCGTTATCGTCACTGGCCATGCCTGTGTCCTTCAGAACTGCCCTGCACACACCCCCCGAACCCCGGCAAAAACACTAGTTTTTGCAAAATGGGGATACAGATGCCAAACACCCCAAATGTAGCTGTTTTGTGTTAGAAGCACTGTTTTCTTATGCTTTTGAATATTCAAAATCATTTAAACTCTAGATTAGTGGCTAAGCACTCGTGTGTTTTTACATTTATGAGTCCAGACCTCACATTCTGTTTGTTTTGGGCTGTCTCAGGATGCAGAGGAACTGATCTTTAGAGACCGGAGCACAGTGGATCTCGATGACCTTTATGACCCCTGCTTTCTCCTGCATCTCTTCAGCGAGCTCACCAGGCCGGGTGAGTGCTGCCTTTTACGGGCCAGGGCGCGGGGCTGGACCGTATCAGCTTTCTCGTGGGGGTGACTACCATGGTAACGGAAGTTTGTTACTCATCCTAGAGTATCTCCATCTGCCTTCCTACCTTTTCATTCCAGAGATTTTTAGAAGAGTAACAGTGAATGTTTTGAATATACAGTGACTTAAAAAAAAAAACAAAAAACAAGGCCATTTATAATCTTAAATCCTGGGAGTATCCTTTCATCCTTGCTGGGTTTTCCTAATTTTCAATGGCAAGAGCCTTTTCTGAATTGCCACTAGATCGTGATCAAATGCCACCAGGTTTTCTCTTTGAGAATGAGGGAGAGCCTGCCGAGGTTGGCTTTTTGTTGGCGAAAGTGTGATTTTGAAATTAAGTGTCGAGTAGCCGGAGGGCGGGAGTGTTCATGAGGGAACGTAGGCGGGACACAGGACGGGGGCTGTGGTGTGCGGCGTTTTGTCACTGGTAGGCGTGTCCTGATGCCTCACTGTGGTTTTCGTTTGCATTTCCTGATGGCTGATGGTGTCCAGCGTCTTGAGGATCGTAGGCGCTCTGTATGTCCTCTTTATTGAAATGTCAGGGCATGTCGTTTGCCCATTTTCTAATGGGATCTTTTTTCACGTTTTTCCCCATGAGGTTTGGGGGTTCTTTATATATTCCAGGTACTCGTCCTTTGTTGGGTATGTGGCTGGCGAATATTTTCTCCCAGTCTGTAGCTTTTGTCATCCTCGGGACAGAGCCTTTCACCGAGCCCAGGTTTTTCATTTTGAGCAAATCCCATGGATCAGTTTCTGCTTTCATGGGTTGTCTGTGCTGATGCTCGGGCCGGGAGAGTCAGGAGCGGCTCGTGACTGCTCCTCGTGGGGCCTCCCCTGAGGAGGCCTCCGCTGGTGCTCAGTGAGGAGCAGGAGGGGCCTCTCGTACTGCCCCCCAGCCCCCTCTTAGCCTCCCCGACAGCGTCACCCTAGCAGGGGACTTGGGGTCCCGTCTCACAGCCTGCCGGGCGCCACACCGCGCCTTCGCTGGGGTGGGTGGGAGCAGGGCCGCGGCCTCCTCTGAGGTCTTCGGCTGGCGCGGAGCAGCTACTGTCCACATTTTGTCTTACTAGGCTGCTTCTCTTCTAGCCTTCCTTCTAGAGCCTAGAGAGAGCAGCCTTTTGTTCAGGCTTTATCAGTGCCTATTGGTTTTCTGGGCTGCTGGCTTCCTCAGCTCAGAGTCTGGGACACCAGGGGCAGAAGGAAAACACGGGGAGCTCACCTGAGCCCCCAGCTGGTCAGCTTCTTTTCTACCTTTCGGGGTCATCTTACATCTGTCCAGGATTTTTCGTTTGTGCTTACTGCTAGAAATAGAGAAACTGTGTCCACTCCATCTTCCCAGAGCTACGCATCTAATTTAAGTGGTTTTTAACATTAGCTGATATATTCACAAGTTCAAAATTTAGGTGGTACCGGAGGGTCTGTGCTGAAACTGTCTTCCTACCCAACCTCCGGCCTCTGAATATTCAAAATCATTGAATTTCCCCTCCTCCAGTGGGAGCATGTTAGCTGCTTCTTGCAAGTGCTCCCGGGCCCAGCTTGCTCCCTCGTGGCCTGTCGCAGCTGCAGTCAGGCCTACACAGAGGGCACCGGGGGCGGGTGTGGGCAATGGGGCAAGGCCTGTGTTCTGTGGCTGTGCCCATTGGTGTGGCTGGTGTGATGCCTTCAGGACCCCCAGGCTGCTTCCTGCTGGACTTAATTTAGCTGCACTGGGATACCATGTCCTTATTTGTGCTGTTTTGTTCCTTTTCACCTACAGTTGTCTTTTTTTTTTTAAGGCTTTATTTTTATTTATTTATTTTTAGTTAACATGTATGGTATTATTTGTTCGGGGGTACAGGTCTGTGACTCATCAGTCTTACACAATACACAGCACTCACCATAGCGCATACCCTCCCCAACTCCATCACCCCGAACCACCACCCCTCCCACCTCCCCTCCAGCAGCCCTCAGTTTGTTTCCTGAGATTGAGTCTCTGTCTCCCTTTCTGATTTCAACTTGTTTGATTTTTTCCTCCCTTCCCCTGTGATCCTCTGCCTAATTTCTCAAATTTCTCATATCAGAGAGATCACACAATTGTCTTTTTCTGATTGATTTATTTCATTTAGCGTAATAGCCTCTAGTTCTATCCATATCCTTGCAAATGGTAAGATTTCAAATTTTTTTTTAAAGATTTTATTTATTTATTTGACAGATAGTGATCACAAATAGAGGAAGGTAGAGAAAGAGAGAGAGAGGAGGAAGCAGGCTCCCTGCTGAGCAGAGAGCCCGATGCTGGGCTCAATCCCAGGTCCTGGGGTCTTGGCCCACACCGAAGGCAGAGGCTTTACCCCCTGAGCCACCCAGGCGCCCCAAGATTTCAAATTTTTGATGGCTGCATAGTATTCCATTGTGTATAGATATACTGCATCTTCTTTATCCATTCATCTGTTGGTGGACATCTGGGCTCTTTCCACAGTTTGGCTATTGTGGACATTACTGCTATAAACATTCGGGTGCCCGTGCCCCTTCGGATCACTACATTTGTATCTTTAGGGTAAATACCCCGTAGTTTGATTGCTGGGTCCTAGCGTAGCTCTATTTTCAACTTTTTGAGGAACCTCCATCCTGTTGCCCAGAGTGGCTGCACCAGCTGGCATTCCCATCAACAGTGTAGGACGGTTCCCCTTTCCCCACAACCTCACCAACACCTTGTTTCCTGATGGGTTAATTTTAGCCATTCTGACTGGTGTGAGGTGGTGTCTCATTGGGGTTTGGATTTGTATTTCCGCGATGCCGAGTGATGTGGAGCACTTCCTCATGTGTCTGTTGGCCATCTGAATGTCTTCTTGGCAGAAATGTCTGTACATGTCTTCTGCCCATTTCTTGATTGGATTATTTGTTCTTTGGGTGTTGAGTTTGATGAGTTCTTTATAGATCTTGGATACTAGCCCTTTATCTGGTATGTCATTTGTGAATATCTTCTCCCATTCTGTCAGTTGTCTTTTGTTTTTGTTGACTGTTTCCTCTGCTGTGCAGAAGCTTTTTATCTTGATGAAACCTCACTAGTTCATTTTTGCCCTTGCTTCCCTTGCCATTGGCGATGTGTCTAGGAAGAAGTTGCTGCGGCTGAGGTCGGAGAGGTTGGCGCCTGTGTTCTCAAGGATTTTAGTGGACTCCTGTCTCACATTGAGGTCTTTCATCCATTTTGCGTCTGTGTGTGGTGTGAGGAGACAGTCCAGTGTCATTCTTCCACCCATGGCTGTCCCATTTTCCCAGCACCATTTGTTGTCCTTGTGTGCTCCAGCACTCCTACGTGTGAACAGACATGCAGGTCCCCCACTGCTACCTCTCCTAACAGAGTGGCAGGGTTGGGTCTCCTCGGGGCTTCCTCACTGGCGGAAGTTGCTGTGGCTCCCCGGCCTCCGTGAACACAATGTTCTGTGGCTGAGCTAGGTCTTTTTTTTTTTTTAAAGATTTTATTTATTTATTTGACAGAGATAGGCAGAGAGGCAGGCAGAGAGAGAGAGGAGGAAGCAGGCTCCCCGCTGAGCAGAGAGCCTGATGCGGGGCTCGATCCCAGGACCCTGGAATCATGACCGGAGCCGAAGGCAGAGGCTTAACCCACTGAGCCACCCAGGCGCCCCTGAGCTAGGTCTTATTTGCGGGAGAGCAGGGGCATTTCAGGCCTGCATACAGTCCCCGCCGTGGCTGGCAGAGATCTTCACTGTTCCCGGGGACTCCCCGGTAAGCCTAACAGAGAAACCGGGACAGCGTGCGGCCCAGACGCTCTCCTGCTTCCCCTGCCTTCAGCCCTGGCGAGGTCTGTTTCTCATCCAGCACAAAAACAGATTTTTCAGAGTCTGAAAACATGAGGTAACTTGAGTGGATTATAACAAATCACTTAGTCTGTTGCTCAGGCTCTTAAGAGAGCTTTTAAGAGACAGAAGGCAAAGGCTTAGAAAAACACTAATAAAAAAATACTAATATTAGGACACAGTGTTGTTCTCAGGATCTTGCCTACGGCCCTTTTTTGGGTGGGGAGGAGAGAGTCCGGGAGACGTTTTGTGAAGAGAGGGAACTCGTGAATGGTCTTTGAAGTTAGGGAAATCGCCACATACCGCCTACTTTAGGTTTTATAGGCATAATACACGTAGGAAAATTTGCAAAGCATAGCCACCCTAAAAAGGATTTGTGGTAGCTTAAAATACCAGTTACACTAAAATCATTCATAGCGAAGTAGGAAATTTTTAAAAGCCGAGAGGTGAATACAGATGTAAATACGAAAGTTAAAAGGGAATAAAAAGCAGACAAGAAAAACTAGGTCATTAAATTTTGCTCAGGAATACTTGTCATCCAGAACAAAAAGTGGAAGCATAATGTTTTAAACAAATGTTGTTGTCTTAAGGAAGGAAGCATACCAGTTTGTAGGGAGAGAGAAATTTCTAGCAGTAAAATGGTAAGTTGAACAGAACAGAAATCTGCGAACAGCATATGGCCAGCGTAGGCTAGATTTATTGTTATTGAATTAAACCATGAATTTATTTTTCATGTTATTTTTAACATGTATTTTTCTTTTTGCTTCCGCCCTTGGTGGAAAAGTAAGCATGAAGAATGTCTTGAGCGAACTCTTACTGAAGCGGCGTAAATAGAAATGACCACGAGGGGCGCCTGGGTGGCTCAGTGGGTTGAGCCTCTGCCTTCGGCTCAGGTCATGATCTCAGGATCATGGGATCCTGAGATCATGGGATCGAGCCCCGCATCGGGCTCTCTGCTCAGTGGGGAGCCTGCTAGCCCCCACTCTCTTTCTGCCTCTCTGCCTACTTGTGATCTCTCTCTGTCAAATAAATAAATAAAATCTTTTTTAAAAAAAAAAGAAAAGAAAAGAAAAAAATGACCATGAATCACGTGCGCGTATGGTGGGAGTTTGGGCGAAACCACCAGCCGGATCAAGGAGCAGCACATAGTGGGCGCCCCTTGCTAGGCAGTGCCCCTCCCTGTCCAGCAGGAGCCAGGACCCTGTATTTGAACTTTGTGTGAATGGTGCTAGGCCGTCTGTGTCCTTTGTCTTAGCTCTCCATGCCCCATACTGTGTTTGTGAGATTCCTTCATCCTGTGTGTGGGGCAGAGGTTCTCAGCAGCGTTCTTACACCCTGTACTGTTAACAACCCTGTGTTGCTAACATCTTGCAATCCTCAGGGTGCCGGGGTGGCTGTTGTTGGGTGTGTCTTCCTTTGGCTTGGGCCATGGTCCCGGGGTCCTGGGATTGAGCCCCGCATCGGGCTCCCTGCTCAGCGGGAAGCCTGCTTCTCCCTCTGCCACTTCCCCCTGCTTGTGTTCTCTCTCTCACTGTCTCTGTCAAATAAATACACAAAAATCTTTAAAAAAAAAAAAATCTTGCATGCCTCAATTGGGCAGATAATTGGTTTTTAAGTGTGGCTGCCAGACTTCAGAGAAACTCTGGTCTCATTGCTCCATTACAGCCTCTGCTGCAACCGGGGACCTGTTTTCCTAACCTTACTGCCTCCCTTCTCCCGAGTCCTTGGCTGAGAAACAGGGTCAGCCGGGGCTGTTAGCAATGGCAGTGACAAATGCTTTTTCCACAGCGAGTTCTTGTCCTCAGCAGAACTGGATGGCTATCTGCAGCTCGTTGTGCACGAACGTCACAGAATGGAGAGGCCGGTGTGCAGCTCTCTGAGCCTCGTCCCCAGATCACGGGGACCCAGACCCCGTGGACTCCTCAGTCCCCGGCCAGGCTGCCCCCGAGGAAGGAGTAGAGGAGGGGCCGGAGGAGGAGCTCTTTGGGCTCTGGGGCACAGTTGTACTAACTGCTGAAGCCCCACGAAACATGGGCTGCTTTTTATTTTAATCCTTGATCGTTGTGCTGGTTTGGCCATTTCAATCAGAAGATGTGTTATCAGAAGGCCAAATTGCTATTTATGAGGTTCCTGAAACAGAGAGTGGTGTTTATATCCGTGTTTTGATAGCCTGTTACACTTTCCGCACCCCAGGACGGCTCTTTTCCTGAAGGGTGACAAAGCCAAGACTTCAGAGAAGAGCACGTGAGCACGGACATGAAATTGACTTTTCCTCAGGGACACGTGGAAAACCCACTTGTCCTGGAGAATGTCAGTGATTACTAAAAATACCCTTGCCGGCTGAGTACTAGCTGTTTTTAGTGAGTGTAATATTAAATGTTTAGACTGTTCTCTTTCCCAAATATATTCCATTTGTGTGTGTTTGTTGTATAGGTATGTAGGTGTATCTTAACACATCTCATCTTTTCCAAAACAGTGTTATCCCACGGTTGGAGGCTTTTCTAAAGCTTTAGGGTTTTTTCCCCCTTTTCATCAAAAGCAGTCACTTGTTAGAAATGAGGAAATTTAGTCTGTACACTGTTGGAGCCCAAGATTATTCTTTCTTCATCCTTTTAATTTGCATCTGGATATTAAAAATGGTGTTTCTGTTGATAGACGTATTTGGGTTTTGCCTTTTTAAAATCCAGTCTGGCCATCTCTCCCTTTTAATTGGAATGTGTACATCATTTACGTTTAATGTGATTATTGATCTGATTCTGGTTTTATTTTCTTTGTTGGCTTTTAGCTACAGTGCACGTGTGTGTTGCTTTAGGGTTTATCGTGCTCACCTTGAATGTATTACAGTTCGCCTTCGTATGAGGCTATACCACCTCACGGATAGTAGAAGTCCCTTACAGTGGTATTGATCCGTTTCTGCCCCTTCTGGCTTTGTGTGCTGTTCTTACCAGATATTTTACTGCTGTATGTTGTAAAACTCACAATATGTTGTTTTTGCTTTAAATTGTCAGTTACCTTTTAAGGAGATTTAAACAGCTTATATTCACTATCTTACAGTTACCGTTTCTGGTTCTGGTAATTCCTCTGTGTAGACCCAGATTTCCATCTTCTGTCATTTTCCTTCTGCCTCAAATACTTCCTTTAAGAATTCTTGTAGTTCACATCTGCTGATCAGTTCTTGCAGTTCTTTTGTAGAAAAAAGAGCTTAACTTTTTTTTTTTTTTTTTTAAGATTTTATTTATTTTTCAGAGACAGAGGGAGAGAGCGCGAGCGAGCACAGGCAGACAGAGAGGCAGGCAGAGGCAGAGGGAGAAGCAGGCTCCCTGCCGAGCAAGGAGCCCGATGTGGGACTCGATCCCAGGACCCTGGGATCATGACCTGAGCCGAAGGCAGCTGCTTAACCAACTGAGCCACCCAGGCGTCCCAAGAGCTTAACTTTTGAATGGTTTTCACAGGGTATAAAATCCTAGGCTGACAGGTTTTTTTCCCCCTTCTTAATATATTTGAAAGATGTTGCTGCTTGATTTTGGATTGCAGTGTTTCTAACAAGAAATCTGCTGTTAGGGGCCAGCATGACTGTGGGTTGAGCATCCGACTCTTGATCTCAGCCCAGCTCTTGATCCAGGGTCATGAGTGCAAGTCCTGCATTGGGCTCCACACTGGGCATGGGTCTACTTAAGAAAGAAAGAAAAGGAAGGAAGGAAAAAAGAGAGGAAGGAAGGAAGGAAAATAAATCTACCATTGTTCGTTCTTTTGTGTCTCTGTATGTTGTGTGATTGCTCTGCAGATATTTTTTTATCGTTGGTTTCAAGCAGTTTAATTAGAATGTGCTTTAGTGTAATTTTCTTTTATGTTTCTTATATTTGGGGTGTTCATTGAGCTTCTTGGCTCTGTAGGTTTGTAGTTCTCATCAAATTGGAAAAGTTTTGGCCATTATTTCTTGAAACTTTTCAGGGACTCTAATTACATGTATATTATCCTGCTGGAGAATTGTCCCACAGCTCCATGATGTTCTGTTCCAGGTTTCAATTTTTTTTTTCTCTGTGTGTTTCAATTTGGATCATTTCTGTTGCTGTCTTAGAGTTCACTAACCTCTTTGTCTATAATGTCTAATCTGCTAATAATCTCTTCCAATGCATTTTTCATCTCAGACATTTTAATTTTCACCTCTGGAAACTTGGTTTGAGTTCTTATATCTTCTGTGTGTCCATTTAACATGCTCAGTGTTTCTTCTAGCTTCTTGAACATGTAGAGTGCAGTTGTAGTAGTTACAAAAGTAGTTACAACAACTACAACAGCAGTTCTGTTACCTTTGTCATATCTGAGTCCTTTTCACAGGGTGGATTTTCCTCTTCTGATGGGCTATATTCGTGCTTATTTGAATGTCTGGTAATTTTTTATTGTAAACCAGACATGGTGAATTTTATCTTGTTTGATCCTGGATATTTTTATATTCCTGTGAATGTTCTTGAGCTTTGCTCTAGGACACATTTGAGCTACTTAGGAATGGTTCGGTCCCTCCAGTCTTGCTTTGAATCTGTGTTAGGTGGCACCAAAGCAGTGTTTTAGTCGGGGGCAAGCTTTGCCCCACAGCTGACAGTAAATCGTTCTGAGCAGTCTCCCTTTTCCCTGTGAACTGGGAGGATGTTGCCCTGCTGGTGGGGACGGGAACTGTTTCCCCGCAGGCACGAGCCTGGGGTTGTCCCTGTTCCGCAGCCTTGGCCGGCTTCCTCATACACTCTTGCCGAATGGCACTCTGGGAGTGGAGCTCTCTTCCTCGGGACTCTACTGTGTGAATTCTGGCCACCTTAGCCTCCCAGCTGGGTGCTCTTGTCTGCATAACTCAGCATTCTCCAGTCTCTGCCTGGGTTTGTCCTCCCTGGGCCTTGGCCTAGAAATCTCCAGGCTTCGAGCTGGGATGATCAGAAGGTTCATCTTGTTTTCTCTCTTGGAGATCACAGCCATTTGTTGCCTCGGGTCCAATGTCTTGAAAAACCTTGTTTCGTTTCTAGTTTTTAGTCACTTCTGGTGGACAGGTAATTCAGGTTTCTGCCACTGTCTTGGGTGGAAGTGGAAATCCTGGTTATTCCTTGATAAACATTGAGAAAGAGGAAGGGAACTGTATGCGTGCGTCTGTGCCCCCATCAGTCACCCTTCAGGGGAAATGCTGGTGGAAGGTCTAGGGAGCTCTGCCACTTCTGAGGGACAAGGACACTTGATGGTGTAAAGGGATTTCTGTGCTCGTGGGCAGCCACCCACTTGGAGACTATTCTGTGCTTGTGGAGCTCTTGGAATTATAGAGAAGTAGCTTATTATTGCAGTTTTTCTTCTTATTATTGATTCTCAGGTTTTTTTAATTGCCAGAATTAGCTTTTAAAAATCTAACATTAGGAAGAGAAGAAAAAAAGAGTTTGACTTTTTAAAAACACTGGTGGCATTTCTTTAATCGATAGTACATTCCAAGATGACGCACTGGGGGTCATCACTTCCATTGGTTTGTGTTGGGTTCCTGATTTAACAGGAACACCAGCTCACCAGTCCCTTGGTCTACAGAGCATCTGCGTGGGTGATTTCCGTGACCAAACCTGCCACTTAGTTGTTTTTAAACACAGTGAGTGACCTGTCCCTGTTCTAAGGTTTTTTCGTCAATTTTTATCTTAAAATTTGTGACAGTATTTATGTTGTAAAAAGCCTCAGATCTTTATTAAAGAGGATTCTAAGTTTCCCGAATTTTGTTATTGGTAATCAGGCCCTTTAAGTTGTGGTCAGGTGGGTCCCTGTGTATATTTGACCTTCTCTCTCGGTCACGTCATTTCCTGAAGTGGTTGTAGGTTTTTACTAAAATTGATGGGTTGGAGGTGCGTGGGTGGCTCAGTCAGTTGAGCATCTGCTCGGGTCTCCATCACAGGAACCTGGGATGGAATCCCGAGTCAGGCTCTCTGCTCAGTGGGGAGTCTACTTCTCCCTCTCCCTGCCGTTCAACCCTGCTTGTCTCTCTGTATCTCTCTGTCAAATAGTCAATACAATCTTTAAAATTAAAAAAAAAATTGTTGGGCCGGGTCAGACAGGTTTGCCCTGGCTAAACTTTCCAGCTTCCCTGCCTTTCATGTTTTCCTTACTGGTGTTCGTGGCTAGGAATTCAGAAGCTGTGGGCTGAACAGGGTAGAGACAGGAAATTGGTTTTCTCGGCCAGCTGCCCAGTCGTGTTCCCCAGGCCTCCAGCCTGCTGGGATCTCGTGTCTCAGGTCTAAATGGCACCTCATTCTTCTCTGGCTCGTTGAGTATTTGTGAGAAGTCATGAAATAATCCCAATTGGGATTGACAAGCATTCTAGAAGCTGCAAGTAGGGGTTATTGCCGTGCAGGGGAAGATAGGCTTTAATCCAACTTCAGCAGAAGTTAAAGGGAGCTGGAGAGACATACATTTCTTGTGTCTCCCACTCATAGCTGATGTTGGCAAGAGGAGACTTAATTCCCCATGTTACACAAGCATCGTGATCGTGCTGTATGTGTGTGTTCATCACTAATGTTGGCATAATGCAAAAGGAAATTTAATTCCCCATGTTACACAAGCATCATGATCATTCCTTGTGTGTGTGTATTTAATGCTGTATTTTACTTCCATAGAATTTGTGGTGGATTGTCGAAAATTTTTGGATTCCAATGCTCTGGGCCTAACTGTTGCGGCCCTCAGCAGCTATGACCCCCAGATGCGGGCTGCAGCCTACTACGTGCTGGCGGCCTACTACTCACAGCTGGAGGGGGCGCGGTTCCGAGAGCAGTCCCAGGTGAGTGGGGCTGAGGGTCCTGGTGGACCTCTGGAGCTGGCTTTCTGCTGAGTCTGGTAGCAGCATTTCTGGGGAGCATAGAAGCATGTTGGAAGGAGACTGCTGACAAAGAACCAAGGTCCATTCCCTTGTAGGGAGTGATGCTGGGGGTTACCTCTGGTTCTCAGCCCTCGTGGAGCCTGAGAAAGCTCTACCCTTCCTAACACTTCTTGTGTGTAGGTGGGCAAAGCAGTTCAGTTTCTTTGGTCTGAACTCAGTGGTTAAGGCAGCTGTTACCCAGAACACACCGAGCCCCAGAAGGCTGGGCTCCAAGGCAGCAGGGAACAGGAGGAGCCTCGCTTGTCTCCTCTGCCCTTGGGTACGTGCCCGACTCCTCGAGGAAGTGATCAGGGACACTGCCATTCCGAGCGTCATCTCTGGTGGCCGCTGGGATGGGGAGAGTGGGCCACCCAGCAGAGCTGTAGTTTCAGTTGCACAAGACAAGGCTGCACAAGTTCTGAAAATTCTTTTTTTTTCCCCCGTTCTTCTGTTTTCCTGGTTTTAAGCTACTCTACCTGTTGGATGTAGTCCGGAATGGGATCCGAACTCAGAACATGAGACTCACCTTTACCTTGACTCTCTTCATTGCCAAAGCAGCCTCGCAGATTTTGAAACCAGGTACCACCGCATGTCTGCATGTCGGCATTAATCCCACCAGCGTGATCCGCCACGCGTGTGAATAAGGCCGTGTCCGGCTCATGCCCTGCTCTGACAGTGAGCCATGGGTGTGGGCAGTGAGTAAAGCATGGCTGTGAGGAAGCTCTTTCCAGGCCCCATGGCTGAGATCAGAAAGAAGCCCAGTGAGGAAGCCCAGCGTAGAGCAGTGTGTGTGAGGGGGCGTGGGATGTGTCCTCACTTTCGCTGTGGGCCTGGGACGCCACAGGACACGCCTGTCGTGGTACCTGCTCCCTGGGGCTGCTGTGAGGGGGCATGGGGGTCCTGCACCTGCAGGGCGTCTGACGCAGGAAGTCTGTCCCACAGCAGCTGTGGGTCTATTCATGGAAGTGAGAGTCTGCACAGCTCGTGGGTCCTGAGCTAGAAGGTGTTTGGCCTGGAAGCCGTCACCATGCAGGCGCCGGCCTGGGTCCGAGAACACACGGCTCCTTGTGCGGCGGCCATGGCACCACTGCCAAGGTAGCCTGAGGACAGGTGTTGGCTGTGTTGGGGCCACAGGGTTCTGTGTCATGTGGTCTCGTTCAGATGCAGAAGCAGCCCCCCGCCATCCAAGGCCCCCCAAGTCAGATAGCCTGTCCAGGGTCCCGCAGGTCCTCTCCAGTCGCATTGCTATTAGAATTCAGATCTAGTTTCCATCTTCTCCGTATAGTTTTTATTTCATGGTTTTTCTTGTAGAAATTACAGGAGGAGAGAGAGTAATCAGTCATTTGTAGACTCTAAAGAAAGAGACACTTGGGAGAAACTATCCTAGCAGAGGCCAGGGTGATTGGTCCGTCCTGTGCCATCTCAGACCAATGTCAGGGTCGGGAGCACAGGCAGCAGTGGTCAAGGGGTGGCCTCCAAGGATCTGGGCAGTCAGGACAGGTCGGAGGCGGTGATCAGAGGGTAGGTGGCAGCAGGGGAGGAGACGTGTGTCCACATCGGCCTCATTGCATCCCAGAGTGACCCGGGGGGCGTGTGAGGCTCCTATGCTGGGACACTGCCCTTCAGCTAGAGGCCGGTCGGGGTGGGCGCCAGCCCCCCTCTGCACCCCAGCCGATTGGAGCTCATGCTGTGGGCTGCTGGCCGGGGCGGGGCAACATCCTCCGTGGTTTCTGAACCGTGTGCAGCCTGGAGCCGGGTGTCTTCTTGCTGCAGTCTGGTTCTCGAGAACCGAGAATCGGAGTAAGGATACAAAAGCTCTGTGGGGGGTACGGATTTCTGATCCCCAGCTCCTGCTCCCCAGCTCCAGTGGAGTGTGGGGGTCCCGCTGGGGCCTGCTCTGAGCGACTCTCTGCCTTTGTTCTCAGAGGACCACATGTACTTGAAGATCAACAAGTTCCTGCTGTCACACGAGTACTTGAATATGAGCAAAGTTCCGGGCTTCTACCAGTTCTTCTACAGCTCAGACTTGGAGGTGAGGCTTCTGAAGTCCCCGAGGGCCCCTGGGGACTCCTCCGTTGGATCATGAGCCCCTGCTGTCACTCTGGTACTCTCCCCTGGGTGCTGTTGGCGGCCGGCAGCCCAGTTGCGCAGACAGTGTTGGAGCGAGACGGTCAGGAAAGCGGAAGGTCACGCAGGCTCGCTTGTAGAAATGCTTTTCATGCCGTGTGTTAATTCTTAGGTGGCTTCTCACACGTTCAAAACAGTCCTTAAGAGGCCTACGTTTTATGGCACTCTCATTCTGTGTCCTTGGTGAAGGGCTGGGGTCAGTATTAAATGTGATTTTGTAGACGTCCACGTGAGTCGATGCAGGGCAGTGTTTGAACTTGGCCTAAAGAAACCAAGTCAAATCCTAAGGCTCTTCAACGGCACAGCCAACAACAGACAAACGTTTTTGCGGCTGTGGCTGTTGCTCTGCTGCCGGCACTCGGGAGTGGTGGGGTTTGCAGGGGCCTCGGGTCACAGGGCTTCTGCGTCGGGAACAGCAGTCTCCTGCTTGCCTGGGTTACAGCAAAAGACAGAACAGGAATGGCTGTTCGAGATCCTGCGGCAGGGGATGCGGGACAGGCACTGCTACGAGCTCTGTGCCCGGCGAGGCGTCTTCCACATCATCCTGTCCTTCTTCAACAGCCCGCTGTGTGACGACGAGGCCCAGGTAGGCGGCGCCCACAGTCTGTCTGAGCACAGCAGGGCTGCGCTGCTTCTCAAGGTGGTTGGCGGGGGGGGTTGTAGAGAGAGAATGAACGGGAAGAGGCAGAGGGGGAGAGAGAGAATCTCAAGCAGACCCCATGCTCAGCATGGAGCTGGATGGGGGACTCGATCTCATGACCTTGAGGTTGTGACCTGAACCAAAACCAAGAGTCAGACGCTGAGCCACCCAGGGCTGCCCCGTATTTCTAAAGGTTTTATTTGCAAGTGAAATCTGTGTGAATTCTAATCCCAGCCTGGACATGACCGACCTACTAATGTGACATCAAGCTGACTTTCCATGAGGGAAAATGAGATCCCACGAGTGCCTTTCCTGTAGAGGCTGTGGACTGGCACTCATTGCCATCCGTCCTCGGGCGATGTGCTGTTTGTCGAGGCTGTGGGCTGCCACTCACTGCCATCTGTCCTCGGGTGATGTACTATTTGTCATGGCTCCTCCGCTGTGGCTTGGCCTGCTAGTAGAGCTACCCAGTAACTGTGACCCTTTGGAGCCACCAGAATGTCACTAAATGCACAGAAGCTGTAGATTCCCAAAACTCAGCTAGGAAACAAGAGTTGGAGTCAAAACCAACAGTGTCAGAGCCAATGAGGGAATGCCCTCGATCAAGAGCTTGTGTTTGAGTGTTCTAAAGGCCAGGGGTGGCTGAAGGAGTAACTTAAGTGAAGCCACGGTATTTGGATTAATTTGTAGCCCCATCAGCTTTTGTGTCTGATGGTGTATAAAATGTGGGTAAATGTGAGCAGTTCAGAAGAGAGAAACACGTCGGAATAAACTGAATTTGGATATGGTAGTTTTTTATTTTTTATGGCATGGGAGAACTCTAAAAGGCCCAATTCACCGTTCAAGGGGCAGTCCCGTTTTTCTGTCTGCCTTTCCAGGTGGTAAAACCGAAGGGACAAAATGGGCCACTAGCTGTTTCTCTGGACGAAGTGGGTCCGTGTTCTCTCCCAGCCTCACATCTGGGCCATGTGGTTTCTGAGCCAGGACTTGAGGCCCGTGGGTTGGTCTTAGGATGGACTCGCAGGCGTGGGCTCCCCGAGGGTGGGCAGTGGCTGTGGAGTCTGTGTGTCTGGCCAACATCGCCACCACACTCCCAGACTTAGCCAGGCAAGCTTCGTCTGCCACCGCCTGGGAACAGAACAGACCGTCGTGTTGTTTAACTTGTTCCTTTGATCCAGTAAAATTGGTTTTCGTACTGAGAAGTAACTCTTAGTTTTGGGTTTTCAGAATTGGATTCTCGAAATTCTGCAGAACGCTGCCCGGGATGCCCAGTCCGCCTATGAGATCCTGCGGGACTATAGCCTTTTAACGTGGATTTTGCACATCCTTGAGAGCAGGTGAGCACCTTGTGTGTGAGACGTGTGTTGGGTGGGAAGAGAGTGCGGTGGAGACCGTGGAGTCCGCTGCGGGCTTCGGTGTGGGTGGGAGATGGCAGTAGAATCCAGACTCTCTCGTTGGGACTTCAGGGGATGGTGGAGCTAGAAAGGAGAATCACGCCCCGCCCCACCCCGTGCCGAAGCCTCGTTTGTGTGGCCTGCTCGCTGTTTTGACTTGGATGCTGTGCCTTTGGGGGCTGCGGTGCGGGTGAGCAGGTTCCGGATTGCTGGGGGAGGGGCCAGCCTGCCACCCACTGCCGGGGCGGCCACTGCGGGCAGAGTCTGTCCCATGGCTCCCCCACCCCTGCTCCAGCCAGGGTCACCGAGAGGAGAGGACACAGCAGTGAGCGTTCGTGCTTGGTTGCAGGTTTCTGGAGACCCAGCTGCTGTCCAACATCATCTCGTTGCTACACACACTGTGGGTGACCAACCTGGGGGACAAAGGAGTGGCGTCAGAGGGCCCGGCTTCCTGCCAGCCAGGGTCCCAGGAGCCTCAGAAGCTGCTCGCCCTGCACTTGGTCAACGAGTTCCTGTATGTTCTCGTTGCGCTCACGAGGCACCTGAGGTAAGCGCCTGCCCCACCGGCACGGCCCCTAGCATGGGGCCTCTGTGGACGCCCCCTCTCAGTGGTCCCCTCGGTCCTGGCTCCACAGGTGGGGCTGTGGGCCCGAGGGCTGCTGTCAGCCGTGGATGATGTCAGAAAATCTATTTTAGCTGTTTCTTCTTTTCTGCTTCAACTTCGGGAGGCTCCTTTCACCACCCTGAGAACCTGACACTCTGGAAACCTAAAACGTGTCATAGCAGATCATTTTTAGCGGCAAACAACTTGATAATTTGATTCAAGCACTTCAAGTGGTGTCTTGTAGAAAGAACATCTTTTCCATGACTTTAAGCCTAAGAAAGGCAGGCTGTTCCCAGACTTGCCTCTGCCTTCGCCAGCCCGCACAGACTCACTTGTCTGAGACTCTCCTTGAAAATTCCAGCATTTCCATCTGGCTCCTGGGAATAATGCTCCTCAGTTCCTCAGACTGCTGACTGCTCCCCAGATTCCACTGTCTTAGAGAAAATACAGCCTGTGCGCTCGGAGTTCTGGCTTAGGGACAGAGGTAGTGCTGATTGGAACCGGAAGAACTGATCGCCAATGGATGATCATCTCAGTGAAGACTTTCTTGATAAATCTGAGAGTATGTGGTCTTTGGTTGCTCTGAATTAAGAAATCATTGTCGACAGACCGCTTTCTTATTCTGGGGCTGTTGAAGGACACACTGGTGTTTGAGAACTGATTCCTATTTAAAATAATTTTTAATATTGTGTGGAGCAGCTGGTACTGAATTTTCAGTTCCCTTGAGGTTAGGGTGGATTTCCTGCGGGAGCCCATGGTGGGGTTTGGCCGTGGGTGAGGCTGAGTCTGTGAGGCCCTGAGGCCCAGGGGTGTCGGCCGTCCTGTGGTGCTTGTCAGGCGGCTGGTGCGCCGACCCTCATGGCCTCTCCACCTCGCTCTCCTGGTTAGCCATGGTTTCCAGGAGATTTCTATGCCTTCAGCATGGAGGGGAGACTCGGGTCCCCACCGAGCCTCTGCTGGAGCGGCTTGCTTTTTCCTATTCTTGGTGGTGGGCTCCATGCTTCCGTGTCTGTTGTGAAGGGTCACCCAAGTCGTGGGTGGACCTTCGGCCCCTCTGGGTCTGTGGCATTGCCCAGCCGCGCTGGTCCTGGGCTGGAGGATGAGGAGGCAGCTTTCGCTCAGTTTGTGACATTGGCTCCCTACAGGCCGACCTTGGCCTCCGCCCAGCTGACCAGCTTCTTCGCGGCGCTCGACTCCGTGCTCAGGTACCGGGCCACCGTCATGCAGGCCTTCAAGGACTTGAACCGCTTCACTGTGAACGAGACGGTGCTGTCGACCAGGGACGTCCTTGTCCTCCTGCACAAATGGAGTCTCCTCGAGAGAGACGCAAAGCTCCAGGAGGACCTGAGATCGGCCATTGAGAAATACCAAGTTAGGGAGCTCCTGAGTGAGTGTCGGGACCCGACCGTGTGGTGTTCCCCAAACTGTGCTCATGTCCCCCGCAGAGCCGCCGGCACGCGCCCTCTCTGAGCAGCGTGGCTGAAGCTGCTGAGGTCCCGAGGGCGGGCCCCCCATCCTTGGGGAGACCTGGCTTGGAGCTCTCCTTGCCACTGTCATTGCTCCCGGGGAGGGCCAGCGGGTGGCTTTGGTTGTGGTGAGGACGGACGGGGTTTGTCCTGAGAGCAGCGGTGACCGTCACAGTCCGGTCCGGTGTGGCGCTCTCGCGGGGCTCCAGGGTAGGAGCGTGTCCTGTGGGAGCCGAGCAGGGGCCAGCGCTCGGGACCTCTCCCTCTTCCCCGCTCCATTACCCACCTGCCCCCGATCTGTGTGGGGAAGAGGGCGTCAGGCTCACTCCTTCCTCTCTGGGTGGGTGACAGAGATGCTCAAGGACAAGAACAAGCCCGTCGTGCCAGCCCGAGCCCGAGGCCCACGGGGCCGGAAGAAGAGGCCAGGGGAGGCAGAGGAGACGGCTGACCCCGAGGCGCAGGCAGCCGCCCTGGAGACGTGCAGGGGCCTCCTGAGGTCCATACTGACCCACTGGGGGCCCGCGGTCGGGGCCGCCCCCGAGAGCACTGCACCGGGCCTGGCGTGCGCTGCCACGTCCCTGGTGGTCCGCTGGGCGCTGCGGTCGGTGGCAGAGTGTCCACTGAGCAGGACGGAGGCCGCAGGACTGCTCGGCTGGCTGAAGGGCCACGTTCTGCCACAGGCGGGGGTCGTGGCCGAGCTGCTCGGGGACAGCGCCGTGAGGAGTAGCATCTTCAAGCTGTACAGCCGGTTCTGCAGCGCCGGGGAGCTGGCAGGGCCCGCGCGGAGCCTGGCCTGCCTGTTCAGCGAGGTCCTGCTGCAGCTGCTGGCGGCCCAGGGCCCGGCGCGGAGCCCCTGCTACCCGGCAGTCCAGCGCCTCTGCCTCGCCTCCCTGCAGGAGGACGATGGGGCCACTGCAGGTGAGGCGCCGCGTCGGGCCCGTCGGGGACTCGGGATGTAGCACTCACGCGGCTGAGCCAGAGTGCCGGGCTCGTAGCTGCCGTCGGCCCGGATGTGAAGGGAGCAGAGGCCTTTGCCTTTGCTCTCAGGCGAGAGCCCAGGGGCAGCCGTGTGTATGCGGACAAGTGCCCGCTCAGGCCCACTGCGGGCGCCAGCTGTCCTCCGTTCCCAGCCTTCCTCCTACGAGGGCTTCCTTCTCACGGCCCCCGGGGTACCCGTGGCTGCAGGTGCACGTGTGTGCAGACTTGCACGTACACGCCCGGGCACGCTCACGGGCCGTCCTTTCCACCGTCCCTTCCCCAGGGATGGGAGGGGGCAGGAAGGGAGGACAGCTGAGCCAGCGGGCCCCGCAGGTGACCCCCCAGGGGCAGGAGCGGGGATGGCTTCTCTCGTCTGGACGCTTTCGGGGCGTTGTGTCTGGGCCTGGGAAACCCTGTCACCTCCCCCGTGCCATTGATGAAATGACGTGAAATGATCTCGGAACCTTAATTCTTTCTTTTTTTTTTTTTTTTAAGATTTTATTTATTTATTGGACAGACCGAGATCACAAGTAGTCAGAGAGGCAGGCAGAGAGAGAGGTGGAGGCAGGCTCCCCGCTGAGCAGAGAGTCCGATGCAGGGCTCCATCCCAGGACCCTGGGATCATGACCTGAGCCGAAGGCAGAGGCTTAACCCACTGAGCCACCCAGGCGCCCCCTCAGACCTTAATTCTGATTCTCGGTACGGGTGGCCAGAACCAAGAAGAAACTTGGGTTGTAGTAGCTTTCCTTACATTTTACACACATTGATCAAATAAAAAGATTAATTTTAGAGCAAAGAAGATTAACCCCAAAGTTAAGCAAAGGCAAAATTAATTTTTCTTAAACATTTGCTCGCCTCCTTTTGCCACAGTTCATTGGGACACAAAGCCCCTGTGTCCCCATGCGTGGGGGGAGGGACATTGGGGGGAAGTGACCGGTTTTCCAGCGAAGTAGCCTGTGTCCTAATGGCCGTTGTCCACCTCTTCCTCAGCCACCGCAGCATTCCTGGTGTCTCTGTACATTAAAGACATCTGGCTGGGGGCCCAGCAGCCAGACACCCTCCTAACCCATGTCCAAATGATCTGTGACGCCACAGAGGACACGCTAAGTGGCGACGAAGAGGCCATCGTCATCCTCTGCAAGGACATCGCCGCCTCGGTCCCTAGCGCGTGATGCCCTGCCTCCTGATGCCTCCTGATCCCAGGTTCTAGAAGTTCGGTTGAGTCAAGGTTTTCGTGCAAAAGTTCTGTCTGTGGTCACTGCGTTTCCTGACAAGTGACGTTGACTCATTTAATGCACCAGCAGGCACAGAGCGCACACAGGGTAGTCGGAGCTGTAGTGGGCGGGGGGCCTTCCGGGCCGCAAGCCCGTTCAGTGTTCAGACAGGCAAGACCCTTCCTCGGCTTCGTCGCTCTCCAGAGAAGACACGTCAAGTTGAGGTGACACTTCCGAGCACAGAAGAGATTTGTGCATGTTAAAGCCAAAATGTCCAAGAATACAGTCCGTCAGCTGAGAGGGTGAAGAGAGATGTTTCAGCTTTTCTTCGCATGAGAAGTCTTACAGAGCTGTGTATAGCCTTGTGAGTGAATGAGCTTGGGCCAGTGTTAATTATTTTAGTACGTAAAAGGGCGTTACACTAGACCCTTGCAGTGTAAAATGGATTCGACCTCTGCTTTGGAAAGAAAGCCTGTATTTTTTTTAATTGTTTCAAAGCAGGGTCTTGGGATTTTGTAACTTGTTAATAAATCTCTATTTTTGTTAGACATTTGTGTTTTGCTTAATTGGTATTAACAGGCCATTTTATTTCACAGAAATGTGCATTTTAAAGGTCAAGATTTGACTTTTAGGTTCCTATGTTAATCGGCGCAGCAGCCCACAACCTCTGGTGCGTGCGGCTAGAGCTCCGCGTGTGCCCACTGCCCTCCCGTACGGTGTGGGGGCTAAGGGGGGGGATTGCTGCTTGGCCTCAGTCGCAGGACCACACAGCGGCCTTCCCAGTCCCTCGGCCTCAGCTTAAACGTTGACACGTTGATGTTCCTACGGCATTCCTTAGACTGGGTTCTGGTGGTCTTTCACAATTGAGGATTTTTGACCGGATAAGGGTAGTGCTTGTCTGCCTCCAGTCCCCTTACCCAGTCCGGGCTTCTTGTCTAGAAAGCAGGGTGTGGCTGCCTCCCCTCCCCCACACCCCAAACACCTGAACAGTGTGTTTTGAGACCATTCCCAAATCAGACTTGTGCTTTTAGGTTCAAGTAAGAAAGTCCACGAGTTCCTTCTCGCCCCTCTTCTGTGTCTCTGGAGCTCCGTCTCCCCGCCCTCCGCTTCCTTTCCAGCCCACTGCCCCCCAGTCAGGGAGGCTGAGCCCGCCCCCACCTGGGGGATACTTCAGTCCACCCGGGGTGGGGTGCGGGTTCTGGGGCTTTGCACTTTCCGTCTGCCAGGGCCAGGCTGTTGGGCACTGAAGGACTGGGTCTTTCCGAGGACTCAGACCAGAGGTCCCGTAACATCACCCAGGTGGCTCCATCCTACCAGCCCAGAGACGTCCTGGACAGCATTCCAGTGCACCCCTCTCCCCTCGGGTTCTGCCTCTTAAAGGCTTTGGGGAGGTCTGGAGTGTGACTTAGGTCCCTTGACTGCAGTCAGCGGGGCTGGTGGGGCCAGCACCGCCCTTAGTAAAGGTGGGTGACAGTGGGGGACGGGGATGCCCTCCCTGCGTGTCCTAAAGAAGGTTCAGATCGGCCTGAAACTCAGGGTTGGTAAATATGACAGCAGTACGGGGCGCCTGGATGGCTTGGGTGGTGAAGCATCAGACTTGGTTTTGGTCCTGGGATGGAGGCCCCTCCCCGCCGCCCACGCCCTCCCGTGATGCTCAGCGAGGAGTCTGCTTGTCTCCCTCTCTCTCTGCCCCTCCCCACCTCCCCGCACTGCGCACGTGCACACCCACTCTCTCTTTCTCAAATAAATCTTTAAAAAACCATATCACAGCAGTAATAGTTGAAGCTAAAAAGTGGCCCAGTAATAGCAAGCAAGTATTTTTAAAAATTAATTCATATATATTTTATTTTCTACCTTCCCAAAGTGAACATAAGAAGTACGTTTGAAAAAAAAAAAAAAAAAAGAAGAAGAAGAAGTACATTTGCAGGTAAAATGCACTGGAAATCCGCACTCTCTGGGGCTGCTTCCCTGTGCTAGGCGGGGTACTCTGAGCCCTGGGTCACGCGTACTTGTGTCCCCTCATCAAGTACATCCTGGCCTGCACTTCCGGCTGCACGTAAGTAGGCTTTCCGAAGGCAGCCGTGCATTCAGGCTGAGTTCACCGATTTGCTGGTGTCGCTTCTACAGTTGAGAGGTTCTATCTTCAGGGGGAGGCTCACCCCACTTGTTCCCGACATCAGCTGATGCTGTGGGGGTCCCCGTCGAAGGCCAGTTCTGGGAGGAGAGCAGGGTGGGTGCGGGGGGCCGAGTGGGGCAGGTGCAGGGGCTCGTGGCCGCTGCTGCCGCTCAGGGCTGCATGCTCGGCCGCCTGGGGCTCCGGCCGAGCTCCGTGGAGCCGGGGGGCTGCCCCCGGATGCAGAGCGGGAGGTGGAGGCTGTGACTCCAGGGGCATGTTGTGTGGTGCTGGGTGTTGTTCCTGTGGACAGAGCAGATGGGAGGCAGCCATCAAAGCTGGCGAGAACGTACTGGGTGCTTTCCTGTTGCGCCATCCTGCCTGCCCAGAACCCACAGAGAAGACATCATGGGACAAGAGCACCTCTACTAAGGGAACAGGCCCTGGGGGAGAGTCAGCCCAGTTCATGAGGGTCACCACTGTGGAGCAATGGAAGATAATAGGCAGTGCTCAGTGGTGATCTTGACCCTCAGTCATTCCGTCTGCGGTCACATCTCCCTCGTGTCCACTTACGATGGGGAGCCGGCGGGTGGATCTTCCATCCATCCACGTGCTTGAGTATGTAGCCCATGCACCTGTGCCTCCAGCCAGACTCGTGCCTTAGCTAGAAACCCATCCTCTCTGATGCCTCTCCCAAACGGGAGGTGCTTGGGGCAGCGGGCACAGCCGCCTGGAGTGAGCCGGCCCACCATGTCCCACCCACCTTCCTGTCCCATCAATGAACTGGGACCATCATCACCTCTTAGCTGCCATCAGGATAACACGAGGTGATGCTCTGGTACAGAATCCGTCCCCGCTAGAGTAGTTCCAAATAGTTCTAATTCTAACATGAAGGAGGAGGGTCCGGACGGGAGCCTGATAGAGCAGAGCCCTCCTTTCAGATGATGCTAGTGGAAATTTTTATTTTTAAGCATAAAAAGAACAACTCCTTGGAGCAATGCAGCATCTCCTTCCCAAATCTTACAAAGACCCACTTAGCTCCCCTGAGCATTCCGTGCCCGTTGAAATGTCTGGAGAACGTTTCTTTGGTATCAGGGCGAACAGCATCACCCATGTGCCGTGTAAGATGGTAGCCCTTAGACAGGCAGGACTCCTCAGCCCCGGCTGCCTGGGCACCCACCGGACCAGGGAGCTTTCCGCCTCCCTGTGTGACCAAAGGGAAGCCTCCAGTTTAGCCGCTAAGGCACACAGTACGTATTCAATAACAGATGGTGGTCGTAGATGCCTACATTTGGGTCCCCTTTTTCTGGTGAGTCATTTGACAAGCCCTAACTGCCACATGGGGTCATTTTGACTCGGTTTTCTTTAACAGCTTAATGGAGCTATATTTTATAGACAGCAAAGTTCACCCGCTTACATGGAAAATTCAGAGATCTTCAGTAGAGTCACAAACTGTGCAGCCATCCGCACAGTCTGCCGGAGAATATTTCTGTCATTGGACCAAGAAGCCCCGGCCCCAGTAGCCAGCACTAATCTGCTGTGTCTAGATTATTCTCGATGTTTCATATCCGTGGAATCCTACAACACGGGGACCTTTTGCATCTAGCTTCTTACACTTAGCACAGGGTCTTGGAAGTGAATGCATGTCGGACCAGGAATCGGGGATCTGTTCCTCTTCGTGACGGAACAGCACCCCGCGCTGCGGACCTGCGGTCCCTCACTGTTCAGCCCGTGACTTACCTGTGCCGGCGCCCTCCATACTCACCTCCCCTGTGAGGAGCCCGACCAGGACATGTAGAGCAGGATGAGGAAGAGAAGCATGACGAAGGACGCCAGGCTCACCCAGAAGGTGATGACGATGAAATCTGTGGGGGCGGGGGGCGTCTCCACGTCAGCATGACGCCACAGGAGCCCACAGCTCCGGGCAGTGGGGCCTGAGGAGAGGACTTGTCTCCTCTCCCAGCCTCTCAGCAGCTGCCCCTGGGAAGACCTTTCCATGATGAGCACCAGGGCCGCAGGGAAGAGACTTTTTCCCAGAGCAACTAGCAGCAGGTCCAGGTAGGCGATTGCCGAGGGAAGACCAGCCAGTGAAACGAAGGGACCCCGTGGATTTGCTTTTTCAGCTGCTGCTGCTCCCCTTCCCCTTCTCCTTCAGAGGGAGAAGAAAGGGCTGTGGGCAGCTCGTACACAGCCAACCTCCCCTCCCCTGTGAGAGTGGCAGGGGCCTTTGGGGACTGCTCTATTAAGGGCAGCCTCAGAGACCCCAAGACCGAGAGATTTAGGAGGAGGTGGGCGAGACTGGGGTGCGGAATGCTCCCGTGGCGGGCAGGGCAGAGCTTTTAACCGAGGCCTCACTGGCCCCTTTCTTCCAGGGGCACGTGGCCAATGTGGGGACGGAGGACAGCGACAGGAGGGAAGATCACCTACGTGCAGCCTACCCTGTGCCTGTATTTGTGGCCAGAGGCTGAAGGGACAGGTAAACTAGGAAACATAGTTAGCCTCTTGGGGGCCCTAGGCAGAACCTGACAGGCCAGGAGGTGCTGTCCTCCAGGACTCCAGATCAGGAACATTCTGCAAGTTGCGAGGCACTGTTGCAATACGGTAGTGTTTCTTGGTGATCAACGATGGCTATGGGCACAGTACACTAGGCTCGTGATGAGTGTGTTTGAGGATCTTATCCCAGACACACTCATGCCCCCAGGTCCAGATGCCCCCAGCTGCACCTGCTAGACACCTACACGTGTGAGCAAAGGAAGCTACTGAAGGCTGATCACCCACAGGAATGTATTAAGCACCCACTCGTGCCAGGTGCCACCACAGGCTGTGAAGGACTCAGAGGGGCCACAGGAGCACAGCGGAAATGGCTGCCCCTCTCTCCCGCACACTCTTCCCCTACAGCCTCCTCTGCACTACCCTCCAGTACTTCCAGGGATACACCTGCCCAGACTTGCGCTGTGTTCTGTTAAACAAAAAAAGTTTATGAATGGGTAAGCAAAAGAGAAAACAAACAGAATGAATGAATGAATGAATGAATGAATGAATGATGAATCACTGAATGAATGAATGAGGTAGCTAGAGATTTGTTCGTCATCTACATAGAGCCGGAAGTGAAGGCCCCGGCGGTAAATAATGGCACTACTCTCCATGACCTGGGACAGGTAGGGAGAGAAACTGAAGGCTCGTAAGAGTTCATCTTAGACCTGGACAGCATCAAAAACAGTTACAAGGAAGGCAGGCAGTTCTCGCCAAAGGAGTCAGATCCCCACTGCCTTGTCACGAAGCATCAACAACTTGGCCTTCCCAACTCCAGAAAGACAAGGACAACGAAGACCTCCAGGCTGGCTCCCACAACCTCTCTCCTCTCTGACCTTGACCTGAGAAACGCTGGTGGTGCCCCAGAACTCTGAACAGTTGTAGGGGTATATGGGCTCCCAGGAAATAGGGAATGAGGTTGTTCCTGTCTGCCCGAAACTGAAGGACTTTCAAAAAGGAGCCCCTGAAGTTCTCAGCATTCCCTGGCTGCTCACTCAGTATTCTAGAGCACCTGCTTCCATTCTAACGGCCAGTCACAATTTCTTTTATAACCCTTGGAGTGGCACGGAATAAATGCTTTCAGAAGTTTTGGTTTTATTCTGTAAGGATGTTTTGGATTTAGGCAGACACCATTCTGCTCTGTCTCCATAAAAATCATACAGGGTTTGAGATCTTCCGGCAGCTAGAGAAGTTCTGTCGGGGCCTCTAAGAAAACAGGTTCAGAAGTTTTGCCGCTGGGACACCCCCGCCCCTTCTCCTGGGCTCACACGTGTCTGCTTGGCCCGTGGTCAGTTATCTCCACATACTGAACAGGAAAAGAAGTAACACCTTCCACAGTGTCTTCAGAGAAGTGAGATCTGAGTTGTTTTCAGACTGAAAGGGGGGATCAGTAGCCACTGGCCCTTTCCGATACTAAATTCTCTTTCCTAACATTCTGTTGAAAGGGATGGCCAAAAAAAAAAAAAAAATAAAAATAATAATAATAATAATAATAATAATAATAGGGTTCTTTTTCCTCTTCCTACTGAAGATTCAAAGTGCTTGGAGAGAACATTTCATTCCAGGTCCAGAGACATCATTCCCCAGGGCTGGAAATGTTTAAACATCCCTGAGCTTGTTTTTACAACAAGGAACCCCAGGCTGGCTTGACAAGGAAACTGGTCCAACCATGGAAAACCTTCCTCCCCTCTCTCTTCTCCTCCCCCTTTCCCTCCCCCTTCCTAATTTACTTCCTTTTTCCCCTCCTTCCTTCCTTCCCTTCTGAGCCCACACCGGCAGAATGAGGGGAGCGAGGCATCTGCAGTTGGTCGACAAGAGGGGGCTCGGATGGAATGGTGCGGCTTCACCCGGGGGTGGGGGAGGGAGTTTCTCATCCTTCCTTGCAGCTGTTCAATTTTGTGAACTGCTGAACCTCAGTTTTAGCATTCCTCCAAAGGCTACTAACATTTGGGTCCCAGAGTCCTGATAGGAGATTCACTCCAAGACTTTTCCCTTCTTTGGGGAACAACTGGGTTAAGGACCTAGGCGATGCAGGTGGGCTATTTTGAACTCAAATTCTGACTTGGCCATTTTCTAGCTGGGGTATCTGAGGCAATCTGAGATTTTTGCATCTCTAAATCTTTAAATGGGATGATGGACTGTGTTAGATAGACTTTTAGGTGGATTAAATAATATGTATATATAATGCCCATGGCGTAGTTCCTTGTTTAATGGTTGTGAAATGATATATCAATAGAACTAAAATTATTTTTTCTGTTAAGAGGGTGTTGGGCAAGTGATACCACTGTGTGCTTCAAGCTCCACTGAAGTATGGGATATGAGTAAAGGTAATCACGGTACAGACTGCTAGTTGCGAATCCTAATGTTTGCAGGTTCTTACACAGTAAGAGAAGCCCTGCCTTTCACTGCCTGGAATAAAGACTACATTTCCCAGACCCCCTGTCAGCTAGATATGGTCATGTGACAGGGTTCTGGCCAATGAGATGTGAGTGGGGTTACTGGACTGCTGCTGGACGTCCTCCTGCAGAGCCTGCTGGATTTCAGATAACATTGTATCCCTTCCTATTTCTGTATTCCATTTTGCTGGTGGGAACCTGGATGTGAATCCCAGAGAAAGGCTGGGGTGTGAGGATAAGGGGGGGATCCGGGGGACGGCAGAGCAAGGAGCTGGAAGGAAGCTGTCTCTGAGGAACTCATGGAGCCCACCCTGCGCAGGGTCCTGCAGACTTCTCTGTGAGACAGAAACCAGCTTCTCTTCCATCGGGTGCTGTTGACTGTAACCAACTTCTTCACTGAATCAGTAAAAAGAGCTGACTTTTTAAATGAGCGTACCCAAACTTACAAATCCAAATGAATGCTGACTTTCACAATAATCATCTTCTATCACAGTCATATAAATCTTCCTGAAATAATACATGTCCTGATTAAACATCTATAAACATTTACCAAAGATTCATAAACACTTGTAAAGCTTTCTTTTGGGATTATCATCTAGGGCAAGCGTGCGTGTGCGCACACGCACACACACACACACACACACTACTTTGTAAAAGTACTTCTACTTTGTAAAAATAAGTACTTCTACTTATTTTTACGAAGTACTGCTACTTTGTAAAATCATGTTTTATTTTCATCACCCAGGTGGTACCAATAGCTCAGTCATCCCTTCCATTCACCTGATTGGTTGAAGGTCACTCTTAACTATTTCCCCAAAGCAAATCCACCCTCGAAAGAGATACATAGTTTATCACTGTAGATGTCCCATAGAAGATGCTGTCACTACCACAGTCAGCTCCAAAAGAAGAGCCCCAAGCAGTTTGGGAGCAATAATGGAATCATTCATGTGTAGCACCTCTAGCTGGGGCTACCTTGATGGGATATTCATTCCGAGGTAAACAGTCTCATATCTTGTTTAAATCACTTTCTCTTTTTTTTAACATTTTTAAAAAATTTTATTTATTTATTTGGCACAGAAAGAAAGAGTGCATAAGCAGGGGGGATGGCAGGCAGAGAGAGAGGGAGAAGCAGACTCCCTACTGACCAGGGAGCCTGATGGGGGGCTCGATCCCAGGACCCTGAGATCATGACCTGAGCCAAGCAAAGACGCAAAATCACTTTCACTGTTTATGTCCTATCCATAAGGCTGGACTTTTGTTGAAGAGTTTGTAGTCTCGGTTAAACTTGTAACATGAAACCGATTGCTCTGATGGGAGAAAAGATTTACATGTAGGTGTTTGGCTCAATCTTTTCACTGAGTTCTCTGCCTTGTGTTCAAAAGAGATGGGTTAGTGGTGTGTTTCTGTTCTGGGAGCAGCAGATGAACAGACTGCCTTCTGATTGAAGCTGCCAGAGCCGGCACATCAGTGGAAGTCGATATGAGCTATGATAGATTTTTCCTAAGCCATAATTAAAGGAAGAAGACATATTGACCTGAGAAGCAAATAATACAGCATGAAAGCCAGGCTTTCCTACCATGAAAGCTTTCCTACCCGAAGGAAATCAATCCATCTTGCTGCTTCCTGCAAGGGAGCATCAGGGCGTATCTGGAGAGTCCTTGTGTTACAGTAATATGTAACCTTGGCATATATTGTAACTGTAACATTGGTATATGGAACGGTTTTCCCCTAAGCCTAGCCCCTGAAAGGAGGACAGCTAGAAAAGCAAACATATGATTCATTCAGGCAGAGCCTCAAGAAACGGATTTGCGTTTCCCACTTTGTCGACAGTGTCGGGGAAATTCTTAATCTTTCCCTGAGACAGGAGTCATATCTGAAAATCACAAGGTACAGATCCTTGTGAAGTCCCTCTAACAAAATCACACCAGATTTCAAGCCAGCCCTGGGAAAGAGCAACCCAGAGCCCTCCAGTCAGCACTGCTCCATAAAATATGTCTATCAGTCCCTGGATGCTTCCAGCGCTCTGCCCAGCCTTGACGGATAAATTCCAGTGTAAGGGCACGAACACAAAAATCTTTAAAATCCTCTCTGCTTGTTAGGTAAACACCTGAGCCTGGGTACTTTTCCTTCTGTTTGCCTCCTTTTCTGCTTGGTACAGGAGTCGAACCCAGCCTGATCTTCCGCATCTCAACCAGCCACACCACGTGACCTTCTTTGTCTCACCTTAAAGCATCCCTGGCTCATGGCTCCATTCCCAGCATCCTTCTGCCTTTGATGTGTACCTCTGCTTCGAGGTGAAGAACTGGGAGGTGAATCTCTGCTCAGTGGGGAATCTGCTTCTCTCTCCCTCTCCCTCTTTCCCTCTCCTTCTGCCCCTTCCCCCCAGCTCATGTTTTCTTTCTCAAATAAATAAAATCTTAAATGTGTGTGTGTGCATATATATATATATATATATATATATAGAGAGAGAGAGAGAGAGAGAGCGCCAGATCCTATTTGAAATCCCAGATCCTATTTGAAATCTCTAGGGGAGACAGGACGGTCATAGTGGACTCTGTAGAAAGGCGATGTTGTGGATTGACTATGTTCCCCCACCTCCCAGGGCGGAAACCCTCGTCTCCAGATGGATGGTGTTTGAAAGTGGGGTCTTTTTTTTTTTTTTTAAGATTTTATTTATTTATTTGACAGAGAACACAAGTAAGCAGAGAGGCAGGCAGAGAGAGAGAGAGAGAGAGAAGCAGGCTCTGCACTGAGCAGAGAGCCCGATGCGGGGCTCGATCCCAAGACCCCGGGATCATGACCTGGGCTGAAGGCAGAGGCTTTAACCCGCTGAGCCACCCAGGCGCCCCGAAAGTGGGGTCTTTGAGAGCTAATTAGTTTAGAAGAGATCAGGAGGGTCTGGCAGCATGACGGGATTAGTGTCTTTGTAAGAAAAGGAAGAAACTCTCGCTCCCTCTCACTCTCTGCCTGCCCCTCCTCCTCCTTGCCTGCCTCCCTCCCTCTCCCCTCAACCTCCTGCTGCAGCGCCCCCTCCTCTCTCCTTCATTTGCAGGCCTGGAAGAAAGGCCCCATGAGGCCACAGTAAGATAGTGGCTGTCTACAAGGCACGAAGCAAGTCCTCATCTGACAGCAAATCTGCTGCGACCTTGATCTTGGACTCCCAGCCTCCAGGAATGTGGGAACTGAATACCTGTTGTTGAAGCTCCCAGTCTATAATATTTTGTTACAGCAGCCCGGGTAGACTAAGAGAGGTGTTGACTGCTTCAAATCAACTTTTGGGACGCTTCCCTCCAAGGGATTTTCTTTCGAGACGGTCGATCGTCCCCTACCACCCTTACCCTGTATGAGAGGGTAGTTGGTACCCTGCAAAAGGGCCACTCCAGAGAGCTCTGCACATGTCCTTTGCAGTTAGTGGGACACATAGGACAAGAGTCTGTGCTCGAGAAAATCTTGAAAGCCAGAGACAGGGCAATCAGCATTAGCAGAGCAGAAAGAGCATCCCCGCTACCCCCTGCTGCGGCAGATGTCACCAAGGTCCTGCCAGGAAAGAAGGAGCCAGCTTGACTTGCTTCCTCCCCCCCCCCACCCCGGGGAAGAGGACACCCCTGCCTGGACCAGCGCCAGTCCAGCTGGCAGGCAGGGCAGCCAGTGAAGAGGCCAGTGTACGAGTTCACTCAAGAAGTAACAGCAGCTACAAAGTCACTTTCCCACACACAGGTTGCCGGGGCAGGTGACCACTGTCCCAGGGAACCCACAAGGACCCCGGCTGGCCGGTGCTGATGGGAGGGGAGAGGCAAGACGGACAGGATCAGGGTTCTGGAGTCAGGTCGCGGGCCCCACGGGGAGCGGACACTGCGGGGACACATCACCCTCCGTGGCCCAGCTGCCGTGCCTGGCCGCCTTCCAGATCAGAGTCTGAGCTGCCCCGCCGACAGACCCCACTGTCCTCCCTGCCCTCACCGCGTTCCATCCTTCCGGCTCCAGCGAACAGGGGTCCCAAACCAGGAGGGGACCCAGGCGTGTCCGTTGGCTTAGGCTACGCTATGATCAGAACATTTGTGGTTCCTTAAATTCATCTGCCCAATCCTAATGCCCAGGGGGATGGTATATGGCGCTGGGGCCTCTGGGAGCTGCTTAAGCCACAAACAGACCCCCACCTCCCCCCGTGAATGAGATCGGTGCCTTTACAAGACAGGCTGCAGAGCGGTGCCCTCACCCCTTGCCCCGCCGGGAGGACACAGCAAGAAGATGTCAGCCCCAAAGCAGGAGAAGGCCCCTCACCCAAACTCAGCCATGTTGGGGCCTTTGTGTTAGACTTCCCAGCCTGCAGAACTGCGAGAAATACATCTTTGTTCTTCATAAGCCCCCAGTCTATAGTATTTTGTTATATTAGCCTGAACCAATGAAGACAGTGGCTTAGAGAAGAGGAATTTAGTTTCTCACAATTCTGGAGGCTGAAGTTGGTTCTTCCTAGGCTTGGTCCTTCCTGAGGCCTCTCCCCTTGGCTTGTCCTCACACGGCCTTCCCTCTGCGTGTGTCTGTGTCCTCACTTCCTCCTCTAAGGACACTGGTCATACTGGATTAGGACTCACCCTTATGACCTCAGAATAATTTGATCACCTCTTTAAAAACCCCATTCTCCAAATACAGTCATGTTCTTCTTAAGTACCAGAGGTTAGGATTTCGATATAGGAATTGGGTTTGGGGGGGACACAGTCCAGCCCATCACACCAAGGAGGGACATAGTTGGGGGAGGTTCAGACCTCAGTGGAGATGTGGTTTGGCCACTGGATAGCAGAGATGTTGTGCTGGTCTGGAGCTGCTGGACAAACGAGCGACCACCCTGCAGAGCACCGGCAGGGTGCAAATGACCAACAGCTGGTAGGGGTCCCCCTGTCAGGGGCTTGTGACTTCTGCTCCCTGTGGGCCACGGAATGCCTAGGGACCTCAGTTTCCAGGTCAAGATGGCTGCAGAGAGGTTATTGCCACGTGAGGCCACAAGATCTTAGAAGGACTATGCTCGGGGCAGTGACAGGGGCCAACTGCCCCACATGTCCTCACACACCCCTGCTGACCCCCAGCCACAGCCCAACCCTCCTACAGATCCCCCACTCCCAGGGCCCTGTTCCGAGAAATCTTGACTCCCAGCTCACTTTAAAGGAATCCCATCATTTATCACTGAGCGTATTTTGAAGGCAGTAAATTGATAACTGACACAGTTATCCATCATGAAAATTAATGGTGTGTGCAGGAGCTGCCTACTTCCCATGCGTTTATCAATCCAGCCCGCAGAGATCATGTAGGGCACCACTCAGCAACTGGGGCTAGAGAGAGCAAGACAAGAGGAAGGTTCCCGCTCTGTTGGTTGCTCCGGTCTGCTGACCGTCTGCCCACTAATCATGTCTAGTGTCCTGGAAAGAGTCCCCAGGGATCAGTCCCCCTGGAATTGAAGTCCCAGCTCTGCAAATATTTCGCTGGGTGACCTGGGGAAAGTCACTTGGCTTCTCTGGGCCCCGGGACCCCCTCATACTTATATTCCGATGGCTGCAACACTACAGCACCCTAATTTATTTATGCTGACCCCTCCCTCCTAGACTGTTAGTTCCTGAGGGTAGAGATCGTGGCAACTGTATGTTTCCAGGGGTGGCATGTGGCTGTTTCCTGCCTCTGTGTCACCCGCCACCCACCCAAACCTCAAATTTATATATTCGCCAGAGGGATATTCTTAGCAAGCAAATTGGACCTTGTCTCTTCTCTGCCTACAATTTTAAGTGACTCCCTGAAGCTCCCATGAATCCTCTGAGGCTGGCCTGCAAGAATTTCGTCACCATGTCACTCTTCCCAAAAAACACCCTCCTTGTGGTGCTTGCCAGAAGCATCTCTTGCCTATGCAGAGTGTAAATGGTCTACCTCACCCGGGGCCGCCTGTCTGTGGATTGGGCAGAGTCCCTTTGGGTCTTTTGATTCAGCTTAGCCCATCTTCCCCGTGAAGGCTTCCTTGTGTCTTCCCTCTCTGAGCTCTGCCGGCCACTTCTGCAAATCTCCAGCATAACACCATGAATCACGTTACAGCTTATTAAGGATGTGTACCTGCCACCTTACTGGAAATGGGGAAAGTTGAATGTTACATGGGGTGTTAGATGACACTGAGGCCCCATTATTGCAATGTTTAGATACAGTGTTATGTTCTCACTTGTTACTATCTTATGAGGTTTGGTGGAGGGATGTTGTGATGTGTGTAACCTGCTTGGAAATATAGCATCATCGTAAAATAGATAACAATGGTCATAAAATAAAATCGTTCTTGAGAAAAATCAGGTACAGGGATTTAGTATTTTGGCATTTGTGCCTCCAGCTGCCCATGCAATGCCTGGCCTATCATGGATAGTTACAAAATTTTGATTGTTGAGTTAATCGTGAGCAAAAGCAAGAAGATAAGACCGGTATGGTGAGCTTCTGGTATGATGTGGAAATGGAGTTTGTTGAGATGGATGAAAGACCAAATTGACAGCACTCAATTTCAGAGAGACTACGGAGAGGAACAGGGAGCTTAGACTCATCAGAGATTGCAGGAACAGGGAATGGTGCAAGGAGTGCATGGTTGCACCTGGAGTCTCTCCTACGCACGGATGCCATGAAGAGTTACACAAGTTGTGCACTGCTCAAGGAATTTCCCCTGGATGAATTGTGATTAACTGTGTTCACAGAGTAGGGGTCTTTTTCTGATTTCTGTGATTGAGGATAGCGGCAGCTTTATTCTTACATAGGTGGGACTGGAAGGAGAAGAGGGGAACCAAGATGACCATCTGAAGTGCCTCAGTTCCCCAAGATGCATCCCTGTGACGGTCCTGGGCAACCCTAGGGGGTTGGTGACCCTAAGACGAGTGCACCTAGGGAAAGAAGAAGGAGGTTGAGAGGGACAGAAGAGAAGATAGACACAGAAGCCTGGGAGAGGAAGGAAGTGAGAGTGCAGGGTGATTTTTTGGAAGGGGCAGTTTCAGATGATGGTGGGTGCAGAGGACCAGAGAAGGTGAAAGTGGGCACCACTTGGAGAACTTTAGAGACCAGGTGGGAGAGACTTTGGTTGATGGTACAAGAGAGCAGCAGGGATGCAGACCCGGGTATGTTTTAGACAGCAAGGAGGAAGCCAGTGGAAAGGGAGAGAGATGCTGGCGAAGAAGGGAGTCCTCCAGACTAAGCTGATGAGCTATGGGGAAACATGATGGCATTTTGTGAAAATAACAAGTGGACACTCCACGCTGGGGCCCCCCTGCCAGTTCCCCTGTGCCCATTCACCACTCTGGTGACCAGGTCTCTGGATGTCCTGTGGTAGCAACTGTTCCTGACTCTAGGGGCTCCCATGTTCCCTCTACACCACTAAAGCTCCTCCTCTGATAACCAGCTTGGTTGACACACTACGATGGCTAATTTTATGTGTCAAGTTGACTGGGCTCAGGGATGCCCACACAGCTGGTAAAACGGGATTCTTGGATGTGTCTATGGAGGTGTTTCAGGGAAACATACATCCATACATCCTACTGGTGCGGTTCTTCTGGAGAACTCGGATAGAACCACCATACTGGGAATGTCTCTGTTTCTGGTGTCAGGAGATGATCAACCTCAAGGTCATTTTTGTGGTCTTGGGCTAACCCACCATATATTTCTTTCTGCCACGTGGCTCTGTGAATGGGCAAAATGGCCTGCTTATCAAGAGGGTCCTTGTCACAATGAAGACTTAGTGAAACAAGCCAGTCACAAGAGGTCACACAGTGTATGGTTCCACTTAGGTGAGGTAAGATCTAGGTCAGTTCAAGCTGCTGTAACCACAGTTTAGAAAAAAAGAGGGTACCTGTCCAAATGAACTAAATGTTTATAATTCTGCCAAATTGCCCAGAGCATGGAGCTATTGTCCCTAACCTCCAGCAGGCTCCAGGTCTTTGCTCCCTGTTCCCCAGCTGAGCTCGTCCATCCCCTGGAGAGAACAACCACTTGCCACCAGCTGGGCCCTGCCCGATGCAGTCACCGACAGACCCAAGGGGGAGAGAGGGAACTCAAGGGAGTTCTCCATTTACCCTCAGGAGTTCTTACAGACAGCATGCAGACAAGGGGTCCCTTTGTGTGTGCACACAGGCATGTGTGTGTGTGTGTGTGTGTGTGTGTGTGTGTGTGTGTGTGTGTCTGTGTGCATAGGGATGAAAAGATACAGAGAAACCCTAGTCGTCCAGGCACCAAAATGCTATCACTGATGGTTCCCGAGTAGCAGAGTGAAGTAATTTGCTGTCTGAATCTTTTACTAAGAGCATATGAATCTTTATAATTTTTTAACCTTTAAAATATACAGTTTTAAAGGCACCTTGGTGGCTTAGTGGGTTAAACAGCTGACTCTTGGTTTCAGCTCATCACAGGCTCCTGAGGCCCTGGAACCAAGCCCCGTGTAGGGCTCCACACTCAGCTGGGGGGTCTGCTTGATATTCTGTCTCCCTCTGTGCCCCCCCCAACTCATGCACGCACATGCTCACTCTCCCTTCCAAATAAATAAATAAATAAATAAATTTTATAAAACTGAATTATAAATGTTCCAAATATGTAGAGAAATACAGAATATGTGTCCACCAAATATTTGCTTCAGATCCTTTTACAGAAAAAGGATATTAAATGATTGCAGGTAAATTCAGAGCCCCTTTTCATCTTCCTGGTCTTCCGCTCCAGGGGAAACTTATGTATGCTGTTATATTTTCCTACATGTGTGCACCCCCCTAAGAAAGAACATACCTGTTTTTATATTTACGAGTTAATATGTATTAATTGCATCATTAATTATAACAAATTCATTGGTATTTAAGGAGATGTCATTATAATCAATAGGATCATGAAGCACGAACGGAAGTTAATTCTATAGGATGTATAATTTGCCTCATGGCTTTTTTTTTTTAAGATTTTATTTATTTATTTGACAGAGACAGACTTAGCGGAGAGGGAACACAAGCAGGAACAGGGGGAGAGGGAGAAGCAGGCTTCCTGCGGAGCAGGGAGCCTGATGCAGGGCTCCATCCCAGGACCCTGGGATCATGACCTGAGGTGCAGGCAGCCGCTTAATGACTGAGCCACCCAGGCACCCCTGGCCCATTGCTTTTTACCTCATGATACTTTAGCAGTTTGCTCGTCTTGTCACATGCAGATCTGGCTCATGTGCTATAACTGCTCTGTACTACTGGTGATAGTAATACAATCATAACTCATGTATCCATCCTCCTGTTGAGGAGGGATATGATGTCCTTCCCAATTTCTGACTATCACAATCAGTGCTGCAGTGAATGCTGAAATATGTGTATCCTTGTGGGCGCGTGCAAGGGCTCCCTGAAGGTACCTGGGAGAGGGACGCCTGGTTTACGCCTTGTGAGCATCTGCAACTTGGCTGGTCCTCAGCAACTCCACTCTCCAAAATGGTGAACCCAACTTTCATCTCATCCGCCGCATCTGGCAATACTCATTTCTCCACTTCCTCCCCGGACACTCTGAATATCCGTGTCTTCATGCTTGAATGCCTGGAATATGGCAGGCATTCATTCCCCTGCCTTGGAGCCTTGGTCCTTGGTGTTCCCGCTGCCCCGAAGGCTCCTTCCAGGGCCATCCTCAATGCCTGATCTCTCACCGGCTCACAGTCGCCGTGGGGAGCCCTTCACCCACCAGCCTAGTCAAGGCTGCAGTTCCTCTTTGCGCCCCTGCTCTACCTCGCTATCCTTCTAGTTTTATTTTCCTAACTGCTGTATTTTTTCATATTCATGGTGAATTAGAGACTGCTTTGAATTGTTAACACCTTTCTAATTGCAAGATGGGCTTTGATTCCCTCCTCCTGAATCTGGCCTGGCCTCGGTAACTGATTTGCCCAAAGTCACAGAGCTAGTGAGTGACAGAGCTCAGATGGGAACCGCAACTGATGGGCTTGGGAACTCACGTGCCTGGCCTCTAACCTGTAGGTCACTGCCCCCCAGCTGACCCTCTAGAGCGAGCTAGACAACTACCCAACAGGACATAAAGAGCCTAACACACAGTTTTTGTCTAGCCTGAAACTTCTTTTCGAGAGAAAGCAGAAATTAAGTTCAGAGAACACCTAAAGACTGAACTACATCAGAAATAGAAGTCAGAAGGAGCAGCTCTCTCTCTATGGGTGTCAAAAGCTCCTGACATGTAGGGTGTCTGAGGGGACCCAGCGACTGAGCTCCCCCTAAGTGTCCTCACTGAGATGGTCTTTATGGCATTGGGGAGGAGTTTCTTATTTGCCTCCGTTTGTATGCCCACCATGCTATAAATTTGTATCTCAAGTTCACGTGTGCAAGAAAGAACATTTTTTCTTTTCAAACCTCACACACAGCTCACATCAGCCACCTTCCCCAAAAATGGAAGTTGTTTGTGGGTGACTAAATGGGGCCGAAGGCTGAGACTGTAGGTTCGAAGGTTTTAAAGTTGCAAAAAGGTGTCCCTACTCGAAGCAAGGAAGAGAGATTTGGAGCCCGGGGGTGGGGGGCGACCAAGTGGGGTGTCTGGCCCACAAAAGGATGGGAGTGTCCAAAGCCAACACAGAATTGCACTTAATTCATGTTCATTTAAAAAAACTCTCCTGAATACAAATCTACATTTCGAAAACAAAAGAAAACAACAAAATTACAACAAAAACAAAAAAACCCAAAAAGCCGAATCGACATTTTGTCCAAATCTCTATGTATCCTAAAGTTTTGAGCTTCTGATGATACATATGAATGGGCTTTCATTTCAACCCTGACACGTTCTCCCTAGAACTCTACATCTTCCTTATTGTGAGCTGTATGTGCAAAAATCTGCATTTTAATTTCATGAGTATATACCTTGCAGCAGAAAACACACCAAACCTATTGTTCCCCCTCCAAAAAGCTTTGGTGCCATGTTGGGGCAGATGTGGGTGAGTAGCTGGCCTCCTGGAAGTCGTAAGGGAAACTGGAAACAGAAAGTCCTCTTAACAAAACACTCTAGATGACTTCCTCCAAAGGCTCAGCCAGGGATCTGCCTTTTATTAGCAATAACATCCAAATGGATTTCAGTGTTGAGCTGGTGTGTGACCACGTTCTCTGGCTTTTCATACAAAAAGCATCCTGTTCCTTCCAGTGACCACACTTACTTTTTGTCAGATTTTGTGGTTGTAGGGCATGAAATACCCAAGAAGCCTGACACGTGGGGCTAGCAGAGAATAGGTCCCCAGTATTTGGACTTTGTTTTGTCTTGTTTCTCATAGTCATATCCTCAGCTTACTTGTTATCTTGACTCAGTAGCTGGAATAACCAGAGACAACTGTTCCCAAAGCACCAACTTACCCAAGAGAGAAAGACTGATAGAGAGATGAGCAAAAGGAGGTTGGTTTGTTCTGGTGGTCCTACCTGAGACCATGAAGATTAAAATCGGTGGGTATTTTCATAGAAATTAGTAAGTCATTTATCTTAGGGGTGGACACAACGCAACATCGGCGATTCAAAGAAACTGATTGGAAGAAGCTCATTGGAAACCCAGACAAACCAAGCTCCATCAAGGAACTCTATCTTAAAACGCATGTTCTGCTCCCAAGGTGTCTGAGTTTCTTCCCAGGTTAGTTTCAAGCCTATTTCAGAAGATAACAGATACCATTTGACTCCTGTTTCCTTCTATCTCCGTGTACAGGGTCAAGTGTGGGCTCATCTCTGACATCTGTTGGAGCAGGAGGTGAATGGAGAAAGTCTCTTGGGCCAACCCCCCAGGCTCTGCCTCAACTCACATTTGTTGGCTTTCAGCTTCCTCTCATCAACGGGAATGAGGTCCAGGTAATCCAGGTAGTACTCGTAGCCGTCGTACGCGCTGGAGGCGTTGGTCTCGTTGGCCATGTCTGCGGCACTGGCAAGCGGCGCATCCGAAGCGGGTCCAAGCCCTCGGAGGGACTGGCCAACTGATTTCCGTAAAGTCATCCAAGTGTGTCTGTGGGTCTCCGGGCTCAAGGCCTGCCCACTTATCAGAGCTGTTTGGCTAGGAGAAAGGCCAGGGGGCTGTGCCTGACAGCTCAGCCTCCGCGCAGAATTTTCCTCCCCGCCCTCCTTGATAAAAGTCCAAGATAAACAGAGCTGCGATGCAGCAGTTCGGGGTGTGCAGCCAGGTCCGAGCGTGCCCCTCCGCGTGAGAACAGGAAAACCGGTACCTGGACCCCTTGAAGGACAAGGTGCCGAATAGGACTCTTTGCTTTATGACTTTAAAAAGTAATCAGACCAAAATGAAAGGCTAGCTGTGCCCTTGACTCACATTAAGGCAGTTCTGGGCCCTGTTGAGCAACCAGCGAATCGCTGACTTACTTAGACCGAATATCTAAGGGCAGAAATTGACTGATGTCAGCCCTGAACTAGTAGCCTCTCTCGTGTACGCAGAGGCAATTAATTAAACCGAAAGAACCCTCTCGTCCCGCCGGAGCTGAGAACACCTCCCAGCTTTTATCTAAAGTCCCCAAGAACGAACCAGTCAGCGGCATTTGTTCCGATGGAAGAGGCTGTTTGCCTGGACCAGACTCCCACGCGGATCCGGCTCTTAGGCAATAAGGCCGGAGGGTTCACCCAGCCCTTGGCTGACGATAAGGGCGTTTCTGCAGGGAGAGCCTCTAAATTATCCCTTCATTTTTCTAAGAGCCACGGATGCGATCGAGGGGAATACTCCAAATAGTTGGAATGAGCAGGACTGAATGTGAGAGGAGCCTCTGAGAATGGGCAAGGAGCCCCAAACTCCCAGAATGATGCAGCCTTTCGCTCCAAGACCCCAGCTGGGAGTGTTACTGTTCTACACTCCAGAGGAAAGCTGAGATGTCCCAGCATGCGTGTTCCCATGTGCATTTGCCCAGGACTCCCTGTATCCCCAGCCCGGTACTAAAGCTTTTGCTGGGACACCAGGTTTGATGTGTCTGACTTTGCAGGATGTGTTGAACAGAAAAATTCTTCTACCAGCTCTTCCTTAATTTGGGTTGTATGCATTTTTATACATTTCAGCCAGATTATGTGTCTCTGTCCAAGTCACTATATAATATTTTGCTTTTCTCATTCTGAACTTAGAAGTTTGGAAGGTTGAAGTTGGGGGGATGGGCAGGTGGAGGGGCACCTGGGTGGCTCAGTTGGTTAAGTGTCTCCTTCAGCAGGGGGTCCTGATCCCGGGATCTGGAATCCAGCCTCAAGTTGGCCTCCCTGCTCAGCGGGGAGCTTGCTTCTCCCTCTCCCTCTGACTGCAGCTCCCCCTGCTTGTGCTCTCTCTCAAATAAACAAATTTTTTTAAAAAAACAACAAAGGTTAACAGGTGGACTGGATGTAGAGTGTGGGAGTAGCTGAGTCAGGTAGGGGTGTTGCCTTTCTGTCTGCCAGTTCCTAAACCGTCCTCCATCTTGGCTCCTTCAAGTTTAAGCTCCCCTTGGCCGAAAACAATTTCTGGTCCTGCCAGGCCCCAGTGCCCTTCCCTCCTCTCTACTTCAACCACATGAACTTGGCATCACCACCACCCTTTAAAAATTATTTTAGGGATGCCTGCCTGACTCAGAGGAGCATGTGACTCCTGACCTCAGGGTCAGGAGTTCAAGCCCCACATTGGGTGTAGAGATTACTTTAAAAAATAAAATCTTTAAAAAACATTTTTAAATGAGTGAATAACTTACAATAAATTAAATGCCTAAATTTCACAGATAAAGCTTGACAAATGTCACATACACATCCCACACACTTACTCACACACAACCATCACTCACATCAAGATAGAGAACATTCCAGTGCCCAGGCAGGCTCTCTCATGCTCCTTCCTGCCTGATAACTCCCCCTTTCCCCCCACACACCAAGGTTCTGAGTTCTACCATTATAGATCAGTTTTGCCCAATTTCAAACCTCAACTAAATCTAATCGCATAGCACCGTATGTATCCTTTTGTGTTGGGTCCTTTTAGTCACCATATTGCTATAGGTAGTGGTCTTTGTCCTTTTATTTCCCATATGGTATTCTACCATGTGAATATTCCATAACACATCTCTCCATTTTTCTATTGATGAACATTTGCATTGTTTTCTGGGTTTGGCTATTATGAGTAGGTGGACATAGACACTAATTTCTCCTAGGTATGTATCAGAAGTATAACTAATAGATAGCTTTACTAGGTACAGAGCTAAATAGTCCTCAAAAGCCTCAGTTTACCAATTTACACTCCCACAAAGTAATATACGTGTATGGCATATTGCAAGAATAGCTGCCATTCTTTTCCTTGTATACACAGTGACTTTGTATCTCCCCCTCAAAGCTAAAAGCACGTTTCTCCATCCTTCAGATGTGGGTTGACCTTGTGACTAGTTTTGGCTTTGATTTCTACAACTGTTAAGAAGCTGTATAAGAAATTCCAGGCTAGGTGGCTCGGTTGGTTAAGGATCCGACTCTTGATCTAGCTCAGGTCTTGATCTCTGGGTCATGAGTTCAAGCCCTGCTTTGGGCCCCACAAGAAGAAGAAGGAGGAGGAGGAGGAGGAGGAGGAGGAGGAGGAGGAGGAGGGAGAGAGAGTGGGGGAGGGGGAGGGGAGGCAGACCCATGACCAGCTGCTAACTGCAGACCCATGAGTGAGTATAGCAAAACCCAACGACCACTTGGCTGAGCTAATTTTCAGAACTGACCACTTGGCTGAGCTAATTTTCAGAATTGTGAGCTTTGACCTGGAAAAGATTTGTCATCCACAGTGTTCAGAATTCCATTAAAAAAAAAAAAAAAAAACACTGGAATTACAAAGACGTAGTGTTCGGAATTCCATTAAAAAAACAAACACACACACACACAACAACAACACTGGAATTACAAAGACACAGGAAAACTGGGACTTCTGGTTTGGAGGGAAGATGACCTTAAAGCAACTATTATAAATATGTCCATCAAAGACCTGAACAGAAAACAAATAGGCAAGTCAGGTACTGTAAGAAAGCACTTACAAATTATAGACCCAATAAAGAATTTTTATACAGAATCTATAACTCAGTAATGAAAAGAGAATCCCAATTTAAAAGATGGCAGTAGACTCAGGCACTTCACAAAGAACGATACGGAAACAGCTAATACACACATTAAAAAATGCTTAACAACATTAGCCATCAGGGAAATGCAAATAAAACCAAGAGATATCTCTCTATATAACAGATTGTGTAATATTAAAAATACTGACAGTGTTGGGGTGCCTGGGTGGCTTCGTTGGTTGGGCGCTAGACTCTTGCTTTCGGCTCAGGTCATGATCTCAGGGTCATGGGATTGAGCCCATGGGATCAGGCTCTGTGTTCAGTGAGGACTCTGCTTGAAGTTCTCTCCCTCTGCCCCTCCCCTTCTCAGATAAATAAATAAATGAATCTTAAAAAAAAAATACTGACAGTGCTAAACGTTGGTGAGTAAGTAGGACAACTGGAAATCTCAAGCACTGCTCATGGGAATGCAAAATGGTATGACTTTGAAGGAAAGAAGCCAAGCACATACAACCTCATACAGTACTATCCCATATGTGTGATGCTGGAAAGGGCAAAACTAGCAAAAAACATCATTTTTGTAACTGGTTGCCTCTGGGAGTTGCCGTTGGGGAGACACTGGGGAGAGACAAAAGGGAACGTTCTGGGTGTGATGGAAATGTTTTCTATTTAAACACAGATGTGAATTACATAGGTATAAACATTTTTCAAAACTCATCAATTTGTACACTTAAGATTGGTGCTTTCCAGGGGCTCCTGGGTGGCTCAGTCATTTAAGCATCAGACTCAGGGGTTCAGCTCAAGTCCTGATCTCAGGGTTGTGGGATGGAGCCCCGCATGGCATGGGGCCTGTTTAAGAGTCTCTCTCTCCTTCTCTTTCTGCCCCTCCCCCACAGCTCTCTCTCTCTCTACCTTTCTCTCTCCCTCTCTAAAATTAAAAAAAAAAAAAAAAGCAAAACAAACAAAAAGATTTGTGTTTTTCACTGTAGGTAAATTTTACCTGATCTGTAAACCAAATAAATGCTGCTTTAAAAAGAACCATTTCCCAAACCCAAACCAAAACCAAACAGCTTAAGTCAATGACCTCTTTCTAAAGAATTATGTCTGCAAATGATCAGAATTTACACGTGGATTTTGAAGTGCTCTTCATAGTACAATCTGTCCATAGGCTGTGGCAGAGTCAGCTCGAGACCACCTCACACGCTCAGCTGAGCCAACCTGTTGCATAGTCTGAAACCTAGTCTCCTCCCTGTGTCCACCTACCTGGGAAGCAAGGCTGGGACAAGGCTTCCAGAAGATTATAGACTTTCCTAAAGCTCGTCAAATTTGTATAAGTAAATCTGTGGATTGAAAGTAGGAGGCTGGCTGGGGCTTCGGGCAGGATTTTCACGTCTTTGCGTAGCCTTTTTAAAATCAAGGAATTGTGGATTAATTTACCTTTTTCTTTTCTTTCTTTCCTTCTGTATTATTTATTTCCTTCGGTCAGTGTTCTCTATTAGAAACAGAGCCAATGTACTGAAGGAGCCAATCTATTTAAATAAATCTCTGTACCTCAATGTTTATAGCAGCAATGGTCGCCAAACTATGGAAAGAACCAAGAAGCCCTTGAACGGACGAATGGATAAGGAAGATGTGGTCCATATACACTATGGAGTATTGTGCCTCCATCAGAAAGGACGAATACCCAACTTTTGTAGCAACATGGACGGTACTGGAAGAGATTATGCTGAGTGAAATAAGTCAAGCAGAGAGAGTCAATTATCATATGGTTTCACTTATTTGTGGAGCATAACAAATAGCATGGAGGACAAGGGGTGTTAGAAAGGAGAAGGGAGTTGAGGTAAATTGGAAGGGGAGGTGAATCATGAGAGACTATGGACTCTGAAAAACAATCTGAGGGGTTTGAAGTGGCGGGAGGGTGGGAGGTTGGGGTACCAGGTGGTGGGTATTGGAGAGGTCACGGATTGCATGGAGCACTGGGTGTGGTGAAAAAATAATGAATACTGTTTTTCTGAAAATAAATAAATTAATTAAAAAAAAACTCAGAGCAAACATTTAAAAATAAACAAATAAATAAATAAATCTCCTTAGGAGAGATAGATAGATAGATAGATCCCATATAGAGAGATTCCATATAGATAGATCCCAATAATATCAATCATTGGTGTAGCTGAAGACCTAGAAAAGCCAGTGGTATCATTCAAAAAGGCATGAGAGCCTGTGAGCTGATGATACAGATTCCAGACTAAGACTGGAGGCCTGAGAGCCACACAGAGGATCTGTGTCCCAGGTCACCACTTGGACAGGGAACAAATTCAAGCTTTTCATTCTACTCAGGCCCTCAGTGGATTGAAAGCATCCATCTACATAGGGGAGGGTCATCTGCTTTACTCAGTCCACTGATTCCAATGCTAACCTCCTCTGGAAACACACAGACACACCTAGAAATAGTGTTTAACCAGATATCTAGGCATCCTGTGATCAAGTCAACACATAAAATTAACCTTTGCACCTTCTGTCTTCTTTCTTTCCTTCCTCCCTCCCTCTGGACCCCTCCCTCCTTCCCTCCCCCTCTCCCTTCTGTCTCCCTCCCTTCCTTCCTCCTGTTGTCCCTGGAGCCTTGACCAAGCCTGCCCCAAAGATGTCACCAAAGGCTCTTGGTCTTATAAGGAGAAAGAAGTCAAGTCAGACACAATACAGCAGGGGAGTAACATGAGGCGAGCCGAGCAGGAAAGTTTATTAAAACGAAAGCATACTCTAGACTTGTGAGAACAGGTGAGCTCCAGAGAGAGAGCTTTGTGTCCTGGGTATGGGTTTCTATTGTTCGGGGACAGCTGCGAACAAGGAGGTATAATACTGTCACTTGGGGTGGGATTTCTTGGAAGCTGGGTTTCCTGCCTGCTCTTCCTTATTTAGTCAGGGGTTTCCTGTCATGGCACCCGCCATCTTGGGCCTGTCTGGCTTGATAGGCTTCTTGTGGAATGCTGCCAGGACAGGACTCTGACTTTCCTGTTATCTCATTTCTTCCAGTATCCTATTAGAACCTAAATAACTGTCTCTAACCCTTCCTTCCTTCCTTCCTTCCTTCCTTCCTTCCTTCCTTCCTTCCTTCATCCATTTTCAAATTGAACACAATTTAATTCCACTAGTTTGGATTTTTCACTTTTACCTAACAAATACTGATTATTAAAATGAATTTCTTGGTTTGGTATTAATCTTGACTTTAAAATACCCATGAAAGTACCCTGGTAGAAAAACAGATTAAAATAGTGTGCTTCCCCCTTTATCATTAGTAAGAACTAACACACTCATCAAGGTCAACTCTCTGAGATAGTAACCACATATTTCTATTAGCAAATACCTCAAAGACCTTATCTGTTGGCAGTGTTTTTCTTTTCCCTCTAATTTATAACCTGAAGCTTGAAGGTGAAGCTGTTTTTTGATGGTGCTTTCTTTTATAGGAAATGTGCGCACTTGTTATCTGTCATTGTGTTTACAGATTAGGTGAAGGGGAGAAGGTAAAAGGAAGAAACCTAAGAAGGGAGAACAAACATTTATTGGACAATAACCAGAGCAGGCTATTGTATTATGTCCACTTTGTGTGATGCTTACAATACTCTGCCTCAGCTGCTGGGAGCCCCCTTTTCCTGGCAGAGAGCTGGGACACAACCAGGTGGTTGTGTCCTGCTGGCTACCCCCCAGGATCCACAAACAGAGGTGTATTACTGCCTTATGGCTGGCGTAACAAATGACCACAGATTTGCTGGCTTAGAGCAGTACAGATTTATTATCTAAAGGTCCTGGAAGTCAGAAGCTGAAAATGAGTCTTAGGGTACTAAAATCTAGGTGTTGCCAGGGCTGGTTGCTTCTGGTGGCCACGGGGAGAACTTGTTTTCTTGCCTTTTTCAGCTTCTGGAGGCTGCCCTCACTCCTTGGCTTGTGGTCCCACATCACATTGCCTTCTGCTGTCGTGTCATCTTCCTCTTCTGTAGTCAAATGTCTCTCTTCCTCCTTCTTACAAAGATACTTAGGATTACATTTGGCCCACCCAGAGAGTCTCCCCATCTCAAAGTCCTTAATTTAGTCACATCGCCAAAGTCCCTTTTGCCATACAAAATGATATTCACAAGTTTTGGGATTAAGATAGGGATATTTGGGGGTGCCTGGGTGGCTCAGTGGGTTAAAGCCTCTGCCTTCAGCTCAGGTCATGATCTCAGGGTCCTGGGATTGAGCCCCACGTCGGGCTCTCTGCTCAGCAGGGAGCCTGCTTTCCTTCCTCTCTCTGCCTGCCTCTCTGCCTACTTGTGATCTCTGTCTCTGTCAAATAAGTAAATAAAATCTTAAAAAGAGATTTAAAAAAAAGATAGGGATATTTGGGGAGGGCTGTTATTCAGCCTACCACACGTGAGCAGACAATGTTATCTTGTGGGTATACACATCTTTAAAATAAACCCAGCACTTTTCTCTAGAGTGTCCATTTTCTTCGAAGATTTTTGGTTAAGAGTTACATTCAAGGATAGGAATATAACAGAGTGATTTTTGGTAAAGAGTCAACATTTTAATATGCAACAAGCATAGGTATAGTACAGTGAATGCAAACTTTGCACAACTTAAACTTTTTTTGTCATGGACAACTTCAAACATTTGCAAAAGCAGCAAAAATAGCAAAATGAAACTCCATGGAATGGCCACTCAACCTTAGCAATGATCAAGTTGTGACAAATTTAGTTTTATCTGGACTCCCATCCATTCCCCTGTGTTCTGGATGACTGCAAAGCAAATTCTAAATATATCATCTCATCTGTAAGTATTTTGATATGTATCTCTCTAGGAGGATTCCTTTTTTAAGGAAATAAAACCAGAATACTATTACCCCACGTAGAATTTAATAATAATAATCATCTAATTGCATCAAATATCCCTTCCATGTTCAAATTTTCCCAATTTGTCTCAGAATTTCTTTTGTAGTCAATTTACCCAAATCAGGAGCAAAAGAATAAAGCGTATGTCTTGCCGTTGGTTGCTATGGCTCCGAAGTCTAGTTAAATTTACAGATTTTTCTTTCCCTCCTCCCACTTTCTTTTTTTCAACTTGCAATTTATTTGTTGAGGAAATGGGCCATTTGCCCTGAAGAGCTTGCCATTTGGACACCATGGTGGAGTTCATCATATTCCCCATTCCTAGTATTTCCTGGGAAGTAAAGTTAGATCTAGAGGCTTTGGTTTGATTTTTTTTTGGCAAGACTATCCAAGAGACACAAAATGTCTGGTTGTCTCTTTTTTGTGATATTACTAGCCAGTGATAGTCCTTGCTGCAATTCTTTAATGCATTAAGCCTTGCAAGAATGGGGATCACCTTCCTCTATTATTCCTTCTTCATTTAGTAGCTACTGTCCTTTAAAAATGAACAAAAAAGAAAAGCCTTCTTTCATGATCTATTCAGTTACCTGAGGAACAATTCATATCAAGGCGGAATAAATGTTTGTTTTTTGAGAGAGAGAGAGAGAGAGCATAAGCAGGGTGGGGAGCAGCAGAGGGAGAGGGAGAGAGAGAATCTAAGCAAACTCCATGCCCAGCACAGAGTCCACACACCAAGCTCGATCTTATAACCCTGAGATCATGACCTGAGCTGAAATCGAGAGTTCAACACTTAACCAACTGAATCACCCAGGTGCCCCAAGGTGAGATACGTGTGTGATTTACTTGTCTGTTTAATTGCCAGCTTTCAAAATAATGATTGGGTTTTCTAGCTCCTCCCAGTGAAAAGTGAAAGGAATTTTTTAAATCATTATGAGTTCATGTAATTATATCTATTTGCTGTGTTCCAATCCATTACAGCTACTACCATTAGTGATGCACAGATTACCTATTTGAACAGTGAGAGTTTCTTCATGTTGGTTACATTAGTAGTTTGCTTTGCCTTGGTTTCTGTAATTTCCTTGTTTTCTGGAATGACAAGATGGTCCGGGCTCATTTTGTACATTTCTTACCCCAGACCATGGATTCAGCTATTTCCCCAAGGACTCCTGGTTTTCTTTTAATGGGAAATGGTGTTTAGCTACCATAATCTGAGTGCTAAGGGTGCTTACATGCAGGAAGCTATTCAATGCAGGGAGCTAGGATATATTTATTTTTTAAGATAAAAAATACCATGAGTTCATACAAATACTTCCAATTCAAAACTAAAGCTGTAGAGGTTTCACTTAACCTTATCTTTCTTAGCTGTATCTCTTTTCTCCAAAAGTTAAAATCCTGTTCCAAACAATACGAACATATTCATTCAATATGCAATATACACTTAAACAGTCTTTAATAACAGTTTAAGTATGAGCAATAGGAACAACATGTTTACTGAAAACAATTTGAGACGTTTTATGAAGGGGGCAATTTTTTGTTATTGTTACTTGAGTATCTTATTTGAGGATCTCCTATAAGATATGTACAATTAAAATTATGTTTTAAAGTCACTTGAAACAATTATTCCCTATGCAGTTTGCCATCCACTAAATACATAAACTATTTCAATTTTTGAAAAATTTTTTTCATTTAGTTTTATACTCACATAAAATATTGACATGATTCCAAAGTCAAATGCACAAATTAAGGTATATTTGTAGAACTCTATCTTCTATTCCTGTATTCCCTTACTGTGACTTTCACCCAAGTGAGCACTTTCTAAAAGTTTTTTGTTTATCCTTCAATTTTTAAATTTCTTTCTTTCTTTCCTCCCATTTTTAAATTTAAAATTTTAAATTTCAGTCTTTCTTTCCTCCCATTTTTATATGTAAAAAGATCCCCACATTTTTTTAAATTTTGCATTTTTTACTTAACAAGTTATTCTAGAAATATCTCTATTGCATGGAGAGATCTTTCTTTTTCTCAGAGGTATAATGCTGATATTGTGTGGATACAGTACATTTTATTCATCCAGCTCCCAGCTGGTGGATGTTTGGATTGTTTTCAGTCCTTGCTATTGCAAATAGTGCTGCTATTCCCTTGTGTTCATATTTTTATCATATACTTGGAATCCATTCCTGAAAGTGAGAATTCTGTCAAAGGCTACATACTAATGTACTTGTGTTCAATATTGACAAATTCTTTTCCATAGAGGTTATAAGAACTTATATTTCTATCAGCAGTGTATCAAACTACCTCTTTTCCTGGATGACAAATTATGTTGCCAATCTTCTAAATTTTATCCAATCTATAGGTGAGCTATTGGTTTTCAGTGTGGTTTAAAAATAAATGTGGCAGAGAGTCTTTCCATATATTAAATATTTGCTTTTCTTTTAGTGAGACCTCACATTTCACATTTATTGTTGCAGCACATTTTCCAATTAGAAAGGATGTGGAGAAGATATATTTTCTACCTTCAGTTACATCTGAAAATGTCAACCATACCTAGATCATGATTTGAGTGGGTATGTAATTCTTGTCTGAAACGTAATTGCCCTCTGAATTTTGAACTTTCTAGCTTCTGAAGTTGAGTTGCTGATGAGATGTGTAATGCCACTCTGATTCTTGCAACTTTTTTCTCTTTTTGAAATTTTAGACTCTGAAGCATTGGAGTTCTGTTATCTCACAATGCTAAGTCTTGGTGTGAGATTATTTCATTTCTTGGGCTGGGAAGTTGGTATTTTATTTTATTTTATTTTATTTTATTTCAGTGGGCTCCATGTTAGGCATGGATCCCAACACAGGGCTTTGAACTCGTGATTCTGAGATCAACACCTGAGGTAAGATCAAGAGTCAGATGCTTAACCAACTGAGCCATCCAGGTGCTCCAGCTCTGAGAAATCATATTGTATTATTTATTTGATTATTTGTTCTCCTTTATTTTGTCTTCCCTGTCTACTTGATCTGGCATTGCTCAGATGTTGGACCTCCTGGACTGATTGCTAATACACTTTATCTTTTTTCCCACCTTTTACATTTCTTAGTTATTTTAGTCTATAATCTGTGAATTTTCTTAAACGTTACCTTCTAATTCTACTGTGAATGCAACCTTGCCTCAAATCTCTCTTAACATACGTAACTTGCATCTTTGATACACATGGTCTTTTTAGTATTGTTCCAGATTCAGGAGTTACAATCTTTCATTTTTGATCAGTCTGCATTGAGTTTAGAGGACTTCCTCTTAGTTAAAAGGGAGATTTAATGCCTATTTGGTACAGGCATTAAAGACTCTGATTCTTTGAGACCTTCCTCTGGCTGTATATTTTTTTAAAATTGGGAAGAACCAGGGAAACAAAGGAATTCTTGGAAAGAATGTGAGAGACTGGGACGCCTGGGTGGCTCAGTGGGTTAAGCCGCTGCCTTCGGCTCAGGTCATGATCTCAGGGTCCTGGGATCGAGTCCCGCATCGGGCTCTCTGCTCAGCAGGGAGCCTGCTTCCTTCTGTCTCTCTCTGCCTGCCTCTCAGTGTACTTGTAATTTCTCTCTGTCAAATAAATAAATAAAATCTTAAAAAAAAAAAAAGAATGTGAGAGACTGATGAATTTTTACTGGAAAAGCATTCTTCTCTTACATGATATTGTAATTCTCCTGAATTAGTCGCCTTGAAAGACTGTATTTTGAAAACTACAAAGCACCAATAAATACGTGGTATTATATTTCAACAGTTTGTGTAGTGGTGTGACTACTGTACTTGGGGTCTAGGGACCTAGGTTCTAGACTGAAATCTGTGTATTAGGACTCTTGGTAATAAGTGACAGAAACCTGGTTCTTAATGGGAACATGCTGTGAGGGATATCCACAGAACTGGAGGGCGACCAGTTGATCTTTATCTACACCTCATATTTTGTTTCTCTCTGAAGGTCAGGGTCATGTCAGGATGTTCCACATAGCTGGGGTGGGGAGGCATGGCTGATGACAGCTCTGGGGTCATGACTCAAGAGGAATGAGTAAGCAGAGGACTCTCCCTCCAAACTTTGGCATGAAAAGTTCCAGGGATGGGCTCAGACTGGCTCTAGTTCTCACTAGAATCAGTCTCTGTGGCCAGGAAGGTGGTGGTCTGGGGTGAGGTACACACTGGCTAAGACCTTCAAGATGGGCAGCCCTACCACAGCCAAACTGCTGGAATGAGGGAGGGAGTGGAGCAGTTTTCCCAAGAAGAGGGGAAGGGTGCTGGACATGTAACAGCCCAGATGTCCACAATCCCTGCCACTCATTAGATCCATGACTTCTGAACCAGGCTGGGCCTCAGCCTTTCTATTTGTGGAGTGAGACACAGAGACGAAGCATCTCTATGATTCTCTCCCAGCCCAAATATATTATGAATTTACTGAAAATCATGTTTTTTTTCCTTATTCTTTTTTAACTTGCATGAGAATTAAATATCTCTGTTAGAGACCAGAAAAGCGTGATTCCACACATTAAATAGCAGAGGGAAACAGACCTATTTAAAGAACATGCTGCCTTTGAGGATTTTTAAGAAGGTGAAGAATCTTCCCATAGTTTCACCCTTGAAGCACAGAAATATCCAACCAAACTTTTCCCACAGCCCATTTTTATCCCCATGAGGAGGGCTCTGATTGTGCCAGAAGGTCCCCGGGGGCTGAGTGCCTACCATGGCATTCTCTTGGTGCCAAATGGTCAGGAAAAGCAGGTGGGGATGTCATTTGGATCCCAGAATCTCCACCAGTAAGAGTGGGACCAAGTGGTCCTCAAATGCAGCCAGCTCGCTATATACTAACGGGGCCAGCTGACTCACTGCAGGGACCTGCAACCACTCCTCATTGTCATTCTTATGTACGAGTAAGGAAGTGTAGCAATTAAAATCCAGTCCATGATTTTAATTAGCAACCATTAATTTCTGATTTTCCTCAATCTCCAACACAGTCCAAAAGGCATAAATGCTTCCAGCAAGATTGTCAAGGTCTCATTTGTTTCTTCTCCCCATTTTGTTTTTGTTTGTTTGTTTGTTTTGGGGGAGGTTTTGCAGGGGGGGGTGGTTCCTTCTCTCCTCTCCCCTAGTTAAATTTTCTTGTTTTGTCTCTCTCTCTCTCTTTCTACTGTGGCTAGCCATTGATATTTATTAGAGTAGCATTTGTTAATGACATCAACGCTTTTGAACGCAGCCAGAAATGAGGGTTATAATCAGGTTGTCTGAGTAATCGGTATGTTGAGCAAGAAGGATGGAGTCAAAATGGAATCTTATTTTGAATGTTGCTTCCTACCATGACGTTAGAACTTATTTGGTAAGGACAGCCATTCCTTTGCCTCTGGATGAAGACAAGGGCAGGTTGTGTTTGGGGTTGCCTCCATCCACTCAAGACCCACTCATCAACCAGAGTCGTGTGGACCACAAGATCCACTCAAGATCCACTCATCAACCAGAGTCATGTGGACCACATCAATATGCTATGTGCCCTATGGATGCTTGTTGAACTTGGACAACAGGGAGCCCCAGCAGGAAACTGGACAAACGGACGAGAGCAAGGTCAAAGAATTTAATCTCTTGCTTCTCTCCTTGTGAGGTCAACTCAGCTGGCTTCATTCCTTGATTGAAGGGCGATCCTCCCAAGGTGGTTTGCTCTTCATAGCTCTCTTTTCTTTGGGAGAACCCCTTCCCCACATCCCTGTGGGTCAAGGCTGTTAACATGGGTTCCTGATCCCCTGAGGATCTCTCCTACATGCTGTCTATACCTTTCTCATTTGACACTTTGTAAAGAAACCCTCCCTATATTATTGCAATTTGGGTGTACTCTCTTAGGGAGTAAACAGTTACACAGCTACTTAGTTGCAGAGAGAATCTCAGTGACAGAATGATAGTATCCAGTCCAAGATATTAATCAACACTGCAGTCTTCTCTCCAGGACAAGAATTGTTACCCCTCTCTTCCAGGTGGTACATGTAGGTGGACACCTTCCTTTAGTAGGGGAAGGGTGTGTGGCTGGCTCTGCTTTCTTTTCAACTTACCTGTTCTGGGCTATTTCCATTCCTAAGTTGAAATGGGGGACAAAATGGACAGAATGGTTTTCCCTTGACTTGGTTCCGTCATAACCTGGTTTTGCGCCCTCTAGCCTGGCGTGGTTAGAACCAAATATCTCCTGGCCCCTCAGAAGCTCCTGCGCTCTCACCCCAAGCTGCTCACCCATGACCCAGGAAGTTCTCCCATTGGGCCTTTTCACACTTGGATTCTCACTTCTGGAAAATCATTATCCTTCCAGGTTATATTGGGCAGAATTTAAGATTCCAGGTGCGAAGTCTAAATCAGCAAACTCATACCTGGTTGACAACCTGTCTGGCTCATCTTCGTTGTTCCACCAAATCAGCTTAGCTGCCTGACTCTCCTGTTGGTCACTGTAACCCCAAACACCTGGGAACCCACAGGCCCTGAGAATGGTTCCTCAAAGTCTCCTCGCAGCTCAACTGAGGCAAGGGGATATCCTCCACCTCCTCTACCGGGGAGAAGTGGAACTCACAGCCCGGGCCGTCTCCAAAGAAATCCTTCTTATGAAGTCATCTTGGTCACTCTTTGCTCCAGTCCTTAATATCGCCAAAATGTGGGAGGCAGGTTAGTGCAGGAGGGATTTAATTCTCCAACATCCACTCTGAGGATCCCTTCAGGGGAGGGAGGCAATCTGTCTCACACATGTTTTGGTGTGTCATTTTTACCCCATCTTGGAGTCTCAGTCAAAATCTCAATTTTAAGATACCATAACAGATGGTTACATACACTTTTAGTTGCTAGATAAAACAGTACAGTTCAAACCTTCTTCCACAATAAAGAGGATTTGTTGGTTCACATAACTGGAAGAGGCCGGAGGTCGCATGCTCCGCCGTATCTCTGTGATCGCTCAGCTCTGCCCTTCTCCATGTTTTCAAGATGGCTGCCAGAAGCAATCTGGGTATGGGCTTTTTTGTTCATACCCAGGGAACAAAGAGGACATCTTTTCCCTCAACCCCTGAACAAGAGTCTTGAGATTTACTCTGACTGGACAAAACTTGATAACTTAGGTCAAGCTGTTAATTTGAGTGAATCCTTATCACCAGGCGAGCACGATGTATTGATTGGTTCAAGTCTTGGGTAGGAGCCATCACTGCACTGTGACTGTGGAAGAGAGATGCGTTACCTTAATTGGGTTAATCCATTCCTGGAATTTGGGGTGATGTTAGTGGACTTGAGGGTGGGACTCAACCTTGTGCAAATCTCCCAGTTGTGGAACTAAGAGGAGGGGTTGGAATGGCGGTTCAGGAAGCACCTGCCACCACCCAGTCCAAGGTCATCTTACTCAAGCATCTAATTTCATCCTCACATAAAATGCGGTTTTGTGGAGTTCTAAATACTTTATATTCATAATACAAACATACTTGTGACAACAGAGGGGTTCATTTTGCCTTGGGGCCGACTTCTCCATTAGGCACAGTGCCTAGGGCCGTGGTACTTTTACAGCCCCATGAAAATGTTTGGATTTCCTTTAAAATCAGAAGAGAAAAAGGAACTTTAAGGTCAAAGAAAATGTTTTAATATAATATATATTCATCTTTATAGTAATATAGTTATAAAATATAATTTGTATAATAATAATAATTATTATTATTAATGGGGAAATGGGCCTACTAAGGCAGAAGTGCATGGGTGGGAAACTAATCAGGCAGCCCCTCTTCGCATTCCTTCTTTACTGTGATATCCCACGACAGAATGTAAGTGTTGACAATAAAAACCCAAAGTCTGGGGCAAGGCGATCACCCCTTTGAATTCCGAGTTACCATCCACTTACTTAAAGAACAGATGTGGGTTGTACCGGAGATATTACTGTGCCTGACAAGAGCAGTCCAGGGAGGTCAAGCTTGCTTGCATACAAAGAAGGAGAGAAGGCAGCCCTCCCCCCCGCCCCCGCCCTGTTGCAGGCTAATGGACACAGACGCGGCACTTTAGAGCATTCCAAGCCCATCGTCTCACTGGATCCTCGTAAAGAACCCGGTGCGGTACTGACCCAATTAATCCACGAAGAATCAGAGTCCGGGAGAGCAAACAGACTCTCCGCAGTTTGCTTCATGGTTACTGCGTCGCGGCCCACCCGACCCCTTGGCTGGATTTGGGAGGACAGGGCCGAGAAATCTGTTTCCACCAGCTTCCTGGTGACCCCCGGGCGCGCTGAGATTTGAGGGGCTGCAGCCTGGAGGAGGGGAACGAAGCTGTAGAAAGCAGATGTGTTCCCCAACTCCTCTTCCCTGGGTGGTGTGTGAGGCGGCGTATTCACTTTAGTAACTAGGAAAGGGGCTCAATACCGCTCCCCACATAGACTGGCCGCCGCATCTCCAGCAGCTTCAATTTCCTAAAGATGGAAAATCTGACAGCCCCAGAGACAAACCGGCGCGGCTCAGCCCGCCAAAGAGCATGCGCACTAGCAGGTTGCCCGCCATGTCTTCTCTCCCAGGCCCCGCCCCCTAAGGCCCCACCCCCCCCGTCTGGCCTCCGCCTCCATGCTCCCGCCCCGCGCAGGCGCAGGCGCGCATTTCCCGTGGCGCTCCGCGACGCGGGCGATTTGGAGGAATGGCGGGCGCTCGGCCTTCCAATTGCTGCAAGGAATGCTCTTCTACAAGCTGTACGTGTGGCGGTGACAAGGGCAAGTGCAGCGACTCCTCTCTGTTGGGCAGGCGGCTCTCGGAAGACTCGAACCGTCACCAGCTGCTGCAGAAGTGGGCAAACACGTGGAACTCCGTGAGCGCGGACGCGTCGGTGGCCTGTGCAGAGCGGACGCGGCGCGAGGAGGCTGCGGAACCCGCCGAGGAGGAGGACAGGCCGCTGGTGTTTCTGTGCTCCGGCTGCAGGCGGCCGCTGGGCGACTCGCTGAGCTGGGTGACGAGCCAGGAGGACACCAACTGCATCCTGCTGCGCTGTCAGTCGGGGTGGGGGTGAAGGGGTGGGGAAGGGCTTGTGCCGCACCTGCACGGCCCGGGAGGGGAAGGGGAGGCGGCTGGTTTGGGGCCGCCCAGGGTTTTTAAAAGCAGAAAAATCTTAGAAGGTGAGCTGTCCCAGGACAAAGGGAGGAGGAGGGTCACCCCTGCACCTTGGGCTCACGAATGATGGGTCCTTTTCTGGGATTCCGCCAGCCCAGAAGAGCAGCGATTCAATCGGCATCTTTGTGAGCATTGTACAGTAAAAAGTGACCTAAACTGTAAGCATTTGGGATGTTGCCACTCTCTATTACTCCCCACAGAAATTACCTAGCTGTTAATTCGTCAATAATATGTTAATGGTTTATTTAGGCCTGCAGGGGGATGTCAGGATTGGTTTTTCTTATCATCTTAGTTGTGTTAGAGTTGTCAGAACACATTACTATCAGAATTTTTTTTTTTAAGGAAATTTGTAATAAAACCACTAACAGTCTCTTCAGAACTGGAGAGGAAGGAGTTAATTGTAAACAAGTCAAGAAGGTGGCTTGAAATCTAGCTTCTAGAGGGAACATAGCCAGTTACCTCTATGTTTCTCTGCTTTGTTGATTTCATAGTGTTTACTTAAGGGAGTGGTTCACATGTGTTTTTCTGAAGGGCTGTAAAAATGGCTATTCTTTTTGGACTTGTGGTTTTCAAGATCAGGTTTATGTCTGAATTCTATAAATATTTGGAAGAAATTCACCACGGAGATACCATTAATCCTCCCAATCTGTGTCTGTTGTTGGAGGTCTAGATTGTTTCCAGAGTTGCTGCCATTAGAACAGTGTGTACTTGGGTTGAGATTTTTGATACTGTAGGAGAATCTCTTTTTATTAGTAGGTAAGAAATAATACATTTGGTGTTTAACCTTTCATTTTATTTGTACTTTCTGTTTTTACAGTCTCTCTTCTATCATTTGCCACATGCTTTTTTTTTCCTTTTAAAATATATATATATATATGAACACATTTACTTTGCATCAGTTTTTAAATTTTTGAAAACTTGGGGCATCTGGGTGGCTCAGTTTGTTAAGCAACTGCCTTCGGCTCAGGTCATGATCCTGGAGTCCCAGGATCAAGTCCCACGTTAGGCCCTCTGCTCATCATGGAGCTGGCTTCTCCCTCTGCCCCTCGCCCCTTTTATGCTCTCTCTCTCAAATAAATAAAATCTTAAAAAAAAAACCTTTAAAAACTTATCAGCTTTAGATAATTCGATTTACTTCATCACTGCTGCTGTGAAAGATAAAGAAATGAATTCTTTGGGGCGCCTGGGTGGCTCAGTGGGTTAAGCCTCTGCCTTCGGCTCGGGTCATGATCTCAGGGTCCTGGGATCGAGCCCCGCATCGGGCTCTCTGCTTGGCGGGGAGCCTGCTTCTCCCTCTCTCTGCCTGCCTCTCTGCCTACTTGTGATCTCTCTCTCTCTCTGTCAAATAAATAAAATCTTAAAAAAAAAAAAAAGAAATGAATTCTTTGGTTAATTTCTATTCCCTCCTGCCTCGGTTTGAGTTAGTTTGATTATTTTTAGTTTGTCAAGGTTTATAACACTTACTCTGTTCTGTAGCCATACCATGGTCATTGAACCTTAATATACCTTCTTGTATGAATTTGTTTTTTTAACTCCAGGCCTCTTATTAATACAAGGAAGCTTATTAATAGCTTTCTCATTTCTGAGTTGTTTATTTCATTATCATCAGTAGACACTCTTCACCCCCACCCCAGTCCCCAAGAAAACTTCAAGTTTGAATGGTTGGAAATGTCTTTCTGTTCTCTCTGTATATGAATGGCAACCTGACTACATGTACAATTCTGGGGTCATGCTCTTTGCTTTTTCCAGCCAGAGAGAAGCTAGTGCAAAGGCCCTGAGGTTAGTGTGGACATTTTAGGTGTGATGTCCCTTCTTCATTTCCCTCCATCCCCTATCCCTTCCTTTAGTGCATCCTGGACCTGGATCCTCTGGAAATGTTTCCTGCTTCTGGGGTCAACTGTGACCCCATCCAAGACATGGTCTAATTAAAAGATTTTTGTCCATGTCCCTAAGAACTCTGCATTTGAAACCTGGGCTTTTAGCATCTTTCTGGGGGTTTTCCCACTTTTATTATACCTTGTAGGTATTCTGCCAAGTCTGTGATTGAGGTTCTAATTGTTTCAGGTTTTAGTGGCTGTTGAATTTTCCCTGCTAATTTTACTCCTTCTATTAATGTCTGTGGTTTTCAGGGAAGAGAAAGAAGTAACTCTCATTCTGCCATCTTTTTTCCAGAAGACCTCTGTACATTTAGGTTTTTTTTTTTTTAGAAACACTTTTTTTTTTTTTTTAAAGATTTTATTTATTTATTTATTTGACAGACAGAGATCACAAGTAGGCAGAGAGGCAGGCAGAGAGGAGGAAGCAGGCTCCCAGCAGAGCAGAGACCCCAATGTGGGGCTCGATCCCAGGACCCTGAGATCATGACCTGAGCCGAAGGCAGTGGCTTAACCCACTGAGCCACCCAGGCGCCCCATGTACATTTAGTTTTGAACCACCTTTGTTTATATGTGACTCTGGCTCTCATTTTTTCTGGTTCTCTGAGTGCTAAAGTAAAAATTGAGTTGGAGTTTCTTTAAATATCGGCAGGTGTATTATAGCAAACCACATTAATACGTTATTGTTACTTTGCTCTAGGTGTTTCCTGTAATGTTTCTGTGGATAAGGAACAGATACTATCCAAACGTAAAAATGAAAATGGTTGGTGAGTAAGGCTATTATTTGTGTGAATATATGTATTAGAGAAAATGTTTATTTTTCAACTAAAAATCTTTAATAAGGTCATTATCAGTAAGAGTAGTTGGGTTATAACTTTCTTCATGGTGATCAATATAGAATCAGTCATTTTAATGTAAGAATTTTTGAGTGATGGTGGTCATTTTTAGATATTGTGATGAAAGAGTTTCTGAATTTCTAAAGTCACATTGTGACTCTCTTCTGGGTTGTTGGGCTTAGTGCTAAAGCAAATTAAAAATAAAAGTAGAAAAAGAAATTATCTGTATCATAAAATCCCAGCTAAAGGGTGCCTTAGACCAATGCTACCTACTTTTTTTTAATGTTATGTTACCTATAGAAAATGCTGGCATCACACTCACACGCGTGGACATGTGGCCTGTTGAGGTAAACAGACAAGGCTGCACGAGGCCAGAAGCAACCAGCACGGGAGCTGCAGCAGTCCAGGGCCCATGCTGCAGCTCCAGGGGTTGAAGGGATCACCATCTTGGCGTACCCACCACCCACTGCTACAAGCTGCATCCTCAGTAAATTGAATGGAAGGCTCTGCCTGTATAATTGTTGTCCAAAGTGTGTCTTAACTGATCTGTCTTAAGTAACTTTAGGTGGTATACAAACAACTAAACAGAAATTAATAACCATGTATTTGTTTTAGTGTATATTTAAAAATACTCGTTTTTCATTTTAAAATAGTGCCGGAGGGTCCTATTCAAATTAAGTGTATTTCAATGTAAAAAATTACCCTCTTGGGGCGCCTGGGTGGCTCAGTTGTTTGCGTGACTGCCTTCAGCTCAGGTCATGATCCTGGAGTCCTGGGATCGAGTCCCGCATCGGGCTCCCAGCTCGGCGGAGAGTCTGCTTCTCCCTCTGAACCTCCCACTTCTCATGCTCTCTCTTTCTCTCATTCTCTCTCTCTCAAATAAATAAATAAAATCTTTAAATAAATAAATAAATAATTACCCTCTTTAAGGAGAATTAAATTAATAACAGTACAGGTAGTATGTGGATGTGACGGAAATGGTGCTGTGGGGACACAGGGGACCTCAGTCTGGAAAACCAGCCTTAGATCATTTCTCATTCTGTAGATAAAGAAAGACCTGGCAAGATTAGAATTTGCTTAAACCATAAGACTGTTTAGTAGAGCTAGGATGGTGCCCGTGTCTCTCCTTCCTTCTTTTTTTTTTTTTTAAAGATTTTATTTATTTATTTGAGAGAGCGAGCACACACGAGAGGGGAGAAAGTCAGAGGGAGAAGCAGACTCCCTGTGGGGCTGGGAGCCTGATGCGGGACTCGATCCCAGGACTCCAGGATCATGACCTGAGCCGAAGGCAGTTGCTTAACCAACTGAGCCACCAGGTTGCCTGTCTCTCCTTCCTTCTTGGAAAGTGTTCTTCTTTCCTTCCAAATTTAGTCTTTTGATGCCACTGTCACCATTTTTGCCATATCACATACTAGCTTTGCTATCATGTACTTAATATCTTTCATTATATTGACTCCAGATTTTTATTTAAATTTATTTCAAAAGGAATCTGATATATTACTGTCATATCATTTGCTTGAACTAGAAATTAACCACAGTGAAAACAAATTGTTATTAAACTCCAGCAGAGATGCTATCACCTGACTGGTTCTGAGCTTGAGGTCTGGATTCTCACTGTTAAGAGATCTGCAGCTGTGAGATTCTTGTTAAAGATTTCCTAGCCCTGGGGAGGGACGCCTGGGTGGCTCAGTTGGTTAAGTGGCTACCTTCAGCTCAGGTCATGATCCCAGCGTTCCTGGGATCGAGTCCCACATCGGGCTCCTTACTCAGCAGGGAGCCTGCTTCTCTCTCTGACAAATAAATAAATAAAATCTTAAAAAAAAAAAAAGATTTCTAGCCCTGGACTTTCTTTTTATAATTGGGATTGATAGGGAACTGAAAAGGGGAGTTGACTCCTACTTTGTGAGCCATTGTTATTTAGTCCTGTTTACTTGTGTCACCCGAACCCATCACTTTTGCCACATAAATTTAAATTCAAGACATTCACTAGGGTCCCATATTCTGCCCTTGGGGAAATACCTACCATATTGCCTTGAGATGCTCGTAAGTTTTTGATAGGCCTGTCTGACTGGATAGCCACCTGAGCCATTCTGCAGCTGGCCAACAAGGGCACTCGTGGGTTTTAGAAACGTGTCGTGAAGTTAGCAGCGCCGTTTCCTGTTTTTTTTCTGTCATTCATTAAGGTTCTTACATGCTCACTCTTTTCTTTGAAATCTCATTTTCTTTGAAATCACCCTAGGATTTCTGGCACTGCTTTCTCAGTATTGTTCAGTGTTAAGGCTGAGTTCTGGCCAAATTCTGGCCAGTGGGAAAAGCAGAAGGACGTTGAGGAACTGAGCTGCTCTCTCCGTTGTTTCTCACAAGGTCACTCGGGAGGTGTGAGCGGGTTTGCGTGTGTATTCCTCAGTGCTGTTTTTTGATTTGGGTAATCTGGGATAAGACACTGTTATCTGTTGATGAGTGTGTTTTGTATTTTAGGTTTATTTAAGGATCCTTTTTGGTGATTACACCTGCATTATATGTTTGTTCACAATCTTGGTAATTGTGTATGCAGCCACACAGAGAAGACGAAGTTCGAGATGTAGTATGGACATCTTCCTGTTCACTCTTGGCAGTATGGATAGGGTTCCCTCCTGGGCTTTACTAAGAAATATAAAATAAAAAATAACTATAAATTTGAACTATTAAAAAATATAAAAACATATAGAAGCTTAATATATGGTCCGTGGCATATTGTCTAGCTAATTATATCACCAGTAGGAACTTATCATTTATTGGGCATTTTGTTCTTTGTTCCATATGTAGCTGCAATAGTTAAAAAACTCTCTCAGTATCTTTAGGGAAACAATAATGCAGTCTCTAATATGTTGTTTGAGTCTTGGTTGGCTCCACTTTTTGATAACAGGAATAGCTCTGTAGTTATTACAAATGGCTATACCAATAGGAATTTTGAAATAATAGCCATCTTTTGTGATGTATATTATGTTATGGTCCCTAGATTTAAATCTTCAGTTATCAGTTTGCTAGGTGTTGGGACTGTGATTTATTATAGATACTTATAGAACTGCAAGTTTGGATAGGTCAACTTGAGAAGGCATTTGGGTGACTGGATTCTAAGATTTTCAGAAGACATGAATTGACATTGTGGGGGAGATTATATTCAAATATGCAGAGCCTGAGATGAGAAATAACTAGAATGAAGGAACAATTATGTGGAGAACTTGGATCATCGAGCAGAAGATTTGTGAGTTGTCTGTGTGCATTATATCTGTAGTGGATAGAAGAGTGTTAGGTCCAAGTATAATTAAAAAGAGAAAGGCAGTCATGATCCCAGCATTCTGGGATCGAGTCCCACATCAGGCTCTCTGCTCAGCAGGGAGCCTGCTTCTCCCTCTGCCCAGTGCTCCTCCTGCTTGTGCTCTCTATCTCTCTGCCAAATAAATAAATAAAATTTAAAAAAAAAAAAAAAAAAAAAAGAAAGAAAGAAAGGCAACCCTAACAGATACATGATGAGCACACGTCAGAGATTTATTTAACGCATTACTGGGGGAGTCGGAGCCTGCCAATGCTGGTTTAGGGAAGGAGTCTCTGTAGAACAAATCTAGTTACTGTCCTGCAGGACAACAGAGCCTCAGCCTTTGAGGTTACCTTTTTTAATAGCCAAGAACATTTGTGTCTCTCCCAGACTAAAATTATTTCTGATTTTACAAATTGTCAATCTTATTAATCTCCTTTCTATAAGTTATCATCTAACTTCGGAGAGTCTGGGCCCTAATCAGTAGTACTGAGCAACCAGTGTGACCTTCCGGGAGGGCAGAGTATGGCCCATGGGCCAGGCACTTATTTTGGAAGTATATTTGTATTGGAACATAGACGTGGTGTGGATTCAGTTATGTATTATCTGTGGCTGCTTCTGTGCTGTAATAGTAGAGGTGAGTCATTGTAGCAGACACACACGGCCTGCCGACCAGAGATACTTGTTTCCCGGATCGTCACAGAAGGAATCTGCCTCCTTGTCCCTCCTTGTCCCCGGCGTCCATGACACTTGGTGGGCTTGTTGGACAGTGTGCCAATAAAAGGGCATGTGGAATCCCTGTCTTATTTTTAATTTTTAGATCATTTTTCTTAATACCAGATGGAGGCATTTACATTCTAGAAAAACACCACATCAGTATCCTCCCTTGTCACTTTTTAGCATGTCCCTTGTCACTAGGTGCTGCAGGCAGTGTAGCCTGGAGGTGACTGTCTACATTTTTTAATATAAATATTTCACTATTATTTTTTTCCTTCTTTATACATACCATGTGACCTAGTAGGGTAGGAATAACATATTTTAGCAACTTAAATATTAAGCGTTTATGGGTTTTAACAGTGGGATTTTTGTGGTAACGAGTTGCTCCTTCCCTGGCTAAAGCAATGGCCCTTCCTCTGTGCAGCATTCTGGAGGCCCTCTCCTGCACGGGGTGCTCGCTCAGGCTTGGCTACGTGTACAGGTGCACACCCAAGAGCCTAGACTACAAGAGAGACTTGTTTTGCCTCAGTGTGGAAGCCATTGAAAGGTAAATATACTGAATAAATGAAAACCTTGTAACTGATTTCTTGGAAAGTTGTTTGCAGAAAAATTGGTATGAAAACATCAGAACCAAATCAACACTGTTTGGTTAAAATATATTTTCAAGTAATAATTTCTGACAGTAGAGCCGGTGATTTTTTGTTTGTTTTGACCTGATGTATTTGGTATTGGAAAATCAGACATTATAAATTGTAAGGAGAAGTCACTGTGAGAATGTTTTTTTCAGAATAAAAATAGGTTCAGTTTTCCATAAAAATTGATTTAGTTTAAGAGGATTTTTTAAGCGGTTGTGCGGATCAATATGTGCTGTCCATTTTATTCCAACCCCCCTCTCCCAAGTTTTTAGCCATCTAGAATATGAAGGATTTGGAATTTCAAAACTGGTTGAAAGTTGAAGTCCCTGGTTGAAGTCCCTTTGGTCTTCTGGAAAAGCAGAAATACAAAGTCCAATGCAATCTTTTTAAAAGATTTTATTTATTTTCCTGCATCTAGTAAGGAATCATCTGTTTTTTTCCTGAGGCATGCAAGGAAGTGCCTTCATTCTCTAGATTTCTATAAAAAGTAGACATTTGGAAACAAGACAGATAGGAGGCTGATGACAGATGTCAGTTAAAGAGTTTTCAGATAGCTTTTATTTATTTATTTTTAATTTTTATTTATTTATTTTTAAAAGATTTTATATATTGGAGAGAGAAAGAATGCATGAACAAGGGGGTAGGGACAGAGGGAGAGGGAGAAGCAAGCTCCCCACTGAGCCTGACATGGGGCTCAGTCCCAGGACCCTGGGATCATGACCTGAGCCAAAGGCTGACTGAGCTACCCAGGCACCCAAGAGTTTCAGCCATCTTAGTGGCCTTCTAATTCATGAACCTTCTCTTCAGATTGTATAAATCTTTCGCCTCATAAAATAGGAAACATAAAATTAAATCACTTATTTGACCCCAATGTATTTTCACTTATCCTGCAAAAGATGTAACCCTCAAGCCTTTAAAGATGCCTGAAAATCTTATACATCAGGAAAGAAGAATAGTTTAAGAAGAAAAGAATTTTTTTTAAAAGATTTTATTTATTTGACAGAGAAACATAGCGAGAGAGGGAACACAGCAGGGGCAGTGGGAGTGGGAGAAGCAGGCTTCCCACTGAGCAGGGAGCCCGATGCGGGGCTCAATCCCAGGACCCTGGGACCATGACCTGAGCTGAAGGCAGATGCTTAAGGACTGAGGCATCCGGGCACCTCAAGATGAAAAGAATTTTAATGCCAAGGAACCTGGTTGGTTTTAGAAGTGTTTATTTACACTTTTGGGGTTTTTAAAAAGGCCTTTATTTTTAAGTAAGTTCTACACCCAGTTTCGGCTCAAACGCGTGACCCCGGGATCGAGAGTCGCGTGCTCTGCGGCCGGAGCCGGCGGGCGCCCCTGTTTACGGTTCTGTGAATTACGCCGCGCACGTCCTTTCCCACCTCATGCGTTCTTCTTTCCTGAACAGGATGGTAGTTGCCTTTGGCCATTTTACCTCCCATGCCATTTTTCAGAAATATAATCACTAAGGCTTCCAAGGGAAGCTTGGTCTTACTTGACGAAAGAAGTGACCTGCTGAAGTGGCTGCGTGTGAGGAAAGACTTTGGAGGAAACGCACATTCATCAACGTTCTTTGGAGAAATACTAGCACCTTCTTGTTTCCTGTTTAGACTTAGTGGGTTACCAACACGGGGCCTGTTTTCCTCGTTTCCACGCCAACACTTCTCTTGTCTCATATTTTCTACACGGCGGCTTCTCCTAACCCGAGAGAGCTGAGCAAAACGTAACTTGGAGGCTATCTGTTGAAGTTGGCAAATCCAAGTCACCAAGAACTGACTCCATATATTATTTACTAAAAGTCAAATTTGAAAGTACCCATGTTCTCAAAAACTTATAGAAAGCAAAAAAGCAGTGGCTTCTTCAGAATCTTTTATAACTTTTTAATTATAGAATTTTGAACTATGAGGGGCGCCTGGGTGGCTCAATGGGTTAAAGCCTCTGCCCTCGGCTCAGGTCATGATCCCAGGGTCCAGGGGTCCCAGGATTGAGCCCCGCATTGGGCTCTCTGCTCCATGGGGAGCCTGTTTCCTCCTCTCTTTCTGCCCGCCTTTCTGCCTACTTGTGATCTCTGTCTGTCAAATAAATAAAATCTTTTTTTAAAAAAAGGAATTTTGAACTATGTTAATGTTTTGCTACTCGGTTAACTAAAGACCAAGTTTGTTCTAGGAATGAAATACTTAGAATTTTGGATAATATAAAGCAATGCCTGGACCAGGGTATTTTGGAGAAAAACTTGATTTTAGGTGGTACAACTTCCTGTGTAAGTTAGTAGTAACAAAAACGTTATTTTATGTTCATTTGGTACAAATACATAATGAAAGATAGAGTTAATGTTATTAACTAACATGAATTTCATATTTGCCTCTTTTTCATATTTTAACTTTGTACTGTGCTATACCATAGTTATATTTTAGGGTCCTCAGAAAAGCAAATTGTGTCAGAAGATAAAGAACTTTTTAATCTCGAAAGCAGAGTTGAAATAGAAAAGTCTCTAAAGCAGGTAATTCTGTTCTGTACTTTTTCTATCTTTGTATGAAAAACTTCCTGTTAGTGAGCAGGCGCTCCTGCACAGACAACCCTCGGAGTGGCGTCTGGTTTGGTCTTAGTACTTTCCTGGTAAGAAAGCGCCTGTTTTATTTCAGGCGTTAATAAAGTTGATTTTGGGGGTTAGCCAAACTTACGCTAAAGCTTTATCAAAAAAATTGTAAGGTGTTTCATGTCTCAATCAAAACCATATAGATCCAGAAACTAGTAAACTGTATTTCATTTGATTCAGTTCTCCTGGTCTAAACAGTCTGCAAGTGTTTTTGAATGTTAACGTCGTCCCATGGCAGACTGGCAAGGTACCGAGGAGTGGGTAGAAGCTCTAAGTTAGAGGCTGAGAGCGATGCCTTATTTACATAAAATTCAGAGTATGCCTCTAAACACTTTCATGTATAATACATAACTTATTTTTGTTGTTAACTTATTTTTCTTTTATTTTTATAAAATTTGAGTATAGTTGGCACACAATATTACTTTAGTTTTAGGTGTACAACTTAAGTGTTTTGACAAGTTGATACATTATGCTTTGTTCACCACAAGTATAGCTACTGTCTGTCCTATTACCTCACTATTACAATATCGTTGACTGGAGTCCTTATACTCTTACTGCCATGGCTTACTCGTTCCATAACTGGAGGACTTCACCCATTTTGCCCAACACCCCCCCTCCCACCCCTCTGTGAACCGCCAGTTCATTCTCTGTATTTATAAGTCTAATTCTGCTCTTTGTTTATTTATTCATATTTTTAGATTCCATTTATGAGTGGAATCAGTAATATTTGTCTTTTTCAGCCTGACTTATTTCACTTAGCCTGATCGCCTGTAGGTCCATCCATGTTGTCTCAAATGGCATAATCTCAGCCTTTCCGATGGCAGTATAATATTCCACTGTAAATTCATGTGTGTGTGTGTGTGTGTGTGTATGTGTATAGAAATGCATAACTTTTCATAAATTTTGTTAATGATATGTATTTTAATCAGGTGTGATTTTAATCATAATCTATGTGTATCTGAAAATATTTTTTTAATTCAATAGATGGAAGATGTTTTGAAAGCCTTACAAACGAAGCTGTGGGAGGTTGAATCAAAATTGTCCTTTACCAGTTGCAAAAGCTGAAATCTTCTAAGTGCCCCCACTCTGGACTCCCTGCTGATGGACACTTCTTTCATATGTAGCAATTCTGGTTATCATTTCATTTCACGTAGAATGGAAGGAGTTCTAAAGGGCTGTATGTATATTCTCTTGTACTGATCAAGTGAGAAGAATTGTAGTACTACTTTACAATATAATAAATGGTAAAGAGATGGTTATTTCCTGAAGTTGAATTTTAAAGCCATTTTATGATACTTGCTGAAACTGGAATTTAGTAGCTTTTGTGTTGATAAGAAACTGCCATGATCTTCTGAACTTTTCTCTCTGTACTGAGTTCATTATTCATTTCCTTTAAAAAATTTTTCATTCACCTTTAATACTTTGGGAAATATTTAATATTGAATGGCACGAAAATCTTAGGGGTTTTTCCTCCCACTGTGTCACTGACTGTCTCTGAAAATGGATGCATAAAGCTCTCTGAAGAAACCGGTCAGTTGAATCACTTGTCAGAACTGTTTGAAAACTTGCACAGGAGCTGAACAGCATAGAGTCTCATGGTAGTAGAATTCCTCTAGGTCTGTTTGTTTACTACTATATGCCCCCCAAAATCTGGAATAGTATTTGCCAAAGAGACCAGTAGTCATTCTCTGAGGGCGGGGTTCTGGGGAATTTTCAATATTCTGTAATGTGAGACTTAGAGTAAGCCTGTGCTATCTTTAAAATCCGGAGGAGACTAAAGATGAAAACAAAGTATTTTAAGATCGATTGCAACAAAACTGAGTTGCGGTATATAATTGAATTCAGAAATCCCAATGCCATGAAAGCCTGCTCAGGACTGTACAGGTAACCCAGATTTCTCCAGGCGCCTTTCTGGTTTTGGGTCCCGATGAGGCCGCACAACATCAGTACTCAGTATGTATGAGGAACTCAGCTCAGTTTCTGCTCAGGAGTTCCCTAATTATTTCTGAGAATACTTAAAGGTATCCCCACAAAAGGACTGACTGGCTCATTTACAGTTACTACGTTTGATAGATCGGCAGCAAGGCCTGGTCATTAGAGATTAGGGAGCCCCCTGGTCTTGTCTCATGCAGACCTGCGACCAGGTAGAATGTGGTAGCGAGACAGCACATACTTGTCCCTGCTGGCAACAACACAGTCTCGCCTCGGTCAGCTCGAGGCAGTCCCCAGTGTCTGTCCCCTCGGGTGCTTCAGGGCAGCTTGCACGCGAGTTCATTCGGAGCAGGTGGGCGAGGGCGGTAATAGCAGGAATTCCTCCAGCTTCCTGGTTGTGCGGCGGCAGCAGGCCGGCGGCCCCGTCCAGGGCTGTTCCAAAGACCGGTGGTTCGGTTCCCTAAGTCCTTTACTCCGCTCCTACTGGGGCAGGATTTCGAGTCAATCCATGCACCTTGAAAACTGCTCATTTCACCGGTGAAAAATCATTTCTAAGATCCAAAGTGCTGACTGAGCATCTGTTGTGGATCAGGAGATGAGCCCAGCTCAGGTGCTCTGGCTGCCTCTGGTGTGGGACTTGGATTAGCCACAGTTGCCTTTGCTGTCAGGCTGTCCTTCAGGTGAAGCTAACGGAACACTCCTGGGTGCAGATGGGAAGCTCACATGCTTGTATCACGTGCTCTGCACTGAAGCCCCCGGAAGGAGATCCCAGGAGACAGTTGCATTTCGTAAGGCGGAGTCTGCGTCTTTGGCCTCTGCCCGTGATGTCACCGAGGAATGTTCTTGCCCCTGCCAGAGAGCTGCTCAGGTTCCCGGACCGCTCACCTCGAGGCCTCCGGGCGGGAATTGTCCTCTCTGCGTGCTGCTCTGTGACACCTGCCAGAGGAGGGGTCCCCCCCCCAGTTCTGGGCCAGCCTCTCCTCTTTCCCCAAAGGCTGGGAAGCCTGGCTTTCCTGGCTTTAGCCTGAGGTCTCAGAATGCTGCTGTGAAAACGCATCCTGGGTATCCACGTCCTGTCACCGACAAGACTCGAGGCAATGGGTTCTTGTTTCTGTTCCTTGTAACTGAAAAACAGTGTGCTTTCGTTGCTGCTTGCCAAGTTCTGATGAAGCACGGCTTGTGGGCAGGAATGCGGGTGCTGAAGCAAGACATGGACATTCTGGCCCAAGTTGCAAAAGACTCAAAAGAGTCTTCAGGCAGAGCTACCCAGAAATTGTCCTGTCAGCCATCCCCGTAAAGGGGCACTCCCCTGTTCTTTAGGGAGAAGCTCTGGAAGCTGATCCCAGGACCTATTACATGGCCTTTCTAGATTCTTCTAACCACGTCTGCATAGAACATTATAGTTTCATCCGAGTGTGGGTCTGTCCTCAGCAAATGCTCTCCTCGTGTTTGTGATTTCCAATCCAGAGAGCCCACTGCGGTCATTGCTCTGTGTGGCACCCACGCTGGGATGGAATGCGCCCTGTCTGGATGGTTCTAGTCAAGCTCTGGACATGTAAAATGGGCAGCATCAGGAGAAGGCCTCCTTGCAGAATTGGGTCTACGCATTTAGTGGGAAATTCTTGAACAAAGAAGCTGTGAGCGAGACTTCCCTCAGCTTGTGTTTGAGGGATGGTCTCAGAGGAGCAGAAATCCTGGGTCAGGATCCCAGTCGAACTGCTTTCTTCATCCATGTGACCTTGAGCAAATTATTTAATCATTTTGAGCCTTTGTTTCCTTGTCTATAATGAGGCTATAATAACCTTCCCCTGAATCACAGATTATCAGATTAGGTAATGCTTATGAGAGTGCTTTGAAAACAGTAAAGCATCACAAAAATGAAATGACAGTGATTTATAGCCTTGTTTAGAATAGAGTTGATCTGATTCCTTCCAACGTAGTATCCCCTTAAGATTCTAGGAGTGTAAAGGGAGAAATCTGAAACACCATAATAAAAAAATATATATTACCATTTACTTCTTCCTCCAGTTACAAAGACAACATATGAACATTGCAGAAATTTTGAAAAAATAGAGGAATGGCACAAAGAAGAAAATAAAGCACATAATCTCACAACTAAAAGAATTATGATTCACTTTTCAGGGTATATCTTTATAGTCATTTTTATATGCAAATTTGGAACCATACCAAACATACTGTTTTCACCTAAACTACTTCATAACTATGTTTCTGCATTATTAAATACCTGATTTTTAGTGAACACTTATTTTTAAGGAAACATTTATTTTAAAACCTGTTCAAGTGCAATCATATGGTTTGAAATTCACACTTTCAGTGGTTTAACAACTGAGTTTACTTGTCGAATAAGAGGGAAGGTGTGAGCGAAATCTTAAACCAGTTACCTCCGTCTGGCTCCAGGGCACGCAGGATCTGAGAGCCAGCTGTTAAATTGTCAGGAATTTTGTGAGTTGGTTGTTAAACTGTTGGTAGCTTTGTGTTGGCCGTGGCTGGGAGTGTTTATACCAGAAAAATCAGCACGTGCTAAAGAACCCAAAATGCCCGCTTCACCCCGTCACCAGCTGGTTTCCCAGGACATTACTGTGTATTTTGAATCTCCCTCCATACTGTTTGTCTTAAAGTTTAAGGGAAGGAAAATGAATTCTCCTTTTGTCACCCAGAAGATTCTGTCCTAACGTCTTTTCATTTAATAAATCTAAAATGAAACACTGTATCTTAAGACTTTAGTGATTACAGCCACATTCTTTTTTTTTTTTCTTTTTTAAAGATTTTATTTATTTGACAGACAGAAATCACAAGTAGGCAGAGAGGCAGGGGGAGGGGGAAGCAGGCTCCCCGCTGAGCAGAGAGCCTGATGCAGGGCTCATCCCAGGACCCTGAGCTCATGACCTGAGCTGAAGGCAGAGGCTTAACCCACCGAGCCACCCAGGTGCCCCTACAGCAACATTCTTCGCTGCCTGGAGAAAAAGCCCAGATACCTGAAAGCTAATGACTTAACATTTTGTATAAGTAGTCAATGTTATGTATATATATCTGTATATCTCTTTTTGTTCTTCCTGAATAAATAGTGGGCGGTTGCACGCCTGTGAAGCAGCAGACACGCATTTGCAATTGCTTTGAACTGAGGGAAGATCATTTACTCTTTGATCTCACCCAGACTTGTTTGGGTACTGATCATTAATTTTGTTTAATAAGAGCTGAGTTCCATCTATCTGGCAGGGGTTTATCTAGGCAGGTGATCACAGCGGCAGGCAGTCAGGTCAATCTATGTAATTGTAGTCTCTTCAGAATGTGTATACTTGTCTAAATGCTTGTGATAATTAGACGGCAACGGGAAAGGAGAGGTTGGAGGGGTGACGTCCCCCCTGTGATTTGAACTAGAACTGGCCTCATTTCGTTCAAGTTAGCTCCGATCGACTTCTGCTAGCTGGACAAAATTAAAGTAAGCCTAACTTTTCGCCCCTAAACAATTAGCACCATGGTTTCGGATATCCTCCATCGGACTTTAAGGCAGAGAGGGACAAAGTGCCCTCAAGGGCCCTTCCAGCCTCCTAGCTCATGGGAGCTGAGAAAGGAAATGAGAGAGAGTTCTAAGGGAGGCAGTGAGAATCCCTGAGCTGACTTCGCAAGCTTGAGTTCTCTCCCCCACACACGTCGTCACATTCACGAGTCTCCCGCTGACTGCCGTGGGACTCCCACCCCCACTTACCAGGAGCTGTGGGCTTAGAATCCTGGAGGCTTCCCCAGAGCAACAGGAATTCTGGAACAATTGGGTGCATGTTTGGTTGAGTAACAATTCTCAAACCAAATGTAAGAGAAGGTCACCATTTTGAAGAGAAATGTTCTGAAACCTGCCGAGGATCTTCCCTGAAGGGGACAGACAGACAGCTGCTTTTCCCCCCTCGCTGCTTCCCCGGGGGCCGGGGGAGGACTTCTGCTCCTTGGTAGCCAGCACGCAAACGATTGTTTCCTACATACCGAGCACTGTGCTGGGCGCTGGGAGCTCACCTGCTGCTCACAAAAGCCTCTTTCGTAGGAATCCTCCCTCCCATTTTACAGGTGCGGAAACTGAGGCCCAGAGAAGTTAAGTCCCAGCCCGAATTCCCAGGGCTTGGCAGTGCACCGCTGCCTCCTCGCTGTGGCCCAAGCTGCAGCAAGAGAGCCTCCTTGGCTCTTAGCAGTGAAATACCTAAGAGGAGGTGAATCCCTTCCTGGAGTCTTAGCAGCCTTAGCCCCTAAAGGCCTTAGAAGTCAGACACGTCTCCCTTTTCTATAAAATGAAGCTAACTGAACCCTTGTGCGGTGACATCCCTGCACATTCTTTGTCCCTGCGCTCAGATCCGCGGCTGCCCTGGGGCAAGCTCTCCCTCTCCCGCTGCCTCTGGCTCCCATCTCCTGCCCACCACCTCCTTTGTGTCGTTCCTCTGCTTTACTGCGCTCACCCCTCTGCCCCCCACATCAGATTTTACGTTTGTCCGTCCCTCCATCGTCTTTCTGTCGCACGGTCATTCCCACAGTCCTGTGGCCTCCGCCGGAAGGGACGCGGCCGCTCGGCAGGTGCTCTGAGCACCCCGCGGGGCGCCGATCGCTGCGACACCCAGCCGCTTCCTCACGCCTCCAGCCCCGGACTCCGCGCTGGCCCTGCAAGCGCGCTCGGGTGTCTGTCTGGCGGCGAGCAGCCTCCCTGCGGCCCAGCCAGCTCTCGGAACCGCCGTCCTAGCCCTAAGCGTGCACGCTGGCGACAAGCGTTTTGGTCGCCCATGGCAAATGTTTTGCCGAAACCCCTCTCTTGAAGGCTGCCAGTCAGTGTTTCCCACCAAGTGTTCCTGTTGTTCTGAAATCCCCAAAACTTACAATTTAAAATCCGCCCCCCCCCCACTTTGGGGCGCCTGGGTGGTTCAGGTGGTTAAGGGTCTGCCTTGGCTCAGGTCAGGATCTCCAGGCCCTGGGATCGAGCCCCTCATCAGGCTCCCAGCTCAGTGGGAGTCTGCTTCTCCCTCTCCCTCGGCCTCTCCCCGTGCTGTGCTCTCTCTGTCTCTCTCTGTCTCTCTGTGCTCTCTGTGTCTCTCAAATGAACAAATAAAATCTTAAAAAAAAAAAAAATCACCCTCCCCTTTAGAATTATCTTTTCAGTTGTCGGTGTTTCTTAGCCCCGCGGGATGAAACAAAGCTGAAATGCCACGGGGCTGGGGAACTGCTTCGGGAGAGGCCGGGGAAATGGCCACACAGCAAGTGGGGGTCGTGTGGCCAACGTCGCTGATCGCTGCCGCTCATCTTTGACGGCGTATGGAGACTTCATGATGACCTTGCTTCTGTGCACGTTTGCAAGTTTTTGTCAAACCCAAACACCAGGGTGCTCTCACGCTCCAGCTTTATGGGCATCTGAGCCTCGGATGGCTTCCAGTCTCTCTCTCCCATTTTTCATACCTGGGACTCTGAGCTTTTGCCAGTCAGAACACTCTTATGTCTCACATATGCCGTTTAAAATATATATACAGTTTTGGGTTGCCTGGATGGCTCCATTGGTTGGATGTCTTACTTCAGCTCACGTCATGATCTTGGGGTTCTGGGATCGAGTCCCGCGTCCAGCTCCCTGCTCAGCAGGGAGTCTGCTTCTCCCTCTGCCTCTCTCTGCCCCTCTGCTAATGATGCGCGCTCTCTCTCTCTCTCTCAGATAAATAAAATATTAAAGCACACAAACACACACACACACACACCGAGTTTTTACTTGTCCTTCAAGGTCCTGCTGAGATGTTACTTCCTCCAGGAAGCCCTTCTTGGTTTCTTTCAGAAGTAATTTCTCCCACTTCATCATTCCTAAATTACTTAAGGATGTTTTCTTGCCTCCTTTGATTTCAACTAGAGTTATGTGTGTAACTTTCCTGCAAGACTAACTTCTTTTTTTTTTTTCCCCCCAGAGGCCCAGCACGTTGTCAGGTCTTGTATGCTGAAGGTAATTATACTTACCTGTTAAATGTAGAGAGAATTTTCATCCCCTGTATACTTCATACAGTTGTGATGGTAAGTTGAAAAAATCTGAAAAGATGAGAAAAATGTTTATGCCAAAGCATGCTAAATTGCTTTCAATATTTCAGAAGTGACATATGAGAATAAAAACAAACTGGGCGCCTGGGTGGCTCAGTCCATTAAGCGTGTGCCTTCCACTGGGACCCCCATCCAGGGATACTGGGATCCAGCCTGTGCTCTGTGCTCAGTGGGGAGTTTGCTTTACCCCTCCCGCTGCCCCTCCCCCTGCTTGTGCTCTCGCTCTCTCCTTCTCAAATAAATAAAATCTCTAAAAAAAAAAAAGAAAAAAGAATAAAAAGAAACTATCCCAAAATGCAGTGCTGGTGTGGGGTTGGAACTCCCCGTTAACCATGTAAATAAGAATTCAAGGGGAAATTAGCAAATTGAGCTCATTTACATGTGTAATTACCCACCTGTGATCATTCTCCTGCCTTACCTATTCCCTCTTTCTCCTCCTACATCAAAGTTAAAAATACTTTGTATCAAACATTTTCTCCCTAACCTAATACAATGAATTCCTGGAACCCTGTCTGTGCAAAGACCACCCTGCTCCTGAAACAAAATGGGGGACTCGCGGTGCCCCCCCACATCCTGCCCTGGGGTGCAAGTTGTGCGGGTGGGGAGTCCCGCTCATAGATCGCAAGTCACCTTCAAAGGTGCGGCTCCCGAGAGAAGACTTGGACATTGGTGGCACTGGAAACATCCTGCCGGGGATGTTCGGAGATCGGGAAAGCCCGGAAGGAAAACCTTGGCTTTTAATCCCGTGAACATCCAACAGGCACGGTCCTAGGCCACCCTGAAAGAGCTGCTTTCTCTGATAAGATAGGAGGGTGCTGAGGAGTGGGCTTTGCCTCAGGACACCCTTTTCTGGGGGCAGGGATGGGGGAGGATAACCAGGGAACTGGGGTAGACAGGCCGTTGAGGTTGCAGAGGCCGAAGAAAAGTGGTTGTGCTGGTGTCTGGGGCGGCAGGGAGTTGGGACCCCCGGGGGGGTGCTCTCCGGGGGCCTGTGGTCCCTGCAGCGGAGTCCGATGGTCCCTGCAGCGGAGTCCGATGGTGCGGGCCTGGCCCACCCGAGGGCAGGGGCCTTCTCTCCAGCCCCTGGAGACTCACAGCGGGGGCATTGCTGGGGAGCTCATTAGTCTGCTGGGCCCCAGAACCCAAGTTCAGCAAGACACCGACACCACCCTCTGGCCCGGGGAGACCCCCGTGCATGCTGGGATGGGGGATGTGTTGGTTTAAAGTGAATAAAACACCTCATTAGTGGTATTTTGTCACGATTATTAAGTTCTTTGAATCCCATAGCTGTTTTCGCTGGGCCTCCTGACACCCTGTTGAGAGTAGGTTCCTAGGACTGTCCTGTTGGAGTTGGATGGATTTTCCCCTAATCTGACCACAAGGGGCCGCATTTCACCAAATAAATACTCCTCCTGTCTGGCCCGCAGGCCCGCGGGGGCTGAGCGGCTGCAGGAGGTCCCTTCCCCAGGTGGGTTCCCTCATCTCGACCTGGAGTCTAATCCCTTTCCTAACGGAGCCCCTTAATTAAAATCACATTCAAGGCCCCCCACCCCACCCCCGTGAACCCCCACCAGATTGCCACCAGCTTAGGTTACTCAGTCTTCATTCCTCAAATTGTCTACACCTACACTCACAGGAGCATTTTCCCCAGGAGACCGAAGTTTTACACTGAGAAGTTAATTATGTTTTCTCTTACAGTCACTTCTGGAGTTTCCATGACTCAGGTTCATTACTAACCCCCCTCCCCCGATGTTGTCTCAGTCCTTAAATGGGGGGTTTCCCAGAGCCCTTTGGAATTGTCAAGTGAGAGGAGTCGGCCTTCCTGAAAAAGCACGCTTCTGGTCACTGGGCTGATCTGACTCACAGGACTTCCCAGGAATCTCAGCCTGTATCAATGCCATCCGTTGCTCCGGAAACAAGAACGGATGCTATTATCTTTTTACGGGATGAGGCATCCAAAGCATTTCATTCAGATTCATACATTTTCCAAGACCTTAAAGTAAATTCGGAAATCCCATTTAAGTCAGACCTGAAACGGGCGTTTTTAGGCACGTGTGTGTATATACTCGAGCATTCAGTTATTTTACGCCACAGAAGGTAGCAAAGGGGTGCCGCAAGCGCACCCCAGACTGGGCAGCCTAGAGCCTGGAGGTCTGGGTCCAGCTATCAGAGCAAGCCTTGTCCTGGCTTCCCGTCTCCTAGCCTTGGTTTCCTCACCCATCTAATGAGGAGGCTGGCCTAGAATGATTGTTAAGGTTCTTGCTTTCATTGATCTAGTAAAAGCAATCAAAAGTGTTTTGTTGTTCTAATTAAGCATCGACTTGAAAAGGCAAACAGGGTCCATGCCTGGTGGCGCACACTAAGCATCCAGAATCAGACAGACATCGGCAATGACTCCCCCTTTTGGAGAACCAAGACCACGATGGAAGCGCTGCCCACCTTTGCCGAGACTGCTGCTTAGTCCGACGTAGGTGGCTGGCAGGTGGCGCGTCTTGAAGATATTCTTGAATCAGCTCGTAGAATTCTGAATAGAATTAACACATGGCACGTGAACACTTCATTTAACAGCAGCATCTCTGGTCACCACCATTTCATTAAGAAGATTCATCTTTTTTTTTTTTTTAATCAGGCTCCATGCCCAACGTGGAGCTCAATGAAGGGCTTGAGCTCACGGCCCTGAGATCAAGACCTGAGCCGAGACCATGAATCAGACATTCAACCAACTGAGGCCCCTAGGTGCTCCAAGAATATTAATCTTTAAAATACGCGAGTGATTCCTTTTGTCGTTGCTTGAGTTGCTTTGCAGGGAAAAGACGTATGCCCTGCTGGAGTCATTTCCCTTGGGCCTGTTCTCCTGTCTCCCCTCCGACCCCCATTACTGGATCCCCTTCGCCAAGCCAGAGCCAACCAGAACCAAAATTAGTCAGGGCTGGATATCAGCCACAGAGCAAGCCCAGCAGAAAACCCCGTGATGCCAGCCCACCCCGCAGTTTCCAAGGCAACCCCTGCCGTCTCTCTCCCCAGGCTGGAGGGGAGCCTTCCAGAGTGTACCCTGACGAGGCTCTGGAGAGAACCAGCGCAGGGCCAGACAATCCGTGGACTTGGACTCTGGTTCCAGTCCCGTTTTTGATTTTCCTCTGGAAGGAGAAGGCTGACTCACATTTATTTGCTCCAGTTCTGGAAGAAGGACTTGAATTTGAATTGAACTGTTTCAGGGGGGAGCCGCCGAGAACAGATTTAAAAATATACACAGACCACTGGTCTGAGAATCCCTAGATGACCTTCCAGCAGCGAGGAAGTAACGGAGGCAGGAAAAAGAAATAATTTTTGTCCCTACTTGGGGGAAGGAAGAGTGGGAGAGCCAAGACATGGAGAAAGGGCTGGCGATGGCCCCCAACCAGAGCAGCTCCTGTCTTGTACCGTTTTTCCCATCGTTGGTGAGTCTGTACGATGTATTGTCCACACCAGGGCGCGTTAGAGAGGGACAAGGGGAGATTTCACAATGAAGCCGGGATGACAGACGTAAACCATCCGAGGCAAGCCAGCGCACGTCCCCCTACTTTGTGTGCTGCGTGGTTAGAAGTCCTTGGAAACGCAGATCCCTCCAGCCCGCGGAGATGGAAACTCACCAGGCCCCAGAGCTAGAGAGTCCTGGTCATCTGATGAGATCAGTCTGGTGGGAGCAGAATAGGGGAGCCGAGAAACGTCCGAGGGCTTGGACGGCGGCAGTTTGGGGAAAGGGGACAGGGAGTCAAACGGAAGTGAACAAAAAGGACATTGAGGTGGGATCCGAGGGAGCACAATTTGGGGTGGCCTCGGTCAGCACTTCGGTGACTTTGTCCAGTAAAGAGTATAGTAATTATGATTTATGTTTGAACAGAAATACGTAACATTTCTGGGAAGAAAAATAATCCCAACACAATACATATGAAAACAATGTGGTTTATGATTTGTCCTGTTTTCCTAAAGAAATTCACTAACGGTAGACATCACTAAGCTTATGAAATATGTTTATTATTACCCTCAGAAAGGTAAACTGAGTTTACCATACATAGCAAGCTAATGATAGGAGAAAATAAACTGAAAATAAACTGAAATATTTTTATAATATTAAATATACTTACCTCGGGTGAGAGCGTGCATGTTTGTTCTTTAATCAGATGAGCTTTCCTGATGAAATCATCTTAAAGCTTTAAAAGGGGTGTTTTAGGGGTGCCTGGGGGTGGCTCACTTGGTTAAGCGCCCAAGTCTTGGTTTCAGCTCAGGTTTTGATCACAAGGTCTTGAGTTCAAGCACCATACTGGGCTCCAGGCTGGGCATAAGCCTACTTGAAAAAAAATGAAAATGATTTCAACATGAATTTGGGGAGTGACAGAACTTTCGGTCTGTTGCAAAGTACTCAAGAAATGTATTTCTGCTGTAGAAAAATTAGCAGATGCGGGTAAATGAAATGAAGACAATAAAGTCATCTTTAATCCAAGCATTATTCAGATTTTAGTATGTAGCCTTGCACACATTTTATTTATAGCTATAATTATTTAAACAATAGCTATAATAATAATAATGATCATATTATGAACAATTTTCCATATCAGCAAATGTACTTTATAGACCATTGTTTTAAAGACTATATAATATTTCACAGTATTAAATCGTTCATTTACCCAAATTCTTGGCGTTAGGTATGAGGCTGTGTCCAGACTTTCTGTATGACAAACAACAGGGTATGGAACATCTTCTGGTAGAATGTCTCTGTGCACATATAATGAGTGACTCTGGAACGAATGACTTCAGTGGGGGGTGAGAGACCCGTTAACTCTGGGCTCTGTGTACGATCTGATTGTGGAATGCATACGCCACAAAAACAGGGAGGGACATGGGTTCTCGTTCCCGCCCAGGCGCATAACCTGAGTGCACACCTTCATCTCTCGGTGTCAGGGTTCCGCTTTGTAACAGCACAACGATTAGACCTTATCAATGCACCTGCTTCTTGAACTGGGTTACTGTAAGGATTTGATCCAGCAAGTGCATGTGAAAAACCATTTTAAGTCATAAAGTGGTGTGTGGGTGGCTCAGCCAGGTAAGTGTCTGCCTTTGGCTCAGGTCATGATCCCAGCGTCCTGGGGTCGAGCCCCATGTTGGGTTCCCGGCTCAGCGGGGAGCCTGCTTCTCCCTCTCCCTCTGCCCCTCCTCCCGGCTTGTGTGCTCTGTCAAATAAGTAAATAAAATCTTTAAAAAAAATTATAAAGCAGTTTATTTATAGGGATTTATTATTTTCTTTTCAAAATGTTATTTTTAAAAAATCTATTTACATCGACTTAAACTATTTCCAATTCTCTAGGAAAACTGATTTTTATGAACCAACCGACATGCATTGCAAAATGTAGAAGCTGCAGCACCTGAATGACCGCTTCCAGGGAGAAGCTACTAGAAACTCAGGCTAATCAGACACCTGCCTGCCCGCATTCCAGATAATGATCGTGAACCAGAGGCAGAGGGAGCACGGGCTTTGGGAAGAAGTAACCTTTGGGGCACCATCTGGGGTTGGGGCGATGGGGAGCGGAGGCATGAGTAGTCCAGGCTCCCTCGCTGTCTCCCCCTCCCATCAGCCCGGAGACTGCTCTGAAACTGGAGAGTGGTTTGGGGCTGATCCTGTCCAGCCTGAGAGAGACAGAGGCCAGCCTGCTGTCAGAGATAAGAGCGGCTGTTGGAAGGGAAGTCTGGGGGGAAATATTTTAATAAAGAATCCTGGGAATTCCAGCTCCAGTTGGAGAGGGCCCCCCGGGGGCAAGTCGGGAGCATGAATGGAAATTTGCAGCCTCAATTAACCCCAAAGAGGCGATACTACGGTTGGAAACCAGGTATGCCTTCCACATACCAGCCGTTCACCCAGGGGATGGAAAATTCCAATCAGCAACCATGAAAGAGCCCAGCACCTTCCCTCCCTCCGACCCTCCCCCACAGGCCATGGGTGCACAACACCGGTGGGGGTGGTTGTGGTGGGGGCACCCTTCACACGGTGTTCTGTGAGCACCTCCTCCAAGGGCCTCTGCTAGGGGAAAGGGAGCACAGAGCACCTGCTCATCGCGCTCCCGGAACAGTTGAGCCAACAGTAGAGGCCACAGTAGGGAGTATGGGGGGCGGGGGGGGGCGGGGGGGCCCGAGGGTCTCCCACCCAGCCCAGCCCACCCACCAGGTAGCTTGCGGGAGTTCCGCCTTAATTCTCAGGGTCCCTAAAGAAAACAGCGTTCACCCCCTCTCCCACAGGAAGACGTCTTGCGCTGGGAGAAAACGGGAAACGCCCCACCGTAAAGACAACATTTTCGAGTTCACTGAAAGGTGTGTTGTAAAGCGAACATATTTTTCTTCCCCGGAGATGACTCAAAAACAGGAGTTCCACGTAGCAGGCGGCCAACTGAATCAAGAGGGGTAGCAGAGCGGGAAGCAGGGGTGCCGGGCCGAGGGACAGGAGCACCCCATTCCGCTTGAGCGGAGACGGGCAAGTGCCAGGCTTCTAGAAGCCCTTTCTTTGCCTAACTCTAATAGCTCCACTGCAGTTATTTTAAGTTCTCCCAGCTGTTTTAAGTACGATATATAATGCTGACCGAGTAAATGTAGCAGCACGCTTCCCCAGGTCTACAAACTCTACTGATGAGAACGGGTAAGGAGGGGAAGCATACTGGTCCGACTGACTTTTATTTTAGTTGCAATTTAAGTGCAAAGAAAGGCTGGTAGTCCCTGATAAACAGAAAAGGCAAGGTTCTGCTGTGAACCATGGGCAGGAGAATACCAGCACTTCTGAGAGCCGTTAATCCCCCTGCACAGAGCTGGTCTCTGGTCTCCTGCCTTCAGTGGAGTTGGGGAGAAGCCTTCCTTTGGAGTAAATAGGTCACTTTTTGGGTGACTGTCCAAGATCAAGTTCCTGTCTTTGTTTGCTGACTTCATTTTTCCGTTGTTAACAAATCGTTAGGAGGGGGACAGATTTTATGTGGGTTCCTTCTCTTTACTGATAAGTTGGAGAAGAGATACACGGAAGCTCCAGGTGGGGGGCTAGAGGTTAGAGGTCATGCTGGGAGCTGCCTCTACCTGGGCATCAGGTGCTTAAATGGGGTGGTTTCTGAAGGGGAGGTGGTAGTTAGGGACCTAAGGGTTTGCGGTCAGCTATCTTGAAGACAGGGAGTGTGGAAGAAAGGAAGAGATAGCGAGAGAGGGGGAGAGGGAGAGAGAGAGAGAGACCGTGCACGAGAGAGAGAGATGGAGGGAGGGAAGGAGACTGTGAGCTGATGCAGCACCTTTAGGAGCCACAAAAATCATCCTAGAAAATTGTCCCTCAATGCAATTTTCATGCTGGTAGAAAGAGGCTCACGGATAGTCCTTTGTCACCTCTTAAGGGACAGCCTTGGAGGAAACGGATTAAAGCCCTTCTTTTCCCTTCTCGGTCTCATCCAGGGCTCTTAATTCAATGGGGTTTTTTCAACTGAGAAAGAAGTGTGAGGAAGGGTGTTGCCCAAGGGTTTGTGCCAGAGTGGCCCAGCCAAGAGAAGTGGGACATCTAGCGAGAGCTAAGACTTTACACCATCCAGTCAGCCTATGAGAAGCTCAGGCCTGCTTTCTGGAAGCTCTAAGGGCTCCTCTGGACCCCAGTGGGCCGGAGGAACCAGAGCTGGAGAGATGGGACAGGTGCTGTCCCGTGGGCCTTGGTGGGGGGCAGCCTGTGCGTGTGTGTACTCTGGGGACCTCTGAGAAGTAACTAGGGGGACAGCAGGAGAGACCTGAGGTCCTCCTAATGTGGGTGGATTTAGGGACTTGCTATGGAACAGGGGAAGCTTGGTTGGTATAGAACATCTATATCGTTCAAAACAATTTTTTTTCCAAGTGTTTATTTTACAATTACGGGAAACAAACAAACAAACAAACAAACCCAGTACAGATATTTTCATTTTGGAAAAAGAAAGTTGGGGGCAAGAATCAAGGCTTAATAAGGTTCAGATGTTGGGGGCTTTTGGTGGGACCTCTGCTGGTGGTCAGCTCCCCGGCTGGGCAGAAGGCAAGGGAGAGATGGTTGAGTTTGAAGTCAGAAGACAGGAGCTTTTGCTTCTGCCCTGCTCCTTGCTGTCAGGCAGCAGGTGTCGCCTGAGCCTCAGTGTTCCCCTCTGCAAAATGGGGTGGTTGTGAGCTTTACGTGGCACCCGACAGAGTGGTTGAGAGGCTAAGAAAACTCTCCAGAATCACTGCTCTTTGTAAATTGCCACATAAAGGCAGCGTGCTGACCCACACGCCGGTGTGTTTTTTTCCCTGCTGAGGTTGGACCATTTGTCATTCTTCATTCATTCATTTGTGTTTCCATTAACCGTCATCCCTACAGTTAATTATGGCTTCTGGATAACGGAAACACAATGAGCACCTGCTCAGCGTTTTACTGCATTTCTGCTGCCTTTCTCACTCTGAGCCCCTGTGTTCGAGTGTGGGCCACCAGGAGGCCCAGGCAGCGGGTCTGGGGGGCCCGGGACAGAGCTCCATGGAGGAAAAGACCCCCGCCCTCAGCCTTTCTCCCCTGGTCTACAAAATGTCAGAGGATCCTGAACAGCTCCCTCATGGCCCCACGACGCTGTGGTGAGGGGCCAGGGCCCCCTCCTGAACTTCAGGCTTCCCCGTTGAAATACAAGATGGCAAGGCCATATCCACCATCCTTCTGCCTGCCAGCCAGCTTTGGAGTCTTTGTCTGCCAGGGAAGTTTAATGACAGCTATACAAGTGATCTTGGATTTGTTTGGGGGGGTTTCCAAAGCGAGAGGGGGGAAAGTAATTTTGTTTTTATAAAGATGAGGAAAATGCCCAGAAATCCTTTGCCAGCCCAGAGCTTTCTTCTTTTTCTCCTCCTCCTCCTCCTCTTTCTCCTTCTCCTCCTCCTCTTCTTCTTCTTCTTCTGCTTCTTTCCTTCTCCTTCCTCTCCCTCTCCCCCTCCTCCCCCTCCCCCTCCCCCTCCTCCTCCTCCTTCTTTTTTTTTCATTCTATCTTCTTGATTCCTCTGACTTCCCAAGCCCCGCGAGAGGCAAGTTTACAGTCCTGGACCAAGGGTGGTGTGTATCTTTTTTCTACAAGATAAATGGGAGAGAGGCAGGAAGCAAGAGAGACTCAGGGTTCAGAGATTTCTTCTAGGGAATTTGAAATCCTACTGCTGGAGTAGCTGCCCTGGTCCATAGAAGAAGAAACATCCCACGTAGGGGAAGAAGTAGAGAGGACTCGCGGGGTCAGTGGGGACAAAACTGTTTTGGTCTTCCTGAGTGAGTTAGAGATACAGAAAACCTAGTTTATAATCTCCAACCTCATTCAGCCTGCACGGAGCAGAAGGGTAGAAGGATGGATGAAATTCTCACATGAGTTTTATTTCCCTTTGGCTCTCATTGTTTGAACATACCGTGTATTTACCTATCCTTTGGTGTATGAATAGAACGTAAGTCCGTGTATTTGATTAACAAGACTTTTTTAAAAAAAGATTTTATTTATTTATTAGAGCATGTGCACAAGCAAGGGGAGGGGCAGAGGGAGAAGGAGAAGCAGACTCCCCTGCTGACCAGGGAGCCTGATGCAGGGCTCCATCCCAGGACCCTGGGATCATGACCTGACCCAAAGGCAGATGCTTAACTGATTGAGCCACCCAGGCGCCCCTGATTAACAGGGTTTTTTTTGAGCACCTGCTGCATATCTGCAGGGGGAACATGGAGGGGATGTGCCGTCAAGCACAGGGTGGACAGTGGAAGGAGCATGAGTACCACAAACTCCATTTCCACCACCTTGTGACCATGACCAGATACTGTGCTGGACCTCAGTTCCTTTGTCTGGAAGATGGGGCAGGTACACCTATGGGAGAAACTAAACCACATGAGGCAATATATGTAAATATCATGGTTAAAGTGCTTTGGGTAGCAAGGAACACAACCCACTTTGGAAAAGTTTAACCAAGAAAGGGAGTCGGGTGATAGAAGGGTATTGAGGTCTCTTCTGGAATTTGCTGAAAGGTAAAGCAGGGGGGCTGCAGAGAGGGCAGGGACCCAGGCTGTTGTGGGGGTCTTGGCAGCAGGAGTATATTCAAGGTTCTGCTCCGGCTGTTGCTCTCGCTGACTCTCTTCGTCCTCGCTCCGATGTGAAGGGTCTGCATGGCTCGGTTAGCAACAGCCTGGAGGACAGAGTCCCAGTCCAGGAGCTCAGGTAGGATGGGCAGTGGGTGCCAGTCTTGGTCTGCTACCGCTGTCATGACAAAGTACCAGACTGGGTGGGGTACGCAACCGAACTCTATTCCTTCTCACAATTCTAGAGGCCTGGGATCAAGATGTTGTTAGAATTTTGGGTTTTGGTTTTTTTGTTTTTGTTTTGTTTTTGCAAATTTAATAATTTTTTTGCTCTGTACATATATGTTCTCCTCTGGAATTGGAGTCCAGTATGCCAAAACTTTTTGTTTTTTATTATTTAAATTCAATTAGGCAACGTATAGTACATCATTAGTTTTTGATATAAGGCTCAGTGACTCATCAGCTGCATATAACACCCAGTGCTCGTCACATCACGTGCCCTCCTTATTGACCATCACTGAGTTACCCCATCCACCCATGGACCTCTCTTTCTGCAACCCTCAATTTGTTTCCTGAGTCAGTTTTTTTCTGAGGACTCTCTCCGTGGCTTGTAGATGGCCGTCCTCTCCCTGTGTCTCCCCGTGGTCTTTTTTCTGTTGTGTCTGTGTCCTGATCTCCTCTTATGAGGACACCAGTCATATTGGATCAGGGCCCATGATAATGCCTTCATTCTGACTTAATGGCCCCTTTAAAGACCCTTTGTCCAAATAGTCACATTCTGAGGTACTGGGGGCTAGGACTCCAATATGTGAACTTTTTATCATACACAATTCAGCCCATAACAATGCACTCCAGCAAAGAGGCTTGCTGGGCCCTGGGAGACGTGTCCAAGAGTGTATACTCAGTAACGCCCCTACCCTAGTGACCAGAATGTAGTAGGCTCTTTTCAAACGTCAGTTGTCTCCTCTCTTCTGGGCAAAACATGAGATATCTGTTATCAAAGCGCTCCTCCTCCTCCGGGGAGCCATGAAATCTTAAGTCATGGGAAGGACACAGACTTGGAACTCAGGGGTTCAGGTTCTCAGTCTGGGCTATGCCACTGCTCAGCAAGTGGGTACGAGATGTTATATTTCGAGTCAGTTCCTTGGGTGTAAAATAGGGAGGGTCAATAGAAGTAAGTGGACCCCATGATCCAAGGGCTCGTTGACTCCGAACCCTGCAGTGGTTAAGAGCAGGGTGCCAAAGTGAGGAGTAGTGACTGGTGTTGGCTAGAGTCACTGAAAAAATATTTGTGCTTGCTCAGAACTGGGTGTTTCCCATAATCTTAGTCTGGGTTAGAGCCAGCCATCCTCCATGACTGGCTGACTTTTTTGGTCAAAAGGAACCCATCTCCTTTTCTTCCATGCTTCTCCCCCAACCCTTAAAACCAAACAAAGAAACTCTGCCCTTTGGAGCCAAAGCAGCACATGCTTTTGGGGGAAGTCTCAGAGAAAGTCAGTTTCTGTTTGTTCCCCTCAGTCATCATCCTGCCTGCCAGGCTCTAGCTGTGGCCGACACAGCTGGGATGTCTTAGTGCAGCTCCACATGGTGCCCTGGAAACTCTGAAGGCCAATTACTGGAAAGAACGTTCTGGAAAGGGTCTGCCAGGGTGCTGGCAACAAAGTGAGGGAGTTAGAATGGGAGTCAGACCAAGATAACCCCAGGAAGATCTCCTCAACTCTGTGTTCTGGAATGTTCCCACGAGGAGCCTGCCCTGGGTTCACTGTTTAATTGGATGACTCTTGGAGCTTTCACTTCACACAGAATCCCTTGCTGGAGTTTGAGATCTCAAGGGATTTCCTCCTCCCCTCTTCGCCTGCATCCAGAAATAACCGAGGATAAGGAAAAAGGGAAGGAGCGTGTGCTCCAGGAGTACATTAATGATAGAATCATACACAGGCCTATGAAACTGATTGTAAGGAGGTACAGACCAAACGCCCTGTGTCTCGGATCTTGATTTGGCCAGCTCTGAAGAATGACAGAGGGAGCCAGGGTCTGAGTGATGACCCCGTAACTCTTTCCAACAAATGATGGAGGAGCCTTCTGCTGATGGATGGCCTGCCTCACGAAAGGAAAAAACAGGAATAAGGAAGAAAACCTTCTCCACCCTGTTGCTCTCCCCAAGACCACCCACTCAAGCTATGCAGGGTAAGAAGACTTTCCTGACACTTGATGTGACAGAAGGGAGGTTGCACTGCAGGACACCGACAACTTAACACTGCGTATCAGCCGCTAGCCCGCTTTGTCTTTGGAAGTCCTTTGGCTAGCCCGTCACCAGGAATTCTTCCCTGCCTTCCTCCTCACCACACTACAGCCCCCCTGCTCTTTGAGGAGACTTCTACAAAATTCCTTTTGTTACACAGAGGGAATTTTAGCTGTTCACCCCCTTCCCTGGACATCCGAGGAGCATCAGAGTGACCTGAGATCATCTGTCTCCTTGGAATTTCACCCTTTGGCATCTCAGAAGGACTACCAGGAACTTTGCCCTTTTTCTGTCCTTTGTCTGGGCAGGTGGCTGGGAACAATCGTAGATCATTACTTTCCCACTGTGATGATTGATGCCACCTCCCATCAGAAGGCAGAAGTGCCTACAGTTAGTGTGGGTGTTTGGTAGAATCCTTTTTATTTACGGTAAGACCTTATCATAATGTGCTAAGTGGTCTTTCTGCATTTAACAGGGTAATGAGATCAATGGAGTGAGCCTGTAAGCTAAGTCAAGGGCCAATCAACCAATTATGATTTAAGTTTTGAGAATGGTGTGAATTATGGAGCAAACTTCATTCTTTTTCCAAATGGAATCCAGATTCCAACTCAAGTTATTCAATAGTCCATTCTTTCCCCACTAATTTAAATTGCTTCCAAAGTATTTACTAGAAATGCACACTGACCTGGATGGTACAGGTTTTGGAACCTATGTCAGTTGATTATTTGTGCTGTACCAATAGCACACTTTGAAAATGATGATCATCTTAAGGTGTACTTTGGTATCTCTTGGAGCACATTCTTCCATTGCAACGCCTTTTCTAACCTCTTCTGGCTTCACCTATGGGTTTTTGCCTCCCATTGATTTTTTTTTTTTTTTTTTTTTGATCAGCCTTGTTGAGGTATAACTTAAGTGCAATAAAATTGGGGGGATTAAAGTTACTATACAATTTGAAGAGTTTTGACAAATAGGTACAGTCATGTGACTACCTTTAGTTATGATAAAGAATATTTTATTACTCCAAAACTTCCCTTGTGCCCTTTGGCAACCAATCCCCTCCTCACCTCGGGCCCCTGGCCTGCTCTTCTTCCTTCTGTCACTGTGGGGTTTTGTACTTTTCTGGCATTTTGTAGTAAAGGAATCCTACAGGTTGTCGTCTTCAGTCTCAGACTTTTTTTCACGTAACGTAATGCTTTTGGGATCACCCATGTCCATGTAGGAAGCCATGGCTGTTCTTCTTTCCTGCTGGTGATGACCATTGTGTGACTGTTGCACGTTGTTTCCCGTCCACTGCTGGAGACACTTTTGGGCTGTCTCCTGCTTCTAACTGTTATGAATAGAAACCTGGGTGGCTCATCCAGTTAGCGTAGGACTCCTGGTTTCGGCTCAGGTCCTGATCTCAGGGTCGTGAGATGAGTGCAGAGCCTGCTTGATTCTTTCTTCATCTCCCTCTGCCTCTCCTCACTCGCTCTTTCTCTCTCTCTCAAGTAAATAAGTAAATAAAATCTTAAAAAGAAATAAAAACAAACAAGCCCCTTCAGATTAACATTTGTATACAAATCTGTGGGTAGACCTATGGGTCTGGGAATTGGGTTAGGAATTTGGGTAAATTCCTAAGGTCTAAATTACTGGGTCATTGTCATATGAGAAGCTTATGTTCACCTTTATAAGAAATGTTTGTATGTTCTGATTTCTCTACATCCTCACCAGTACTTGCTATTATCAGATTTTTAATAGGTGTGTGGTGGTAACTTGTGGGCATTTGTGTTTGCATTTGTCTGAGGACAAATGGTGAAGACCTGTTCATGCACTCATCTATCACCTGTATTATTTTTTGGTAAAATGTCTATTTAGTTATCACTCTTCGCAGATGATATGATACTATATGTGGAAAACCCAAAAGACTCCACTCCAAAGCTGCTAGAACTTATACAGGAATTCAGTAAAGTGTCAGGATATAAAATCAATGCACAGAAATCAGTTGCATTTCTCTACACCAACAGCAAGACAGAAGAAAGAGAAATTAAGGAGTCAATCCCATTTACAATTGCACCCAAAACCATAAGATACCTAGGAATAAACCTAACCAAAGAGGCACAGAATCTATACTCAGAAAACTATAAAGTACTCATGAAAAAAATTGAGGAAGACACAGAGAAATGGAAAAATGTTCCATGCTCCTGGATTGGAAGAATAAATATTGTGAAAATGTCTATGCTACCTAAAGCAATCTACACATTTAATGCAATTCCTATCAAAGTACCATCCATCTTTTTCAAAGAAATGGAACAAATAATTCTAAAATTTATATGGAACCAGAAAAGACCTCGAATAGCCAAAGGGATATTGAAAAAGAAAGCCAAAGTTGGTGGCATCACAATTCCGGATTTCAAGCTCTATTACAAAGCTGTCATCATCAAGACAGCATGGTACTGGCACAAAAACAGACACATAGATCAATGGAACAGAATAGAGAACCCAGAAATAGACCCTCAACTCTACAGTCAACTAATCTTCGACAAAGCAGGAAAGACTGTCCAATGGAAAAAAGACAGCCTCTTCAATAAATGGTGCTGGGAAAATTGGACAGCCACATGCAGAAAAATGAAATTGGACCATTTCCTTACACCACACACGAAAATAGACTTAAAATGGATGAAGGACCTCAATGTGCGAAAGGAATCCATCAAAATCCTTGAGGAGAACACAGGCAGCAACCTCTTCGACCTCAGCCGCAGCAACATCTTCCTAGGAACAACGCCAAAGGCAAGGGAAGCAAGGGCAAAAATGAACTATTGGGATTTCATCAAGATCAAAAGCTTTTGCACAGCAAAGGAAACAGTTAACAAAATCAAAAGACAACTGACAGAATGGGAGAAGATATTTGCAAACGACATATCAGATAAAGGACTAGTGTCCAGAATCTATAAAGAACTTAGCAAACTCAACACCCAAAGAACAAATAATCCAATCAAGAAATGGGCAGAGGACATGAACAGACATTTCTGCAAAGAAGACATCCAAATGGCCAACAGACACATGAAAAAGTGCTCCATATCACTCGGCATCAGGGAAATACAAATCAAAACCACAATGAGATATCACCTCACACCAGTCAGAATGGCTAAAATCAACAAGTCAGGAAATGACAGATGCTGGCGAGGATGGGGAGAAAGGGGAACCCTCCTACACTGTTGGTGGGAATGCAAGCTGGTGCAGCCACTCTGGAAAACAGCATGGAGGTTCCTCAAAATGTTGAAAATAGAACTGCCCTATGACCCAGCAATTGCACTACTGGGTATTTACCCTAAAGATACAAACGTAGTGATCCAAAGGGGCACATGCACCCGAATGCTTATAGCAGCAATGTCCACAATAGCCAAACTATGGAAAGAACCTAGATGTCCATCAACAGATGAATGGATCAAGAAGATGTGGTATATATACACAATGGAATACTATGCAGCCATCAAAAGAAATGAAATCTTGCCATTTGCGACAACATGGATGGAACTAGAGCGTATCATGCTTAGCGAAATAAGTCAAGCAGAGAAAGACAACTATCATATGATCTCCCTGATATGAGGAAGTGGTGATGCAACATGGCGGCTTAAGTGGGTAGGAGAAGAATAAATGAAACAAGATGGGATTGGGAGGGAGACAAACCATAAGTGACTCTTAATCTCACAAAACAAACTGAGGGTTGCTGGGGGGAGGGGGGTTGGGAGAAGGGGGTGGGATTATGGACATTGGGGAGGGTATGGGCTTTGGTGAGTGCTGTGAAGTGTGTAAACCTGGTGATTCACAGACCTGTACCCCTGGGGATAAAAATATATGTTTATAAAAAATAAAAAATTAAATTAAAAAAATACAAAAAAAATGTCTATTTAGGCTTTTTGATTTTTTTTAAAGTTGTTTGTTTCCTTACTGATTCTAAGGAGTTCTTGATATATTCTAGATACAAGTCCCCTTGATCAATTAAGTGATTTTCAAATATGTAGCTTAACTGCTTCCATAGACCAAAACTTTAAAAAAAGATTTTATTTATTTATTTGACAAGGAGAGACAGATTGAGAGAGGGAACGCAAGCAGGGGGAGTGGAAAAGGAGAAGCAGACTTCCCACTGAGCAGGAAGCCTGACCGCGGACCCAATCCCAGGACCCTGCGATCTTGAGCCGAAGACAGCCACTTAATGACTGAGCCACCCAGGCACCCCACAGATCAGAACTTCTAAATTTTAAAATTAATTTTAACTTTTAAAGCCCAATTTAACAACTTTATTTTCTTTGGTGTCCTAAGAATGCTTTGCTAACCCCAGACCCCACAGATTTTCTGCTATGTTTTCTTCTTAAAAGTTTAAAGTTTTATATTTTTCATTTTGAGTTACCATCTATTTGAATTTTTTTTTTTTGTAGAAAGTAAGCAGTTTATACTGAAGTTATGATTTTGTTGTTGTGGTGTTTATGGACATCCAGTTTCTCCAGTGCCGTGTGTTGAAAAGGTCACCCTTCTTCCTTTGAATTGCTTTTGCACTTTTGTAAAAAATCATTTGGTCATATTTGTGTGGGTCTATGTATAGTTCCTCTGTTTTGTTCTACTACTATCACACTGTCTTGGGGAGATGGATGAATGAATAGAGTTCACTCATTTGTTAGGCCTGAGCTCACACTTTTATTGGAATAATTCTTTGAAACCTTACCAGGTAGAGCTGGCTTCTCCACATTTGCCTCTTTGCAACCCTGGTCCCTCTACTCAGGCTCACAGGCCGGTGAGCTTCAATTTTTTTTTTTTTTTTTCTGAGAGAGAGAGAGAGAGAGCGAATAGAGGAGGGGAAGAGGGAGAGGGAGATGGAGAGAGAGACTCTTCAGCAGTCTTCATCCTCAGCACGGAGTCCAACTCTGCCCTTGAGCTCCTGACACTGAGATCAGGACCTGAGCTGAAATTATGAGCCCGATGGTTAACCAACAGAGGCACCAGGCACCCCAGCCCCTGTGAGCTTCTTGAGGTCAGGGATGGTGGCATTCCTTTATATCAGCCCAGTACAGGACCCGTCATACAGCAGTGTTCAATGACATTTGTTGAATAAAATGACTAACCCTGGATGGGCTGAGTGCCGTCTAGATTCAAGAGGACAGACCAGAGGTCACCTTCAGAGGGAGGCTTTTTGTTCACAGGGGAGCTATCACAAATGAGGAATAGACAGACATTCTGCTGTGTTGCAGTGGTGAGAAATATTTTTGCTTTTGTTGTAGGAGAGCCCAATTCAAGTCAATCAAGAAATATATTTATGGCTTATGACTTTTTTTCAATCAAAATGAAATGGTTATATTAAATCCTGAGGCGAAACATGATTTTTTTAGTATTTATATTACTTATTTTATTCAATAAAATAATGTGGACGAGGAAATGGGCCCTGCTTTTCATCTCAAACATCCACATCCAGGTATATCTGAGAAGTGACAGTCTTTGGAAGACTTAGCCTCCTTCATCCTAGAGTGGATTGTGGCTCATATTGGGAGACCAGTGTCAGGCTGTTTCCTACCACTGTAAAGAGTTTTTCTAGTAAGCAATTGATTGTCAAGAGATCAACAAAGAAAATTTCTTTCAGCCTTCTGTGAGACATGGAAATGACTTGATAAGACCATTTTCATAATGGTGCTCTTTATAAAGAGATGTTGTCTGTGAAGTCTCTGAGTTATTGGAGGTTGACATGTGTTTCTCCTACAGGTGTCAGGGGTCAGGGAGGGTCAGAAACCCAGCCTGAGAATTCCCTGTCCTTCTCCGATGTTTCAGTCAACTCCAGGAGACAAGTGACAAGCCTGGAGGGGTTGGCTTGGAAACTCTCTAACTTCTCAAGGACTCCCTGTTTCTTCTTTCTGCAAAAAGGAAAATCCTCAGGATCTAATGCATCGTGCTGGTGTACTGTCTTCCCTGATGGGGAACTGCTGTGAGTGATCACTTTGGAGGCGCCACAGTGGTGTCACACCTATGGGAACTGGTCCTCTTACCTTCTTGCGTGTATCTCACCGTCAGCCGACATTTTGCTTCTCCAGATAAAGCAGCACTCTTCTGAAATGTTGCTTGGATTATGATTGTATTTTCTTTGGTTGGTGAAGAATTTGAAGTCCCACTTTCATGATAACCACACCTAATGATCTACTTGAACTGGTAAGTGAATAGTTATATGTTTGATTTTCAGAGCCATGAACTTATTTATGAAGGTTGTGAATAGGTAAGACCATAGTACTGACTTTGAAGAAAACCATAAATATAAAATTACTGTGGCTCCTCCAAAAACACTGAAAGCCAAATACAACCTTGACATTTAAGTGTGACTTTGAGATGTAGGACCACATTTTAGCAGCTCGAGTGACCTCATTCTTTTTAGCTCCTTTCTTTAAAGAGAAATTTCTAAAATATTTAACTAGCTTCTGTCAAGTCTCCCAGAAGTGAGCCACGAATGAGACTCCCTGTGTTCTGGAATTGTAGTAGCTGCTGGGGAAATAAACCACAAATAAATAAACCCAGGGAGGAGGCGTGTAGATGGACTTGGCAGTAATATTTCACTGAGAAGTCACTGCTGGATAAATTTTCTTGAGTAAGAAATTAAAAAAGAAAACAAACTAGCGCTCCAAAATAGCAATGAAACTGTGACGTTAAGAATAAATAATAATGGGGCGCCTGGATGGTTCAGTTGATTAAGTGTCTGACTCTTGGTTTTGGCTCAGGATTTCAAGGTCATTGGCTCAAGCCCTGCATCAGGCTCCACACTCAGTGAGGAGTCTGTTTGTCTGTCTCCCTCTGCTCCTCCCCCGTGCTCACATGGTCTCTCTCTCTCAAATAAATAAAAACCTAAAAAAAAAAAAAAGAATAAATAATAATAGTAATAGGTACAAGAGTATACCTCTGGGACATCGAGGATTGTGGCAGTTTGTATGTATAGCACATATACAAAGACAGGATCCCAGGTAGAGAGAGGAAATGTGCAGCTGTTGTGGAGGGAAAAGGAGTCAACTCATCCTGCATACCCAAGCCTTACTTAATCCTGACAACAATGTCATGGGCTGTTATTATCCCCATCTTACAGACATGAAAACAGAGTCTGGCTCTATCCCTTGATTTTGCCCAGTGCCACGTAACTGGTCAGTGTTGGTTTTGCTTGCCTCAAGAACCTCCTGGCACACTGACCCTGATGTCACGGAGTGCTCCCCCGCCTCAGACGTGGGCTTCTGATTTCTACGTGATTCCCAGCAACTAAGATTCAATTCCAACATCAAAGGTCCCTGTTTCTTTAGTTAGAACTGCCTTTGTTTCTGCAGGATCAAAAAGAAGCAGAAGGCTGTGGTTGAGGAAATGTGACCGCAAACAACCCAGGAACTGCACTGTATTTTTCTTTCAAACCACGAAGGATTTTCTCCTGGGAGAAAGGCGCCCAGTGTGTCATAAATGTGCCAGTCCCATAGCAGTTTTCCTCCATGGAGGGCCAGACAGGAGTGTGAGCGTTTATTATTTGCAGCAGCAAACACGGAACCAGAAGTTGGATCTCATCTGAGTCTTTCTCCCATTCTGTTTTTCTTTCTCGTGGCTTCTCTGTGGCCAGAATATTATGAAAGCCTCCCTCCCATGGCCCGGAGTGTGTCAGAGATCTCATTTCTCTTCTGCGGCAGCTCACACGTGCCTGCCTGTATCTACCCCTTCGTGGGGTGAGAGTCGACCCCTTTTCTGGGTGAGAGTCTTATAAACACCTCGCTCAAGAAAGCCTGTGGGGATGCAGATTCTTGACCCTCTTCAGCTTTCTTGCCAACATTTTGGGGCAAAAATGACTGGAATTTGATTTTCTGTCAAACTTTACTAGTATCAGCTAGGCTCTGAAGATTTTTGAGACAGGTTGGAAGGTGGTTTCAACTTTAAGTTTAGGTAATATACCCTTCCCCCGTCCCTGTCTCCTACTTCCCCATCAGACAACGAATCCCTGAGAATTATACTCCTTGATGTCTGTGCTGGGAATTAACTTTTCCTGGTCACCCTGAGCACAACTGTATGGAAGAAACACCTGGAGCTGAAGGAATCTTGACTTCTTAAAAAAAAAAAAAAAAAAAAAGTCCCTCCCCTGTTCCTATCATTAAAGGGTTACATTTGTATGTTAAGAAGAAAATTAAAAGGACTGATAATCTCAGTGCATAGGTATAAACGCTATCCATATTTTACTAAGATTTCTCTCCGGTGCACATGTAGGGTTTTTTTTTTTTTTTTTTCACACAACTGAAATTATAAAGTTGATGTTATATCAACAGGAGGGCATCTACATCTCTTGCATAAAACTGAGAAAGGTTTTTGTTGTTGTTGTTGTTTTTTCAGGAAATGAATCTTTGTGGTATGAGGTTGGAAGGACTCTTTAGACATTTTAAGAAAAAGCGAACCTCACCTTGAAATGGGAGACTCCTGATGCGCTTTGTTCTCAATCCATACCCACCCCATTTCCATCCCTCCTTCTTCTCCACAGCAACAACACGTGTAAGAACAAATGCTTTGACTTAGTAGAAGTCATTAAGATTCAGGAAGAACTCGGACGCAAGGATATCTGAGGAAGGCAGAGATCACATGGGCCAGAGAAACAAGGGCGATAGTACTGGGGTTGATTGAGGAAGGGGTAAGAGAGTAAGAAAGGGAGAGGTGATAATAAGAAAATGCCAGTGTGGCAGAGATGGGGTTTCATGCACCCCTGCACACATTCCTGTTTGCTTGCAGCAAGGTGGGGCCATAGGACAAGGTGTGATTAAAGAAGGTGGAAGTAGCATGAATTACTTTCAGACTGAAGGAAAGGAGAGCTGGTGTATAACTCCAGCTGCCTCTCCTTCTGCTGTAGGGAGCAAGGAGCCCTTGCATTACAAATGGTGCATCCTGGATCCTTGAGAGACTCCATGGATGCCCAGTGTAAGTGTATGAAACAAATGTGAGTTGTATTAAGTCATTGAGATTTGGGGGTGTTTGTTACCGCAGGTACACCTATCCTGTCCTGACTCTCTAGCCCGGCAGGTGCCCACTACAGAGGCTGACAGTACCAGAACTTTGCTTTCCTGATCTTGTCTGTGTCTTGGTGTGGGCAAAGTGCCTGTGTCGTGCAGGTGAGGATCTCCTGTGGGGCTTCAGAAAATGGCTTTCCTGCCTTAGGAAAAAAGACGAGTGAGGCAACCTTTCTCCCCTGAGGCTGCCTTTCTCCCCTCTTTTCTTGCCAGAGGTTGTCATAAGTGGATATGGTGCTTGGGACTGTGGCAGCCTCGTTGGGCCATGAAGGGAGACATCACTGACACTCTGAGGATGCAGAACAAAAGTATGGGAAGCATCTCAGTCCTCAATGACACCACAGAGACAGTGAACCAACCCTGGAGCTTCCCCGCCTCTTTGCTTTTGATGGAATTAGTTTTCCTTTTCATTTCAACCACTTTTAGTGGGTTCTTCCCCTGCTTGCAGTCCTAATATCCTAGCCATCCATAATAAAATCATTAATATCATCATTTTCTTCTAATTACAGGGAATATAATTTTATAGTCTTGCCATTTGTGAAAAGCTGAACTCAGAAAAGGTATTTAAGGGCAGAACTTATTCCCCAGAGATTCTTGTTCTATGAAATGATTCATCCAGTAGGGTCGTTTCCAGTAGCAGTAACCTGTATACCTTTAAGTGATGAATTACAAAGTGCAAGCGGTAGGAGCCATCTGTAAACTGATTATCAACACCAAGTGAAGTTTAATGATAATGTGTTGGGCTTAGCTCATTGTTAGTGTTCCATAAAAGGCATCCATTTGTACTATGATGGTTATATCAATGGGCTGTGTTTTTTGAACAATGATTCCACTGTAGATCCACTGGCAGGAAGGCACAGGTGCTGAATCTGTCCCGCTAGGCTGGGCTGTGCTGCCATAACCAGCACCCTGGCTATCTCATTGGCTCCCAGAAACATAGAGGTTTATTTCTCCTTCATGGGATAAACCCACCTTGGGGGAAGCTGGGGCTCTGTTCCCATCAGCAGCCTCTGTCTAGAACATCCCTAGTCAGTCTCATGGTAGAGGGAAGAGAGACACCATGAACGGTGTGCTGGCCTTTAAAGCTTCTGCCTGAAAGTGACACACATCACTTCTGTCCACATTTCATTGGCCAAAGCACGTTGATGTGGAAGGAGAGGAAAGCAGAATTTGGTGGCCTGCGGCACTGACCTGCAGCATTAGAGACCATCAGTCACCCCGCTCTCCCTAAGATGATGCCATTCGTGCCTGAAGTCATTGCCTGACATCTTACCACCTCACTCGCTGTCCCCTAATGTCCACTCTCTTTTCCCTCATAATAAAAATAATGCTCAGTTTCTAGCTGCACTCTAGGTTAAACCCTTTCTTCCCCAGTTTCCCATGGTTTTAGGTGTGGCTGTCTATCAAACTCTTGGATCCACGGAAAATGAGCCACCGTGATATGCAATCCAGATCATTCCCTTAAAAGGAAGAGACAGATGCCCTCTCCTCTACCCTTGGCCACTTCCTGGTGTCTGAAATTTAGAACTGTGTTGGATACTCCGTGGACAGGAGGGACACTCCAGGGGATGACAGATCTGCAAAGTACAAGGAGTTTGTACCCCCCGGAGATCTGAGCCATTGAGCCACAATACCAGTCTGCCCTTCCGCATGTGAGATAAATAGATTTTTATTTGTTTTTCACCACTGTTATTTTAGGTTTGTATTTTAGCAGTCTTACCCATTTCCTACCCAATACGTTCCATTTTTGTAAGACTTAGCTGGCATTAAACAATAGAATGGAAAAAAGCAAGGTTATATTTAGTAATAAAGATGCCCAAATGTGATGCTTCCCCGATGCCATTCGTAGGAATGCTCTTAAGACAGTACACCTGCTCCTTAACTATAATGCTTGGCCAAAGAGAGTGAGAAATGTCTCCTGCTATTAAACATGACAGCTTCTTGCAATAAGGACTCTTATCTCCTTAATACCACCTTTTCCCACTTTGTCTTGCAGACCCCCTTCCTGTAGAAAAACTTGTCCTGAGTGATGGACTGAAGAAGAAGAAATATGGGTGGACAGGTCTCCAAACCTTACCCAAGCTCTGTGTCTCAACAACAAAGTCACAGGCTGTTCACTCTGCAGGCTGTAGGCTCTCCTTTGTCTTTGCAGAGGCCAGTGGTTAAACTGACAGTTCATCTAGGTTCCTGGCATCTTTGTCATTGTTTTCTTTTGTGCTGGCATAATTTCTCCTATTTGTTAATAATATTCCCAGCCGAGATGTCCCATAGGTTTAGCCTCACATGTCAACTCCTATCTTGGTACTGGCAGCATGGCGACGATGTTGAGAAGGATTCTGCATCGTATGTCCTGGTGGGTTCCCTGAAGCAGAAACGGACACAGGATTCCGATGCTCTGGGTTTATGGGGGGAGGAATTTCCCGAGAAAGGGAGCAAAGGAAGCCAGATGGTGCATGGAAGGAGTTACATGAAGATGGATTCTCAGCAGCAGCCTAGTTTCAGTGTGATCTACGGGGGGCCCGAGGCACATGACTCACATCTCAGAGTTGGTCCCTGGCCCCTTGTCGGTTGTTGGTGGTAAGCTATCTCAGATGAGGCACCTCTCATTTTGTTGAGGGCACTTCTCCGGAGATGAGGGCAGCTGTGAGCCTCTGGTAGGTGACATTCAAGGCAGCTGGGAGAAGGACAAGGATCCTTGCTGATGAAGAGGTTCTGGGTTGAACATCCCCAACATCTATCACTCTGTGTTCATGCTCCAAGAATGAGTGTTGTGATCAGTTAGCGATGTCTGCCATGGGCACAGGCACCATTTCTGTAGAGAAGTGTATAGAGGTCTCATGCTGTGAGAAGAGGAAGGGCTAAACTAGGTGCTGCTCCATGTCAAACTACTACAGAGTTCAGTCAGGAGGAAATTATATGGAAATTATAGAACGTGATTCATGTTATGGCCCAACCATTGCCTTCTAAATTGAGAACCAGCACTCCCTCTTTCCTGAGGACTAAGAAGTAGAAACTGAAGGCAAGACCTTTGGGTGCAAGCAACAGAATTCATCCTGGCTAACTTCAGTATGTTCAGAATATGGGAAAGAAATTGAAAGAACTTGAGGAATCAGAGAACAATCATAAGGCTGGCCAGGAATTTAGGGCTATTCCTCAATTGCAGAACGATATGGACAGCTCAGGATGGATTCACAACGCTCAGCTCCAGCCACTTTTGGTCTCTCTGTCTTTTTAATCAACTTTTGATCTTAGAAGATTTTCAGATTTACTGAAAAGTTGTAAGAACATTAGAAAGGGTTCCCATATCCAATCTCTTTATTGTTGACATGGCTATGGTGTATTTGTCACAACTAATGAACCAATATTGATAGCCTGCTGCTAACAAAACTCCATAGTTTATTCAAATTTCCTTATTTTTTACTTAACATTACTTTTTAAAAAGAGTTTATTTATTTGAGAGAGCAAGCACACACACAAGTGGGGTGGAGGGGCAGAGGGAGAAGCAGACTCTCCACTGAGCAGGGACCCCAAAGCGGGGATGGATCCCACAATCCAGAGATCATTACCTGAGCCAGAAGACAGATGCTTAACCCACTGAGCCACCTAGGTGCCCTTTACTTAACCATATTTTTACCAAATGACATTTTTTTGTCCCAGGATCCTATCTAGGACACTATATTACATTTAGTAGTATAAATCTTAGGCTCCTCTACGCTCTAAGATTTTCAGTCTTTCCTTGTTTTTGATGACTTTGATGGTTTGGAGGAATACTTTCGGTCTTGGAAGGTCTACTTCCGGTCAAGTATTCTGTAGCACATCTTACACTTTGTGTCTTTTCAAATTTTGGCCCAGTTTGAGTCCAGCACCTCCCTCCTTGGACCAACTGCCCACCGCCAGGGGCAAGGTGCAGGCAGACCTGCCCATGGGAGTGGAGGTAGGGGTGCGGGGGAGGGGGGTCTTTGTGAATCCCAGCCACCCAAGCCTCTGCCTGCAACCTGGTGATCTAATTAGGGTCCTCTCTCTGCAAAATTAGCTGACACGAATTACAACTCCCAGCAAGATGATTGCCTGTGTCCCAAATAGTAAAATAAGAAGCTGCACAGAACTGATGGCCAGGGTCAGGTAATTACGGAGAAAAAACCCGAGTTATTCTGACCAGAACCAAATATATGGCTTTTACAGACTTTATTCCGTGCCTAAGCTTTAAAAAAAGCCAGTACGCCCGAAATTCCTTCCCCATCACTAGGCATTTTGATTACTGTGTCAGGGCACATAGCAATTTTTGCCTGTAAACAAAATAGCAAACCCCCAAACGGTAGTTTCCTCCCGATTACAAGATACAATTAATTTGTTACTTCTTTTGTTTTTCTTCCCCACCTCCATCCTGAAGATTACAGAACAACGGATGTGCCAGACCCTTGGTTAAAAACGACTGAAGAAAATTCAGAAATTCAATTCATCTCTAAATAGGTCATTTGCACAGCAAACAGCTGTGGTGCTCGCTGAACTGAGCTGAACTCACTGAATTCATTGACTCTTGCCTTTATTTAGAAAACAAAGAATTTATCCGGGAAAGCAGTTAAACTCCAGCCTATTTCAAGAAACCTGTTGCTCTTTTGTAAGCCGGACTATTATTTGTTTGCATAGGATGGAAAGGTCAAGGAAGCTTAGACACTTGCCTCTTTGTGGCTACATCACATAGTCAAAAAGGAACCGTCTTGCTGGGTACGTCAGAGCAGAACAAGAGAGAGAAAATGATGATTCCCAAGTTCCCGATGACTCTTCTGGTCTCTAATACCCTGCAGAGAAAAAGGGAGGAAGGGCCAAGTTTTGAGGCCACTGTTGTTGTGGTTGTCTCTTTTCTTTAGCACAGTGTTTCCGAGGTTAATCCATGTTGTAGAGCTTGTGCTCCCTCCCTTTGTCCTGCCAAGTAGTATTTCATAGTGTTTATATACGACATTTTATTTATCCATGCATCCATTATGGACATTTGGGTCCTTCCTTCCTTCTTTCTCACTATGAAGAGGCTGCAGGGAACATTTGTGTATATGTTTTTAAGTGAACATGTTCATTTCCCTTGAATATATATCTAGGAGTTGATGTAGCGTAAGTCACACTGGACCTTTTAGATAATACCGTGTGGCAACTCTGGGCATCAGACTCTTGCCCCTCTCCAGGGTTTGTTGTGTTGTTGTAGTGGCTTTTCTGAATGGATCCTGTAAAGTCTGTATTCTCCATCGCGGATGGCCGTGACGTCTGTGTGCATTTAGCTTGGTGATAGTCTCATGATGGGACAGAGATTCCTTGAATGTCTAGAACCAGTGAGTCTCTCAAACTTTGCGGGGAGCTCTGTGTGTGTTTGGGGGGGCAGCCCTTCAACACTCAGACAGGCTGTTTACAGCTTTGCCTTAGCCTTCACTTCCTGCTTGTACAGAGCGTCAAGGTCAGTCGGAGGTGAGAGCACAAGGTCTCCTCAGTCTTTTCTGAGTGTGACACGGTGTGGGGCATGGCTACCATCCTACGCGTTTGTGTGGCTTTCTAGAAGCCCAGGAACATTGGAGCTTTTCAAAACCTCCCGTGGATCACTCATTCCCTCGCTATTTCTTTCTCGCTTCTTGGCTGGCCTATCGCTCCGTGCGCCATTCAGTAGCATTCCACCATTTTTGCTGACATTCCCCCTGCTCCAGTGCACCTTTGTGGTAATGGCACCACAAAGTCTTGGGACCTCATTGTCGAATGTTAGATTTTTTTTTTTTTTTTTTGGTCATGGTCTAGATTTTGGTCTTCCATCTTGCTATCTTTCTGTTTACATGGAGTTTCAAATAATGAGAAAACCTACCATCAAAACAACATGTACCAAACTATCTCTCAGTTTTGGGTTCAGAAATCAGATCACTGTAATCTGTAATCATGGGAAAAAACCATCATATGCCAGAGAATCAGGGGACTAATGGCTTCTCCAAATAAGCTGGGAGGTTCCTCCAGAGCTTTTACAGGGCAAAGGGCATAAGTAACAGGGCAAAGAAGAAAGACAGCAGTTGATTTTGTGTCCCAACAAAAAGGCTCTACATCCAGCCTGCTTCTGCCTCCCCGCTAGATCTCCATCGGAGATGAACAGCAGCTTCCTCTGCAATCTCAGCGGGGGTGACATACTGCGCCCTTACCTTGGCCTCATTTAAGTCCTAGGCTTAAGTTCCCTAGTTGACATTTGCACAAGACCCAACTCACTACCCACCTCTGTCCCTTGCCTCTGGGCCTACCAGGCTCCCACTGTCTGGGAAATCAGCCTTGCGGGGAAGCCATTCTCTTTCCTGTTTAGGAACAGCTAGCAGAGAAGCTGTTAACAGCCAGGCCAGAGCCAGAGCTCTCTCCTAAATGTTGCCCCACAGTGCTGCCCCTGTAAGTTTTGATGGAAAGATGATTCAGCTCAGACAAGGTGAGTGCAGGCGGAAGATGTCCCCTTGGGAGGAACAGCAGGGCAAGCCTGGGCAGCAGCCTGCTTCCTGGCCCTGGCTGTGACCCTGATTTGTAATGTCTCCTTCAGAAGCTTTCAAATCACATTAGGCTCTGGCCCTTGCTGACTTGATGAGCTATGTCAGAACTGCCAAGGGCGCTTCTGCTTGGCCTCACCAGGTGGCCCAAGGCCCCTGGGAGTCAATGTTTGCAGCCTCTAGGTGTTGTGTGGCCTGCTTTGCTCCCCGAGACTGAGCGCCCCCCCCCCCCACCGCCTTCCCAACTGTTTCCCTGCCCCCAGGTCCGAGGCATCCTGGAGCAGTTATCAGACAGGGGCTGGGGTGTTCAGCCAGTGATCTCAGCCCTGGCTTCATGTTCCCACCATTGGGGAAACATTAAAGAACACCAAGGCCTGAATCCCACTCTGGGCCAATTAAATCAGAGCCTTGGGAAGAGGTGAATTTTGGGCAAGGAGCCCGAGGCCGTGAACCGGAAAGTGACTTCCCCACTTTGCACAGCTAGTGGGTGGCCAGAGCCAAGACTGCTTTGGGCGTCCTGACCCCCGCCCCCCTTGCCCAGGGTTTTTGGTACTACCATTAGCCAGCATTGCTCTTGTCTTCTGTGTTGTTTCTGTACCTGCTGCTTCCCCATCCAGACTCTTGGACTCTCAAGACTTTTATCCTTAGATATGTTAATGGAGGTTTATGTGTTTCTGTTGGGTGGTTTTCTTTTTGTTTGTTTGTTTGTTGAGATTTCATTTATATGAGAGAGAGAGAGAGAGAATGAGCAGGTGGAGGGGCAGAGGGAGAGGGAGAAACAGGCTCCTGCTGAGCAGGGAGCCCAATGAGGGGCTCGATCCCAGGACCCTGAGATCATGACCTGAGCCGAAGGCAGACACTTAACTGACTGAGCCACCCAGGCGCCCCCACTCTTGGATATTTTTGAAAGCTTAATGGAAATTATGCCTTAGTTTGTGAGTAAATGCATGGGCTGCTACTTAGTAAATGTAAATTGTTTGGAAGAAGAAAGCTTTTAAAACTCAAGAGCTGATAGAAGAAAATTAATAAAAGTGTCACTGGTCAACCTTTTATACCTAAAAAAAAAAAAATAAAAAATAAAAAAAAATAAGGTGGAAAGTGCGGCACAAAACTGCCTGGACTGCGACCCTTGTGACTTGTCTAAATCCTAGCTGTCTCACCCTCGGGGGCTCTGGCCAGGGCAGCTGACACTGTCGGAAATGTCAAGGGCCCAGATGCAATGGATGATCGAGGTAAGGCCTCGCCAGCTGCCAAGATGCGGAGCTCTGCGCAAACCACCAGGAGAACGTAGTACATTCTCGAATGTCCTGTCCCAGGGTGGAGGCTGCTGGGCCCTGCAGGGGGACCCGACTGTTGGGCTCATCAGAGAAGAAATGTGGCGGAGTGAAGGGTCAAGAGCACAGGCACCCAAGGGCGTGAGAGGGCAAGGTCTTCAACGCAGTGAACCCGCTGGTGAACGGCCCATGCTCACCAGAGTGTTCACTCCTGTTTCTAAGAGAACAGGTGCAAAACGTAACGAAGAGAGAACAGAGTGGTTTTTTTCCCCATTTTCCCATGCTCCCTGCCCTGGACTGAAGAATGGACGGCAGCGATGTCCATGTCCGAATCCCCAGAACCTGTGAACTGTTGTGGACAATCCTGAGCTCCATTTAATTACAAGTGTCCTTCTAGGAGGGAGTCGGGAGGGTCTGGGTGGGACCGGAGATGTGACCAGGGAAGCAGAGGCCAGAGAGGAGATGGCCACAGACCAAGAAAGGCAGGCAGCTTCTCAAGGCTGCAGAAAGCCAGGAACGGGATTCTCCTTTAGAGATTCTGGAAAGAACCAGTCCTGTTCCTACCTAGACCTCGGCCCAGTGAGACTAATTTTGGACTTCTGACGAGAATGTTAGGAGAATTCCTGACACCATCATTATGCCTTTTATAGCTAAATGTGAGGGTTTTTGCTTAAAAAAAAAACAAAAACAAAAACAAAAAAAAAACAGAATACTGGACTATGGTCCACACCTGAAAGGTGGAAAAGGATACATGATGCAAAGAAAGTCTCTCTCCTCTGCAGCCTCCCAGCCACCCCAGACTTCTCCTTAGAAGGAACTGCAGTCAGTCTGTTTCTTGTGTGTTTCTTGCGAACACGGAAGCATGTTCGCACACAAAGGTACGCTGTGCGCGAATAGTAGCGTGTTATACACCGTATCGTGCCCTTTCTGTTCCTGCTTTGTGGTGTCGTGGAGCTAATCCTGTATCAAGGATTGAGTGTAGGGTGTGATTCTTGTTTGTAATGACAATGTCGATTTCCTTTGTATGTGCATCGTCATTTACACAACCTGTCATCTAGTGATACATTTAGGATGTTTGCGATTTCTTCCTAGTTCAGATGGCATGGTAGTGGGTAGCTTAGTGATATTGTACATTGTGTATGTGGGATGGCTCTCCCAAGGGGTGGCTGCATTTTTTTTTTTTAATTTGGCTGGATATGGCTGAGATGCCCACCTTCAAGATAGTAGCAATTCACGCTCCCAGCAACAGTGTTTGGAAGTGTGCATCTCCCAAGCCCTGGCGACACAGTGTGTCATCTGTTGATGTTCTCTAACAACTTGACAGGTGGGACTGGGAGACCTTGAGAGCTCTGGGGGTGGGTCTAGAAAGGACCTGGGTCTCTGGGCGAGGCACCAATGCCCCAGCCTGGGAGCCTCCTGCTCAGTGTCCCGGGAAGCTACACACCTACCTAGACCATGGGGGCCTCTGGATGCAGGCCATCACTCTCTCTTCCCCACTTGGCTTTCAGATCTCCTGGAGATGGGGGTGTGAGAGCCTGACTTCTCCAGCTCTTTCTGGACCATCATCCTTTATGGCTTGATAAAATTTAGGGCCTTGCAGCTGAGAAGCAAAGCCCAGGGCACTCAGGGACAGGACAACGGCAGTGAGCTGCTGTGTGTTCCTGTGAATCCTGGAATATAGAAGGACGAAGGCATGACTGCATTTTCAGGATGCATTAAAGCCCTGTCTTCTGATTGCCGAGCATTGGACACTTATCAAGCCTCTCCTAGTAATCTGAATAACAACTTTATATAAGGGAAGATCAACGAGCTACGCAGACCAAAAGCACCCCGGGTTGCCTTGAGGCTAGCCTTCTGACCCCTGACTTGCTTCCCTCCTGTCCTGTCCCCAGCAGGTTGATTTCGTGAGTACCGTCATCAGCTCATATTCGCACTTTGGTTAAAAGGCGTTAGTCTTCTTAGACCTCCTCTCTTACCAAAGAGTTCTTATTTGCCAAATAGTTCCCCATCTGTTATGCTGACATCGGAGTGTATATGGGGAGATGGAGTGCAGCTGCGGAGTCTGTTGGTGGGTATGGAGATAGGGAGGGGTGGGCAGAGGAGAAAAAGGAGTCTCGGGTCTTACCAGATACTTTGTCTCTGCAAAATATAGAGTGATGCTGTCGATGCAGATGGGGATGAAATCATGTAGTTCGGGCTACATTCCTTGTACATACTATTCTGCTCATCTTTTTTTCCTTTTTTTTTTTTTTTTGCTATTGCAAAAATTGCGTTATTTTGAAGTCCATCAGAAAAATGTCTGACCGAAGGATCAGCAATAGGAATGGGAAATCCATAAAGAGAAGCTTCAAATCCCCCATCTAAACTGGATCCTCCCCTCAGGCTTCCATCGTGGGTTGGTTGCCTGCTAGGATGTCCCTAAGAGCAAAGCTCAAAGGTCGCCAAGGGGCTGCTGAGCATATGGATCTCCCAGGCACCTTACAAATAGGATCAGAGCGAGGGGGAAGTCGTCTCTAAGAACAGATCCTGTTTTTAGGATTTTGGGGGGGGGGTCTGAGGTTCCTGTTAAAGAACACAGCTGGCAGGGGCCATGTTTAATTTCTTGATTGAAATTGGTAAAGGGAAAGAAGAGAGAGGTGTGATCTGCTTGAACAGTTATACATCGACTTTGTGATTCTTCCAGTTAAAAGTCCTGCCCATTGCTTGGCTTGTGTGAGCTGCTGCCTGGTTGGACAAAAAAGGGACAGCAGATTGCATGTGACTCTAAAAGTCATCTTTGAAGAAATAAAAATCGATCCACTCTTGATGCCTCGATGGGAAGTGAATGGGTCATATTGTTCACCTTCTCCCCAACCATGGAATGCTTATCTGAGTTATCAGAGACAGCATTTCTGCTCCTCAAATTTTGTTCCAAGTGAACAATGAAATTAATTTTCAGGAGACCTTTGTGTTCATGACAGCCTAGTGTCACGGTTCAATGTACGGAATGAGGAGGGAGCAGGGCACGTTGAAACGTACCAATCCCATGTGCTTTGGTGAGTGCTGTGAAGTGTGTAAACCTGGCGATTCACAGACCTGTACCCCTGGGGATAAAAATACATGTTTATAAAAAATTAAAAATTAAAAAAAACCCAAAAAAACAAAAAAACAAAAAAAACATACCAATCCCATTCGATCAACACTGTCAACCCAATGCCCTTCTTGGCTCATTAAAAATGCATGAGCACAGGCACCTTGTGGCTCAGTCAGTTAAGCGTCTGCCTTCAGCTCAGCTCATGATCCCAGCATCCTGGGATCTAGCCCTGCATCGGGCTCCCTGCTCAGCAGGGAATCTGCTTCTCCTTCTGCTCCTCCCCCATTCATGCTCTCTTGCTTTCTCTCTCAAAGGAATAAGTAAAATCTTGAAAAAAAATGTGTGAAAAAACAGTTAGGCTATGCACAAAATAAATATAAATGGCAAATAGAGAAGAGTTCATCTCTCTAGGTCTCCAAGTGTGAGCATCGAAACAACACGAAGATTCTTCTTTTTTGTCTCCTGATCATTTTTGTCTCCAAATTATGGAAGCTATTTAAAAATAATTTCCAATATTGGTGACATGGAAAAATAATTATTAAAATATTACCACAAATAATATCAGTGAACACCATGGTGCTTCTTATGAGCTAGGACTTTTAAAAAACACTTTACAAACAAAAACTCACTTAACTCTCACTGAAACTCTATGAGATGGGTAGTGTTATTATTTCAATTATAAGGTTAAAGAGACTGAGGCATGGAGAGGTTAAGTGACCTGCCTAAGGTCACAGAACTAAGAAGTGGGAGCCAGAGACATCTACTAGAACCTTCAGAGACACCCAACTTCTTAAAAAATTTTTTATTGTGTTATATTAGTTACCATACATCATTAGTTTTTGATGTAGTGTCCCAAGATTGATTATTTACATATAACACCCAGTGCTCCATGCAATATGTGCCCTCCTTAATACCCACCACCAGGCTCACTCATCCTCCTACCCCTTTCTCCTCTAAAACCCTCAGTTTGTTTCTTGTTGTCCACAGTCTCTCATGGTTCTTCTCCCCCTCCAATTTTACCCCTCCTTGACTTTTCCCTTCCTTCTCCTAATGTCCTCCATGTTATTCCTTATGTTCCACAAGTAAGTGAAACCACACGACAAATGACTTTCTTTGCTTATTTCATTCAGCATAATCTCCTTCAGTCCCATCCATGTTGATGCAAAATCTGGGGATTCATCCTTTCTGACGGTTGAGTAATATTCCATTGTATATATGGGCCACATCTTCTTTATTCATTCGTCCATTGAAGGGTATCTCGGCTCTTTCCACAGTTTGGTTATTGTGGACATTACTGCTATGAACACTGGGAATACATATGGCCCTTCTTTTCACCAAGTAAATGTTTAAAAAGAAAAACAAAGGGCATCATGTTGCCTGACTTCAAGCTTTATTACAAAGCTGTGATCACCAAGACAGCATAGTACTGGCACAAAAATAGACACATAGACCAATGGAAGAGAGTAGAGAGCCCAGATATGGACCCTCAACTTCATGGTCAATTAATCTTCAACAAAGCAGGAAAAAATATCCACTGGAAAAAAGACTGTCTCTTCAATAAATGGTATTAGGAAAATTGGAGAACCATGTATAGAAGAATGAAACTCAATCATTCTTTTAAACCATACACAAAGATAAACTCAAAATGTTTGAAAGACCTCAATGTGGGACAGGAATCCATCAAAATCCTAGATAAGAACATAGGCAGTAATGCCTGCGACATTGGCCACAGCAACTTCTTTCAAGACATGTCTCCAAAGGCAAGGGAAACAAAAACGAAAATGAACTTTTGGGACTTCAGCAAGATAAAAAAGCTTCTGCACAGCAAAGGAAACAGTCAAAGAGGCAACCCACAGAATGGGAGAACATATTCGCAAATGGCACTACAGAAAAAGGACTGATATCCAAGATCTATAAAGAACTCCTCAAACTGAGCACACACAAAACAGATAATCACGTCAAAAAATGGGCAGAAGACATGAACAGACACTTCTCCAAAGAAGACATACAAATGGCTAACAGACACATGAAAAAATGTTCATCATCATTAGCCATCAGGGAGATTCAAATCAAAACCACATTGAGATAATACCTTACACCAGTTAGAATGGCCAAAATCAACAAGACAGGAAACAACATGTGTTGGAGAGGATGTGGAGAAAGGGGAACCCTCTTACACTGTTGGTAGGAATGCAAGTAAGTGCAGCCACTTTGGAAAACAGTGTGGAGATTCCTCAAAAAATTAAAAATAGAGCTACCCTTTGACCCAGCAATTGCACTACTAGGTATTTACCCCAATGATGCAGATGTTGTGAAAAGAAGGGCCCCCAACTTTCAACTGCAAAGTCTGAAACTTTGCGGAGAACCCATCTGGGGAGGTGTCACTGCCTGGATGTCTCCCAAAGCTGGAGAGGTCAGGGAAGGAGAATTTTGTTGGGAGTCAGCAACACCACTCCCCATTCTATGGCCTTGGGCGTGTTATGCAACTTCTCTGGGTTTTGATTTCTTTACCTGAACAACAGCAATGATGTTTCTTACCCCAAGGAGTATCAAAAAGATGGGATATAGTAATCTGGGTATACGAAAACCCTCTGTTTATTCTAGAATCCTAGGCAAGTTGTTGGAGCTGAAACTCCACCCCCTGCTCATCTGGGACTCTGTTAATTATGCAAGTGAGCCTGTGTGTTTGATGAAGAAAGATCTCAAAGGTCCATTTAACCTGTCAAAATCACAAGACTAAGTAAACTTTGGCAAACTGTCCCTAAAATGCTTTAACATACGCTCAGTTTTTGTGTGAGCAGCTCCCATCCGTCTCTAGGAGCCCATCCAGTTTTAACATGCTTTGATTCTATTTTTTCTGAGTTTATTATTATCAAGAGGATTCTATGAAAAGCAAGTAACTCTTAAAGCCACACTGTATCAGATGAATTTTCCTTTTGATGGGCTTCCTTGCATATATAAAGTGACTCCTTCCAGACGGACAACTTTGCTTTTTAAGCACCTGAATTTTTGCCCGAGAAGAGAATCTGACTAACAGCTGTGCCATTTCCAACCACTTTAAACAAGGGAAGGTTGCCCATTGTAGGCGCTGTCTCCTGCATTGGAAGAGATGCCTGGTAATGATGGCATCTCGTAGCCTACAGAATGGTTTAGCCTACAGAATGAGCACATTATGTCATTATGATCTACACGCCACCTATTGTCAACAAAATTGAGAGATGACTTAGGATGAACTACACATTTATCCTGCATTGTTAAAGAGGAACTGGAAGGTCAAATGTCCTTGGTGATTCTTAGGCTGTTGGGAGTCATGGAATTTTTGGGAATCTGATAAAGACTAGGAAGACTTGAGAAAAATCATGTATGTGTGTCTACAAGTATATGGAAAGGTTTGTGTGCAATTTCAGGGGCCCTTAGATTAAGAATCACAGAGAGAGAGAAAGAGAGACGAGAGAGATAGAAATACATTAAAACGTCAACTAATGTGTCTTCTTTGTTCAACCCTTAAATTTAGTCTTGGACTTTAAGGCACGTGCAGGACTGGCTACAGAGTTTGCAGGACTGAGTGCCAAATGAAAATACAGGGGCTTCCTGTCAAAAACTTACTAAGGATTTTGAGACTGCAGCAGCAGACCATTAAACCAAGTGTAAGGCCCTTGTTCACGGCTAGTGCACCCGTGAAGCTGGCCCAGGGCACGAGAGGCAAAGAGACTCTTTGGGCTCTCCTGGTCTGGCTTTGAAACCATAGCCTTGTAAAATGTAATACCCTGCACTGAGAAACATTTGGTGAGCTTGGTATTATAATTTTCTTTAAACTTTAATATGGTCTTCCTATGTATTGTGGATGCAAAAAATCCAGCGAGAGCCAATCTGTTTCCCCACTGATGCGAACGCTGAACTGTTCGTAAGAGATCCATGAGCACGGTCCACAGCTGATAACTGGGGACAGATTAGCAGCAAACAGTTTTTGGCAGTGTGTGATTCTACAAGGCCAGCTGCCCTGGGCTAGCTGAGATGCGTCACCTTTAAATTCGGATGCTTATAAAATGTGACCGTTTAACAGTTCTACATTGATCAGACTATCACAAACACATGCTATAAAGCAAATTCACATTTCCCAACGACCGGTATGAGAAAACAGCTCTCCCTTAACCTACTGCCTTTTACTTCCCGTCCTTTCCAGGACGTTCAGCTCAAGTTGTTTCTTGTGGCGTGGACCACCATTTTTTTCTGGATAAGATGCCTGTCTGCAATTTTTGGCTTTATCAGTTTTCTTCATTATCTGTTGACTTCTGGAAGTAGGCATTTGTCATTTGTACAGGCATGGTGTTTTCGGAAGACTTCTCGTCTGTTGGGCATTTCCTGCATTCCCAAGATAGAAGCCATAAGAATCGCATTCTCAGGCTGCCTGACAGCTGGGTGCAGGAATGTAATTTAGACGTCATCAATCATATGCACCTGCTCAAATTTTGATTCGGAAGTGAGCACATGAGGAAAAAGACGTGCAGAGGAAAGAGTCTTCTGGCGTCCATGGACGTGTAGGTCTGGTTTTGGGGAGGCCAAACCGGCAGGGGCTTGGACACATGGTTCAGGGTGTCAGTGGTGTGATGTTCTGGCTGCAGCTTGGGTGCTGGGTCTTGGAGAATGGAGCGCCCGCCTGGACAGTCTGTAGTATGGCAGACATGGCTTCCAGGGGTTCTGGAGTTCACCTGCTATATCCTCGGATAACCTCATTTCCTGCTTCAACAAGCCAGAGTGAAGCCCGTGCTTTGCATCTAGGAGCCTTGACTTACACACTCTGTGGATGAAATGGCTCTCTGAGTCTGTTCCCCAACTCCCATTATGTTCCCATCATCATTTTTGGTTAAATCAGTCTTCAGCATTTACATTATTAGGACCTTGTAAATATTACTTACTACTGAGCCAATTTGCATATGATGTGAGATAGGATGTTAAAAAGCCCGCCCCCTTTTCTTCTCCAAATTTAGGCTACATCTGCAAGGCAGTGAATAATAATGATTCCCACTTTTCAAAATGGGGCATGGGGTCCCCTAAGTAGGAATTATAATGGAGAATCGAGTAACTGAATTTTGCCCTTAGCTGACACCCTGCTCTAGTCCATGAAAAGGGGCTGTAGAAACCTAGGAAGTTGGGAATTAAATGAGTATTTTGGGGGCAAGCCTTCAGAATGTTGAGAACTGTAACACCAGCAGTCACCCAGCCCCATCCCACACCAACACATATGGGAGTGATGGGTGGTACTTTTCCCCTCACTGCAGCCTAGAGAAGGAGCTTCTGTGGGTCCCCTCAGAGCCTGTTCCGAGGCTCCAAGATCTTGAGGGCACGTATTAGTGTCTGAAACACTCCTGAAAAATCTGAAGATGCGACCTTGTGGTTTTGGTGGTAGGGACAAAAAAGGTGACATCATTGAGGATTCCCTGCACTCCCAGAGTTTGTCAGAACAAAAGCAGAAGGACATGTCACTTGGGTCAGATGGCCCACACAAGAGAGGTCACCTACGTCCAAGAGGAAGAGCATTTTGATCCTGAAAGCGGGTAGACCACTGGATTCCCAGGAGCTGAAGGGGAAACAGTAGGTGGCCAGCCAGGGAAAGTCATTTGCCTCTGTCAAGAGAATTACAGATGAGAAATTCCCAAGAATTATTGGGGTGAGGATATCTCTGCTCTCAACCAAAGTGTCCCATAAAGGAAGGCATCATCTCTAAATGCACACCCAGCTCAGAAATAGCTTTGCCATCTCATGATAGCACCCATCACAATGAAAGGAGGGGAGACCTTCTTATCCTCTTATCTCTCTCTTCTTCCGCTTGTTCCCACCCTGAAAAGGCTAGAACTCTTGCTTAGCAAACTGAAAACAGAGAGGTGAAGCCTAAGCCTGGGGTGTCCCCCCTCCGTGACAGTCAACCTATCATAGACCCGAATAGTCAACGGGACATAGCTTTCAATTTAAGTGACTGCCATACCATTAGATAGGTCTGGAAATTTCAATTACTGAAATGAAACGTTTTTATGACTACAGATGACCAGAAAGCTTGTATATCACTTAATAGGGACACCTTTCTCCAAACACATACAAATCAGAGGACTAGCTCTAGATTTCATTTAAATGGTGGGACAGAAACTAGCTTCTGTAGAGTGGATTTAAGTAAGGGGTGGGGGAGGAAGAATAAAGTGGGGTTTGTTTTCAGATGCGATACCAGAAACCAAGAGTGACGGCGTGGGGAGAAGCACCCAGAAGCAGGAGAAGCCCATGTAAAGGTGTGTTAGCTAAGTCATTGGGGTAGCAAGGGTGACTTAATTCTTCCAGCGCTTCTGAATCGTGTACAAAATGGCGCCCAGAATTGGTTGTCAAGTGCATGGAAAGCAATGTCACTCATCTATCAGCCCTTGTTGTCCATCAAAAGTTGTACTTTAGGGTTGCTGCTATTTTATTTTATTTTTTTAAAAATACTTATTTACTTGACACACAGAGAGAGGCTCTGTGTTGGACACTATGCTGGGTGTGGAGCCTACTTAAAATTAAAAATTAAAAAATAATATTCTGGAGTGCCTGGGTGGCTCAGTCATTAAGCAAGTGCCTTCAGCTCAGGCCATGATCCCAGGGTCCTGGGATCGAGCCCCATCGGGCTCCCTGCTCTGTGGGAAGCCTGCTTCTCCTCTCCCACTCTCGGTGCTTGTGTTTCCTCTCTCAGCATCTCTCTCTCTGTCAAATAAATAAAATCTTTTAAAAAATAATATTCTGTTTCCAACAGTATCTCTAGAACTTGGGGTTTTTAAAATCCTTAGTTTGTTGTGTTATTTGTCTTTAATGTCGAGGGCTTTCCTGGAATATCAGGTAACATTCAGCTTTCTATTCATATTTGAGTGAGGTAATGCAAAACTGAATGGAAATTTCTGTGATTTTTGATAGGCAGTTTTCGCCAGAGAATCGGGGAACAGCGAGGCAGTTTTTTCAGTTGGGGATCCCAAAATGTCAACGTCTGGAGGTCTTTATTCTGGTGTTTTTCAGACACTCAAGAGGAAAGCGTAATTGCCGACCAGAGTTCTGAGTGGGGGAGGGTACAAGGATTTCCCCCGCTTTGTAAATAAACTTTCACTTAATTCTCATATTTTTAACTGTGTTTCTCCATCTGCCTCCTGCTTGCTCGAGTTGACAGCCTCTTCAGTTCAGTGTCTCTACAGAACAAGTTTCCTGTATCCATTCTAAGTGATAAGTGTGGGAAAATAGAGACGCAGCTATCCTGTGTGTACTTTTGGACTGTCCTCCTCTTTTGGACTTGAGACTTTCACTCTGTGTCTTTGGGGGTCTCCATTTCCTGGGCTTCACCATGGCTCATGAGATGGGGTTGGCTTACTTCTCTGTACGTCTTCTGGAGCTTTGGTAGCTGTACTCATTGCTTAACTCCCTCCTTCTACTTTGTAATCTATTATCTGGGCTCTTGCCCCATTCTTTTTAATCTTTGTGGTTTACAATTAAAATTTTTCCTTTACTGCCATTTTTGGAGTTTTGGAAACAAGAGAAGAATCATCTGCAAGGTTAAACTGTGTAACTAAAGGTTACAACTATTGACTTAAAAAACCATTCGCCTTATTAGAGAAATGTCATTCTTGCTTGTGATTCGTTGACTAGGATTCATCACACCCCATTTCATAGAAACTGGCCATCTTTATTCAAATGTTGGGCCAAACTTGCAAAGTAAGTCATTTAAGTGACCAAACAAATGGTATGACATTTGCAGTAACAGAACCTGCCCTAGTTAGCTGTCTGCCCTAAGGGTTTTTGAATTTTGTCTTGTGTAGATGAGTTTCCCTCCTCTTTATCCTCAGTCCAAAATGTCCATAGTTTTCAAGGATATAGGATATATCTAGGATATCTATTTTCCCTCCCACCTCCAACCCCAGGTTCGTAGTATGTCAACATCGTGATGTATGTGCGGGAAACACTTTGTGGCACTAACTGTTAATTTCCTACCCAACATGTGGCCTCTACATCTCTACCAACAGAACCTCAATTTTGTTTCAGACAGCAATTATATAAAATTAAATCTCCATCTCCCAGTCTCCTTTACAGATAAGAGATTTCTGATGGATAGAATGCGAATGGGTGGGACTCGTACAAAAGCTATTCAAAATGGAGATCACTCAGCTGGCATGACCTTGACCTCGGCCATTTCCCTGATTCTTGCCTCCACCATGGACAGGGTGCTAAGGCTGGAGTTGCCATCTTGCATCCATTAGTTGACCCACAGGAGATCAGTCATAAAATAAGGATGATTAACAGTAGGGTGGAGGGAGGCTGGGTCTCTGATGGCATTGTGGGGGTCGCCATGTTAGATCTGATGGATTCAGGAATTTCTTGTTATGTGAGAAAACAAAACCTCTAATATATTAAAACTTCTATTTAGTCACATTTTCTGGTTTTTTTGCCACTGAATGCAGCCCACACAGATGCCAGCTTTCTTTGTTAGTAGGAATCTGTGCTCAGTTATATGTTCAGAGAGCGTGATATAGAAGTGGTGGTTTATCATGACCTGGCAGATGCTGCTGGTGCCCCAGATGCCACCCTCGGGGCTTGCCATTTCTCTGTAGAGCAGCCTGATTTCCATCTGGCTAGCACCTACACCTTTGCCTGAGGGCTTCCTCCAGCCACTGGAGCCTGTTCTGTTTATACCTGGGACAGTCTGGAAGGATGTTCCAGGGAATTAATGTCCCCTCATTCTCACCATTTGGGAGCATCCTCCAATGAGTGGCTGATGGGGTTGGTGTATAAATACCCCAGCTCCCTTGCCCCTCAGGTGAGATCATTCTGAACCAGTTTCCACACCAGCTCCCAGGAAGCCCATGGATTTCAGATTTGAGCCTCAGTAGTAACTGTCTTGGTAGCATGTACATTTGTGCCTTCCTTCCCTTCACTGTCTCACTTCCACACTCTCCTATTGGGGTCTTCGGGATCACCTCACAAAAAAACTACCTGCACTAGAATCTCTGTCTTGATGTTTGCTCGTGGGGGAACCCAAACCAAGGAAATGGAATTTTACATGGGTTGTTTTGAGGTCATGAAAGTTAAAGAGGCCCAGAAGTATTTGTGGGCCCTTTGCCTAAAACTAAATCAGTCTTTGCAGAACGATGTTAGGTGATGGTGCCTAACCCAACATCAAAGGGTGTCTGGTTGTCAGTCTTTTCTTGGTGATTATTTTCCTCTTCTACAGCTCTCTGTGATCTAGACCTCCACGTGGCAGGCTAGGAAGGAGGAAACAGGATGAGACTCAGCTCGGCAGACATGTTGATGGGGGTTGCTGTGGACAGCCAATAGGTTGGCCATGAAAGATGAATGGGAAGGACATCAACCCCAGCTCTAGTTGACAGCTGGATAAAAATGTTTATAAGCTCTGGTGAGTTAAATGGCATTTACCTTAGGTAACTGGTTTCTTCCTTCTCTGGTTCTCTTACGTACTGAGGGTCATCTCAGGAGATAAGTACAAGGGCACCAAGCAGCCAGTGCAATAATCTGCATCTCTTACAATAATTGCACTTCTTACAATAAGAAGAATAATTGCATTTCTTACAATAAGAAGCATATTTGAGGGATGCCTGGGTGGCTCAGTTGGTTAAGCATCGGGCTTCAGCTCAGCTTATGATCTTAGGGTCCTGGAATTGAGCCCTGTGTCAGGCTCTTCACTCAGCAGGGAGTCTGATTCTTCCTCTGCCCTTCCCCCTGCTTGTGCTCTCTCTCCCTCTTTCAAAGAAATAGATAAAATCTTAAAACATATTTTTTAAAAAAGAAGTATATTTGAGGAACAGGGCTAGATCACATGTTCCTAATTTTCAAGAAAAAGCCTTGAATTTTTTTTTTAATTTGAGACTTTTTTTAAACGATTTTGTTTATTTATTTGTGTGTGAGAGAGAGAGCACACGCAAGGGGAGCAATAGGCAGAGGGAGAAGCAGGCTCTCCACTGAGCAAGGAGCCTGACGTGGGACTTGATCCTAGGACCCTGGGACCATGACCTGAGCTGAAGGCAGACACTTAACTGACTGAGCTACCCAGGTGTCCCAAAAAGCCCAATTTAAGTATTCTGTCTCACTGACAAAGCTGGGTTCAGAACCTAGTGAGAACCCAAGTTTTAGGATCAAATGTAATCTAACCTGTAACTGGTCTAGAATATTCCATACTGTATGAAGACACACTTGTTCCCTTAGATCGGGGATCAACAAAGTACTGCCCATGAACCAAATTGGACCCAGCTCCTATTTTTGTAAAGTTTCACTGGAACACCGTTATGCCCATTTGTTTACATAGTGTCCGTGACCGACATTTTTGTTTGTTTGTTTTGGTTTGGTTTTTTGCCCCACAGTGATATAGCTGAATAGTTGTGACAGAGACAGTATGGCCAGCAAAGTTTACATATTACCCTCTGGACTTTACAGAAGAAGTTTGCTAACCCCTGCCTTAACAACCACCAAGAATCCCACCCAAATCTGTGCATTTAGGAAAAACTTCCTCTGCCTTACCCCATCCCCATCCCGCCATGAGCTCCGTTTCAGTTCCTGGAAACTTTAACACTCATATGAGTCAACTGGCAATCAGTTGTTGGAAATACAGCTTCTGATCCAGTACCTCTAGGATGGGGCCAAGACTACATTTCCCAGGCTCCTGGGGCATTCAATGCTGCTAGTCAGAGGACCGTACTTCAAGGAGGAAGGTTCTAGAAGAGTGGCTTCTCCTCCCTGGAACAGCAACTTCTTACCAGTGTTCCTCATTGTTTAGCATTGTCAGGCTGACCCTCCCTGATCCTCTTCCTTCCCTGACACAGACCCCCCCATCTCCCCTTCCACACCCCAAATACAGGAGTGTGGAGTCACTGTCTCCTTTTCAGCGAGTTCTGGTCTTCTCATCTGAGGAGCATTTCAAGAGTTAACGAGCTATGAAACCAACAGCCGGAGAGATGCCAGAACTCTAATTAGTCTCCCTTTTTATATTTAGTTTGCTATTAGATAATGCTCAACACCTGTTCACCAGACAAATCTGTTTTTAATCTCTTCCATTTCACTTTCTTGGACATGTGGCTACACAGACATGTTGCACTGCATGAGAAATGGGGCAAAAGCCAAACAAAATAGCCATTTCTTTGGAATTAGAAGCATGACAAGGGACTAGAAACAACGGCTGCCTGGTTTGGACCAAGCGTGAGGCACTAGTAGGGGAGGCAGCTCTGCGACTGGGAGGTGCAACCTAGACCTCAGGTGTCCAACCGCTGTCCTTCCCTTGACTTCCAGCCCCTACACATCTTTGAAAAGTGTTTGCCACCCTCCCCTGAAAAAGGGAGGAGATTACCAGGAAACTCTCCTCTGTGGGGCTTTCATCAGACAGCCAGCAGACGGCTTTTACAGAATGATCTAAACAGTTCTAATTTTGATTTGATTATTTCCTTTGTGTGAAGTTGCCCCAAATAAGCAGTTTCAGCCTTATGGATCCCGAGACATTTTCTTAGATGCTGCAAGCAAACTGGCAATGCTGAATCAGTTGAAACCTTTCTTTTCTTGGCCCATCCTTCTTAAGGGTCCATGTGTGTTCTAGAAGTGGAGATCACCTCTCCCATGGGGTCAGCAGGATTGGCCGTTTGTACACACAGGTGCCACTTTAACCCAGTTTCCTTGCAAAATAACCCCTGACTCAGTCCCATCAAGTGGTAGAGAAACGTTTGTCTAGCTGGGAAGCATTGTCCTTTTGAAGAAGTCTTACCAACCATCGAGCTCCTCTAGGCCCAAGAAATGTCTTTCCTGATGCGTATGTCAGAGTCTATGCAAAAGTTCAGGTAACTGGGGTGCCTGGGTGGCTCAGTGGGTCAAGCCGCTGTCTTCGGTTCAGGTCATGATCTCAGGGTCCTGGGATTGAGCCCCTCATTGGGCTCTCTGCTCAGCAGGGAGCCTGCTTCGCCCCTCTCTGCCTGCCTCTCTGCCTCCTTGTGATCTCTCTCTCTCTGTGTCAAATAAATAAATAAAATCTTAAAAAAAAAAAAAGTTCAGATAACGCATTCCCTTCTAACTGCTCAGAACTCATTCATCAGCATTAAAAGTTTTTGGCACAAGCTGAACATTACATAATCATGATGTCAGTACAGAGGCTCTTAGCATCTTGTCACTGTTCATGGCAAGCCATCCCCAGTGTTGTCATATCATTGATATCTCCAGAAGATAACCCGAAGCTGTCTACTGGCTATGTAATTCGCCAGACATTAATAAAGACGGGAATGATCAGAAAACAGGACAAAGCAGTGACCACCACAAACACTTTTTTTTGGTCCTTGGGCTTTATCATGTGTTTGGCAGTGGCTAGACCTGACTGACGGAGGTGGGACACAAACCCATGCATCATGCAACACCCACAGATGGACGGCGAAAGGGGGTCGGTGGGAAACAGGTAGGAGACCCTCGGGGAGTAATAGCGATGGAGAGAAATTGCATGGGGTGACATAAGAAATCATAAGACAATGTCTTCTTTGAAATAATGAGGACAGAGAATGTGAAGAGAGGGCTTGGTTCAGAAATTTCCTTCTTTCCAAAAGCCGCCCTAAGGCCAAAGTCCCCGAGAGAGTCTAACACAGTGCAGAGACACTAAACTGGATACGAACAGGAAGTCGTAGTAGGTCTTTTTTTTTTTTTTTGGATTGTCATGTTAGCATACTTCCTTAAATGGGGACTTTCCTGTCCTGACCCTCCTGAAACACTGAACAACTTGTTATTCACTTACAAAATGAAAATGAGGTGTCGGGGGACTACATCAGAGCTGGGCGGGTTTTACTTTATTTTAATTTTTTAACATCATGTTTCAGACAGAGGTGAGGCACTGCCCAAATGCTGTCTGGGGGGCTCACACCTGAGCATGCAGAGTCGTGCAGCCGCAGATGGGAACTCCAAGCTCAGGGGGGCTGTAGAAACATGGCAGACGACAAGCCGGTGCCTTGAGTCGGAGTTGGGATTCATTACCAATAGGGAGACAAAGCATTTCTGTTCTCCGGGTGACAACCATGAGAGAGGAAAGTGCTGGATCCTGAAATGGCTCCAGGTCAGGGCGTTGGGTGGGGTCCACACCTGAGCCCAGTGCCCCAGTGCCTGGCCCTTGACTCCTCGCTGTTGTCCCGTGTTCCACATCATTCTGTGCTGGGATGGTAGGTGACGCCCAGATGGCAGCCGCGTCACAGGACTCCCCCAGGACCTCTCCCATTCACTCTTTTGACCCCTGGACCTTCTCTGCAGCTTCTCTGAGCCTTTGGCCCCTGAATCTGCCCTCCAGTTTATGATGCCTGCTTCTGGCCTTCCTCTTCCCCCTTCTGGGCCACCAGCCTTGGCTCCCTACAGACAAGATACACCCCCCCAGCAGAAACCCTCAGCTGCAGCCCCAAGACCCCTCTCTGGGAAAGCTGGGACCTCTCCTGGGGGCCAGGGAGTCAGGATCCAGGGGCTGAAAGAGGCAAGGGATCTCTCCGGAACCAGGCAAGTCAAGCTTCTTAGCTACTCTGATTGCGACATTTTCTAGCACGATAACATGAAGCGATTGGTTCTTAACCCTGGGACCTCTCTGTAGGTTGTTCTCAGTTTATGGGATTATGTCTTGGCCACATGGTAAATCTGCATTAGTTCATTCCATAGGGTGGGTTCAGTGGTCCTCAGCAAGGTTATTTGTTTGCTTTTTGAAATCCTACCACCCTGGGGTTAAGATATTATAAAGAATAGGTCTGTACCCTAGGAAGTGAACCTGTAGCCCATTTCCCCGTATGTTCACGGCATCTTAACCAAGCACGTTTGTATCATGGACTTTAGACTCAACTGGTCTGTTCCTCAGGGTTCTTCAGAGAAACAGAATCGATAGGATGTATGTATGGATATCCTAAGAGATATAGAGGTTTCTTATAAGGAATTGGCTCACGTGATTAGGAGGTTGCGAAGTCCAAGCGGGGGACCCAGGAGCTAAAGGTGGAGGTCCAGTCCAAGTCGAGGCGGATGGCGAGGACAATCGATGGCCCCAGCATTCAGATAGTCAGGCAGAGGGCTGCCTGGGTGAGGTAGTCAGTTAAACAGCGGCTCTAGGTTTCCGCTCAGGTCATGATTTCATGGTCCTGGAATGCAGCCCTGCGTGCAGCTCCTTGCTCAGCAAGAGAATCTCCTGCTTCAGATTCTCTCCTTCTCTTCTGCCCCTCCCCCTGCTTGTGCTTGCGCTCGCTCTCTCTCTCTCTCTCTCTCTCTCTCGCAAATAAATAAATCCTAAAAAAAAAAAAAAAAAAAGGCAGGCAGAGAGAATGAATCCTCCCTCCCTCAGTCTTTTTTCTGTTCAGGCCTCCAGTGGTTTGGATGAGACCATCCATACTGGGGAGGACACTGCTCTACGCATCACACCATTTCAAGCATTAATCTCACTCAGAAACACTCTCACAGACACACTCAGAATATTTGGCCAAATATCTGGGTTCCCATGGCCCAGGAAAATTGACACATACCATTCACCATCACGGATGGATGGAATCGTAAGGCATCCCCCCCTCCATTCTTCCAGGCTTCCCTGGAGCACGAAATCCACATTTAAAAATACATAAATACACCCTCAATATCCCCCATGTACAGAATCTTCCTTGAGAATTTTGCCAGGGAAGTTCTAGAGAGGTCTCTGGTTGGCTTGGTTTGGGTCAGGTACCCGCCCCTGAGAAACTCACTAGGTCCAAAGGGAGGGGACATCCGACTGGCCGGCGTGGAGCACCAGGTGGTCCCTGCAAAGAGGGAGGCAGAACTCCTACACGAGAGTATAGAACCCACTGGAATCCTTGGGCCTCTGAATTCTGAGAGTTTGGTGAACTTGAACGGAGACCTTGCATTTTTTTTTTTTTAAAGATTTTTTATTTATTTACTTGAGAGAGAGACAGTGAGAGAGAGCATGAGCGAGGAGAAGGTCAGAGGGAGAAGCAGACTCCCCATGGAGCTGGGAGCCCGATGCGGGACTTGATCCCGGGACTCCAGGATCATGACCTGAGCCGAAGGCAGTCGTCCAACCAACTGAGCCACCCAGGCGTCCCGAGACCTTGCATTTTGAACCATGCTTGAACTGAAATGGAATGTTTCTTTTAACCACAAACATAGGCCGGTAGTATTAGGAGTGCCCGCAACTTTGAAACAAGAGAAATCACAGGCATATTTGGTATCCCATTACAGTTAGGGCAGACGCCTCAAACCATCAGGAGTGCTCCTCACCACTCTAAAAGTGCCGGAATTAGTAGGTCTGTCCCCAGACCCTGTGAGCTAATGCATTGATAAAGACACAAGGATAGAACTCTATCAATGGATTATAATCTTTTTGGTAACTGTCTTTTGATATAATTAGTTCCCTTTGTAACCTTATGTGTCTTATTTTAGAAACTTTAAAACATTTTTTCTGAGGAGGGGTCCAGAGGCTTCGCCAGAGGGCAGGAGGCTGACGGAGTCCCATGGAGGGAAAGAGAGTCCCTGCCGGGAGGAGTCACGGGGCAGGTAAGACAGGGAGCAGATGCCTCCGTTCCCGTTGGCCGGATAGGAGCGTTCGTGCGTTGCTTTGATCCTCCCTGTCCTTGTAGAATAATCCATCTGCATCCACGTCTGGGCAAGGTACTGATCTCCATGCTGGTTGGATGCTGGTTGAATGAAGGCACCCTGCTCTCCTCAGACTGTGCCTGTGGACAGATGACTCAAAGTCCCTTCAGTATGGAAGCTCTTCTCCTTAGACAAGTATGTGCCCCCCTGGAGTCTTGCTGTCGGTGGTCACATCCGGCAAGGCAGGGTGCTCCTGGCCTCTGGTGGGTGGAGGTGAACATCCCGCCAAGCCCAGGACAGCCCCGCGGCAGTGAGCTCTCAGGGTCCCAGACATCAGGAGAGCTGACCCTGAGAAACCATTGCTGAATTTTAGGCCAAAATTTGTCACCAAGTCTTTCCTGGGCCATTTGCAAAGGCACGTGCTCAAACATCAGAAAAATATAATAGGACCAAAGCAGTGATGAACACCGCTGTCTCAAAAGAAGAGAGTTTAACAGGTTACCATTGGAAGCAGCAGCCCTCTTGACTAGAAGACATTTCTTAAAGGAAGGGAATGGGGGCTGAGGGAGGGAAGATGGGAAACGGAGATCATTTCTTCCTCTAGATTGTTCTCTTGAAGTTATTCATGCAGTTCCAGAGTTCTCTATGGTTTCAGCTTGAGTGCACGTTGGTACCTATCTATCTATCTATCATCTATCTATCTATCTATCTATTTTTAAAAAAAGATTTATTTGTTTATTTGAGAAAGAGAGAGTGAGCACCTGAGCAGGAGGAGGGACAAAGGGAGAGAAAAAGAGAATTGCAAGCAGTCTCTGTGCTCAGCACAGAGGCTGACACAACACTGGACTTGATTTCACAACCGTAAGATCATGACCTTGAGCCAAAATCAAGACTTGGACGTTTAACGGACTGAACCGTCCAGGCACCCCCATCTATCATCTCTCTATCAATCTCTTTTATCTATCATCATCATCATTATTATTATTTACCACCTGTGTATCATCTAACATCTGTCTATCATGTCAGGAACCAACTGCTGGAACTTTGGTAACAAGGAACGAGATACTTTCCCTTTGGGCCCAAACCAGTGGGCTCCTATTCCCATGGCCAGGGCAGCGTCCAGCTGTGGGTCTCAGACTCTCAGCTCCAGTGGCTGGAAGCACTGATGACTGTAAATCTATGCCATGAATGCTTCAGGGTTTGGGAGACCTTTTCTCCCTGATGTTAAGGATGGACCAGCACACACAGCCCCAGGCCTGGCCCTCCTCTGCTCTCTCCCAAACGGTGCTGATCACTCCCGGGGCAGAGGCAGCCAGGGGCCCCTTTCAGCTCATGTTAAAATAAAACAAATCAAAGTCAAAATCCGAGACGGATTCTGGGCATAGGACCTTTGCTGTCTTCCCTCATTTTCATTATCATGAAAGCAAAGTACGGCTCCTCTTATTTTCTCATATGCCCGGGGGAACCCTTGATGCTGATTTACTCTGACCTAATCAGGTAAACAAGAGAGGGGCGGGGGCCCACCTGGAAGCATTTGCAGGTGCCTGCCTCGTGTTCCTAGGGGCCCTTCAAGCGCCCTTCAAGCTGCGCCGGGTAACTACCTCCCACTGTTCAGGTGGGCTGACAGGTGACTCTTCTTCCTCTCAGGAGGTTATTCAGCCGACATGCTCTTTGGATTCTCAGAGGACTGAAGAGCATAGGGGCACCTGGGTGGGCGGAGGGGAGACCCGTGGACCATGAATGCATGAAGAAGAAGGACGTGTTAGCATTTCCACCATATGTCCCACTCTGCACTGATGTGTGGCCTGACATCTCTTGGGCCATGGAGTCAGGGCAAGGGCCCAAGGAGGTGAGTCAGGAAAGACAATGTGAGACTGTAGCATGTCCAGAGGGAGTTGGGGAGGGGGTTAGTCCTTCTCCCACAGCTCCAGGGTGGCTTCAGAGTCCTGGGTGTCTGGGGTCCCCTGCAGAATTGGCCAAGCTCTGGATGGGGTCAAAGAGGGCAGAACAGACATGAAGGAGGCCTGATATGAAATTGTTCATGAGCAGAAGTCAGACACCCCAAGGAGATCCCAGGGCAGGCCTGGGGTGCGGTTGCCTGTGTGCAGTCAAGTGGAAGATTTTGGAGGAAGCTCACTAGGAGTACATGGGCGTCTAGGACTGAGGACCATCTAGGACATGCATTTGCAGGATGGCTCATCCCATCTGGGCTGGCTGATAGGACTGCGGGACTCGCAGGGCCACTGAGCAGAGGAGGGTTCAGGTATAGAAGTCAACAGAGCCCAGAAAGCAGAATATGAACTAGGTGCTATCAGTACCAGTGTCTTAGCCTGTTAAGGTTGAAGGAAAAATACCACAGACTGAGTGGCTTATAAATAACAGAAATTTATTTCTCACAATTCTGTAGGCTGGAAAGCCCAAGATTAAGTTGCCAGTAGATTTGGTGTCTGATGAGAACCCAACTCCTTGTTCATGGATGGCCAACTTCTCTCTGTGTCCTCACACGGCAAAAGGGGTGAAGAGCTCTCTAGGGTCTCTGTTATAAGGGCACTAATCCCATCATAAGGGCTCCACCCTCATGATCTAATCACCTCCTGAAGCCCCACCTCCTAATGCCATCATATTAGGGGTTAAGATTTAGCAGACCGATGGACGTTCAGTCCATCAGCCATGGTTGATGGCCTCACTTTCCTCTGATGGGTTTTGCTTTGCTGTTGTCCCCAAACATTTGTATCCCCCTTAAATTGGGAAAGAAAGAGCATAGGTAAAAGAGTGGTGTGAGCTTTTTTGTTGAAAATGTGAGATGAATTTTGGGCTGTGGAATATAGTCAATTTTTGCACCTTTGAAGAGAAAAGACATTGGTGACCCCAGCAATTTATGGTCAACTTTAGACTGGAAACATCCTTTCACTTGTTTATTCATTCACCAGGCACTTATTTGTTGAGCATCTATTATATGTTGGGTCTGGGGATGCAGACATGAAGATGAAGGTGGTCCCTACCTTCAGAGGGTACACAGCCCATGGGCTGGACAGGTGCCTTTGGCTGAACTCAGATTGTAAATCCAACACACAAGATGCCTAGTTCCTTCATTCTACATTTGTCCTGTTTTATTTTCAGAGAAATCTGTGTGTTTTGGAGGTTGGGGGTCACACAGGGAATATGGCATGTATCACTCAATTTTGCTGGCTCAGTAAGACTTACAGTAGCAGAAGAACCCCCAAATGGCCAGGAGCAGGAGGTAGAATTAATGAATGCAGAATTTCTAGGTCAAGCCCAACTTCCATAGAGCAAAAGATTATGGAAAATTATTTTCATGGCTTCTCTGCCTATTTATTACCCTCATGCAGTGAGACTAAAGTTGTCAAGAGGTCACACACCATCTGCTACTCAGTCGCTTCTGTCATATCCTATGGTTGGTTTACTTTACAAAGAGCTACAGGACCTGAGCCCTCATCTGAGAACGTGTGCTCTGTGTTCTGTCTCTTCAGAGGCACAGGGCCGAGGAAAATTAAAGTAGTAAGGGGCATAATCTGAGCACTTTATTTAGTGCTGTTTTTGTTATTTTTTTTTTTTTAACCAGGGGACCATGGGCTTCTATCAAGGCAATTGTTGGCAAAATTTTAAGGGTAGGTGGGTATGTAAATTCAGGTGAAGAGAAGGTCTATGTATTCATCAGATTCTCTATCACCAGTGCCCATCACCTTTGAAAACAAAAACAAAGCTTTGGAACCACCAGACAGACAACGGAGCATCTTTCACTTCTCATATTTTCTTCTGTACAGCAGAGGTGGGTGGTTCCTTTATGCCTCCAGGGGATTATGCAATACTGTGGCATACAACTGGTATGATTGTGCACACACAGGGAAGAGGGAATAAAGGAAAAAGAGAGACACAGAGAGGGGGATGGCATAACTGAGGATTGCTTTTCAGGAGAGGAAGAAGGGGAAATAGTGAAAGAACAATAGTGGAGAGAAAGAACTAAATTTCACTACCTCATGACACTTGGGGGGCTACTTAAAAATAGAGTTTTCTGTAGCACGTGGTTGAGTTCTGTAAGCTTCACATTCGCTAATGATCTGAGACCTTTGTGGACTCAGACCTGTGATGTCAAGGACAGAGTAGAAGAGAAAGTGAGAGTCATTTTTGGTGAAGGTTTGTTGATTAACTACTCGCCATGATGGGGGCACAGAAGGGAAACTACATTGTTCCACGGGTCTCTGCATTCGATGGTGGGGGAGGGACAGAGATAATCAAGAGTGGTGTGGAAGGGCGGTGAGAGGGGTAGACACAGAGGATTCCAGGAAGCCCAGGGAAGGGCACTTCACAGGCCTGAGGTGATTTAGGAGGGCTGCCGATAGGTGAGAGCACGTGAGCCAGGTCTGAAAGAAGGAGGAGTGAATCAAGGGAACTGAGTTTTGAGGTAAGAAAGACAAGAAGGACTGCAGATAAAAGGTCAAGGGGTGAGAGAAACAGCAAGGTCTGGAAGCAAGACCACAGCAGTGGAAAGCTCTTGCAGTATGAGGTATGAGGCAGTAAGCTGCCAGACATATGGCTGGGGAGTTGGACAAAGAGCAGTTCATGAAGGTGTGCAGTGCCTCTTTCTGTCTCACTTCTTCTGCACATGCACGCTGAGCCGCGTGGCTTTCTGCACCTGCTTTTCCATGGCTCCTTCTACATTTCATAGGGTTACAGCCAAGGGGTTTATCCCAGAAGCCTCACCATGGATTGTATTTCAAGGGGATCCTATAGTTAGCCCAAGCGAGAGAAATGCAACCTTGAGGAAATTTCTATTTCTTTCTTTGAACATGTCTTTGGCTTTAGAAAATCATTTGGTGGACAACTGACATTCCTGGGTTTGATGGTCTCTGTTGGGAGTCAGTTCTTCCCAGGAGAGTTCTTGTGTAATTTTGCACATCTGTGAATGAGGCACTCACTTATCTTTTTTTCTAGACCCTCTTTTTGGGGATATTTATTGAGTGAATAACCTTGGGAGTCAGAGTGGATGACTTTTTCTGGGGCAAAGTCCATGTGTACTTACTACCCATTATAAAAGCTTCAGATTCCCTAAGCTCAGGGTTCCTCTCTTGCAATGTAACTCTCTTATGTGTACCAGGGCTGCTTGGCCTCCTTTGTGTCACTCTGTGGGGACTGGGTTTGGCGAAACTTCATCGAAGCCAACACTGCTATTGCTGTGAGTGATGGAAGTCTTTTGTCTCTGACTCAGGAGTTTTGTGTCTTTGGGCAGCATCCATGAAACTGGCCAGCTGTCTTCATCAGCTCAAGCAGCCATAACAAAAAGACCATAGACTGGGTAGCTTAGACAACAGACATTTGTTTCTCACAGTTCTGGAGGCTGGAGGTCCGAGATCAAGGTGCCAGCATGGTTGGATCCTGGTGAGAGCAACTTCCTGGCTTGTAGATGCCTGCCTTCTTGCTGTGTGCTCACATGGTGGAGAGGGAAAGCTCTGGTCTGTTATTATAAAGACACTGATCTCATGATGAGAGTTCTACTCTCATGACCTCATCTAAACTTAATTACCTCTTGCAGGTCACACCTCCAGATACCATCATGTTGGGGATGAGGGCTTCAACATGTGAATTTGGAGGGAGATACAAACATTCACTTCATAACACCAGCTCACCTGTTCTTGGAAACAGAAAAACCTTAGACCCATCACAGTTCTGGGAAGCTTTTTCCAAGGGAGAAGGAATTACCCCCTCATCTCTGACCCCGTGGCTGTCTATGTTTTTTCCTATTATAGCTCGAGTCCTGTTATTGAGATTTATTGCGTGAGGGTCTCTTCTGCTGGCCTGTCAGTTTTGACTTTAAGGGGATGGACTGCATCTTAAATAGTTTTGTTTGTATGTCCCAGAACGTCTGATACTTTGGGGGTACATAGTGGATAATTGGCAAATGTGTGTTGGATTCGATTGAGGCAGAGACTATGCATACTGGTTCTGAAAAGAGATAGTAATCAAGAGGTGATTTTCCCCTACTCCTCTGGTCCCAGGATGACTTCAAGAGGGGCAACTTCAGGGGCGCCTGGGGGGCTCAGTGGGTTAAAGCCTCTGCCTTCAGCTCAGGTCATGGTCTCAGAGTCCTGAGATCGAGCCCCGTGTCGGGCTCTCTGCTCTGCAGGGAGCCTGCTTCCTTCTCTCTCTCTGCCTGCCTCTCTGCCTACTTGTGATCTCTGTCTGTCAAATAGATAAAATCTTTAAAAAAAAAAAAAACAAAGAAGAAGAAGAAGGAGAAGGAGGAGGCCACCTCCACACTCAAACTCCTGAAATCTCTGTCTTCTCCCATTTTCCGCAGACCTTAGTGCTGAGTCACCTACAACTGGCCATTGCCCTCGCCCTTGAATTAATTTCAAAATATGACACTGACGGGAGGCTAACTTTCCAAGTTCAAGCCCCAGGAAAATAAAAGTAAGTAAATAAGAATTCAACGCCAGATGGCTTGAAAGGACAAAGCCAGAGTGCAGGATTAACTGGCTGGTAATAAAAGCTGTCATTACAGAGTGTCATCGTTGGCGGGTTATTTATTAGCTCTTCCCTTTCGATACCAAATGTCAAATGTGTTAATGTGCAGAAACCAAGCTTTCCCCACCCAGCTGCTCCGGTGTCAGGCTGCCAGCTGCATTGTCTCCTTTGCAAGAAGTGCCAGGAATTTAGCATTCATATGTCATGTTATGCATACCATATTGCACTTAAAAAAGGCCAGATGAGGACAAGTCGGCCCAATAATCAGCTTGTCAATCATTATGCTGCATAGTGCATGGAACTGCTTTTCCCCAAACCTTTGTTCTCTGGTAGAATGGGCTCTTTCTCTGAACCCTGGGTACCAGACAGGAACGTATGGTTTATTTCGTCAGTCGTTGCCTAGGATCAAAGAGGCATATCTACCCATCCAGTGCTCATGGAGGCTTAGGGAATTGCAAAATGATTGTATTGAGAAAAAATTTGTCCTTGTGAATGGCACTTGGTCTAAAGACTGCCCTTAAGTCTCTCTCTGTCTCCGTATGCTTCATTTTCTTTTCTCTGTCTTTCATACACACATCCCCTAAATTAATTTTATATGCTCATACTCTTCTTTCTTTACTATATCTGCAGCCGAGGCATAAAGTTTAACCTTGAGCAACCAAATACTATATTACATAATTAAAAAACATGATCAGAGTTTGGAGATGATTCCCATTGTTAAGAAAAAACTGATGTAACCTGTGTTCCCTGAGCACCTCCCTCTACACAACACCAGAACCACTGGAGAGGCCGAAGAGACATAAGGCCTATTCTGAAAGAGCCCACAGGTATACGGGAGATGGGAAGCTACCATGCCTGGACTATGTGCTTGCTATCTTGTGCTTTGCTCCTTGTTGAAGACAAAACTATTTGGGACAGAATAGACATGTGTGGTCAGAAAAAAGGTTCTCTTAAAGTCTTCTGAAATTGACTTTTTTCTGGGTCGCTCCTTGGTTCCTTCTTTCTTTCTTTCTTTCTTTCTTTCTTTCTTTCTTTCTTTCTTTCTTTCTTTCTTTCTTTCTTTCTTTCTTTCTCTCTTTATGCTCCTCATCCAATGCAGAGCCTGATGCAAGGCTTGAACACATGACCCTGAGATCAAGACCTGAACCTAGATCAAGAGTCAGATGCTCAACTGACTGAGCCACCCAGGCACCCCTGTTTCTCCACTCTTCAGGTGGAATTTTTCTCTGAGGCTACACAGTGTGAGAAATTACAAAGACCATGCCACTGTGGCCCTGAAGCTACGCCTTGGCTCTCCTTGAAGTTTGGGGCTGACATAGTGAGGCAGGAAGCCCCCTGTGCACTGTCTGTGGTTCAATTAGGCACCCAGTTACCCAGAGCTTTCCTGGAACAGGACCTCTTGCCGGTGCTCTGGAGGATGAGAATGAGAATGAGTGTAAAGGGAATATACCTACTCTCAGGTATAATTTGCCAGGAAGGGGGGCTGGTGCCTGAGTGGCTCAGTCATTACGCGTCTGCCTTCAGCTCAGGTCATGATCCCAGGGTCCTAGGATCAAGCCCTGCACTGGGCTCCCTGCTCCTGGGGAAGCCTGCTTCTCCTTCCCACTTCCCCTGCTGTGTACCATCTCCCTCTCTGTCAAATAATAAAATAAGATCTTAATGAAAAATTTACCAGGAAGGCAAAATATAAGCAGGTGAGATTTTCCACTGGAAAACAAGATGAGTTTTCTAGGAATATTCCATGGCCGTGCAGGATGGCTAAACAGCGGGAGCAGCCAGGGGCTGTGAGATGAAGGGGAGAGTCAAGGGTCTGAGAGACTATGTGGTGATGTGGGAGTTTGAGGGGATGGTTTCTGGAAAGAGGATAAGAACTAGAAGACAGAGGGAGATGGTGGGTGTTCCTGGGAGGGGGGAAAGGAGACCAGAGGCAGTGAGGCTGTTATATTATTGGGACACAAAGGGACCCAGTAAGGAATCCCCCTCTTCCCCTGAGTTCTACATTAATTGAGAAGCAGTGAAAAAGAATAAGGTAAATGGGAAGCAAAGGGAAAAAAAAAATCACTTTTACTACTGAAAAGTCTGGTATTGGAAGATATGGGTCACGCTGACGAGTGCAAGAGTTGGCTTCCTAACATCTGCAAAGGCTGTCTGTGACCTGGATTGGCCTCCCCAATGTGGGGGCGGCCTCTTAAAATGTGGGTCTGGATCCACTGAGTGGGTAGCCTGGCTCCCAAGATATGAAAGGAAGAGAAAGGTACTGGGCTAGGATGCCTCATGCCTTGTCCTAAATTAACCAGAGAAGCCACTCCCTCCTCCCAGGGAGCTTCCCCCAGTAGAAAGTTGTAGGGAAGATGGGATCCCCTCAAATGACAGGGTCCAGAGAATGAATAGACCTGTCTGAACTGCCTGGGGTTAAATGGGGGCCAAGTGAAGCATCCACCGAGCTGGCAAGTGAAGCATTGAGGTAGATACTATGGGCACTAGAAACCATTGAAACATCTCAGAAGATGATTTAAGCAGTATGAAGGGAGTTCAATTTCGTGACTGCAGTATGGGCGGGATTCTCCCAGAGAAGAGCCTATAGGAGAAAGCCTGGCTGGAGCTGTTCCGGGCAGATGTAGGAAGTGTCCAAACTAGTGGGCCATCTGTGGGTGGCCAGGGAGCACCATGAAGAGCCTGAATGGCCAGGACCTAGGGGTCAGCTGCAGGGGACAAGGAGAAGGCACAGCTAAAAAGAGTCCAGGTTTGTGTCCAGATGACTGAGAATGGTGCCCTGTGAGTAGAAATGAAGGCAAGGGCAGAGGGAGCCTGGCCTGTTGTGGGGTGGGCTGAGTGTGCATTTCTGTGCACTGAGTTGAAGGTGAAAGTAGGACACCCAGCAGTCCTAAGGGACTGGGAGGTGGTGGGGGGGGGGCGGGGGGAGAAGCTGTGTGAGTCCCAGAGGGCAGCTACCAGAGCAGGGTGGGCAGGTGTCAAATGCTGAAGGGAGTCGGGTCGGAGGAGGACAGATTGGGTAATTAGGATGTCGCCAGTGACCTTCTCACAGTCAACGCAAGAAAAGAGATGGAGAAAAGATTTCAAATGTTCTGTTTCCTAAAGAAGAACCAGTGTAACCTGGATCTGGCATTTCCTATTCAGCCCCGTAGCAGAATTATACATGAGGAAGAAAATGGCATTTGGACACTTTATTTGCTGTCCCCTTGGTCTGGGAACAAAATCCCCATTTGTTAGCTTCCCCTGATGATGTCTTTGAAATGCCTGACCTCAAGGTCTCATACTGAGAGGAGTGAAAACAAGCAAATCGTGTTTTGAGGGCAGCATCAGAATGGACAGGATCTCTGGACCCCAGGCATTCCCAGGGGACAGTTGAGATGCCAACGGCTTCCCGAGGGGGTGGTTTTGACATGACCATGTTGAAGTAAGTGAAGGAGATGGCCGGACAGAAAGGAAGGTCTAGGGGTTGACTTGGAATACCTGATAGTCACATAACTTGGTAATTTAAAAATCCAAATGGATGCCATTCCTTTAATATATAATATATTTCCTATATAATATAATATTCCTATATAATAGCCTTTTAGCCCTATTATACATTAGTCAGCGTTCTCCAGAGAAACAAAACCAATAGAATATATATATATATAGAGAGAGAGAGAGAGAGAGAAAGAGAGAGAGAGAGAAAAGGAGACTTATTATAGGAATTGGCTAATTGGGTTATGGAGGCTAAGGAGTCCCATGATACGCTGTCTGCAAACTGGACAACCAGGAAAGCAGGTGGTGTGATTGAGACTGAGTGCAAAGGCCTCAGAACCTCTGATGTCCGAGGGCAGAAGAAGGATGTCCCAGCTCAACAGAGAGCAAATTTGCCCTTTCTCTGCTTTTTTGTTCTATTCAGGCCCTCAGTGGATTGGATAGTGCCCACCTGCTTTGGAAAGAGCCAAATCTCTGTACATGGCTTTTAAACTTGAAGCAAAGTGAATCGCGTGATATCCGCAATGGATCTGAGAAATCACTGATCACCCCTTCCCATTGCACCATGTTTGGGATTAAAATCAGGGTGTGCGGAAACTTTGGGCCTGATTTCCTTGAGGCTCCTTTACTGGCCCAGGAAAGCAGTTTTTAAGAAGAAGAACCGAGCAGTACCACACCACTGCCATCAGGACAGCCGTGCCCAAGGTGGTCATTTTGAAAAGAGACATGTCTCCTCTGATCAGAAAACCTAGACAGTTATTAAAAGGCATGAGTTTATGTCAAGAAATCATTGTATATTATGGTACCGTCTATGAGAAAAGAAAAGTGCAAAGCTCATTATACTTTGGGGAAATTGCCATGAAGTTTTCATAGTAATTTCATATAGCTTTGGGTAAAAGAAATAGCAGGTTTTATTGTTTAATATTCTCAGTGCCTTATTACTAAAACATACGTCATAGCAATGCTTGTCTGCGTGCTTTAAGCAACGTGTATGTGATGGACCCTTTGTGGTGGTGAATTTAATTGTAGTTGCAGTAGCTGTAATCCAACATCAGAACTCCATGACATGTACAGATTTAGAATTTTGCCGAGATAGGGCCCTGATATAGCGGCCTAAGGGGTCTGTGCTGTATATATGACAGAATCTGTGGGGTAAAGTGGGGAGTCAGAAGGTACTAGCGCATGATGCAAATCCTATCTGCAAATTCCATTCCCAAGGTAACTCATTCTTGTATCCTAGCTTTTATAAGGTATCATCTTTTTTTTTCCAAGATTTTATTTTATTTATTATTTTTAAAATTTTTTCAATTTATTTATTTTCAGAAAAACAGTATTCATTATTTTTGCACCACACCCAGTGCTCCATGCAATCTGTGCCCTCTATAATACCCACCACCTGGTACCCCAACCTCCCACCCCCCGCCACTTCAAACCCCTCAGATTGTTTTTCAGAGTCCATAGTCTCTCGTGATTCACCTCCCCTTCCAATTTACCCCAACTCCCTTCTCCTCTCTAACACCCCTTGTCCTCCATGCTATTTGTTATGCTCCACAAATAAGTGAAACCATATGATAATTGATTCTGCTTGACTTATTATGCTGAGTGGAATAAGTCAAGATTTTATTTTTTTATGAGAGAGAGGTGGGGGAGGAAAAGAGGGAGAGGTACACTCCACACTGAGTGCAGAGCTGGACGTGAGGCTTAATCTCAGGACGCTGAGATCATGATCTGTGCCAAAACCAAGAGTCAGACACTTAACTGACTGAGACACCCAGGAGACCCAACACAATATCATTTGTGTACTGATAAATTTCTTTTCATTGGGAAAACCAATGCCCAGGAGAAATCTGAGGTGTCATGTTATTTCATCATTTGGGAGCCTATGCAAATTCTGGAAGATGTCCATCATGAAGGTAAAGGCCCTACTAGCGTGCACATATATTATTGTACATTTATACACACAGATACATTGTTGCACACTTTTCTCTCTTTCAAAAACATAGTTAAGTACAAGAGGTGCCTTCCCTTTCCTAGGACAGAAAAACAAAAATTTTATGGGAACTTGGAGATCACTTACTTTAATTCAGAAACAGTAAACCAGGTCTCTGAGAAGTCACCTGCCCCCCGACCTTGGCCCCACGCTGTGGGTTTTTGCAGAAGTTAGAATCCAGGCCTGCGGGTCCCCCAGCTTTTTTCATTGCCCCATGTTCTCATGTGAATCTATTTCTCCCTAGGGCTCTCTGCTTTATAGCAGCAGCTATGAAAAGCTAAGTGCCCCTCTGCTTATGAGGAGCCCACCCGAGGCTCTCCCACTATTGCAGGAACCAGTGTGGTGAGCAAATGGAAACTCTCCGGAACTCAGGACAGAAAAGGAGGCAGTACCTGCTTTCAATATACTTTTTAAAAGATCCAGTGCAGTTGGCCTCACTTTAAAAATCAGTCCTCATTGGTCCATTTATAGGTCCTCTCTTAGAAACTTGAAAGGGAACATTTCTGAATCAGTATTTCCTACCAGACTCCATTTGCCACTGTTCATCCTTTCGAGCCATGGCAGACATTACCAGCAGATCACAGTCTCCTTCTCCTTTTCCTGAGTCCAGGGATGACCTTGGACTCCTTCTCAACAGGCAGCCACTGCCAATCAGTCAGAATTGATACCCAAGATGGAAACCAGATGCCAGTCCTGATAGTGTAGCTTGATCCAATGGAGCCGGTCATAGGTGTTATGTACATACAATGATTTTATTTTCTTTTTTAAAAGATTTATTTATTTATTTGAGAGCAAGAGAGGGAGCATGGGAGCAGGAGGAGGGGCAGAGGGAGACAGACAGAGAATCTCAAGCAGACTCTGCTGAGCATGGAGCCCAATGTGGGGCTTGTTGTCATGACTCTGAGATCATGAGCCGAAACCAAAAGTCGGACACTCAATCGACGGAGTCACCTGAACTCCCCCGTAGAATGATTTTATATGTTTCAGTAATGATGGGGGTAAGAATAACAACATTTACCGAGTCCTTACTATGGGCCATAACATTGCTAAGCATTTTATTATTATTATCTCATTTCTTTTCACGGCAATCTTATAAATATGTGTGAACATTCTCACTTTACAGATAAGGAAACTGAGGCAAGGAGAAGTTAAGTAAAGTGCCCCAGATCTAGGACCTGTAAGGAAATGACCCTCTGAGTGTCCCACTCTCACTATGGTGCCTTCTCAGCCTTTAGACACCGACAAAGGGCATGACAGACAAGCTCTTGTCTCAGATCCAGATGTGCCCAGAGCTCTACCAGAACCGTGGTTTCTATCATTTCTGTTTCCATGCCCCTTCTTTACCTGGCCTTCTCTGGACTGCCATCTGTCGTCAAAAGTCCAGATGTCTCCTCGGCATTTGGCCCCAGGAGCTGGGATTCTCATTACCCTGGCCTCTCTTTCATTAGGTTGGTCAGCATCCATGGGTCAGCGCCATGCCAGCCTCACCTCCAAGACCCATGCTAGTAAGAAGTGTGGGTGGCTGGTGCTGACTCCTTTGCCCTCAGACCCTCAGCAATCCTTCTCCTTTTCCCTAGGCTGAGCTCTCATTCCAGGTAAGTTGGAGAAAAACCCCAGCCTTCCAGTTAGCCACTGGGAGCAATCAATGGATCAGCTCACTCTTCAGGAAACTTGTGGACCCCTGTTTTAGATCCAATGTCCAGAAGAGCCCAGAACAACACAAATGGATTACTCATTGCCCATCAGCAGGTCAGAGAGAGGAGTTCATTGGATTGGCTGTAGAGAGAAGGTCCTTAAGAGTTAAAATTGGACAGTACCACATGGTGGCAAAGATATAAAACACCAGGACTTACCCATACCTGCAGCTGGTAGTGCTACTGGTAAACCACTTTGGCAAGCACTCTGGTGACATCTAAGAGAGTGGAAAATGTGCATCCCCCACGATCCACCAATTCCATTCCTTGGTATTTTTGCTGGAGAAACTTGTTCCTTTGCACAAGAACATGTATGGCAGCATTTCTGTGATAGTGAAAAATTACACAGAATCAATGAATTACTAAGATCATGGAGATAAGGGCTGTGGAAGAGGGACTCTGGTGAGGTTGGATGGGGAAGGGAAAGGAAGGTCAGCTGTAGATGGAGAGCAGGATGAGGGCACGAAGGAGTCTGGGAGCAGAGGACTTGGGAGATGGCTTCTGCCATGCTCTATAGATGAAGGGACATTGACCTCAAGAGAAGCAGACTGCTACTTCATCTGCAAATGAGAAACCAACCCAAAGAAGACCACTGTATTTTCACTGAAGCCTCTAAGCAGAAAGCAAGTATAAGTGAGTCTGGTATATGAAGTTCCTTAAGGAGAGGACACGTCTGGTTAATTTCCCAAATAAATTTTGCTTGCTTTGATGAATGTAGAAATATCTGAATTCTTTACATTAATAAGCCAGTTCTAGATTTCTCTTAAAAACATCCCCATTCAATAGGCGATTGATTTGGTCAGCTCTGTTGTTGGCCTCTTGTGTACAGTATTTTATTCTTTGAAGAAAGTTGCCAGAAAGCCTAGGCCAAAGCTTTCCAACATTGGAAACTGGGAGACGTGGATTTCAATTCTAATTTCATTAACAGGACTCTGGATACCCAGTTTCACAGAAACACTCCTCCCCTTTGGATTTATTTATCCTATACCCCCTTTGTAAGTCACATGGAACTTAAGAAAGCCATTGTTATGAACTAACAGTTTGTGTCCCCCAAAATTCATATCTTGAAGCCCTACTCCCCATGGGGTGGTATTAGGAGGACTCCTTGTAAGAGTCATGAGGGAGCTTGCTTCCTCTCTCTGCTCTCCACCATGTGAAGATACAATGAGAAGTTGACAGTCTGCAACCTGATATTGGACTCCAGCTTCCAGAACTGTGAAATAAATTTCTGTTGTTTACAAGCAACCTTGTCTGTGGTGGTTTGCTATAGCAGCCGAAATGGTCTGAGATAGTCATTCGACTTGACAGTATGCTATTTCTCATTTAGAAAGGAGAAAGGCTTCAGCCTGCATTTCTTATTCTAGAAAACTGGTGATCTTGGTGTGTGAAGATAACCTTTCAGTGCAGAGCACTGAAAACACTGAATAAAAGAAGAAAAATTAACAGATGGGTGATCTGGCAGTAAAGTGAGAGAAATCATTCAAGGTCAGACATGAGTCTACAAGGGCAAGTCAGTGCTGCAGCTGGCAGTTACCCCAGAATGATGTGCAGACTCCTGCTGGACTAGAGTGTAGATATGTGCATGTGTGTGCGTGTGTGTGAGAGAGACAGAGAGAGAGAGAGAGAGAGTAGAGGAAGGATATAGGAGATGATCTAGGGCCCACACAATGTTCTAGGGTGAACCAGAAACCACCTGCCCCAACTAAACCTGAGACCTCCCCTAAAGAAAGCCAATACTCCCAAACACAGGCATCCAAAAAAAGAAAAAAGGAAAAGAAAAAGGAAAAAAGCCTGTATCACAGTGATAAAATGGAGATTCTTAGCCATGTTGGCTTTGACTCTCAATATAGGGGAAAAGAAATATAGAAGTCTCGAGGCTTCCTAACTTTGGGTTTGAAGATAAAATTCATTCTGCATATGACCACACTGTATACATATTTCAGATACAAGTCAGCAAAGAAAAATATGAAATGTGTATTTCATATGTTTAAAGAAATAAGAGAAATAGATAAAGAAATAAGAGAAATAAGTTTAACCTTAAAGTAAAAACTATGGGACAAGACACTGCCACAAAGGGCCAGGGAGATGAATACAGTTCTGGGTATGGAAAAATAAATAGTTGGGATTGGGAACTCTAACAGTTGGGTTAAACAGTATGTTAGGCAGCTGAAGATAGATATTGAGAAATCACTGGGAACTCAGCAGAGAGAGAAAAAGGATGAAGGTAAAAAAGATAAACTAAGAAATGTGGAAGGCAGACTGAAGAGGTCTTTCCTAGGTTTCATCAGAAAGAGAATGGTGGACATACAATATTTGAAGAGATAGAGGGTGGCTTAGAATTTCTCCCAAAATGATGAAAGACATGAATTGTCAGATTCAGCAAGTTCAACATATCCCAGACAGGATAAGGAAAATGTACCTTGTACTTGGTAGAGCACCAAGACAAAGAGATGTTAAATGAGGTGAGACAGATTACCTACAAAGGAATGGCAGTTAGTGTGGGAGCTCACTTCTTAAAATTAGCAATAGAAGCAAGAGGATATTAAGATAGTATCTTCCAAGTGTTGAAAGAAACCATCATCAACCTAGAGAGCTGGCCTGATGTAGTTTACTAGGCAGGCATTTATTAGTAACATTAAAGAATATAATTCAGGAAGAAAAGAAATAGACCCATGGGGAAAGACTGAAATGTATTAAGGAGTGGGGAAAACAAAAACATAAACATTCGGATAAGCCTAAGGAAACAATGACTATATAAAACAAAAATACCAACAAAAACCATAGTCTGATTTCTTCTTCAAAGTGTGTTGGCTTTTTTGTTCCTCTGTATTTCCATATAAATTTTAGAAGGCCTCGTTAATTTCTAAGGAAAAAAAAAATCTAAATCAGCTCTGATTTTTACTGGATCAATTTGGAGGTAATTGACGTCTTTACAATGTTGTATCTTTCCACCCAGGGACATGATCTACCCCCTTTACTTATTAATAATTAGTAATTAGTAACATAATGTGAACAATGTTTTATAGAAAATGATCTTTACATTTATTCCCGCAATTTTAATTTTGTGATGTTATTGTAAATGCTGTTTTAAATTTTTCATTTTCTTTTAATTTTTGGTGTGATTTTTTAAAATTTAAATTCAATTAACCTTCACATAGTACATCACTAGTTTCTGATGTAGTGTTCAGTGATTCATTAGTTGCATATAACACCCAGTGCTCAACAGATCATGTGTCCTCCTTAATTTCATTTTCTAATTGCTCATTCTTTTTGCTTAGATTACATTTGATTTTTCTAAAGTGACTTTTATCCAATGACCTTGCCAAAATTACTTCACAGTCTGCAAACTCCTTCTATGTTTCCTATCTATGCAATCATGTTATGATCATGCTGTGTAGGGATAATGACAGTTTCATTTCTTCCTTTCCAATTCCTACATTTTTTTCTGGCCTCTTTGCAACAGCCAGGACATCCAATACAATATAAACAGACGTGGTAAAAGTAGGTATTCGTGCTTTATTCCTTATCTCAAGTGGAAAGCTTTCAGTAATTCACCATCAATATCACATACGATGTAGAGATTTTAAAAATACCCTTAGCAGATTGTGAAAATTGTATTTCTATTTGCTAAAATTTTGATCATGAATGGATGTAAAATTTATCAGATGCTTTTCTGCATCTAAGTTTGTCATATAATTTATTTTATTTATTCTGTTAATATGGTGAATTCATTAGCTGATTTTTAAATTTTAAGCTAGTGTTGTCTATCTGAAATAACTCCAACTTGGTCGTGAAGAATTATTCTTTTTATTTATCACTGGAGCTGACTTGCTAATGTTTCAGTTAGGATTTTTCATCTGTTTTCATAAGAGAGGTTTGCCTGTAATTGTCATTTCTTATAATGTCCTTATTAAGTTTCTATCTACATTATTTTCATTTTACAAAGTGGTTTTATATGCTTTTTCCTCTTTTTCTACTCCCTGAGAGAGTTTTGTGTAAGATTTGCACTATTTCTTCTTTCAAATTTGTCACTATTTTCAAAAAGTTGAGTTTTTGTTGATTTTCAGTTGTTAAACAGTTGTTTTCAGTGTTATAAATCTTTGCTCTTATCTTTATTATTTCCTTTCTTTAGGTTTATCTTACTGTTCATTTTCTAACTTCTTAAGATAGATAGATAATGATGATGAATCATTTATCATAGTTAAAATAGTCATAATCAAAATAATGATTTTTCAGACTTTATTTTCTAGTATATGGATTCTTAAGGATATAAATCTCCCTTTGAGCACAGCCTTAGCTTCAACTCACAAATGTTGATATTGTGTTACATTATCATCCATTTCAAAATGGATTTTTAGAAATAAGCTTCTTTGCTTAAAAATACTTAAAGATTTCTTATTTTCAGCTATTTGTTTCCAGCTTAATTCTACTGTGTTCAGTTATTTTACTCTGACTGATTTTAGTCTTCTTACATTTGTGGATATTTGTTTTATGCCCGATATGGTCTATTTTAACAAATTATTTATGTAGCTCTTGAATAGAATGTATATTCTATGTCATTGACTCTCGTGTTCTGTATATCAGTTAAGTGAAGTTGTTTCATCATGTTGCTCAAAGTTTGTACAGACTTTTTCTGCTTGTCCTATTAGTTCCTGACAGTACTGTGACTTTGTCTTCATTTCTTTTTTTTTTTTTTTAAGATTTTATTTATTTATTTGACATAGAGAGAGAGACACTGCGAGAGAGGGAACACAAGCAGGGGCAGTGGGAGAGGGAGAGGGAGAAGCAGGCTCCCAGCTGAGCAGGGAGCCTGATGCAGGGTTTGATCCCAGGACTCTGGATCATGACCTGAGCTGAAGGCAGATACGTAATGACAGAACCTCCCAGGATCCGCATTGTCGTCATTTCTGTTCACCATTTCAAATTCTGCTTTGTGCATTTTGAAGCTATGTTATTAAATGCCAGAAAATTTAGTTTTATCTTTATAGAAGCTTGCCATTTTACTCTTGAGAAATATTCCACTTTATCTCTGGTAATGCTTCTTTCTTGAAAACCTACCTTGTTTGATAGCTACATCAGCATTCTTTAGGTTAGTGTTTGCAGATTATATCATTTTCAACCTTTGCTTTCAACTTTCTTGTATTTAAGCTATATTTTAAGCAGCATATATATATTTTTAAAATCCAGTAGGACAATCTTTGCTGTTTTTAAATAACATCTTTATTGAGATATACCTCACATACCATAGAATTCACCATTTTAAAATGTAAAATCCAGTGGTTGCTAGTATATCCACAGAGTTTCGCAACCATCCCATTGATCTAATTTTAGATCATTTTCCTTACTCACCAAAGAAATCCCACATTTCATTACCCCCACCTTCCACCCCTGGCAAGCACTGGTCTACTTTCTGTCTCGATGTATTCGCCTCTCTTGGACATATCATATAAAGGGAATCATACAGTCTGCGGTATTTTGCGACTGGCTTCTTTCACTTAACATAATGTATTTGAGGTTCATCATCTGTAGTTCATTCTTTTTTTTGCCAAAGCACATTCCACAGTATGGGTACGCCACATTTTGTTTATTCATTTATCCATTGATGAACATTTGGGTTGTTTCTACTTTTTGGCTATTATGAAAAATGTTGCTAGGAACATTCAAGTACAACTTTTTTATGAACATATGTTTTCGTTTCTTTTGGATATATATGTATGGGTGGAACTACTGGGTCATATGGTATCTCTATGTTTAACATTTTGAGGAACTGCCAAACAGTGTTCCAAAATTACTGCACCATTGTACAATCTCACCAGCAAGGCAGAAGAGCTCCAGATTCTTCACATCTTTGCCCACACTTGTTATGGTCTATCTTGATTCTGGCTATCTTGGTGGGTGTGAAGTTGTCTCCCATGTTTTCAATTTATATTTCCCTAGTGACTCGTGATATTGAGCATTTTTTCATGTGTGAATTTCATGTGTTATTGATGTTTCTTCTTTGCAGAAATATCTATTCAGTCTTTCTCTCATTTTTAAATTAGGATATTTCTCTTTTTATAGCTGTAAGCGTTCTTTATCAATTCTGAACATAAGTCCCTAAACAGGTATATGAATTGCAAATATTTTCTCCCATTCTATGAATTGTCTTTTCTCTTTCTTGATGGTATCCTTTGAAGCACAAATATTTTAAATTTTGATGAAGTTCAATTTATCTTTTTTCTTTTGTTAATTGTGCATATGGTGTCAATATGTAAGATACTATTCTTTAACTCAAAAATCATCAAGATTTAGCCCTATGTTTTCTTCTAAGAGTTTTATACTTTTAGATCCTACATACAGGACTACAATCCATTTTGAGTTGATAACCTAAAATAAGGAGGTAAAGTCCAACTTTATTTTCATGCAGATATTAGGTTGTCCCAGCAGCATTTGTTGAACTTCCCCATTGAATTGTCTTGGACCCTTGTTGAAAATAAATTAACCATGAAAGTACGAGTTTATTTCTGGACTATGGATTCTATTCTACTGATCTGTTTGTCTATCCTAATGCCAGTACACACTATGTTAGGTTTTGAGGTTGAGAAGTGTGAGTTCTTCAACTTCTTTTTCTTTTTCAGACTTGTTTTGGTTATTCTGGCTCCCTTGCATTTCCATATGAATTTTTAAGGTCATCTTGTCAGTTTCTGTAAAAATAAAATGCAACTGGGACTTTGATAGGATTACATTGAATCTGAGGATCACTTTGGAGGAATATAACTCTCCTAATCGTAGGGTTTTCTGATCTATGAACATGGAATGTCTTTGCATATTTGTAGGTCTTTTTAAATTTCTTTCAATAATGTTTTATAGATTTCATGGCACAAATCTTATACTTGCTTTATTAAATTTGTTTCTAAGTAGTTCATTTTTTGATGTTATCATAAATTATATTGTTTTCTTAATGTCATTCTTAGATTATTTATTGTTAGTGCATAGGAATATAATTGAATTTTGTATATTGATCTGGTATCCTCAAAACTTGCTGAACTCATTTATCAGTTTGAATGGGGTTTTTTGTGGATTCCTTAGTATTTTTTTCAATACACAAGTTCGTGTCATCTGCCAATAGAGATAAATTATTTTTTCCTTTTATTTTGGCTACATTTTATTTTGTTTCCATGCCTACTTGCCCTGGCCAAAACCTCCAGTATATTGTTGAGTAGAAGTAGCAGAAATGAACGTCTTTTCTTGTTCCTGATCTTACAGGGAAGCATTCAGTTATATGAGTATTTCTAGATATGCTTTATCAGACTGAAGAAGTTTCTTCCTATTCTTAGTGTATTAAGTGTTTTATCATGAAAGAGTGTTAGAGCTTGTTAAATCTTTTTCTGCAACTACTGAGATGATCGTATGATCCCCTCACCTTTATTTTATAAATATTGTGTATTACAATGATGTATTTTTGGATGCTAAATCAACTCTGCATTCCTAGGATAGGACCCACTTGGTCATGGTGTATTATCCTTTTATATAACACTAGATTTAGTTTCATAAAATTTTATTGAAGATATTTACATCAATATTCCTTCTGGGACTCATATTATGCAAACATTAGTATGCTTAATGTTATCCTATGGGTATCCAAAGCTCTGCTAATTTTCATTTATTCTTTATTGTTTTTTGTCATTTCCATGGACATATCTTTATGTTTGCTAATTCTTTCTTCTGCCTGTTCAAATCTGCTGTTGAATCCCTCTAATGAATTTCTCTTTCAGTTATTCTACTTTTCTACAGATTTTCTGTTTGGTTGTTTTTAAATAATTTCCATTTATTTATATTCCCTATTTGGCAGGACATCAATTTCATACTTTCAATTAATTCTTTAGATATAATTTACTTTAGTTCTTAGAACATATTTATAATAGCCAATTTAAAGTCTTTGTATAGTAAGATCAAAATCTGGACTTATTCAGGAATAGTTTCTACTGACTGCTTCCTTTCCTGGATATGGGACATAGTTAATTATTTCTTTGAATGTCTTATCATTTTTTGTTTAATAGTGGACATTTCAAATAATATAATGTGGCAACTCTGGAAATCAGATTTTCCTCCTCCCCTCATGGTTTGTTGTTGTTCCTGTTTGTCTTTTCAGAGACTTTTCTGGGCTTATTCTGTAAATATTTATTCTTTGTTGTGTGTGCCACTGAACCTACTACTTGGTTAGCTTAATGCTCATCTAATTATCAGACAAAGATTTCTTTAAATGCCAGTAAGTATCCTACACATTGCCAAGGAACTTTGCATCTGTTTGGGGGTATACCTTCTATGTTCCAGTAATTTACAACTCTGTTCTTGTCTTCCATTTCCTTCTCATACCGAGCCTCAAGGTCAGAGGTAAGAGATTAAGGCTTTCTCAGATAGTTCCTGGGCATACATATGCCTTGCCCATGGGCATAACCTTTTAGATTCAAGGAATATGTTAGAGTTTTTTTTAAAACCTCCTTATGGACATCTCACTCCCCACATTTTCCTTTTGTGTTTTGTTCAGTCCCTTGTTTGACTCTACTACTCTTGTCAACTGAGGCAGCTGTGATGTTAATTAGTTATCACCGACTACCTTTGACAAATAATCACCGAGCAAGCTATGAGTTGGGTCAATGAAGAGAAGGCTTATGAATTGGGCTTTTCAGGGGAGCTGCCAGGAAGGTCAGGTCATGACAATTCTCTGGGAATGAGTTTTTTGGGGGAGCTTCCAACCTGTTATGCCCCTTCTAGTGGCTGCTAAGTGGCTGTTTTTCACAGTTACTGTGGCTGTGAAACTGCTGGTTTACAAGGCTACTGCGTAGCTCTGGAGAGGGTGGGAGATGGGAATAGGGTATGCTAAAATGTCTTAACACTCACTGTCCTCACCAATACTCAGCTGTTTTTCTTGAATAAGTGTTCCTCATATTAGTGCAAGCCTTTGGTTAACTTCCAGAGTTCTGAAAAAAGTTCATTTTGACAGTTGTTGCTATGTTCTTTTTGTTTTTATGGAGGAATAGAATTTTGGAAGTCTTTATTCAGCCAACCTAGAAGTGCTTCCTCTTTAATTTTTGGATGAGTATTTAAATTGTTTGCATTGAATGAGTTACTATTATATTTGGTCTTATATCCACTATCCTACTTTTTATATTCTATTTATTGCATCTATCTTATTTTCTTTTCCCCTTCATTTTATAGCTTTAGAGTGATTAAGTATGCTTTACTATTTTCTATTTGCTTGTTTTATATATATATATATATATGTGTGTGTGTGTGTGTGTGTGTGTATACACACACACATACTTATATGTATATATATATTCTTTTTTAGGTCACCTTAAATATTACAACTGCCATTTCAAAGACTTTTATTAATTGGTACCTTTATCACTTCACAGATAATGCTAGGGCCTTAAGACTCTTTCACTCAATTTCCCTCTCTCTTACCTTTTGTATTTCTACCTATGCATTTTTATTTAGATATACAGAAATCCACACAACACATTATTTTTTTGTTCAATCAATATACATTGAGTTTTACCCATATATTTACCTTTTCATTGCCCTTCTTTCATATGTACATTTTTTTTAGATTTTTAAAAAATTTATTTATTTAACAGACAGAGATCACAAGTAGGCAGAGAGGGAGGCGGAGAGAGAGATGGAGGAAGCAGGAAGCAGGAAGCAGGCTTCCTGCTGAGCAGAGAGCCAAATGTGGGGTTCAATCCCAGGACCCTGGGATCATGACCTGAGCCGAAGGCAGAGGCTTTAACCCACTGAGCCACCCAGGCACCCCCATATGTACATATTTTTAAATTGGAGCATAGTTGACATACAATGTAATATGAATTTCATTCTTCATACATTCCTAGTTGCCTAAAGAAGTCCCTTTAGTATTAGTATTTCCTTACCACAGATCTGTGGTCAACAATACTATAAAAATTTTTTTAAATTTAAAGAAAATACTGTATTTCTTTCTCACTTCTTATGAGAAAGTTTTCCTGGGTGTAGATTTCTATGTTGGCATTTATGTTCTTTTAGCTCTTTATAAATGATGTCTGTCTTAGTCTGCTCAGGCTAGTATAATAGAACACTGTAAAAAGGGTGGCTTAAAAAATAGACATTTACTTCTCATAGTTCTGAGGTTGCAGAGCCCAAGATCAAGGTGTTGGCCAATTCAGTTTCTGTTAAGGACTCTATTCCTGACTTGCAGATTACTGTCTTCCTGCTGTTTCTCATCTCTCTCATGTCTGTTATAAGGGCACTCACCCATCATGAGTACTCCACCCTCATGACCCAAACACCTCCTAAAGGCCTCACCTCTTAATATCATGACATTGTGTGTTAGAGCCTCAATATATGACAGGGGAAAAGAGACACAGACATTCAGTCCATAGTAATATCATTGTCTTTTATCTCCTTTATTGTTGAGATGCCAGTCTTATGGTTGTGTCTTGGAAAGTAATACACATTTCCTCAGGCCATTTTAACAACTTTCTTCCTTGTCTTTGGTTTTCAGCAGTTGAATATGATATGCCACAGGGTGATTTGTTCTGCTTAGAGTCTGTATTCCTTGAATCTGTAGTTGGATAACTTTCATTCATTTTGAAAAATTGTTGGTTCCGTGAACATTAGCTCTTTCACTATATGTTCTGTGTTTTGTGCTGTTTTTTTGTATTTTGTTTTTGTTTCGTTTTATATTTTTCATTCATTTTGCTCTCTGTGCAAAGTCAGGATATTTTCTACTGACCTTGCTTTCAGCCCCCAAATCCTCAACTTCAGCTGTATTTAATCTATTGTTAATTCTTATGCCATGTTTTTAATTTCAGTTGTCATAATTTTTAGTTTTCTCATTTTTATTGTCTTTTAAATGTAGATTCCAGTTCTATTCTGGCAAAAATGTCCATCTTGTAATCTAGTTTTTAAAATATATCAATCACAATTACTTCAAAGTCTATGACAGATAATTTTAATATATGGGTACCCATATAGATAGGTCTACTATCTAGTTGTTCTTCTGCTCCTGCTTCTTGGTATGCCTGATAATTTTAGAATGAGTGCTGAATGTTGTGTGTGATAAGTTGTAGGGCTCTGGATGATATTATCTACCTCCAGAGAGGGTTCACCCTATACCCTGGCAGAAGAATTAAGGGAATTCAAAGCAATCTAATCAGGGACTGAGAAAACTCAGGACTGCCTCATGGGTTTTGTTAGGCTCGGTCTGAGAACTGAGAAGCATCTTGGGGCTCCTTCTTGGTGAATCCTCAGGTTGGATTTTAATTTCTCAGCACTGTGAAACCACTGAAAACTTTGCTTTGATTTTCCGCTCTTTCTACTTGACTTCTTAGCGTCGCGCCTGCTAAGAAGAAAATGCCTCAATAGAAAAGCTGATGTTAAGGGTCAGGCTCGCCTCCTGTGCTTTTCTTCTCTTCTGATTCTTGACCTCTCAAGACCTGGCTGCTTTGGCATCCATAGACTCCAATTTTTGTCTTTCTTTTCATGTGAGATTTGTAAAACTTGGTTGGCTTTTCAGCCCCACACAAAGGCTGGCAAATGCCCCGAGGGGCAAAACTTCATGCAAAAAGTTGGGGTTCTTCAATATAGTTTCCTGCTCTCTGGGATATGTTGTGTCAAGTCCTGGCTTCCTTGAAAGCCCTTTCATGCCCTCAAACAGGTATTGGATTTTTTTTTTTTCTATTAATCCAGCTCCTCTTCATGTGTGTGTGTTTAATGGGAGCGCTGGCCTGCTAAGAAGTTACTCCATAGCTAGAATTTAAAGTCTGCAGTTATTTATTTACTTGCTTATTAAAATAAATTAAAATTTTTTCAGTGTTCCAAGATTCATTGTTTATGCACCACACCCAGTGTTCCATGTAATATAGCCCTCTTTAATACCTACCACCAGGCTCACCCAATCCACCAGTGACTTTTTTTTTTTTTTTTAGAGCAGTCAGGTTCACAACAAAATTGAGCAGAAAATAAGAGTTCCCATATACCCCTTATGCACAGCCTCCTATACTATGGACATCCCATAACAGAGTGACACATTTGTTACAAATTGATGAGTCTACATGAACACATCCTCATAACTCAGAGTTCACAGTTTACATCAGTGTTCACACTGGTGTTGTACATTCCATGGATTTTGACAAATTGCATTTTTTTTTAAAAATTAACTTCATCTGGAAGAAATTTTAGATGGACATACAATTTGCAATGATAACATGGTGAGTTCTCATCTACCCTTCACCCAGCCTCCTAATGTTAATATCTTATATTGCCATGGTATATTTTTTAAAACTAAAAACTAAAAAAGAGAAATGGTATTCTATTATTAAGTAAATTCCAGACCTTATTTGGATTGTACCAATTTTTCCATTAATGTCCTTTTTCATTGTTTGTTTCAGGATCCAACCCAGGATTCCACATTGTATTTGATTGTCATGTCTCCTTTGTTCCCCTGGTCTGTGACAGTTCCTCAGTCTGTGTTTTTCATGGCATTGAGTTTTGAGTATTACTGGCCACTTATATGGTGGAATGTCCCTCAGTTGGAGTTTAGCTGCTATTTGTCATATGGTTATGCTGGGTTTAATATTATTATTTTTTGGAAGACAGATGCCTTTCTAATCATATCATATCAGAGCGTACATGCTATCAACCTGTCTCACTATTGGTGGTGCTAACCTTGATCACATAGCCAAGATACTTGAATGGTTTCCACTGCAGATTAACCTCCCGCTCTCAATATTCTGTTCTTTGGAAGCAAGTCATTAAGTCCAACCCGCGTTCAAGTAGAGGGAGTGGAATTGAGCTTCATCTCTTAGGAGTATCTATACGACCGTTTGGAATGCTTCTTTAAGGAAGATTTGTCTCTTTTCACTTATTTACATATGGATTCAATCATATATTTATATCAGTATAGACTCATACATAATTATTTTATGCTTCGGGTTATAATTCAGTTTTACGTGATTTATTTTGTTATTTGTTATTTATTTATTTATTTATTGGTTGCTCAAATTATTCCAACTTTGGCCATCGAGGGCTCCGTCAGTTTGGCTCCTGTGTCTTTTTGACGTGCCTCCATCCTTTTTTTTTTTTTTTTTTTTCCAAAACAGCCTTACTCTCTTGATACTACAAGATGCTCCAGTCTCATCTTGTATTTTTTTCTGTTTCAGCCCTAGAATTGGCCATTTCTGGTTTCTTTTATTAGATGATGAATATCTAGTTATCTGGCCTGCTCATTAATATTGAGCTTATGTCATGCATGTAAGACAGTAAGTCTCTTGTCGGAGTCTGCATTCTCTGACTTTTGGTTGACTTTTTTTGTTGTTGTTATTTGCATAATTAAAGTTCACTCTTTGTGAGATACAGTCCTGTGGGATTTGACAAATGTGTAGAATCATGTATATACCATCCTAATACCATACAGAATACTGATATTACCAAAAAATTGCCTAGTGCCTCCCTTTTGTAGCCAGCCACTTTGCTCCGCATCCACAGCAACCATTGATCTGTCTTCAGCATTTGGTTTTAATCCTGCCTCTCTGCCTTGTTTGCAGAGCTTGGAGTGGGGAGGAAGAATTGAGAGGGGGTTTTAATGTCAGCTTTGCAGGAGTGAGCATGCAATAATGCCTGTTAACTGGATTGTAAGTTATTTGTCTTGCTTGTCATTATTTCTGTAGAAGGGCACTTTGTATGAAGTAGGTGCTCCTGAAAAAAAAAAAAAATTTAATGCATCAAGTGCCAGCATGACCCAATGTAAGTGTATGGTTAATTTGTGACAATTGAAAACTTGTTTCTTGAAAGGTTTGAGAATTCCTAAGTATTCTAACATGAGTAATTGAATGTTGCTGCAGTTGCAGTGTTAATACTGGCTCTACAATTCTCTCCATCATCCAACCCAAGCCTCACAACAACTGATTAAAATCTATGCAGAACACTTGACACTTTTACCTTGTTAGCCTTAAAAACCTTTAAATCAACCCTTCCACATAGGCCATATTATCTCCATTCCAAAAGACTGCCTCTTTTGGACCTCTAGGTTTTAGTTCAGAATTTTTTTTTTAAAAAATCTAGAAATGCATTGCCACTTAACCATGTGCCCAACACTGCCGCCCCCTCCAAAAAAAAAAAAAAGAGAAGCAATAGATAGGACTTCGCTCAGCCACCCGCCATGCAAAATGGCAGCAGGTAACAATCCAGGGAGAAAAGATCAATCTTTAACAAGCCACATTCAACCTGTGACCTGCAGAAAGAGACCTCTACTTCTCTTGGCAAAGGACACAGAGAAGCACATTTTGGATGCTGATATAGGAAGGAAATGCAAGTTCAACACCTTGGCCTGGGTTGAATTGCCAATTTGAAGCCAGCAAATTCCTTTCAGAACCCGGCAGGAGAGAGTAAGTGTCCTGGTGCTGTGAGCATTCCTCCTTCTCTCATTGTTTCCTAAAGTGATGGAGAGGAGCCAGAGGGGTAATGGAAGATGCGACATTAGAGATACAGAAGGATTCACCAGGAGAATTGGGCAATTTGCTTATAAATGAATCTGTAGCCTCAGGGCTATGTGTACCCAGAAAAAAAAAAAAAAAATGAAGTGGAAATTTGGCAAACATGATCATCAATGATCTAATTTGGCTGTTTACCCCAATCATGTTAATTGGTTAACTGCCAGGTTTTCACTCTACTTTGAATTGCTTAGGGACACCAAAAGGGAAGGGGGATTAAATCATGCCTCTGAGGCTCTTACACATAGCAGATGAAACTGTTTTTTTGGAATAGATATTTGGCCGTTAAGGTACTTCATGATGAGACCCTTCTTGCATTTTCTTAACAAAACGACAGAAGAGGCTCAGCTGAATTTCCGGCCCATTAATAGCTTAGATGCTGAGAATAGGGCCAATTCTTCACTCCCAGGTTCCAGACGTTACTCAGTCGTGGAGCCAACAAGACGCATTTATAGCAAGATTGAAAACTCCTGGAGAGGTTGGCCATGTGCCCCTGGCCTTAGAGACTGTAGAGGCAGCCTTCAGTTCATTTTCAGGAGTTTTATGTCCTGTAGAAGATTATATAGCCTTCCATATTCGTTCGTTCGTTTGTTCCTTCCTCCATAATTGAATACTGGTAATGTGCCAGGCACTGTCCTAGGTATGACAGATGCAGAGGTGAAGGAGACAGGTTTCCTACCCTGAGGGGTTCAACATCCGGTTAGACAGTGGGAGCTGTAAATGAATACTGTTACAAGGGTATGACCCATGCAGCAGTAGAAATATGGACTATGAACACTGGGCACATGGAGTGGGTAGGATAGAATCTGCTTGGATGGGTTGGAGAAGGTTTGTTTTGCAGAGTTCGGAGTTGAAATTGATAGAGGCAGCGTAAATAAGATCCCTGTCTACTGTGGAGGGGTGAGGTTGGCGAGGAAATGTGTTTAAAGCATGATAATAGTACATGTAGGCACATGAAATGGTGTGTTCTCTAGGGGAGCTGACAGGTGCCCGCTGTGCCCAGAGCTTGGGTTGTAGGCAAAAAAGTAGGGAGTCTCAGTGGCAGTGCTAGAGGGAGCCTTTGGAGAGTTTTGTGGGGTTTTTTAAAGATTTTATTTATTTATTTATTTATTTATTTATTTGACAGAGAGAGATCACAAGCAGACGGAGAGGCAGGCAGAGAGGGAGATAGAGGGAAGCAGTCTCCCTGCTGAGCAGAGAGCCCGATGCGGGACTCGATCCCAGGATCCTGAGATCATGACCTGAGCCGAAGGCAGCGGCTCAATCCACTGAGCCACCCAAGCGCCCAATTTATTTATTTATTTAATAGAGATCACAAGTAGGCAAAGAGGCAGGCAGAGAGGCGGGGGGGGGGGGGGGAGGAGGGGGAGAAGAAGGCTCCCTGCTGAGCAGACAGCCCGATGCAGGGCTCCATCCCAGGACCCTGAGATCATGACCTGAGCCGGAAGCAGAGGCTTAACCCACTGAGCTACACAGGCTCCCTGCTTTGGAGAGTTTTAAAGGAGGAAAATCTTTGGGTCATCTTTGAAAGGTCATTGTAAGGGTGGCAGGATGAGCAGGAATTCTGAAGGCAGCCAGTGATGGTTCAAATCCAGGGCTACTTTTTTATTGTGTAGCCTTGGAGAAGTTCTCAGGTATCACTAAGCTTTAAGAAAATAAGATAATAACACATTCCTCCAAATATTGTTGGGAAAATTAGAAACAACATATAAAGTAAATAGAAAAGTAGCTGATAATTGTTGTTATAATTATTGTGAAGCTAATATGATGTATTGGAAAGTGGAAGAGTTTCTCCGTCAGAGTCCCGGATTCTGATCCTAGTTTTGCTTCTGACTAGTTGGGTATTTCTTGGCACATTTCTTAACCTTTCTGAGCCCATTTTCTAACTGGTAGACATTCATTTATTCACTAAACATTTATTAAAGAACCTCTGTGTGTAGTTTCGTGCTAGCAATGAAGTGACCTCAGTGAACAACTAGGCCCAGTCTCCCCTAAAACACATAACTCCAGTTTAATATGAGAAAAAACATCAGAAAATTTCCAGTAGTGGGGTAGCCTACAAAATGCCTCATGAATGCTCCTCAAAACCATCATTGTCTTTAAAAGAAGGGAAACTCTGAGAAACGGTCACAGCCAAGAGGAACCTAAGGCGACAAGACAATAAAATGTAATATGATGTCCTGGATATGATTCTTGAACAGAGAAAAGACATCCACTACAAATCAAGGAAATCTAAATAAAGAAGTGACTTTAATAATAATAATAAAAATAATAACAATAGTTTATTAACAATGTATCAATATCAATTCATTAATTGTAAGAAGTGTACCATACTAATAACGTATAATGTCAACAATAGAGGAAATGTGTCTGGGGGAGCCGGGGGCGTATGGAAAATTCTACTGTCTTCTCAAATTTTCTGTAAATCTAAAAATGGTCTAAAAAGCAAAATTTATTTTAAAAAAGAGGCATGTTCCCTGACCTTACAGAATTTATACTCTACGAAATGGGAATAAGAAAAATGGACACATAGAGAGGTTTTGAGGTCTAATTACAAACTTGTAAAGTGATTTTATACAACAAGGTTAGTTCATGAGAATTGATGAATAGAAGTTTATTTTTGTTTTCTTCATAAATATTTCAAGTCTCACATCTATACATTCATCTACATATCCATTTATCTATTGATCATTTACCATTAGCCTGTGTGTCGTTTTCATGGGTGGTAGTATATTTGCAAATGTTCTTGTTCAGATATTCTTCTAGGCCCGTGGAAGAATTGCATTTCCCTGCCATAGAGTGGACTCCAGTCCCTGACCTTCTGACCAAATCATTAACTGCTACCCATAAATCGGTATAGACACACATCTCTGGTCATTTCTCCTCCCAGGAAAATGAGCAACCAGGCACATGGTTTGAATTCCTACCAGCTAGGAGAACCATTCACCACTGTTTTCTGGTGGCAGAATAGTGATACAGTTGTCATTTGTACCAACATATCATGGCAGAAACCTCTATAAACTAAATCTGAGCTTTTTTTCTTCCTCAGTCACTACATATGACTACAGAAAGGCCTTCAGGGAGTAATGGCCATTTTTCAAATGGCTCCTGGGGCTCTGTTCATTCTTCAATCTTTCTTTCCTCTGCCCCCACCCCCAAGTTGAACAGCTCCACAGATTGGATCAATTGTTGTATAGATCTATGTTCAAGTTCATTTTCTTTTTATCCCTTCCATTCTACTCTCAAGAACATTCAGTGAACTTTCAATTTCAGATATCGTGTTTTCTAGTTCTAGACTATTTGGCTCTTTAAAAAAATAATTTCTAGTTCTTTGTTTTCTTTTAAATCAATGAGTGTAGTTCAAAAGCTGCTCTAAAATCCAAGTCTGCTAATTTCAACATTTGTTTGGTCTCTTTAGGTTCTTTTTTCTCTTAAAAATGAGTGACATTTCCTTGGTTCTTCATATGTTAAGTAGTTTTTTTTAATTATATCCTGGATATTCTAAAGTTTATGTTGTGGAATTCTGGATTCTGTTATATTCTTTCACAGAGAGTTGATTCACCTTTGATTTCTTTGTTTTAGCATCTAATTAATGTGGTTGAACTCAGACTACAAATTCACCTTCAGCACTCCCAGGCCATGTTGTCATTCCTAGTATAACTTTTTAAATTATGCAGCAATAATAGGTTTAAATGTGCATCTCTGCCCTACTGAACTATAAGTATGTCAAAGACAGTAACCTGGTCTTATTCATCTTTGTGTCCCTTACATATAGCTTAATGTTACAGACAATGGACCCACCAAGATGCTGAATATACAAATAAGCTAATGAACCATGTAATTCAGGAAACATCCACCAAATATTACTAAGAAGACAATCAAGAATCTGGGCCTCGGGTACAATTATTCTTCAATATTTGTACCCTCATCTATTATTCCCTACAACGTACACATTGTAACAAAATCCCATTATAATAAAGTATTTAAAACAGCAGATAGTGATTATTTGATCATTATTTTAGTTGCATTTCCATAATGTGGGAATAACCTAAATGTATACATTTGAATCACAGTTCAAGCCTGCAGCTCAAGTGTACAGTATTCATTCATTCAATAGACACTTGAGTACCTCTGCCATGTTAGGTCCTAAGTTCCAGAAATATAAAAATTAGTAAACACAGTTCCTGTCCTGAAGGGGTGAGGGAAACACAGAGGTTAGTCATTTAATTAATCATCTGTAGATCCTACAAATATGTATCAAGCACCTATTTTGTGCTAGGAACTTGACTAGGGTCCAGGGATACAATAAGGAGAAGAAGGACAATTCTCTGTTCTCAGAGAACTCAGGATTTCTCCAGGGAGCATTAACTCTAGGATACATTCTCCTAGATTACAGGCCTTCAAGTACCATCCTCACATTCTGTTTTTACTGTGGCCTATGTCACATGCACTGCTAATTCATATTTTATCTGTTTTACTCTTCAAAAGTATAAGCCAATTTAATATTAAAAGAAAGATTAGGTCACAGATTGGATATGCTACTTATGTTTTTCAAATTCAGATAAGCATAAATGCATAATTATTAAAATGCAAAAAGACATTTATGAAGTGCAAAAAGTGTAATAAGAATATAAAAGGGGCTATTAATCCTGTCTATGTTTATATGGAAAGCTTTGCAGAAAAGTCTTTCGTGGGAAGTGACAGTATCCCCTTGATCATTTTATCCTTGTGGTAGTCAAAATAATACACCTCCCCTAGCCTAATCCACATTCTAGTCTAAACTAATGAATATATTACATTACAAGGTGAAGGGGAATTAAGGTAGCAGGTAGAATTCAAGGTGCTAATCAGTTAAGGTAAGATAAAAAGAAATTAAGCTGGATGATCTGGATGAGTCCAGTGAAATCACAAAGATTCTTGATATTTGCCCAGTAAGACCTGTGTTGGATTTCGAGCCAATAGAACTATAAGATAATTGATTTGTGTTGTTTTAAGCCACTAAATGTGTGACCATTTGTTACAGCAGCCACAAGAAGCTAATACAACCCTCAAGGCCAGATGCATGTTAGTGTTTGGTCAAAAATGAATCAAACAGAAATGGGGCAATATGGGCTTCCCCTCTCTCCAAGCTGGTATCTTCAAAACATCCACTAGAATCTTGCGTTTTTGGAACCAGGATTCTTGCAATCCATGCAGATATTTTGGTAGGAGGCCTGACCTTGTTGAACTTGGGTTCTTGAGTGGTGGGTCAAGTGTTGCCCATTAGGAATGGCCAGACAGAGGAAGCCAGCAGCCTGAGAAGCCGGGTGACTCTCAGGCTCCATGAAACTTCCTCCCTGCAGGAGCCGACAAGCTGTCAGGGTTTCCGTCATAAACCCCACACTCCATGTGTTTGCAATGTGGCCACAGAGATGCACATGGGATCGGGGGCTGGGGTGTGAGGGCTTAGTTCTGGAGGCATTACTTCCTCTGTTTCCCAGTGCATTTTAGAGAGCGCTTATTTTGCTTTCTTAAAGTTATGGTGTGGAATAAAGGGACAGAAATGAGTTCCAGATGCTTTTATTTTTCTCCTTCTATAATTGGAAACAAAAATACAGCATGGCTTTTAAATTGAAAGTGCTAGAGAGGAATGATGCTTTTAGCTCTGGGGTTTTAGCTGTGATTTAGAGCCCAGCGTGAGGCTGTGGCCGTCATCACTACACACCAGCTCACTCACACTGCTCCCTGAAGACCCAGCTCAAAGCTTTATCTCAGAACCTGAATGAGGTTCAACTGTGAGTCCTATTTTAAGAAACTCTAACACACGGAACTCAAATTTGCAAAGCAGACAGATTTAGGCAGAGCGAGCAGCCACGTATTCAAAGGATGATTGTTTTGCAGAAGACCACAATGCAGGCCTCTTTTAATTGGAGCTCCCCTGGTGCACCTAAAAGTTCCCCCACACACCATTAATTTCTGAGGAAGGGGACAAAGACCCTTCCAGCTGAAGTGTTCCAAGTGTGAAGTGCCAAGTGAAGATCAATTAAAAAATCAAGAGACCAGAATCCTGAAGTATAAAATGATCTGAGGAAGAAAGAATGCTTGAGTTACCATGGACTCATTCATACAACAAGAAACTTTGCCGGAGAACCTAAAAGTCATTGGATCAGCCTCCTTGAAAGTTAGACAAAGGGATCATCTTAACTCTGCAGGAAGAAACACCTATTGTTAGACTCAAAGCTTCTTAAGTCCCTTTTGGAGTTCTCCATTCCTCCCTTTGGCCATTTGCTGTTGCAAAATGGAATAGTGGGGAAAGCAGGGTTCAGATTTAGACTGTGGGAAAGCAGTTGGCCTCCACCTACAAGACATAATAAGACCAGATTACACTCTCTCCAGCCAGATAATATTTAACACAAAGCAGATCCCAGCCCCCAGCCTAACAGCAGGCCAGGAAGGGAAGATAAAGCTAAATGGCCACACACTCCTTATATGATTTGCACAGTACATTGGCAAAAATAGGAATTCTGAACCCCAGAGCTGAAATGTAAGACTGGCCTCTTGCCTTTTGTTCATGGCAAAACAAAAAGTGAAGTCCTCTTTCGTGCCGAGACTCTCAGGTCAGTCTTGATGAACAATAGGGACTGACTGTCTCCCTACTTTTCTCACAGCCTATTCTCCCATTGCCTTTTATGTTTTCCTCATACCTCCACACAAGTAATTAATCCCCAACACATTGAAGTGCCATCCATCAAGTACTCACTGTGTGCTGGCCACCTTATAGAGGTGTACGTCATTGTGTATTATTACTCCCATTCTCCAAATTCTTGGATTGATCAGCCAGTTCCAATGGAAACTGTTCCAAGGCCCAGAGATTTCCTTTAATTCTGCTCTTAAATCATGTGAAGCCAGTGATATGGGTCTGAAGAGATTAGTCAGTGGTTCTTAGCATTTTTGAAAACCTGGCCAAGGCTGGGCTTCACCCTGGACCTATTCAGAACCTCTGGGGCCTCAGCATCTTAAATCTGCTTACTGTGATTCAGATGCATGGTGGGCTGGAGAACCAGCCCCAAAGCATCTTAGGTGATGTGGGGCTTAGGGAGTGATTTGAGGAGCTGACCCCCTTTCAGGGAGCCCTGTATTCTGCTGTGGGCACCAAAGCCTGCCTGTGGCCCCTCATTGGGCCTGAGAAAATTAATAGGGAAGACCAAAGCAAAAGGCAGGTATTCTGACCTTAGTCTAGCTCTTTCCTGACCTTCTGAATTGGGTTGGTGGTCCAGAGGGAACCTGGAATCCCACTTCTTCCTTTTCAATCAAGAGCCAGGTTTCTGTCCCTTGACTCTGTCTTCTGCTCCTATTAGTTCTTAACAGCTGAGATGGCCCTTCAAGAAGTCGTTCCCAGCCCCTATGAGAAACTTGCTAAGCCCTAATAACACAGAATTTAAACTATAGAAGAAAAGATGAGGAAACTTTAGAGTCACCCACTCTTCCCATGGCTGGGGAGCCCACACTCAATATGTGGGGCATTCTCAGCTCATCTTCTTCCAAATGGCTTAGTCATCTTATCTCCTCATCTTTCCATTTGTTGGTGTCTCCATTGAGTGTTGACTGACAGAGCCCATATTCCCAGAGGCAAAGATTCCATGCTTTTGTGACTTTCTGGGGTTGGCGGATTCTTTGGGATCTAAGCCTCTAGCCTGCAGAAGCTGTCTGAGGCATTGCCTGAACTAAGCATCCAAACACAGACATGAACATGCTCTTCCTCTATGGGTGAACTTACTTCAAGTCAAGGTCCTCTTAGGACTCTACAGACTATAATAATACTCTACAGACTATAATAATAGCTGTGTGGTTCTTTGCTTACTGACCCTCTGTCCCACTATAAGCTGCCTGAGGATGGGGCTCATATCCCTATGTCCATTCACTGTCCCATCTCAGCACTTAGCTCATCATCAGCATGGAGTAGACACTCAATAAATATCTATTGAAATGACGATGAAACAAGAAAAACAGCCTCCGTGATATCAGCGTTTGGGGGTTTCAGTTGATCTGGGATGGGAACTGTGCTGGTTGTCTGTGGCTTCTGTAACAAATGACCATAAACGTGGCTGTTTACAACACAGAAATTTTGTTTTCATAGTTCTGGAGGCCAGGAATCTGAAACTAAAATAGCCACCAAGCCACATTCTCTGTGTGGGGTCCAGGGGAGAAGCTCTTCCACCTTTGGCAGTTACAGGAGTCCCTTGGCTGGTGGCCACATCCCTCCAATCTCTGCCTCCACCTTCATACCACCTTCTCCTCCTGGGGGTCAAATGCCCCTCCTCATTCAAGTGGCCTCCAAGGACACTTGTGGTGGCATTGAAGGCCCACCCAGTTGATCTCCTTATCTCAAAATCCTCAACTTAATCACATCTACAAAGACCCTTTGTCCCAATAAGGTCACACTGACAGGTTCCAGGGATTACGATGTGGACACATCCCTTCAGGGTTGGTGGGAGGTCATTTCAACCTATCGTAGGAACATAGCACTAGATTTGGCACAAAAGGGGAAAGGTCTGTGTTGGGCAATTTAGGATGAGAATCTCTGCAAACCAGGAGCCAGAATAGATTTAGTGATTGTGGACGAGAAACATCCCTATGATGCTTTCACTGGAGCCAAAACAGACATTATTGTTGTCCTCTTGCCCATTCTTGCCTTCTCTGCCCACAAATGAAAACCACTTCCTCGGGCAGAGGGCTTGGGTAAGATTCTGCTTTCCCTGAACTGTTGAGATTCATGCCTGACAAGTTAGTAGAAAGAAAAGAGAAAGCCAGAACCAAGACCCACATTTGCTGCACAATATTGGGCAAAAAGCTTCACCTCGGATAGCCTCAGTTGTAAGTCAAGTTACCTTTTATCCAGGGAGCAATTGGGGTGTTTTCTTGTCATTTCTCATGTGTCTTGGGATAATAGTGTTAATACAAAGCATCGTTACATTTGCCTAGTCAGTTCCTTGCAAGGACTGAGTCTTACTCTTAGGGCTACTTCTAACAACTGTGAACTCTCTAGGGGCCTGTAAAAATAACAAAAATCCACCCCAGACATCCTCAGTCACCACACACCTGTGTCTTTTCAACTTGCAGGAAGTGTCCTCCTCCAACTTTTCCTTCAAGTGTAACCAGAGCCATCAGCAGTCTTCCACTGGCCTGGGAAACGGCCCTTTATGGCCGGGGTAGCAGAATGTCTTTTAAAAGGCATGGCTACCTAAGTATACAATTAAAAATATACAAACATAGGGGCCTGGCTAGAAATAAATACTACTGTAATTTTTAGAAGGCTGAATTCTTTCATTTTTAGGTAATGAGTCTAATTCAGTTTCTATAAACCCAGTTCTCCTTTTGTGGTCTAACTTCAACAGAGCATTTTGTGCTTCTAGGCAGCCTTCTGAAATGGCAAGGCCTGCTGGTTGTGCTATTTATGAGGGAGAAAGGGGTGAGGTTCCATTTTTGGCAGAGGGTAAAAATAAAGAATGTTCTTCTGAGTGGGCCCCTCTCAGAATCCAGCCCGGCCGCTTGGTCTACACCGGGCACACGTGCACAGCATATGTCGGACTTGCCTCTGAAGAGAGTATGAATCACTCTGCCTGGCGCTGCTCTGTGGAGCTCTAAGTCATGCTGCTCCTACAACACGGAAAGCAGCATTTGATTTTCTGGGAGAGAGGTTTTGTAATTCTTTTTGCAGTAAAATATTAACCGCCGGTACCCACTGTGAAGACTTTAGAGGAAACAAACTAAAAGATCACCATTGGATGACCTCCCTGCCCCAGGGAACTCCCAGACACACCTTTCCTATAGGTGTCGGCATGGTGGCAGCCTTGTGAGAGGGCAAGGTCATTTCCTCAGCCAACAAACGTTTATGGCAGCCCCCAATGTGCACTGGGGTTGTGTAGGAAACAATGAGCTGGGTGTACATAACATGAGTTTGCTTTTAATGAAGTGAGTCATGTCAGCTCTTCCAAAATCACAATCCCAGTGGCAAACTGGTTCATAATAACCAAGTCCAAGTACCAAGTTCAAGTTCAGGCGGGATCGTTTTAGCCATTGCATGCGTGGTCACCCCTTCCTCCCTCTCTAATTGCCAGTGAAGAGTGTTGACCTTGTCTGGGTTACACTTTGGGGGTTGGAGAGATTCTAGGAAGTTTGACTAAATTGAATTCAGTATCTTCTGGGGCACCTCTCCTTGAGGACCCTCCAAGTTTGGGCTCAAAGCCACTCAGTCCCCTAGAGCAACCGGGGCAGGGGTTATAATCTGCCAAGGTCCCAATGGACCCCCAAGGTGCCAAAGCTCCAACCTGCTGTAGAGGTCTGAGGGTGTTCTTGGTGGGAGGCACTCAAAGCCAAAAGGAACATATGTGGGTCCATCTGACAAGAGCCCAAAACAAGAGGCAGGAGGCCTCTGGTGATGCTTTGTGGCTTGAAATGTATGAGGAGGACAGAGTGACATGCAGTCAAGAGCCCAGACCAGGCTGGAGGAAGGGCAGGGGCTGGTGAGGCTGAGGGATGAGAAAGGTAAGAGAAGCAGAGCAGCGGAGGAGGTGGGCTAAGAGGGAGAGAGGAGAAAGTCTTCTTTCTTTTATATAAGAATTCCACGCCTCTAGGAAAGGAATGGCATCTGCCGACAGGGACTGGATGTACTGAAGAGATGTCTGCTCTGTGGAGCCATGGGGAGGGAAGGAAGGCTGGTTGGGACAGACACCAGCTAAGTGAGGAGGAGCCAGTGGACAACTTGCCTCCCCCACCTATGGGGACCCCATGGAGACTGGGGATGTCAAGACAGGTGGGAAAGGAGGCTCAAGGGGACACACTAGTGGACACATCACCCTCAGCACCAGCATCTGCTGTGCAAAAGGGACCCTTTGACTCCCCAGAGATATTAACCCACTTGCTAGGCCATTCTGATCCACTGTGGTCTCTGCTATGTTCCTCACTAGGACTCCAAGTTCATGCACACACATGAGTCGTTTCATGGAGAAGTAGACAACTGAGTGCTCTGTCTTTGAAACAGGGAACTCAGAGGCCCAGGCTCTGAGCTGTGAGTAGGAAGCTGAAGCTCCCTTCTCTGAGGGGCTGGCTCCGCACCCCAGGTATCCTCAAGATCCCTGCCAGGGTCCCACCTCTGTGCAGCCGCTTTGGGTTTCTCGGTTTCATCCAGAATTGTTTCGTCCCTCAGGCTCACATAGAATTTTCTGGAACATAGCACAGAGATTGACAAAACCTCAAGAGATATTTCTCCAAGCACAGACCTAGACGGATCCAGTGCCAGGTTCTCTGTATTTTTCTAGTCAGGCATATGTTGAGTCTGATTAGCGTTCAAGCTGCCTACCCCGTGACAGCTCCCGGCATAGCAGCACTTCAACCAGACCCATACCCTCCCTCTTCATGGCTGGAACCTGCAGATGCTGTCCCAAGGAAAGCATAACAGGCTTGAGATCATGGGGAAACCTCCTCTCTGCCTGTGGCTTGGGACACCCTAAATGGGGGTTTCTGGCCTGGGCCCTTTGCTCTGCCTGAGCCATCAGGAGGTGATGTGTCCATGCTACTATTTGACCAGATAGGCCAGCTGTGAATTCTGGGGAGAAAGAATAGTCTGCAAAGGATCTCCCAGTGAAATGCTGCCTGTGTCTGCACACAGCCTCCCCTAAAAATACCTACATCTGTTTAAGGCAGGAAGCAGTTAATTCTCTTTACTGGCAAGCAATGAAATATCAAAATAGAAGAAAAAGAAAAGCTATACAAGTAGCACATACCATCTCTTCTTACTTCACTTTATTGTTAGGGGCCCAGCTCACATAGTCTGCTCTTAGCTGTTGATAAACAAATGCCCACTGCTGATTTCATGTTGGTTTTGTTGCATTAAAAAGTTCTGAGCAGCCTGGTCTGCATCTTCCATGGCAGCCTGTCTCTTCTTTCTGGAAGAGTCTAGAAGAATTTTTCTCTTGAAGCAAATCCTTCCTTGGGGAAACCCAGTTTGTAACAGAAGGAGCCCAGACTTGGTTGGGAGTCAGACAGATGTAGGTATGAACCTTAGCTCAGCTCCGTCCTTCGGCAAGTGATTTAATCTCTCTAAGTCTTAATTTACTTATCCGTCCATGGTTGAACCTAACTCGTCACCTACTAGCTAGCTGTGTGGCCTTGCACAAGTTACTTAATCTCTCTGGGCCTTAGCATTCTTTTACATGGGATAAACATTGGTATCTATCTCAGGGTTGTTGCTAGTATTAACTGAATTACTGAATGTAAAGCAATTAGCACAGTGCCTGGCACATAGTAAGCATGATGGGCAGTTTGTTGTTAGGATGACAATGAGTTGCTGTGGGAACTGAATGGGATGATGTAGGTCAAGCACCTGGCACATGGTAAATATGTGTCCAACCCAGCCCTCCCCAGCCTTCCCAGCATCCTCAGCTTCTCTCTGATTCTCACCTATGAGCACATTCTCAGGTACCTTTCTAGGGCAGGCCCCACACCCTGGTCTTTCTCTTACCTGTGGTTTTGCACTGCTCTGAGCCATGTGTCTGTGCTGACCCCAGCATCTCCTGTCAGATCTAGTTATTCTCTTCAGGCAGAAGAGGAACGGATGACTAAGCATTCCTCTTATAGAAACCAGTCCTACTCTTCAACACAAATAATATTCAGCAAGAAAATTCACCCCAAATATAGTATGGTAGATTAAATATGGCCATAAATTCTTTGCAGCTCAAGAAGTGGGGTCTATTTGCCCACCCCTCCAAAATGGGCTGGCCTTGTGACTTTGTCTGACTAGTCAATGTGGTGAAGATGACTTCCCAAACCAGCACCCTTCCCTGAAGATGTCATGGAAGGAAGCTGGTCTAACCTACTGGAAGATGAGGGGCCATGGGATGAATAGAGGGGTTCTGGATGAAGCTAGTACCAACTGCTTTTGGTAAATCCCTCACCACTCCTGTGGTCTGTGTCTCTAACTAAATCTCACTAGCACTACGGAATGTAGAAGTTAAACATAATTCTTCAGAGGCTTTTTGTTGTTGTTGTTGTTGTTGTTGTTTGCAAAAGGTATTCAATTCCACATATGTATCTTGAGGTCTTGGAGGAGTGCTGGATGCCAGCAATGAGGATGAGATGCAGGTCTTGATATTGGAAGAGCTAGTTCAGGATTACCAAGCATTGTGAAGCATCAGTTGTGAAGGGCACACCCTGAGTGGAAAATGCTCCTTGCTAAATTGAAAATAGGGCCAAGAGTGGAGACAGACAGCCACAGTTTATTATTAGGGTGAGTGAAATGTTCTCTGAGCTGCTCCATCTCTGTATTTCCAGTGTGACTGAATTCTGCACATGTGTTAAAGACTTCGGAGCCCATGAAAAATGGAGATCAGAGCCAGGCTGAGTCTGGAGTTTCAGTCAACATTCAACTGGGTTTTTTTTTTACAAGGACTCTGCAAACATGGAGTCCAGAGCCCAGGGTAGAAAGAAAAAGCACCACACTCTGAACAATGCAAGTCTTTCTCTAGGCCAGGAAGAAGTGTGTATTTGAAGAAAACAAGAAGATGATGGTGGCAAGTAGTCATTGAAAACTTGGTCTTTGGAGTCAAAGAGATCTAATTTCAAATTCTGCTTTTGCCACTTACTAGCTAGCTAGAGTAGTAATATGCTGTTGTGTAAGGAACCACCTCAGTTCTTAGTAGCTTCAAATGACAACCATCTATTTGTTCAGGATTCTGCAGTTTGGACTGGGCTTAAGTGGGAAGCTCTTCAATGTGGTATAGAAATACAATGGAATACTATGCAGCCATCAAAAGGGGAAATCTTGCCATTTGCAAGGACATGGGTGGAACTAGAGGATATTATGATAAGTGAATAAGTCAATCAGAGAAAGACAATTATCATATGATTTCATTCATATGTGGAATTTAAGAAACAAAACAGAGGATCATAGGGGAAGAGAGGGGGAAATGAAACATTTCAAAATCAGAGAAGGAAACAAACTATAAGAGACTCTTAATCATAGGAAAAAACTGAGGATTGCTGGAAGGGAGGGGCCTTGGGTGTAGGGTAACTGGGTGATGGATATTAAGGAGGCCATGTGATGTAATGAGCACTGGGTATTATATAAGACTGATGAATCATAGGGAAATGGAGAGGAGATGGGAGTTGAGGGAAATTGGAAGGGGAGGTGAACCATGAGAGACTATGGACTCTGAAAAACAACCTGAAGGTTTTAAAGGGGCAGGCGGGGGGGTGGGAGGTCGGGATACCAGGTGGTGGGTATTAGGGAGGGCATGGATTGCATGGAGCACTGGGTGTGGTACAAAAGCAATGAATTCTGTTATGCTGAAAAGAAATAAAAAAAAAAAAGACTGATGAATCACTGAATGCAACCTCTGAAATTAATAACACATTAATACATTATATGTGAATTAATTGAATATGAATTAAATATTTTGGGGAAAAATATCACTTTTAAAGCTGGGTACAGATCCCAAATAAAGTTCTACTAGTAACAAAAGAAAGGAGAGTATGTATTGGGTAGGGTCGTAGAAGTAGCTGCCAGCCCTCACCCCATCTTGTAAAGTTCCCTTCCACATAGTAGATATTCATTGAACAGTGGCTAGTTTTCTTTTTCTGATTTAGTTGACAGTTTCTGAACCTGGCTGGTGCATCTATCACACTACAGTATCTGTTCCTCAAAGCAGGGTAAAAAAGAGGGAGCTCTGAGTTGTCCCCCAACTCCTACCTTCCCGGTGTCACCATGATTCCCATGACAATTAGTGACAGTATATAACCAACTACCCCAAAACTCAGGAGCATGAAACAATAAGCATTGTCAATGTTCACCAGTCCACAGGTAGGCTGGACGGTTCTCTGATCTCAGCTGAGCTCGCCCACCCATTAAAGGTCAGCTGCAGGTCAGGGAGGTGGCTGTGTTGAGCCTGCCTGGGCTTTCTCACAGCTGTGGTAGGTGGGAGCTGCAAAGGGACACTAGAAGGACTGGATACAGGTAGATGTAAAGAATTGCAGCCATACTGTAATCAGCTCACCCCAGTCTGAGGGATGCTATAGCACCCTTATGTCATGGTAGGACCCAGGATATTCTGTTTACTTGTGAATTACACCTCCTTGGTCCTGCTCTTTCTCTGACCAGAACTTCCTCAGATCCTCTGTTTTCTGCAAAAACATTCGTGAACTAGCTTTTCTTTTCACTTGCTCAGTCTTCTTGCTGTCCTTCCCTAATATCCAGAGAACACCAGGATGTTGGACAATTAAGAGTTTTGCCCAGGAGTATCTCACATCTCCTCCCTCTGGCCCTCACCCACTTGTATCAGGGCTCTGTCTTGTCCCATCAGCTGCTCTTCCCTTCCAGACTCAACCTCTGCGAGGCACGGGCAGCCCTCCACCCGAACAGCTGAGGGCACTGGGGTGAAGCCCCCAATGCTCCCAATAGTTTTTATCCTACAACTCTCATTTCATACTAAAGATACCTTCTCCTCTGGAGCTTTCTTTTTCTTTTTTTAAATTTAAATTTAATTAGCAGACATATAGTACATCATTAGTTTGAGAAGCAGTGTTGAGTGATTCATCAGTTGCATATAACACCCAGAGCTCACCACATCAAGTACCCTCCTTGATGCCCATCACCCACTTTCCCCATCCCCCCAACCGCCTCCTCTTCCTCAGCAGTGAAATCAGTCAAGCAGAGAAAGACAATTATCATCTGGTTTCACTCATATGTGGAGTATAAGAAATAGTGCAGAGGATTATAGGGGAAGGGAGGGAAAACCGAATGGGAAGAAATCAGAGAGGGAGACAAACCATGAGAGACTCTTGACTCTGGAACTTTCCAAACAAGCCCAACACCGGGCAGCTCGCAGCCAGGTCAGCTCCCTGGGGCTGCATCCGTATGGACACACCTCAAAGGGTTACCTGCTCTCTTGCCACAGGTGTGAAGTTCTTATGAGCACAGACCCTGGAGCCAGGGGGCCTGGGTTCTTGACCTGGCTCATCTATCACTTGCTTCCTATGTGATTTGGGGCCAATTACTTCCTTCTCTGTACTTGGGAGCAGTGATAGCCTGCCGCGAGGGTTATCATGAGGATTCCTCATGCTCCCAGAACAGTGCCTGGCACACAGCCATATGCAGATGAGGCTGTCCCTGCCCCCTTTGCCACTGTTCTCTCTTTTGGGTCCCGTTCGCTCTATGCTTTCACTAGGTAGTATGAATCCTGGCTGCTGCTCGAATTGTTTCCTGTTACACTCATCCACTCCTCCCCCTTCATTTATTCAAACCCCGCCTGTGTGTCTTCCATATATTAGTCACTGTGTTAGACACAGGGGACCAAAAAAAAAAAAAAAAAAAATCAGTCAGCTGTGGTCTTTGTCCTCATGAGACAGTCCATTAAACAAACTCTTTAAAAATCCCCCCAGCAAGGAAGTACAGCAAACTATGACAAAAGCTTTGGTAAGGACCCAGAGTGCAAGAACTGTAACTTTTTAGTGTTCTGAAATGCTGTTACAACAAATTATGCTGGAGTAACTAGGCCATTACCTGCGGCTTACAAATATTTTGGCTACACTTCACTTGGATTTTGACTGTAACCGGATTTGACTTGTCTTTAGTGGCTCCATTTCCTCCGGGTTGAAAAAGAGGTCATATCTTCCAGGAATGAGACCTGACAGGCAGTAGCATTTCTTCTCTGTGAACTGTTTATAGGAAGGAGCGCTGTCACGTGGCACTGGGTATAACTCGCTTTGTTAGAGCCAAATTACAGTCATGGAGGTTCTAAAAAAAAAAAAAAAATGGATTTCTACTAGAAAAATACGTGGCCCTTGTTTAAAAAGGCAAATGGTACTAAAAAGCCTCTTGAAAACAACAGTTTCCTCCACCTTTCCTGGTTCTTTCTCCCCTGACAAATCTTTTGAGGTGTTTCTTTGGGGATTTATCTCTGTGTGTCTAAATAACATGTGTGTATTGCAATTTCTTGACTTTTCTAAGGTGGATGTTCATATGCACCACAATTGTATTGTATCTTAACGTATTGGTGTTTATACCCTGACACTCACACTTCCTCTGCTTCCCCAGCCTACTGACTTCTTTCTACAACAATCTTTGGTCAAATTAATATTCAGGTTTGTATTATTTTGGCCATGTAAATGGCCAAAATGTATAGACTTTTCTTTCTCACACCTAGTATTAATAATTGCCTTATTTAAAAATTTTGTTTAATTTTCTGTATACTTGCCATTAATTGATAATGTTGCCTCTACTAGAGCTGAAATTTCTTTGAATAACAGCACATCAAGTTCCATTTTTATCTTAGGTATGTCTCTTCTGGACAATTTCTGGACCTGCCTCCAGAAAGACCCCAGACTGCGATTCTGTCAGTTCTCTTTATATTCATCATAAGATTTCCCTTCATGACCATGCTAACTCTTTCCCATGTTGGATCCTTTACTTCCTTGACTTCATATCATTCTCTTTTCAAAAATTTACTTCCTTGTTTTGGTGGAGCATCTTAGTAAATGGAGCTCATGAATATCTAAAAATAACTTCATTCTACCTCCACACTGGACTGCTAGTAGCTGGTGTGATGGTTAAGTTTATATATCAACTTGATATGGGTAAAGGATGTCAGATGGCTAGTAAAATGTTATTTTGGGGTGTGTTGATGAGGGTTTTCCTGGAAGGGATGAGCATTTGATTCAGTAGACTGCATAAAGATTGACACTCCCTGGTGTAAGCAGGCCCAAATAGAAGAGACAATGAAAGAAGAGAGTCACCTTTCAAGAAAGTCAAGATTTCTTGAGCTGTGAAGTCCATCTTCTCCTGCCCTTGGTCATCAGAGCTCCTGGCTCAAACCTTTGAATTCTGGACTTACACTGATGGTTCTTCGGTTGTCAGTCCTTCAGCCTCAAACTAAATTGTATGACTGGCTTCCCTGGTTGTTTGGCTTGCAGACAATCCACTGTGGGACTTCTAGGCCTCCAAAACCATGTGAGCCAATTCCTGTAACAAATCTCCTCTTACCTATATCCTCACCTATGGCTATAGCTAAATTATCTCTATATATCCAATTGGTTCTGTTTTTCTGGAGAATTCTAACACAGCTGGGTATAAAATTTTAGTTTACAAATAATTTTCACTTATAGTTTGAGAAGCATTGTTCCATTGTTTTCCAGATTCCCTCATTACTTTTGATAATTCTGATACCATTCTGATTCCAAACCCTCTATATGTGGCCTATCTTTTATTCCTTCCTGGAATTTTAGGACATTTTCCCATGCCGGCTCTTTTAAAATCATGCAATGGTTTGCCTTGAGGTGGGTCTTGTTTTCATTCTTTGTGCAGGAAACTCAAGTTAGCCCTTTCGATCTGGAGACGAATGCCTTCAGTTTTGGAAATTTTCCTGTAGTTATTTTTTTTTTAATCTTTCCCTCTATACTTTCTTTTCTTTATTTCTAGAACTCTGGTTATGCAATGTTGGAATTCTTTGATTCACAGATTGTAATGGTCTTAGCTTCTCTTTCCAAATTTACATTTTTTTTTTTTGTCTGTCTGGGTGATATTTTCAATATTATCCTCTAGTGCTTCAATTTATTTTCTTTTCCATTAATTTTTTAAAATATCTGTTATCCAGGAGCTGGGTGGATCAGTCATTTAAGAGTGCAATTCTTAATTTTAGCTCGGGTCTTGATCTCATGAGTTCAAGCCCTGTGTTGTCTTCCACACTGGATGTGGAGCATGCCTTTAAAAAAGTAACATCACTAGATATCAGGGAAATATATCAAAACCACAATGAGATGTCACCTTATACCAATTGGAATGGCAAAAATTAACAAGACAGGAAACAACAAATGTTGGCAAGGGTGTGGAGAAAGGGGAACCCACTTACACTGTTGGTGGGGATGCAAGCTGGTACAGCCATCATGGAGGCGCCTCAAAACATTAAAAATAGAGCTACTCTATGATCCAACAATTGTACTACTAGGTATTTACCCCAAAGATAAAGATGTAGTGAAAAGAAGGGGCACATGGACCCCAATGTTCATAGCAGCAATATCTACAATAGCCAAACTGTGGAAGGAGCCAAGACGTCCTTCAACAGATGGAAGGATAAAGAGATGTGGTTCATATCTATAATAGAATATTACTCAGCCATCAAAAGGGATGAATATCCACCATTTGCATCAACATGGATGGAACTGGAGAATATTATGCTAAGTAAAATAAGTCAACCAGAGAAAGACAGTTACCATATGGTTTCACTCTTATGTGGAATATAAGTAATAGTACAGAGAACAATAGGAGAAGGGAGGAAAAACTTTAGGGGAAGAAACCAGAGAGGGAGATAAGCCATGAGACACCCTGGACCCCAGGAAACAAACCAAGGGTTACAGAAGGGAGTGGGGTGGAGGATGGGGTAACTTGGTGATGGGTATCAAGGAGGGCGTGTGTTTTGATGAGCACTGAGTGTTATATGCAACTAACGAATCGTTGAACGCTGTATCAAAAACTAATGATGTAATATATATTGGCTAATTGAACATAATAAAAAATTTAAAAATAAATAAAATTAAAATAATAAAAATTTCTTCTTAACTAACTGGTGGTTGCCAGAGGAGAGGGAGATAAAGGGGTGGGCAAAATGGGTGAAGGGGAGAGAGAGATAGAGGCTTACAATTATGGACTGAAGAAGGCATGGATGTTACAGTTTCAGCATAGGGATACAGTCAATGGTATTGTAATAGTGCAGTCTGGGGACAGAAGTTAGTCACACCTGTGGTGAGTACAGCATAATGTAATGACTTGACAAATCACTATGCTGCATACCTGGAACTCATGCAACATTACTAGTCAACTATACTTCAATGAAAAAAAGTTCTGTTCTCATACACTAAATTTCCCCAAGCTCCTCATTCTATGACTCTACAAATATCACCTCTCTTTTTAAGCATCAGCTTTTTGATTCAAAAATGCAACACCTTCTCATCTTTCTGAGGATAACTTTTTAAAGTTTTATTTTAAAAAGGATCTATTCCTTTTACAGTAGCCAAATTATGGAAGCAGCCCAAGTGTCTGTCGATAGATGAATGGATAAAAAAGATGTGCTCTCCGTATACAATGGAATATTACTCAGCCATCAAAAAGAAGGAACGCTTCCCATTTGCAATGACATGGGTGGAGCTAGAGAGAGTTATGCTAAGTGAAATAAGTCAGAGAAAGAAAAATACCATATGATTTCCCTTATATGTGGAATTTAAGAAAGAAAATGAATCAGCAAAGGTGGAAAAAAAGAGAAAGACAAAGACAAACTAAGAAACAGACTCCTAACTATAGAGAACAAACCAGTGGTTACCAGCGGAGACATGGGCAGGGGACAGGTGAAATAAGTGATGGGCATTAAGGAGGGCACTTGTTGTGATAAGCACTAGGTGACATACGGAAGTGTCAAATCACTATATGGTACACCTGAAACTAATATAACACTGTATAAACTATATCAGACTTAAAACATAAATAAATAAATAAATATGAAAAAATGGTTGCGCAATATTGTGAATGTTCTGTCACTGAGTCACTCACTTTAAGTTGACTAGTCTTACATTTCTCCTGATGGAGGGTGGGGTGGTGAGATGCATGAACAAGGATAGGGGCTGAGGGTCTTGGGATCTAGTCTGCCCTTTGGCACTGACTGGCTGCTTGCATGTGAACATGTTACAGGACTGCTCTTCATTCCAGTTTCGTGAATATTTTCTGATCTGTAACGTGATGAGTTGAAGACAGATGCCTGGTTGTCCTCAAAGACAGTGCTTGGGCAGAGGCCTTTTGAAGATCAGGTGTCAGCCCCTTTGGGAGTCAAGAGTTACTGGGAGTCCCTTTGAAACCTGGAGCAGTCATTTGATCCTTGCCCGCACCCGTTGGAGCACCACTTTGAGGTAAAGGTATAAAGCACATTAAAAGTAAAAGAATACTCGAAACACAAGATAATCCCCAGGGGATAGAACTGTTGACCAGAACAGGTGACTTAGAACTTAACCTGTTGGCTGAAATTGATCTACTTAAATTTTCATGCATCGTGGATGGCTAATAGTTTGTTTGGCCTTACATTCCTCAACTCAACAACCTTTCTCCTTCCTTAGATCTGATTCTGGCTCTCCCTGGCTTCACACCAACTTTCAAACTGCAGTGGGGACTGGGGTATCTGCAGAAATCATGCAAGAGGGGCCCATCAGCACGTTAGAAAAGCTAAGACAAAACAGTGGGGCAGAACAAGTATTAATATTCCAAACCATTATAAAGGGAAACCTCATTTACATATAAAAATAATTTGGGAGGGGAGAGGAAGGGGAGCCAAAGGGACTTGGGGGACAGGGTCTGGGGTACAGAGGGAACTGTAGGCAGTGATGCAGGATCTTATTTCAGACGTTTACCAAAATATGCAGAGCCCTTTAAAGCTGTAATTCAGAACCTAAGCTCCTTCTGAAACTCTGCTGTTAATTTTAGAATGTAAGAATTGGAGGCAATTTTGTGTGGTTTGGGTTTCATAAGTCTTGAGAGAAACTTCCCTCTCACTCATGTGCCTCAAAGGATTCCTTTCTGCCCCACCTCCAGCCTTTACTTTCCCTCCTCACTAAGTACCAGTCCTCCTCCTCTCTTCCCTCTCTCCATAAAGGTCCCATCCTCTCCCCACCCCCACTACCCTGTTTCCCCCAAACCCTGCTGAGAGCCCTCCCCCAGCCTGGGGGGCGGTGAAGAGATGCAGACCTCCTCCCTTGGTCTGCCTCTTCCTCCAGCCCATGTCCTCCCCTGGCTGCTTCCAGTACAACCTCTGAGTTGTCTCCACAAGTCCTCTGAATCAACCCCTTTGGATCCCTGATGTTTATCTTCTAAGTTGAAAAGTTTAATTGCAGCCCTGAGTGAGGCCTTGGAGGAGGAGCAGGGGAGAGTGGAAGTAATAAATTCCCACCCGACCTGCAGGATGTGGTCCAATGCCACGAGGGGCAGTGACTTCAGGGGGTGGAGGGTAAGAGGTGGGGGGGTAGATAATTGGGAGGGTTTGGGGTTCAACAGGCCAGGAGGCTATGCCCTCTGGTGATTAATTAGCATATGAGAGCTTCAGCTTGCTCTCCACATGCAACTCTGCTCTGCTCAATTTGTCTCTGAAAACTCTAGTTTTCCTAGAAACTGGAAAAAATTCGTTATTTTCATGACTCTCACTTTTTTCTTTTTTGGGGCAAATTCTTCAATTCCACATGTCTATTTTAACTCCCCAAGCACAGATGGTGAGGAACAAGCCCACAAGGTAAAGTCGCATTGTCCTGCTGCTTCCTAGCTAAACCTTCATGGGTTTGGTCTGACGTGTTTGCAGTGGCCTGAAAGGGGAAACTCAGCTTCCTTGGACATGTTAAATCAAGTCCATCTTTTTGCCATCCTTGAGAAATGGATGGGTTCGTGAGCTTGTTTTTGGAAAGAACTGTATTTTTTAAACATACCTGAAGTCCAGAGCACCCTGGCATGCCTGCCCAAATGATGCAAAATCCTGAGCCCAGGGAAGAAATGGGAATCTGGATGGGGTCTCCCTAATGTGGCATCCTGAGTTCTACAGGTCAGGTTGGGGAGTGCCTGGGAAGCCAGTTGGATCCACCATTTGTTTCCCAGCTGGTTTACTGTGCTATTTTGAACCATTAGTCTCTGCTTCACTACTTCCCTATGTGCAGTATCTGAAAACATAAAATAAATCCCAAGATGAATTTCTTTTTGGCATCTGAGGTCTAAGGAAAAAACATTTGGCAGTGTGTACCATCAACTCTAGGCAAGGTAGTATTGACCAGAAGGTCATTTGTTGGTCTGGCTTCCAAAGGAGTTGGTTCCTTGGTTTCTCCATTCATTCCCCTTTTGCTATGAATCTTTTCCAAGCAACCAAGTCAGAAGACTTTTTTTTTTTTTTAAGATTTTATTTAAATTCAAGTTAGTTAAGATATAGTCTATTATTAGTTTCAGTAGAATTTAGTGATTCATCACTTCCATGTAACACTCAGTGCTCATTGCATGGAGAGCCCTCCTTAATCCCCATCGCCCAGTTACACCCTCCCCCTTTCCCCTCCCTTCCAGCAACCCTGTTTGTTTCCTATAGTTAAGAGTCTCTTATGGTTTGCCTCCCTCTCTGTTTTTATCTTACTTTACTTTTCCTTCCCTTCCCCTATGTTCATCTGTTTTGTTTCTTAAATGCCACATATGAGTGAAATCATATGGTGTTTGTCTTTCTCTGCCTGACTCATTTCACTTAGCATAATACACTCTCGTTCAACCCACATTGTTGCAAATGGCAAGATTTCACTCTTGATGGCTGAGTAATATTCCACTATATATATATATTCCACTATATATGTATATATGTATATATATGTATGTATGTGTGTGTGTATATATATATATTCCACTATATATATATATATATATATTTCACTATATATATATATTCCACTATATATATATAGTGGAATATTACTCAGCCATCAAAAGAGTGAAATCTTGCCATTTGCAACAATGTGGGGGTATATATATATATATATATATATGCCACATCTTCTTTATCCAATGTGCAATCTTCTTTATCCACTCATCAGTCAATGGGCATTTGGGCTCCCTCCATAGTTTGGCTGTTGTCGATAATGCTGCTGTAAACATTGGTGAACATTTACCCTTCATATCATTATTTTTGTATCCTTTGGGAAACTACCTGGTAGTGTAATTGCTGGGTCATAGGTTAGTTCTATTTTTGACATTTTGAAGAACCTCCATACTGTTTTCCAGAGTGGCTGTACCAGTTTGCATTCCCACCAACAATGTAAGCGGGTTCCCCTTTCTCCACATACTCACCAACATCTGCTGTTTCCTGAATTGTTAATTTTAGCCATTCTGACCAGTGTGAGGTGGTATCTCCTTGTGGTTTTGATTTGTATTTTCCTGGTGATGATGATATTCAGCAATTTTTCATGTGTCTGTTAGCCATTTGTAACAAGTCAGAAGACATTTAATGTTTTTATCGACAAAGATTCTCTTGTCTACCAAACTACTTAGGTTCCACTGAACATTTCAAGTAAGGCTTGACTTTTGGGTTCTCATCTTCATCTTTGCATTGTCTAATTTGAGCAAGAATCTTGCTAAGCCAACTTAACCAGAATCCCCAACCTTTGATATTTGATCCAGTTTCTTATCTTTCACCATCTCCCAGCTGATATCTGATCACCTCAGCCTGCCTTCAGCAAGATTACCCCCTCACCCCTAATGTTTCCTCTTGATAATTTTCATCCGCTGACTCCCACTCTGCCCCATGGCTATAAATTCCCACGTATCCATTCTGTCTTCAGAGCTGAGTCCAATTATTCCCATTACAGTGATCCCTATCCTCTTGCCTTGAAAAATCTTCATTGCCGTGCTTTCAAAAGTGCCATTGAATAATTTTTTTCTTTAGGATATTTTTTATTTATTTTAGACTCTTTTACTACTTGTAATATTGGCCTGTGACAGAGCTGTTATGACCACTATTAAGATTTCATAAATGAAGAACCTGAAACTCAGTTAGGACATCACACGTCCAGGTGGTAACCCTGGTGGGTGGGAAGACCCCTACCATCTAGGTCTTCTGACTCCCACATGCTTGCTTTCTTACTAGAGGCAGAAATGAGGTGCTCTCTAGTTTGAAGAATGCTTGGAGCAAAAAGTGTTAGTGTCAGAGCTGAGTATAAAGTATAACTTTGATGAGTTCTTATTCCCTGCCCCGTTCAACAGGGGCGGCTGTATCTGCTAAGACAGGAAAGTTCCAAGCCTTATTATGTAACAGCAGCTGCATTTCCCAGGAAGATCACTATCCTTGCAGCATCTCAGTTTGAGAAGTGCACTGGGAATGGACTGTTGGATATCTTGGGCCAGATCTCTACCAGGGGAAATAATCTGAGTGATTTGAAAGAGCTTTTTTAAGCCCACCAAGTCCTGTGATGAGGTTGTGCGTCATTGGAGACGTCACTTGGTTCTCAAAGGGTCTCTAAGACTCCCATTCTCTCCAGCAAATTTCAAACTCATTGCCACTGGGCCAAACCGGGAGATAAAGGACATGCTGGAAAAATGAATTTGAAAGGAGCCAAGAGACCCTACCATTAAGTCAACAAGCTCAAAAAAAAAAAAAAAAAAAAAAAAAAAAAGAACAGAAGAGAATTTGTAGCATTCATCTGTGTTCTCCTGGGGTTGCCAGGAAGTTGTCATTAAAGTAATAGCAGTGTGTTTGAGATGAATGCTGATCTTTATAAAATGATCCAGTGAGAGAAAGTCTGAAAGAGAGAAAGTAGGAACATGTAACCTGGGTCTAAATTCAAGATCAGTTCTTAACTACTTGTGTGACCTTGAATATGTCTCATCTCCTTTCTTATCCTTGGTTCTTTATTTGTACAAAGAGGTGGCTGGGCAAGGAGATCCCATTTTTTAAGGCTCCTAAAACTACCTGACATTCTTTAGACTTCAATTTTCTGTTGCAGTACCAAGGAGAAAGGTCGTGACAGATTGCTATTGCCAATGGGCAGAGAGAATACCTGCCAGGATCCTGCACCCAAACACACTAAGGAAATAATAGTGTCACTGCCCCCACACAATTCACATCCCAATGGGAATTTATAGCTACAGAGCTTTCCATGCACATTATCTGAATTATTATGATAAGCACTTCAGTACTCCCCCAGGCTGCTGGGAGGACTGACACTGATACAAGTATATGAAAAAGGTACATTCTTTGACCAACTGGAAGAAGCAAAATGAGCTTCCAGAAGCTGGCCATGCTCAGGACTGGACCAGCTGCATCTCAATACAAGTTTTGATTAACCTCTGCAGTGATGATTCTGTTTGTGGTCATGTGTTTCTACCTCTCTTTTGCTCCCTTCATTCCACCATCCATCCACTTGTCCACCCATCTACACATCCATCTATTCTTCCATCCATCTATCTCCCCACCATCATCTATTCATCCATCCATCATCCATACATGGATCCACCCATCTATCCATCCATCCATCCTTTTATCCATCCATCATCCATTCATCCATCCATCCATCCACCATCCATCCATCTCTCATCCCTCCATCGACCCCATCTATCATCCACACATCTATCTGTCCACCATCCATTCATCCATCCATCTATCCATGCATCCATCCATGCATCCAACCACCCATCCATCCATCCAATCTTTCATCTATTATTCTCTAAAAGTATTTACTGAGCACATAGCTATAGGGGCTATGGCAGGCCCTGTGGGGGTTATAAGGGACACGTTGAAGATGGGCCCTTGTATCAGAAAAGTCCTTTTTTAATGTGGGAAGACAAGCCCTTGCAGCAAAGATAGCACAGCTAGAATGATCAGTGCTGATGAAGAGTACGAGAGAGTCATGGGGCCCTCTTCATCCCTTCCTTCCTCTCCCTCCCTACCATTCTCTTGGACACCTGTGTAGCAGACCTATCCCTGTCCAACTTCTTCCTTAGCTGAAAGTAATTAAGTGGTCACATTTACACAGCTGAGAAAAGAACATCATGGAGCCACTTCACAGAAGATTGTTGAGCTGCTTCCTGAGTGAATGGCATTATTATTGCAGCTGGGCCTCCTACTCACCCAGAGGAATGTCACTGTGGTAGAGTGGGCCCTTACTTAGTTTCCTCAGAGCACATTAATATATAGATATTTGTACATATATATAAAATGGATGTATCCTCTTTTGGAGCCTCTTAGTATGACTCTCAATCAACTTGTTCTTTTATCATTGATTATAATAAAAATGAATAATTAAAAGGACATGTACTTGCTATGTTATGTTCCCTGACCATCCCACTTCAGGATGCTTGTGGTAAACTGGAGTTTGTCAGAGGAATGTGATCAGTGTGGTGAGAAGGGCATGGTGTGGAGATCGAGCCACCACATCAAAAGCTGTGATGGTTAGTGTCCCCACACTAACGGGCTTCTCGTCTGAAGGAGGAGGGTGTTCGTATGGCTTAACCTAGAAACTCAAAGCCAAGATAAAATTCTAAGGCAGATTTTAGTTCAACGTAAGAAGCCACTTTTTGAAACCACCAAAATGTCCATCCTGTGAAAAACAAATGAACAAGATGTGGCAGATCCATACAAGGAGATTATCATTCGGTGATGAAAGGAAGGAAGCGCTGACACCTGCTACACAATGGATGGATCTTGAGGACACAATGGATGGATCTTGAGGACACGATGCTAAGGAAAAGAAGCCGGATACAAAGGGCACGTATTGTATGATTCCATTTAGAGCAAAAGTCCAGGATAGGCAAATCCAGAAACAGAAAGTGGATCAATGGTTGCCTGGGATTGGGGGTGAGGGTGGTGGTTGGAAGAAAATGGGGAATGACTGCTCGTGGGTATGGGGTTTCTTTTTAAGGGATGGACATGTTCTAAAACTGGGGTGATGATTGAAAAACTGTGAGTATATGGAAAATCACTGGTACATTTTAATGTTTGTTATGTAAATTGTATGTTATGTAAATTGCATTTACGTAAATATCTCAAAAAAGCTACTCTAAAAATCAGTTTACCTGTTTTTAACTTAAAAAAAAATCAAAGCTACCTTTTAACAAAGAGAGTGAAAGAATATACTAGCACAGTGCTTGACCCGTGGGAAGATCTGGATGACCTCTGGCTCTCCCTTCTGTCTCCCTGACTTGTCCAGCAAAGGGAACCACTTAGCTGAGGAAATCAGAGCTGTTCTCATCCCTGGAGATACCAGCAAATACAAGGTGACCATCTGAAGAGGGTTGCAGAAGGTTCCTGCAGGGAGAGGGAAGATGGGTCTGGATTTGGATTTCCTTGAGAGTAAAGCCTGAGACAAAGACTTGGGGCCAGTCACTGATTTGGGAGATGATGCCAGGAGCGAATAGTTTGGAGCAGGACAGGCAAGGCAGGAAAAGAGGAGCTAACATAAGGAGCATTGTCAAGGTCACTGCTGAGGTCCTCCTGAGAAATGTACAGAATGCCTCTGCAGATGTTCTGTTTGAAGGGTGGGGCCCGGGCCAGCCACCCACCAGCTCTTCTTCCCACTAGCTGACTGCCCCACACCTCCAGGTTATACTTGTGTAAGAACCTAAGGGACCACCACAAGGCTCCAGGGTCTGTGTACCGCATGCCTGGAGTGAGATGCCGTGAGTGAAGTGAGCCTCAGCTCGCACGGAACTTTCCAGCACAGCTGTGACTGAAATCAGGGGTGGATCAAGGAGATGTGTTACAGGCAGCAGACACATCTGCCATAACGAGCAATTTTGGCTCAAACAAGCAACTTAATGGATCTGAGTAGCATTTTTTAAAAATGAAGTAAAATGAAATAGAAGCGATCAAATGTATTGCATCTGAAAGATAGCATTTCAGGAAATGTTTGTTTCATTACAGACTAAGCATGTTTGTGTGCCTATGTATGTATTGGGTTGTGACCTAAGAAGTGTTTGTTTCTCTGTGCATCACAGAGAAAAATGCTGTTCTACTGGAACAATCTCTAAATTCTTTCCGAAAGTGCAGTTCATTTTAAAATAAGTTTTTAGGTTGTCGTGGAGAAACTTGAAGTGAGGTGTGTCCTGGTAGAAAGAACAGGAATGAGGTACGAGTTCAAGGAGATTTGGGTTCTGGTCTTGTCTCTGTTTCTTAGCAATAACAATCTGGGACCACCTACCTTATGTAAAGAGATTTATTTTAAGGAATTGGCTTATGCAATTGTGGGAACTGGCAAGTTCGAAATCTGTAGGGAAAGCCACTACACTGGAAACTCAGGCAGGGTTTCTATGTTAGAGTCTCGAAGCAGAATTACTTCCTTGGGAAACCTGTTTTTGCTTTTCAAGACCTTCAACTGGTTGTAGAAGTCTTATACCTTCAACCACCCACATTATCAAGGGCAATCTTCCTTACTTACAGTCAACTGATTGTAACTGTTAAGCACATCTACATAATGTCTTTCACAGCAACATCTAGATTCAAGTTTGATTAAGTCACTGGGTGCTATAGTCTATCCAAGTGGACATTAAGCATGAGCATCCCACTAGACCATGCAGAGATCCGGACCAATAGAGGTCTTGGTTCCTTTCAGTTCTGCAGCCCCTTGAATTCGAGCTCATTCTTTCACAGCCTCAAAACTAAATGCTTTAATGTGACTGGAATTTGCAGCCTGAGGATTATGCTCTGTTACTTTGAAACTCCAGAATGTTCAAATCCAGCCCTGTCCCTAGGTGGGAGTCCAGCTCATTCAGTAGAGTCCTGCCATGCACTTGTAGCCAAGCCCTGGCTCTTAGTGAGACATCCTGTCATTCTTAGAGAGCATGAAGAATTCCAAATGATAGTTTGTTCCAGCCAAGTAGAGAAAGAAATACTCTGTTTTAACATAATCTTGTTCTCTTGAACGAGGGTATAGTTGTGTTTTCGTTTGGTGGTCAACATGATTGAGAGCACATTTCCTATGGAGAACAAGCCCCGGATCCTTCCTTATGGGAGGAGATGAAGGACCTTTCCAGGAGAAACCGGGGCTGGGGGAGGGGGATGGATGTAGCAGCTGTACTGGGAAACTCAAGCCACTCCAACTGGGATGGGTTTTCAGTCATCAGAACCAGATGTGCAAATGCATCTGGGCCCCTCCACCTTGCCACAGGGTGACCAAGCCCGGAAGGGGGGACGTGGCTTCAAGAAGGTTCTTCCTCACATTGGATGTCTGTGATCCTTCAGTGCAGGCTGGAGGAGGGGGCCCTGTGGTCTGGAACACATTGGCCTTTCTCCCACCCTTCCTTCCTCCACGCTCTCTGGCCTTCTAATCATTTAAACATGGAAGTGACCAGATTCCCATCTTTACATGTGCTCAGTTCTTACTTTAGCAGAGCTCCAGCAAGGTTGGAATTGGTCAAGGCCCCAGTCTCTCCTCTGTGGCTTGTAAAGAGCTTAGCTTAAGCTGCACTTTTATGTGTTAAATGTTGGGGATCTGTGTAGGATTTCATTTGAGAAAAACAAGTTCCACTGCATATGTGTGTGTGTATGTATCTCCATGATGTGAAAATCATCACTGAAGATAATGGGAAATTATTTAAAGTGATTGTCTTCGATCTGATGATAGTAATATAAGGTTAAAACATCTGGGGAGGGCGCCTGGGTGGCTCAGTGGGTTAAGCCGCTGCCTTTGGCTCAGGTCATGATCTCAGGGTCCTGGGATCGAGTCCCGCATCGGGCTCTCTGCTCAGCAGGGAGCCTGCTTCCCTCTCTCTCTCTCTTTGTCTGCCTCTCCATCTACTTGTGATTTCTCTCTGTCAAATAAATAAATAAAATCTTAAAAAAAAAATCTGGGGAAAAATTACTAAATCACGTGTGACCTTCCAAAATACTCTTCTTCACACCCTTATTTACAATCTCCTCCGTAAGAGTCAAAGAGTCAAGCATTCCTGTATATAGTCAGAAATTATTAAAGATGGGAAGGTGTATCTGACACAAGGCAAAACACCTCTTAGTTGGGCAAAGTTGGGAGATGAGTTAGAGCACATGGTGCTCCATATCCAAAGGGCAGGCCCTCTGCAATCTCACCCCTGTCTCCCAGACCACACCTGCCAAGTCAGCCCGTTCCAGCAGACCTAGCTGAACACTGGCTTTCCATCAAAAGGACAACAATCTCCCAGGGGTCTTCTCATTTCACACTCAGACAACATAACATGTCAAGCCAAGAACACAACCTATATTTTAGATGGGAGAAAAGCCATTTTTTCCATGAATTTCAAGATACCTCTAGTTTCTGATTTTCCCCCATGTGTATGTAATTAAACAAAATAAAAAGACATTGCTTGGCTTTGGAGGGAAAACAAACACCTCCTGAAATTAAAACCGCTTGGCATGACATTGACTTTCAGTTGTACTTTTGCTCATGAGAAATAGTAGTTACTAACATTATAACCAAATTTATTCAAAGAAGTCATTTTGGTATTTCCCTTTAACTGAAAGGTGCAATGACCACCTGAGAGATCTCTAGTTGACCTTTGCTTACGTCGTTTGGGATAATGGCAAATAAGTGTGTGCTCTGGTACAGGGGTTGTTCTCCGGAATCGTGAGGAGTGTCCAGTGAGGAAAAGAGCCTGGGGGAGGGGTGACCCTCTAGCAGCTGGTGATAGCAGGGCGTGGCCACACAGGATCTTGGCGTGGGCTCTTGAGTTCCATGAGTGATAACATCATGGACTCATGGATAGTTCACAAAATCCTGTGGTTGGGTTTATGGATTTTCTGTCTCGTGCATTCTTCCTCCACAATACTCATCCTCCTTCAGGCACACCCATTTTGGATCCCAGGGGAGGTGAGTGTTCTTGTCTTGGCCCTGTTTCAGGTCTTCTCTCTTGGGCATCTTCCTTCTGTAGGGAACTAGAGAATAATAATGACCCAGCAGTTGACGCAGATTTCCTAGTTGCCCAGCTTCCTCCACTTCAGCTTCCACCCGAGAAACACAAGCCCTCCTACTGAGTGTCTCTACCTGGGAATTTGCATTCCCTCTATCTTGTCTCCAAGCTCCAGCTCCCTTCTTCTGCATGTAGTTGAAAGGATTTTGTGCCAGTTGCCTGCAGGTGTGGATCTGGGTGAGGACCAAGATGCTCTAAGACGTAGGCAGAGGTAGGTGCTGGGAGAAGCCATGCTTGCCAATGCCAGAATCAGCCTAGGCTTTCTAATTACTTTCGGTCTCTTACTTATGATCAAATGAAGAAAAATTAAATACTCTTCAACCTTAAGCAGTTCTGGGCAGGGGGGAACAGTGTGTTCCATTCTGCTCTGGCTTATTTTTCAGCTTGTCTCCAACTCTGGTTGTAGAGGTGATTTCTAGAAACCATTCAACAAAGAACCTACTATCATTGCTACTGTATCTTTTATTTATTGAGTGCTGACATTCTGCCAGGGACCTCATATACATCTTCTCCTAGCTCAACCCTGGCAGCTGTGTATGATCTTCTTCCCCATTTGGTGGTAGAGGAGATGGAAGGTCAAAGAGGCTAATCAATTTGCCCAAGGCCATACAGCTGTGAGTGTCAGAGACCGAATCTAAATCCAGACAGTCTGACTCCAAAGTGGTCTTTCTCCACTACTGAAGCACATTACCTTTGACATCATTTTTATATCATCACATTTCCAAGCTAATTCAAGTCAATGTTCTCTTCCTAGTTTCACCTCCTCTTCCCTTTTCAGTTTCCACTGCTCCTGCTTGACTCAGGCAGAGTATACTCACTCATTCAGCAGCACATAATTATTGATTGCCTACTCTATGCCAGGCACTGTTCTTGACACTTACACTAGAACAATGAAAAAATGAAACAAGCCCTCCTTTTGTTATGAACAAAAGCAAAACAAGAAGACAGAACATTTTCCAGCATTATCCTGAAACTAAAACCAAAGACATCACCAAAAACAGAACAAAATAAAAGAAAACTATAGACCAATATCCTTCACGAACATAGATGCAAAGATTAATATAGGAGATTAATAAATTGAATTCATCAACATACAAAAAGAATAATATAACACAATCAAATGAAGTTTGTTCTAAAAATTCAAGGCTGGTTCAATATTAGAAAATTAAAGCACTCTATTAATAGTCTAAAGAAGACAAATAATATGATCATATCAAATATTATAGAAGAAGCACTTGACAAAATTCAGCATTTGTTCATTATTTGTAAAGATCTCAGCAAACTAGGTAAGGAGATCTTCAAGCTGATAAATGGTATTTGTTGAAAAATTGTAGCTGAAATCACACTTAATGATAAAAGATTGAATCCTTTCCCACTAAGATCAAGAACAAAATTGTCTCTTCTTACTATTCTTATTCAACATTGTACTGGAGGCCCTAGCCAGTGTAATTAGGTGAGAAAAAGAAATAAAAGGCATCTGGATTGGAAAAAAAAAATGCTCCTATTAGCAGACAATATAGTCGTCTACGTAGAAAATGCCAAGGCACCTGGGTGGCTCAGGTGGTTAAGTGGCTGCCTTCAGCTCATGTCATGATCCCAGGGTCCTGAGATCAAGCTCCGTTTCTGGCCCCCTACTCAGCGAGGATCCTGCTTCTCCTTCTCCTCCCCACTTGTGCTCTGTTGCTGTCTCTGTCTCTCTCTCTTTTGAATGAATAAATTTTAAAATCTTAAAAAAAAGAAAAGAAAAGATAAGAAAATCCCAAGAAATTTACAAATAAGCTTCTAAAACAAATAAATGAGGTTCAGAGGGTTGCAGGATACAAGGTCAACTTACAAAAAAGTCAGTCATATTTGTATATAATGACAATGTATAACCTAAACTGAAATGTAAAAATCAAGAAATAAAATAAAATACTGGCACATGTACCTAACAAAATTGCACCAGATCTTGATGTTCAAAACCACAAAAAGCTTTGGTTTCTGATAATGGAAAACAAAATCAAAATCAATGGCTAGACATACTATATTCATGGACTGAAAGATTCAACATAGCACAGAAGGCAATTCGCCCCAAATTCATGTATAGAGTTAACAGGATTCCAATCAAAATTACAAGAGGTATTTTTTTACAGATCAAGACAAGCTGATTCTAAAATTTATATGACAAGGAAGACAAAGGACTAAAATAGCAACAATGATGTTCAAAAACAATAAAGTTGAAGAAATCATGCTACCTGATTTTGAGAGTTACTATAAAGGCACCGTAATTAACAGTGTGGCACACAGGTCAATGGAACAAAATAGAAATAGGCCCACATAAACACAAAGAGTTGATTTTTGAGAAAGATGCATAGACAATTCAAAGAAGAAAGTTAATGTTTCAACAAATGCTGCTACAATAACTGGATACCCATAAACAAAAAAAGTAAACTTTGATTTAAACTTCACATTTGATACAAAAAAAAAAAAACTCCCATGCATCATAGATCTAAGTTCAAAATGTAAAATGTAAAACTTTTAAAAGAAAGCAGAGGGGAAAATATTTGTGATCTGTGGGTAGACAAAGTTCTTGGACATGAGGTGAAAAGCATGATCCAAAAAATAAAATGTTGATACACTGGTCTTTATCAAAATTAATGTAGAAAATGGTAGAGACTTTGAAAAGTAGTTTGGCAGCTGAAGAAGATAGGAAGGAAGGAGAGAAGGAAGGAAGGAAAGAAGGAAGGAAGAAAAAAGAAAGAAAGAGAAAGAAAGAAAAAACTAAACATACACTTACTCTATGACCAAGGAATTGTTTCATGAACATTTATCACAGAGAAATGAGACCTTAGAGCACATAAAAATCTATACACAATTGTTCAAAACAGCTTTATTTGGAAACAACCAAAATGCCTTTCAATAGGTGAACGGTTAAACAAATTGTGGTACCTTCATAGCACGGAATACCACTCAGCAATAAATGGGACAAACTGTGGATACAACACAACACAGATAAATCTCAAAAGCATTACGCTAAGTGAAAGAAGCCATTCACAGAAGGCTACCCATTGTATGATTCTATTAGTAAAACATTCTGGAAAAGGCAAAAGTAGAGCTGAAAAAATCAGACCTGTGGTTTCCACCTAGAGTGGAGGAGGATACAGACTAAAAAGGGGCACAAGGGAACTTTTCGGTGTCCTGGAGATATTCTCCACATTAATTGTGGTTACACAGCTGTGTACATTGGCCAACACAAAGAGAGCTTCACCCCTGAAAGGGGTGGGCATTAGTCTATGTAAATTATGCCTCATGAAATAACGACTTTAAAAAGAGTCAACGATGGAGATGTAATGTATAGCATGGCAATTATAGTCAGTAATAATACCGTGTTGTATATTTATAAGTTCCTAAGTGAGTAGGTCTTAAAAAGTTCTCATCACCCAAAAAATTATACCTATGGGGCATCTTGGTGGCTCAGTCCAGTAAGCATCTGCCTTGGACTCAGCTCATGATCTCAGGGAGTCTGCTTCTCCCTCTCCCCACTCATGCTCATTCTCTCACTTACTCACTCTCTCTATCTCTCAAATTAAAAAAAAATCTTTAAAAAAAAATTGTAACCATGTGTGGTCATGGCTGTTAACTGGGCTGACTGTGGTGAACATTCTGTAATATATACAAAATCAAATCATTACATTGTGCACCGGCAACTAGTATAATGGTATATGTCAATTATATCTCAATAAAAAACAGTAAAGCAGAAATATCTTCAGATTCAATCCCTCTCTTCCCACAAAAAAAAAAAAAAAAAAAAGAGTCAAGGTCAGTCTGAAGCCAGAGAGTGGCCAGAGTTCCAATTTAAATTAGGTAGATGGGGCAGGCCTGTGTGGAAAGATGGTATTTACATAAGTGAGGGGAAATTAGCCATGCAGGAATCTCCGGCTTGACCAGCTCAAGGGCAAGGAGCCACCTTGGAGATTGAGAAACTTCTGTGGACTGGGCCTGTGTATCTGTGAGAGGAGGGGGAGGGGGCTTGGGAGCAGAGCTAAGTACCTTGGTGAGGACTTTTTGTTTTACAAAGGGAGAGAGGGGAAGCCCCGGAGCATTTTGAGCACGAGGGTGACAGGTTTATTTCAGGTCATTTCCAGTTTTAAAAGCTCTTTCAGCTTTCTCTGTAAGTGGTCTGTAGGGGGCAAGAATGGACATAGGGACACCAACAGGGCAGCCACGGTCCTTGTCTAAGGAGTGAAGGTGGGGACTGGTAGGTGAGGAAGAGGAAAGAACAGAAAGGGAGAAAGATGGGAAAGAGGAGGCAAGAGTGGCCCCCTTGCAAACAAACCCCCTTCATATCCAATGTCTGGCTAAGGGTTAACTCTTACTCTGTCAGAAGCCATTCTCTTGGGCTGTCCTAGAGTGCAGGGCGAGTGAGCCCCTTGGTGACTGCACTGGGCAGAGGAGAGGATTCATGCACAAAGAATGGGCCCCTCCCCCAGCCTCCTTTAAATTAGCCACCATCAGTCACTCTGCAGCCTGGACTCTGGAGCCTCTTCCTGCCTGTTGCTGAGGGAAAGAGGGAAGAATCTGGCCTCTGTTCAAGAGAATGAATGTAGGGCAGACTGAAAAGAGACAAGACAAAGCTCACCGTCAAAGCTGAACTTGATTAAGCATCCAGGTAACACAGCTCTGAACTGTGTGTGATCCAGCATTTGGTTTTGGAAAATTGCTTCCTGGCTCACCCAGTCCCCAGACGAAGTGCATGCTGAGACTGGTCCTATTTATTTATTTTTAAAGATTTTATTTATTTATTTGAGAGAGAGACAGAAGGAGCAAGCTTGAGCAGGAGGTGAGGAGGGGCAGAGGGAGAGGGACAAGCAGGCTTGATCCTAGGACTCTGGGATCATGATGTGAGGAGAAGGCAGTTGCTTAATGGACTGAACCACCCAGATATCCCAATATTGGATTTTTTTTTGGCCTTCTGTGCCTGGCTTCTTTTTTTTTTATTTTTTATTTTTTATAAATATATATTTTTATCCCCAGGGGTACAGGTCTGTGAATCGCCAGGTTTACACACTTCACAGCACTCACCAAAGCACATACCCTCCCCAATGTCCATAACCCCACCCCCCTTCTCCCAACCCCCCTCCCCCAGCAACCCTCAGTTTCTTTTGTGAGATTAAGAGTCACTTATGGTTTGTCTCCCTCCCAATGCCATCTTGTTTCATTCATTCTTCCCAATATTGGATTTTGATGTGAGAAAGATTTCTACCACAGAAATCAATCACTATGTGTTGACATTTACAGGGAGAATGATTTTGGTAAAGAAAGTGACCCCTCTCCCAAAAGTGATAGGAAAATGTTTCAATAGAAGATAGAGAATGGAGGATGAGACTTAATTTGGTTTCAGCATTGAGGAGAGAGTGACAAATAGTAGTAGCTGATTAATTCCTTTAAGGTGTTGTCCAGTAAGTGTAAAAATAGTGTATGACTAGCAAGAACAACTATACGATATGCAAAGTCCTTGGGTAATATTTAGGGGTTTCAGCTACAGGAGTGGCTTAGACAATCAGGGTTTATTATTGTATACATCAAGAGGTTGGAGGCCAGCATTTGCAAAAGTGGTAACTCCACAGCTTGCCGACATCAGAGCTCTATGCCTGAGATATTTTGGGGCTTTTGCTTCATGGTCTCAAGATGGCTGCCAGCATACCACGTACTGCATCTTTATAGCTCAGTATCTGAAGGTACAAACTATAAGTGGGCACCTCTTCGTGTGTCTATTTTTTTTTTTTTTAAATCAGGAATGAAATCTCTCCCAGAAAACCCAGGAGACCTGGGTTTCTCATCTTATTGGCACAGTCTGGGTCCCATACCCACTCCCAAACCATCACTGGCAAATCATGACTTAATGTCCCTGAGGTTCAGTACATCTTCTTTAAATGTATTGCTTCCTAATATCTAAACAAAGTCCCAGGCTAGGTTTTAAACATATCCAGCAACATACCATAGTGATATAAACTGAATATGTACCCCCAAAATTCATATGTTGAAGCCCTAATTCCCAGTGCAATAGTATTAGGTGGCAGGGCCTTTGGGAGGTAAGTAGGTCATGCAGGTAGAGCTCTCATGATGGGATTAGTGCTCTTACAAGGAGAGGACAGGGGCACTTGCTCAGTCATTAAGTGTCTGCCTTCTGCTCAGGCCATGGTCCAGAGTCCTGGGATCAATCCCTGCACAAGCAGGTGGCCCACTTCTCCCTCTCCCTTTACCTGCTGTTCTGCCTGCTTATGTGCTTGCTCACTTGTTCTCTCTATCTCTCTGTCAAATAAATAAACAAATAAATATTAAAAAAAAAAAAGGAGAAGCAGAGGCCAGAGAACTCTCTCTCTCCCTTTCTCTGTCTCTGTCTCTGTTTCCATCTCTCTCTCTCTCTATGTTTGTGTCTCTGTCTCTCTTTGTCTCTACCATGTGAGCACACAGCAAGAAGACAGCTGTCTGGAAGCCAGGAAGAGGGCCCTCATTAAGAGCCCAACCATACTGTTCTCAGAATTTCAGCCTCCAGAACTGTGAGAAATGTTTCTGTTGCTTAAGCCACTCAGTCTTTGATATCTTTGTTATAGCAGCCTGAACTGACTAATACACATCATTTATCCTTACTGAATAAATGAAACCAAGGACCATGGCCCATTGACAAGGTCACTTGCTCTGTGCTCTGCCTGTATTATCTAATCTTTATAACACCCAATGAATTAAGCATCTCCATTTTGCAACTGAAGAAACCAGAGCTCCAAAATGTAAAGCAATTTGTCCATGGTTTCACAGGAATTTAGAATTCAAATCTTGTCCCAGCCAACTCTAATACCTGAGCTGCTAACACTATCCTATAGTAAAGTAGGGAGAATGGAAAACAGACTTACCAGGAACCTATTTTTAAGGAGACCTCTGAGAGATAACTCATTCTGAGTGAGGAATGAGGCAGGCATGCCCAGACTACACCAGCCAGAAAACTTTGTTAGTCGGAGGAAATAGGCAATCTGGAATGTAGTATGGCATCTATGGGCTTGGTCCCTGTTGTCTGAAACACTGTAGAAAATCAGGGCCCAACTAACACTCCTTGGTTACCTTTCTGACAAAAATGGAGCAATGTGTTATTCTCCCATGGCCACCATAACAAGTCACCACAAATCTGGTGCCTTAAAACAACAGAAATTTATTCTCACAGTTCTGGAGGTCAGAAGTCCAAAATTAAGATATCTATCCCCAGAGCTGCATTCCCTACAAGAAGTTCTCAGGTAGGTCCTATTTGTTGCCTCTTCCAGATTCTCAAGGATGCCAGCAATCATGGGCCTGTGGCTGTGTCATCCAATCTCTGTCTGTTGTCACATGGTCATCTTCTCCTCTCTCTTGTGTATCTCTTAGAAAAATACTAGCTTGGGTTTAGGGCCAGCCCAGGTAATTCAAGACGATTTCATCTTAAGAGCCTTAACTTAATCACATTGGCAAAGACCCTTTCTCAAAATAAGATCAGATTCACAGGTTCTGGGGATTAAGACAGGGACACAACTTTTTTTTTTTGGCTGGGCTTAAGGGGAGGGCTTCAACCTTCAACCCACTGTGAGCAGATAGGGCTCTTTTGGTTTTATGTGACACAACCACTACCCAAATTATAATAGCAAAATGCAAATTTGTGTGTTCATGGACACAGAAAGTATAAGGAAGACTCTAGCTTCAAATGGATCTAAGGGCTCCAGTAAAGTTAGCAGGTCTCTTTTCTAGTTTTCATTCCATTTCTCAGCTCTACTTTCTCAGCTTTACTTTGTTCTTTCTGCAAACCTTTCTCGTGGGGCTCTTAGAAGCTCACATTCATTACCCTGCAGTTGAAGACGACAGTCTTCCTTGACAGTGCTATAGAACATTCCCAGGGAGGACTCTGAATGGCAATCCTGAATCAAATGTCTCCTTCTGCAGAGAAATGTGAAGAGAGGAACTTTCCAATGATTGACAACCCCACTCAAACTATATGGAAGAGTGGAAGCATAGTGTCTCCAAGAAAAGGCTGGGCAAGCAAACTGAATATGTCTACTACGGGACATTCTTCTCCCCTCCACCACTAAATGAGGGACAGCTTTGCATCCAGAGAGCACCAGGTCACTGCTTACATGAGAGGTGACCAGCAGATAACACATCACACTGGAAATTTGCATCAGAAAAAGGTGGGAATAGGCTAGCCCCCAAAGGGGGAGAATTTACTCTTGACCACATGCAAGAAAGACACCTATGTAGAGTCCTCAAAGCACCTGTTGTGGAAAACCTTAAGGGAAATAAGAGCCTGTGCACAAATTCAGAGACTGATGGCACCTGGAAATAACTAAGAAATATCCAGAAAAGTCCTGAATGTCTGAAAATTAAGAAACACACTTCAAAATAACCCAAGGGTCCAGTTAGAAATATTAGAAAAGATTTTGAACTGAGTGCTAAGTAAATTGGGACATATTACAGTGTGTGGTGGGGGCAACTAAAGCTATCCTTTGAGGCACATGTATATCCTTAATGCACATATTGGTTGGCATGAAGGGCTAAAAAATTGAGATAGATAAAATTTCAGAAAGTTAGGGGCTTAGCCAAACTTGGGTATTTATTACCTCCTGTAACTGAAAAGTCCAAGCAAGTTTCTGTTTTCAGACACATATGGATCAGGGTGTCAGAACATGTCATGAAGAGTTAGTAGCTCTTTATCCTCTTTCTCTGCTTGCCTCCACGTTAACCTCATTCTTAGGTAGGTTCTATTCCTATGATGACTGAAGACTCCTCGGGTTTATATCCTCCAAGTTTGGCAATTTCATTTAAAGAGAAATAAATAGTTCTAACTAGCTCCAGAAAAAGTTTCTGGATTAATTCTGATTCATCAGGCCAAGGTCACAAGCTCTCATCTGAACCAATCAATGTGGCTAAGGGTTAAGATAGTCCCATTAGATTTGAATGTGAAAATGATGATTTGGACATTTTAAAATTTAACGATCACTAGTAATCAGCATACACTTTCAAAAAACAAATCAACCACATTTGGTTTATGTGTTTGTGTTTTCAGAGGTATTAGTTCTAAAACTCAAGAGAAGGATCCTTCATGTAATCTAATTCCCACAAAGCATATGATGAAGACTGCCATGATGTCTTTATGGTGGATGAGATGGAATCTTAGTGAGTTTGCAGCTGGATTGAGTTAACCAGCTGTTTGACTGGTAATGATCACTTCATCCTTTCTAACTAACTTCCAATGAATGGCTGGAATGAATGGCCTTTTCCAGTCTGAGTCCAGGCTGTAGACCTGGGTTGAGTTGGGTGCAGAAGTGGGACTGACAGAGATACCGGGTAAGGACAAGTGAAGGTGAGAAAAGCCCATTTGGAAAGAAAGTGGGTCTCCATTTACAACAATCTCCAGATTATTTGGCCAAAGGGCTTGTTGAGTGCATCTACTAAAGTCCAGGCCAGTAGGGTTTGGATTTTACTGTGTTGGGCTCTATAACCCCCAACCCCTCAGGCTCTATTGGTTTGCTACCAGAGCCCACTGGCCCTGGAGGAGGAGGCAGGTAGAGAAGAAACTGGTTTTCCTCTGCAGTCTCAGTGGGATGAACACTGAGTGGCGGCTTCCCCTCTAGATGGCTTGAGGGGAGGTAAAAGCATGGGGCATGTCTGTGCCAGGAAGACAGCCAAGTTGTGCACTGAGAAAACTAGAATCTTGAAAGAGGCAGGGATATGTATAGGAAAGACCAGCTTCATGAGTCAGCTGGGACCTCTCTTGAGTCTGAATTCCATCTCTGCTCCTCAAACCTGTATGAACTTGAGCAAGTGACTTGGTCTCTTTGTACGTCAGTTTCCTCATCCTCATACTGGAGGCAGTAGCGGTACTTACCTCATAGGATAAAGTGAGATCATACTTGTGAAGTAGTTAAAACAGTGCCAGGAGCACAGAAAGTACTAGAAAATGTTTTAAAAAAACATACACAACAAATCAAGGTTAGATAGACTCTAGTTGGTGCTCCAGTTCTGCCATTTTCTGGCTCTGTGACCTTGAGAAGTGTCTCAAATTCCCTGTGTCACTTCATCCATGAAATGGAAATGGGAATGCCAACCCCACAGGTGAAAATGGTATGGGGCAGCATGTAAATTAAGTGGTGGCAAGCCGGCGCTCCATCCACAACCCTTGTTAGTAACCAAAGATGCTGAGGACAAGCAAAGAGTGAGTGCCCTTGACCCATGAACAACATAGGTTTGAACTGCCCAGATCCACTTATACGTAGATGTTTTTTGATAATGCAGTCCAGTATTATACACTATAAGTGTATTTTCTCTTCCTCATGATTTTCTCAATAACATTTTCTTTTCTCCAGCTTCCTTTATTGTGTATTTATTTTTAATACATATAACATACAAACTGTGTGTTATCAACAGTTTGTGTCATCAGTAAAGCTTCTGGGTAACAGAAAACTCTTAGGAGTTAAGTTTGGGGGGAGTCAAAACTGTGCAGGGTGTGGGGGTCCACTGTATGTGAAGCCACATACTTGGCTTCACAGTAGTATTTTTCCCCAAGTTTCCAATAAAAACAGGCTTGGAGAGTCAGAGATCATTCTGTAAGTATGGCTAGGGGAGCCAGGTGACATGAAGTAATAACAGTAGCAACAAAAGTGACAGCAGAAGCAGCAGGAATTTCCTACGTCCCAGGCCCTGGGCCAAACACTTTGTGTAAATTATCTTACTGAACCCTGGCAAGTCTATGAGGCAGGGATGATCATGACCATGACTGCTGTTATCATGTCACAGATGAAGAACTTGAGCCCCAACCCCAGAAGTAACTTCTTTGACCTCATGCTGCTTTCCAGGGTGAAACCTGGATTGAAATGGATGTCTGCTAACGCACCCCCACACTCTAAACCAACAGGCACAGAGTCTCTGAGACCTTGAAGACTGAATTCATCCGAATCAAAGGGTCCCATGAGTTAAATCTGAAGGTCTTAATGTACCACAAGACTAAATGAACCCAAACTGTGAGGTAGATACTCAAAAAGTAAATTTGATCATTTGAGACAATTCTGGACATGTCCTCATTGTCATCAGCCCCACCCTGGTCTGGGTCTGGATGTTTGAATACAGTCACATTTTTGTTGGCCTGAGTTAACTAGAATTTTCCCTTGCCCTGGAATATCTTTATTTTTTTATTTATTATTTCTTTTTATTAAAGACTTTATTTATTCATTTGACAGACAGATATCACAAGTAGGCAGAAAGGCAGGCAGAGAGAGAGGAAGGGAAGCAGTCTCCCTGCCGTGCAGAGAGCCTGGATGTGGGTCTCGATCCCAGAACCCCAGGATCATGACCTGAGCCAAAGGCAGAGGCTTTAACCCGCTGAGCCACCCAGGCGCCCAGCCCTGGAATATCTTTAACCAGCATTATAGAGATAATCCTTGAAATGCAAATACTCCAGATCTGGACGATAACTTCACTGAAACTCACAGATACTAAGGAACAAATTGCCAACATCTTTTCCTCTGAAGAATGCCTGATCTATGTCAAACTGCCTACAATCTAAGAGAAGATGAGAAGACCCAGCTTGGGAGACTAGGGGCTCTGGGGAAATCTGGCTTTCATCTTTGGTGCTTATGGCTGTGGGGTATAATCCCTCAAGACTGTCTCTTCCTGCTGAAGCTTCAATGCAAGTTCCAGGCTGTTCTCTCCAAGAAACTAAGTAGCTTCTCCGAATGGAACAGCTGACAGAGAGAGAGAGAGAGAGAGAGAGAGAGAAATGAGAAGTATGGGGAGAGAGAGAGAGAGAGAGATAAAGGACAAAGCCTAGATTCCCAAACCACAAGGGAATCAGGGGGTGGGAGAGCCACAACCTAGAAGCCCATGTAGGCTCGGTGCTCTGTGGGGAAGGTCAAAGGAAAGACACATCCATGAACAACATGGTGGGAGGAAAGCAACGATTTCTGGTGAAGACTTTAAAGGGACAGAAAGAATGGCAGTGATAACCAACACTAGTGTACATTTACCTGTGTCAGCCATTGTATCTGTACTCAGCCTCGTTTTATGTGGATATCTCAGTTTAACAAGTAAAAAACAAAGGATGAAACAAGCTTTCAACAGGAAGAGTTTGGTTCCAGGCTAACTTTCACGCTTTTCCAAGATCAAGAATAATGACCCTAGTAGGCAGGAAATGTTATTGACCCTAGTTTACCAAAAAGAAAACTCAGACATTTAATTTAAGTAACTTACCCAAGATCACACAGTAAGTGGTAGAGCTGGCATTCGAACCTATATTTTGGTTAAAATGCACGGTATCATGCAGAAGTGCCAAAGACATGAATGGATGATTGGCACTGAGATGTGTGATGTAAACCTCTGTCTCCCCTATGACGGGTTCAGCAAAATCACTATTGCTTACCAGTTCTGCTGTAAGTTCTCTCATTGGAGCCTGGGGAAGAGAGGCTGTGTCCTGTCTTAAGGCAGAGCAGTGATGAAAACAGAAGGCACCCGTGGAAGCAGATGATATCAAGGTTACAGCAAAGCTATAATAAGTGGGGGGTAGGGTGGGGAGTTCCTCTCTGAGGCACAGAGCAGAGGTAAACTAATCTTTCCACCACAACTTCTTATGACCCAACAGTCTCCTTGCCTGTCTAATGCAAGATCAGCTCAGTAACAGTGACCTCTAACCCAGAATGACTTACAACCACAGAAGTTTATTCATGCTCCAGCTGCATGTCCATTCTGGGTTAACTATATCCCGCTCTTGTTCTCTTTTTTTCAGAATCTAGGCTGATAAAGCAGCCTCTTTCTGGATCATGTCCACTTTGTAGAAGAGGGAAGAGACACCTAGCAAACCACGTACTGGTTCTTAAAGCTTTTGTTGGACACCACACAGGTCACATGACTTTGGCTTGCCTTTGTTGACCAAAGAAAACCAATGCTAAACCTGATGCTGGGGATGGGGAGGAGAACAGCCGAGCATCATCTCCTTCTGGAAGGGCCGGCAGATAGTTTTGAATGTTACCATCTAAGATGGTAAATCCTTGAGGACAGACAAAAAGCTCCATGCCTAGTACCGTGACCCAATAAAATGTCCTTGTCCTTCATCAGAATGCTTCCCGTGGGGAGGAGGGAGGAGCAGAAGGGATGGGGAACAGAGAGGAGCCCCCTGGAGGCCAAGAGCATAAATTAGTGATGACAAGAAAAAGGGGACAGAGCAGCTTTAGCTGATGACAAGGGTGAGTGTCCTTGGCCCAGAGGGGAGGGGAGGTTGCAGAGGAGACCTCTCCAGAAGGTGGGTCCAGAGGAGGGGAACCTGGAACTGCCTGAAGCTACTGTCTGGTTAGAAAATGGAGCAACTATTTTCTATGACCCACTTTTAATGGTGGGAGTTTGTAAAGAAGCTGGGGGAGCCAAACTAATCTCTAAAGGAGCTTAATTTCTCAAAAAAAAAAAAAAAAAAAGGCACTTCTCTTCAGATAAGTGCAGCTCAGTTCAACTAGTTCAAGTCTTAGAATAGAAAAAGTAAGTCAGAGAGCAGGCCAGTGTCGAGTGGATCAGAGGGAGTGGTCCTCAGTGTGCTGAATTTATGCCTTCTGGGGTGACTGTCAAGTGGACCAGAAAGGCAAAATGCATAAAGCAATGGCATTCAGCTGAGGGGCCAGGTGGACCATGAAGACATTTGTCCACAAGAAGTGTGGCACATGCACTTACAAAGACATTGGTATAAACTGGGCCAGAGTATTTTAAGTTAAAACTGTCATAAAAATCTGGGATATAGGGTCATGGAGCCCACAGGGCATCCTACAACTCCTAAAACTAGGGTTTGCTCTGAAGTTTCGTCTCTGGACTGGAACCATTTGATTTGACCTCTCTGTGGACTATTTGAGAATCTGAATGTTTTTAAAAGTGTTCTGAGCCAACTTCCGGGTTATAAAAAGCCCTTTGGGGGAAGTGGTAGATTGTGTTGGTTAGCAGGAAGCAAACAGGCAACATGTGGGCAGACATTTTGGCAAGAAGAGGTGAGTTCAAGTTTCACCCTCATGGAGCACAATAGGCGTGCAGGATAAAAAGCAGATTACTTATTGATCCAGCTAGGATCTATTGGTTCATCAGCCTTAACAGAGATGAAAATAAGAGTGATTTAAATAAGATAGAAAGTTGATAATTCTCTCTTTCAAAGTCTGAAGTGTGCGGGGCAGTCCAAGCTGTAGGGAGCACAGCAGCTGTGATCCACCGGGTCATGGAGGGATCTAGGTTTCTTCCTTCTTTCTGTTCCACTGCTCCCTGTGATGTTATCCTCATTGGAACAGGTTTCCTATCTCCATATCCACTTTCCAGCTTCCCTGAAGAATAGGACCCTGGGAACGGTGTACATCACTTCTACAATATCTCATTTGCTGGACCTTAGTAACGTGGCCACAGCCACTGCAGGGGAAGCTGGGAAATGTAGTCCAGCTGGGTAGTTCTACTCCTATGAGGAGGAAAGGAGGGCTAATCCTGGACCATGTTCTATAAACTGTAAATGGCATACAGGCCAGTGAATCAATAAACAAAAATTTTGTGTTGTGAAAAACCTCTCAATAAGAAGTTCTAGCTGATAATTGCAATTGTGAATATTTCTCAAGGTGAAAAGAATCCATTCATGGTCTCCTGCCCTAGGACCTCTCTATGGTACCTACAAGGCCTTCATGTCCACTCACCAGCATGGTAGGTCTAAAAGGGACATATTCTTTGTGCAATGGCCCTTCAGCCACATGTTGCCTGGTCCTGACATTCTCTACTTGGGGCAGCAAAGCTTTCCGAGGTCCTGAGCTACACCCTGACCCCGGGGCAAAATTGAGGGGATGAGGGAGTTTGAGCTGGAACCCCCTCCCCAACTGCATCTCCAAGGCCCCATGTGGTACTGTGGGGTCTTCTGCTTCTCTCTCTAAGGTGGAATGAGGCACGTTTTTCTCTTCCATCTCTCTCTCTCTCTCTCCATGACTCCTTTCTGTAAGTATAACCAAACACTCACGGGCAGCAAACCCAAAGTCCCCATGCAATTGGCAAGATAATCCATTTAAATGTTAGTTTGCCTTTGTGCTGCTTTTTAAATTCTTATTGAAGTATGATTAACATACAGTTCCATTAGTTACAAGTATACAACGTAATGATTCAGCAATTCTATACTTTGCTCAGTGCTCCCCAGAAGTGCGGTCGCCAAACAACGTTTTTACAGTCTTACTGACTATATTCTTCATGCTATACTTTTCATCTGCCAGACTTACTTATTTTATAACTGGAAGTTCGTACCTCCTAATCCCCTTTACCTGTGTCCCCCATCCCCCACCTACCTCCCCTCTGGCAACCACCTGTTTGTTCTCTGTCTTTAAGAGTCTGTGTTGGTGTTTTGTATATGACCCATTATCCGCATTTCCAGCAGGTGGCCACGTTTCGTAATTCTTCACCAGAGAAGCAAGCTGGGGCCCAGTGAAGATAAGCAATGGCGTCCCATGAGCCACAGGCAATACCTAACCTAGAAGGTTGATCACCGTCCCTAAACTCTTGACATCTTGTCTAGGGCCTTTCCAGGGGTCGATCAGAGTCTCACTAGAGTCCCCCAGGCGCTTGGGTTTCCACAGCAACTGCAGCACTGTCCTCAGCTGTCCAGGCCGATGCCACACAATGTCAGAAAAGCAGGCTGGCTGTCAGCGGGGCGGTGTGTGTCCCGTGACAGTGGGGAGGGAGCGCCGAGGCATCGCCTGCAGGGTTGGGATGACAGCACGAGGGCCAGAACAGCATCTCTGCAAGTTAAGCTGCTGCTAAAAATGGCAGCGGAGACAAGGTTTGCAAAGCAGAAGGACATTCAGATTGAGACTGGCCTCCTCCTCCTTCCCTAGGGCCCATGAGCTGTCTGTGAGCGGTGTCCGCCTGATGTCATTCTCAGCAGCCTGACATTCCTCATCTGTGCCTCTACTGGGCCTCCTAAGGAGATGGACAGATGAGCAGATGCATGAGGGAAAAGGCAGGGGCACAGGTAATGGAGAGAAGAAACAGAAGGAATAAGAGGGGGGGGAAGAAGCAAGAGAAGGTATGGGAGGGCAGGAAAAACAAGGAAGGAAGGAAGAGTAGAGGGAGGGAAGGAAGGAGTCCTATTAACTCAGTGTAGGGCTTCAGGCATTCCAATAATTCAAACTCCTTCCAATCCCCGTTGTTATGGGTTAAATTGTAACACTCATCCTCACCACCTCCACCACCAAAAAGAAAAAAAAAAAAAAAAATATATATATATATATATATATATATATATATATATATATATATATATATATATATTGCAGTCCTAACCCTGAGTGCCTCAGAATGTGACTTTATCTGGAAATAAGGTCATTTCAGATGTAATTAGTTAAAATGAGGTCATACCATAGAGTACCCCCTACTCCAATATGACTGCTGTTCTTTTTTTTTTATTCGAGTGTAATCAACATACGGTGTTATGTTAGCTTTAGGTGTATAATATAATGATTGAACAATTCTATATGTTACTCAGTGTTCATTGCATTTCTTACATTCAACATATGAATGAAATCATATGGCATTTGTCTTTCTCTGACTGACTTAGTTCACTTCCCATCATGCCCTCTAGATCCATCCATGTTGCTGCAGATGACAAGAGTAGTGTTCTTTTTAAAAGACACAGAGGGACGCCTGGGTGGCTCAGCCACTTAAGCGTCTGCCGTTGCTCAGGTCATGATCCCAAGGTCCTGGGGTCGAGTCCCACATTGGCTTCTTGTTTGTGACTCTGCCTGCAGCTCTCCGTGCTTGTGCTCTCTCTCTCTGACAAATAAAATATAAAATCTTAAAAAAAAAAAAAAAAGACACAGAGAAAAGGGGAGAAGGCCCTGTGAAGAAGGAGACAGAGATTGGAACAACACTGACACAAGCCAAACAATGTCTGCAGCCACCAAAAGATGAAAGAGGCAAAGAAAGATCCTTCCCCTACAGGTTTTGGAAGGAGCGTGGCCCTGCTGACAGCTTTGGACTTCTAGCCTCCAGAACTGCGAGACAATAGATTTCTGTTGCTCTGAACCTCCCAGTTCATTGTGCTTGGTCATAGCAGCTCTAAGAAACTGGAACATGAGATTCTGGGATGAGGATGAGGGGCCCTTGAAGAAGGACCTACAGTGGAGCCAACTGATCCTGGTCAAAGGTAGGTGGGTCCATGGGGGTTGAGTGGCCATGGAAAGAATCCTTGCTGAAGAACCCATTCTTGGGGGCAGCGGTGGCAGAATAGCTGAGGGCCCAGGGCAAGGACCTTGGTAGGTGATGGGACACTCACAGCTCATGAGGCTGAAGCAGTCAGCAGACGTGGATCCTTGATGCATGGTGGTTCCTGGACGCTAGACCAGTGCCCCTTGGAGTTCTGTAATGGCCATGTTTTCAGACTCCCTTAAACTCCCTTCCACTTCTACCCACACACCCTCTAATAAAAACTCTCATCTTCCCCCAGAGATGCTTTTGTGCCCAGATCTGGAAAATCCTTGGTTGTTCATTAAAATCAGAATATGGGGATACCTAGGTGGTTCAGTGGGTTAAGCCTCTGCCTTCGGCTCAGGTCATGAGCTCAGGGTCCTGGGATCGAGCTTGCTTCCCCCTCTCTCTCTGCCTACTTGTGACCTCTCTTTCTGTCAAATAAATAAATAAAATCAGAATATGTCAAAGTCCACTGATAACTGAATCTGATTCCTTGGGCAGTAGGGTACAGGGACCTGACGTTTTCTCAAAGTTCTTCAGGTGCTGCTAGTGCACTCAAGTGAAAACCAGTGGTCTGAGGTCTGCAAACAGAAAGCTAAAGAGAGGAAGAGCTCTTACTCAACAACATGATTCTGATTCTCAGGAGGAAAGGGTATTCAACCATCCCAAAATGCAGATCTCCTTTTCCCTTTTCTTCCTTATAGCTTGTGCATCAGCAGTCTCCCTGGTTAGACAGGGCTGCAAGATTGGAAGAGATGGTCCCTTGGTTTGCAGCACAGCCCTAATTGAGGGGGAGCAAGTTGGCACAGGAGGCTCCATGGGGGCAATTTTTTCTCCTCATGTACATTAAACCTGATGATGCATCTAAGGCTCATTAGGCGCGTTAGAAACCGAGAACACCCTCTAAACCCAAACCCAAACCAAGTCAGTTTGACTTGCAGAAGCCAACTGAGCTCTTCAGTGACCATGAACATAGTTTACCCGTCCAAGGGTGCCTACCTTGTTAGCAACAGGGCTAGGATTCACATGGGTGACTGAGTTTCCATGCCCTCTCTCATAGGGATGGGAGCAAGAGTTGAAAAATCAGATGGCACCAAAAAAAAAATTAACTCAAAGTGGATCCTAGACATAAATGTAAGATACAAAACCATAAAACTAAGAGCTAACAGGTGAAAACCTACATGACTTAGGTATAAATCCCAGCCTTTTTAAATACAATGCCAAAGACACAATTCATGGAAGAAAGAGTTGAGAAGCTGACTTCATTAAAATTAAAACTTCTGTTCTGCAAAAGACCATTAACAGAAGAATTAGAAAATAAGCCACAGACTATGGAAGGGAATAAAGGATGTTGTAGGGTCTTCACCACAAAATAGAGATTCTCTTTTCCAGAGCACATATAGAATAAGTGGAAGCCTGGTTCAGGAAGTTAGAATAAAGAATAATGTGATCAGGGCTCTGTGATCTGTCTCCCCAGTTGTGCTCTTGGTCTGCATAGCAAATGACCTAGTTTGGGTCCTTAAGCCTCTGGACTATTTCACCTGTGCCATTATTGGTCTCTTTAGCTCCTGTATCTTTCCCATATAATTTTCTATATCACCCACAGTATTCTAAAATTGCATTCTAAAGTGCAAATCTAATTATGTCATTTCCCTGCTTAGACCCCTTTGATGGCTCCCCACTGCCTAGAGAACCATGTCCAATCTGCCTAGCAAAGCACTGAAATCCTGGTCACCTTTAACTCTCATCTTCCACTGTCCCTACATCACTATCCTAAGCTCTAGGCAAAGGAAGACATTAGCAATTCTCAGAATGTTACAACCTCACACTTTATTGCCTTTGTATGTGGAACTTTTCCTGCCTGGAATGTTCATCCCTGCTTTGTCCTTCTGGGGAATGGATTCTACTCAGTTTTCGAGGACTGAGGCTCCAGACATAGCTCCAGTATCCTTTCTGGGAGAGGCTAAGCTTCTTTGAGCCCCAGGCAAGATCAGTCACACTGGAAATAGAGAGAAGTTAGCAGACCTTGGGATCAGACATACCTGGTTGCAAAAGTCCACCTTTGCCACTTACCAGCTAGGTGAACATGGACAATTTTGTATGTCTTATTTTTCTTATCTGCAGGACAGACCTAATCATTCTCCATCATAAAATTATTGTAAAAATCAAATAAGATATGTACATATAGTTCCTGATGCATAAAAGATGTTCAGCTCATGGAGCTATTATTAAAATTATTACTCTGTGTGAGTTAGGGTAAAGGTAAATTGCTGTTAACAGAAATACTCTAAAAGAACATCTAGAGAAACAAAATGACCTTTACTTGATAGGGATTTGGCTTATGTGGGTATAACATTTGTCAAAATTCGACAATTATAATTATACAATTACGATTTGTGCATTCGTTGTATATGAAGTTTTCTTTAAGAGAAAAAGAATTATCAAAGTCTAATTAATAATGTGTATGCTGAAGTACTTAGGAGAAGTCGGCAATATACTGTGAATTATGTCCAAGAAGTAAAAAAGACTGATGGATGATGGAAGAATAGATGGGTGGCGAGATGGATAGATTTGTAATAATGAAAAAAAGTATAGTAAAGCGTTAGTGGTAGAATCTAGGTTGGGAGCATATGGATGTCCACTGTATAATTCCTTTAGCTTTGCTGTATGTTAAAAAATTTTCATAATAAAAATAAATAGACTCGATTATAAAATAGTTTAAAAACTATAGTTATTTTTTTTTCCCCTTCAAGTGACAGAACTGAAGTGAGTGCACCAAGTGTGTGGGCAGTTCTGTTCCATCTGCTCCTTCAGGGATGATGCCAGGCTGGTGGGCAGTGACTCAATTTCTTCCAGGTTGTCTAGTCATTGCTCCATCATTCGCTAGACCCAAGGACATTGTCGTCATTTGTGGCCAAAACTGGACCACTGTGTCTCAGCTTCAGGGGGAAGAAAGAGTGAAGGAGCTATGCTCATCTCTTAATGCCTAGACCCAGGTGTAGACAGCATGGCTTCTGTCTATATTCCTTTGTGAGAACTGGGTCATGTGGCCCCATGTGACCTTAAAGGAAGACTAGAAAATATCTAGTTCTAGGCTCAAGAAGAAGGTGAGTTTTTCCCACCTTGGGCTCTGTGAGAACACACCAGAATGTCATTTATGTCAGATTGTAGTCATTTGGAACCCTCGACGGACTGCCTGAGGATATGGTGTTTTACAAATCTTGGAATTTCCAGAACTAAACATGGGGCTTGACATGACATAGGTCTTAAAGAGATGTTTGCTGAATGAATGAGTTTATGGAAGAATAAATAAATGAATGAGGTTAAGGGTTAATAGTGCCTTCTTGGACCATACAGTAGATACAGGATGTATCTACTTTATCTGTGGAAAGCAAGCCATATCTTGATTTTATAGATCTATAATATGCCAACTCATTCAGAGGTGCCTGGGTGGCTCAGTCAGTTAAGAGTCTGCCTTCTGCTCAGCTCATGATCCTGGGATCCCAGGATTGAACCCCACAGTGTGTTCCCTGCTCAGCAGGGTGTCTGCTTCTCCCTTTCCCTCTTGCCTCTCCGTCCCACTTGTGCTATCACTCTTGCTCAAATAAATAAATAAAATCTTTAAAAAATGATAAGCCAACTAGCTCAACTCAAGCCATTCTTTATTAATTTCAGCCTCTCTCTATCTTTTCTCCTTCCTCAAACTTTATCTTCATGAAAGACAGGAATTACTATTTTGCAAAATTTATCAAACAATATTAGATGACTTGGAAGGAAAATATTTAACCTAACTAAGAATAGAAATGGTTTTCTACATTATTAAAGGACCTGAATAACACCAGTTCGGATTAAAATAATGTGAAATGGCATAGGAAAATTGTCTACTTATTACAATTGACCCATAAGATGTTTATTTGGTTCCATTTTTAAAAAAATTTAAGTAAGTACTTGGAAGTAATATAATTGCTTTCATTTCACTATCTTCTGTAATTCTGTCATTAACTCATATGGAGCTCTTTACCAATTGATTCAAATTATTGTGTTTTGGGGCGCCTGGATGGCTCAGTGGGTTAAAGCCTCTGCCTTCGGCTCAGGTCATGATCCCTGGGTTCTGGGATCGAGCCCCGCATTGGGCTCTCTGCTCTGCAGGGAGCCTGCTTCCTCCCCTCTCTCTCTCTGCCTGCCTCTCTGCCTACTTGTGATCTCTGTCTGTCAGATAAATAAAATCTTTAAAAAAAAATTGTTGTGTTTTTACTGTTCTTCTCCAGCATTTAATCTGAGATATAAAGAAACATGATGCTGTTGTAGATGGCATTTAGCTCAAGTATTAACTGGATCACTCTTGAAAAAAATAGAATATTAAAAAAATAGAATAGGAAATCTAATTTTCTCTCTCATGTCTGATGGATTTATCTTATAAAAGCTGAAAAATAGTCTTTTCCAGTTCTCATGTCATTTCTCTCTGCACAATTCAGGAGCATCCTGCCTTTTTTCATTTACATCAAGACACTCCACATGCAGTTCTGTGATAAACAGTGAATTTCCTGGGTTCTTTTGACTCGCTCTCCTTGTATCTGTATATTGGAACTTATTTGAGCAAGCTGGTATGATATGTAAATCTAGTATGAAACTATGGTGAATTCTGATGGTTCAGGAATTGATTGTTAGAAGGAGATTCTCATTTGGATAGGTATGAGCCCCAGATTTGTGCCTGACAAAAGAAGGCAGTAATACAGAAAACAGATATTTCTACAAGAAGATAGAGAGAGGAATGGCTTGACATGGTTTGAGAATGAGACAGAGAATCCTGTGAAGGTTAGTCACAAAGAGACTGTTCTGAGAGCATGGGGTGAGTAAGAAGACACTCGTTACCTGGGATGAGAATAAAAATAGAAAGTCCCCAAGGTTTGGGATGAAAACACTTGTTGCTTTTCCCATGGGAGCTCTGGCCAGATGGGTTAATGTTGGTTGTTCTGCTTTCGATGTTGCAAGGTTCGGGGTCCCCAGGACCACCCTCAAGTTTAGTAATTTGCTAAAAGGCCTCACAGAACTCAGAAAAGTCATATGCTCGTGGTTATGGTTTATTACAGCAAAAGAATATTGATTAAAATCAGCCAAGGAAAGAGGTGTATAGGGCAGGGTCCAGGAGTCATCAGATAGGAGTTGTGCCAAGAGCACCTATTTCTCCATGGTACAATATCATGTGTGGTGACAAGCAACAGGTTATTAGTAACCAGAGAAGTTCAAGCCTTGCTGTCCAGAGTTTTTACTGGGGCTCATCTACATGGCTTAACTCTGTCTCCAGCTCCTCCAGACATCAAATTAATACCATATGGCCCAAGGCCTCCCATTGTAAACCACATAATTAGCAAAGACTCTCTGATATTCCCTAAGGGCCCCCAGGTAAACAAAGGCACTCTTATCTGTCAGGACATTCTAAGGACTTAGAGGTTATCTTCCAGGAGCTGAGGGCATAGACCAAATCTTTATTTGACAAGGTAAATCTATACTACACACAGCTGTTATTCTTGATCAGAGAGACCTATCCTTGGATCCCCAGGGCAGATCAAAGGATCAAATATGTGGCAGAGGATCAGATAGAAATTCAACTGTCCTTGTATCCAAGAGGCAATCTTGGGATTATAACAGGAGCTAAAACCCCAAAGCCTCAACAGGGAAATGAGCAGACATGAAGAGGAAGGTCGTATACAGGGCTGAGATACCAAGAGCTTGTTCTTATTGAGTACTTATTCTATTATCCTATGATGCTTGGATGTGTATCACTGATAATAAAAATCCAGGACTGGAGTGGTCCAACTGAAAAAAAACTTTTAAAAAATCCAATGAAATAGGTATTTGGAATCACATTGGTTATGACAACTAATTTGAACACCTGATAGTTTCTGAGCTATATATAGCTTGAGCTGACTGTGGAGCAGATAATTGTATTCATAATAACTGACACTTCATGTGAGCCAATGGTCAGGCACAGGGCTTGGGTGTGGGAGCAGATTATAGGCTCCAAATGGTATCCAAAGAAGACATGCTTCCTTTCTCACTGGGATGGGAAGCAAGAATGACCACAGGTGAACCCAAGCATCCTCAAGATTTTTCACAAGCCTATGAAAAGCAGATTCATGCCTATCCTGCCCGGGGGACCTGGGTGGCTCAGTGGGTTAAGCCTCTGTTTTCGGCTCAGGTCATGATCCCAGGGTCCTGGGATCGAGCCCCGAGTCAGGCTCTCTGCTCACTGGGGAGCCTGCTTCCTCCTCTCTCTCTCTCTCTGCCTGCCTCTCTGCCTACTTGTGATCCCTCTCTCTGTGTCAAATAAATAAATAAAATCTTAAAAAAAAAAATCCAATTTGGAACCAACTGCCCTGCCCCCCCCCACCTGTCATACCAGGTCATATTTGAATGGATTTGAATGGGAGTACTGAGTGTTTAAGACAAAAATCAGGTGGAGGATCCTTATGTAAAGACTTTAGCAGAGCCTGTAGCCAACACATTTATTTAATCAATCTATATTTGATAATTATTGAACACCTTCTATGTACCTGAGTTTAGGGACATCACCTTAAATCTCACTCTTACTCTTAAGAACTTAATGTTTCTCCTTGAGTCAAACGTATTTACTGAACACCTAATTCTCTTATTTAGACATTCTCTTATTTGTCCAGGATTTATATGGATTATGTGTGGTATCATCTGACTGTCCCAGGAAAAGTAGTAGTTAGGATCTAGTTGTCTCCTTGCTTCCTCTTCCTGGATCCCATGGGTTTTAGAGCTTTAAAGAAGCTCTAGAAGCCCTGGTGAAAATGTTGATGTGGATGATCAAGATCAGGGTTGAAAAAATCAGTACGGCTGATACTAGGGTAACAACCGGGATCCACTCTGGTTGTCAGTTTCATCCCATGTAAGTTGTTAAATATTTTGAGTATCATCCCGACTGGCTCTTCTCCTTGTCCTCTCCACCCAGGACTTTCTCTTCTCAAAGAAGAGTCTGGTCTTCCTGATGGACAAAGATGGCCTCAGAGGACACTTTCTGGAAACTTCCACTTCTCTTCTTGGATAGTAAATCTGCACCCAGTCCCCTCCCCCCAGCACCCAGTCCCAGCCCAACATGACAAGCCTAAGGATTCACTTCCGGACAGTAAACAAATCTTTGGAATCATTTCACTGGTTCATTCTACCTCAGGGCCCAGCATGGTGTTTGGTTCTGACAGAGCTCTATTGTGTGTGAGAAACTATTCTGAAATCTCCTGACAAAAAACCAAGTCATATTACGTTGCATTGTATGGGAAATCCACACCATTTCTCCCCTCCCGTGCGAGGTAATCACTGCCAATTCATGGTGCTATTGTGAAAATGAGTCACTTGGGAGCATGCCAAAATAGGCAAAGAAAGGAGGACAGCAAATTGGCCCGGTGGATTTGGTGGTATGAAATAACACAGATTTAAACGTGGTATACTTTGTGTTGTTGCATCTTTAATCCTTGCTGAGAATGCTGATCAAAGAAAGACGTTACCTCTGTTTGTGACATTTGGTCCTGGGATTCTATTAGCCTTTCAAATTTTTTATTTGTCGCTGGATAATATATGCACATGTTTAAAAACTCAAAGTGATATGGAAATGTTCACATTAAGAAGCTGTGTTCCTAATCTCCTCACACCCACCCTCCTCCACCAGGTAACCACTTTTGTATCATTTTATTACACAAATTCAAGCAATAAACCTTCCTCTTTAGTTAGGAGGATCCTACCTAGAGCTTGCCTCCCCACTACAAGCTCAAGTTAACAGATGCATTCCCAGCCTCCCCTGCAGCCCAGGTGAAGACACTTGATCTACACTCAGTCAATCAAAAGCACCCTCTCCAGATTTTGAATCAGAAGAGGGTGACAGGGGCTCAGTGGCTCAGTGGGTTAAGCCTCTGCCTTCAGCTCAGGTCATGATCTCAGGGTCCTGGGATAGAGCCCCACATTGGGCTCTCTACTCAGCGGGGAGCCTGCTTCTCACTCAGCCTGCCTCTCTGCCTACTTGTGATCTCTCTCTATCAAATAAATAAATAAAAGATTAAAAAAAAAAAAAAAAAAAAGCAAAGCAAGCATGGGGGAGAATCCTTTCTACACCTCAATTTCCAGAGACGGCAGTGCCAGTGGTTCAAGCTGCAGCTTCTTGGATCCAGGATCAGTGGAGTTGGTACACATAGGAAGGCATTTACAGAGCCAGATTACGTTCAATCTGGTGTCTCAACTTCAGGGTGCCTCACTTGAATGAGCCTCTTCGTAGGACCCCAAAGGGGTTCCAGCAATATGTTCACATGTTTTTATAAAATCTGTACAAGCAAGCTATTTGAACAGCCATTGGTTAAGACCACTGTCCCCTTCCAGTCCAACTAACCTTTTGTCACACTTTTGTGCTACAGGGAGTTGGTATAGCTGTCGCATTTTGGGGAACAAGCTAAAGGGAAATGGGTTAGGATATATCTAGTTTGGGTTTAGTGCGACACATTTATGAGGTTCATAATTACCTTCATAGTCTTTGCTGGCCACCCTAGGGTCAGAATGACGGCTAGGAACATGTCTATCACCCATTGTGTCAATTCACCGAACCTTGTGACATGAAGGTGCAGGGTTGGATTTTGTACTGGAGTATGGAGGCGTCTTTAGAGCCAGGACCTGGGATTACGCGGATGGTGGAGGACAGCAAGATTCAAAATGCACAGAGCCAGAAGCAGGTCTACAGAAAATCCTTCTAAATCTTCATACGATGAATGAAACTCAATGGATTTTCCTAGATCTGACCACAATCCAAAAACTTTTCATGTCACGGCCAATGATAGGTATGAGCTGAATGGAACTTTTAAAAATTATAAGTAATATAAAACAAATTTGGATCTTAGCCAAGTGACCGCATTTAATGTTTGATAGGATGATAAAAGTGGCACTTTCTCTGTAAGGTTTTCCTCTCCACAACCTACCACCCCAGTCTCACCGTGAGAAAAATATTAGGCAAACCCAAAGTGAGGGCCATTCTACAAAATCTCAGACCAATAGTCCTCAAAACTGTTGAGGTTACCAAAAACAAGGTAAACCTGAGAAACTCACAGTCCGGCAAAGCCCAAGGACACATGATGACAAAATGTAATGTGTTATCCTGGGTGACATTCTAGAACAGAAAAAGGAAATTCAGGGAAAACAATGAAATTCAAATAAGTGCAGAGTGCAGTGAATGGTAATGTATCCATCAACTTTCCATTAGTGATAACAAATGCAGATGGCGGAAAATGGGTGAGAGGTCACAGGAATTCTTTGTATTATCTTCACAACTGTCCTATAAATCTAAAACTACTCTATATTAAAAAGGCCACTTTAGAAAGACATTTAGATCAAACGTGCTAAAAGAACAAATGACTTCTCTCTTCTATGGAAAATATTACAAAATTAGATTTTATAGCCCGTGCTTCCACAACCAAAAGGAAATGGAGAAATCCACTGCAGCGGTATGTCACACACACACAAAAAATATTAAAATATTATATGGTATTTCTAATTACATGATGTTTATGATATTGATTCCCCCCCCCCATTCTGTATATTTACTTTGGTACCTAATTGTCTGTTTATGATTTTGTTTGTTTTTTTTCTTAAGAATAACCCCTCAAAACCTGAGGGAGAAGATGATCTCAAATGGCGTGTGGGCCCAGAGCCTCTGGATTTTAATATTAAATTCAAATATTATTTAAATGAATCCCTTTTTGCACAAATCATCCCTAGGTTATTTCTGCTGCCGGTAAGTAAGACTTGACAAAAAGGTCGGGCATCTTTTAAAGCAGTGCTTCGAAGGTCTGACTGTACACTAGAGTCCCCTGGAGTGGAAATCGGGTCGGGGGTTAAAATATACTGATGCCCAACCCCAGAACAGTTAAGCCAGCATCTCCAGGCACCAGTAGTATTTCAGACTTTGTAGGCGGTTCGACTATTGAGTCAGGGTTGCAAACCATGGTACAGAGTCTGGTCTCCCAGTGCTCCAAATCAAGGATTCATGCTGGGAGTCCCAGTTCTGCCCCCACTGTGGTGCTGGGCATGAGGGATACACAGAAGTATGAGATAGACTGTCAAGGAGCTTTCCATCTGGACATCCTACAGTGGCGTTGGGTATCCGTTCGTCCTTGAAGGAGAGGCTGAAGAGAACATTGAGTTCAGAATGCTTGCAGAAAGTCACACGTGAAATGTGTCCAGGATACCTGTGTTTTGCTTTATCACATCTAAGGGGTGTTGAGAGATTCTGAAAGAACATTCTAGGGATTCCCAGAAGCATCCAGTGAATTTGAGTCTATGAAGAATCTGCCATCAGATCTCTCAGCTTTGACATTAATGAGGGAAAAGACGACCTCACATGGCCTGTGGGCCCAGAGCCCCTGCCCCCACAGAGAAGGAAAGTAAATGGACTAGCACCCCACCAGCAACATGGGTGTTAAGAAAACAACAAGGAAAAAAAGAAATCCGCACACACTGGCAACAAAAATATAAAATACCAAGGAAGAAAATATGTAAGATCTAGGATCAGAATACCACAAACTTTACTAAGTTTAAAAAAAAATTCACTTCATAAATAGAAAGAACAGAGTTGGGAAAGCTTACTACTGAAAATATGTTTATTCATCTCAAACTAACTGCATTTACTCATTAGAATTTCAGCCTCTATCCCAAATAAAGTCATTTTTGGAACTTGTCAATGATTTCAAAGTTGATTCCGCAGAATATGTGAAACAGGTCAGTTGAGGGTCTTTCTTTCTTTCTTTCTTTCTGGAAGAAGGAAGGGAACTTGTTTTGTCAGATACTAAACCATATTTTTAAAGTGACAAAAATATAAACAGAGTGATACTATCTTAGAAACCAATAAATAAAGAGTAGAAAGAAAAGTCAAGTAAAAAGAAACAACTCTAGTTCTACATAACTAATCAGGAAGTAAAATAAAAATGGTGTTCCAATTAATAGGGAAGGATGAATCACTTGATATATGATTTTGGAATAACTGGTTAACCATGTGGAAAAAATCAAGCCAGACTCCCTCCTCATAACACCCATGGTAATAATTTTCGTATGGATTATATATATTTTTTAAAACACATAAAAGTCTGGAAGGAGAAAGAGGGAAGGTTTTATGTAAACTTGTAATAGGAAAAATGTTCTAAGTGTATCACCAAAGGAAAAAAATCAATGAAACAACATATTGGGAGAAATGATGAAATGATTCTACAGAATATTTTACTCTTATAAATCTAAAAAAAAAGCATGAAAGGTTAATTATATCTGGGAAACAGCTGTAACATGAGACAAACACAGGATTTAATACACTTACAATCAACAGAACTTCCGCAGGCAGTAGGAAAGAGACAAATAGTTCAGCATAAAATAAAGAGGAGAGGGGTTCCTGGGTGGCCTGGTCCGTTAAGCGACTGCCTTCCACTCAGGTCATGATCCTGAGTGGATCAAGCCCTGCATTGGGCTCTGTGCTCAGTGGGGAGTCTGCTTATCCCTCTCCCTCGGCCTGTGGCCCGGCTTGTGCTCTCTCTTAAATACATAAAATCTTATGCTCTCTCTTAAATACATAAAATCTTAAAAAGATAAATTAAAGGGAGAGAGTAAGAAATATTCTTACGGTAAATGGAAATAGCCAAGTAACATATGAAAAAAGGGGTTCAAGCTCCTTAGTCAATAGAATATATATGAAAACAAAGAGAAACCACTTTTTGCCTAACTGGATTAGCAAACAGGGTACCAGGCTAAGTTCACCGCCTACAATACAAACTGAGGTGTTGTTTCTGGAAGACAGTTTGGCCACCGGTCTCAAAACCTTACAAAGATGCCTATCCTTGGGCTCAGCAATCTCCTTTTGGGGAAGTCATTCTAGGAAATGATGGCATAAAGGCACAAAGGGATACGATTAAGTACGTGTTTAGACATTAGCAAAGCAAGAAAACCTTTTTTTTTTTTTTTGGAGAGTTACATATTTGATATTTCAAAAAATACTAGAATCATCATCATAGACAATCCAGAATCTTGTTGAAGCTCCTTTATGGTTTATCTCTTATTGTCTTTATTTGCTAATTGGACTTGAACAAGGGGATGAGTGTGAGGAACCTTGATCTTCTCACTGTTTCAGTTACGTCTGGATGCCGATCACACTCTGTCTAAAGATGTCCCCACCGTGGCTCTTCACGTCTTCACATCACCAGTGATGTTCCTGGAATGACTTTTTTGCTCTCCGTCGGCAATATACTATAGATAGATTATTATTGTTTTTCCAGGAAAAAATGTTTAGCTTCATATTCTGACATATCCTATTGTTCTTTTATCCTTGCTTTTCAAAAGAAAAATTCAAATGGCTTGCTTTCCATGGAAGAACATATAGTATATTTCTGGAGAGCACTTATAAACTATTTAAAATCTTTGTTTGACACAAATTTAGGGTAATCAGATGGTTACAGAGCGAATATTGACTTGTTTGCTTTGCTGCTTGACCTCAGCTAAGATTTCCTGTGGAGGAGAGGACTGGGGTGCGGAAGGGGGAGGTGGGAAGAGCCCTTGGCCCGAGGGTTTCTGGAATCTGAGGGTCTGTGGATTTGGGGTGTGTGGAGACAGAGAAGAGAAAAGCATCGAAGAAACCACTGACCTCATCCTAAAAGTCATGATAGGGAGGGCAGAACATGAGGGATTTGCCTTCCTTTCCTCTGTGACTTTGACCTTGGCCCTCCTGTTCCCGTTCTTTAGAGGGTACACAATGTGAGTGGGGAGCCAGCCCAGAAAGCATGTGGTGGAGGATGCTCACCCACTAAGAAGAGGAACCCAGTGAAATAGCAAAGCTTGCCTACATTTCCTAGTTTTCATATCACATTCATCTCTTTCCTCACGTCACACCCTACTTTCCTAAACTTCAGTCACTTTGAGAACGAGGAACACAGAAGGAGCCATTGCTTTGCCTGTGCTCAGAGTACATGGCTTCTTGGGAGAGGACACCAACGTGGGCCTCCTGCTTTCAGTGTTCGCCACCATAAACTGTGTTAGACACTCTGTGTTATCTTCACGAATCTGACCCCCACCCCAGCAGGTACTGTTGGGCTCACACCCAGGACGGTCACCTGTCTGTGGTCACCCAGCCTCCCTGGCTCTGCCCAGCTCACCTCAGGCCTCTCAGAGTCCACGATGGCCTGTCCACTCCCACATGGCTGCTGACAATACGCAATCTTGTGGAGGCCGGATGACCAGGCCAAGGATATCCCTCAAGTTCTTGGAGTGGACTACAGAGACAGGGAACCATTGGAATCCTCTGATACAGCCCAGAACATCTCTCACACTCCACAAGGCCTCATCCATGCCCAGCCTGGTCTGCGTTATGATGACAAGAACTGTGGAGACCTCCCCACCTCCCAGTGGGCTTGTGGGGCGGCTCAGGTTGAGGGATCTCCCAGAAGTTCTGGAAGCAGCTGGAGAACTAAGATTAGCCTCTCCGGGATAGTCCAGATGGGTATGGACAGGGAGCCTGAGGCCTCTGCAGACCTTGGCTAAGTCTGTGGATTTCTCTAGCACCTTCTCAGAAAAAGTCTCAGAACAATCATGTCCTTCAAGCAGAGGAGGGACGAGGGTTGATGTTTACTGGGTTTTCTCTCACAAAGGAGACCAAGTGGGCACCAGCTAAAGGCAACTTTGCTTGCAGGGCAGCTGAAGGACCCTGAAGGAAGGCTGATCCTATCTTCTCAGTAAAGAGTAGAACAGATACTCAGAAGTGGCTATTTTATCCCAGGATCCTTGCCGCTTCCTGTGGACAGCTTTCCCTGCCCTGGAAAGCCATGCCTAGTGGCTCCAAGCCTACCTCCCAGGGCTCCTGTTACTACGAGCAGGCTACTGGACCTCTCTGTGCCTCAGCTTCCTTACTTTCCCCTTCCCCTTCCTTCCTTCTCCTTAGAAGGGGCACAATAGCAGCACCTGTTTCAGTAGACTGCTGTAAGGTTAGGCGTTAAATGTTTAGGACAGTTCCAAGCATGCAGCAAGTGCTCAATAAATGCCACCTATAGTGATGAAAAAAGCCAAAGTTAAAGGTGCTCCTTTCGCTCTTTCTGATCTAAAGGGGAAGAAACAGGATAAACTGGATGGAGCTATTGGGAAGTTTCTTCTCTATTCAAGAGCTTCCCGAGAGGGGAAATAGAGTAGTCTGCCAGAGAGATGGCCCGTCAACACAGGATAGATTACCTTGACCTCCTGTATACAGCAGGCAAGGCCTAGCACACACTCAGTGGGGGCTCCCCTGAGCTTGGACATGTAGACACAGGTAGACATGGTATGACCCCTTCCTCTAGGCAAAATCCAACTGTCAGGAGTTGAATTCTTATGGTGCTGCTCGAACCCCAGGACTTCGGAACATGGCCCCATTTGGAAATGGGGTCATGGCAGATGCAGTTAGTTAAGATGAGGTCACACTGGAGTAAGGTGGCCCCAATCCAGTATTCTTATAAAAGGAGGAAATCAGGACAAAGACACGTGCATGTGCATACACACACACAGAGGAGGAACATTATGTCAAGATGAAGGCAGAGACGGGGGCGGATGACGCATCCACAACCCAAGGAGCACGCAAGAGGGCCAGGAAACCACCGGAAGCTGCGAGAGACTTCTGGAACAGACTCTCCTTCCCAGCCCTCGGTGGGGGGAAGCAGCCATGCAGAGCCCTGATTGCAGACTTCCCACCTCCAGGACTAGGGGACCAGCGGTCCCCATTGTTCAAGCTCCCCAGCAGGTAGCGCTTCATAATGGCAGCCCCGAGCAGATTGAAACCTCAAACCAGAGCCCCTTTCCTCACTGCCAGGGGTCAGCCACGTTATCTTCTCTGTGGGCAGTGGCCTATTTTGTACCTTGTTACGTGAGTGCAGCAGGAGTCAGGCCGCCAGAAGCTTGCTCGTTGGAGACAAAGCCATTCTGAAAAGGTTCCCAAGGGGAGCAGTGGCCTACTCCAAGACCCTTCGTGGAAAACTGTCCTCCCGGGCCCGGGAAGCCCTCACTTTGGTGCAGGTTTCGATTAGCTCCTTCTAGAAGGAGGGCAGCCCTTTCCCAGTCAATGGTCGGAGCCCCTTTGCTCACATAAAAGCACCTGCAGGTCCACAAGGACAAAAGGAGAACATAGGGAAAGAGATGTCCGGGAAGATGGGAAAGCCATGAAAGTCCCCACCATTTTGCCAGACACCTAATGACCTGCTTTTAGGCTGGGGCTCCCCTTTACCCAGACAACGGCTCAATTCAAGTCAGTAGGGCTCCCCTCCTTGGCCCAGGCTCATGTCAACAGCGTGTAGACTGCACACACCTTTAAAAACTAGAACCTACAGACCTAAGCATCATGGCAGTGAGCCCTCAGGGACACCTGGGAGGAGAGGCCCAAACCCGTGGCTCCAGCATCCGTCCCTCACAGATGCCTTAATAACAACAGCATCTTTCCAACCCTTACTGTGTCAGACACCACGATGGGCATTTCCTGCGTATTATGCCTTTTTTATCTTTTAACTGCCCTGGAGGTAGGTCCTTTCATTGTCCCATCTTACCCATAAGGAAACTGAGGTGCAGAGGGAGAGGAAGACAGCGGGCAGACAGCGGGCAGGGTGGGAGGACTGGGAGGGTCTCCTGATGTCGTGAGGAGCTTGGTCGAGAGCCCCGTATGGGCATTAGTGTCCCTCTGGAGGCCACCAGCCCTGCAGAATGTAAAATCACACTACGGAGGCTAGGATTCATACAGTCCCCATTTTTCTCACAAAGAGGCTGAGGTCTAATGAGGAGACGTGACTGGCCCCAAATCCCAGAGCAAATTAGTGGTGAACCAGGCCAAGAGCAACTGTCCCGGTTTCCTGACCAGTGATCTTTGTTAAAGACCATGTTCTGGCTTAACAAGGGGGAACGCTTTTCTTCCACAGCCTGAGAGACTCATAAAGGATACTGAGAAGTCCGTTCTGGTCACTAAGGCTGTGATGTACTTGGTTGGGTTTGCAATGGCTCGTCTTTCATGGAAGTTTGAAAAGCAGGGACAGATACTGTGACTCCCAATCAGGACAAGCTTTCAGTCTGTTGTAGGCAAACTCCCTTGAAGAAGACCAAATTTAGGCTGAAATCTCCCAGGACCATATTCTAGATGTGGAGTTGAGTGTCCTAGCCTTTTGCTAAAAGTACATCAGTCCTTCTATATATATTGTACTGATCACTAATTAGTGTCAGATAAAGAGAAGGGAATCATTTTGACACCATATTCAGAGATAGCTCAGAGAGCAGATAACAACTGTTGGTGGTTCTTGAGACATGTCTACAAAATCTGTCAGTCCATCTGTACAGCCATCCATCCACCCATCTATCTGTCCATCTCTCCATCTATTAGCCCATCTATCCCTCAACTCATCTACCTACCCATCCATCCGCTAATTTACTGAGTCCTTACTTTGTGCAAAATATTCCACTAGCCCTTTGGATTTATAAAAGAACAAGACATAATTCCTGTCCTTAGAAGATCTTGGATTCTAGAGGTAGGTTCTTGTTGGAAACCTATAACTATAATTCCACGTATTCAACAAGGGAAAGAAACAAGGGCTGAGCAGGCTGGAGGGAGTTTCTTGGAGGGAGTTGAGTAAGAATTTGCTAGGCACGAAGTGGTGAAGAGGGAGCATGTTCCAAATAGAGAGGCAACGATGAGTAACAATGTGGTATGGCTTGGGCAAGTAGGAATCATGACCCTTGCATTAGTGTGAAATTCTAATTTTCTTTGCAGGGTGTGGTAACAACTCATCTCAATAAATTCTCCAGCAACCCCATAAGGTAGGTGAGGGAGATATCAGGAAAGGAAATATGGCACTTGTTCAGGGTCATGGAACAGTGCCGAATAGCTAACATCTTTCTATGTTAGCTTACCATGGGCCAGTCTCCCACAAGCCATCCGTGAACCATTGGCTCTACCTCCTGGATGAGAAAACTGAGATTTAGAGAAGTTCATGAACTCACCCGGGGTTACGCTAGTTGGCGGTAGAGATCTGGACCAGTCCAGGTCATACATATCCATGGTCTGTCTAGTTGATGGGATAGGATGAGCTTGGATGATAGCATTGGTAGCAATCCCAGTACTGGAGCTGAAGCCTTGAGTCTTCACCACCACCCCCTCCACTAAATATTTCCACGAGTTGCTCTCAAAGCAACAGACAGGCTTTCCCCGAGGAGATGCTGTGATTAAGGCAAGGGCCGAGCAAAGCCCCAGCTCTGAAAGAGATGCCACAGGGCCAGAAACAGACCTACTGTAGTTGCAGCCCTCGCTTTGTCCCCCGGCACTCACTCTCCCCTCCCTACTCTCTCCATATGGATCTTATCCACGAGATAAAATCAGAGCTTAGAAACTAAACAGACTCTACGAGACCTCTTTCGCTGGCCAGGGCAGCCCAGCACTGTTTTTCCAGATGTTGTCTGGGCCCGTTTCTCAGAGAGGCCAAAGGTAGAATGGGGGGAGAGGAAGCAAGTGCTGGAAGGTTAAGCGGAAACTGGATACCAGACCACCCCCCGGGGGTGGGGAGATCTGCGTCAACTGAGCAAACACTGCAGGAAGGGGCCTGTGCCTCCTTATCTTCATGTTTTATGGCCACCACTACCCTCGCTCTCCTATGCTGACATTTTTCTTCCTGGTGAAGACTTTAACAAAGCTCCTGGGAAATGTTAGATCAGCCCCATTAATCATTCTCAATGCAGGCAAACAACGCCTGGTGAGGCTGGTCGGGGGGAGGGAGGCCCCAAAGCTGGTGGTGGTGACAGAGTCAGTGTTTGTGGTGTCTCGGGTTCCTTTCTATCTTACTTACATTTTGCTTCTTAAAACGAGTCTGTAGATCAGTATCGAACTATGAAGCCACCAGAATATTAAGACCAAGACATTCATATTTTGCTGCTTCAACTTTCAATTTGGGACTGGGGTGGGGATGAGCACTGCTGTTGGATTGGCAAGTCAAGCAAGTCCACTATATGTCAGCCCTACAGTTGTAGGAGAAAGGAAATTGCGTGACATGCAATTATGTCAATGGAAGGGGGGAAAAAGAGTAATTGGTAGAGGACTAAGTGGGGATTCAAATCCTGGGCAGGTTGGTCTGAGAGTCCCTCACCTTAACCACCACACCACAGAAGCCATAAAGCCTCATGTGTATACCTCTTGATATTAAGCATTTGCACTTCAACAGGCATGCCCAAGCCAGGCCACTAATCTTGTCAAGAGACCCAGAGGGTAAAAACTGGACCAAAGCTCCCAGCTTTGGAACCAGGAGGACCGATGATAAAAAATCCTGGGTTTGGGGAGGGGGTTGTGGAGAACGGCCTTTGGTCTGATCTGGAGGCTTGGAGGCAAACTCTCTTTCTCATAGGATGACCTGCATCAGAACCATCCTGAAGGATGACTAAAAGCAGAGCTCTGGACCCAGGCACATAGACTCAATCTGGGGAGATGGGACTCTGAGAATCTACATTTCTAACAAACCCCTCTCCCCCACATCTCCCACACTGGCCACAGTGACATTGTGGCACAGAAGAGCTGGAGAAGCACCACGGTAACTGCCTAATCCCAGCTCGCTGTTCCGACTTCACATCTGTCCTCCCAGGGGCCAGGGGCTCCGAGCGTGGGATGGGGATAAGCAGGTGACATTGGGTAACACACAGATTGTTCATGTGTTACAGAGCAATTGTTGTCCACATGGAGTGCTGGGTTCTTTGGGATGTGTACCAATCAGGGTTCTTCAAAGAAGAAAAACCAATAGGATACACATACATATGGATGGATGGATGGATAGCTAGACAGACAGACAGATGCTGTCCTTCTAAAGAGATTTATTTAAAGGAATATGCTCATGCAATGGTAGGGGCTGTCAAGTCCAAAAGGTGTTAGATTAGGCTGAAAGCCTGGTTATTCAGGCAAGAGTTGATGCTACAGTCTTGAGGCAGAATTTCTCCTTCCCTAGGAAACTTCAGTTCTTTGCTGGGAAGGCTTTTCAACTCATTGAAAGGGGCACCACCATCTTATCAAGGATGATCTCCTTTACTTAAACTTGACTGCTTATAGTGTCAGCCACTCCTATAGGACAGCATCACAGCAACACCTAGATGAGCATTCGATTAGAAAACCAGGCACCATAGCCTAGCCAAGTTGACGCATGAAACTAACCATGAGAGGATGTTTCTTCATCCACTTAATCTACCTACCCAAGGTAGAACTGTAGGGAAAGAGCACTTTTTGAATAACACACCGTTTATGGCAAAAGCTGACTTCAAAGAAAAAGCAGAAACAGCCCACATCTGCTGCCAGATAGAATCTATTTAAGCTAGTCAAGGCAGAGGTCACTTCACTAATAAGAATCCCGGGTTCAGGAAGCAGGAGCCCTGTGTAATCCCCAAGGGGTTTTCCCCTCTCATCCTGCCTCCTGGCAGCCGGTGCTCCTATCTCAAAATGAACACTTTAATTAAGGTGAATGTTTATAAGAATCAAAGAAAAGTAAAGCTGTGCCTTAATTACTTTGTCTCCAAGCAAATAATTTTCCCATGTATTCTTTCCTACCAAGAATCTTTCAACAGACGAGCAGATGGTGGGGCAGGTACGGCTGAAAGAGAAGGCTCGTGTGTCCGTCTAGATTGTGATTCTCAACATGGGTCTGTAAGTTCCCGGAGAATCCCTGCTATTATTACATATAAACTGTGTGAGTGAGTGTGTGTACACACACTCACGCACACAAGTGCCATTTTTTATGGGAAGACAGTCCACACTTTAATCAGATTCCCAAAAGGGTAAGTGACTCCCCAACAGGTTAAGAACCTCCTTACAGAGTCTGGGAAGATAATACCACCTCGTTTAGAGAACAGGTGGCTGATCAGCCAAGAACCACTAAAATGTGATTTTTAGAAAAAAAAACGTTACTTTTAAGAGCAGATTTAGGCTCAGAGCAAAAATGACTAGAAGGTACAGAGATTTTTCCACACTCCCTCTGCCTCCCCCCAACCATGGCCTCCCCCATGGGCAGCACCCCCACCCCCCACAGAAAGTTACCTTTGTCATCATCCATAAAGCTGCACGGACACATTGTAATCACCCTGAGCCTGCAGGATACCTTAGGGCTTGCCCTTGGAGTTGTACATTCCATGTGTTTGGACAAACATGTAATGACAGGTATCCGTCATTAAAATACCATACAGAGGCACCTGGGTGGCTCAGTCGGTTGAGCGCAACTCTTGATCTCAGCTCAGGTCATGAGATTAAGCCCCACATCAGGCTCCAAGCTCAGGGGGTCCATCTGCTTGCGATTTTCTCTCTCCTTGCCCTCTGCCCCTCCCCCTACCCTGCAAGCTCTCGCTCTCAAATAATAAATAAATAAATCTTAAAAAAAATATGTCCTACAGGGGCGCCTGGGTGGCTCAGAAGGTTAAGCCTCTGCCTTCAGCTCGGGTCATGGTCTCAGGGTCCTGGGATTGAGCCCCACATCAGGCTCTCTGCTCAGCAGGGAGCCTGCTTCCCCCTCTCTCTCTGCCTGCCTCTCTCCATACTTGTGATTTCTCTCCCTCTCTGTCAAATAAATTTTTTTTTAAAATCTTAAAAAAAAAATATGCCCTACAGAGTGTTTTCACTGCCCTAAAACTCCTCTGCGCTTCATGTGTTCATCCCTGTCTCCGCTCCAAGCCCTGGCAACTGCTGATCTGTTTACTGTCTCCATGGTTTTGTCTTTTCTAGAATGTCATAGAGCTGGCATCATACAGTACGGAGCCTCTTCTGATTGGCTCCTTTCACTTAGTCATGTGCATTTAAGGTTCCTTCACGTCTTTTCATGGCTTGATAGCTCATCTCTTTTAAGCACTATCTGATATTCCATTGTGCAGATGGACCCCAGTGTAGGTATCCATTCACCTGCTGAAGGACATCTTGGTTGCTTCCGAGTTTGGGCAATTAGGCGTAAAGCAGCCGTAAACTTGCATGTGCATGTTTTTGTGTGGACATAAGTTTCCAGTCCCTTTGCGTGAAGGTCAAGGATCAGGACTGCTGAACCTGTATGAATATTATAGCCTAATGAGATTTTCTTTTGGTTTTGACTTGCGACTGAATGCTAATTAGCCCTGTGGATTGAAAGTAGATTGTCCATTCCTGAGCGTGGGGAAGCTTCTCTGTCTGACACAGTAGGGTATCAGATCATCTGGGCAGAGGGTTTGGACCGACACAATGAAACCTAGGTGCAGATCCCTGCTCTGCCACTTATGAGCTGTGTGACCTGGGCGAGTTTCCCCCTTCTCTGGGCTAGTTTCTCCATATGTAAAATGGGGACAATAAAAGTAGCCCCTTCCTCACTGGGGGTGAGGTCTATGTGAGTTTGCACAGGGAAAGGGCTTAGAAGTTCTTGGCACTGCATAAATGTTAGACTTGATCTTTTGGGGGGGGCACAGTTCCATGGGTGGGCCCAGGAATCTGCATTTTTAATAAGCTGTCCTGGAGAGTCCATCTGCAGGCACACGGAACCACAACATTCTGCCATTGGACACGCTCTAAGGACCCCCCACACCAAGCCTCGGTGGTAGAGGCTGAGAGCTCCAAAGGCCGGGGGTAGGGATTTGCAGCAGAAAGCCAGCTCAACCGTTGACTAGCTGTGTGACTGAGCGAGTTTCTCAGTTTCCTGGTCTGTACAATAGGTATGACACGAGGAGCTCCTGCCTCAGTCAACAGCTATTTCAGGTTAAGTGAGAAAAGCCACACAAAGCACAATGCAGGGTACCTGGCACCCTAGGGACCCCACGTTACATGTTAATTTTTTTAAAGATTTTATTCATTTGTTTGAGAGAGAGAACACAAGCAGGGAGAAGCAGAAGGAGAGGGAGAAGCAGGCTTCCCACTGAGCAGGGAGCCCGACTCGGGGCTCAATCCCAGGACCCTGAGATCATGACCTGAGAGGAAGGCAGACGCTTAACTGACTGAGCCACCCAGGAAGCTGTATTACTGTTATTATCCCTTGTAGGTGGGCCTGGGGGCTCTGCTCACCCGGCCAGGTCAGGGGAGGAGGAGGAGCGGAGAGTTAGGCAGACACACTCACGAACAATAGGATCTGGCCTCCCTGAAAGGAAAAGCCTTCAAAAACATGCTTGCCTGTGTTTCCCTCTGCACACACTTTAGGGACAGGACCGAACCTCAAGCGACCTTCCACGTGACCTGGTAAATGCAGGCGTCCCACCAAGCAAAACTTTCCTCAGACACTCTTGAAAGACCATCTGCAGAAGGCAAGGAAGGGTCTTCGGTGGGAAAAAAAAAAAAAACAATCATTCACTCAAAGCATCAATAATTATTATATAGAGAGAGGAAAATAGGGGAGAAATAAAAGCAAAGACCCTCAAGGCTTAGTGTCATCCTAGTGCACACAGCTCTGCACCAATGACCTCTCTAGCCTGGCATGTCATCTTCGTACGCTGATGAGCTTTGAGATAAATGGCTACCACACCCAGTGATACACGCCTCATGCGGTTGAAGCCCTCTGGGCTGAGGGCCAAGAGCGTCTTACCCAAATGTCATCATCTTGCGGATGCGGATGGGGAACCCGTAGGAGCCGTCTGGGGGTAAGGCTAGGCACGCATGTTGCGGCTGTAAGCAACAGAAAGGAAGGAGAACAGCCCCTAAGGGACGAGAAATGGCTGAGGCACGGTGTGAGGGGATGGATATGTTTGGGGAAATATATTGCGTTCGGTTGCACTGACCCATGATCGAGAAGGGGGGATTGGAGCAGGAGACTAGGTTGCCTCGGGGTTGACTCCCAAGGCTGCTGTCTCCTGCAGGCCATCTTGAGCAAGTGCCTCCTTCACCTGGCGACGGCGGCGGAAACCTGGCCAGGAAACACAATAATTGACGTATTATTGACAAACTGATACATTATGTTTCTAGAATAATTGAGGAAGCGTGTTTATCATTATTATAATATTTATACATAGCTGAATATAAATATATATACTTCAAATGTCTGAGCTCTTGTCTCCAACTCGTGTCCAGGAACATTGTAGGCACTTTGTTCAGAAAGGCTGAGTGAGTAAATGCTGGTAGGTTTCACGTGGTGGGGATGGGGTCAAGGTCCCGAGTGGAGACCCGGCCAGTCCTCCTCTGGCCCAGGTAGTAGTGAAGCATCTGTTGGCCATGCGCTATTTAGACTTTGAGCTTCTAGGGGGGCAGGGAGGGGCAGGGAGGGTCCCCGTTGAGATCCCACGTTGTCCACATGGGAAGTATTTAGACCATTAACATGGCAGACTGGAAACCAGCAAGGGGAGCTTACAAGCAGCCCATGGTGTGGTCCAAGGCCTGGTCTCCAGGAGGCAGCAACCGATCTCTGAAAACTCCTGGGTAATGAGCACCTGAACACACACATAGGAGAAGGGTCCCCGGGGGGAGTGGGTACAGCCCTCACCAAAGCGTGCCGGCACCCATGTGAATGCCCGACACAGAGATGCCTGGCTCCCATGCTCTGGTTGATAATTCAGCATAAGCTGGGGTCGCATCTGAGGCCCCTATGTTGGGGTCTGAGATGGTCTGGGTCAATGGCTTCTTCTTGCTGGGGACAGCAGTTCCCAGTTCCGTGCTGGGGGCTTTTCAGCTCATCTCCGAGGTTCACAGGCCTCTGGGGACAAAAGGACCCCCGGGACTTACTGGCAGCTTTGGAGTGTGGTTCAGAGAACCTCTGCCCCCCCTCCACCCCGCCCCCCCCCCCCCATACTGCCCAGTGAGGGAAAATCATGCCCGTTAAATGTTTGGAAAGGATTAATGCATAAAGCCAGATCAGATGGTTAGCTTTGGGGAGGGGCAAGGGGGAATGAAGTTAGATCCTTCATTTCAACCTAGACTAAAATTAATTCCAGATGGCTTAAAGAATTAAATATAAAACATGGAGCCATTAAATAAGAAACTTCAAAGGTGCTGTGGGATAGAGGATCAGCCCAGAGACGAGCCTCCGAAACATAAAAGCCGGGGAAGGAGTCACAAAGAAAAGGCTTGCCAGATTTGGAAACGTCAAAATGCACTTTTCCACATCAAAAAGACACCTAAAGAAAATTAAAGAGCAACTCAGAAAACACTCGCAACATATATAATAGGGCTAATGTTATCACTATTTAAAGTGTTCTTACAAAACAATAAAGAAGTGGAAAAATCGTACAACGGTCGGGGAATGAAAATGTATGTTTCTCAGAAGAAACACAAATATGTGCATAGCAAAAACAGCTGGAAATCAAACAACTATTATGCAAACCAACAATAAAATATCGTCTTACCTCTCAAAATTAGCAAATATTTTGAAAATTACATGGCCCCGAGGATGTGATTATGATCGCACGAGCACATCGCTGTGAATTAGCACTGCTTTTAGGAAAAGCAAAGCAGTACCATGTAGGAAAGATATTAAATACACACCTATTCTTTGAAAGGCAATCCTTGCCTGTGGACTCTATTTTAAGGAAATCATAAAAGACCTGAAGATGGGGCGGGGGGGGGCGGGATTTACATTAAAAGACACTCGCCCCGGTCGCCTGCCTGGCTCAGTGGGTTAAGCCACTGACTTTGGCTCAGGTCATGATCCCAGGGTCCTGGGAATGAGTCCCGCATCGGGCTCCTTGCTTGGCGGGGAGCCGGCTTCTCTCTCTGCTTCTGCCTGCTGCTCTGCCTGCTTCTGCGCACTCTTTCTCTCTCTGACAAATAAAAAACAAAATCCTTGAAAAAAAAATAATAAATAAAGACACTCACTGTAGCCTGACTTCTAACACTGGGAAACCAGGAGAGGCCCAGATGTCCATCAGGCAGGAATTCGGTTGAAAAAAGCACATCAGGAGCACCTGTGTGGCTCAGTGGAGTGAGTGCCCGACTCTTGGTTTCGGCTCAGGTTTTCATCGCAGGTCCTGGGGCTGAGCCCCACATCCGGCTCTGCATCGAGCTCCATGCTCAACAGAAAGTCTAAGATTCCCTCTCTCCGTCTGCCCCTCCCCCCACTCACTCTCTCTCTCTCTCTCTCCCTCTTTCTCAAATAAATAATTTTTTTTAAAAAGGCACCTCATGTGGGGTGGCATCAACCTACCAGTGACACTCGTAACTCAGTACTTCTTAAATAAAACGATACAATTTGATGAGATAAACCATTCCAGTTTTGAAGTCTCTCTCTCTACCTCTCTCTCCCTACTTCTCTCTCTCCTTTTCTCTTTCCTCTGTCTCTCTCTCTCCCTCTCTGTGTCTCTCTCACACACACAACTACAAGGAAATTAACCGAAGTATTAATAGAGATTATCTCTGAAAGGTGGGTATAATAATACTATTTTGTGCTTTTCTTTACAAGTAGGAAATACTTCTATGATTGGGGAAAAACCCACCTTCATATTGTAAAACACGTGGTAAGGAGGAGGCCCGTCTCATAAGCCGCTCGCTGGCTGCCCTATAGGTCTGATGACACACTTGCCTGCCCATCCCCCCTGCCCCCCCATCACCACCGACCTGGATACTGAGCCATTGTTGGGATATTTTAATAGACCGCACAGAATGGTGACCACCTATGATTCTAGTAAATTCCTCCACGGAGAATGCACCAAGTCCCACCCTGAGAGTTACCCGATGTGACTTGCCATCCTGACTGCTGAGGAATGGTGGGAGGAAGTGGCCCAGGCTGGGGGCAGGGGGTGCGGGCAGCGATAGAGCAGCGGTCAGCTGCTGGGACCAAATCCGACTCACCGTCAAGTCACTCACGGTTGTTCTGGTGCAACCATGAGCTAAATGATTATGTAAGCACCTACACAGTATCTTCCATTTTACCTCTTGGCCCACAAAGCCTAAAATATTTACCATCTAGCCCTTCCCACCTGGCCCCCTCCCCGCCCCCAACTTGGCATTTGGCTATTTGGGGTTAGAATATGTGTGCACTTCCGGCAATTGTTGTTAACAATTTTCCAAAAGTAGTGTTAAGAAAGAGTGAGATTACCTCTCATTTGGGAGCGCATGTATACAGGGAGCTTTCTTCCCTGATACCACTGGGGAGGGTGAGCGGTTTTGGTCTGGGTCTTCCCGATAACTGGAAATCATACATCAGAAAGCCTTCACTATAGGCAAACTTGTGTACTTAGCAATCCCACTTTTTGGCACTTGTCCTAAGGCTATCCGTACGTTTATGCATGGAGATCTAGCTGCACAGACGTTCATGGAAGCCTTCACTGTGGAAATGAAACAATGGAACCCGCCTCAAACTTCCAGCGATCAGACATTTGTTGAATAAACCATGGAACATCTATTTGAAGCAGTATCACGAGGCCCTAATACGTACTTATTGATAGACATGCAAAGACGCTAGGGTCTAGTAGAGTGGAAAACATTACTAACCGTTGCACAGCGTGAGCCCACTTTTTATGACGATTAGCGTGCCTAAAAAAAAAATGCCCCAGAGAATTTGCACAAAATGCCAGCAGCAGTTATCTCTGGGTGATGGGATGGGGCATCACTTTCATTTTCTTTGCTTATCTGGACTTTAGGATTTTCGTACAGGAAACATACATCATTCATGCCTCTGTTCCCTTGCTGCCCCTCCGTCCTGATGAAACAGGCCAAAAGCTGGTGAATATACAATCCTGTCAACACGTCTTATAACTTCTTGCAGAGTGTTGTGCAAATGTTATGTGGAATTAATTTTCATCTGGGTTGAAGTGAAGGATCTTTCTCCCTCTCCTCCCCAATCCAGGCTGATCACCTGATCAGGCTCTGTTGACTGG